>NC_090439.1:584519170-585872298 GCF_031143425.1 Pleurodeles waltl | reverse complement strand
ATTTTGTAGTGTACTGCCTACAGCGTACTTTTCAGGCAGTCACGCATGTCAATCTCATACAAGCAGTGTTTTTGGTGGAGGGTTTTTATCTAAGGGTCATGGACACATGTAGGCGGCCCAGATTGACATGGCTGTGGCTCACCTATTTATTCAGATCAAGCATCTACATAGGTAACTACTGGAAGCTCTGCTCACAAACCAGGGATTCTCCATGCACCAATTCACCAGTGGCGTGGAACTCTAACTCAAAGTCTCAAACAACATAAACATGGGTGTTGGCAATATACTAACATCTGCACCCATCAATACCAGATGCCTGAAGCCCCCAGTGGACCACTGGCTCTCAGCAATGAGTTCAGATGGCTTCACATCCACACCCTCAAACTGTGACCAGTCAATTGTTTTCTTTATTGACTCATGACATAAGGTTTAAGAGCACATCAGGAAGACATTATGCACTGTCTGCTATCAGAGTACCCACCTGCGCAAGGCCAAATCCTATCATCTAGTTACTACACCCCAAGCAGCCACCGAGGATGTTGTACTCTATGAAATAAATGCTCATTCAGTTATCGCAACCCATTTGAAAATAATCTTCCATGCAGTGGCCCACCAGGTCAAATAACAGAACATTAAACACATAATTCTGACATCAGATCTGAGTTCACATAATTTGCAAAGCCCGCTGCATAAACTTTAAGAAACACACTACGAATAAACTGAGATTTCTATTTGATGAATTAGTAATCTCATACTCCAACCATGTACTGCAAAGTCCTAGCTAGACCTAGACTCCATAAATGTCTCAAAGAAAGAACCTCTAAGCCGGATGTCTTGGTTTATTCGCTGAGATACTGCAAAAGCTATCCCTAACTCCCAGACAACACTTCTACCACCAGCGGATCAGAAAGGAGCTGAAAAAGTACCTGTTCACATAATCCCAGCCTCATAATATTCCTATCCCACACCAGCTGATAAACCACTGCTTCGCGCGTTTTCTTTGTTCCCCCTTACAGCTGCACTGTTGCCCAAGTGGCTATATACTCACCCTTTGCTCTCCTTTACAATGTAGCTGCTTTACCCTATGTACATGGGTTCCCATTTCTTCTCTCACATATGCTATGCTTACAGTCCTGCACACTAGCTCCACGTGCATATTGATATGTACAATTACTCCATGTGCTATGGTTGTTATCATGCACAATGTTACATCAAGGAATATGCATGTAGTGAGTATTTATTACTAAGGGCCTTTTGTCATGGGGTTGTAAAAGGTTGCATCCAAATACTTCCAGGTTTTCTTTCAAATGCTGGGTATCCTTGTTTAGAGGTGACAGTCCCATGCCTACAAGTTACTCCCTTCCACCGACTGATGTTCGTGCATCACAGTCCCAAAGCTATACGTTGTCACTTTCCCCCAGTTGCAATGTCACCAGGACATACTGTAAAGTTCTCCCCAAGTTCTTTCCATCAAGTTCATCATCTCACTTGCTGGAATCAGCTATGTGACAGACAGACAGGGTTAAATATTTAGTTGTCAATAGTGCCCCATGAGTGTGGTTGAACTCGAGGGAATGAGGCATATCAGTGATTGGTTTGACAATATGTGTTAGCAGAGCCAGCGGAAGGACAGAAACCAGGCTCTGCCCCCATGTTTCACTAAGGTGGATGATACACAGACTAGGTGGACTTTGTTGTCCTTCATCTTTCAGTCACTTTCTAATAATCAATGTAGATCAGAACACTCTGCTCTAGGCCCTGCTTGCCTCCCTGCAGTGACAGGGTCATTAGGACCCTGAAGCACTGGATCGTTGAGTCTTGTAGTTCTGACACTAGACATTACTTCCTGTCACAGAGATAGACAGGAAGTGAGAATGCAATGATGGGATTCTGGAGGAGGCCAGCGGAGGAACAACATAATGGGAGGCAAGCTCCCCAGAGGAAACCTGAAATAAAATACAAGTTGCAAGACTGCTTGTCTCAATGTCATCTCTTCCAGACATGCAGAGCTGGTGATGAGGCATCTGAGCCTATCTTCCTGCTTCTCCTATGCAGCTGCGGGAGGGGTCCATGTGCCAAAGGCAGCTTGCTGGGACTGTCTTTAGTTCTTAATAACTAATATTGTTTTTAGGAAATCCATACGATTACGGTGTCTCAAAGCACTTCAAGCTACCAAAAGGTGGAATGCTGACACTACACAAAGCTCCCAAATAAACATATTTAAACAAATAAATGTCCTATAACTTATGAAGACATGTTTGGAAAACTGAAAAAAGCCGACGGAAAAAATATAGGCCCCATCACTTACACTATTTACACACTAATATTACAATTGTTGCATTCATTATAGCATCTAGGAGGCACGTTAATAATCAAGATCATCAAGCTAATAATACATCGTAAGTATTGAAACAATAATTTATTCAAGCAAAACATATTTTCAAGAAGTAGAGTCCACATAAACAAAGTTCATTTCAACTTCCAACTCCATAATGTGGTGCATCGATTTTTCTTATTCTTTTCCATATTTTTGATGTCACAAAATGTCCACTCCCATCGTCCAGCACCTGCTTCGAGATGCTCCGCTGCAGCGAGGCTGGTTCTTGTTTGAAAACGGTGTTTTCCACCTAAAATGCTGATGGTCCTATACTTGTTTACAGTACGCCGTCCCACCGACTGCTATGTCCTCCCCTCACACACCTACTCCCTGAGGCTGGCCTCTTGACTGTCAGGTCCTGTCCATCATCAACAGTGTGACAGGCCTCTTGACCTATCACCCGCAACAATGTCCGTACCAGGGTCAGAGCCACCACGGGCCTGGCCTAAGTGAATAGTCACTAAGTTGGTGGAGGTGTGGTCCAGGAAGTTTGCGTTCACTGGCCTGACAAAAGTGCGGAGAGTCCGCCAGCCCTGGCCTGACCTGCTGCTGCCATAACTCCTTAGTAATATCTGAGTCTACACAGTGACTTCAGTATGTAAACGAAAACACGTTTGCAATAAAAAATAGATTCCTATTGTTACCTAGCATGATGAATTCACTTAAAATGTGCTTGATAATTCAATTAATAAAGCTACAAAATGCAAGCCATTGGGTTTTAGGAAATGTAATGTACCCTGCCCGTTTCTGAAAAAACACACTTCTGCATAATGTAGGTTAGTTGAATTATGAACATTTCGTTGGGACTGATGACATCCACACCGAATAGGAAGTTGTCAATCCAATCCCATATTTATAAATCAATTAAAAAATCTACATCATTCCATTCTTCCTTCCTAGCGGTCTTATGGACAATGCTGTTAATCAACAACTGATGGAAGTTTGGCAGAGATTGACTCAATGTCTGAACATGGGACCGCACACGTAATTGTCTTGAACAAATGGATTCACTCCACCCAGATTGGATCAATATCAGATACAACATATGCAACCGAGCTGTGGGTCATGGATGAGGGCTCCTCAATTAAATTCCTATATGACAGGAAGCTTTCTTCTGGAGCTCTCCAAGTAACAAAAGTAGTGGTTGAAGCATGGAAGGCTTCAAATAAACCAAACTGGATGTGTTCGGAAAGCTAGCAGGCCAAACGCCTCTTTGGATGGGTACCACTTTCGCTGAAGTGATCGTCAGCGAGGGCTTTAGAGGATGGGACTGCCTGGGAATTTCTGTACTGAGAGAGGTAGCAACAAGGGCAACATTAAAATTCTTCTCAGAAAATAAAGAGGAATTTGGACTACTTAAAACTCAGTTTTTCATATAACTCCAATTTAGGCATGCTATCAAGCTCTATCTAAAAGAACTTTAGGCTGTCCCAGAATTCGGGCGCCTAGTAGTTTAACTAACAATGTCTCCCCTGCTTTCACTATGGAAGGTTTACTGCCTGTGTAGAACACTGATCATAAAATTCCGTAGGCACTTTCATCAAGATTACGGAAAACTGGGCGATAGGCATCGGCCACCTCAAAAATGACGAATGGACCTCTGCACTCATGGCCCAGAGGGAAGAAGCAACCACAAACATGATCCGCTTAGTACAGTTAAAGTTCGTACACAGAGCATACCTGACAGCCTTAGGTCTGTGGCGTTTCTGGAGAGGTTCTGGCCCAGACTGTCTGAGATGCCAGCTGCGGATGGGGCATTTTATCCACATAGTTGGGGTGTGCCCAGTGTTTGGGCCCTTTAGGGGGGAGATTTCCATAGTGCCCTATTGAAACTGCCAATTGAACTGAACCCAAAGACCGCCCTTTTAAACGCACTAGAGGATAAGGGCTTTACAAACTTAGAGAAGACTCTTCTGACATTAGGGTTAACGTTCGAGAAAAGAGGTATTGCAAAGAACTGGAGAAAACCAGCAACCCCAGCATTGCAGGGTAGGAGCTTAACATGGACAGATGTCATATTCCTGAGATCCCAATACCCCAAAAGCACAGAACAATCTTGGGTCGCTGGGAAGAGTATCATGCATGCATGCTAGATGACTTCTGTCAATTAGGCGCCTAAAACGAACAATATCATCAACGTCATGATTGCAATATATACAAATATGTCTGATATGGAATCACTTGTTAAGAAGAGAGTAAGATGCATATGCCATATGCCAATAATGCTCTGTGTATTCTCATGCTGGTGCTCTGTGATACTCCACATTTATTGCTGTCTTTTGTTTGGTTTACATGCAAAACTCTATAAATAAATTGATTTTAAAAAATCAACCTACATGATGCAGACATTTGTTTTTTTATAAAAAAAAGTGTAGGTATGAACTCATGTTACTTAAAACACAAAGGCCTGGTCATTCAAATGAGGCACTGTGGGTGTCTGGGACAACCAGATGAAGTGGGACTGGCACACTCAAACTTTTCAGCTTCCATACCTGCTGCCTTTGGGTGTAACGGCTGCAGTCCCAGTAATCATTATAAAGATTGCTCTTATGCATCTGAGTAAGCTCCTGATCCTCAAGGAGTATCATTTGTTTATGTATTGTGTGGGAGGTTGTATGTTGTGAGATGCCCGGGTCATCAGACTGTGTGGTGCAGGTGAAAGTGTGCTGGACCAAGGAGTTATATTGTGCAGAGGTTACCGCTTTCTAGGAGTTGGGTTGTTTGATATGCACTGTGGCTCATGGGTATTGGTTAAGCATCTTTGTTGTTTTCTTGTGCAAGGGTGTGTTATCTTGTGCAGTTGGCATCTGGATGTTCTTGTTATGCGATACCTTCAGTCAGTCCTCTGATACCATTGGCACTGCCTGTCATTGTATTTGTATTCCTGCATGTCAGGTTTCACTTGAAGTCACCTTCCTTAGTGGATTGTCAAATGATGTCAATTGTGATGCCACAGGGTCAGAGGTCACATGATGCCCCTACCAGTAATGTCATCAATGGTACTAATTAGGAAATGACCCAAATTGACAATGCTTTCTAAAACATTTCTGATCAAGGTTGGGGAGTGCCTCAGTCCACCAATGACTCCATTGAAGAAATAATGGACCGTTCTCAGCAGACTACCATGTTATGGTGCCAGACTGGAATCACTCTGTGCGTGTCACCAAAGTTAGGTCAAACTCAATATGCGTTCTGTTTTTACTTGTAGTGCCAAACTGTCAACTGCAGGATAGTGATTGTGGCATCATACATGTCAACATTTCGAAGTCTGAAAAAGGGAGATTCCGCCCAAAATCGAGGGAATAAATGTTTCCCATTCAGTTACACTGAGGCAGGGCAGACAAAATAAAGCAAGTTTTGGCCTAAAAATAAAAAAAATCAGGAGACTCCCGCCTAAATCAGGTCTGTTGTCATGTATGCAGCATTAAGAAAATGCATGGGGCACTACTGCTACATATATTGTGCAATTTTTGGGAGCGGGATAGGCTGTGTGTACATTCTACACATGAACGTTTAATTTTGTAGTGTACTGCCTACAGCGTACTTTTCAGGCAGTCACGCATGTCAATCTCATACAAGCAGTGTTTTTGGTGGAGGGTTTTTATCTAAGGGTCATGGACACATGTAGGCGGCCCAGATTGACATGGCTGTGGCTCACCTATTTATTCAGATCAAGCATCTACATAGGTAACTACTGGAAGCTCTGCTCACAAACCAGGGATTCTCCATGCACCAATTCACCAGTGGCGTGGAACTCTAACTCAAAGTCTCAAACAACATAAACATGGGTGTTGGCAATATACTAACATCTGCACCCATCAATACCAGATGCCTGAAGCCCCCAGTGGACCACTGGCTCTCAGCAATGAGTTCAGATGGCTTCACATCCACACCCTCAAACTGTGACCAGTCAATTGTTTTCTTTATTGACTCATGACATAAGGTTTAAGAGCACATCAGGAAGACATTATGCACTGTCTGCTATCAGAGTACCCACCTGCGCAAGGCCAAATCCTATCATCTAGTTACTACACCCCAAGCAGCCACCGAGGATGTTGTACTCTATGAAATAAATGCTCATTCACTTATCGCAACCCATTTGAAAATAATCTTCCATGCAGTGGCCCACAAGGTCAAATAACAGAACATTAAACACATAATTCTGACATCAGATCTGAGTTCACATAATTTGCAAAGCCCGCTGCATAAACTTTAAGAAACACACTACGAATAAACTGAGATTTCTATTTGATGAATTAGTAATCTCATACTCCAACCATGTACTGCAAAGTCCTAGCTAGACCTAGACTCCATAAATGTCTCAAAGAAAGAACCTCTAAGCCGGATGTCTTGGTTTATTCGCTGAGATACTGCAAAAGCTATCCCTAACTCCCAGACAACACTTCTACCACCAGCGGATCAGAAAGGAGCTGAAAAAGTACCTGTTCCCATAATCCCAGCCTCATAATATTCCTATCCCACACCAGCTGATAAACCACTGCTTCGCGCGTTTTCTTTGTTCCCCCTTACAGCTGCACTGTTGCCCAAGTGGCTATATACTCACCTTTTGCTCTCCTTTACAATGTAGCTGCTTTACCCTATGTACATGGGTTCCCATTTCTTCTCTCACATATGCTATGCTTACAGTCCTGCACACTAGCTCCACGTGCATATTGATATGTACAATTACTCCATGTGCTATGATTGTTATCATGCACAATGTTACATCAAGGAATATGCATGTAGTGAGTATTTATTACTAAGGGCCTTTTGTCATGGGGTTGTAAAAGGTTGCATCCAAATACTTCCAGGTTTTCTTTCAAATGCTGGGTATCCCTGTTTAGAGGTGACAGTCCCATGCCTACAAGTTACTCCCTTCCACCGACTGATGTTCGTGCATCACAGTCCCAAAGCTATACGTTGTCACTTTCCCCCAGTTGCAATGTCACCAGGACATACTGTAAAGTTCTCCCCAAGTTCTTTCCATCAAGTTCATCATCTCACTTGCTGGAATCAGCTATGTGACAGACAGACAGGGTTAAATATTTAGTTGTCAATAGTGCCCCATGAGTGTGGTTGAACTCGAGGGAATGAGGCATATCAGTGATTGGTTTGACAATATGTGTTAGCAGAGCCAGCGGAAGGACAGAAACCAGGCTCTGCCCCCATGTTTCACTAAGGTGGATGATACACAGACTAGGTGGACTTTGCTGTCCTTCATCTTTCAGTCACTTTCTAATAATCAATGTAGATCAGAACACTCTGCTCTAGGCCCTGCTTGCCTCCCTGCAGTGACAGGGTCATTAGGACCCTGAAGCACTGGATCGTTGAGTCTTGTAGTTCTGACACTAGACATTACTTCCTGTCACAGAGATAGACAGGAAGTGAGAATGCAATGATGGGATTCTGGAGGAGGCCAGCGGAGGAACAACATAATGGGAGGCAAGCTCCCCAGAGGAAACCTGAAATAAAATACAAGTTGCAAGACTGCTTGTCTCAATGTCATCTCTTCCAAACATGCAGAGCTGGTGATGAGGCATCTGAGCCTATCTTCCTGCTTCTCCTGTGCAGCTGCGGGAGGGGTCCATGTGGCAAAGGCAGCTTGCTGGGACTGTCTTTAGTTCTTAATAACTAATATTGTTTTTAGGAAATCCATACGATTACGGTGTCTCAAAGCACTTCAAGCTACCAAAAGGTGGAATGCTGACACTACACAAAGCTCCCAAATAAACATATTTAAACAAATAAATGTCCTATAACTTATGAAGACATGTTTGGAAAACTGGAAAAAGCCGACGGAAAAAATATAGGCGCCATCACTTACACTATTTACACACTAATATTACAATTGTTGCATTCATTATAGCATCTAGGAGGCACGTTAATAATCAAGATCATCAAGCTAATAATACATCGTAAGTATTGAAACAATAATTTATTCAAGCAAAACATATTTTCAAGAAGTAGAGTCCACATAAACAAAGTTCATTTCAACTTCCAACTCCATAATGTGGTGCATCGATTTTTCTTATTCTTTTCCATATTTTTGATGTCACAAAATGTCCACTCCCATCGTCCAGCACCTGCTTCGAGATGCTCCGCTGCAGCGAGGCTGGTTCTTGTTTGAAAACGGTGTTTTCCACCTAAAATGCTGTTGGTCCTATACTTGTTTACAGTACATTTTTTTTTAAACATAAACACCTATATATAATGTTATTTTTCCTCACTCTGTGAAAGCTTTTATCTAGTGTTTATAGTCGTACGCGGTCAAAGCGCTGCGAAGCAAACCTAAGCTGAAATGCTGACACTAGACAGAGCGCCCAAGTACATATATTAAAATATATAAAATATTCCATGACAGCAAGTCGTGGAACTTGCTTAAAATGCAATAAAAGTCATCCAGTTAGACATTATTTCTGTATCACGCTCGCTACAGCCATGGCAGATGAACACTTAAGAGAAGGAGTGATAATTAAAAATACAATTATGAATCAGGTCTTTATGAGCAACCACATTAATGAAATAGACTAGACGTTGTCACACTTACAAGACACGCCGAAAAACTACAGCCACTCTATGATGCGTCACGGCGCATGGGAGCCGGTTACGCAAAGTACAAGTACGTCGATGCAGTCAATAATGTTAATATATGTGCTTTCCCGTTTGTATCCTTGAAGAGTTATGTAGCAGAATGAAAGCCAATCTGAGAACACGTACAGAGGATCTGAAATAAGTCGAAAACCGAGAATTCCCATAAATCTTCGTTCAACACGCAGCAGCGCTGTCCTAAATTGAATTATGCCGATCATTGATTTTTTCCTTTTGCTGTGGACTTTTGCAGTTGAATTGAGTTAGCCGTTTCACAAGATGAATAGTGTGAGAAGAATGGCTAGTCAGCTATTCTTTTTGGAATTGACCGACTCTTCAAGTGCATCCTGAGGTTTAGTAGCCACCTCTGAGTAATGGACTTGTCCGGGGATGCTCTAAAAGGCAGAGCTGATCTGAAGAACTACATTTCCCAACATTCGTGCATTATCAACCCCACTCAAATCAAGGCAGCTACTGCTCTACTTTCAAAGGCAGACAGGAGATTTCGGGAGCAATTCCATGAGGTGGTTTTCTGTTGGAATTTCAAGACTAGGTTCAGCGGTCTATTGTTGTCTCACACCAGGGTAAGTAGCTATTCTGTTCTATGTAGAGTGATGGACATGATTCAACAGCAAACTCCCATTTGTGCTAGAATCGGTTGATAGCCTGGCAGCAAGTTGCATACAACACAAAGTTTGCCTGTTCGACTTTTGGCATGCAATACCTGCTGCAAATCCTGTGGGGAAATAATGTATAGCCCGATTTTGCACACAGTAAAATTAGAAATAGCACAAGCTGCAGCAATGGAAGCTATGTACCTGAAGCAAAATTGCCCAATAGGTAAATAATACTGAGGCAGAAATGTTTTGCAGTTTTAAAGTTATGGTAATTTATGTATGCATTTTTATTCTATAAAATGAGATTTTTTATATATGCGTTTATGGCTATTGTGCCGAAGTATAGATTTTTTAAAATATTGGAATTAACTGGTGCGTAATTTGTACATGGGATTGTGCAAAAGATATAAAGCGAGTCATAGTATTGTATTTTTACTATTTTGGCACATGCATTCCAGCATTTATTAAAAAAGGTGGCTCTCAAAAGGTACATTTTGTCAGGGTTGCTTCCAGCCAGTTCAATTTTCTCATCACCACTGAGCACACTGGGACTTAAAGCTTCACTTTTCCCACTAACCCTACACGTTCTAACATTTGTAGCGATTTGGGTGAAAACCTGCACTGATGAAAGACACCTTATTGAAATGGCACAGATGAAAGCTACATAAAATGGAAATAAAACTGCAAGCAACAGAATGAATGCAAATAAGCATGGGTGGGTTAACTTACAACTCAACACTGACGTGGGACAAAATTGGATCTCTGCTGGTCTATTTTCCAATAAGAACTGGCTTAATGACAGAATCATAGACTGACTCCAAGATTAAAGTTCATTCACTCTTATTTTTCAGTTGCGTTCTTGTTATTGTGGTTTTGCACTGTCCATTTTAACCACAGGCCCACAATAGCAGGATGTATAGAAAAATGCAGGGCTGGATGAACTACTCACACCTATGAACCGATGAGCTGTAACTTAAAAAAAACTTTGAAAATGCAAAACAGTCCAAAATACAAACTACCAAATATTTGGAATCTGCTTACCCATATTGTAGGTTTCTCTCTTCCAGGCCCACAAGGGAACATACCTCAGTGATACAAGTAGTCCCTAGAGCTTTGCTTTATTTTTTAGGAGAGAAAGGCGTGTAATCATATGACTAAAATGTGGAAGTAATTTCCCTTTTTTTTAAAGCCCAAATGTTTCCATGCTTAAGTATCTGGAGGAAGTAGTTGGCCGGAGTACCAAACTGTAGCAGTCGCCATTTCAAGTTCTAGTATAAAAAGGCAGGTGGAGTAGCCACTTGCATCTGTAAAAGCGCCAGTCTGGGGACATGGGGTTCAGGGTGGGAATTACAGGGACGTTCAAGTGGGAAAAGCCGACCAAGCCTAGGCATACTTTCCAGGCTGGACGCATTTTTAAAGAAACTGCAGGCTTTCACTCCAGCGCTCTTTTGTATTTAAAAAAAAAATACTTTAAATAATCTAAACATGGTTTAAGCGCCCGTAAAGTAGCTCAGTGGACTAAGCAGAGGTCGGTGTATATCTTTAAGGCCATACATTTGAATCCAACAGTTTCAAGCAACTCAGGCGCTCGTCCTTCCAAGTAAAAAAACAAATAGGAGTATTGAGCTGGGTAATAATTATCATCCGTCAGTAAAACCTCAGATTTGCTATTTAAATTCACAAATTATTTGTAAAACATTGACATGCTGGGAACTCTGTTGAAGACAACAGGATGGCAGGGGGCATTAATGACTACTATAGGCTTTCTGCTTTAACAAACTAATGTTGCTTTTTTCCTTATTCAGTTCAGGGCATCCCACCCTCTGTGGGAGGAATGATCTAATAGGGTTACAGCCCTCCTCCCTCAGGTAATGTCCACTCTCCCATTTCCTTCTTTGCGCCTCTGGCTTGTAACATGGGGAGAGAGCCAATGAGCAAGGGACACCTCTTTGTCAGTGGCAACAATGCTGTACCACTATTTTATTAACTAAAGCACAGGAACACAGAGAGTACATATCAGAAGGGGGTGGGACAATCAAATATGTCATGTGGCTCTTTAAAAAATGCAAATTAATAAGTATGCCTGTGATTTAACTATCTTTCATCAATGAATGTAAACTCTGAGACACCTCAAGCCGTCAATGCTGACATGCAAACAAGAAAACACCTGTCTTTTTACTCAGCCTAAAGTAGTCCTGATTAGTTGTAACTAGTGCTTAATTTGTGCTGGTGTTGGCCGAGGCTCAGTCCCAGCATTTATTTTTAAACACTGGCACTAATTTATGAGAGTACACCACATGGTGGCACTCTCAGTTTATTTTTTCAAGCACAGCATGAGGGTTAGCAATTCAGTGCATTACAAAATAATAAAACTCGCATTCCCAGGGCATCCACATGGCTTGGGGCAACCTGAAATATTAGTCAAAATGTCACACTTGTTTAAGTGTGAAGGTTAGTGGGTAGTGCTGGCACTGACATTGCTGGCAGCAGTGACAGGAGCTACGGGTGATGTCAGCTTTGGGCTTCAGCAATTTTATTTTTACAAATTAAGCACTGGGCGTAACAAACACCAGACTGAAAACTCGACTGGGTCACTTAGCACTTTGAAATATGAACACACAAATGCATTGACTAAGAGGAGCATCACCAAGTTGTGTTCATTCTGAGCTTTGGCCTTGCTTTTCGGTTGTTCTGGTGTCTGTTTTCAGCATCAATGTATCATGCGTTGATCTGTTGACATCTTTTACAATGATACCCTCACATCCTCTGCTCATGCCATGACCTCTCACCTCTCTCTGTGTCCAATCATCCTGACTCTCTTCAATATACCATTACACATCCATCGGTGAGCGTGTATTTTACACTGTGTGATCTTCTGTGCTTGCAAGGACATGTTTTCGCAATCTATGTAACATAACTGATTCTTTTATTTGCTTGAACGTATTTACTGCTGTGGCCTAGAACACTAAGGGCCATGATTACAACTTTGTCGGAGGGGGTTAATCCGTCCCAAATGTGACGGATATCCTGCCCACCGTATTACAAGTTCCATAGGATATAATGGACTCGTAATACGGCAGGCGGGATATCCGTCACATTTGGGACGGATTAACCCCCTCCTCCAAAGTTGTAATCAGGCCCTAAATGTATTGACGTCCGTATGCAATTGTCCCTCCCATTGTGTTCCTCTTCGTGCGGCAGTAAAGGTGCACCATGCACTGCATTTAAGGCCGCGTGCCCTGAAGATAAGCAACACCTTAATATGGAAGCACGTGTGGTCAGCAAACTCCCAAAATTAGTAGGATGCCATGGCCCTAATGAAAATCAGAAAAAAATGCCCCCTCACCTCCGGGTTTGTATTAAAAGACACCCATTACAGGAGTGCAGTGGGCTCCTTGCACCCCAGGGCTTTGGTGACACTAAATCTTGTGCCTTAACCATTACACCTACAATCCCTCTCTGCGTGCTATCACTGTGACGCTCTTATCTCCTCATCACACTTGTTCTTATCCCTGTCCACTTCCATATCTCTCGCTTGTCCTTAAGTCCTTCCTCCCTTTTTTAGTTTTTTCTTTTCTTCTGGCTTCTCTTTACCTTCCGTACTTTTCGTTCTCTATTTCTGCTCTGCTCCACTTCCCCCTCACCCTGTCTCCTCCCTTCAATCTACGTCCTACCCTTCTCTCTCCCACAAACTCCCTCTAAATTCCATTTTCTCCCTCATACCAAACTTACTCTGTGAAATCTATATCTTGACTATGTTTCTCTCACTCATCTCGTTCCTCTTCTTGCCTCCTACCTCCTTGCTTGTCACCTCTTGGTCTATTAATCCCCTTTTGGCTGTTTTATCCTGCTTTCCTTCCTTAGTTCTTTCCTCTCTTGTCTATGTTTATGTTCTCTTTCTTTCTTTCTTTCTTTCCCTTTTCATTTCTTGCTTATTCACTTGTTCCTTTTTCTCTCTCCCTTCCATAGCACATCCTCTCCATACATGCCTCCTTTTCTCTCTACACTCAAATCTCCCCTCTCCCTCACACTCCCAAATCTTCTTTCCTCTCCATCGCTCTATTATTTTCCTCCTTTCATGTCCACTACCTTTTCTTTCCAATCCCCATTCTTATCTTTCTCTACTCTCCCATCTTTCTTTCTATTCTATCTCTACTATCCCAATTTTCTGATGCTGTCTCTCCTCTTTCTTTGTTCTCTCTACTTCATAGCCCAATCTCACCCCTCTAGTCTTAATATCTCGCTTCCATGGTTGATTTCCTCCTCCCAACCTCATTCTAGCCACCTCTCTTTCACTCCACCCTTCTGTTATTCTTAATTTCTGCTGCCTTTTCACCCCATCCATCACGGTCCACCCTGTCTCCCTGTCCTCTTTTCTACCTCATGACATGCTCCTGCATGATCCATTGAATGAATGTTTGGCCTCTGCTCTGCTGTATCCTCTGTTATGACTTTTACCAGTGCCTGCCGGGACCAGTTTCACTCTTTGGTTGAATGACTCTTCACCAGCCTCTCACAGAGGAAGAGACCACACCGAGCTAAACTCAGGGAGACATTTCAAAAAATTCTTAGCAAATCTGGCAGGTCAGTCAGTTTCACAGTGTGACTCACCAGTGCACGGCAGAGTTGGATCTATTTGTGATATTGGGTGTGTGAGATCTTGAATTGAGCCTGAAACTCTTGGAAAGGGTAACATCTTTGTTTTGTCCCACTTCCCAAATCCTTCTAATTAGCGGACAACCAAATTAGTCCACAATCTTGTTGACAGCCAGAGTTTGATACAGAATGAGCTGGCCATATAACATAGCATCAGATTGTTGAAGTCCATGAGGGCCAACTCCACCCAGTACGCTGAATCACTCCAGCCACCATTCAGCCAGTCACTTATGGCCATAAGTTGGGAGGCCCAGGAGCATAATTTAAGATTTGTAGCCCCCAGGCCCCTGCCATAAACTAACAGCTGGCATTTGTCGTGGGCAAAATGGGGATGGGGGAAGGTCGATCCCTCCAATGGAAAGCGCATATTAGAGCTGCCACTGCTGTAAACCACCCATTTAGGATAGGGAGTCGGACATTTTGCTGCACATGAGAATTATGGGAGGACCATCATCATGACTAGGGCTACCCTGCCCATGACGTTGAGCGGCTGTTTAGACCAGCTGTGGAAGTCCCTTTTAGCCTTACACAGGAGAGGATCGAGGTTAAGATTACAGGTAAACTCTGGGATTATAGAAATGTCTATCTTCAGGTATTTGAAATTGAGATGTCGGATAGGATTCCGTGATTGCTATGTGACAGTAGTCTGAACCTCTGCCAGGGGGACAGAAACAGATTTAATCCAGAGAACTCGGGTGTCCAGAGGCCTCTTCATAAACTTCAACAGTTTCAGGATTCTAGGCTCCGACTCTTGAGGATCAGATAGCAAGAGTAGTACATCATCTGCATATAGCGCAATCTAGTCCTCTAGTTAGCCCCCCACCCCCCAGCTCCAGCCCCTCAATTGGGCATCACATCCCACTAACTTGGCAAATGGCTCAATGGCAAGAGTGAAAAGGAGGGGAGACAGCGGGCATCCCCGTCGCGTCTTTTCAGATCGGGAATGATGTTGACAATAATCCATTTAAAAGGACCTGAGCCACTGGCGCTCGATATAGAGCCTAACACAACCCCCAATATCTGGGCCCAACGCCCATACTTCATTGGACTTGATCCAAATATCCCCTGTTGATTGTGCCGAAGTCCTTCCTGAAGTCCACCAGCTAAAGCACAGAGGGGCCCAAGAGAACCCCCAACTGTAGCTATAGCGGCATGCACTCATCGTATACAGTGCTGGGTACCTCGATTGTGCATGAAGCCACACTGATCAGGGTGAACAAGAGTGTCCAGGACCAGGTGCAGTCAACTTGCTAAAAGTTTGGCAAAATATTTTATATCAGTGTTAATCAGTGATATGGTGTAATAGGTAGGCATTTATCCACAGGGAGGCCGGACTTTGGTACTACCACAATGGTGGCCAGATCCAGCTCAGGCAGAAAGGTGCCCATGTTCACTGCCTCTGCATACATTTTGAGCAGGTGTGGAGCAAGGATGTCCCGATATCTGCAGTAGTTTCCAAAGGGAAGGCTGCCAGGGCCTGGTGTCTTGCCTGTTTGGAGACCTTGGATTTCCTCCCCAATCTCATCTAACCTGATTGGGGCATCTAGGTCTTTCCTCTGAGAGGTTAGGAGATGAGGAAGGGATAACTCATTAAGGAGCAGGTGGGCCTGCTCTGGGAGTGGTATGGGGTGGTGGGCATATAATTGTGTGTAGTAAATAGCACATGCCTCGACGATCTCCATAAACGTGTGTATTCAGTGCCCCCTGTGATCCACAATACAAGAGATCAGGGTAGAAGCCCTGCCTCGGGTGGCCAGCCAGTACAGGAGTTTACCACTCCTATATCCATATTCATACACATGCCAAGTGGTTGCCCGCCAACACTGGCAGGCTTCTTCCAGTTCGATGTGTCTTAGTGAGGATCGAGTTGCCTCCAGAGGGATTCTCAGCCTTAAAATGCAAGATATGGGCCTCGAGTTCAGCAACTCGGCCACGTCTAGTTTCATCAGTCCGCTTCAAGAAGGCCTTAGCCTCCCCCCAGATTTTAGCCTTACTTGCTGTCCATAACGTAAGCAGCTGCTGCCACCGACCCATCATTTGCGTCAAAATAATGATGAAGCTCTATGGCCAGGTGTGCTTTGTATTGGTCGTCCACCAGAAACCAGGCATTATGACGCCACATCGGATACTAACTTATTTTTAGCTTCCAATTTCAAATTCCTTCACATTTTCAGAATGTTTTACAATTTTCAGTTGTACATTTTGCTGCTTCATTTATATATTCTTTATTAATCTGTTAATATTGTTTCATTGTAAGCAGTCACAGAATCCCTGAGTAGGCTTCGTGGGCCCTCAGATGTCCCAGGACCACAGCTTAAGGGCCACATATAACAAGCACTCTTTATTGGGTCACGCCAGAGTAAGATACCTAGCAGTGTTAGTACTATGAAGTCGACATGGAAGAATTGTAACTTTAAAGAAAGGAAGGGAAAGGAAAATGAAAAATGTGACATTCTGAAAAAACAGTTAGCCCAAATAGAACTGGAAAGCCACGGGAGAATTAGAAATGCAACCTTTCTGTTGAGGGACATTCAGGAGAAGCAGGGGGCAAAAGGTTAAAGGGTAATTTGTGTCAGAACTATAGGAAGGGAACAGGTAATAAAACAGTCACAAAGCACAGAAAACAAGCATTTACAATGCAACGGGTCTCGCGTTTGCTCATGTTAGAGCTGATCGCATTGTAAACTCCTAACCCGACTTTTCACCTATCGGGCAAAAGTGCATTTATGTACATAACCCGAAAAAGTGAAATTAACTATGTAAAGCGCTTGACTTCTGCCAAGCGAGATCGCGCTCGTAAATTAGAGAAAAAGAAGTCCACGAGCCCGATGGAAAACAGCGAGCCTCGCATGTTTTCTGTACTTGGTCACTGCGCTCGAGGAGGGCTAGCCACCGGAAAAGGCACGACGTATGTGTGCCTTCGACTAATGAAAGCAAGCAGATTTTATTAGGCAAGCCCACGAACCAATAAAAAACACTGACGTGAAGTTGACAGGGCTCCGAGCCCTTTTCTAAATACTAAAGCGTCTCGCTGCGATACGCATGCGCGAGCGCATGCATCACAGGCTCGACCCTAAAAATTAAGTAGGAAGAAGGATAGGAGGTGAAATGAATGTACAGCAAACACCCACAGTTTAAAAAAAAAAGCTTTTGCTATGCAATGTGTCTCGCGTTTGGTCGAGCTAGAACTATTAGCGTTATAAATTCCTAGCTGGACTTTTCTTGCCACATACATTGAAAAAGAATAGTAAAACAGGTGACATAAGCAAGTCGACTCAAAGCACAACGGCCACCATGAGCATTAGCGCAAAGGAGAGGCCAAAATGAAAAAGAAGTTCGATCGCAGTCAAATGGACTGGCAAATGTGCAATTATCCATGTAACAGGGTCGATGGCTAAGGAGGTAACCAAACAGCCCCAAGGAGGGACAAACATAAAGCATTTACCAATGATAACAAAGGATTTTTGAAAGGCAAGCCCATGAATGAGTGATAGTGATGGGCGTGGTTAAAAGCCTACAGATAGATTACAACAGGCCAGAGCGCTTGTGCGTTTGACCTAAAAAAACTAGCCTGTACATGAACATTCTAACTTTATAAAATATCACCTGTACTTAAATGTGAACAGATCCTATTAATTGGAATTTTTCAGATTGAATCTAGAAGAACATTTGTATTTGTGACAGCTTTTTCACAAGGCTGATGGAAGGTGAGCAGGAAGGGTTTGACATGTAACCTGCGCTTTCTTAATAAAAATGTACAGTATTGGCCCCATTCCATCGAATACTTGTAGCTATGTTGAGTGCAAGCCTGCACTGCGTACTAATGCTGACATCTATTTGATAGATGAGAATGAATTATTAGAGGCAATTGGGGCATAAATGCACATTCGTCCCCTGGCAGCAAACACCAACGGCCACATTATGGTCCCTCACCTTGCGCCCATCATGAGAAAAAGCTGCCAAAGACGGAAATGTGTGTTCTGAAGCAGCCTACACGTCACAGTAATCTGTCTCAAAGGCAGATGGTCCACCCACATAATGTTTGCGTCTCTCCTACCATTTGGCAGTCACACCCCATCATGTCATTTTAGATGTTCTATGAATAACTCATACATTCAGATCAAAAAGATGACAATTTATATTTGCCACAGACTCCCACAAGAGTGACAGTCCAAGGATGCACATAGGACTTAACTGAAACCTACAGTCAATTCAGGTGCTGATATTCAATCCGCAGATCTGTAAGAAAACATATCGCCTTTGTGCGCTTTTCTTAAAAATAGGTCGGTCCCTACCACAGGCTGAGCTCCAAAGGCTACTTTTCCCCCCAGTGCAGAAAGTGTGAGCGTGCCATTAAGACTATGCAGGCACCTGCACAATGAGGCGTCCAGAAATGGGCCCAAGACACTGCTGATTGAAATAGTTGGGCCAGTGCTTAATTTGTAAATTAAGAGGTGCCGGTGCTCAAAGCCCTTCCCTTAAACACAAGGCTGCTGAAATTAAATCTGCCAGCACCGAATACTGAGGCAGCGTAATCCTGAAGCCAACACGGGCCTCTTCAATCCATTTACAGCCACCCCCTGCCCCTTCAGCTCATCCTGCAGCTTTCTACTTTCTCCCTTTATGACGCTTTTTAGTTTTTCCTTCTTCATCTTTCACATATGTGTCTTTTGCTCGCAGCAAATGCTTGAGGCATAAGAATAAGCCCTGGCCCTCACAAATAAGTGCCGGTGCTCAGCACCGGAAACAAGCACAAATTAAGCACTGGGTTGGCCACAAAAGAAACAGCCTTGTTGCTAGGAGAAAGAGAGTCCTCTGAACGGTGAAATATAATTTTGGGTGGGGCTCAAACTTTTTGAACCTGAGTAACATAGCAACGAGAACAGACACAAAGAAAGGGATACAGGACCACATGTATCAAGATTAGTAAATGTGATTGGCAAATTGCGATTTTTACTGAATCGCAATTTGAAAATTACAACTACTAATCTATGATCTTTTTAAATTTGCATTAGCGATTCCTAGTGGGTCTCAAATCGACCTACCCCATTGCAACCCACTAGGAATCAATGCCATCACAGGGATGGGGGCCTGCTTGGGTTGGCAGACCACCACGTCTGTGATTACTTTTTAATAAAGCAATTTTGTAAAATGTTTAAATGCAGCCCGTTTCTCTAACAGGCAAGGGGACTGCAATTAAAAACTAACAGTTTCTTTCTATTTTTTTGTTTGCTTAAGAAGAGCAGTGGACTACTTCCTCCTCTAAAACAAACTTTTTTTTACATTCTCAAAAGGTAAGCGGTTTCTTGGGGGACCCCTTTCCATTTGCAAATGGGTTACCACTGCATGTTTGTAGTCAGTAAATTAATAATGTTTTGTGACCAGAATTCGGTTGTAAATCATTAATACATACCATTCCAATTTAGTATTTGCAAGCAACTCCCCTTCTAAATCCAGAATAGGCATTTGGTCCAAACTCAAATTATGATTTATAAAAGTGTTCCCGAATTGCAGTTTGGGTTTCATCTGTGCCAGAATGATTTGTTGCAATCACAAACAGGCCGATTCGGTCACTGGGCCCATTTGAAAATGAAAAAAATCTTACTACATCTGGTCCTAAATCCCAGAAAATTAGATTTTTCTGTTTTGTCTGTTTGGGAGCCAATAAGATTTCTTAAATGTTCATTGAGGAATATCTTCACAGTGCTAAGAGATCAAATAATGAGTGAATGATTGACTATTAAAAACATGAGATAATATAACAAAGTGTGAGGATTAAAAAAAATGAAACAACACTTATGATCTTCAAACCACCAAACAGGTCCTCCACAACCCCAGAACCAAGTTACATGAAGAAACTTTCACTATGCATTCAGACCATGCTTGGGTACCAAATGACAACTGTTTTTTGTATTCAAATAGCCATGACCCGGATAGACAAAGGAATATTTTGAAGTATTGGGTGTTTACAAAGTACCTACACAGAGGGAATGGTTACCTACACAGAGGGAATGGTTTTTCAACGCGTTAACATTTAGTCTAGTCAGGCTGATGAAGAAAAGGCAAGATATTTTTATCAGGTGAGATGTTTTCCTGAAAAGGTACAGACAGATTTTCTACCTGCTAAGCAGTCTGTTATTGGCACTCACTTGGGCGTAATGGATTAGCATAGTTTCTCCCCTTTCAGTAATGTCCTCTGATCTCTGCTATCCATATGCTTTGTAAGACCCATTTGAAAACCCAGTGATATTAAAATCTGCAGTGTTTTTGCTATTTTTCTGACTTTCTCTTCTCCTTTGGTTAATACTGACACTTGTTGTTTTTCAATAAATTTTGTGTGTTGTCCCGACGCTTCAGAATCTGTGAGAATCCTTTTGATTTAAAAGAGCCTTTGACAGTGTTCACAAACAGGGATGGCCCCATTGCCATGTTCTGTTCAGGCTGTGGGTGGGTGGTCTGATCCGAGGCTTGATCTGCACACAGTGAACATCCCTTTGAAGCGGGGCAACAACAGCATCAAAGATGTTGCCATCTGAAAAAGTGGTGAGTTGGGAAAAAACTCAAGCTACCTGTGCGGCTCTACGCCTCAAAATGACGCGAGTCCTCAGCTGCTACGTCATGCAGTGCTTCAAGAGGGATGAAGTGGTGGGTAGTGTCTATGGAATGGGTGTGGTCAAAGTACAGTACCCAGGAGTCCTTTACATGAGGCATGGTTCACGATCCCAAGATCGTGGCTTAATACATATGAACATGAATCTGTGCTTGACAAATTCTTAAAGAATTATACTCCACAAAAAGTGACTGAAATCGGCAATCACCACAATATAGAATAAAAAAACATGTAGACAGAAGACCAGTCTCATACAGACGATGAACCTACAAATGTAGACAGGCAGCCGACTCGTACAGGCAATGTTGCACAGATTTCGACAGGGGGCCAGATTGGTAGGGTTCCCAAAGATGTGGAAGGCAGAAAGGGTAAAATATATTTCCTCTGTGTCCTAAAAGATGTAGACAGGCGAGCAGACTTCTAGAGAAAATGCCCCTACAGATGTTGATAGGAGGTTAGTCCCTTAGAGACATATCTCACCGGTGACCGCTACTTCTCGTACATGACTGACAAAAACTGGAATGACCTGTCCTCCCTTAAGCCAACTGGCGTCCACTAGGAGTTTTGTATCTTTCGCACCAGGCTGCCATATTGGGGGGTAACAGCCACACTTTATACATTTTACAACAAAACAACACTCTGTTTTGTTTGGCACAGCTCTATTTAGCAATTTGACATCCCGCCCTGAGTTTCCTTCACAAACATGTTTTTGTGCCTGCTAAGATATGCTGATGATACTGATGATCTTAACCCAGGGTTAGGACTGATTC
This sequence comes from Pleurodeles waltl, assembly GCF_031143425.1. NCBI lineage: Eukaryota > Metazoa > Chordata > Amphibia > Caudata > Salamandridae > Pleurodeles > Pleurodeles waltl. The sequence goes on along the minus strand of NC_090439.1, from coordinate 585,850,680 downwards.
ACTTGTCACTGAGATGGATGGATTTACAGTTTGACTAATCGACCAATCTGCATCTGAGGTCCACATGGACACATGCCAACATTTTAGAAGAGGAAAGTGGGAAATAAAAAAAAAAAACAGAAGAACATATTTCCCTTACTATGGAAGCAGAATCAATTTCAGGTGGGAGGGAGCTAAAATAAAGCCATTCTGGCTTCAAAAATCGGGAATCTACCGCCTGATCAGGTCAATTAGCGTGTATATCCACAAGCATCATTAAAGTGTTAAGGATTCTGTGGCCAATTATGTTGAGCGTTGTCTAACAGGAGAAGACATGCTCTACCTTTATTCATTAACCAGACAAGCTAGTCTCCGACTTAAAACCTGGGTATCGGAAGCCTTGCTAGTGTAACGCAAGAGTCTTTTGCAGACACAAAAGTTCAGATGTTGGCAGGAGAGATATTTTTCAATGACGCTAGCAATGAACGAGATGCTAGTGATCTATCATTAGCCAACCCTAGGAGCATTTTCACTGTGTTATCCTTTACCAGATTCAGGGAGCGGACTTTGGTGGGCAGGGTGTTTGTGGTCCTTGTTGGCCGAATCCTCATGAAGAATTGCATTATTTGAAGTGGAGCTGGGACCAGGAGGTGTCACAGGGGCAGGACAGCAATCCACAGAGCACTGCTGGAGACAGAGAAAAAACACCAGCACTGGTATCGTAAGTGCATGGGTGCTGCAGCAGGCATTAGAGGTGGATCCCCCAATCACACCACTAGGCCTACGGTAAGCCAATGAGGGCTGTCACGTGCTGCACAAGACAACAGCTACAGTTCTAAATACCACAAATGATGTTCTACCAGATATACTTACCTTGACTATATTGTGTTATTCCCAGAATGATATTTCTGTCCTTGATAATGCGTTACAACTCAAGCAAGGAGCTATCAAGGTGCCTCGTGAGGTGTGTGTCGCTACAACCTCCTCACACGAGGTTGTAAATATACACTGTGTAACGGCTCACAACGTATTCTCATGTGCGACTGTAGATTTAAGGTGTGACCATGAGAAGTATGCTGATTTAGGAACATTTGGTCCATATGCGGGGCAAGGCTCTTTTCTGGAGAGACAAGGTGATGCTATTTAGCCAGGATTGGTAAACAAATGTCTTTCTAGGCACTTGAACAACATTTGTGAATAAAGTAGAAAAATAGCTGGGTTTAACTGGAAGTCTGATTTCAGCCAGGAACCGTAAATATATACTGTAATAAGAAACTGTGAGTTCAGGCTTCATCCGCTGCACAGAGTGTTACACATTTTATCCTGGAATTGCCAGTAAATAATGGTGGGACCAGTTATTAATTCCAGTTTTGACTGAGGGACTGTGGGAATACCCATTTAGAGGAATCCCGAAGGAGTGCAGTGTGCTGAGGAATTACCGCTAGCTACAGCATTCATAACGCATACAAAATGCAGAGGTTAGGATTATGTTTGAGCTCTAAAAGGGAGACAATATCTCCAGCCTTGTAGTTGCATCCATTGACATGGTGAGAGTAGTTTTAATATACTGACTCTGGCACATTCAGGTAGGGTGCCCAGCTGCCCCGCATTTTGCAGGTTTCTCCTTCAATTGTGGCTCCTATACCACTGCCCGCACAGAGCCACTGCAGGACATTCATTGTCCCTCATTTTGGATTCCTGCCACTTTTAACCATCTGAATGTACAAGGAACTCTCATTCTTTCAGCCTTTATGAGCTAGAAAAGACAGACCTATTGGTGGCTGGGAGGGCGGAGTTGCAGCAAAAGAGGGGTCCACCACAAGGCAGTCTTCTGGGGCACATTCAGATATTGAAAAGCTAAACCCACTCACCTGTCCATAAAGAGCATTGAATGTGTGAACGAAAACCTGATGAGGTCCCATTCTGGCAATATGTCAGTCGTGTTTATTTCTTTCATTAAGCCTCTTTTAAAGTGCTCGCTTATTGTCAAATGAGTGGCTCGAGGCACAGGGAAGGCATGATTTGCCCAGGATCAATGTTAACGAGACTGTAGCACACTGCTACTTGTTTGCAAAGTTTTAACCACCACTGTAGATCTTGATATTTATCATTGATGTCCCAAAGCTTAAGACTTGTTTATTCTGTTTAGGTAGCAGCGTTGTTCATTTTCTAAACTTGTATCTCAAAAGTTGCAATAGTGAGCAGTGAATACTTCCTCCAGGAGGAGGTAAAGTGAGTAGAACTCAAAGTACGAACAGCAGTCAGACTTGACAAGCTCAACCTCTGGCCAAATTATATCTTTAAGGATGGCTTAGTTTAGCGAAGGGGGGTCTACAAAGAAACGCCAAAAATGTGATACACGACTCAGAGTCCCTCCTCTTCCGATCAAACATCTTCTGATGTCTACATACGTGCGATGTGTTTTCATATGCACAAAGTGCCCTGCGAAGTGGTAATAGAATGTGTCTGTAAGGGTTCAGAACTTAATTTGAAGAGAAACTCAGTCTTATCTCTCAATGGTTTTCAGTTCTGGGGACTAAACTTTGGAAAGTTGCAAGTTCAGGTCAAGCTTGAATTCTCCCTCGTGTTTTTTAAAACGCTCTTAAAAAATGTCTCTTCTACTCATTGGCTCACTGAAGTTGATTTGTATCTTCTCCTGGCGCCTGGTCATAGTATGTGGTGCTCGCACTTTATAAATATTAATAAATAACAGTGAAAGCACCTTTGCCCATGAAAGCTGGGAAGAGGTCTACTACATCTGAGCCGTCTGGCCTGCACTGGGCAGAACTTGTGCCCTTTCACAGCCAAAGATGTCAACTACTGTGCTGTGCTGCCACCTACACACGAGCAGAGGGGCTGCATGCCAATTTTAAATACAGAGAGTTTTAAGAGTTCGGATACATAGCAGTCTGCAATTTTCTATTTACGTACCTATTCACAAGTTTTAATGGGATGGAGACCCCACCATCCATTTTTACTCCTGACTTGTCTTTTAATAAACGCTAGCATCCCACGCCAAAATGAATACATCCCATAAATTTGGGGAGATGTCTAGAACAAGAACAGACCCATTTCAAACCCATTAATGAAATTTTAAAATGCACATTCAATTGGTCGATTAGGATGGTAATTGCGGTGATGTCGTAGATGACACCAAAACAATATCTTGGAATTCCAGGGAAGACATTAGCTTTCTTTCTCTCTTTTGTCAGAAAGGGTCAAAGTAGCAAGGTGCAGGGCGCACCTTCTTCACAGGAGGCCTGCTATAAGAAACATGATTGTCTATAATTCTATGCAGAGGCTCTATTCAGAATATGATAGTATCTGTGTAAGTCACAAATCCACGGTATGCCGTGGTGGGATGTAATGTACATGTACATATCCAGCGATCTACTGTTAATGTAACATTTAAAAACATAGGCATCCAAATCGTGTAAAATATGCAATTCCCAGGAATGGCATCATCATGACATCTTAACCGTGCATTGGTGACATGCCTGCAGGCACTTTTTTGTCCTAATCACCTCTGTCGTTTAGTGCTCTCTTTATCCAAAGGCCTGGGTGATGAGCAGACCCTCCACCACATCAATCAATCATAACCTTTATTTCGGCAGATGGCATAAAAGAACAAGTAAAAACAGCACGAACGCAATAAATAAAACGTATAAATACTTAAAATGACCGACACTTTACAAAATCCGTTTAGCATAAAATACGCAGTTGGTTAGATATAACATGTCAAAACACAACACTACTAAATCATCAGCCAGGCGGGGAACAACTAAAAACTGGGGTTGTACATCCATCTAGGTTGAGGCAAAAGAACTAACCCATCCACTCGAACGTGGGATGCAATAATGACAGATGGAAAGTGCAAATAAATTCCAGGACAGTGCCTAGTGAACCGAAAGTTAGCAAATGTTTGGCTCTACCTCTATGGCACTTAGGTTTGTTGATAGCAGACTAGATTTTCCCCTGATAAGCCACATTAAATATAGGAGCCTAGAGGCAGTAAAAGCTACATGTTGACTGGTGTCAGACTGCAAGATCCCTAGTGCTTCACTCACTATGCTCTCTGGTGCCTGGGTTGTGACATGCCGGGTTTATGCATTTGGCCCTGGGCTTTGAGTGCGCAGTACAGAAAACAAGGATATGGACCACTCTCTGAAGAGGAGCCGCGGGGCGGCAAGCCCGCACAGATGGTGTGCCCACTGCCAGTAAAGGAGTGCAACAGCAGGGGCTCAAGCCTACATTGGCTAAACAGCTTCCTGGATAATACGGGTTGGATCTCGTCAGGGCACTGCTCTGCCAAGATAGCGTCCCTCCGCCGGAGAAAACTCCCCGCCAAAGACCCAAGAGAAAACCTACCTAGCAGGCAGCTCAGTTTGTACCGTTTAAAGTTACTCTTAAGGTGCTTTGTGAGCGAGAGGGGAATTCCGCCCTACCAGAGACCCACCTACAGACTATCGTCCCCCATCTTTTCCTGGGTATCTTTTACATATTTTATCCAGAGATCCCGAACATCTAAGGACTTCCTACAGACCTTGACGATAGGGAAGCAACTCTGGGGTTGCCCAGACACTTCTCCAATACAGGATCGGTCTGACTCTGAACCCCAAGGAGATAGGTCTGAGCCCCTCTTCCTGTATAAGGGGCAGCAAAGGAGTACCGAATAGGAGGCCCAGCAGCTGCCGCAGAAAACGGTTCTAAAAGATCACCAGAGCAGTTGCATCCTTGTGCCCTCAAATCTCAGCTCCATAGAGGGCAGCACTCAAGGACTGAAGACAAAAATGTGAATCACTGGAGAAATTGATCTGGAAAAAGAAACCCAGTGTACTTTTAGCAGCTCCCTATATGAAGTTTCAATTTGAGTGTGCACCTAATATAATGGGTGACTCACTTCAGCCGCTAGGGAGAGGGTTCCCTAGATAATAGTGTGCACCCGCTCAAGGGGGATCCAGTTCAAAATAGGATTAGGGCTGGTTGTTGGGCGGGTATTCGATAACACGCACTTAGTTTTAGTCACACTACTTTCCAGACCCCTCAGTCTGAAAAATCGCTTGAATTGACCAACTATTTTCTATAGCTCCACTGGAGAGTTTGACAAAAGGAGGAAATCATCAACAAACATTAAAGCGAGAACCTTTATATTAGCTAACCTGGCGGCGACATGCTCACAAAGGTTTAGGTGGGGTATCAAATTGTTAACATACTATGCAAAAAGAGTGGGGGCAAGGACGAACCCTGTCTCAACCCCCATTGGCAGGAAATGGTTTGGACACTTCACCCAACCGTCCACACCTGACCTGTTTAAAATTATGCTCATGAAGCCTTGCAATAACGGCGAGCAGGTAGATTTGGGATCCCTGTGTCTGTTAACACTTGCCACAGTGTGGGCCTGGGGACCAAATCAAAGGCGGAACATATGTCCACAAACACCACGTACAGGTGTCCACCCTCAATAGCCACAGTTTTTCAATATACCAGCTGTAGGTGCTGGAAAGAAGACTCTGCTTGTAAAAGGGTGAGAATATCGTTTGCCTGCATCCAATCCTGAAGTCTGTCTAGGATAATTCTACTGATCAACTTTTGTGTACTGTCAATTAGGCTAATGGGCCTACAATTAGAAGGCAGGAGAGGGGAGCCCTGTTTATAAATTGGTAAGATTTCAGCACCCGCCCAGGAACAGGGATTGGGTGTCCCACTCATTATGGCATTAAAGAATAATATATAATATGCAAGCCAAACGTCTATCTCAGCTAGAAACAAATCTCCTGAGATCTTGTCCATCCCAGGTGCTTGGTTGGAAACTATCTTCTGAATTGCTGAACACACTTCCAGGTTTGTAAATGAGAGGGTAGTCCATGCATCTACAAACAACGCTGGACCCTAATGCGAGAGGACCCCTCACAGCTAATATGGGTGCACTATCTCCTTCTGATAAAGGGTACAAACCAGAAATGTAAGCTATCCAGTCGGCAGGAGCAGTATTATTCTCAATGTAACCAAAGCCCTCTTTATTCCCTGTAGCAACTAAGTTCTAAAAAGTGCGTTGGTCTCCATTTTGGTAACTGTCAAGAGGCCAGCACACCTTCCTTGGTCGCCTTTCCTTTCAGCTATGAGGATGACTTTTTTATAAGCCACTATCCTGTGAGGAATCATCCCTCTGTCCTGTTCCTTAATGGAAGCAATTAGCACAATCTTAGCCTTTTTACAGGTTCAATTGAACCACAAAGGTTGGCTTCTCTTAACTACCACCAGCATAGATGCCAGGTAAACATAAAACTTCAGGCCCTCAAACAGTGAGTTATGAATTTCCCCAATCCTTAAAAGAGACTCACTCTGACCCGGACCCAAGTACAGAGAAAGCAATTTCCCCAGAAATCCCTCCACCAATCTATAAATGCCTGGCCTGCTCTCGGAGCTTTATCATGGCTTGCCATTTGACTCTTCGCCAGTTAGTGGATACTCCAATCAGTCTGTCAGGTGGATCAGGGTGACTGGGTGGCCCCCTATGGTCAGGCAGATCCAGTGAAAGAACTAAAGCGTAGTGATCACTGTCATGTCTACGTGTAACTATCATGTCAATAAGAAATGCCCAAAGCCTAACATTTATCAGTATGTAATCTATAAGGCTAGTGCAATTAATATGATTAAAAGTATGCTTCCCACCCCTATCGCAGGGAGTTCTGCCATTACAAGCGCATACACACTGTTTAAGGACTAGGACATTCAATTGTAGAGCTAGGCAGTACCATTTCATGATGGGGGAAATAGCTAGCTCAGGGATGGACCATTCTCTATCTTCCTCCTGCGCAAAGGCAATGGCGGAACTGTGTAAAGACTCGGATTGCCAATTAAAATCCCCCCCACACACAATTCTGTATCCTCTATCCAACAGAGAATCCAGGTGTGAAGACAATAGTTCAACAGTGGGAGATTCCCATTTGTTCTCCACGGATTTGAGATAAACATTGTATACATAAGTGACTGTGCTCAGGGAAAATGTTAAATGGACACATAGAATATTATCAGATGCAATTGAGATCTCCTTAACAGCACATCCAAGGGAGGCACTGACCCGAATAGTGGGATCCCCAGATGGTTTACCCTTTCCCGTTTGGGTTGATTCCTTGCTAAAGTTAGCATAACCTATGTGGAAGGCCTGCATAGTTAGCCAGGTCTCTTGGAATAGACAGAGATCATGTAGGTCTAAATACAGTCCCTAATCTGCACAGTCTAATTTAGAGCCCAGCCCTGAAAGTTTCCACTGAAGGATCTTAATGGGAGGAGGGGGCCCGGTCACTCCTAACACATCAGGGTTCCTTGCCCTAGAGCAGAGGTCTTCAAACTGGGGGGCGGGCCCCTCTAGGGGGGCCTGAAGTGATCCCAGGGTGGCCCCAGACTCTGGCCAAAATAAATATTCTACAGATAACAGGCCTTTGTTTTAAGCAGAAGCATGTTATTGCAGTTTTAAAAAGGTAACAGTACTTAACTGCAATGTTTAAATAGGTTTAGACATATTTAAACATTGCCATGTTTATAAAATAATTGTGAAAAATTCTAAGGGGGGGCCCAATGATTTTTATTTTTCAACTGGGGGGCGCAGCATAAAAAAGTTTGGAGACCTCTGCCCTAGAGGCAACCTACGAGGTGGAAGTAAATCCAACTCTTAAAACGTGGCCCCCACCAAAGCACTCCCATCCACCACTGGCTCTGATAGTACTGGGCTTTCAGGAAAGTTTGGGCAATCGGTCTGCCAACCATGGTCCCATGACCATAAAAACTAGGTTTTGACCACAGGATTGGAAAGATGGTTGCCCTGTGACCCAACGCCTTCGCTCAGGGGTGTCGGACAGTACGCCCACCCCTCATCCTCCTGACCCTGCCTTACCAAAGTACATACTTCACTAAATACCCCAGTGCCTGTAAGTCAATCTACACCTTCAAGGGGGTCATATTGGTTAGAAGCAGGAACATTAAAAACCTCTGGATTCCAATGCAAACCCTCCAGAGCTGGGACTGCGTCCAGGGAAGGAAAAACTCTGTGCCTCAACGAGAAACGACCATGCATGGTGAGGTGACTGGGTTTGTAAAAATAGTCTAAGGGAATTAAAACAATACCCGACCCACATCCCTGGTAGGCCACATGATCAAAGAGCAGCCTGTGAACCAAATGAGGATTATTAAAGTTGATTATGACACAGTCCCCATAACGATACACTGTCCCCGGCCCAATCCACCCTACCCTGCAAGTGAATATTATTGGCCAAAGAAAAGGGAAAGTCTCTGTTCCGTGTAAGCCAGCTCAATGTTTTGTTCCTCAGCTCGTTGTGAGATTCACTATGATCCTTATGCAGCTGGGGGACACCAGTCAAAATTGCCACGTAGGGGCAGGATGCGAGGGTAGGTTTATTAAACGGAGTTTTCGACTGAGGGAGGGGCCATAGGACTCAGAGGGCTCAATTACTATTTCTTTCTGTTGCGATAATCCCCCATGAGAGCGCTTATTAGACTAGGGACCACGTAGTATAGGCTCTCTTTATGAAACTGAACAAGTGCAGTTGGGGCCTGTGAAACCAGGCTGAGGAACACTATGAGCAGGTACTCAGACCGCGGGACAGACAAAGGGGAAATGATTTGGCAGGAAGGGATTCCCTCCCTGCATGTAAAAGCAATGGGCCCAGGAGCCTGCAAAGTTGGAAACACAATGTTGTTGCGAATATCCTTAAGACAGTGTTCCACCACTGACAGGCATTCCAGGATTGAGGCAAGGGCCGCCCATAAAATGTCCTTAACTTGGGAAACTATATACAGCACAATTTTGGTTTACCAAGGTGGGGAGCGGTCAGTGCCCCCTAACGGATTGCAGGCAGGCTTGTTACAAAAGGCAGAGCCAATTTTAAGTATGCTTGATTGTCTGTATCAGTATGTTTCTTCTGGATCACCCTCTTATTCCTGATGGGGGCTGCTGTGGACCCGCAACACTCCTCACGATGCACCACCGGAGAGAAAGCAACAGGGGATGGGCAAGGAGGTATGACTCGCCCAATGGTCAGATCACTAGAGGTCCCGTTGGACATGCAAATAGAGGAACTGGAATCAGTTGGTTTAGAAGGTATCAGTGTATATTAACTTGATCCCAAAGACAACCTCCTCTCAGCCAATTCTATCTCAGTTGAGATAACTCCTACCGCCCTTTGCAGTAACCAATCAATCAAGGTGACTTTAAAGGGAGGGAGGTGGCCGAGGATCCCACCCCTCTTCTTTTGACCATGATGCCTCTTCATGGTTAGCTAAAACAGCTCTTACCCACTGGAAGTAGTCTCCAGGGCTCCAAACTGAAAGCAGATGTAAAGGGGGTGGTTCTTCCCAGCCTCGTCTGGCTTCGAACAGGCGCAGACAGACCTGCTCTTGGCCTGGTCTTCGTCCAGGACCCGGGCGCAGCCTGCACGCGTCTCACACTGCGGGAAGCAGGCTGTGTATTTGAGTGCAATTGTAGGTCAGCCACACCCTTTCTGGGTGTGTTGAAGTGGGGGGATGAAGTCCCACCCCAGAAGTAGTCCTGCAAGTCAGTGCGGTCAGGGAACTGCTTCGTGACAGGCCCGCACTGCGGGAATTAGGTCCTGCAATTAGTGCATCTGTAGGTCAGACACACCTCCTCCTGGATGTGTTGAAGCTGGGGGATGAAGTCCCACACCAGCAGTAGTCCAGCAAGTCAGTGCGGGCAGGGAACCTTTTCATAAGAGGCCTCCACATCAAAGATGCTAGCTTCTATGACTTTTGCATTAAAACATTGCCCTACTTATCCATAGCGAGACAGACACTCACATTGCGAAAACCGGACTTTTTCTCCTTTCTGGTAGCAAGCTCTAATTGGGTAATTCTCCTCACTTTTCTTATCCACTCCTGTCTCGCTATCAAAACCATGTAAAACATTTAGAGGCATATTAATGAGCCCCTTGCACTGCGGTTGCGTCACTTGATGTGACACAACGATGGTGCAAACCTTGAAGTCTCTGCGTGGCTTTGAACGGCCTCACCGATATGAAGTAAGGCAAGGCAGTGCAAATCGCTGCATTGCCTTACTCTGAGCAAGGGAGGCGTTCAATGGGCATTGCAATGGGTGTACGCATGCAACACCCATGGATTTTGACGCATACCCAGATTGACAAGCCCTTGTAAACCAGAGGAGGCGCAACAAGGAGATATATCTTTATTTCTAATAATTTTTTCCTCTTTCTGTGTGCGCTGCATTGCACAGCACACAGAAAGAGGGAAAAGACTACCAGAAGGTGCTCCTTTCTGCACAAAAATAATACTGCCTACGACACAGACACCCTTGCCATAGTGACCATGGTGCAAGAGTGCCTGCAATGACGCTAGTTTGCCAAAACAGCACCAGAGCAGTGGGTAAGGACAGGAAAACCCCATACTGCTTAAGTGCGGCACATTCTTGCCCTTTCCCTTTGATGCAGGGCGGTGCAGCAAAGTGACTTGCTGCGCTGTGCTGCACCAAAATCCCATAAATATGGGCCTAAGTACTCTCCCCCTTTGGTGGAAGCTTCTATAGTCATTCAATTGTATCCCACATTTGCATTGTGACTGGGCTTCCTTTGAAATCACATCCCAGTGCTCCGATATTACCTTACATACATTCAAAAGTGCTTCCGGGCGTGGCACTGCACAAACATGTGCATATCAGCACCCACAGTTTCCAGTAACAATAGCCAACCACGCTAAAAATGTGTGCCTGATTTCACATAGACTTTTGTGAATTTTGAACAGGCTTTATCATATATTTATATGATGTGTACCACATGATTTATGTGCAAAATAATTTCACAGCTCAGCTCGTGAAAGGGCTCTTAGAGCCAAGCTAGACCCTTGGCTCTCTGTTATTTTTTTGGCTCACCCTCTTCTGATAAAACCCTACACCAGATAAACCAGTCTGAGGCGACAACTACAATTTTGACGGAGACCTTGAGAAGAGGTGTCATGACTAGAATTTGAGCGAAACTTATTTCTAATATAACAAAGAAAAATGTAACTTAAGTATGACAGTGTGTGTTGTGTCAGTTGGAGCTGAGATGGTGTGTCAGGGTCAAACCCAAGGATAAAGATTTGGAAAGTATGCAGAAAGCTAGTTGTAAAGTGATCAGACCTGCAATCTTGTGGACTCTGTTACTGCCGCTTCTCAGGAGGTTGGGCTTGAGAGATTAGGCTATTACTTGGATAACAACATCAAAACACAATAATTTGTACTGCCTCTAGATCAGGGATCTCAAACCTGTTCTGTAAATAAGAGCTATTTGTATTAATTGAAAATCACCAAACTACTAACTTTATTTGTGTTGTAATAGTGACAACATCAGACAGGATTACATCAGTGGCCACCATATGCACGATTACTATCAGTGATCCTCTCAGTGCAACAGACATGGTTGCCAGCAGTAATGCATAAAATACTTTGTCAATGTTGAATGCCTCTACATGGGTAAAACAGCCATTGCTGCATTAATATTTATAGTAAGTCTCCCCAACGCCACATGATTTATCACTCAGATATCAGCTTTAAGTATATTTTTGGAATTCTGCCATTTTTCCTGAAACTTCAGCTTATGTATTCTGAAAATACACATAGTTTTGTCTAAAATATTCAGCATCAGTTTTGTTATATATATAAATTATTTCAATCGAGGGAAAGCTTCTAGTTTAATAGGCTCGGCCACACAAAGGAGAGCTACTTACAGCGGCTGGGGAGCTACCAGCAGCTCCAGAGCTACTTACTGGAGAAGCCTGCTCGAGATGCTTTTTTTCAGTCCTACAACTGCGTGGATTTGTGACTGCCCTAGAGGATACAAGATCTGGCTAGAAGACACTTACCCTCCTTTGGAGTGTGGTGCATTCCACAAACTGATTTTTACTCACCAAACAACTGTAATGGCTCCCATAGACATCAGTGTGATCACCTGGCCTTTAACCCTTGCTCTGTCTACCGAGTGTTTCTCTTCCCATTTTTTCAATGGGAACACCCTTCAAAACCTGGGGCATAGTTACCATCGGTGCGCTGGCCCATTGGCACATTGAACCCTGATACTTGCTGTATGCAACTTACTACCACACAAATAGTCAAAATGTCATTTTACGTGCTTGCACCAGGGCCCATGGCATCCTTGCTACTCTGCTGTCCAAAACCATTCGACCCCCCCTTTCTCCCTGGAGACCCAAAAAGATTGAGCATTATGCCTCCAGGTAGCGCCTACTCTAACACGGATATCGGCTGGGCGAGGTGGAAAGGAAGTAATTCCTGAACACTCTGAATTGGGTGGAATAGGAAATGCAGAAATGTGTCCCCCATCACTTTTGAAAAGAAATGCTGTCTTGTGGCAGCTAATGTTACAGTAATCATATACCTGGCAGAGACTATTGCTCACTTTATGGAAGACAATCGAAACATGATTTTAGCAAGAGACCTGGTTCAGAGCCCATCCAGACCCCAAGCCAAACTCCCACTGGCAGACTAAAAAGTAATCACACAATGAGCTATAAATGGTTCACATATGAAGCACAAGACAAGTACCCAAAGCGAGCTAACCGAGCCCAGTGTTTGTGGGCTCGAGAAAGAGCTGATAGGAGAGGGGAGGACCGCTGAGAAGAATGTGCGCTTCATCTTTCACTTTCATCCTGTGCCAGGGTTACTTCTACATCCGCACAGCAAGTGCTAGGCACCGTGTAGTGCTATCTCAGCAACCAAAAAAACAAATGAGGAGCACGTTGTTTTCTAATGCATCTGCTAAAACAACAGGCGTGGCAATGGCGTCTATGTCTGCCTCCCTGCGCATTTCATTTTTTCCCCGAATTTTTTGTCTCACATTAATATTGACTTGGGTAGTAATGGAAGTTCGACCGATTTCTGAAATAAACGCTAAAACTGTAGGCGAATTCACTGGTGAAATGTATCCATGATACTCCAGGCCCAATCCACAAAGAATTTGCTATGAATTGCTCTTTAAGTAGTGCGCCAGGAGCACGAGAGTATATCACTCATCATAGTCACTCACCCCGCTGAGGTCGATATTCATTATAACTGAAATGGCACATAGTAACACTTCCAAACATCATTTAACTTCAAGCAGCACTGTAAAGAAACAAATGGCACTTGGGAGCGAACAGTAAAGCAGCCAGAGAGAGGGACAGGGAATGACGCACAGGAACATTTTATCCAATGGTAATACCGGATCAAGAGCAGAAGAGAATCCTGGCTGAAAGGAGTGTGTTCTTCTACCCTCACATCTTTAAAGTGCCAGTATAAGATTAACAATGTAAAGAAGGCAGCGCTGGTAAGTTATTACGGAATTTGAATACCAGACTGAATGCATTCATCAATGCTGCTAATAATAGCTTCAAGATGATTTTATTTTTAAATCTCACAAGGCTAAGAAGCAAACAGCTTTATCTGACCAGTGGCCACAGGCAGCTATAATGGCGCAGACCAAGTCTATTATGTAGCTACTGATGCTGCCTTCAAACTCGTATAGTAAGAAAGTGTTGTGTGTGTGAATGGGGCAATGATGTACCGGGATCATAAGAATCTCTTTTAGGCCACTGTGCAACAATGGAGGCACAGCTTGAAGAGGCACGTGCAGGACTGCTGCTTCGTAGCTCTGAATCAAAGGCGATATTTGTGGCCACCACATTCTGTGGGCCATTTAAAAAGATGAGGACCAGAGTCTTACGGTTCTACCAGAGTCTTATAGATCTGACAAAGTCTGATCCGACATGGCTCTTTTGCTCAAACGTTAACTGGCTGTCCAGAGGTCAATATTTGCAGAATAAGGTGCAGGAAAGGGCTCAAGCTGTATCTAACACCGTTAGAAAACCTCACATGCAACTTGGCCCCAGAGCTGCCAATGAACCTATCACAAAAGAGCTGGGAAGCTTGATGGCCTGCTGCTTTCCATGTGGAGTCATGCTGCACTGCAAGACATCTGATCACATTCGCACTGCCATTTGGTGGCAGAGGTATGTAGATCTTCACAGCCTCCATCCTGCAGATCTCCGTGTGGTACAGAAGACACAGGGTGGTCTGCCAAGAGACACAACCTGAAAACAGTTCTGGAGGGAGAAGACAGCGAACCTTTGAAATGTCCCACCATGGTTGTCGCCAAGGAACACTGCGAGGGTCCCACAAGCACATTGTTGGACAAAAAACAAGACTGTCTCCATTGCTGGATCCATGGTGCAAGTTCACCAAAACCAGTGCTTAATTTGTGCTTGTTTTTTCCATTGCTGAGCACCGGCACTTATTTTTGAGGGCCGGGGCTTATTCTTCTGCCTCAAGCAGTTACTGTGAGCAACAGACACATATGGGAAAGATGGAGGAAGGGAAAAACGAAAAAGCGTCACAAAGGGAGAAATTAGAAAGATGCAAGAGTGAGCCGAACGGGCAGGGAGTGGCTTTATATGGATTGAAGAGGCCCGAGATGGCTTTGTGATTCCGCTACCTCAGTATTCCGCGTTTACACATTTAATTGCAGGAGCCGCGTTTTTAAAAGGAGGGCTTTGGGCACCGGCACCTTTTTATTTACAAATTAAGCACTGACCAAAACCGCAAGCAACTGGAATGTGAAATGCTAAAATAGGGTTTGCCACTTCAGACGCAGAGTGGAGGTCCTACAAATGATCCACTGCTGGCCCACATGAAAGGATCAGTAAGAAAGACAGTGGCACACTCATGTGATAGCAAAATGCTCGAAATTCAGAACTCAACTATTTGCCAATGAACAGGTGGGAACGAATAATGTATAGTTGTGTGAACGGTAGTCTTTTTGCTTCACATTTGCAGAATAACGCAATATAACACACGGTGTGTCATGAAATGCTTTCAATTGGAGTCGGACTCTGGCTGCCTGACAAAGACCAACTCCAACCTGGAAGCCAATGCGGCATGAAGCCACGCTGAAAAAACACAGTCAGTCTCTACGAATCACAATCAGCAGGAATGTGAAGACAGGGTAACATAAGATGGAAACCCAGCCCACTGCTCCACTGCCATATCACAAGTTATATGCTGTTAACCTTCACCCAAGAAACTTCATGCATGTGAGCACAAAGGTATAAATGTGTTTCCCTCTGAGACAGGGACAGGATTAGTTTTTATCTTCAACGAAGAACAGATGGAAGATGTAGCACCTCGGGTGACACCATCACCCTACTAGACTCTTGGAAAACACGAGAATTCACCCTTTCAGCATCCTTTCTCCTCACTCTAAGAGAGGTGGGTATCGGAAGCAACGGATCTCGTCTGCAAGCATTCCGATACCAAATGAAGGTGCGGGAATCAAACCATCATGGTCCCAATGCACATGTGGATACAATTAGTGACAATGCTGTCTACCAACATCCAAGTATGTTGACATGCTATTACCGCTGAATGAATAAATAAAGAAAATAAACAAATATATGCTTTTAGACGTCTTAATTGACCAGAAATTCTCAAAAATGTCCTACTAAATAACTTTCTGCTGCTAGAAAAGCAATTTCAATTTGCAGAATAGTCTCGGCCTCTGGCTTTCACACAGGTCTGGCGTTTCTTTCATTTCCTATTTTCTACTCAACCTAGTGGTAACAATTTGCCTGTATATATCTTTGTGTATGCCATGTTAGCAGTGGAGCGAGAAGGAGACAGCTATAAGTGGAGGTCCTTATAAAAAGCTACACCATAAATGGTGTGAAGTGAATAGAGCTACATAAGACAGTAAGGTATTTTGTTGGGGTTAGGTAGTCACTGTTGCCACAATGCCCTTGCTTCACAGAGTTTTCTTTGATTGACCGTCTAAGTGCATGCATTACCTCTATGTCCTTGTCCTTGTGAGAAGCTGGCCTGGTTTGTAGTGGGTACCAGAGGTGCTTACACCTTATACCAGGTCCAGTGATCCACCTTAGTGAAATGTAGGCAGTGTCTAGCAGCTTAGGCTGTCTAGAGGCTGCTGTAGCAGAGCAGCAAGGCTGAACTAGGACACCTGCAAAGCTCTTGCAATACCACTGTAGTCACACAGGACTTACATACCAGAAAGACAACACTTAGGGGGTCATTCTGACCCCGGCCGGCGGCGGTAGCCGCCGGCCTGGCTGGGCCCGCCAGAATATCGCTGCACGGTCAAAAGACCGCCGCGGGTATTCTGGGTTTCCCGCTGGGCTGGCGGGTGACCGCCAGAAGGCCGCCCGCCAGCCCAGCGGGAAACACCCTTCCATGAGGATGCCGGCTCCGAATGGAGCCGGCGGAGTGGAAGGGGTGCGACGGGTGCAGTTGCACCCGTCGCGATTTTCAGTGTCTGCATGGCAGACACTGAAAATCTTTGCGGGCCCTGTTACGGGGCCCCTGCAGTGCCCATGCCATTGGCATGGGCACTGCAGGGGCCCCCAGGGGCCCCACGACACCCCATACCGCCATTCTCTTCCTGGTGGCCAAAACCGCCAGGAACAGGATGGCGGTATGGGGCTCGGAATCCCCATGGCGGCGCAGCAAGCTGCGCCGCCATGGAGGATTCCCCAGGGCAGCGGGAAACCGGTGGTACACCGCCGGTTTTCCATTTCTGACCGCGGCTGTACCGCCGCGGTCAGAATGCCCATGGGAGCACCGCCAGCCTGTTGGCGGTGCTCCCGCGGTCGTTGGCCCTGGCGGATTTTACCGCCAGGGTCAGAATGACCCCCTCAGTGTTACCAAAAATAAAGGTACTTTATTTTAGTGACACAAAGCCAAAAATATCTTAGAGGCAATACTTCTACTGGAGGTAAGTTTTATAGACAGTATAAATACTAGTAACCAAAATCAGGTAAGTACACAGTCATAGAATAGTGCAAGCAGTGAAAAACACAATAGGTTGCAATGGGCCTAGGGGCAACACAAACCATATACTAAAATAGTGGAATGCGAATGTTGGTTTCCACCCTACGCAAGCGTAGTGTGTAGAGGGGCGCTGGGAGTGTAATAAAACACCAAAGGTAAGTAAAATACCCCACCCCAGAGCCCAGGAAAACAGGAGTAAAGTACAGCAAGTGTCCTCAGAACACACTAGAAGTTGTGGTAAAGGATTAAAACAAGCAAGACTGCAAGAAACCAACAACTGATTCCTCGACCTCAAGACCTGTGGAGAGAGGAGACCAAGTCCAGAAGTCGATGAAGCGTCCAGGAAGAACAGGAGCCCCTGCCAACCTGGATGAAGGTGCAAAAGTGGATTCTCCGGTTAGCAGAAAAGTACAGAAATGCACCAAAGAAGACAGCTGCAGGTTCCTGCTTGGTGCAAGAGATGTCCCACATTGAGTCATTGGATGCAGGCTGTTTTTGTTGCTGGACTCCGCCAACAAGCCTTGGTTCATGCAAGAACGTGTTTTGCGTCAAAGAGGAGCTGCCTGGGCCCAGGACCCCAGGAAGGTCCTAGGGGTCTCGACTCAGACTGAGGAGACAGAGGGGACTCTCAGCACTTCAGAGAGCCCTCAGAAGACCAGGCAGCACCCACTGGAGTCCCAGGACATGGGGACAAAGGAATTGCAAAGCGCAGTTGTCGCAGCACTACACCAAGGGATCCCATGCCGCCGGAGAAAAACTCAGGGAGCTGATAGAGTGCTGGGGACCTGTGCTACGATGTGCATGAAGAACTTTTAGAAGAAGTGCACATAAGTCCAAGGAGCTGCAGAAGACGCAGTGCACAGGGGTACTGTCTGGCACTGGGAGGCAAGCTCTCACCTCCACCAAATGTGGACAGCTGGACCTTTGGATGGTCAGGATGACTGCAGTCCACCACCTGTGTTCCAGGGATCACTCTTGTCGACAGGAGAGGAGTCCCAGAGTACCAGTTGACGTCGCAGAGAGGTGACTGTTGAAGAAGGGAAGTGACTCCGTCACTCCACGGGAGATTCCTGTGGTCCTTCTGGTGCAGATTGAAGACAGGTAGTTGTCAGAGAAAGCACAACCTGGAAACTGTTGCAGTTGCTGGCTGGAGCTGAAGTAGCAGGGTCACATTAGACTGTCTGGATACTTTGTTGCAGTTACAGCGGTTCCTGGAGCAGTCTGCGGTTGAGCCGATGGTTAGAAGCTGAAGCAGAGGAGTCCTGGTGGAGTCTTGCAAACCGAATTTGAGGAAACACCCAGAGGAGAGACCTTAACTAGCCCTGAGAGGGGGATTGGCTACCTAACCAGGTATGCACCTATCAGGAGGGATCTCTGACATCACCTGCTGGCACTGGCGGCTCATATGCTTCTAGTGGGTCCCCACACCTTGGAATCCAAGATGGCTAATGCCAGGAACACTCTGGAGGAGCTCTGGGCACCACTCCTGTGGTGGTGATGGACAGGGGAGTGGTCACTCCCCTTTCCTTTGTCCAGTTTCACGCCAGAGCAGGGACTGGGGGTCCCTGAACCGGTGTAGACTGGATTATGCAAGGAGGGCACCGTTTGTGCCCTTCAAAGCATTTCCAGAGGCTCTGGGAGAATACCCCTCCCATGCCTGCAACACCTATTTCTAATGGGAGAGGGTGTAACACCCCTCTCCTAAAGGAAATGCATTGTTCTGCCTTCCTGGGATTGGGCTGCTCAATCCCTAGGAGGGCAGAAACCTGTCTGTGAGGTGGCAGCAGCTGGGGCTGCAGTGGAAACCTCAGAGAGCTGGTATGGCAGTACAGGGGGCCTATGGTGGTGCCCCTAGAGTGCATGGAATTGGCCCTCCAATCCCAGATTTGGATTGGGGGTTTAATTCCACAATCTAAGTCACCTCACATGGCCATATTTGGAGTTACCATTGTGAGGCTACATATATGTATTGACATATATGTAGTGCACGATTATAATGGTGTCCCCTCACTGACAAAGTCTGGGAAACTGGTCCTGGACAACATGGGGGCACCTTTGCTAGTGCAAGGGTGTCCTCGCACTCAGTAACTTTACACCAAGCCTTCAGTAACTGAAGGTTAGACATACAGCTGATTTATAAGTTACCTGATGCAGTGCAAATGGCTGTGAAATAGTGTGTGCACTATTTCACTCAGGCTGCAGTGGCAGTCCTAAAGGAGTGTTTGTATGAGCTCCTCGTGGGTGGCAAAAGAAATGCTGCAGCCCATAAGGATCTCCTGGAACCCCAATGCCCTGGGTACCTAGGTACCATATACTAGGGGCTTATAAGGTGGTTCCAGTATGCCAATCTGAATTGGAATACAGAGTCACTAAACTATAGTGACACATTTGGTAAACAGAGAGAGCATAAGCACTGAAGTTCTGGTTAGCAGAACTCCAGTGACATAGTCAAGCATACTGACAACACATATAGGCCACAAACTATGAGCACTGGGGTCATGACTAGCAGGATCCCAGTGAGACAGTAGAAACACACCGACAAACAGGTAGAAATTGGGGGTAACATGCCAAGAAGGATGGCACTTTCTTACAGTCCTCATCCCAGTTATTAATTTTGAGGGGAAGCTCTGCCTTGAGGCTGGACAATTCAGTAAATGCTATGAAAGAAAGCCTCTTCCATTCCAGTTGGGCACCATACAAATGCTTGACATTCACAGCATCCGCCTTGTTTTTCTGGCTCCACTGAGAGGAGGAGTCTAACACGTGCTGGTGCCCCTGCTGGACTTCGGTCTCCAATGCTGTTTCCCATCACTTGTTCCTTGAAGGGCGTGGGGCAAGAAGATATTGTTTATTTTATGACATGGGGAGTGTAGGAAGTGATCCCTGGGCATTTTAACAAAGTGGAGGCTTACGGTGTGGTATTATGGTCATGATTAAGCTGACTTTTACCAAGCACAAGTGACAGCAGTTTTTTTGCTGAACGTTTGTTGTGAGTTCATATTTGAAAGGCACACAATGCAAACAGCTTCTATTAATACCTTTGCATTCATAGCAGCATGCGCAATGTTGGTTTTGCACATATGAGTGATTAGGTTGTTTGTCCTGGTTAGCTAAACCGTTTTATACAGGCATCCTGATCAGCAAGTGATGACTTTTAGTGTTTGTATATTTACTACATGATTTTCCTTCACTTCTGCTGTGGGCCCTGATGGCTCTCGAACTTCAAATGAGGCCCTTTTCCATCAATAAAAATGCTCTCCACAGATTGGCCTGCCGGTTCACTCTCAGTTTCTGTATGTGATATTGTGAGAACCGAACAACCCAAACAAAATGAATGAGTCCATGTTCATGACAAGGATCCATCCTGTGGAACTGATGGATTAAAAAGTGCCAGAATCTCTGTGAGTACATTCTCTAGTGAATAGTCTGGTAGGAAGCAGTTCAATGTCAGATTCCATTCTGATAGCGTCAACAGATAAAAAGGTGTTCTTAAAATAAAAAAATAAAAAAATGGGGATCAAGGTGAATTGAAACCGCACCTTCTTCCTTTATTATATATATGCTATTTATCACACTTTTCGATGCACGGGTCGTTAGGGCCAACCCCCTAGACCTCAAATAGCCATAACACAGCAAATAAAAAGGTGTATTCTGCATTGAACAATGTTTATTCAGGATCCAATCCAGAATTGATAGCAGGAATTTATGGAGCATATACTGCCCAGCCCTTTATTGCTGATTTTAATGAATTGATTACGGCAGATGAAGGGGCACAAAATAGTCCTTTCTGTTAGAAGGAATGTCGAGATAGACAGCAATTTTATCTGGCATATTTTTGACGTGGTCAGAGCATCAGCTCTAGCAGAAGGGGCTTCAACAGCAGCTCAATGAAACCTATTTTAAGATTCACTGACAGAAACATCACAGAAGGCTCTGGCTTACAGGATGTCATCTGAAAGTACTTGTTTGCCTGGACCAAAATTGAAAAAGTATGAACTGCTTATTCAATGAGAAATAACATTCTTCTTCATTCCGACAACAGCAGCAACAAAAACAAAATGGGTTTACTTCTGGAAGTGGAAGATCTTCCTTTCCACAAATATCCGGGATACAACAGGATTCATCTAATCAATGGAAACAGCATGAAGCAGAGGTGGAGATTACAAGTGAAAAGGTCCACATCCTGACTATACCAGAAATGGACCAAGCTTTCTAGTAAGGTGTTGCATCAGTACTTCCAGTAATCATAGGAGAAGTGTTCTTCAGACTAATGGATATTGTAAGAGGTCGGGGAAGAATACCATAGAGAATGTTTAATGTTTTCTCTGAACTAAAGGATAAAAAAGATTCATTGGCCAATTTGCCCAGAGAGCCCAGAGACCTACAGAACAAACAAGCTGTGGTTCTGGAACTAATGAAGGAGAGACGACTGGGGAAGCACTCCATCATATTCCTGGCACCAAAACTATCCGGAGGTTGCAAGATAGAAATAGATTTTAAGACCCTGAATTAATGAGGGAAGTGATATTATTCAAAACAAAGATGCTTTAAAAAATAATTCCATTGGTGGAGTCAAGGAGATTCATGGAGACAGTACATCTAATGGATGCATATTTTCACATTCAGATATGTCCGTCACATCTGAAGTTCCTCAGATGTTGTGTGCATCCCTTTCATTTCCCATTAAGTTTCCTTTTATTCAGCCTCTGATCTACTCCTAAAGCCATCTAAAGATCATTTTTGTTGAATAATGTTGCAATTATTGTTCCAAAAACAGAATTACATTCACATTATTCAGCCCCCTCCAGTCCCTTTATGACACTATAGAATGTTTATTCAGAGCCACCATCTCCCTTAAACTCAGACATTACTGCATTTGCTTACACAGTCTGCTCACCTCAATCCTCTTTTTGTTTCCATGTGTAGGAGTGTACTTTCACAGTACGCCCGTGCTAGCACGCCTGGTCCTTAGTAAGTAAACTTACAAGAGGACGCGTATAGGCCGAAGGACCTTTTGGATCGCATGGAGTATCCTAGCCATGTGGTGACCAATGTCATCAATAATCAATGTAATCAATCAATAACCACTAAGAAAATTATTAACATTAGACAATATATCATTTCATGAATAACCACAACTCAATAAATGTTTTTAAAAAAATTATTTCCCTATTAGTTACAATTCTAAACCATCGGATTAATTCAAACTTTATTCAATTATCTTGGAGTTAATTCATCAGTGACCACCTATAACATAGTCTAATCAAAACTTGAGAAAACATATGCTCTAATGCTTCAGCATAAGCTAACAAAGATGAATATATCGACATTGATAGCAGAGTTCAGCAATCAGTTCGTCAATCATTTTTCACTGTCAATGTCACCCAGGAGAACCTTACCTAACCCAGAGTAGCATTAGCATGTGGGACTTCATGCGAAAACAATTTGGAACAAGAATTTAGAAAACATCTAGCTAAGAGAAAAATTATTTAAACAGCGCAGATGGTACCTAGAAAGAAAGGCATAAAAGTTAATCAGTCACATTGTGATAGCTACCTATCCAAGGAATGCATCAGCAACAAAGTCAGTCTTCATCTTCAGGTCATCAATCGATCAGCAACGCATCAGGGTCACAAGAGCAAGAGCTCAATTACAGATTCTCGAATCGTGTCTTCTGGCAGCAGCATTTCACCCCTCACATCTGAAGTTTTTGCCCCTTGTCATGACTTTTTATTAAGGTTACCCAGTCCATCCCCCTAATTCCTAATTGGTCAGTGAATCACCATTTATTACTCTACCCAATAATAGGAACTTTGCAAATCTATGAATTCTAATATTAAGCTGTTCTCATTTTGTTGATTGGTTCACTGCACGATGTCCTCATCATCCGGCTCATCAGGTATTGAAAATGTTGCATCTTCTTCTCCAGTCAGTTTCTCTATTGTTTGAGTACATCGAGTCTGTCTTACGCCAAATTTGTTACATATTTAGTTCCATCAACTCCTGTCCGTTGGTACATTGAGAAAATTCTAGCTAAGCAGACTTTATTAACATACGCGGTTCATGGTCAGTTCAATACATCAGCTTCTCTACAGTGTGCTAGTAATTCAGCTTCTTCATGAGGCCTGGCAACTAGGCCACAACTTCGGCTAAGTTAACTCTACCATATAATGCAAAACATATGTTATACATCTTAATATGACATACTACTACGTTTCTATTACTCTTTTTCATTCTCTCACACATTTTTAGTAATTTTTAATATAATTTGTGAACATTGGCAACCACTCTTCGAGGGCACATTTTCAAACATGCACATTAATTTCTCTACATTGAATTTTTCCATCAGCTTCTTGTTAATCAAAACACATAAACATTCATTAATAATTTCTAATTAACAGTGCATGGTGCCGCTCTACTTTTCCTCTCCATTGTTATCTGCCTGTCCGCTAACACTAAAGCAAGATCTATAAATCTGTATGTGACTTTCTTTCTTATGTGTGGCAGAAAGCATCTTGGAGACATGTTTATCTCAATGATCCTTTCTGTAGTATTGCTAAATGAGCTAATGATTATTTTCCAATGGACTCATCAATTTGGGCAGCCCCACATCATATGAAAGAATCTTGCCTCTAACTCACAAAATCTTGGGTGACTCGCCTGATTTTTTTATATAAAATCTATTAGTTTGTTGAGGGATAATATAGGTTCTGTGTAAACAGTTAAGGTGTTGTTTGAATCTTACGTTCCTGGATACACGGGTTCTGTTACATAAAGTGTGTTCCCATTCTGTCTCCTTGAGAGGTCTGCAATGTCCTCTTCCCGCTTGCCTTTCAGTTCACCGAATGACACTTCAGCCTGGTGTGATATGACTCTTTCAGTGTTACTGTTATAACTTTGCCTTACATGCATATAACTTGTAGTCCTCTGTGAGGCAGTTCAGATCAGCCCAAATTCTCTGCATCGTAGTATTTACTGCTTCATATAGCAGGAAATGTCCTTTTGGAATCCTATAGTCCTCTACTAATCCATCTAATTTATTGAGCATACCTTCCTAAAACAAATCTATCTGGGCAGGTCCCTCCTCTTCCCCTATGCCTAGTCCATCTCTTTGAATCATAAGGCTTTCAAACCCAAAAGGGAAAGCCTGGTGCATAGGGGGGTTCATGTTTTCTCCTATGCAGGGCCCTATGCCAGCTACATTTGACAGCTTCCAGTGCTAGTAATTATTTCACACTGCCTAGAGCTCAGTGGGCTATGATTTGAGTAGTTTGAGAATGATGGGGCAATTTAGGAGATGGAGTGATACTGGAGCAAATCTTCTTAAATGTTTATTTCTCTCTTGTCCTGCCGTTAATCTGTTAGGCCTGCCACATGACCTTCCTTTTGTCTTAAAGTCTCTTTAGTCCTACAGACCTATATTTATTTCTTGACACAAAGTTAGCCTTTCTGATTACAGTCACTTCAACTAGCAGCATTGGGGAGTTGGGAATATTGTTGGGCACAGTTTTTTTCTAGACTGTATTGGAGCATAGAGTGATCCTTAGGTCTGATCCCTATTACCTTCCTAAAATTGCTACAGCATTATATCATTTTCGTGAGGTAGTTCTTCCTATATTTTTTCATTCTCCAGTTTCTCCAGAAAAGTAATTGCTTCATCCCTTGGATATAAAAAGGGCTCTTTTGACTTACCTTGCCAATTTGGTCGCCTGTCATTTTTGGTGGTGTCGGTCAGACTAGGAATGCCTCTTCTATAACAATTAGCAGATGGATCATAAACATAATAGTATTGGCTGATTCTATTTGTGATGTTCTCCTCCCAGCTGGGATTCAGGAGGAGGAGGAGATCAACAAGAGGACCAGCAGCTTCATGGGCATGTTAAGGTTGTCCCTCTTGTAGCAATCTGTAGAGCTGCCACATGAACTTATCAGAATACTTTTGTTCAGCGCTATATGTTTCAAGGTGTTGATGATGAAGGAAGGTACTTGTGGTGTTGGTGTATTAGGTTACTGTTAATACTGGTTGTCGTCTTACCAGTTATTTCGACCCACCAATCCCACTCTATACTATCTGGTCTACATCTGGACTTGGATACTTCAGGAAGGTGCTGCAACTGTCAAACCTATTTATGGCATCCAGATGGGGTGGGCAGGGCTCGCTTTGACAGGATTTCCTGGATTTTGCAGACTTGGGGGGGTAGCTGCGCCTCCAAAACAATAGCTGGTATAAGGATTGTCTGGACTAGTGGTAATGAACATTTAGAGTGAGTTAACCGGACATTAACGTTTGCTATACACCCTCCACCTCCTGCAGAAACCTTTTTTTCATGTGACTTAGAAAGCTACTATCCTTGGCAGTCACTGGAGCTTCTTTCATAAAACACCAAGCAGGCTTATAGGTATGTGGTAGACCGAGGATAATGGAGAGGATTGCAAAACTTAGACCTTTTTTCTTTTAGGAAAAGATTATGGCTACCACAGTAAGTCAGAGCCACAAAGAGACTGTTCTGTAGCCATGCAAGAGGAGAACATTTGGCAGGTATGTTTTTTTAAGTTAATTTACTTCTTCAACCTTTGGAGGTAGCAACAAGGCTTATGCAGTCTGTTTTTCAAAGGGGGCAGTTTCCCCTCACAAGAAACCACAGCCTCTAATAGTTCCTCAAGAAGACTGTCTCCTCTTCATGGGATCCTACCAGATAGGTAGAGAAGCCTGGTGAATATTCTTTTGACACTAACTAATGCAGTTTTTAAGAATGTTGTAATATGAAGCTATGGCCTGCTCGTGTGCTGCTGGAGCACAAGCTTCTTGTGAGAGCACTGAAAATTACTGCTATGGAGCAGGAGTCTCTGACATGGTATTTGAGAGATGTGCCTCCTCCTATATAAGGGGAAGACTAGAATTTTATTTTGAGTACATAAATCCAAAGCAGGTGAGCTTGATCCCACCTGCCCCTTCCTCGTAATTAGGGCAGGCATGCTTCCAGACGCTTTATCTCCTCAGACACATGACAACTGCAGCTGGGCTCAGGCCCACTGTGTATCTTCATCGATCCAGGGATTCGTTTTTTCCCTCGTAGATAAATAGGGAAGGAGCCACAAAGAGCCAAGAGTTTCATTCTGTGGCTCCATATCTGCTCAGTGCCTTGATGCAGCACCGCTTGTCTGGTGAAGCACCAGGCAGTTTCAGCGCTTTGCTGAGAACTGAAAATGGCTGTCTTCCTATTTGGAGCATTAATCTATATTAGCTGGATGAGGCTTGAGGAGAGATAGATACATATAATTTTTAAGCTACGTATTCAACCTGGATTGTACTGAAACATGGAATGAGGAAGAAAAATGGTCCCCTCTAAAAAATCATTTCAAGTGCGCTGCAGAATAACATCACACACGAATGACGAAATAAACACAATCTGTCCTTCGTAGTGCAATGAGTTTAACCGCGCTGCCACAATCCACCTGACATGCAGCGTTTCACCTCTAGATATGCGGGCAGTTATTGTGCTGCCATTTGACATTAACAACCATTACACGTTCAGGCATTCAGTACGATAACCTTCATCATGTTTTAATTCGTCGTTCAATTAATAGGTCAAAGATGGGTCTCTCAATTACTCACGAAGTATGGCTTATTTCAAATACAAACCTCATGAATGACTTGCTGATAATGATAAATATAAATAAAAAGGCGAATAAATGAACATTTTCACTCTTTTTGTGAGGTACAGAGGGTGTGCATTAGGCATTCTGCAGGCATTTCCATTTTTTTCTATCTTCGTAGCACAGAAGGCATAGCAGGAGAGGAAATAATTAACCTTGTGCACAAAGGGTCAATGCATTCAAGACATGGCAGACGCACCGTCGAAACGGAGCGACGTAGTGGCGCGTACGTGCAGGCGCGCGCAGGTTATCCGCATGCACAGTAAGGAAGCGGCCTAATTGAAGTGGCCGAATCAATGCACGCGCCCTTCGCTCTGAATTGTGACAGAAATGAGACTATCTAAAGATGTGGGAGCACCCGTCCATCTAAACCTTTGTATGGAGACAGATGGACAAATAACAGAAGGGAGACGCTCGTTTAAGTCAGCCTCCGTACAATGGCGCAATCTCATTATTTCTGCCGCAGAAAAGAGAAAGCTGGAAAGCCTGTCATCTGGAAGAAAAATGCTGATTTCTTTGTTTTATTCATGATATCCATGAACCCGGTCTATTTCCGCCTTTACATTAAATTTGACAAGAGCTAGAGCTTTTTCATCACTCTTATGCTCTGCGCAACTACTGACTGGTGATAAATATTTTACAAACCAAATGAGGAAATGAAGCTTTAATTAAACTCTCCTTTCCAAGAGCAGGCAGTCCATTAATCAACATACAAAAAAAAGTGGCAGTGAAGGCACATCATTTTAACCGCATCTCCAAATTAGACATGTTCCAGTTACTAATTGCCAAGGCGACATAATGCATGGGCTGCAGGAAGCTGGTGAACCATGTTGAATGCACTTTTAATCAATAAATAGAAATCCATAATTATTTTTGGATTACCAATTAAGTAAAGAGTGGGTAGGGCCAAGGCCTAATGGAAGTGCTGTGCATCAAGCAAAATACAAACTGGAGCATTTAAAACAGAAAAAACACAGAACTCCTCAAAGTGGCTCTCCCGGCACAGCAGGAGAACTGATACTACAATATGCACTGCACTCGGAAAACTCACCCCATAATGCTTTCTGGGGCATTTCTTTTTCAAAACATTTTTGCCCGTAACTCAGCCCATGGTGTTCCAATGATAATGGGACCACCACTAAACTATTCAGCACAACACACTCTTTTTGTCTAGGTCATATCTGGGTCCCCACACTAGGTTGTAACCTCTCCCGCCATTCAGTGTCTTTTTAAACTCTCTCATGGCAGGAACTTTTGTTTTATAGCTGGAAGCAGTTTGTGTTTTAAGGGCCTTGTTTATTATAGTATTGTAGTAGGCCTGCTAGGCTTGAAAATGTGTAAGGCACTACACCCTCTAGGGGCTACATATATAGTTACACTGCCTTACTTTCTGCCATTCTGTTTTCATGTCGTCATGACCTCCAGGGGCTGACTATACGCTTACATGACTATGTTTCTTACAAATGCTATTATTATTACGGTGTTGCCTTCGAGCTGTTCTGAGCATTACAATCAAGATACTACAATAGTCACTGCACTTCGAGAACATGCCCCATAATGCTTTGCGGGCCATTCCTTTTTACAAGTCATTTTTACCCATAACTCACTGCACAATGTGCTCTTTCTGTCTAGGTCATCTCTGGGTCCCCACACTAGGTTGGGGTGACCCCAAAATAATAATACAAAAAATAATAAATAATGGCAATATTAAAATTTTTGCCGCAAAGAGAAGAATAAGGCCAATGAAAGTGACTTAGCTATAAGCAGGGCCACTGGAATTATGTGGCAGAGAGGACCAAACTATGAGGCAGGGCTGACCACTTTATGTGGGAAGAAAAGTCCAGTTATACATTTACAACGCCAATAGCTCTAACTCAAGCAAATGCGAGACCTATTGTATTGCAAATGCTTGTTCATTTTTGT
The DNA here is from genome assembly GCF_031143425.1 of Pleurodeles waltl. Classification (NCBI taxonomy): domain Eukaryota; kingdom Metazoa; phylum Chordata; class Amphibia; order Caudata; family Salamandridae; genus Pleurodeles; species Pleurodeles waltl. The sequence continues at coordinate 585,822,269 of NC_090439.1, read as the reverse complement.
TTAAGCACTCTCCAAGAGTTTATGTGTGTTTCAATGGTCTCCTTTGTGTACGTCTTCCCCCTCCATACCCCTCCCTGATACCTGATCCTAGAGTTTTATACTTGAAGTACTGCCCTCCTGCAAACTCAAGTCCATCTCACCTTTAAATCATGGTTTAAGCCCTCATATCTCCAACCTGATGGTCTGTGCCCTCCCAGAAGCATAGGTCTATCTCTCTCTCTTGCTAAGCTCTTTGGCTCATGAGAGGTCTGACTGTTGGACACTGTGGAGTGGGTGGGCAGTCCTGCTTCAAGAGGGCTCTCAATGCATTGGCCTCCGTTGGTCTATCTTGAAGAGTGATTTCTATGTGCATACCTGTGAGTCCTCTCATCATCTTCCTTCCTGCCCTCTTCCACTTCCCATTATTTCCAATTTTTCTTCCCAACCTGCAGGTTGGACAGATACCTGCGAATGGCTACCATGAAGCGTTGTTGCTCTCTCTGGCGAGATACCAGTGTCTTGGGGAAGACCACCCCCTTCAAGGCACCTTCAACATTCCCTTTATAGCATCTCATCCTTTCCTCTCTCCTGGTCTTACTTTTACATGTATCCTTTCCTCTCTCCTGTCCTTCAACTCTTTGAGATGACCAAATGGTCACTAAGAGAGCTGCACTAATAGGCAACATAACACCACTGGACAGTTAGAGCCAACAACCCAAGATTCTAAGTGAACCTTTTCTTTACTTTAAAGCACAACTAGGTTTCTCTCACTCACAAGGAACATGAACCAGATTCCCTTGATGATTCCCTCCCTCGTATCCCAAAGTACCAATAAAGGTGAAAATAACTTGGAACCTGTGCTGATACCTTAAAAGTTCCCTACACTCACACCAGTATCCTGATTATGTGTGTATAAAGCGCTAACTATGACCAGTACATAGCGGACAATGAGCAAAGCGCAGGGGGACTGTTGCCTTGCTTTTACCACTACTGGTCATAAGGTTGTTTATACTAAAGTAATAATCCAGGACTGCTGAATAAGAAACTGCACAATGGTGCTGATTGATAACACAAAAAGCATAAACTGTAAACTGGAAACTTGCCACTTACATGACCTGTATTGTTGATGGTTAAATGTCAATTAAAATCAATAAAATCTGTTTACAAAAAACATAGATTTCTCTCATTCACTCTCTTAGTTTTACACTATCTCTAGTAGTCACTCTGTCTTGGTCTCCTTTCAGGGTTTCTTTCTGTCTCTCTTATCTTTCTCTCCAGATCTCTCTCGCTGGCGTCTTGTCTCTTAGCTGCACACAGAAGCAGGATAGAAAACTAAGGGGTTGTTAAACTGAAACATCCTTCTACCTTCAGACCTTGCACTATCCTCAATACAAGCTCTTTCACTCCGTTGAACAATCATCTTCTCCTGCCAGTCCTTCCTCTCATTACCTTACTCAGCTTTCCTCCCATCCTACACCACACAAGCTTGCATCATGAAAAGAATGCCCTGCCATTCTTCTTCTACAAAGCACCAGGACACAGGATCTTCGAAATTCTGGTCTATTTGTTATTTATTTGCTTATATTATCCTGGGAAAGAGCAGGTTCCAGGGGATATGCTGGGATACAGACCTGCGTCCTGCTTGTTACTATCAGAAGGCACAATTCTGAAACATGCATAAAGAGATGTGTTCAATTATTACAATAATCCTAGAACCTGATGTACTCTAGTGCATGTATATAGCACTTCATACCCCTGTTGAGGTGGCTAAGTATATTTACAAACAGGTTACAAACTACGCTATGGAAGTGCTTGAATAGAAGAATGTGTCGGTAGTGGGGTGGCCTATATAAGTAATGTTGAGCTGTGTTTGAGAGGACCAGTTGTGGTCTTAGCCTGTGTTGGTGCTCCATCAAGCATGTACTGAAGAGAAAAGGAGAGATAGGCATGTTTAAGAGCCATAGCTGCTAATGTATTGGACAGAACGTAAATGACTGCAATGTGGCATATGCTGGAAGTACCTTGGAGTGGATGCTGACTGCTCATTCCTTCTTGCATGAAATATGTAACTGCCCATAAGAGTGAGTGAGGTGGGAAGTGTGAGTAGACATAGTCGGACAGGTGTCTGCAAACCACCTTTGAAGCTGTATATAGAATAGAGTTTAGCCACGCCGTCTATGGAACAAAGGAGCCAAATGGCACCACCATCTGGAGGTGCAATTTTCCACCAACAATAGTATATACTCTGCTGAGTTCAACCAGGATTGGTTTACACCATCAATTGTTGAAAGTTCTCTGATAAATCCACCCAGGAGTAAGAGAGAAGCAACCAGTATGCAGCCAGATGGAATCTATGGCCCCATATGTCCTCTCTGAAACTGCAGGAAGCAACACATATGAATGGGTACTAAACAGCCAGTCCTGGCATGCTCTGTGAAGGCCATCAGGAGCAGAAGAGAAGCAACCTTTAAAACAACCTGATGTAATCTGCATTCTGAGGTGTTCAACCAGGAACGGAGGGAGCAACATACAGGAATGAGCATTGAACTCTGAGCCATATTAGGGTTTATAGTGTGTATTCAGCGAAGTTGAGGAGCATCCCTAATGAGGGTGTGGTTTTCAACACAGAATATATCTGGGAAATATTCCCTGGGTAACAGGAAGCAACACATAATGACTCTCCAGTGCATCTTGTAATGTAGGTGTCAACTAGAAGGAAATACTGTTGGGCAAATTAGTTTGGATTGGTTGAGAGGAACGAGAATGCATTTAGGAATCGAGGGGTGCGATGGATATAGGGGTACATGGGTCCCTACTAGGGCCGGCTTTGGGCAGTGCAAACTTTATGTGGCCGCAGTGGGCACTGACCTGGAAGAGGGGCACTGACCTGAGGGAGGCCGCTGTGTTAAACAATGATAATTGTTGTGATTAAAGTTCCCGCTAGGGAGAGAGTGATGGAGTTTTGTCTAGTGGTAGTTTTGACCTGCTGTAAAGTAGTGCAGAGGGTTAATATGCCTGCTGCAAAGAACAGATCTGTATTTTATGAGGATAGCTGAATGGATTAGTAAAGCCAGCCCATACCAGCGCTTTAAAACAAATTAAATGCACGTGAGAGAGGGGATATGAAGGGATGATCAGAGCTTTTGCCAGGTGGTAGTGAGGGAACCTGAGGAGGAGGTCACTAGAGGAGAGAGTATGCCAAATTAGATAGTTGCTCCAGGAACCACCAGCACTAAAGCTGGCCCTGGTCCTTACAGTACAGTGTTGTGCTACCAAGAGTATGGGTGAATCGTGGTTTAAGTTGAAAATGTTGGTGAATAATTCAGTGGTGGAAACTGGGAAGGGTTGGAAGATGGGAGGGAGTGGTGAGAGGGTGAATTTAGGCCAGAGTGATGTAGAACAAGGCAGGATTTTATCCTGAGGCCCTTCTGTCCCAAATGTTATCTTATGGGGTTTTATAAAGCTCTGTCACCCATTGATTTCATGGCGCTAAAATGTAGGGAATAAGCCATTATGCCATTAGCCTCTTTGCCCTTCACCTTGTAGCCCTTGAAGGATGCCCTCGGAAGGAATGTCAAGTAGAGTTAGTTTAAAGGGCAGATCGGAGGCCTCTCTCAACTGACCCTTGATTCCGGGCAACTTTCAGTAGGTGCAGACAACAAGGACTTAAAAATATGAGTGCAAAGAAAAAATCAACACACAGACCCAGATCCACTTTTATCTCAATTGCAAACCCTGCTCCACTTCCAATATGTTTTACATTGGCACAATCAATGAGCTTAACAGCATATGCACACTCAGACATAAACAACAAACAAGCATTTGCGATGCAATGGGTCTTGTGTTTACTCAAGTTAGAGCTATTAGCGTTGTAAATTACTAACTGGACTTTTCTTGCCACATAAATTTTAAATGAAAAGTAAAAAGGTTGACATAAGCAAGCCGATTGAAAGTGCCATGGCTGCCATGAGCATGAGCGCAAAGGAGATGAACAAAAGGAAAAAGAAGTTTGTTCACAGTCAAATGTATTGGCAAACGTGCAATTATCCATGTAACGGGGTCGATGGCCAAGGTGGTAACAAAAAAATGAATTGGTGGCCACCACTAAAATACATGTTAAAACACCCCACACATAAAAGGTAGCAATGTACTATTTAATTACTGTGCCTGCAAATGAACATTGACACTTTAAAAATATCCACTTACATTTGTGCGAAATTACTGGGAATTTTAGTATATTTCAGTATAACTGCAGTACATTTCAGCATGCTTCACATGTTGAAATGTACCCGAGGACAACCCAGGAGTGAGATCTGTGCTGTATATCCCCTAATCCCCTAATCCTTCAGTATATCTCCACAGAGAAAGAAATTGATCATATTCCAACATGTGTGATAACTGGAGTTACCACAAATGCTAAAATTCATGGAACAATCATAATCTCCCCTAAGAAAGTAAAACAAACCATAATTACTGTTATGCTCATGTATTTAAAAAAAAAAAAATCTGGGGAATGCAGAATCCATCCTATATTGTTTCTGTTATTTCACTGAACCTCATACTCTGAATTACATTCTGATGGGAGCTAACATTCTCTTTCTTTTCTTGTAGCTAGTGTTACAGGGTGGTACCTTTGCTGTTTATGTATGTCTCAGATGGGTTGTAATAATAGGGGCTTTCACAGCAGCCCTCAGAAAATCACAGGTGGGAGAGCCATTGAAGGCTCGACCCAAATGGCTCAGCTCGAGGTCCTCTTGGACCCTTGAGCCCAAAACAAACTGGGCTTTCATCTGGCTTCTGCCTGTCACTAATACACTAACATCATGTGCCAAGAATTACAGACAAAGCATTAACCTTTGATGTAAAAGAAGAGAGAGAGAAAAAAATACCCAGCAAGCAGCTGTACCAGTAAAACCAGAAAGTCTGGTATCAATCTCCTTTCACTTTAGACAACATTGTGTGATCCTTGGCAAACATCTCTCTTGTAATTAGATAGAACAGACTATAGAGTTGCTCCAAGTACAGTAAGAATCTAGGTCACATACACGGTGCATATTCCAGTTGACTTGCCTCTTAGTTCACTAATTGCGCAGTCATTATGACGGGGGCATCAATATTTCTAAGTTCATGTTTAAAAACGATCATTTTTAATGAATGCTCTCAGTGCAGTTATATAATGTAGTGTACTAAGGTGAAACAATTTTTTGATTTTTTAAAGAGACTTCATCCTATTTTTACATATTTATTGTGTAACTTACACAACATTAATTTTCTTGACTTGTGCACGGGCTCTTAGAGCCAAGCGAGACCGTCGCCTTGGCTCTCTCTGTTAATTAACTGTCTTGTCCAAGTCTACAGAAAATATCATTGATGATTACCCTGCAAGTACAACGATTAGGTAATGTGAGCAGGTCGGGAGGGGAGACAGTATAGTAAACAATGTAAAATACAAAAAGGAACATTTTGAGGCGGCACGTGGTCTATTGAGCACCAGCAGCAATACCTCGTATGAGCCTGACTTCCAGCCGGCAGCTTTAGCCCAGCCCATAGCAACTGACAGATGGCGGATGCTTTAAAGCCCTGTTAGTCCAACAGGTGTCGCAAACCTGTTGCAGACATTTGCAGAACATTTACTTCAGTTTCAGCTTTGCCGCCATACTCTCAAGAGGACACAGGTCCTTTAGTTCTCCAAATGCTGCTCTGTGGGTTGGCGGAATAATGCTGCCCGGTTGCTGATCAGCATTGTTTATGGTTGGAGCTCTGACTTTCTTTCATGAGTAATGAAAACATATTAGCAACATTCTTTCATATATTTTCCTATAAATTTGGACTGTCTGCACCAAAGATCAGTTATATATGTACTCAGCTTGTGTTTGCCTATAGGAAATCATGTTATCCTAGAAGCATGGTCCTTCGGAACCCCTCAAGCCAAGGAACTACATGTACTTTTTAGCAGTCACTTAATAGTGGAAATCCAGGGTCCTACTCTCAGCATCTTGTTTGGGAGTTGCAAACAATCTCACCCTTTCACCACACCCCACAATAGTTTAATAAAATTACATTTGTATTGTCGGTCAGCACAATTCAAGGTTTTCTGAATATTTAGGCTCACTACTACACTTGTCAGTAGCAAATCTGAATTTGCTGACATCTAAGGAAGCGACTATGTCACAGCTAAACCCCTATGAGGAATAAAGATTGATCCTCATGAACTGCCTCACCAATGATCCTTGTCAGCCTAAATGGCAGTGTTTTACCCAACAGCTCATCATGAACACTGGGCAGGGATCCAGTGGGCCCTTACCTCCTCCAGGTGTCTGCATAATGGAGGCCCCCATTATAGACTCTTGAAATCTAGTGTGCAACAGGGCTTCATTATAGAGTTCAGCTGCCACTAGATCAATGCATATGGAATAGAATTCCAGTTTCAGCTTTAGTTGCAAATGTTCACAATTTTGCATCACCTGCAGAGGGTGCTTCAACATGTCCAGATACTCTACTTAGAGCTTTGAAACTGCAGTCTCATCCAATTGCTTTCTTATCCAGTTCAGGCCCATCACCTGATGGTTGGGCTTTGAAGGATTTATAATACGTTTCAAACAGGCCATTGACCCTCTTGTCCTTAACAATCTCATTTCCCTTTCTGAAAGGCATTTATTGACGTCAAACCTCTCTCTCTTATTACAAGCCTGACAAGGGGATCTATGGCTTTGTTCCTCTCTTCATGCTGCTTGGTTACATCAGTACTTTAGCTAAGCTTCTCTAGTGCTTCACGTGCCTCAAATAACTCTGAACATTTACCAAGTAGCCCCCAATCAGGATTCTGATTCACCACCATTCTTTTGTCAAGAATCCCTTGGTGTACTTCTAACACACTTCATGGCCAAATGGCTATTTCTCAATATTTCCGGATGCAACCATGCATGGCTCTCAGCCACCAATCACGCCAATAATCTCAAACCTTACAACTTATAGTATCATGGTCTGTACAGCTAAGTCTCAGAACCCCCTTGTCTTCAGAGCCAAATGTGAGTTGGCCAGACATATTCATTTAATCTTTACATTGAGGAAATATGGTTATAATCAATGGCCATTGTAGCTGGCCCATCAGGAAGAGGCCTGATGTAGGATGCTGCAATGGATTTTCCCTCTAGTTCTAAACTTGAAGACGTCTAACAGGGCTTCGAGGAGCATTACTGATCCCTCAACCTTACAATACTTTTTTTTACTGCTTCTCTTATGGTCTGGAATGCAGCATCTGAGATGGCTATTTGTCTGCAGGCACCAAGTTAGAGGGACATCTTGTTTGAAGCTAAAATAGTGTTAATAACGTATTGTAGATAGAGATGCTCAGCTGAGATTATTAGCTTATCTGGACAAGCAGACCCCCCTCCCTGCACAATCATAAACCGTATGCAGAAATTCAAAGTATGTGATGTGAGTAAAAAGAATGTTAGCCTCAGGCTAATGGAAACAACAGAGTACAATGAAAATTGTAATTTGATCTCCAACTCCTTCTAGTCTCGTTAACGTGGATGTTAGGAACCACTCTTCTAGTGAAGCAGGCCAAACCCTGTTTGAATAAGAATAACATGAGAAATAGGCAATTAAGGGACATTCCCCAAAACTCTGCCATTTCCACTCCAGTGTTTGAATGTGCAGCTGGCAGAAAACTATTTGAACTTTAGCAGTTTGATACCTCAATCATGCTATATAAATTCCCAAGGATGGGCTAAAATAACAACTTTTTCTCTCCTAGCCATGCACCCTTATCACACCAGGGAGAGCGTGAATCGAGCCTTGGAGACCAATCTATAGATACTTTTGTAACCAAAATCTTGCCTTGTCCTGATAGCATGCCCTAAGACTGCGCTGGGAGTTTAGGACACCAGCAAGAGGTTAGGCATGAAGAGAAGCTTCCCAAATGGAGCGCAAATCTGGCAGGCTCTCTGATTTTGAGTAGTTTCACCTAACTGTTGGGCAATCACGGAACAGGCCAGATGGCCAGTAACCCCATAATGACAAGAGAAGATGGGGGGTTTTCAGAGACACAGTTTTTCTCAATGGGCGTAAAACCTAAAACAGCTTTAAATCTGGAAGGGCCTAGTCAGACATGCGCACACGTGACTAATTCGCTTAAACACTCTGGAGCACTATCTGTGGTGACCGCTGTCCTCTGAATCAATTTCGGCAGGAGACTAAGTACAATTCTGCCTCCCTGGTGTTAATGCCTTGTCTGGTTTCTTCTGGTTGTTTGTAGTCTTATTGCTTTTGATGTGGTATAAACCCCTTGGGAGGGCCAGCCTATGTGTGCCTGAGCATCAGATCTACTGCATTTGTCCCAGTGAAAATGGGTATGAAAACATTCAAATATTTTCTCCTAATGTGAAGAGTGATAAAAAAACAATTCTGTGAGTCGGGCTCTCTGATAGCACTACAGCTAAGTTCAGCACAGTACAAATAAATAAAGGTACAGCATACCCTGGCCAAATGATTAAAGGTTGTGAAGAGAACCAAGTTTCTCCTCCTGTAAAACTATTTCAATCAGGAGGAAAACAGTTAAATATGCTAATGAACACTTCTGCGACTTGCTCCTGTAAAGTGTCCTTTCTGTAGACTATCCTATATGAAGTGTGCATGGGCATCAACAATTTGAGTTAGATTTTCAAGCATGCTCCGAGAGCAGTGCTTCTAAACATTTTAGAAGCAGGACCCACTTTTTTGCATGACAGACTTTTGCGGCCCATCTAGCTTTAATGGACATGAAGCAGGTATTTTTTTAAACAAACTTTTATTAAATTAAAGTATAGCAGTACTTTCAGTTGTACAATATACATTGATGCTCTCATGCAATATTCAGTGCAAACATAGGGGACATGAAGCGCTGTGAGAAACAAAAGTCAGCAATGCAAGACATATATATGGAAATATTTTTGCACATAAATAAAAAACCTTGTCATCGCTAAATTGGTGTACATCATGACAAATAAAGTGAGTATATAAAGATAAACAAATAAAAAGTGATTGATCAAATACCTAAACCCAACTAGCCCTGTCGTAGTTGGACTCTCGCTTCTAGGCGACACTACTGGTTTAGGGATGACAGCACTTTTGTTTGAAGGCGACTAAGCCAATTCTACAACACGTTGCAACTGTCGGCCCAACCCTAACAGCTCACAAGCAGTATCTCACTGAAAACCCAAACAGTAAAAGGTGATTTCTGGCAGCCGTACACATGGACTCTAGATTGCGACATCTCATGGGAGTCGTGGTGGAACAGAAGTTACCTTTTTCTCACGTTAGTAATAAGTCTCAGACACACACAGGCAATGAAGGAGATGCAGGAGACCTTTCAATATATTTATTGAAAACACTGCAATCTATGGTAAAATGCATGAGTTGCAATGATTAGGATAACAAACCATATATGATGCATAATTGTAAAAATGAGAGTCGTAAATACAAATACCCCCACCGTCTTGCAATAAACATGAGATGTAAAATCCCTAGCATAGAGAACCCAATCCCTACCCTAATGAGAGCCAGGTGTGATAGACCTAATCTGCCAGTACCATGTCCATGAGAAGCACCCTCAACCCTTGTTACCTTGGAATGAGGTCTCTAGGTCAGACTACGTGGGGACACGAAGGCTGAATTCTGCATCAAGGTGGCGTGCAGAGTCGATGATATCTGAAAGGAATCCCTATAATGACCTTGGACGTGTGAGATGTATTTATTCAGATCATTTAGGACCCCTGATGCAGGTATGTTCCCAAACAATTGATAAGGAGGAAGACTTGTGGCGGCAATTATGTAAACAATCCCCAGCAAGTGTACATTATATTCCTGTCACACGTAACTGAGAAAGGGACAGAAGTGAATACCTCCACACATCATTTGATCATGGCGCTGATACTGACGCCTTCATAGAGCGGCACTTATAGTGCAATACAAAACATTTCCCTAACACTAAACAATAGCAGTCATCTTCAAAGAAATAATAAAATAAATGGCCTAAAACAAAGCACGTTGAGTAGGTTAAAAGTCACTAGGTGACAGGGGCACAGGCCTGCAAGCCAAAGGGCTAAGCTAATCTCCTGAGTCCCAATAAAACTACATAGGATTCACTACACCCCCTCCCACAGCACTTCTCCCTCCTCCCACCTTCACCCCCCAAGAAAATCCCCAGGTTCTCAGGCAATGGCGATAAAAATAACTATGTTAAAAAAATATATATATCGTGAGGCAGGATCGGAGGCCAATTTTGAATACAATAATAATACAGGTGGGGGTGCAGATATCAGGTCATGGAGAGCCTCACAGGAAGGGCGCAGTCAAGGGGACATTCAGTAAGAGGATTCATCTGCAATCTCAGTCTCATCTCCCCGAAATCTGCCAGAAACTACATCCCAGGACCTCGCTTGCTTCAAAAAGCACCTGCCCTGGTGTGCATCATGAAGCAAAGCGATACCCTCCCTCGTTGCCCATCATATTACGTCTGCCTGCCAACTTTCAATCCGAGGACCCTCAGCATTTTTCCTCATCATGGTCATTTTACACTTAGCCAGTACCAAGGCCAGGTCAATGAAGTGGCTAGTGACTCTGTATTTAGCAGGGAAAGGGTAGATACCAAGCAGGCATCTTTTTTAAAGTAATTAAAGCATTGTGTGGTAGCACACTGTCATTTACAGAAAGCACATTTCCATTGAAATGGTAACTACATTTGCACAGATTTACAGTTTTACTGATAAACTTATATTGCACACAAATGATAATGTGTGGAAATTGGGGTCCAGATATTATTTATCATTTGTGCATCACCATAAAAAAAGAGCTTGATTTGTTTTGAATCTATTAAAATCTTTGCTTATGTCACACTTAAGAATTTCAAAAATGTACTGTTTTTGCTTTCCGAACTGCTAAGTATGTGCATTTCATTTACAGGTATTTACATTTTGTTGTATGTTACAAAAAATACCACCCTACATTCTTTCCTCTCACACTCGATGTGCCCCACCAAGATTCGCACATAATTCTCTTTAATTTTCTTTCTTTGACTGCAAAGTGAGAAGAGCTTCTGTACACCAATATCCATACATAAAAATATAAGCAGCAATTTGTCAGAAGACATAGCCTGACATTTTACCTCTGTCACAGAGCACAGCAAATGTGACAAGATAAATACAGCATTTCAAAGCATCTTTATGTATTGCTTGGGCTTTCACGAGCCACCACAAAACAGCTTGCGACCCACCAAGTGGGTCGCGGCCCTCAGTTTGAGAAACACTGTTCAGAGATTTGTGTGGCTCCTCTTAAAGATGAAACTGATACAAAGCAGTGACCAATACGAGTACATCTATAGTGTTCCAGACTCTAAAAATGTGCTTTGTGGGTGGGTGCCTGGTGATCATTTAGCCACTCATTTCTGGATTTGGCCTTAGGCACCAGGATTTTGGAGAGAGGGAGAGTGAAACTTGCAAGCAACACTGACCAATGGTGACTGATACAAGTCCCAGCAGCTCTTAAACAAGATGACTGACATCAGTCCCATTTTTTTCTATTCCAAGAATATTCAGAGATTAAATGGACTTCAGTCCCATTTTTTTCTATTGCAAGAATAATTTTTCTATTCCAAGAATATTCAGAGATTAAATGGACTTTAATTGAGGGAAGCCTGTACTGTTGACTTAAACACACAGGACCTGATTCACAAAGGAATCAGCAATGCCAGCATACCAAGGTATTTGCCAAGGACTTGTGTAAAGCTTTAGCTTGTAAACTTAGTCAGAGAACCCAAAAGTATATACCAGTGAAATCCACAGCTGTGCATGTATTCCTTATCTGTTTGTAAGTGGAATAGCCACATCATGCATTATCCGTATCATGCGATGTCTGCATTTAATGCATCATGCATTATCATTGTGTTGCAATATCCACATGGAAGAATAACTGAGTGTTGAATACACGCGCAGGCAGTGGGTTAGAACGATGGATACTTTCACGTTTCTTCATTTCTGTGTTTTTTGGATGGAAAATGTCTTTCAATGGAAACATTGTCCTTATTGCACACCCTGCTAACAATGGGGATGTTTTATACCTTTTCCCGCACTTTCAGTATTGCAAAAACCTGGCTCATACAGATGAAAAGTTCTGTGATGTGGGAAGAGGTATTGCAGATGTTGGCAAAAATCATAAGGATAGGACTGTGTGGATAGTCACCACATTTGCATGGCTACTCCCTTGGACACACCCTCTCCCTTCCATGTGGTGATACTACAGAAAGATCTTCACATGTAGCAGAACACCTGCAGTCGCCACTGACAGTTAGGCATACACAAATCCACAGCTCTTGACTCATTGAATCAGGATCAACATTTGGCACGTACAGCTTCAGTCTTTTTGATGCGCATGTCAGATGTATGTGAGGTGTGCCATGGTAATTTTTGAGCAACGTACAGCTAAGGAATTCTGGTAACCACTATAGGACAGTCATGGAGGCCAAGATGAGCACCTGCGAATCAATAGCTTTTGAGATAAGCAAAAGCATGGCTGCGGAGGGTCAATATGCTGTTTGCAACATAGACGACCTTTAGGAAAATTGACTTAGACATGGGAAGGTTGGTATTCTGAAGAGCCTTTTAATGAGGTATAACATGTATTTGATATTATTGTCTTAGGCGGGAGTGCTGCATCTTGTTTGTGTGTGCTGCCCTGTTACTGCAGTAATCTGATTCTTTGGATATGTTCTGTGTGGCGCCTAAGAAATTCTTAGGAGATTGACGTGCCATAGCTCCATATGTTGAAGCTATGCAAGCCCCAGCGTATAAACTTATGATCAGGTATCAAAGAATGCACATCATATTCATCTACAGCGCACTCACTGAGGCAGACCAAAATGCAGTGAGGAGCCGAGACCATGTGGTAAATTGGTAACTGATAGGCAGGGGCAGGGCACTAGATACATATCACCTCCTGCAATGAGCTTGGGGGTTGTCGTCTGTCCAGATCTAATAAAGAACAGGTGAATAGGTGTCACTTCCAATTCCCCTCAGAAAACAGGGAATAAACGCAAAATTGTACTAAAGAACATGGCTGATCTGTGCAGCAGGTCCTCCCTTAGGCCACGTTTCACTTCCAATTCCCCTCAGAAAACAGGGAATAAACGCAAAATTGTACTAAAGAACATGGCTGATCTGTGCAGCAGGTCCTCCCTTAGGCCACGTTTAAACTCAAAAACCCTTGATTAATTTCACAACTAACAAGATCACCCAGGAGAAAAATATTCTAATATGACAAAAAGAAAGCAGGGTTACAGCCCTGTACCTGAGAGTCAACTGTTCTACTGGTTAAAGGCAAATAATAGAAAAAGTAAGAAATATGAAGTCTGAAATTGTTTTCGTTTTATCCGTGTGATAGAGCTAAGCTTATTTAGCTAAGACCAGCGGCACAATTCTGCTCCATTTATTTCAGAACTGCACAGTTTCGCAAGACAGGTGGATGCACACCTATCCATCACATCAAAGGGAAATACACACTGTGCCACGGGCATCAGCAGAACTTCATTTCACTGGCAGGTCTCCTATCAGAAGGAGGGCAGCGAGAATCTGAGATTAAAGGGTGGCATCACACTGTACAAACACAAGGCGTGCACTCCAGGCTAGCTCCTGCAGTGAGTTAATGAGACTTGCACATAAATGCACAATAGGGTTTATGGGGATTTGCATATATTTATGCAATTACCTTGGGTAAGTGACACATTGCATAAATTGCTCACACATACATATATATTCACTGAAAAACCAAAGGTAACAGGGACATTATAGTTAGAAAATAGAATTTAAAAAACCTTAGAAATTCCCTAAAAAAAAAAGGTTAGAGAGAGGTTATAGTTCTGTTCAGATTTTACACACATAACATAATAGAAATTCAGCAATTATAGATATCTCAAGAAACTATAACTCGTGCCCTACGGTAATTATGACTCGCACTCCCACCAGCACAGATTTCTCAGCATTAATTTTACTGCAAATGTTGCAGTGATATTATTAATGATGTCATTGAAGATGTCATGACTGAAGTAATATGTGAGGTAATTAGCAGTGCATGGTGGTATTTAAAGTCAATTTCATAAAATCTTCACACCCTTAACGTAGCACTATGTTCCAGGTCATAGGGTTCAGACATTTCAGAAAAGTACAGTTTAGAAAAAGTTGCTTTCTGCTTCAGTTTTGAAAATGTTCAGCCAGTCCACCCCTTACTCCACACATTTCCTAAGTACTGGATTTTGCTAATTTTTTATAATTTTTATCCCTCATTTTGCCGCACTTATGGCAAGTCAATACAGTTTAACTTCAGAACTCTGAGTCTCAAAGTTTTCTACTTTGTGTGTGTGGCTGGTTGCAAGGTGTCACTCTTCTCACACTTTTTCCTAGGTTACATCTCTTGGGGCACCCATATATATCTGTGTTTTTACACATTCTAGATACACTAGGCAACTGTTACCCATAGCCTACATTATGCAAATGAGGCGTACGCTTATGCACACATTAAGTATGCCCACCTGTGCATATTGTAGGCATACATAACTCTCTGTATCATGCCTCTTTTGATTGTTTTTCACTTTTTCAAGGTGCAAGTGTATTTTAGCTCCACAAACATTTTGAGAATTAGGCACGCAGTGTGCAGATGCGGAGAGGATCTGTTGTCTTTTTGATGTATGTGTCCAAGATGTTAGGACGACCACAGACAACAAATATATTCTAATCCACATGTGAGCCACGTATGTCCACAATGGCCCGATCTATGCCTGGCAGTTAAGGTAGCAACACAAGATACTTTTACAAACAATACACCTAACTGGAACATATGGACAGAGTGAGAAGTTATCCTGATAATTTACAGTATCACTAAATCCTTCAATAAATCTCCCCTGTGGAGCAATGATAAAGGAACACACATCTCAGCAGTGTAGATACATGCAGTTTACTCAGCCATTAACAGTGATATAAATCAGTACAGTATCACAGAACCAGTGCCAGAAAAATAATCAAGCATAAATATATGAAATGCACCATGACACATGTTCTGAAAGAACCCTCTTCAAAGTTGTATATGTGAATTAATTAGCATAGGACTGGATAACAGTCATAAACGTGTTTGATAAATACATGGTTGCTATGAATATTCAAGAGACAGGGCAGCAAATAGTGCAGTCCATCTTCGTCCTTTTACGAGAGCAGAGGGCACAGCATTCATGATACTGCTGAACAGCACAGCATAGAACACCACCGGAGAGAACTAACTAGAAAATTTACAGCCTGTGTGTGACTCCTGTATACCGAGCCCCTGGCACAAGTGGTCGTCAACGAATGTACATCTCTAGTCTTTAAACTCCAGCGTGGTACACAACAGGGGTGCCCACTATCCCCCTTGATATTTGCGATGGCACTGGAGCCACTGGCCGAGTGGATATGTGGAGATCCGCTTGCAATGGTCGGAGGGATGGGAAGGCAGGATATCGTTATATGCCGACAATATTCTGCTCTATATTTCGGAGCCAAATTCCTACCTGGACAGGGTAATGCACATTCTTATGCTCTACCATCAATACTCAGGTTACACTGTTAACTGGGGCAAGTCAGTGATTTATATACTATGTGACCCGGCCCCACGTCTACTGATTGGCTGTGGTGCCCGGATTGCAAGGGAAGGGTTCCGATACCTGGGTATCTCTGTAACTGGAATGCCCAATAACTTCTATATCCATAATTTAGGGCCCCCACTGTGACGGCTTAGGGGAGATGTTGAGCGATGGCGATCCCTACCTTTGTCACTTTTGGGAAGGGCAGCTTTGTTCAAAATGATGGCCCTGCCTGGTTCCTCTATATACTTCATAACACCCCGTATCTGGTCCCAGCCTCGTATTTTCGAGCTATTGACCAGGAAATACGTACACTCCTGTGGGATGGGGAACCGGCCTGAATAACAGTAGCCAAGCTCACAAGAAGCTGGTATGACGGGGCATATCCCTCCCAGACATGCGCAACTATTATTGAGTGGCCCAACTCACAACTATTAATCAGTGGTCCTTCTTCCCGGAATCGGAGCCAGGGTACCAAATGGACAGGGAAACAATGGAACCAGGAGGGACCCTCGAGCCATGTATGGTGGACAAGGACCGAAGACATTCCCAGTTCCGACAGCGCTTACCCTAACCCTCTGGTGTGAAATGCTGAAGGTGTTGGGGTGGAATAATGTCATCACACAGAGCTCCCCCTTGTGGGAAACCGCAGTGCTGGGCACGCTGGCAACACAACCTGGATTTAATAAATTAGATCTTATCGGTCTCACAAAAGTGGGGGACCTATGGGTGGTGGGGAGGCATTCTTCCCTTCATAAACATTCAGGTGGAGTTCCAGTTGGCCCTGACTGAGATGTATCATTACCTCCAAATCAGACACACACTCAATAAAGTATTGCCCAGAGGGGAGGACCCCCCGAGTCTTCCCCGCTAGAAGATAGATTATTACTTGAACATTTACCTAAAAAAGCAATGTCTCTCACATATCGTAAAATACTTAATAACTTACCAGATGTATGTAAAGACATGAGAACATTCTGGGTACAGGATGTAGGGAAATTGGATGAACAGGAATGACAAGAGGCCTTAGCATCCCCTAGGGAGGTACGAATGCGAGCAAGGTTCCGATTAGTGCAACTGAGAGTACTTCACAGGAGTTATTATGCCTGCATAACACTGGCCAAAATGGGCAGGGGAGCCTTGCCTTTGTGTTCCCGAAATTGTGGCCAGCGAGGGTCATTCTATCATATGTTATGGGACTGTCCAACAATACAGAGATTCTGGCCTGCAGTAGTATCCTGTCTATACATAGTATGTGGAAGCACCATAAAGCCTCAGCCCAAATGGTGTGTTCTAAGTATAAAGGGCGATGTGGACCTTGCCAGCATGGATCACATATGGATGAAGTTAGGCTTAATAGTGGTAAAGCGTAATATAGCACGGGCATGGAGGGCCCCAGACCCACCCGAAGTAGAGGACTGGAAACGTGATCTAGACTGGTGTATGTTGGCAGAGAAAGTGATTTATGAAGGCAGGGATGCCCCAAAAAATGTCACGAAGTCTGGGGGAAATGGATCTCGCACAGGGGAGGGCTGTGTACAGTAGCGACAGAGGAGGAACCCGAGGAATACAGCACACCATAAATATTGAGTGGGGAGATGATTTGGGGTATGGGAAGGGAGAGAATTTGAGGGAGGACCTTGGGAGGTCGGGAGGGTGGGCACTGGCGATGATTAATTGTATTTTAACCAATATGATGGCTGAGACTGCAGTACACACTTGTTTTGTTTGTATTTCTAATAAAACCAATTTTTTAAAAACTAACCAGAAAAAAAATATTAAGAACTGTAGGGTGTGGCAAGGATAGCCTACTGAACTCCAGCACAACCACCTTGGCGTAACATGTACGAAACGCAAAGAGAAAAGCGCATCTACACTCTCCAGCAGCCACTAATTACCTCACGTCATAAAATAGTGGAACTGAAAAACACAATTGTAAGACTTGCAAGAATGCTGTGCCACAGAACATCAGCTTCCCCAAAAACTTCGTGAACTAGAGAGAACCTGGGTTGAAATCAAAACATTTCTTTCACTCCCCCCTGAATTATCGGTCTCTTCTTCTATGTACCTTCCCAAAAACACCCAGCGAGCATAAATATAAACAAGTTAAAAAACTCCCCACTATCACATTAGTCCAAACAATCTTACCAAATTCAGTTATACACCAAAAGGATACAACTCGCACACCAGCTGTGCTGCGCATCCTCCAGAATTCCTGATGAGCAATAGAACATATTATCTAAAAGCACAAACCTCGCTCCTCCCCATCCTATGAGAAACATGGTTCAGCCCCATCTCCCAAAATGTTATCTATTTTTTCTTAGCATCAGGCTTTCCAATCACTCACTTAGACTGTGGAGAATCAATTTAACTGATTCCTCAAATTAAATCCTCATGTGTATCTTCTCAACATCTGCCTAACAGCAGTGAAAACAACCACAATTCAAAATCATTAATAGTCAACATCATCTGCCATGTCTAACAGAAAAAAAGCGATTAGTGGACAAATGCACTGGGCACATCATCAAGCCCGACACCCTCCATGACCAAGCCCTGATCCTGGTATACTGTTTGGATCACCTTCAGGCCCTGTTGACCAAAAGACAAAAAAAAAGACAATCACCACAATGATACGCCAACCTAAGACCGGGTGCTTTGACAGTCACGTTAGAATGTTTTCTCCACAAATCCACTCATCCCTCAGAGGTAAGATGCTGTTTACCACCTCTTATTATATACTTACTGAGCTTATACGAAATAACAGTAATCTAGCAAGAAAGACGTACTTTAAACCATAAATCAAGACTTCAAACAACTGACCAAAGACCATTTCAAACAGTTAAATATGCACCCAACGTTCTGCCCTCCCCATCACCGGGATGCAAAACTTGTTAATACTATTTTGTGAGTTGTTTGCATACCAATTTGCCCAAAAAGGGGTTTCCATCTCTGAACATACATAGTTCACTAACCCTGCGCCTCAAGAATCCCGATTGTGATGGTTTGCATCACCTAGAAGGTGTTAGGCCTGTGTGGTTCTAGGCCTTTCATGACCCCCATGGTCATGAAAGTGTTCCAAAACCTTACCCAACAGTGGCTTATGTTGTCAACACCAACCTGCAATATATATGGAGGATGCTAAAAATAAGATCATCGGCAATGTAACCACTTCACTATATGCAACCTTGCAGTGACTCATCTGATCTCAACAATCACAAAGCATGCCTCTCATTTCTAACAAAAGTCACTGAAAGCTGAACTGCCACCGTAGGTAAAATCTTAGATAGGCACCTTGCATGTTGTCTAGTATGTACTTGCATTATGGAGATATAGTAGGCATGTCTTCTGATCATTTTGGGATGGGTCGGCCTTAGGGCGGTGTGAGCAGTGCAGCCGCACCGGGTGCTGACTTGGATTGGGGGTGGGGCGCTGACCTCAGGAGGGCACTGTGTTTAGCAATAACTTACAAAACTTCCTATTTTAAAGCACCTGCTGAAAAGTTCCTTGTGCGTCCAGCTTTCGGAATCAATTATAATGTCAAGATACCGTTTCTGATTAATGTTCCTGCTAGGGAGAGAGATGGGAGTTTTGGCAGCTTTGACTTGCCATAAAGTAGCATAGAGGGTTCATATGCCTGCTGCAAAGAACAGAACTATATTTTATGTGAATAGCTGAGTGGCTTGGTAAAGCCAGCCTTTAAACGTGTTTTAAAACACATTAATGTACATGTGAAAGGGGGCTATGGAAAAAGGAGAGGCACTTTTGCCGGGTTGTAGTGAGGGAATCCGAGGAGGGTGTCATGGGGTGGGGGCACCAAAACAGACTGTCGCACAGGGCTCCATCAGCGGCCTGATTTTGGGATAGTTACAGCAGGGGCAGGGAAGTTGCCTTTTGGAAGTTAGTTAACTCCCACAAAACAATAACTTGGCAACAGTGCTGAGTACCATTACTACTTTACTTTAAAATGGAGAGTACCCGCACTACTCAGCCGGGGTGGCATGCTTTTAATGGCAGAGAGTCAGCATTCTCAGCAGCAAACAGGTAATCTGAAACAGTGAGTATCTGCACTTTCATATTTCCATTTATAGCACTGCTTGGGGGTATTTACAAAAGTTTGCAAAGGTTTCTAATATGCAGCTTGCATGCCTACACTAAGGGCCAGATGTACGTACTATATTTCTAGTCGCAAATGGCCTGATTCACAGGATTGGGCCGTTTGTGACAGGAAAAAAACATTTTGGTATGTACAGACCCTATTTTGCGATTCAGTAGTCTATTTACCGAATCACAAAATAGGTTTGCGAGTCGCAATTAGGAAGAGGCGTTCCCTTCCTAATTGCGAGTCGCAGTGCGATGTAGGATTGTTTTGTGACCATGAATGCGGTCACAAAACAATTGCAGTTACCAGCAGTGTCAAACTGGTGCTAACCCATTCACCTTTGTGAATGGTAGCGAAAATATAATTTCAGAGCAGGCAGTGGTCTGACGGACCACTGCCTGCTCTGAAAAAATAAAAATAAAACTTTTCATTTTTATGGGCGAGCGCAAAGCGCTCTGTCCCATTCTGTAATCTCTCTTTGGGATTCAAACCACACCCATGTCACGTCAGTCACTTACATTGGTTCGTGGGCTTGCCTTTTAAAATCCGCTTGCTTTCATTTGTGAAAGGCATGCATACGTCATGCCTTTTTCGGGTGTTTAGCCCACCTACACAGCACCGGTAAACTACTAAAAACATACAAGGCTTGCTGTTTTCAGCCTGGTGTCCGGACTACTTTATCTGTTTATTTTCCACGTAGCGCGATAACGCTGCATTTTCTTTTTCTTTACAACACTAATAGCTCTAACTCGAGCAGATGCGAGACCCGTTGCATTGCAAATGCTTGTTGTTTTTTAAATGCATCCCGTTTTCCTCTAAGGAAAACGGGCTGCATTTAAAAATAAAACTGCTTTATTTAAAAGCAGTCACAGACATGGTGGTCTGCTGTCCCCCAGGAAGCTACCATCCCTGTGAGGGCGGCCATTCCCAATGGGGTTGCATATTGCGACCTACCTCCTGAATATTTATGAATTAGGTCATTTGCGACCCAATTGGGAATCGCAAACAGTGTCATTTTTTGCGACTTGCTATTTGTGAGTCACTATAACTTGCAATTTGCGAATCGCAAAACCTAACATTCGTATATGTGGCCTTAAGTAGCATAAGAATGCTAATATGCTCGATCAGAGAAAATAATTTCTGTGGAGGAAACACCGTAACACCTTAACCCTGAGCAACAATCTGTAAAATGTTTCACCAGCATATAATCTGGTGGTTTATGGATAGACATGTACTTGAAAATCGATTTTTTTCCATTATCATGCATACGGTCTATGTATATTTGTGAATTCCAAGAAGATCACAAATCATCTCAGATTGTAGGATGAAAATTATGATGGTAATTACTTATCTAAAAAAATAATGCATATATATATATATATATATATATATATATATGCGATTCGGCCACAAATCAGTACTCCATTTGCCATAAATGGTGGGATGGGGTTATATGAAGGAACACAAACATATATTTTTTTTCTAGAAGAGGTATTCAACTAAGAACAACCAGAGCCCTCCATTTAGGGGGATGTTTTAAGAGTGCGTATGCATCCTGACATTCGAGTCAGTCAAGAGACAGACCTTGCTGGATTCTGCAGAAACATTTGGGGTTGGGACGGTGTCGCACTGACTGGTCTATATAATGCGGCCATAGCTGTATGCTGTGGCGATGCTTCCATTGCGCATAGTACTGCATGGTGAGAAGCTCCATTCCCTCGTTTATCGCACATCCTCTGTTCCGATGAATGAAACACTGCTTGTGGTGGCTAACCATATTCGGGACATAGACTCTGACACCCTTTGTTGTAGTGTAAAAGGCCATTTATTAGGACAGGCTTGCTTAATCATAATACACAACATATAAACGGAACTTGAATGTTAACTTTATCTTAAAACTTGTAAATCCCCTTCTTACATCCTCTCTTCAACTCACCACGTATCCTTTGCTCCCCCAATTTTACCCTTTCACTCCCACACATCCCCTTTTCTTTCATATCCCCTGCCTGACTCGGGCCTCCCCCAAGTCTGTCATCCTTCACCTGTTTCTTTTTCCCCCCTGGAAGGGTGGACAAGCCTGCATCTGACTCTCCACCCTCCCCCATATACTGCCCGCACCAAGCGACCTGCCCTACAACTGGCATAACCCCCCCCCTCATCCTTGACAAACTGCCTCCAACCACATCCTTCACATCTACTTCCTTGTAGGGCGGGTGGGTGGCCAACCTTCTCGCAGCGTGCCCGCAGGCAACGAAGGGGCCGATCGTCCCACCCCCTTAAGTACTACCCCCTAACACCCTCCCCTGCCCTCAGCCTATCCTAAATCGGGCCATCCTCTTCCGCCCGAGAGATCCTGCGGAAAGACTGGACTGCATCCAGCTCCCCACGGGGTCCCTATTGAGGTCAATGGCACAGAAGCCCTGTGAAACATACGCCCACCAGCTGGAAGCCCAGGTGCCTAAAAGGCACCACAGTTTGGCACAAGTTCAGAAAAACAGTTTCACACTTTTTCTTTGTGTTAAGGTCAAATAAGGCGACTGGCAGTGGCATAGCAAAACTTAAAGTGCTCACCCCCCTGCAAAGTACCTGCAGGGCACCCACTGGACCCAGTCAGGGGCCTGCCACCCGTGAACAGTGTACTGTGCTGAGGGGGCCCCCTGGAGTTCAGGCGGGGTGGAGAGGAGGGATCAGCTGGAGCTCCCAGGGGGCCCCAAGGGCCTTTGTTAGGCCTCTAGTGACTGGTATTGTCCGTTTTGCAGATTATGTGGCACCAGCATACATTATTGAGGATAGATAGGGTAAAGGACCAGCAGATGTGGTCTCCTGCATGCTACCACTCTCTTTAGAGGGAGATTCCTGCTTTTTTTTTTTTTTGAAACACAAAAATATTTTTATTTATTTTTTGAAGCCCTTTGTTTAAAACACTCTGGAGTTTGATAAAAACTTTTTATTTTAATGACTTTGTACAGATTTTTCTGAGATGCTTATTCCTTTGTTCGTTTGAAACACTTAACAAACAACATCATGTTTTTAAAGTAGCATTCCTTTGAGACCAAGGCCTCCGCATGCCACTCTTATCTCGGGCGGTAAAAATGCCAGTTGGCAGAATGACCAGAGTGCTCTGTTTGATATCAGAGCCTCAGTATTGCAGTGATACACTGTAGAACACAGCATCAAGGTAACCCATGCAGGTGAAGAAGTGAATCTGACGGGTGAACATTTGCAGATCTGTCAGGGCGTGTGACACTGGCCAAAGGTAGATGAGATGAGACGTATAATTCTGAGTATTGTCATATAGTGTAAAAGAGGAGAATGAATCAGTGCCTCAGACACCAACAAGCACAGTTTTAAGCAACAGCGGCTCCTCCGCTATGGAGGAGGAGCGTCACCCCCCACCCCGCCAGCAGTAGCCTCTACAAATCCTTTAACAATCGAAAGGATAATAAACTAAGTTTATTTTCCTTTCTTTGTTAAAGGGGAGGGGCATTGGGGATGACGAGGGGAGTGCACTGTGCACTCCCCTCAGTGTGCATTTGGCCGGCCATCTCGGGCCGGCCAAACACACATGCGCACTTTGCTCTCTCCAGCCCGGCACTGCAATGCCGGGCGGGAGAGAGCAGGCAAAGGCTTCCAGTCAGCCTGGGAATACCTTGGCTGGGTGCTCCTAGCCAATCCTACTGTTGCTCTGAGCAGCATCAGGATTGGCTGTAGGGCAGGCTGGGAACCTGTGCCTGGAGTGACGAGAGGAAGAGGAATAAAGGTACGTTTTTATTTTTTATTTTTTTTCTTTATTAAATGTTTTTGTTACCCCGCCTCCTCGCACCGCCCCACCCCTTTAAAGCGCAGCGAGACGCAACTGGTTTTAAGACTAAAGGCACTTAGCAAAGAGTGGAACAATGAATGTTAGTGACAGCACCGACCACAGTACTAGAAAAAGCAGGTAAAAGACAGCAGTGGCTCCCCAATAGCAGAGGAGCGACACCCCACTGGCTCAGAGCTAGCAACTGAAAAATAAAACAATATTTTATTATCATTTTATTTTTCAGCTGCTGGCTGAGCCAGCGAGTGCAGGGAGAGGTGGGGCGGGGCCATGAGAGGAGGAGAAGGAGTGCAGTACACTTAAGTGCTCATGTCAGTTTATCTGGCTGTCTTTGGCTGGCCAAACAGACATGTGCACTTAGGTTTCACCAACCCAGCTTAATTTGACAGCTGGGTTGGAGAAACAGCACAGACTCCCTGTGCCTGAGTGAGCAGTAAACCTGTCCCATCAAGCCAATCCCTGCGCTGCTCTCACGCTTGGATGCTTGGTAATAGCATGGGAGCCGCGCAGGTGTTGCACAGGGAGTTTTTGAAGCTGCTGGGACCAGTAAGAGGAGCGTGAAGCAGCCGGCAGCACCAGGTAAGTTTTATTTTTTTATTATTCTTAAACCCCCCCCCCCCCCCCTGCAAGCTGCCCTCGCGGGTGCCCCCCACCCACCCAACTAATTTTGAATGGCATCAGCTGCCAGTGGTAAAAGACCTCCAGCAACTCCAGTACTCCTACATAAGCATAACATTGGAACTGCAACAAGTCATTGTTTGTTAATATCAACTCAACACTACCCCAATCACCACTCACCATGTAAAGAAGCGCAGTGAAACCTTTGCAACCTGGTGAAAAAGAATGTGATAATCTTGTTTCTGCCCAAAAGAGAAGAGTGCATTTGAGTCCACATCAGAGTGTGGAACTTACAGAATTTATTTTTTGCAAAATGAGCTAGAAACAATGCTCTGTGTGCCACAAAAAAGTGTAAGCAAGTCTGGGCTGCATTGGTACCACATATTCTCTACATTGGTACCCCATATTCTTTACCTCAAATGAGGTTTCTCCATATATGTTCGAAACAACCACTCATTCAAACTTGGCTGCCACAGAACAACATAGTGGCATCAGCATGTGCCTTATCATGTTTTGAGGCATCAGAGGAAAAAATGAGATCTTCAGCAGTGGAGCGTCTTTGGCTAGCACTGCAAGCTTTATTAGACAGCAGATCAACACCATGGTAATGCAGTCCGTACCTACTAAGACACTCAAGCAAGGATGAAAATATTGCAAGAAACATGAACCAAGAAACATCATACAGGACCGTGGAAGATGGTGGCTGTATATCCTATTGCCATAATCCTTTCTTGTAAATCAAAGCTTTAGGAGCTAGCTGTGACTTCTGACCTCCTGTGGGGTTCTCCTAATTGCAGGTGCTCAAACGGGTGGACCAGAAATCTACAATTATTGAGGCATGGTGGACTCTGGAACAGTGGTTCTAAACCTTCTAACTTCTGAGGACCCCCACTTAATTTTTACTGGAACCTGGGGACCCCCACTGAATCATTATTGGAATCCGAGGACCCACACTGTATCATTACTGGGAGACAAGGATCGCGGTATAAGCATTTTTTATGATTTGAATCTGAAAACACAATACAGAAAAAAGACAGAAATAAGCATTCATCAAACAAATCCGCAAACGATTAAATATCTCATTTCATTCACAAACTAATTTAAAAAATCAATATTTAATAAGAAGGCTGGAATGTTTCTACTTTCAATTAAAGCGACTCATTGTCCTTACTATATTCTGTTTAATGCACTTAAAATGAGCATTTTTTTTCTTTATTCATAGACTCTTTATTAGTCTGTTAATATTATTTAATTTTCCATGCTGTTGCAGACCCCCTGAGTAAGCTTCCCCGGACCACAGGTTAAGAACCACTGCCCTAGAAGATTAGCAGAAAAGGAAGTTCTGCTTATCAATAAAATCTAGACCAGTGTTTAAAACTCAAACTACATACAGTGTCACCTTGTCGTCTATTGTGAACCAGCAGGAGTTCCTGAGACAAGGGTTTCAGAAGGTGCACTCTTCACCAAAAGCAAATTTATGTATTCAGGATATTGACTGTCGCTTCCATAAAACATAAGCAGTGCTACAGCGCCCATTGCCATGACAACACAACATTACTTTGAAGCACTTGACAACTGAAATGTGATTGCTGCTATGGGCCATGATAACACAGTGCATGTCTGCTGTTTTGCATAAGTCATCCAATTGATAGAGCATTATATGTTCATACAGTGTTGTATACATTGTCTATGAGCAGTGTAATGCAGTAAAAATACACTAAAAAACAGATTAGCAAAGGCAGAAGCTCTCTCCATATTGACAAAGTGGAATCTGATGTACAATATGTTTTGCCTGCTAGGGTCAATCGAGGAGGCTATAAGTAAAGTCCTCCAGATTGGTGTGAGATGCACTGAAATACTGTTGGTACTATATGAGCTGCACAATTACCTGTCCAAAATGTGGCCCTGGTAACACATATACAATGTGGTTTGTGCGAGAACTGCTTTGACCTTTTTTTCAAAATTGATGCACAATGGCTATGGAGACAAAACATTACATTTCGCATCTGAATGGTGGCAACACTGCTCCATGGCTTCCGAGAATCTGCACAGGCCCCCAGCAGGGCAGTCAACACTCTATAGCCCAACTTGTAAATGGCTTGAAGAAATATTACCTACACCCCAACCCCCCGATGGAACTCCACTGGCTCCCCTTGCTGGTTTGCACCATCTGGGAAGACATCACAACTGGTACACCCACCGATAAGTGTGAGAAGCTCACCACCTCAAGTGGCCGTCAGCACATCTGCCGCCTGGAGACCATTCAATTGAAAATGAAGGAGAAAAATACAAGGCAAAATGCCTTCCCCAGCTATGCACCCATGCTCTGGAAAAATGTTGTATCCATCAGGGTTTCCTCAAGTGTGTTCCAATTTAGGAAAGAGATACATCATCTAAAGAATTCTACAACAATTCTACAATGCTTTCGCCCTCAGAACCCAGCTACACCCTTGAATCATTCATTGGCTATATCTTTGCCACTTGCCCTGTTTCTGAGCATTGCCACCTTTCTGCGGGGTTTATGCTATACTGATACCACAGACATACATACACTTGTCCGTGTTTGCTCCATGCAATAATGTCAAAGTGACCACCTTTGGGCTTTTACAGAGTGCAGAGGAAAGAATGTCCAAAATAAGGTGCTTTGAAAAACAACTCTAAAACAAGGGCAATTAATTCTTGCAGGACCCCCTGAATAGCACACCTGGCCAGCAGCAGAACACTTCTCAATGCACCATGAGATGGGCGCACATAACAAAGTAGATAGCACAGTAGCACGGACTCCAGTAGCGCAGATGGCGACGTCATATTTGCTGACTGCCCCAAAAATGCATTGCTGGGGCGGCCACACAAAGCATTATAAGGTACTCACAATACTCTCCTGTTTAAAACAATGTTTATTTATATTACTTTATATACTTGCAAGGCACCGCATATCACAGAAGCCTTGAGACACTTTCTGAGACACTTTCTGCAAATACAGATGGAGATGTAACTGTAAATGTAATGTAGAGAAACTGCTGCTCGTATGAAGTTAGTGAATACCACTTCTAGGGTGCCTTCTACAAGATGGCTGCACCAATAGTAGCAGCAATATGTTATTAAAGACACCCCTGGCTCGGAGGCTGGCTCATTTTCAAGTAGAAGGGATGCTCAGATTTGTAGGATGGTGGCTGCCAATGGTGTGAGGCCATGACTAATGGATGATGATCGGCGTGACATGCTTTTTGCTAATTCTTTGCCTGAGTCGCAAAGAACTTTTGCAAGTACGCAAAATAGAGTCGCCTCACAGATATTTATTATTTCTTCCACGCTTTTGGGGTTAGAAACTATTTATTACTTTAACCCTTTGGACCATTTTAACTGATGCTGGACACTGCCTGTGTGCAGCCTGTGCCATGGTTTAATCCAATTGATATTCTCTTTGTGCAGTAGGCGAATGGTACAGTATCCAGAGCAGGAATAGGAAGGAAGCTCCTCCCCAACGGTTGACATAAGAGAAGGGACTTCCCCAGAGGAAAGATATGTTCCCCATACGTCCAACAAAGAACACAGGAGTGTTTCGTGGACTTCCACTGTTCAAGTAATCAACAGTGGATCACATTTAGACCATTCGGGGCTCAGTGAAAGAACTAGAGGTTATCCTTGCTATTTGACTTCGCTTTGGAACCTGTTGAGATTGGTACCAACGAGGCAAGGAACTTTAAAAATATTACAACAGATAAACAAGAAGCAAAAATATTAGCAATAATCACAGCAAATCCATCATTTTCTCACCCTGAGCTCAATGATCTCCAGCAATAGTTCGGTTATTTCTCAGTTATGTATCTTAAACATGTTATAGGCATGCACTAATACATAACTAATATTCATTGGACCCTCTCATAAGAGATAATGACAAAATTATGTTCTTCAATTGTGAGAGAAATTCATCCCCCACTGTTTTTTCCAAACAAGAATGACTGGGCTTAGTTTGAGCCAAACATCACTTTGTGCCTGTTTATTAATGAATAAGTTACCCTCCTGCAAAACAAATTTGCTACACTTTTTCGTCAGGGAAACCGAGAAGCCAACTGCGTTACAGATTTATTAACATATATTCATATGCAAAAACACAAAATTGTTAAATTTCTTAAAAGAAAATGTAATTTGAACTTGTGCCGTGTACAACAACATTTTCTGCGGATTTGTAATTAATATTACACACAATTTCTTTACTTGTGTGCATAAGTCATTTTACCAGGTGTCAAACGATGTTAACCTTTTGCGAAATTTACAAAAGACTGCAGGCCAAACGTTTTGGCGTGTTTAAAGAAATAAATGTATGTACACACTCAGTGTGGGTACTTAATGTAAAACACATGCTAACTGATAATTATTTCTGACATGGAATGTACATAAGAAGTACTCGAGACAAGAGATGCAGAGAAGTGTCTGAAATACTTTAGAGATAGTAAAGTATACATTACCCCCGAAAAGTCGATGATGATTGCTGCACAAGGGCACCTCAGGAGTTTGTGACATCATAGAGTATCCCCGGTATGTAAGCAACACTCAAACCCAGATCTGTGAATACACAAATGAACAAAACACATTAGTACTTGGCAACACATGTATAACAATTGCGCTATATCTCAAGTACTTTTTGTGCGTATAAACCTTGTTTCGGACCACAAGAGTTTTTTTTTCTGGTAAATATACACTAAAGACCTGTACGCTTCACCTGTTATTTTAAACTAAGGTTAGACTACATTGGGGTTCATTTATCAAGAACTGGTAAAAAATAAAAAAACACAACAAAATGACCACCTGCGGCCTTGATTATGAGTGGGACAGAGCAGTATCAGAAGACACCACTGTACCTGATTACCAATGGCCCAGTGTTCCAGCACCTTGCTCTTCAGAAAGATGAAGGAGCAATGGGGTGGAGTATGTATGGGTTACCCCTACCTAAGACACCTCTTCGACCCCTGACCAACAGCAATGTCCGTGCACCTAAATCTGGCTCACTCTTAATCAAGGCCCATTTTTTTAAAATTTTGACTCTTATACAAGTAAACTTTAGATTGTCAGTGAGCGGCTGCAAATGCGACACCTCATTACGATGACCGCCACTGGAGTAATACAGCTTATTGCGCCATCAGGATTTCGGCATCAGCTTGCTCCAAGTAAAACTTCCTCTTAGATTGTTGATGTAGCAAACGTTCTGATTCTCAGTGGAACAAATGTGGGTTTCATTTTTGGAAGTTTTATTTTAACCTTAAAGCAGATATAGCAATCAGGTAATGATTTGAAAGATGCATTGCGTGGAGAAAGACCAATCAGAGCGTAAACCTGATTTTTCTGATTACGGCACACTTGCTAATCTGTGTTGCGGCTTGTAGAGACATTGGAACATAAGAGCATGATGGTGTGACATGGAGTCATGACATCGCAACAATGTGACTATGCAGCACAACAGGACAACTCTGTGGCTCTCTTTCCCCTTAGTGAATTGGCACATCAACAGTAGAACTGTCTTTTAAATTGATCCATGTTACAGTGCAGTACGGGGGCAGCAGTCAAATTTACCAGAAAAAGAATCGCAGAGCAGTACAGTAAGAGGCCCATTTGACGTACTTATGGGGAAGCAGATTGTACTACATCGTGTACCTAAAAGACATGACCATCATTGGTCATTGTTGCAATTTAGGAATGTCTGTAGGTATGAGCACATTGTGAAGCCGCGAGTACATACAAAAAAGGACCAGTGTATCGTGTGGCTGTTAATGCTAAATAGAATGCAACCGCAGGACAATGAGTGACCTAGCTTGTGAAGCAACATCTACAACACCAGCAGTTTCTAAACAAATTGAAATGTTTATCTT
The DNA here is from genome assembly GCF_031143425.1 of Pleurodeles waltl. NCBI lineage: Eukaryota > Metazoa > Chordata > Amphibia > Caudata > Salamandridae > Pleurodeles > Pleurodeles waltl. The sequence continues at coordinate 585,792,246 of NC_090439.1, read as the reverse complement.
TTAGGTGGCAAATGATGTCCAAACCACCTTTGTGTCTTATGACACCTGAGGAACCAATGGCATGTTAAGATGTGTATGTAATTGGTGAGGAGCCGGATGTGCCTCTGAGAAAACAAGTTTTTAGTTACAAAATATTAGGATGAAGGACAGAAGAGTGTAAGAAGATTTACAAATAATAAGATTTTGGAAGATGAAAGGGTCACCTTCAAATATACATGAAATGTCCTTGGCAGTGCTAGAGGGACATTTTACTCCTGGTGCTAATGTGGTGTTGGAACACCATAAATTATTTGCAAGAGTGCAAGGAATGATTGAGGATGTATATGCTGTGTTGCACCATAATCCTGGATTTTGGGGATTTGTGAGATTGTTTTTTGTGAAGCAATATACTAACAATAAAAACAAAAAAGAGTGCTGCACCTGGTGCTAAGCACAGATCTTTGTGTTAGATTTGTTCCCGTTCTTCCAGCGCTCTCATAATAGGATTTTTACCTATAGGAAGTCTCAATTATACAATGTGGTGTAATCACAGGCATTTCATATAACAATCAGCATGCAAAGCCTAAAATTACACAAGATTACACCAGCATAAATGAAGTTTTGCCCATGCCAAATAAATATCCCAAAGTATTCAGTGAAAAATTGGGATTGTTGAAGCACTTTACACACAAGATGATTTAAACAAGCATTGACATAGCCAAATAGGTCTCACCTTTGGGACCTTATATTTAGCCATGTAGTACATTACATTGGCAGAGGAAACATACCATAGCTGACATTGTGGAACCACTGGTGACCCCCTAGAAGGGTCACCCAAACATATCAACAGTGTTCAAATGGTCGTAGTGTAATAAGGATGTTACTTTGGCATGAATGATGCTCATAATTGCAATAATGAGAGATCAATAAAACATATACAATCATCATGTGAACCCAATAAAAACTTTTGTCAGAAATAAACCTTGTGTTTGTGCATTCCTTCATACACTTTGCATTAGACTGTACTGCTCAGAACAGCCCCTAGAGGGCACCACAATAAAAATAGCATTTGGAAGGAACATGGTCATGTAACCATATAGCTAGCCCCTAGAAAGCATAACTACATGAAAACAGAATGGCAGAATATATTGCAGTGTAACCAAATATTTTGTCCCGAGAGGGCTTAGTGCAGTACACATGTTCAAGGCTAGTAGGCCTACTAGAATAATATTACACACAAGGATCTTAAAACACAAACAACTCCTAGCTGTAAAACAAAAGTTCCAGCCATGAAAGAACTTAAAAAGACACTGAATGGTGGGAGGGTTATTATTTTGTGGTCCCCTTCCAACCTAGTGTGAGGACCCAGAATTGATCTAGATAGAAAGAGCACCTTAGGTGGTCCCATTGCCTTAGACCACATGCAGTGAGTTATGGGCAAAAATGTTTGTAAAAGGAATGCATCGCAAAGCAGCGAATACTGTAGTATCTTGACTGTAATGATCTTAACAGCCCCTAGAGAACACTACAACGAAAATGACATTTGGAAGAAACATGGTCATCTAACCATATAGTCAGACCCTAGAGGACATAACCAAAACAGAATGGCAAAATGTAATGCAGTGTAACCATATATTTAGCCCCTAGAGCACGTAGCGCATTACACATTTTCAGGCCTACCGCAATAATATTACAAACAAGTCCCTTGAAAACACAAACTACTTGCAGCTGTAAAAGAAACGTTCCAGCCATGAGAAAGTTTAAATAGAGATTGAATGGTGGGAGAGGTTAATATTTTGCCCCCGCCAGCTAGCGATGACCTAGACTGAAAGGACGTGTTGTGCTGAATGTTTTGGTGGTGGTCCCATTTTCATAGGACCACCACAATCTGAGTTATGGGCAAAAAATATTTTGTAAAAGAAATGCCCCGCAAAGCATTATGGGGCAAGTTTCCTGAGTGCAGTGAATATTGTGGTATCGGCTATTCGACTGTGCTGGGAGAGCCACATTCAGGATTTCGGTGTTTTTTATGTTTAAAATGTGCCAGTTTGTATATTTTTCCATCGCTAAGCTTGTACGTAAGTGATACTCATGTAAAGCGCTCCTCCAATCGAGTTTGTGCTATATGAAACTTCAAAAAATAAATAAATAAAAAAGAACCCCCCCCCCCCTCCAGCTTGCAGCCTTTGGGCGCAGACACCACAAAGAAATAGCATCATGCCCAAAAACAAGGAAGAAGAAGAAATAACATACAGCCACTGAGCTTAAAGCGGAGAGGCAAAAGAAAAAAGTAGTGCGCCACACTACAGTACATGGCCAATCGTGCAATAATCCATGTAGCAGGGTCTGTCTCTGAGGCAGTAACAAAACAACCTCAAAGGAATTTTGAAAGGCAGGCCAGGGAACAAATGAATGAAAGTAATGGGCATGAGATGGGTGTGGTTAAAGCCCACACAGTAGATTGCAACATGTTGAGAGAGCAGCACATGCGCACTGCAAGGCTCGACCTAAAAATTTAATCTTCTGAATGGCTCACCTCAGTGGTTTCAGCCTTCTAAGTTGGGGAATTACATTTGTTAATATGTAGATGTCCACAATCAATTTTATCAGCTTGATATGGGGAGTGTGGTGAATAAAGGCACATGTGTAGCAAGATATGTCATCTGCATGTCATCAATCAAACTTGCAAGTATTTACTCGTGCTCTATCATTTGTCAATCCCCTAGGTGCATACAGCTATTGTACGGTGCCGATTAGGGTAGTGCCCACAAAGTGGCCTTTTATAGGCTGATGAAAGATATTTAAAGGGATGAATAGTTTTATGGTTTCAACATGGCATACTGCTAGGGGATGTACTGAAAGGGAGAATGGTAGATTCACTGAAGTGCTGAGAAGACAGAAACCATGAAGAATGACTGTAGGAGAATAGTCAGATGTGAAGTTACATACTTGTGATGTGTAAAAGCACAAGCAGCGTGACCCTGGAGAAAATATTCTGAAAGTAATAAAAGAACCTCCATAGACTACAAATACAGGCTAGTTAAGGTCGTTTTTTGGTTTTGCAGAGCACCGCCCAAAATGAGTGAACAATGTTGGTTTACCTTATAAGGAAACTAATGAAAAATGACTTTTTATTGGGATGGTGATTTTACTACAGTGTTGGAGATCATGAGCACAGCAAAAGCTCCAACTACATCGATTCTGATAAAAAGGGTAATACTAGGATCATTCCTGATGCCGGCATTATGGGACTAGGAACAGTCTTTTATTAAGTGTTGTTTTGTTGGCATCTAGAGTACTTGAGAAGTATTATTCAGCGTTTTCTTGCTGGCAATTCCATTTAAGGTAAAATCAGAAGATCCCACTAGATATGGTGGATCTGTTCTGGCCGACTATGATCTGCTATCTCGCGCGTGCTTCCTGAGACGTGCACTACATGGAAGAGACGATCAAAGAAAGGGACCAGTGTTGATGGCGGAGGGTCAGTTGCTCTTCAGCCTCCTCAACAGAGCAATCTGCCCAGGATAGTGCTTAGAGAAAGGGTCAGTCCCTAGGAAGTGAATCACGCTGCCAACTTAATAACAAATGGCTGATCTTAAACTCGGTGGAAGCAAACGTGATGTATGTCTCTTGTAAACCAGCTTCTCTGCTGATGTCAAATTCAGTAACCACTAAGGATATCACCGTCTGTAATCTGTCCCCCTTCGCAGTGCTTAAATGGAAACGTCGAAGTGCCGGTACTCTCCCTTCTGAGTATCTGTTTGCTCTTGAGAAGTGCGGGTACTCTCCCATTAGGTGTATTGCAGCAGTGCTGAGAGGGGCAGATACTCTCACTTCCAAATTAAAGAAGTGCTAGTACTCAGTACCGGACAGTACTTGCCATCTAAAGCACTGCCCCTTCGGGAAGGAAGCAGGGACGGGTTGATGAGAGCTCTCACATCTATATGGATTTTAAGCGCAGTCCAGTTGTAGCCCACACCAAGCTCAGCTTTCTCTGCCTCTGAAACTCTTTCCAGATGTTTCTTGTTCTTTAACTTCCAGGAGTCTTTGGATTCACCGTTATTCTCGGGCAGGTGACGCGCGGAGGCCATTTTCCTCCCGCTCTTTGGGAAGCGCTGGAAGTCCAGTGCTCTAAATGGGCCGATACTGTCCCGTACGGAGTACCGGCACTTTTTTATTTTAAGAGGGAGAGAACCTGCACTTCTTTTGAAAAACGCAATACTTTTAATTGGAGAGTACCGGCACTTCTCAGAAATAAGCAGGTACTCTGCACTTCTTTTCTTCCATTTCAAGCACTGGTTGGAACGTCTGTGCAGACAGCTGCAATATGTTAGTCTGTCTGTGCAAGACCTTGGTTGTTTATTTAAGTTTTAATGAAACATTTTTGTTCCTTAAGCTAAGTAACATCGTAAACGTGATTTGGCTATCAAGCTTGGCTGCCCGAGCCGGAATGCGCTGCCTTGCTCTGCGTGTGAGAACATAAACACGGCCTGCTCGCTTTCTGCTGGGAGCCTCCCTCCCACTCACTGAGAGACTGTACCATTAAACTGCCGGGGGTGCAGTATCCTCCCTGCACGGGGCTGGGCGGTTCCCACAAATCATGTTAGGTGTTTTTCAGACAACGTAACAAAATAATTGGAAATTACTATGTACACATAGCATACGCAAGTGAACGCTACTAGTACTGAACAGGAAATCGAAATGTTAAATGATTTGTATTTTGTAAATTAGAATTTAGAAGTCGCCACTGATGTGGACTGATAAGAGAAACACACCCTTAAATTCGGAGACAGAGGGCAGCTTAACACATTTGCTTGCCATTTTAACTACTGCGCAAGGAAACAGTTGCACGCCCAGCATTACACTGTGTACTGTATGAAACTAATCAGAAAACCATTTCTAATAACGTTGCATAATATACAACTAACTGCAACACTTCCAACTAGCACTACAAACTAACTCTAGGCTCCACAAAGTAGGATGCGACCTGTCCGCAAAGTGCTTCAACTCCTCATCAAAGGCAATAAGCGCTATATCAATCTACATTACTAGAAGTAACTGTGTTTCACATTTGTTTAAATATGTTTTTACTGAAGAATATAGAGAACACATCACAATCTAAAAAATTCAACAGTAACACCAAGGGCAGTGTTTGCGTTCCCTCATGTGAATTAGAAAGGTAACTGACCGATGTCCCTCCCCCCACACCACCCCAAGGTGTTTGGAACCCCATAGATTGTCAGTATTATTTTCACTTCAGGCTTGAAAGTAGTAGGTCTCTGCAGGGCCTGACTGCAGTTGAGGCCCCGCTGGGCTGGGGGGCATGCCAGGTTTATGTTGCTGATTGTAGGTATGATTACTTCACCTCAAAGTCTTTGTTTATAAATACTGTTGCTTACCCCTGTGTGGCATTTACCAAATGGATGCCGACCCATCAAAAGGTCCAAGAATGAAAACCATTCCTCCTCTGGGCTTTACACATCGACCTCCAGCCGGCACCCTTGGCCACCAGGCAATTGCTTCAGTTTGGTGGCCCTTCTTTTTGCTGTTCCATGATTACTTTTAGCGACTGCTTGTATTTGTCTATAAGTTTTCCAAGCTCCAATGTTCCTTTCCCAAGTCCATTCTTTGCCACATATCTTCATTTTTTTAGGTCTGTATTGGGTATCAAAGTAAGATGTCCATCTTGGAGCATCTCTTAAATAAGGATAGCAACAACTTCTCTGGCACGCCGTGACTTTTTAGGATGTCTCCTATTGTACTCTCAAATTAAAAAAAATGTCCTAATCAACAACAAAGCAGTGATTATTCATTAAGAAGACAACTTAATTCTTAGTCAAATCAATTCAATGCCAGAGCCAGAAAGATGGTTCAAAGCATTGAACACTTGCAGCTGGAACATTCTGGGATTTTCAGGTCATACATCTGAATCCCAGCAAGGCCAATTTAGCCTTTCATCACCCTAAATTAGTAATCTGAGTGCCGTTAAACTGAGTAATAGCAACACATGTTATTTACAGCGCTTAGAAGTGGTAGAAAAGCAGTTATGAAGCACTACAAAAAAACAAGGTACTATCTAATATGTGCCTAAAAATAATCTATAACATCCATATCTCTAGTACAATCAGCGACAGTCCCATTTCCTCCACCAAAATATACGGGTAAATGACCACTGACCAGGTCATCTCCACTTACGAAGTGAGACCATCTTTTAAAGTCCTATCAGCCAAAAAGGCGTAATCTTGGCCTGGGGTTTTTCACTCATAAAAGTTTTTTTCTGCGGTTGATTGCCACTGAAATGCTTCGTTAAACAGTGTATAGAGATAATATTCATCTCCATCATCATTAAGCGCCCTCTTATAGACCACATTTTTCAGGACACTGCTGCCAGGACATCATAAACTTTAACTCTCTCCTCCAAGCTAGATTCTATTTTTTCAGAATACAGTCACAGAAACAAGCAATGGTATGTAACAGAAGTGATCTTCAGACACATCTGCACCCTTCTGAGTTGGTCCGTCACCTTCAAGCATTAGGCATTCTCACATGACTTAACATGCACATTAATCTATGCACACTCTAGCTGCCGAGGAACGACAGTGATGGCAGCAATATTATTATATTTGCAGGGCAGGCCTTATTAGCTGTCTTCTGCCAGCGAAGTCACCTAAATTCTTCCCCTGTATTTTTACACTGACCTGCCAGTCCCCTGCAACTTTCACTTCATCCATGTGTGACATGGAAGATGTGTGTAAGTGCTACTTCTCAATAAAAAAGTTATTTTTGGAGTGCATCCATTAAACGTGGCTGTGGTTACAAAGGAGTCCACTTCTATTTCCTGAACCCACGTGGTACCTTAGATAGACATGGAGAGAGTCTCAAATAGCAACGAGTTGCAGTGCTTTTCCAGAACATTCCAGATATCCTTTGTAGTTGGTCCTATGCTGGGGTGTGGAGGACAGGAGACCCAGGGACTAATTACGACCTTGGCGGACGGGATACTCTGTCACAAACGTGGCGGATATCTCACCCACCATTATATCCTATGGAACTTGTAAAATGGCGGGCGGGATAGCCGTCACATTTGTGACAGACTATCCCATTCGCCAAGGTCGTAATCAGGCCACAAGTGTCCCTTTGAAGCTCTGATAAATTACTCTGCACTTTGCATCCCCATTGTTCCCTAAAAGGGTTACCGCCACAGTTTAACAGGTAAAATGGTTCAAACTCTCCCTCATTTGTCCCATTGATTTGGCTCTCCCTTGACAGGCTTCCAACCCATTTCACTTCTTTTTTTTCTAACTTTTAAAGACTTTGGCTAGACTAATCTAGAAGGACAAAACATGTGGCAGCGACTGCTTGAAACCAGTCCATAATTTGAGGTCACATATCAGTGGTGACGGAGAACCTTTCTTGTGCTTTAAGTTCAGGGCACCCATGGCCAACCTTTCTTGTGCTTTAAGTTCAGGGCACCCATGGCCAAATCACCTTCCCAGGTTCAGGATGAGTAACCTGGGCAGTTCTATAGACTGTCTTTGGGCCTCCCTTGGAGGAAGGAGCGGTTTAGAAGGGGCTTTGACATGCCCTTGCAAGAGGAAATCACTGCCTGGAAGTTGGAGAAGGCAAAGGAGCTAAGGTGGTGATGAATGGAAACGGCTCAGCAATCTGGTGAAGATCTACACCATGTATGCTGAAGAGTGAGTTCTGGGTAACCTCTGCACTTGCTCAACCACTGAAGTATATTTGACTAAGGGGACTTTTCTGAAAATTACTATTGTTCTTTGCAGCCTATGCTGGTGAGAGAATCTAGCATTTAGAAGTCTGCATTGCTGATATTGGAAAAATGTGTATATTTGTGTTTTGTGCAATACCTTTGTCATTATGCAACAACCTTACACTAGCACCGTGCATACAAAGCACACAAAGGAAGGAATCAGTAGGTTCCTGAAACATTTACAAACTTCCAAATCGTCTCCCACCAACTCAAACTTATTCAAACATTTCCACAAACTCAAAGCCCCATACAGGCCAGTCACTTCACTAAAGCTGTTTCAAGCTCACCCAGCATGCATTGAATTTCTCTGTCTTCCTAGTCTGAACCATATATTGCATCAAACCTTCCTGAAAGATTCAATGGGGCCTGTATGTTGGGAGTTAGCAAAAGGGTGTGCTGTGGGGCCTTCCTTACCTTCCACTGGGTCCAAACTGTTTGCGGCTTCCCAACCCACGGCTCTTGAAGCAGGCTCTTAGCAGCATGTGGTTTTCCCAGCAAAGACGGGTCTAACTAGCTCCATGACCACACTGAGGAAATGGCTTGCCCCATTTCCGAACAAAGTCCTGGACACAGGCAGGGGACCAAATTTACTATTTTCCTTGCGGTTAAGACTAAGCCTACTGTTCCTGCTGAAGTTCAGCTGGTCAGCCTTGCTGCTGAACGTACTCTGTGTAGAAGTCCCCGGCATGCTCAATGGGACCTAGGACACAGATGGGAGCATAAGCCCCTTCTACGCACCTCACAATAAGACCAAAGCTGGATGCAAAAGAATCGACCTCTACAACCAATGCTGTTTAAGAATATCAGTTGAACACTCAAACCCTGCACCAGGAACGTGGGTGAATTCTCTAAAAGATCAACTACTACATGTGTAGATAAAAGAGTGGTGAGAGGCCACTGCATGCACAGAACACTAAGTTTTTTTAACCAATTTAGTTTTTTTTGCTTCCTTGTCTTGGCTGAGCATGGTGGTACAGCACCCAGCTGGCTAGCCAACTAGTCACATCCAAAGACCCATCTTGCTCTCTTCCGACTATTTTGTGCTCCTCAGATGGTAGCTCTATACCTCTCTAGCATCCGCAAAGTCAACGCACATGGAATGAAAGGCACTGTACTGTTTCGTTGGAGGTTCATTCAAAACTGTGGGGGATTCTTGTGTTTGCTTTAGAGTTGTGTACTTTAAGTGAGCACCAACATCTAGGTTTGCAACCACTAGTCGGACACCAAAGAGATACAAAGTATGCCATTTTGGAGTGATGATTCTGATCAACAGTGTCCGTATCACTTTGCAAACATTAGCTGTTTGGGAAGCTGGTTAACATATTTGAACTGTACTGGTGCTTTGTCTCTTCCAATCAAGATGTACTGTGAGCTTTGCAAATGGTAAGAGTTTTGCAACAATTAAATAACCACAACCATTGAATGCACAGCCCTGGTTTCTTTATTGTATAGCCCTAATCTCACATTCTTGGTCATTTCTGGTTTTCTATTGGGAAATGCTGTTCTCACTTTAGATTATTGGTTCATCGTATGAATTTAAAATCACATCTGGCATTATACTTTGTATATTCTCACTATTTTCTATACCGCTTATGCTATCAACATATTTGTATTAATTGGATATTATTACAATGATGCGTTATCACATAATTCTGGCTGGACATGCTTACTTTATTACAACTGTGATAGCTGAGATGTACTCTTACCTACATTTGGGCCAAACATTTCTTTTGAGATAACCCTTGGATACTTACCCACCTCCATCCAGAGAGGCAAGAAGTCTAAGGTGAGAACCCTTTCTACGAAGGCTTGGTATATTTAATGTAGATTGCTACGGCCCCGGGTTCCCTCTCTTCAATAGAGTCCAGTGTCCCTCTAATTTCCTGGCTTAACACAAGCTCATACAACATAGTGAGTTGAATTGCATTTTAGAGAGTTTTCCAGATTTGTACTGTGTTCTGGAAGAGAAAGAAAATGGCCAAGTATGTGAGGATTCTGAGTGTGGAATTGATACTGGACAGTGCTGGCACACACAACCAAGTTTAAAACCTGCTAAATAAGAAGGAAATGGGCACTCAGAGATGGGTTGGCTTCACCAACCTTGTTGGTCCAGCCTGCTGCTGGCAGGGAGGAGGGTACAGTTGACTGATGGGAGTTGATTAGAGTCCAAATTGGATCCAGAGTAGTCAGTGAGTTCCTAAGCTCCAATAGGGGATAGCCAGACTCCATTCAGGGGGCCACAGAGCAGACAGAGGGTACTGGGCTCTAACTGTGATGTTTGAGTTTGTTTGCCACTTGTGACCTGTGATCCGTCCTACTATGGCTCGGCAAACTAGGCCGGGTCCATCTCTTTCTGCACTAGACTCTTAGGGTATTGGTGGAAAGCAGTAAAAGGTGTCTCGGGGAGATACAAGGACACAATAACTTTAATGTCCAGCCCAGTGCTTGTTTGTTAAGAAAGTAATTTTGAATCTCACCGCAGTACTAAATACTAAACAATTCAATCCAGAATAGAGGGCAGTGAGCCTGGTCACGATTTTTTGTGGTATCAAACCTGCACATTCCCCATTGTGTTGGCTCCCACATACTTGACCCTTGATAAGCTTGTCACCCCAGCAATTATAAAAGAAGCATCGATGAGTCTCAGGTGCGGATTCTGGTGCCCCGCACAACAAATACACAGTAGGTTCATGCATATTGGTGTTTTTACTCTTGGTGATGAAGTGGGTAAGAATTAGTCTCCGAGTCTCAAGTGCTTGACTAGCACTGACCCAGTGGCTTTGTCCCCCCCTGCAGGAGGCGGCCCAGGGTAGACAACGGCAGACCTCAGAAGTCACCAAATTGTGCCGGGCACAGTTCGAGCCTCTTCTCACGTGGCTGCTAGTCTTGTATAATGTCGATCAGCAGTCCTGGCACTTCCCCACCGGTGCTGGCCCTGCTGCTCTAGCCCACTCTGGCTGGTAAAATGGATACAGCTCTGCTTGGACTGTAGGCTGACACGGGCCAGTGTGATCCCTCAGGGCTGTTGCAGCCTGACTGGCCGACGCAATCACCACAGCAGTTGCATCCCCAACTGGGCCAGTACCAGTGAAGTTTTCAGGCATTGGCAAAGATGGCAATACCCATGGCTCCCCACCTCTGAAAGGGCCCCCTGAGCAGGTTATATTACACTCTCTTTCTCTATCTCACCACTGTCTGTTTCTCTATCTCCGTCTCTCCCACTGTCCACTGTCATCTTGAGGATGTTTGGAGCCCTGCGCAAGACAAACATCAAGTGTTTGTGTGATCCTGTTTCTGAAATATATACTTTTAATATTTTTCACATTATGTGGGCTTCAGTTTCCACATAATGGGTAATAAAATGAAACATTATTCAAACAGGGGCCCCAAAAGATTTGCCCTGGGCCTTAAAAACCCTTAATGCGACACTGACCTGCACAATCACCACAGCAGCTGCATCCCTGATCAGGTCAACACATTCACCAAGGGAGTTGAAGCCCTGACTGGGTGCTTATGCTCATGTAAGCTTTTCGTAGTTTCCGTGAGGTTACTTTTGAGAGACCAGGAGACCATCTGCATTATGAGTTGTTCCTGGATTTGCTCTCATGGATTTGTCGGGGTGCCCCTCTGTCCAGGGACTCAATGGACTCCTCCACCTCGATGGTCTGCCCTCCTGCAGGGCCAGTCAGACCCCTTCCCTCTTTCCAGGCAGCCAGGCTTCTAGGGACTTAGCTCCTCCAGGAGAAAGGGCAGTCTTCAGGTGATGTCCCCTCATGTCTTGGAGACTGGCTGTCAGGCAGACACCAGCACTACTCACACAGCAGTCCTTCGGGTCCTTGAAAGACTGGAACAAAGTGGGGTGGTTTGAGTCTCACTTTTAGTCAGGTGCTGTGAATCCACTGTCTCAACCTTCAGAATCAGTTTTGGATTGTTCTCTCTTGAAGTGTCCTGCTCAGGCTCCTCTCCAGGCACAGCCTCCTTGTAGAGTGATGTGGTTCACAACAGGCAGCCCTGGGGCTGCTTCCAAACAGGAGCACACTCATGATGAACATAATGAAGTGTAACCAGCCTTTACTTAAGTGTCAGCAGCCTCTCTTAAACAGTAACCATGGGTAGAAAAAAGGGGAAGGTCTATCCTAGAAACTTCCTGACTTTGCTCAAGAGGAACTGCAGTCGCTACTCTGAGTCCCAACATCAAACATGGCAGTGGTCAGGAAAAACTAATAAGTAGCCCCTTTGCTAATGATAGCCTTGGCTCCTTCATCCTCAGTCCATTGTCTGAAGCTCCACCCACCAGCTACAGGAATGTAAGCAATACACTCTCTCTGTCTAGGGAGGCTATCTTTTCCTCCATCTTGAACTATACCAAAACATGGGCCATATAAAATGGATCCCAGTGGCTTTAATGGTCAAACTCACTCACTCACAGAGTCCTACTACTGCACATGTGTTACACAGGCACTATACATGCAAACTCATTCAACATACAGACATGATGTCAATGCATTGGTCTGAGGGTTCACATAGGCCACACGCAATGGCACAGATAAAAAAGTCTGGTCACTCTATCAATCTCAAAACACAGTACGCTGCCATCCCCACTTTATGTGCCCAGGGCAGCAGTCCTCTGCCCACTATGAGGGAAGACTTGCTGTGGCCAGGTCACAGGCCAGGCCTAGGACATTGCATAGTCGAGCAAAGGCCTAGGCTTCTGTGCTTATGCTTACATTAGCGCAGCCAGGCACCCAGGGCTAGGCAACATGCACATATGCCACACAGGAAACATTTGATTTCCAACAGGGACCCCGTGTAAAGGAAATTCTGTGGGGCTTGCCTCGTGTTATAAGACCGTGTTTGATAATATTTCAGAGGTGTGGGTGCTGAGGCTTTTTAAAAATAATTGTTATTTATTTTCTCCAGTACGTGATACTACAGGGTAAGTGTTGAAGTATGAATTTTATCCTGTTTAATCTCAGCATTTAATACTGCATGGTTCTCTTTCCACACCTCCTCGCAGGGTAGTTTGGGCTATTTTGAGCGCTGCGACACCTCTTCTTGAAATATATACGTTTTTGCGCCTCATAAGTCTACTGAATAGAAAAAGAGGCGCCACTTCAATTATTATAGCAAAGATTCGCCCCATCGTTAGGTGGTACATGGATCTAGGGTGAAAACGGCAATAAATTGCATTGCAACTGTATTGGGAATTTCTCTGGACCCAGGTGAAGAATCGGCTAATGACATCACACAGTGTAATACAAAATATAATCTTGAATCTATTTTGATCATCAGCTCATCAGTCTTACTAGCCACCCTAGGCAAATACAAAAATGAGGAAACAAAAAAATACCTCATTATCACACTGGGCATATTTTTTGGCTGGCCTGGTCTGTATTTCAGAAAAGCCAGTGGCTTAACCAAACTTGAGCCCCCCCTCCCACTGTAAAATACCTGGACCAACGCCCCCCACGACCTCCCCCCAACCGGGTGCCACTGAGAGGGGCTTGAACACTCGTCCGTAACCCTGTTCTGTGACATCAAGGTGCCCGGGCAGAAAGAACGGACGCACATGCCTTCCGCGCCCCAGGAGCACATTTTATAACATGGTTCCTGGTAATCATCCTTTTATAAGTATACTTAACCACTGACTGGTTTTGGCAGCATCTCAAAGTTCACAAATATTACAGGAAGAATAACACAAGACCTCACTTTTTCATTACTATGTGGAAAAGCTACATGACATATTAAAAGCCAGCACGGTTCGGGTTCATTCCGTGAAGATTTCACATCACTATTTTCATGTCCTCACAAAGGTTCAGGCTCCTCTTGGGGACTCACCGGCGCGGCCTCGTAAAAAGCCATAAAGGGCTTTGTTTTCCCTGCAGAAAACACTTTCGCTTATATGAGCTGACAAGCGCTGTCACCGCCAGCAGAACACATGTGTGAGCGATGGCCCTGGTTTAACATCGTGTAATAAACTGTTATTAATTTCAAATCCTTGCCTTTTACAAGACGCATTAAAACAGATCTTAAATGGTTAGGGAAGAACGATCTAAGCCTTCATTTCTACACACAGGTCTTCACAGGGGACTCTCCCGTGCTCGATGACGCAGATTGTTACACCCATGGTACAGTTATCACCCGAAAACTGATTAATCCTTAATTTATCTGTTTTTTCCAAAGTGAAACATTTTATAAATCTGACCTATTGTATTTGCAAAGTGCCATTAGCCACAACACTTCTATATGTACGTTTTAATAATACCCATCATCAATTTATTGTGATTTTATATCAAAATCACAAATCAATAAAGTTTGCAAATTTGGGAATACATTTAGGCGAACTCGAATTACTGCTGATAGTACAAATGTTGTGTATTTATTTTCACCAGATACAAAGCCTTCTGGCACCCTATGTAGCGGGATGCCTTTTTCCTTATTACATATACTGAACCCACGTGCCATGTGGCCGGCGTACAACCCTGCGAGATTGGCAAAACCACTTACTTGAGCAGGCAGTGACAGAACAGTGTTGACGCAAGTTACTCTGTCGTGTTCCAACCACTGACTCTGGAAGGGGTTGGGGCCATCATCAGGCAGGGATAGGATAGAGGGTTGAAGTCCCCCATCAGTAACCTCTTATGCTGATGTGCCTAGTCTGAAAGGGACACTTTGACCCCCTCAGGCTTTCAGCTGATAGCACATCTTTGAGACCAACATAAAAAGGGATTAAAATGCAGCAGTTGCAGCAACACAGGTTGTATATGTCATTCAACCGAATCGCAAACTGTGTCGGTACAATGGAGAAGGACCTAGCTTGTGTTGGGCTCCACTAAAGCATATGGGATATTGAGTGTGGAGAATATGCCTTAATGGCTGATGGACCAGATTCAGAATACTTTTTAGCCACCATAGTAGAACCTACTTTGTAAAAAATAAGTTGCATATGACGGATCCTGACAGGCAGAATTAGGATTAATGCAACTTTAAGGGTGTACCTTCCACTTAAGACCATAGAAAAAAACGTATGAATTGTGTGATTTTCTCCTGTGCATGTTTGGACTGAAAACATGGGAGAATGTGGGCTAATTCAGAAATTGTTGGGAAAACCCACAAAATAGCAACTTTGATGGTATTAACCATTTGTAATAAATTTCCCAACCTAGCTTCCCTACATGCACCTAAATAGTGGGCGTCAGCTGTGAATTTAGGTTGGGAAATGATACGAAGCACCCCCATTTTGGTGGGGTGAAGCATCCCTATTTTGGTGAGGGTGCAGGAGAAGGGATTTCTTCACATGATTTTTTTTTCAATGTGGAGGAAAGACAGAAAATGTGCATTTTCTAATTAGTGCTTACCCTATGACTGCAGATTTTCTGCTTTGAGGAAAACCGACTGTCACAGATAAAAGTGTGAAACCATGCCTCTACCTGTCAATTCTAATGAAAATAAGGACATATATACACAATTTGCAGACACAGACTTACACTGACATGGGTGTTTCCTGTCTTTCATAGAATCAATTTTATTGTGTACCACGAGACATAGTATAAGGAAAATGACTAGATCATTGGCCTGATGCCATTTTGTTCATTTACTGACAGTTTGTAAATTAAGTTTTTGGGAAGCAAGAATATAATTTTTCTCCATATTTTTTATTTGAGCTGGAAATTCATGTGATGAACCAAACATTTACGAGCATTAGGTGCTAAATTAAGCAGTGTAAATTTTAAAAAAAACACTCATCCCTCCAACCTCTGCTCCGCAAGTTCTTCCTGCGGAGCCAATGTGTCAGGCACTAAAGCTATTCCAGTCAACACAGTGGCACATGATGGAGTTACCCGCCATCTGAAATAATTCCTCCGCTGGTGGTCCGAAAGAGTAGGGGTCACTGAAGGAAGGACTTTACACCACTTGCCCTAGGAGGGTGGAGAGTGTAGTCTTTCTTTTCTGTGTGTCACTGCTAGGGAAACCTTGGCGGTAAGGGACAGAAGTGACCTCCACACCCTCCGGGAAAACTGTCAGGGTATGGCGATCATTCTTTTATGTCTTTCACAAACAAACTCCTACTTTAAGAGTTTGTTTCTTAAAAACAAAAATTTTAAAATATTTGGTAGACAGGCATCAAAACCAACTGCGGCTGTCCACTAAATATTTAGCGCAGTGAAAGCAATTTCCCTAACGTGAATCCTTTCAATGTACAGAGATAAAGGCTGGGTCAGAGGTTATCTCTAAATGTCGTAGACAGAGTAAAGTCAGGATGGCGGAGGTAATGTCTTCAGCCACCAAAACGGACACTACTCTTGTCTGTCAAACCCTAAATCAGGTCCCAATTCTTAATCTGAGAAGGCACATCAAAGAATTCTTAAGGAGGTGGTATATAGATACTCCAGTGGTAAGGCAGATGAGCTACAGACACATGCACCGAGGCAACTGAGTGATTACATCAGAAGAAGAGAGGTTTAAGGAGTTTACAGAAGATAAGGTGTGCATCAACTGTACTTCCTGCAACGTTTATGACATTTTAGGCTTTAAAAATCAATAAGAAACATCTCTGTAAAGGCAGAGAAACTGTCTAAAAAATCCGAGATGCAAGTGAAGGCCATTAATAGTGAGCAGCAGAGGGGAACATGCTCAGTAGAAATGGCCGGAAGAGCAAACCAAAGGGCAATCCAAATCTTTTATAGGAAAAGACTATGCTTACTAGCGACTGGTCAAGGAGAAAGCTGAGCACAACTGGGAGATCAGTCCACAATGTTAATCATACCAGATGATCTATGGCAACGGTTCGTTAATACGAAGGCCAGATCAAAAGTACTATTTAGCCAATCCAAACAAACCTAAAGACCAGGGAAGAAAATTATTTAATAAAAAATACAAAGTTGGACACAAGTATCCGGCATGAGTTAACTGAGTAGCATAAGCAAGGTAACTAACAATTTAACACAATCCAGCCAAACCGATATATGACCGTTAGCTTGACTGTTCCATCATTCCAGACTATTTCGATTCACGCCACAAAATGATGCAGGAATGCTTCTGCTTATGTCTTCTTGGCCTAATAAGCAAGAATGCCAAACATTAGTGCCATTTCTTCATTCAAAATGGAATTATCAGGCGGTAAAAGGGCACACGTGCGCATAGCTTTTCCTGTTAAAGAAACTTTGGAGTCTACTTTGGCCTGAAGGGGTGATTCAAAAACCACATAAATTGTAACCTCGTAATCTGAGCCTTACGGCAGACTTCTTCCTATGACCATAACAGCAGCTTGAAGCGAGAAGTTGTTCTTTTGGCAGGCCCTAAGCAGCATTAAACTAAATTGAACTCTACGCAGGATTACAAATACTCCCGTAGTTGACTGGACTTCTGCTTGCTTGCAAGTTGCAATCCTTGTAGGCATTCACAAATGAAAAATACTTTTGTTGCCTCCTCAGTGCACGCCTGCCTCTCCTAATCCTTTGCCTGTATGAGAACATCCACAGGCGTGAAGCTGTGCTACATGCGGAATTGCATTTTTTACATGGAAATCATTTTGCACATAAAATAACTTGTACCCCTAACCCACTAATAAATGGGGGTGCATGTTTGGGGCATTTTGCAACACATAGGAGGCTGAAAATATTAATGAATGCCCACAAAGACACAACTTTATAATGGTAACCCTCATGACTATCACTTGGGGACACCCACTGCAGCACCCTGCTGGTGTTTTTTGCAGGTATTAGCCACCATTCTGAAAATCCTCATTTGTGTGTCAGAATATGCACTTTTTAGTCAGAAATTGAGGTATTTTTGGGTCAATGTTCAGTAACGTGGGTTGTGTTCCATTAATTAAATTCTTACTTTTTTTTACACCATGTTAACGTGGGTTCAAATATATGAATATTTAGTTGATATTAATTTAAATAATGCGAACACTAATGCTCCTGCTAGGGCTAAGTATGAGAGTCCTCTCAAATCCTATTCTAAAATTAAGCAGTGGATTAAGTTACCATCAATTTGAAATGAACTGATTTTTAAATTTACCAAGTATATAACTTGAACATTCATCTTCTCTTCCATATACTAATTTTGTATAATATGGGTCGGGTCAGTTTATGAGGCTTCACTCAAATACGCTCCGACCTATTCACATTGTTAACTTTTTTTTTCAAATGAAGTTGTAATTTCCGCACTCATAAATAAAGTGTACAAGCGCCTTTCTAGTCACTAACTTTTCGTTTGCGTTTTCACATAGAACAGATTTTTTGGGAGTGTACGAAACATGGGCACTGATTGGCCACTGCCTTTCACTGGAGTGACGCTCAGACGGTTTTTGGTGTTAAGTAACTTTTGGCAGTATTCCCACATTACAAATAACACTGTAATAACGAGGCGGGGCATGTCAGTAGTAACGCCTATTTATTCCTAGGTAGCTTCATCACTAATGCCCCAACCCTTCCCATCAACCTTCCATCTTGGAACCTTGACCTTCCTGTGACTGGGGACGCGTGTACACACAGACTGGGTAAAGAGGGAAGAGGAACTAGAAGGATGGAATGAAGGGGAAAGGCATACAAAGGTAACTAGAGGTACACAGTCCCATATACTACACCTTCTTCTCCTGTGGAAGGAACTAGTTACCCAAAGCATAGTCCTTGAATTGTAAGGGTGGTGCAATAGACTGACTTTGGTTTTGCTCTTGTGTCCTACCTTTGCCTGACACATTGCTTACCAAGACAGGCTCCTCAGCTACTGGGGCACTGCTGGAGTCTCTTGTAGCGAAATCAGTTCCAGAAGAAGGAGGCAAAACGTGCCCAGACGGACTAGGTTTAACTAATACCCCATGAGAAGCATTCCACCATTGATTCTCCAAAAAGAGGGCAGTGTCCTTTCTTTCAACTACTTGCAAGGGTCGCTATACTTGCTTCCAAGTCAGTTGCTACATGTTTACTTTATCCTCACATGGTCTCCTTTTTGAATATGAGTCCATCATCATGTTCCTGGCACAGTAGTGACACATCTTAACTTGTTTTAAATACACTACGTTTATCGTATAAACATCACTACTCGCACCATACTTGTTTACCCATCTCTCCTAGACCTTCGACCAATAGGGATGCAATTTGGTGATGGCTAGCTGTTGAAAATGTCCCTTTCTGCAGGGTCATCCCCAGACGTTTTGCCTTCCTCCTCCTCTTTTTCAGACCCTGTTTTTGTTTGGTTTAGGACTCTTTGGGACTCTGTGCATTTTTTCACTGATGACCAGTGCTAAAGTGCTTGTGCTCTGTGTCTAAAACATGGTAACTTTGAGTTTTCCATGACTGATATATATCATTACAGGTACGTCCCAGTAAAGTGCACTCTGTGTGCCCAGGGCCTGTAAGTCAAAAGCTACTAGTGGCTCTGCAGAACTGGTTGTGCCACTCACTACGGTAGATTTACAAAGATGTCTCAGGCCTGTCATTACTGAGCCTGTGTGTGCAGTTTAAACTGCCAATTCGACTTGGCAAGTGTACCCATTTGCCAGGCCCAAACCTTCATTTTAATCACATGTAAGACATCTTTAAGGTAGGCCCTGGTCAGCCCCAAGGGCAGGTTTAGTGTATTTGAAAAGTTGAACATGTGCTTTTAAGTTTAACACGTCCAGGTAGTGAAAACATCTTAAATTCGTTTTTTACTATTGGAAGGACTATTTCTCCCATAGGCTAGTATGGGTATTGCCTTAAAACATCTTTTAATTGTAATTTCCAGTTGGGAAAATATATAAAAATGGATTTTGGTGTCTCTGGACTCACAATTTAAAAACACATCTTTTGGTAAAGGAAGTTTTTTAATTGCCTGTTTGAAAATGCCACTTTCAGGAAGTTGGCATTGTTTTGCTTTAACCATTCTGTACCTTAGCCTATCTCGAATCCACATCTGGTCCGTGTAAGGTTTAGGTGACAGCTACATCTGTGCATTCCATCTTGACAGCCATGAAACACAGGACACTCCACTGCCACTGCATTCTATCTGCATACCAATGGGTCTTCCTGAGCAGGATGGGTGGATAATCTCTCACTCACACTTCAAAGGGTAGTGAGTTGACCCCACACAAAGGACTAATAACCCCCCACAGACTTCCTAGCAGCCAGAGCTGGGCTGAAATGGAACCAGGGCACTTCAAAACCACTCTTTGAAGTCTCCCCCACTTTAAAGGCACATATGGAAATACGTACTGGGCCTCTGACACCATGTACGGGGAACACTTGTGGACTGAGGGCATTCTACCAGGAAGAAGGACTGCTGGGTCATCAAGAGGGGCTGCCACTTTGCTGTTTGCTCTGTTGTGTTGGCCTCCTGCCTGCTACGTCCTGCCTGAGAGTGAGGACTGGATCTAAATCTCTACATCCTGCAATCTAAAGTTTCTCCAAGGGCCTGACTGAGCTTGCCTTTTGTTTCCGAAGTCTCAGCGATATCAAAGACTATCTCATGTATCTTACTACCAGCACCTGGATCTCCTCTGCTGAGAGTCCTGCTCTACTAAGTGGTGCCAAATCCAGTCCCGGGCCCATGGAGGTGAGTGTGGTGCTGCAACACAAGAACTAATGCAACAACACCGGTGCATCACCTGGAACCGCCGTATCCCACTGCAGAAACGCAGCTTTGCCACTGCCTGCACCAAAGCTTCAGACACCGCTTGCCGACTGTGCAATGCAATGTGGCTGACTTACAGCGCAGCCCCAGCTTGGCCGTAGCAGCACCAATGCACCAGAACCAGTAGTCATCACTCCTGGACCTCGACACCTCACCAATGCTGCCCAATCAGAAAACAACGCATCACCTGCAAGTGCGACATGTCCCCTCTTATGGATCAATACATCGTCACTGAGCATCGATGCAACAAAGGTATAGTCAGCTGATTGGTGACTCCTGTACCCAGCCCGCGCGTCATCCCAGTTGGACTTAACATTTGGATTTGCCATGGTCCAGCACAACCAAATAGCCCCGGGTTGGAGATACAGTCTTCTAAGCACTGCATTTTGATTTAATCTTTCAGAACACATAACCTGGCTTGCGTATGTTGGACTTTTTTATTTTGGTCTTGTTTGACTCAGATAAATATTGGCTGTTTTCTAAACTCATGTGGCGTCCTTTTGTGGGGTTTTCACTGAGTTACTGTGTGTGCGCATGAATACTTTACACATTGCCTCTCTAGTTTAGCTTGACTGCTCTGTGCCAAGCTACCAGAGGATGAGCACAGGTAAACCTTTAGTGTGTAACTTACTAGCACTGATTAGGATTGGGATCCCTATCGTGGACAGAGTCCTAACCTCTGCAAACTAGAGACCCAATTTCTACCACTAGCCTGCCTCAGAGGAATTCAAAAGGGTTTTACCCGTGATGTTATGTGATGTGATGTGGTACATAAGACCATAGCCTGGTCCTGAGAGCAGTAATTACAGGAACACATGATTTAATAGCTAACTGAATAGTTTCCTTTACACCTGTGCGTTACTCTGGGAGTGGCAGCGGGATGATTTAACATGTTTAATGACATTCACTTCAAGAAATTTGATAATTTTGTAGGAAGTTAATTGTACCTAATTATCACTGACCAATTGATGTGACAAAAAATACATTTAAGGGAGCCAATCACCTTCTTGGTGTTGGCCTAGGAAATAAACTTTACTTTAATCCACTTTCTAAAAAATCAGTTAGGACTATAGCATAGCGCATAGTGGGAGGAAGAGAGCGCATTGGTCCAATAAAGTAAATGAAGAGTTTTGTCCATGGACCATCAGAAACACTGCACAATGCACACCTTCCAACATGGATTTCCACTTAAAGATCCATACATGGCCACCAGTAAGCCATGCAAAGTTTTGTTTAGCACCAGTTACACACATATGTCCCTCACAAGCTAGGGTAATAATGTGTACACTAGGGCCCATATTTATACTTTTTTAGCACAGCATCTGCATAATTTTTTGACGCAAAAGCGGTGCATACTTACAAAATATAATTGTATTTTATAATTTTGCGCCACTTTTGCATCAAAAAATGACGCAAATGCGGTGCTAAAAAAGTATTAATATGGGTCTAAGTGTTCTTGGGGGTATTAAGACATCTCGCAACAGCACTTGTTCTTCTAAAGAGAGTTTGCCTTTCAACTTCTAAAAAGGTTGGAGACTATGGTCAAGGGCTTTCTCATGGGACATCTCTTAACCACATTCTTTTTTAAGTACTGTAATATTTTCCATATTTATTTTTTATGCCAACATTACTTAGTAACAGGAGATGTGGAATTACTTCCATTAGATGATCACACCACCACCAAATCTTTTACTTCATCCCATTAATCCCATTCATCCTCACTTTCTTCCTCATCACATGAGCTTGCAACAAGAAATCTGCAGAGACATTCTGCCAACCGTTAATATACTTTGAATGGATACTCTTGTAATCTACATGCCAATTTGGCAATTGTGGGAGAGGTTTTACTTGTAATCTTTCCTTCTAAAATGCTAATCAATGGTTTGTGATCAGTGTGTATCAAGAACTTTTAAACGTAACTACCCCGACACATGCCATAGGTTTTGGCTGAATTACGGAGATTTTGGTTCCCAATTCATTGAGTCTACATGATGCAAAAGCAGTTGTATAGGATTTTCAGTAACTTGACTCAAAACTGCCCCAGACCAATTTGTCTAGCATCAGCGGTGATAGTACAAAGTATTCATTTTATGACTTGAGTGACAGTGTTTTTTCTAATTCTTTTTTTAGCACTAACATACTTGTTTCAAACTCCACTCCATTTTAATTATGCATTCTTCTTTACCTATGTATGCATATGCTACATTTTTTCAGAATAGTTCTTAGTAAATTTAGAATGATATACATACCTAAGAAGGTTAAAAGCTCAACACTGTTGTGTACAAGAGGTGATTTAGATGATTATATGACCGAACACCGAATTAAAAACAACTACTAACCTTAACAACGAGGTCGGAACACCGACCTCGTCCTTACTACTAATGATTTTACCACGAATGCCTTAACAACGATATTTCGTTGTAAAGGCATTCCTGATAAAATCATTAGCAATAGGCACCATTCACCCTACATCCCTCACCCCACCCCCCCAACCCCACCCCAAAACCTAAAACCCCCTGACTCCCCAAAACCAAAAACGCCCCACCCCAAAACCTAAAAACCCCTGACCCCCCACCCACTCCCCAAAACCAAAAACGCCCCACCCCCCCAACCCCACCCCAAAACCTAAAACCCCCTGAGCCCCCACCCACTCCCCAAAACCAAAAACGCCCCACCCCCCCAACCCCACCCCAAAACCTAAAACCCCCTGACCCCCCACCCTCTCCCCAAAACCAAAAACGCCCCACAAACCCCAACCCCACCCCAAAACCTAAACCCACCACTTACCTTCGCCAACTCCCTTCTTTGTACCTTAACCACGCATGTTCGTTGTTCAGAACATACGTAGTTAAGGCACAAAACTACGAAGTTGTGGTTAAAAAAAGCGTTGTTACGCTTTCGTTAACCACGACTTTCGTAATAAAAAAGTCGTAAAAAAGGATGTTTACCGATTTAGATATTGCATCCACAAGAGAAGGTTTGGGCACTATACCACTGCACCACTACCACTAATCAAATGGCCCAGGTCTTCAACGCTAGTTTAAAAGAATCTGCATTTTTCTTTTTGTAAAGTTAATCCACTCTCTTGAACCTTATGTAGACCTTCTATCAACATTTTTACATGGTCATCAACTGTTTTTCTTCAGCTGTCAACTCTGTGTGAAACACTTCACAGATCCTCAGTGTTCCCGTGGATTACATAATTTCAACAGGGCGAGTAAATATCGTCACCGGCCCCATCTGAAATAAAAGGGACCTTCTATAGCAGCCTTTAGACTGTCCAATAAGGCAAATGCAAACATTACAAAATTCATGGCGGTAGGATAAAGGCTCAGTGGGTAAGTCAGACCAGCCGCCGTCCATGAGAAAGCATGGGAAAGCCACGTGATGCAAGCACATTTATTTCACCATATCTGGTTCTCAAATCTTTAGAAAGAAACACATGCATGTCCAAAGGTAGCGCGCACTTCAAGCACCACCAAGGTTCTAATCAGGCACACCTAGGAGTTCTACCAACCTCTGCTGTCTCACGATTTAGTCGTGCTTAAGAGCCATTGTGGATTATTCAGCAGCAATTTCTGTACTTAAGGGGGTCATTACTTTCTCTTTGATATTAACAAGGCATTGATGTGCAGGCTGTTCTCGGGTTGACGAAAAGACTTAAAACCACATTTACAGAGCCATAATTATGGCGTTTCTGCATTTTCAATGCTGAACCGCCCATAGATGAAACAGTAATCAAGTAGCTGCTGGGACTGCTAAAAAGCCACCAAAAGCTAATATGGGGTGCTAATATCTGGAACCATTACAGAGCTGCAGAGGCATAATTAGTAATGATAGCTTTACAGCTGTAACTACTGATGCCATGTTTTAGCTTTTTTAGAATGTGCACGCTATTGTTAATCTGCATTTCAGAAGGCTTAGTTAAACATCCAATCAAACAAGATCTGCCCAGTGCCGTACCTCTTAGTATGACCACCTTTTAATGTTGTTTTCCACTATGAAACTGAGAAACAAAAACCTGATGAACACTTGTCTAGGGCAAGGTGCGCTCCACTGTGAGCCAAGGTGGATCCTAGAAGGAGAAGGTGACCACAGACAAATTCATTCAGCTGGACATGGTATCTGTCTGTTCGGGTTCAGGTGCCTTCCAAACCAGGCATTCAATGAGTGACAAACCTGGCACTGAATATACTAATGATTACTGCAATGTGTCTATATCAATTGCCTTGTTATATTTTCAAGTTGATGGATGTTTACAAACATTTTTTATAATATATTGTTCATGGTGCATATAATTTGCATGAACTCCAATACTTTTATATCATTTAATATAGTGTAGTGGGTATATAAAAAGAGGATCTTATTTGTCACACGTGCTTCATTTTTACTGTGGGAAGTATGTTTAAATGAAACTGTTTCTTTCAACAGGTTTACATCCACAAATTGCACTCAAAAATTCTCAACCTGTTGTAACCTTTAAATTCCTGCATGAAAAACTGACCTTCCAATCCCTTAAGTTTTTTAAATCAACCTCTGCTTCTTTCTACCAACCAGAACAATATTAATTCCAGCTAGTAATTGTGCCTCATGTAGCCCCTCTAATAATCACACCAAACGAAACAAGCCACCACACAGCATGCAAACTAACCCCAATAACCAATTGACTAACCGCTAACTAGGCTCTGAGTAGCGTGCTACTCACCGTAAACCACTTCAACGCCTCATCAGGGGTAATAAGTGCTATACAAATACAATATATAACAATATATATATAACATGACCTAACTCAAAGCAGATTTGTGTGGCATGTGTAGTAGGTACCACAGGAATCTCTGTCAATCTCATTCTCTGCTGTAACTCCAATCAAATGTTCATTAATAAACACAGTTTAACTCTCTTGTTATGCTCAAAATAAGTAAGTACCATTGCTTCTGCTGGAACCTTGTTTTTCCTTGATGTTCGCTGCTTAACTCTTTCTACAAAGGTATATGCTGGCTAACTGTTCCCTTTGTTAAGCACATTTATTATAAAGGGCTTTGCAGTCCTTGTGGCTAGGTTACAGGATATAAGTGCTATAGAAAGAAAAAGTGAAGGGATGAGAGAAATAAAAAAGGAACAAGAGAAAGAACCAAGAGAAAGAAAGAAAATCTGATGGAGCTTTGCAAGACAGCAAGATGGTCATCTGTACGTACTCATACTTGTTTTTCTGAACTAGGACCTGCTGACAACTAGTATGTATTATGTTCTATAAACCTTTTCTTGACAGTCTTTTTGTAACTTGGCATTCTTCCACACTAGTACATCTACTGGAGTGTATTTTTAGAGCTAGAACCTGCCCATCCCAAGGTGTGAAGGGTGAGAACAAGTTAATAATCTAAAATATGAATCTTCAAGCCCCTATGCAGTCTGCTCCTTTGCCCTATCTGCTCTGATTCCTTCTCTCTTTGGTGATGTGGGGGGCTAGTTGCTAGGCAGTGGGGAGCACAGGCCATGTGGAGGATGGGGAGCCAAAGTCATGGGTCGCTGAGGACTTGGCTGTCCTTACATAGACAGGGAGCAATATCACTTTATTGAGCACACGTTAGGATGAGAACACCTATCTCCAGCAAAGCGTCTTAAATGGTTAGGAGTAAGAGATATCTGTGGAGGGAGGAACTGACTTACACGCACTTGGTTTTATAAGCCACACAGCATGAGATGACCCACACATTGGGTGGCTTCTTTCTCCTGACTTTTACAGATAAATACAGACAAAAACAATCTCTCTCTGTTTATTTTTACAAATGTGACAAATACAGAAAATTGGTCTTGTTTTGAGTGACTCGCCATGCTGTTTTTCATGAATTCCAGGTAAAATGCTGAGATAGACAGCATGGGGAGTTAAAAAAATACGGTGAGATTTCCTGAAATACAAGCATATGTTAACACACAATTGTAGGGTGAGATTTCCGGAAATACAAGCATATGTCAACACACAATTGTAGGGTAATGCTAATAGTTACCTGTGGCTGTAATGCTTTATTATATTTCACTCCTTAATTTGCTAGAACCCCGCAGGCAAAGTATGAGTGCATCCTGAGCAGTTAAATAAATGTGTAAATATACAACTTCATTTATTATCAAAACATAAAATAAACATGGATAAATACCAATATGATGGGCAAAAAAATAAATGTGGATAAATACAGAAGGAATTGTTAAAAAAAAACAACAAAAAAACATAAAAACCGGAGCGCGACATAGAATCAAGTCTCAATTCTTTGAGGGCTGGATTCCCACAGACCTCACTTACATGTAGATGCATACCCTGAACCCCATTAAAAATGGTTGCAGTACATCAATGTATTTGATTTCTAAAGCTTTCCCGATGTTTATGTAAATAATTCACACCAAATGTACTGTACATGTTTTATAAGAATTTCTGCAATGTTTTTGTTTAAGTGGTTACTTAAGGCTCAAAAAGTGTTTGAGTCAAGGACTGCAAATTAATAAACACTATGTTATATTGGTTGCACAATTTGCCCATCTGTGATTTCAGGAATTACTGTAATTTTCAAAGAAGTATGTTAAGAAAGTGTAAACAGTAAATACTTACTACTGCCTTGCTTTTACTTAGTGCTTCGTGCCAGTCTTTGCCATTTATATGTGCAATCAATGATAGTTGTTATTTATGAGCAGTCTAACGGTACTCCATTTACCAACCTCTGAAGAATGAAAGTTGAACTTTTTGGATTCAAATTTGTGAAGTATAGTTCAAAGTAGTTGTGAGAAGACAATATTTAACTCAGTGAGTTACTGTACCAGCAAGAACTAATGTAATGTGATGATGTGTTGACAGTAAGACTGAAGTTTTATGACTTTATAAATCTTTCTAGAAAAAAATATCTTATGCTGTTGTGGAGCATGTGGGCCAGCTTGGGTCATTCTAGCAGTGACCGAGCTATTTATTCATCCCATGTGGATCATCCTTGCTTGGTGGGTAGGCAGAATGAAGACTGCATAGATGAGTACAGTGTCCCTTGACACAACAACATTTCAACCATATCTCAGATTTTTAGTGGAACCGGTGCCACATGAAACTCTCAACACCCAAGAGGAACCAGATTGTATGACTTTCAAAACACCCCCAAACCCTTTTTGTGTGTCTCTGAACACCTTCTTGCAACATTATCTTGCTTTAGCTTCTTACTTTGAATTCGATATAGGACTTTTTTGGAAACTAAAATATGTGATCTCGAAAATATTCTTTAAACCTACCTCTAAAACAAAATTAACGTGCATGCCGGTAACTACACTTCTCGGCGCTGTAAGCATGTGATGTAACACGCTTTGAAACTTGGTTGACAGTCTTATGTACTGACCTGTATTGTAAAGCAGGAAGACCTGCTGGGTGGGCTCACGGGTATTGGGGATGATGCAGTGGGTCCCGAGTACATGACCCGCCAGTTACTTTTAACATTCAGCAGCAAACCCTTCTTTCCTAGCAACTAACTCCTTCACAGTTCGACTGCTTCAGTACACTACAGGCACGAATGTCACTGTACTGATGCAATGTGTACCTTTACTCTGACAAGATAGTAACCGGAAGTTGTTTCTTCTCGTAGTTTCCCCCCTAACACCCTTTCCCAAACCCGGAGGTGATTTCTAGTGGGTCACTTGATAGTCGCCTCCAAGATGAGGGTGGTTTAGTGGTTGCATTGTGCATCAGCATCCCTATACTTAGGGCTAGGCTTGAACACACTCAAATGGTGTTGTGCAATATAGTTATTAAAGTGCACAGTATACTTTCAGCTAAAATCCACAAAGCCACGCCATTGCCTGGAATTAGGGAGTCATATCAGAATCTGTTTTTTTCTCTCAGCATAAGTTATGTGGCTTTTGCATAAGACACAAAATAAGAGAGCTGTAGTATATCGATTGGGAATGAGGCACACAGATTTCTGTGTGAAAATAAGATTTCTATTACAAGTTATTAAGGTCATGGGACAACAGAGTAAAGTCGTGGAACACTATTACAAGAGTGCATGCTCCGATTGTGCCGTGTGGCCTATCTCGGCTTCCAACCATGAAGAAAGTCACCTAACTAGAATAGCATAGTTGCATTATTTGGTGGCAAGGATGGTGCTATCAGGTTAGCTCTTTGTGGCCTAGCAAATCACTCTCCAGTGTCTGGGGGGCACACGGCACGTTTGGGCACCTACTTTCCTTCTTTCGTGCTCAGTAATGATCAGGAGCACGTGAGTTTGGTGCAAGGTGGCCAGTTTACAGCAAGCTGAGACTTTTAAAAAGTCTGCAAATAACAGTGGCGTGTTTAAAATTATAGATTTATTGCAGGAGCTACTTCTGAAGTGAAGCTGCCTCAAAACATATCTGCTGTACTGTGCAGCAATATTTGGTACACGTTTCCAGGCTTGGACAGGGAAATCAAAAGCAGCCCTGGCAAAAATACCCAAACCAGCCCTTAGGTAGTGTCCTGCTGGACACGTTCTAGTGTTTTCACCAGCCACTCAGCTGAGGGCTGGCTACCACACTCACCCCACACCCATCCGTCACAGGGGTCACCAGTCAGGTGACCTTGCGAATAAAAATGGCCGGGTGCATGTACTTGAGGCCAGTTATACGAACCCATACTACAAGTCTGTGTCATCACATTTAGTAGCATGAAGGCCTAGGGCCCCCAACACTACATCTTAGTCTCCTCGTGACATGTCAGTTCCCATCCATCTATTCATTCTCTCTTTTTCTCTATTCCCTCTTTGATTAATTTCTCTCTACCTTCCTTCCAGTGGCGGCCGGCAGCTTTAGGAGGGAGGGGGCGGGCAGGGCACACACACACACACTCATTCTTTCACACACGCACGCACGCACATCCATTAACAACATTCATACCATTCAAACATGCACACACGCACCAAACATTCATTTTAAAACATCACACACACTCATTCTTTCACACACGCACGCACATCCATTAACAACATTCATACCATTCAAACATGCACACACGCACCAAACATTCAATTTGAAACATCACACACATACACACACACTCACTTACCTTCGGCCTCCATGTCCCAGCCTCGTCACAGAGTGGGATGGGGTCAGTGAGACTGCTGACCCCACCCTACTCTGTGATGAAGTGTCACTGATTGACACTTGCACTGGGCACTTCAGGGCTTAAACTAAAGCGCCCAGGGAGAGTGTCAATTGGTGACGCTTTCCTCGTGACCCAGGGGAGGGCCTCAAGGCACCTTTGCTGAGCCGAGGAGGTCACGCCCATAGGAGCTGTGATCTCCTCAGCCCAGCAAAGTTCAGCTCAGGCAGCCAGGAGTCTGCGCAAATCGCGCATGTCTGCTCCTGGCTACCTGACCTGAACATGAAGAGTGTCTGTCAGGCTGACCTTTGCTCAGCCTGACAGACACTCTTCATGGGGGGCAAAAGGTGGGGGGGCGTGGCCCCTCCGCCCTAAAGGACGGGCCGCGGCTGCTTCCTTCCCTAACTCTCTTTCTATCTCTCTTGAAGCCTCCCGTGTGTGCTAGGTAAAGTGACAGAGGCACCAGGGGCCGCCCTGGCTTTCAAACCAGCCTCCAAGGGCCCCAGCCAATTAGGAAAATGCCTGGTGGAAAAAAAAGCTGCCCGGCCCTGTTCCCATAAATGTGATCTCCATGCCAGGGAAGGACAGGGACACTTCAGTGAGGGCTATATCTGTCAGCTTGCACATTGAGGCCTATCTGGAATAGCAATATCCTAAAAGAAATCACCAATTTGTGGCACTTATGACTAGGTTATGGTTGGCAAAATACAAATGTTAACAACACTATGGGACGTTTTGAGCTCACAAAAGTAATGACATGGATAGAGCACAAACGTGCGATGACATAAGAATAGAAAGCTGTGATTCCAAACATTCTTCCCATGGAAGAAACACTGACATGTTTTACTTCCAGAGGAACTCCTACAGGGTAACATTTTTACATGCTAACAAGTGTTGATAAGAGGGAGCCAAAGTCAATTACTGCAAAATTATTGTCTAGGAAATATTTGTGCAAAGCTGCTATAATATATTCTTATGTGTCAGCTTATAGGTAGGAAAAGGTTTTTTGTCATCTTTTGTATTACCTGATCTTTGTTTTCTTTTGAAACCTTATCATACCTTACTCTCAGCCAATGTATTACTCAGATCCGTGGAGCCAAACTGCCCACTCAAGAATGACTCACTTGCACAATCGTCACTTATAAATAAAGAAATGAACCTGCAGAGACATAAAAAAAACTAGAAACGTAGAGAATGCTAGGAAGTAATAAGCAGGCAAAATAAATTCTCAGAATGCGACCTGCAGATAGACGCTGCTTCCAAAAAAGTGTTACCTCCCTGCTCTTTAGGTCGAGCACACAAGCGCTTTGAACTGTCGTAAGTATTGTGGGCTTTTAACCATGCCCACCTCACACCCATCACTTTCATTTGTTCGTGAGCTTGCCTTTCAAAAATCACTTGAAATGGTAAATGCTTTACGTTTCTCCCGCCTTGGGGCACATTTGTTATCGTCTTCGGGACTGACCCTGTTAAATGGATTATTGCATAATTGTTGATATACTTCAGTGTTGGCGAACTACCTTTTTCTGTTGTCTGCGCTTCGTGGCTGCCATAGCGCTCACAGCACTCAGAGCGCAAACTCATCGGAGGTATTGGAGTGCTGCTCACATTGTTTACAGTTACCTAATAAGAGTAATTTCAGTTTTGCTTTTGGCTTTTATTCACATGATTTGCAAGTTACTGGATTACCTTTTCGAATAATGTTCAAACTATTATCTAACAAGAGTCATTTCATTTTTGATTTTGGCTTTTATGCATGTGATCTGTAGGTTACCAGATTACCTTCTTGGATAATGCATGGTAAATATGTATGTATTTTCTCTTATTAGTGCTAGCACTTGCAGGCACATCGGAAAGCATTTTTTCTTTTGTCTGTGCTCTGTGGCTGCCATGGTGCTCACAGTGCTAAGAGCGCAAACTCGATCAGCAGTATTGGAGCGCTGCTCACATTGTTTACAGTTACCTAATAAGAGTAACTTCAGTTTTGCTTTTGGCTTTTATTCGCATGATTTGCAAGTTACTGGATTACCTTTTCGAATAATGCATTGTTTTTTATTAGCGCTAGAACTTCCAGGCACATCAGAAAGCATTGCCCAAGCAAGCTGTAGGCAGGTGTTACTGTGTCCAGTGTGGGAAATGAGGTGGAGTCAGAAGCAGGGGCTAAGGAGCGCGGTCAAAACAAAGGGTCACCAGGACACATAGCAGAGACCTCGAGTGACTTCATAGTCCAAATTTGACTGAGAGGTGGAAATACAAGGCCGTTCTCTCTCCAGAAAGTACATTAAAAGCCAGAGTTATTTTGACATGTTTACATTATATGCACTCTCATCTGCTTAGTACACATTCTTTGCAGCAGGCATATTAACCCTCTGTGCTACCTTATAGTGGCTTCAAGCTTACACTAGACAAAAGTATGTTCTCTCTCCAGCAAGAACATTGATCGTCCGGAGTTGTTTTGACATTTTTACATTATATGCACGTTGTCATTTGCTAGGCACACGGTCTTTGCAGCAGGCACATTAACCCTCTGAGCTGCCTTATGATGACTCCAAGCTTCCACTAGACAAAAGTATGTTCTCCCTCCAGAAAGAATATTAATCACCAGAGTAATTTTGGCATTTTTACATTAGATGCACTCTAAACAGAAAAGCATCACAAGTGAGAAGAAAAATGGCTGCAACAGTGAGCTAAAGGGGCCCGGGAGTGGCTGGACATGGAATATATAGGCCCGATATAGCTTTAAAATAACATTGCCTCAGTATTTGGTGCTTTAACATTTATATGCAGGAGGTGTGTTGCTGCATAGCACTTCAAAGCTATTTTCTGCTTAGCAGATGTTTTTTTTTTTTGGCCTTCATGAATAATGAGTTATTTGTTTGAGCGCAATATTGCAACGTGAACTTCGTAATAAATACCTTTGAAATTTGTGCACTGATGCCGCTTCCAAACTCTGTGCAGTAAGCCACCCCCACCTCATGAGCTATAGCTGCAGTCCGTGATGAAAACAGTCAGGTAAGGTGCTAAAATTCTGGCTTTGCAGTGTTTTTACTATGATACACTACAATTCAATAGGGTATTCCAACTGTAATATCATAAAGTTGGAAGCCAGCCCCTGGAGTAGTAGTCATAGAGTTGTCCAGCTCCCTAGTTCAAAATGTGATTCACTCATTTAGTGTATGTTGCTTTGCATTCTGGGACTAGTAGTTTTATTTTCATAATGTGATACAATCTGCAAATACAAAGCAGACACCTGACCAGATGAACTACACACGTTTGAGTCTGTGGAAACTTGAACTGCTTGTGCGTGTGTTTATAAAACTAACCTTGAGGAGAGCTTACAGTTGATGATGCTGCACAATGGTCAATATTTTATAACTAATATTTCAGTTCAAGACTAACTGAGAATCATTAATATCATGTAAGATGACTCTCCTCAAGCGTGTGAAAAACCATGGGTGTTTTGTTCAACTTCCCATACTGCAGTAAAGGGACAGTATTACATTAAGCATGCATTCTTGGAGTACAATTATTTATTAACTGCCCCGCGGGAAATGTGGCCTGTACCACCTGCCAAGTAAATATATTTTGCACCTGGGAGTAGTTTGCGTTTTTAAGACCTTGTTTAAAACAATATTCCAGTAGGCCTACTAGCACCTCAGTTATATGGAGGGCCACTGGAATTATGTGGCAGAAAGGACACAATTATGCACCAGGGTTGACCAGTTAAAAGTCCAGTTATGCATCTACAATGCCAATAGCTCCAACTCAAGCAAATGCGACACCTATTGCATGGCAAATACTTGTTTTCTATTGGCAGCACACAGCTTACTTTTCTGTCGCCACCAGTCAGGTGGCTCAACAACAATAAGAAAAAAACGTGCTAAGCTAAATCATGCATGCTGAGCTGTTTTTAAAAGGCTGATCACTGAAAAGCCACTGTCAGCTAGTAAAATTCAAGCACTGTCAAAACCAGTAGATCTGGTGTTGGCTGCTAGCCTTTGTGTTTTGTCATTATTTTGTTAAGTCATGATTTTTGTAAATCTTTATTACAGAGGCATCAGTCTTTCACACACAAACCCCCTTTTTTGGAGAAATAAAAACAACAAATGTATGATGTGGGTTCCCCGCATGAGACCAGGGCAACCAAGTAAATTTAATAAAAAAGAAAAGCAGCCTTGCTGCTTCATTATTGAATCGGCTAGGCTGCTAATAAAATATTCACTGCTACCTCCCAGGGGCAGTCAATAATGTCCTCAATGGGCTTTTTTTTTATAACAATCGTGGCTGTCGTTCTGCCCTAAAAGGGAGCAGGGGCACCTATTACAATTTAAAGTGTGATAGGCGGACTGCCAGAAGCACCAGAGCCCACCAGGAATTTAAAAAATAAATAAATATCAGGGGCCACTGAACACATGGTCCCTGAAGAGCTGACCACTATTTTTTTTTAACACTTTGAGCTTGAGCTGTATGCTCTTAAGCCTGAGTGCAGGAACCCCTTGTGGTTGGTTCTATGGTTGCATTTTGTGGCCTGAACAGTGTTAAAGAAAGACTCAAATACATTTCATAGTTGTTTGGAATAAAACTGCTTTTTTTTTAATTTGCTTGTGAAAATAAATATTATGCATGTCCCTGTGTGTCTTTCCAAGGATGATTTTGGAATATGGTTATTGATAAAGTATTGTATAAGGTTTTGACAAAGCCAATATGTATGCTTTATATAGGTTGATGTGCCAACCTTTCTAAAAATAGTGCTAATAGGCCTGTCTTTTAAGAGTTGGTGTGCTGACTCTTTGACAAAGCCAGTTGGTCTTTGCTTTACATTAAAAAAATACTTAGAAATTCAATGAAAAAACGAAATGTTAAAGAGACATTATAGTTAAGTGAAAGTTTGGCCTGAGCAAAATTTTAATTATGCCATAGTAAATGGCGGGTGTTGGCAATTTGGCACAAAATTCCTAGCGCAAGAGCACTGCAACAATTAAGTTAGCAAGAGCAAGCAGCTTCTGACTCTTGGTGTCTGTGTCCTGTTAAATTTAGGGCTATTTTCTTAGCACAAAATGCATCCTTAGGTCCATTTTAGACATGAGAGTGCATGTTGCGCTAAAATAATAGCGCTAAATCCTAAGTTACACTCCTTGCATATTTCTGTGCAATCTTGCATAAGTTTGCGTAATTCTGCACAGTTATGGGACGGCAAATAACATGAGTGATAGTGTCAATTAAAACACGTTTTAAACTAACAAAACCACTGAAAATCACCCTTTATAGTTATCTGAAGTTTGCTAGAACTTGTGCCCTTGCCATGCATTGCTTGTATCCTCACATATCACATCACTCATGATATGTTCAGTGACTGCATTGAGAACATCTGTAATGTCATCTGAAATGAAATAACTGATAACACTGCAGTTGGGGGGCAAGTTATAGTTATATATCAAGTATATGTTTTTTGGTCTCAAAATGCATACTCCTATATGTTAGTCTGCACTGAAGAGAATGCGTTTTTGCAGATGTGCTTCTTGTGAAGAAGCGGAATACCCTTACTCATCTATGAAGCTAACCAGTGGTTTAAGCTGGCTGACTCATTGCTCCATGCTGTTTGCTGAAGTGGGCGGAAGAAATTGTGACTAGCATAACAACAAATCAATGGATACAGAGTGGTGTCTGATAGCGCCTATACTACATACATAATTTTAGTAAACTCAGAAGGTCTTGGCTAACGCTAGACCTAACAATGGAACAATTGCTGCAGTCATGTAAAAGGCGAGCAGCCATCTATTGTCCAAATGAAGCACAGCATCTTGCCTTTCTCTGATGCACCACCCCACAATTTATATTTCAGTCAAAATGGTGAAATAAATCTATCAGCAACTGGAGTTTGTTTGTGAATGAAAACAATCTGATGTTTCCTAATGTTAATAACAACTGCAAAAGTGGGTTCCTATTTGCTATCTAGTGACAGCTCTAATGATCTATTATAGCCGGCGAGCCTGCTGTAGCGGGCTATACCGGTCAGTAAAGGCCATCCACAGCATTGAAGACCCAAGCCAAAGGCAAGGGCCTTTAACAAGGGAGCGGGATTTTAATTGCCGTTATAGCCCAGCTACAAAGGGCTTTAAGGCTATTAGAACATCCTGCCACTAGAGGACAGAATATTCTAATAAATAAAACAAAGTCCTCAAGGAGCCCGAGGGGATTCAAATCCCCATGGGCTCCATGAGGCCTTTGTTCACTGCTGTTGCTGTGAACAAAGAACATTGGAATGTTGATGCTCCGGGCCTTTTCCAGCCAGTAAAAGCCCAGAACACTTAATTGTCTCCAATGAAGCCCCCAACATTCCAATGTTCAAATAAAGCATAGTAACAATAGCTGCCTCCTCAAGGCATCTTTCTATATAAACATCTCCAACTACATAGTTCTAAAATTAACTTGTGAGATATATTGAGATATTTAGAGAGGGTAATCAGATGTGATAATACAAAGTCTGTCACTCCATAGACTGAATATAAAACATTATTGGAGTTTATATTATCATAATCAAAACAAGGACAAATTGAATCAATAATGTGTCTATTCCATGCTAAATGTAAAATGAGAAATTGAGTTGTTGGTTAAATGGGATGGGGGTGACCCCCTGTTCAAGCAACAACCACAATTCCTGTCAGGGTGAACCGCAAAAGTCACTAAATTAACGTGTGGTAGCTTGACAGAAAAAGCAGTCAAGCTTAACCTAGAGACAATGTGTAAAATATTTATACAGCACACAAACAGTAATAAAGTGAAAACACAACAGAAATAAACCTACACCAATTTAGAAAAATAGAGTAATTTTTAATGAATTATTTTACACCAAAATAACAAAAATATAATCCGTAGAACAGCAGTTCTGATTTTTTCAATTGTAAAGTGAAATCTAATACCTTAAACATCAAATGCCAAAAGCGGCCATCTTGTTACGTGAAACTAGGACAAAGTTGAAAAATACGGAGTGTGGTTTGGATTCGAGGAGGGTATTGGGCCTGGTTGGTGTTTATCTTCGGACTTAGAAGAAATTTTGAAAAAAAGGTCTGAGAAGATAAAGTTCAGTGAGGAAGGCCACAGGTGGTGTATAGGGTGAAGGCATCATCATCGGTAAGCTGCTCAACAGATTTTCAATGAACATTTCTACATTTGGGCTGAGGGTCTGATTTAGAACTTGGCAGACAGGTGACTCCATCACAAGGGTGAGAGATATCCCATCCGCCGAGTTCTACATCTGGCCCTTAGTCTTTTTTCGGGAAGTTGAAAACCTTCAGTGGAATGAAGCTGGAGGCTGTAGCTGACAAGAGTTCCAGGAGGCCGAATAACCCTTTGCAGAGGGACTGCTGAACAGGATTTGCTGCTGCTGCAAAGTCAGTCCCACTTGTGATGCATCCTCGGCTTACAGACAAGGTTGGTCCCAGTCTTCCCTCAGTCGAAGCAGTTTTTGGCCAAATGATTTCTAGGTCCCAAGTTTGGGATTTTGGCTAACTGGGCACCTTTAATACCATAATCAAAGGTCCTGGAGATTCATCACTTGGGGGTTTAGGAGTTATTCAGGCTGGGTCCAGGTGTGGGTTCAAGATGGTTGGAGCCTTTTATTTCTTAAGGCTCTGATCAGGAGGCCAGCAAACTAGCCCTTGGAGTCACTCTGATAGTTCTGGATTCAAGTGATGAAGCCGGGCTCAAGCAGCAGGGCAAGGCCTCTCAGCTTTCAAGGCAAGCTTCAGGCAGCAAAGTAGTCCTTCCAGGTGTAGCAACACAGTCTTGTGGACTGCAGGGCAGGCCATGCAGCAGGCAGTCCTCAGACTCCTTCCACAGGACCAGAAAGTGAGCTGAAGAGTGGGTCTGAGGGTCCATTTTT
The DNA here is from genome assembly GCF_031143425.1 of Pleurodeles waltl. Taxonomy (NCBI): domain Eukaryota; kingdom Metazoa; phylum Chordata; class Amphibia; order Caudata; family Salamandridae; genus Pleurodeles; species Pleurodeles waltl. The sequence continues at coordinate 585,754,896 of NC_090439.1, read as the reverse complement.
TATACCTGGTGCCTTCTTTGAAGTAGGAGGTTTCTAGAGGTTTTCCTTTTAAGTGCATGGAATGTCCTGACTTGCTGCCCTAGCTCCAAGTTGGCTGCAGGGACAATGCAGTGGTGACAAGTCTTTTATGTGAAGGCAGAACACAACCTGTTCAATTGCAATTGGGGCTGTGCCTAGCTCCACAACCCCGCCCCCCACCATCATTCAAGTTGGTGGCCCATTCAGGCACACCTAATCCATCTACTGTATTCTGTGGCTGTCTGGGAGGAATTAACAATCCCCTACTGTCAACTACACCCAGTCATGTGACCTAGGACAAGCTGCAGGCACCAAATAGCAAGGACAGGAAAATGACAATTTTCTAAAAGTGACATTTCCAAAACTGTACTTTAAAATCTGAGTTTACAAGTAAAGAGGATTTCTAATTACAATTTCTCAAACACTAAACATGAAATATTTAACTGTTCCTAATCAAAAGGTAGCACTTCTAAATGTAATTAGGCAACCTAATATAAAAGTTTATGTTTGGCTTTTTAAATACACTGCACCCTGCCCTATGGCCCCTAGGGTTGACTTATATGCATTAAAAAGGAAGGTTTGGGTCTGGCAAATGGTTTATTTTTCCACGCCGAAATAGCAGTTTTAAAAACTGCATTCAGGTTGCAATGGCAGGTTTGGGACATGTTTTAAAGAGATAACTAATTGGGTGGCACAATAAGTGCTGGAGGCCCAAGAGTAGCTTTAATTTAGAGGCCCAGGGTACATGGTATACCATGTAAGAGGATTTGAATTGACCGTGAAGCCTTACCATAGAATAAAGTCGAGTCCAGTCAGGCTTGTTTGAACAACCTTTAACTAAACCCTGGGTAGCTATGGCTTTTAAGGGTAGCTATGGCTTTCAAGCAGCAAGGCTTTCTAAAGGAACTTAGTGTAAAGCACTGAACAGTACCAAAGAAATAAGAAAGCCACACAACAGGAAAGAAACACAACACCAATTTATAAAAAAAACAGATTATATTTTTATGACTGTTTAGAGTACAAGATGAGCAGATTCCACTGGAGGGTTCCGGAGAAATGATTTTTCAAATCTTTGATTACTTTTCATTTCAACTGCAAACAAGAATTGGTCAATAAAAAGTTTGGAAACTTTTTTAAAAGTTTGTAAACGTTAGTTTGGCTACTCCGGCCCAGCTTGGGTGACCAAATTCAACAGAACGAAGGTCTGTGGGATCGATGGGGTAGATTTTGACAGTTACCCTGCCACCAGAGCATCTTCCAGCTTAGTTCCAAACTTTACAACATGACCATCATAGACTTTCATGAAGTGGTTCTGATGCTGGGGATACAGGATGAAAAGAAGCTCAAAGTTGCTCCGGTTGACGTGCAGTAAATAGGGGTGCCTTTGTGGTGATTTCTCGGTCCACGGGTGATGTGGGGCACTTTGGTCACAGAGGTCGGGGTCCCATTAAGTCTCTTTGAGACAGTCGAAAGTTAGCTACAGCTGGGCTATTGTTCTCTGGACAGAGTTTGGAGCGAAATCCTTTAGTGGAGGCTAGTGTACCTCTTGGGCGACCAATCTGGACTCTTGTGACATTTCCTGTTCCGCCTGACTCTGGTGCAATGTTTGGCTGTTGTGGATGGCTTTCTTGGGGCACCCAGTGGCAAGCTTGCAGATGTGGCTACCAACTTGTCAGTTTTGGCTTCTTCAGCTCTTTTGTCTCTGGAACTGGTTCCAGGGGATCAGTCAACTGATCCTTGGAGTTACTGCTTTGGTCTGGGGTTGGAGCACAACATTTCCCCATGCTAGGTGCTATAGGTACAGTCCCAACCTTGCTAGCCCAAGGTGCTGCAGGTGCAGTCCAGCAAACGGTGCAGCCTCATTTTGTGTGGTTTAGCCCTTCTTCGGTCTGTGTTCCAGTTCCAATGTGATCTGAGGTTCAGTGTGCCAGGGGTGCCATATTTATCCCAGGAAAGTATCCTGAGGGGGCCAGGCAGTCACTAGCTAATGTCCTACCAGGTTCCCTCCCTTCTGGTGATGACTTTCCGGTGATGTGTAGCACCTAACAATCCATGAATGCACTATTCTGCGCATTCCAAGATGTAGGCACCCTTCCTCAGCTGCTACGAGCTTTGTAGCCCACCCTAGAGGTGTGGTTACAAGTGGCCTACACGCCCACGAGAAAACTGGTTTGGGCACTGGTTACCCCTTTCTGTCCCTGTCTCCAGACCATCTACCTGAACAAAGGGCAGCCCCTTAGGAGGGTGATCCCCATTCGCCCACCAAAGGTGGCTTACACTAGGAAGCTTGCCTTTTGGGCTAACACCCTGAGTGGCTTCCTACGAAGGGGAGGTGACTCCTCGCCTTCAGCAGGCTGCTATTGTTCCTAAGCCTGGGAGTTTTTCACACCACTCCCCAAGCGGGCAGAAAGCTGTCTGTTGGCCAGTGCCCATGTGAGGCTACTGCACCAGCTGGATCACAAAGAGGCAATTTTTAGAAAGTTGCATTACTTAATAGTAACATTAAATTCGACCTGGGAACCAGGTTGGGTTTAATGCAACAATCATTCTGATATCTTAAAGTACCCAGTTAGGTAGTCCCATTCAGAAGTTAAGCCACACACCAAAGTAGGACAAGTTTTTAATTCACAACCTTATTATCAGGAAAGTGATCTCCAATTCCCTAATTCTCGACTAATCCCCCTATCTGGACAAGTGTTGTTTATGGATGGAAAGGCCTCACCCATGTGATTGTGGCATGCTTCATCATCAGCCAGTCCACCCCCTCAGGTTAAGATGATATTAACCTGACTGTCTCAAACAATACAAAAAACTCTTTTGTTGGGAAAGGGAGCACAGAATAAAGTATCTCCTGGTAGGCATAGGGAACCAGATCTTAATGGAATAAAACTGCCTCTGTGTGTATCCTGGATATCTCTTTTATTAGTTGGATTGCACAGGGTAGGGCTAAAAAACTGGTTGCTCCAATCTCAAGAGCGACCTACCAGGGGTGTCAGGGACTTCTTAGGATTCACCACACCCCTGCAAAAGTTGATGCCAACATGTTTTGGCCCATCAAAAAACAGAATACCCGCCTGCAGTGAAAAAATGATTACTTCCAGGAACTGGGTCCTGGGCGTTCGTCAGGGCACGTCTGTCTCACAGGTCCATACCGTCTATCATATGTGTCAAAAAATGCATAAAGGATAGACCAGAGTCAAAACAAAGCCCTGCAGACATAATGAACATCCCATTGGAGAAATTGGCCCTTCATTCAGCAACAATACCTTGAAACCCAAAACAGAGCACAGCTCCTGTTCATATATCCTCAGTAGCATCCAGTACGTCACCCCACCCACCATGAGACATAGGTCTCTATGCACTGTACATTTTGTTTCAGTGGTAACTATGGGGGCACCATAGAAACCCCCCAGCATTCCTGTAGATTACTATATGACTTATACAAGTATATATAAATTACTGTTTGAAATCTTGCCGGTTTTCAGATAATTATGCCACCATTTTTTCTTATAAGATCAAGGAAGTGCAGCAGTTTTTATGTGTAAGCATATGCCTTCTTTAATAATACATTCACCATTATTGAGAATCAAGTCAGGTGAAATAAAAACGTTGTATCATCTTTTGTTATAAGATTTAGGAAGTGTTTTTGCACCCTAAACTGTTAGTATCCAAATATAGAGGTGACATTGCAGCGGGAGCTGTTCCACTCCTACACTGTGGGAATGAAGCTACATTTCCCAGCAGTCAGAGTCATGTGGATGCATCCTCTAGGACGTGCCTGCAGCGCTCATAAGTCGAGGCCACGCTGCAGAAGAGAAGAGGTGGCTTCACTATTGGAGGCACAGAGCTAGGTGTAAGACACTGGATCTACACCTTGACAAAGCAAAGAGATGTTGGAGGGTCTTGGGCCCAATTCCTTTTCCTTCCATGCTATTGACCATCAATTTCTATGGGGGATATGAGAGCAGGGCACAAGTCGGGGGTACACTCAGGTACATGGCGTCCACCCACTATTTTCACAGGGTGGACGCCTTCCACCCTGCAAGAAGTGCCCCCCCCCCGAAGTATGTTGAACATGGCCCAGTGTAATTTTCAGACACAGGACACATTCATCAGCGCTTGCAACTTGTCTGCTCTCATTTCAAACAGCAACGTGCAGGTGGCGAGGGGACTTTTATGTTTCAGACTCCTGCTGGGCTGATAACAAAGGCCGAATTTAAGGGGCCAGCATGCCTCCTTTTGTTCCACTGTCCAGACTGGGATCTATCTGATCCTTACACCTAGATGCAAATGCACGGGAGGGGAAACAAAGACGCACAGCGTGTTGTTATCACTTCACAAATATTTAAGAGAGACATGCTTTTACAGCGTGCAGCCCCTATATATGAGATATGCGTGCACTGTAAGAATGTCAGAGGTGTTGGTCTGTCCCATTATTTAGACAAATAACAATTTAAATACCACTATTTTAATTTCTTTTATAGCGGTACCCATTCCAATGCAGGTGTCAGAGCACTGAACATCAGACGTACATATTTCACATTGACAATAAATTATAAGATAAATGTGTAAATCAATGTACAAGATGTTACATCAGACAGTGAGGGTTACAAAGTGTTGCAGTCACATTTCCTTCATAACTTCCTGTGCTGTTAGAAGGATTACAATTTACAAACTGCAAGTAACAAAAACATGTCTGTTTAGAAGTAGTAACTCACTTACATAGTAACCTAAAATAAAAATTTGTCGTTTGCTGATGCATTGCAGGAGACACATTAACCCTCTACGCTACTTTGATTCAAAACTGGGACTAGAGAATATACAGATCTCTCCAGTAAATGCGTTACCCTCCAAAATTATCTTACCATTATTATTGTTCTCTGTGATTTAGTGAGCACACCAAGATCTCTACAGCAGGTGCCTTGACCCCATAAGATATTTTAAAATGCAGACTTTGCAACCAATCAAGCAGAATAGATTTACTGCTGCGTTTCTCCTTACTGCGAACTTCTTTGTGGCAGATTTAAAAAAAAAAAATGTATAAATTGTGGGCCACATATTGTGTCAGGTTGCGTCATGGTTTGGGCACAAATGAGACACAAGATCTCATTTGTTAAATCTCATAATGTGCTCAAATGTACACATGATAGACCTGTGAAACGTGTGACGAGTTAAGATCTGAAGTTACTTCCTGTGAGGGCATCGTTTGTAAAATCACTTCCTGTGATGGCGTGCTGTGATGTCACGCACCATGATGCCACTTGCATACTCTCCTCCACTTCTTTTTTTAGAACATGTGCCCTGTATGAGAAGTAGTAGAGTCTTTAAAGGTGATGCGATTCAGGCGGTGATGCTCTCTTCCCATTACACAGTGCCTTTTTTGTCTGACCATATGATGACCGTACAAAAATACAAAAATGCGGGGGGGGGGGGGGGCACTGGGGCCGATTGAAGGACGTGCATGGGTTATGTGTGATGCGTTTATGCGCCCCTTGGTATACCATACACATTTGGATGGTTTGGATGTAGCTGATTCACTTTATAATGCAGTGATGTTTATGTCGTATGCCCAAGGATAAAAATATGCCGACGGGGCCGGGGTATAACTTTCATTTTGCGCATTTAAGAATCTCATTGATGATAATCAATAACCTCCGTTGCCATCAGGGCCCACAGCATGTCCGTGTCCTATCTTTTAATTAGTGATGGAATGACAGTGTTAAGCCTTAGAGTTCTCTGTCGCGATACTGGACCCCAAATGACATGCTCTACCACTGAATATTGCTGTTATAGGTAGAAGTTATCATACATTATATAATATCATGTTTGAATGGTTGCGTTTTTCTGGAACAATTGCTACTTTGTGTCCTATCTGGACAAACAGCTATTTTATACAGTGCACCAGGTCTAAAGCAAATGGTTTCTATAAAAGTTTGAACTATGTGTGAAGAGACGGGTGAAAAAGGTGCATATGGAATTCTCACATCAGTAGTCTTCACCGATTTTAATGAATTTAAACTAGCATTCTACAAAATACCCCATAAAATGAACTGAGGGAACAGACAGGCATGGATAGTAATGAAACCGCTGTCCTGATTGATCTGAACCACTCTGTATGGCGTAAAGCACTCCCTTCGGTAAATCACAAAGATATTGCAGGTCACTGCAAACATCTGAAGGAACAAGCACAGTCGCAGTACTGAGGTGGCTTCTAATATACGTTTTTTAAAACACTGGGAGCACTGTAGGCCAGATGTACTAACCTATCTTGAGGTCTCAAATACTCCAGTTTACAAAATAGAAGAGTTTTGGCCGCAAAAATACTTTTTTTAATGTACAAACCCCATTTTATAAATCGGTAAACAATTCACAATTAGGGAGGGGCATCTTCTAAATTGTGAAACGCCACTCTATGTTTCAAGGGTTTACGTCCCGAATTCCAGTTGGAAATCATTGAAAAATTTGACTTCCGCGTTGACGTGGTAACACAGATGCATAAGGGAATGGGTCCCTTTTGGATCCAATCCCCTTTGCAAATTGGGGGAAAAGTATCAGCAGTAGTGGGCAGTCATCTTGCTGACCACTTCTAACACTCACAGAAGCTTTACATTTTTTTTCCTTTTTCTGTGTGTTTTAAAGCAGTTCCATTGCTTTAACGAAACTGAGCTCCTTTAAGAAAAAATTTCATATGACGGCCTGCTAACCCTGGAAGGCCACCATCCCTGCGATTGTCACCAAATGGAGTGAGTACCAATAAGTAACCTACCTAAGGTATATTACTTAGGTAGGTTAGATTGGGACCCACTGTGATTCACTATTTTGTGAACTGACCTATTTGTACATTGGTTGGTTCACAAAACAAGTCTCTGTTTGCAAAAAGACTAGTCTGAGATTGTAGCTGCTTTTTGACACCCGAAGCTTAGTACATCTTTATTTCTTATAATAATGGTTATCATAGTCATCTTTCATCTCCAAGGCGTGCAACCATGGTACCACCATTGTAAGACATGTTGCTGATATGGAATGTTCTGCACATGGAAAAAAAACAAAAATCAGGGCAGCCTGTAATTTTTGCAGAGAAAGAGTTTTTATACCGTTTAACGTGGGTCACCTTTATCGGGTTTTAACATTTATAGTAACATTAATCAATCAATCTTAGTATTTGTAAAGCATAGGACTATCACCCCTAAGGATATCTGGGTGCTGAGGGTGCCATGTCGCTGTTGAAAAGCAATGTCTTGAGTCTCCTTCTGAAGTCTGCCAGGGAGAAAGGAGAAGCGAGGTGGAGCGTAGATGTCTTGCTGGGTTATAGCAGCACAGTCGATGGCTGATGTAGGATGCCCCTATGTTGTGGAGAGCCTTGTATGAGAGTATGAGGATTCTGAATTGGCATCTCTTCTGGACAGGGAGCCAGTGGAGGTTCCTGAGGTCTGGGTGATGCTTGAGCGCTTGTGGAGGTTGAGGTGAGTCTGGCTGAGGTGTTCTGTAGAGTCTGGAGTCTTTTAAGTGGCTGGGAGGACACTCCTGCATAGACAGAGTTGCCATAGTCAAGGCGGCTGTGACCAGGGCATGCATGACTGTCTTTCTGGTGCCGGTAGGGATCTATCTGAAGATTCAGCGGAGTATACAGATGATACAGAAGCAGGAGGTGACTGAGTTAACTTGTGATTCATAGGTAGTTGGCAGTCGAGGATGATGCTGAGGTTTCATGTGTGGTCTTATGGAGAGGGCATTGGTCCGAGTTCTGCTGGCCACCAGCTTTGGTCCCATATGGAGGTGTTCTTCCCGAAGATCAGGATGTCCATTTTGTTGGTGTTTAGTGTGAGGGAGCTTTTTTTCATCCATTTTACTATGTTGGCGTTGCGGAAGTCGGCTTTGCCGTTGTGGGGGTCTTTAGTGAGTGAAAGGATTAGTTCAGTGTCATCGGCGTCATCGGCTACTACATTAAGTCCATGGGATCTGACGATGTCTGCGAGGGGGGTCATGTAGATGTTGAACAGGGGAAGGCTGAGGGAATTTCCTTGGGTTATGCTCCAGGTTATGTTATTGGGTGTAAAAGTGAAGGGAGAGAGCCAGATGCTCTGTGTGCGGCCTGAAGGGATAGAGGCGACCCACTTAAGGGCATTTTGTTGAATGCCTATGTTGTGAAGTCTGTTGAAAAAAGTGTGGTGGGAGAGTGTATCGAACACTTCAGGGAGGTCCAGAAGGATCAGAGCTGCTGACTCTTCTCAGTCGAGGAGACTCCTAATGTTGTCCCTGGCAACGATCAGTGCAGTCTCTGTGCTGTAGTTGGCCTGGAATCCTGATTTTGAGGTGTCAAGAAGGTGGTTTTGTTTGAGGTAGTCAGTGAGCTGTTGGATGGTGGCTTTCTTGAGCACTTTGGCTGAGAAGGGGGGTCAGGGAGATCAGCCTGTAGTTTTTGAGGTTGCTGGGGTTCGCAGAGGGTTTCTTTAAGAGGGGTCTGATTTCTGCGTGCTTCCATTCATCTGGGAGGGTTGCCGTGGAGATGGAGGATTTGAGCATACAGGTTATTTCTGTGCTAATAGTGTTGGCTCCAAGGTTGAAAAGTCGGTGGGTGCAGGGGTCAGTGGGTGCCCTGGAGTGGATGGATGACATGAAGGCTGCGGTGGTCTATGAGAGAATCGGGGACCAGGAGGTTATTATGAGGTTGGTGTTCGCTGCTTGAAAGATGTTGTCATGAAGAAAGATTTGTTGTATCTAGCAGCACATTAACTAAACAAAATCACATAAAAGTGTCCTCATCAGTTAATTACTGTTACCTAAAATGATACGTAAATACACTCAGAACAGAACAAGCTGCTTTCACATACAGTGTGATCAGAGAACAGCGCTGTACATCCTGCTGACTCTGGCAGCAGACACGGAGACGTCTGAACTCTTCTGATACATAATTAGCATAGGGTAGTTATGTCATTTTCTTATTACAAGTAATTAGGGACATCATAACTAGTCTGTAATTGTAAAATTATGTATGACTGCGTTCACAGATATGGCAGGCTTTCCACATACTGTCTATATTTTATTACAATAATACAAAGGTTTTAGAGCCACTGCCTTCTGAAGCTCCAGGGGAAATACACAATGATTTTGAATCTGTTGAACTGGGGCTGACCAGCTGGTAGAAAGCTATGTTCCAGACTTTCTGGCTAAGGATAATTTGTGACCCAAGAATGCTTAGAACGAGGATTTTTTCAAAGATGTAACCTAAAAGAAGCCATTGTCTAAAGCAAATGTTATATTGTGGGCCAAATTTTAGGATCCTCTTCAGCTTCAAACGTTTTTGGAAGCAGTCAACAGTGGCATCTTTCATATTAGCACTAGAGCAAGAGTCATAAATGACTCTAAGGCCTGTATGTTGTTGGTGAGAGAGAGAACAAGAAGCAGCTCTTTGGAACATGTGTAGAAATGTCTGCTGCATTAAATTGTGTGACATCAGCAGAAAACTGATATTTCATTAAAAACATTGGTTCAGTCAAAGAAAATAGGAACATCAACGTCAATTTGAAGAGATCCCTGAAGCACACTACAAGACAAAAACACAGATCAAATTTTAGGGTAAATGGGCCTTCCAGTGAAAAGAGCAAGACTCTCGATTAAAGCCTCCATATCTAACAACCATCAACAATAAGCGCTCTAGAAAGTGGCATGTTTAATGATATTAGCATGGGTTTGAGGCATATTACAATGTCATTCATGTGATCACCCCTTTAAAGGAATATGCTCACAAACAACCAGAAGCAAGCCAAAACAAGTGATCCATGCAAACAAATCAAAGTGGTTCACAAAAGTGTTGTATCGAAGTATAACGAAAATGGCAGAGAGCTCCTAAAAGACCATGCCACAAATTCACCGACTAACAAGCCAGTTACATCATGATTTTTACTGTTCAATTGCTACATCTACAGTTCATTTGCAATAATATGTTTTGAAGAAAGGTCTTTTAATAGAGGTGCTTGTTCACTGATTACAAATGGGTCAGGCTGGAATCAGTTGTCACACACGGTCTATGGACTATATGATCTCCCTTCCATAGTGTTTTTTTTTACAACGGTAGGTGATACTTTCGGATGTAAAAAAAATGGATTTCTGCATATAAACCAGAAATCCTAAACCACAGAATCAGCATTTCAAATGCAGAGACCAACATACTGATGTGGAAAGGTCTGCCTACTTGACTTTTCCAGGTAGTTCAAGGTTAGGAATGGAAATGAAACAACAGCAATCCTCCTTCGACCAACAATTGTGCTGCAAAATACTACCAGAGAGCAAAAATTCAGCGGATCGAAAAATATTTGGGCTGGTAGTTCTATTATTGTCCACAGCTGAAGATCCCCGTTTTGGATTACTTCAGTTTCAGGTGGTTCATCAGCATCCACTGATGGATGGAGCAGAAGGAATGCTCTAGTTCAGAAGTGTCTCAGTGAGTCAGGTTTTCCAGCTTCAGGATGATCTCTATGCCATCTGTGTGGATGTGGCATGTTAACTTGACAAACGTAAGAAGGTTTGTAGCAGGAAGAGGTAGGCATTGAACAGAAGTTGAGAAATGATGGTGCCTGGAGGCACCCTTGTGCTAGTGCGTAAAGGGGTCGCTGTGAAAGGAGCAGTGAGATGATACTTGATGTGTGGAAGAGGAAGAAGAAGATTTACTTTACTATGGTTCCCAGGATGCCAAGTTCCTCGAGCCTCACTTGGAGGGAAGAGTTGTGGACTGTGTCAAAGGTGATGGAGTCACAGAGGCCAAAGAGTAGTAGGGTTGCACAACTTCACTTCTCTAGACATACTTACATGTATTCAAGTGGTGTACGGGACATGCATACAGAGATGGGGTGCTAGATTAGTGTTGATATTGGGGATACAAGATAAAAGGAGTGGCTTGAATTAAAAGTAAATACATCTATGGCAACCAGTATAAAAGGAGCACCCAGACTGCTTAGGTAAGTGGTTTCAGAGTTAAAAGCAACAATTAGACCCAGGCTTTCAACATGACAGTGAACAATATAAGCAACACAGGACATTGAATTTCAGAGCTGTAGATTAAAAAAAATATATTTTAAAACATGCTGTGTATTTTGTTTAAAGGGAGAATTCTAATGGTATTGTTATTAAAAAGGGAAAGTTTGTTGTCTATATCTTTTTAACCCACAAACGAAGCACAGACCACAATCTGAATTTTGCTTTGTACAAGTCCAAAAGTAAAAGCTACAAGCCAGACAAAAATAACCAAATTGTGCCAAACGTGTCAGTGGACAGTCTATCGCTGTATATTTTGTTTAAAAACATCCTTAGCATATCTGAAAATTGCCTCCTGCCTGCAAGTACATTTTCAAAGAAGCAGACGAGTCTCTGATAAGGTACACACTCATTTTTGTTCCAACCAAAAGGTTAATTTTCACATTTGTATGGAGGTAAATTCAAATGCAGCTGCTTTACGTTATTCAAGAGTCTTTGTGGCACAATATAGTATCAGTTAATGGTATGACACGTAAAATGCCCATTAAGGATTGATGTTCTTCTCGAAGGACCTTCTACTCTGTCCAAACCCCTATCCCCACCCCTTTGCGAGCTTGGATGGGATTACACACCGTCACTCAAAGCTGTGGATATATAATGAATAAAAATAGCATAATTTACCCCGCCAAAAATCAAGGATCTTAACCACACTTTAAAATATGTAAAGATTGATTGATGGTTTATATGTGGAATGTTCAGTAACTACTGCTTGTGTTGCTAAATCTCTGCAAATAAAGAGGATTATAAACAATTCCGGGGTAGATCCCTCTTAAATCAGTCCTTTAAACTCTGTAAATTCGCTCCACAGCGACCTGCTTACTATTGAGTATGGACAGTGGCTACAAATCATTCCTGCCCATAGACTTCAGCACTTGCAGTCCTGACCTGGTTCAACAACCTACTCCATCCAGTAGTTCTCCATTAAGCACTTACAGGCGACCCTCAGGTGGTCTGAACACCACACAAAACCATTCAACTGAAAAACTGATTAAAAGCTGATCCACTGAGTACAGAGTACAAATATGCAAATATGTGCACGACATATAACATCACACACTACACACATAGCAACACAACTATGAGCATCATCAAAGATTCACATTTAGATACTCATGCACACAGGCCAAGATCAATATAGAGATATGGCCATATAGGCAGACGTATACACAGATACAAATACAGGACAGATGCACACACTTGGATGAACCCATGGATGACTGTAGGTGGGCACAGCAATTGGTCTATGATTTAGGCCGATGGATGTGAGATACAGCAGGCTTCCATGGAAGGTAGCTACAAACAGTCTTCAGTAGAAAGGTGGATTGATGAATGTTTTGATTGATGATGGATTGATGAATGTCTCCATGGATATGCGTGACAGCATTGCTAGATTTGTAGATGAATGCCTTGTTTTCTATTTTAAAAAGTCATATATTAAGTAATGACATTTGGTATGATGCACCACTCACCAATTTCTCAGCCATTTGGTGTTGATGGATCATTTGTAGGTAGATTGGCTTGTGACTGAGTGCGAGTGAACGTGTAGTCTGTCAACTCTACTATTATTTTATCTCTTGTATTCCTCTCTCAATATTTCCCTAACCGACCATTCAATGAGACTTGTCAGCGTGCATAGAAGGATTGCTAAATACACTGATTGGTATATTGATGGATGAAAGTTGTTAATTGTATGTGATTGGAAGTCTGGAAGGATGACAGGTGGATTGGTACATTTGCTTATGTAAACAAAGTTGTATTGGTCATTAAATCCACGCAGAAGAAAAGACTGACCTTCTTGAGACAATTACTAATGTGAGGCCAGCAATGTGCACTAAAACACTAGAACAAGGTCTTTCCTCAAAAAGGTGGGTTGAATGTAAAAAGGTAAAACACACAAACACCATAAACCTGTTGCCCTTTTCGACTTTACATATTTCATATAGGCTTGGAGAAGCCAAATGGTTAAATATAACATGATAACATTGCAGCCTTGCTATCAACGCCACAGGACGCGCTTATCAGCCCTTTTGCTCTGTTGTTACAATTCCAACACTGAATCCAAAATTGGACATTTGATATCTATAAAACGTGATAACTGCCTTTTATGAATTCTTGCATTTGAAATTCATGCCTCTTGTACAGATTTTGCACAGCTAAAGTGTCGCTCGTGTAATAGTCTAATATGCCAACTGGTATTTGCCAATCAGTCACGTGTTTTAGGGAAATACACGCACTGAGAAGGGCTCAACATGGAATCGCTGACCAGAGGGCCAAAAGGCCATCAAGATAAGTCCATTATAATAAAATGTATCTGGGGTCACCTGCGAAGACACAGATTTTCCTACTGTTATTATATTGATAGAGCAGGCCCTCAATAAGGTGTAACAGTGCTAAAATCAGGAAAACATCACTTACAACGCCGTAAATGCAGCAAGATGCATTTACCGCAATGCCTTTACAATGCATATGTGTTTACCACGCATGCCTTTACCACGAATGTCTTTACAACAAATTTCATTGTAAAGGAATGAATGGTAAAGGTGTATGTGTGGTAAAGGTTTTAAAGGTAAGTAGAGGTAAGTATTAAGTGGGTTGAGTGACACACACACACACACACACATATATATATATATATATATATATATATATATATATATATATGTATATATATATAGATATATATAGTGTTTAGGTTGGGTAATGGTTATTGGTGGTAAATGCATTTTTAAGTTTTAGGGTGGGTATGGGATTTGGGGTGGTAAGGGCATTTTTAGGTTTTAGGGTGGGTATGGCTTTTTGGGTGGTAAGGGCATTTTTAGGTTTTAGTGTGGGTATGTGTTTTGGGGAGGTAAGGGCATTTTTAGGTTTTAGGGTGGGTATGGGATTTGGGGTGGTAAGGGCATTTTTAGGTTTTAGGGTGGGTATGGGATTTGGGGTGGTAAGGGCATTTTTAGGTTTTAGGGTGGGTATGGCTTTTTGGGTGGTAAGGGCATTTTTAGGTTTTAGTGTGGGTATGTGTTTTGGGGTGGTAAGGGCATTTTTAGGTTTTAGGGTGGGTATGGGTTTTTGGATGGTAAGAGCATTTTTACGTTTTTAGTGTTGGTATGTGTTTTGGGGGTAGTAAGGGCATTCTTAGGTTTTGGGGTGGGGATGGGTGTTGGGGTGGTAAGTGCATTTTTAGCTTTTTGAGAGGGCATGGGTTTTTGGGTGGTAAGGTCATTTTTAGGTTTAAGGGTGGGTATGGGTTTTGGAGTGGTAAGGGCATTTTTTGTATTTTAGGGTGGGTATAGGTATGTGGGTGGTAAGGACATTTTTAGGTTTTAGGGTGGGTATGGGATTTGCGGTGGTAAGGGGTGTTTAGGCTTTTTGGGTGGGTATGGGTTTTGGGGTGGTAAGGTAATTTCTAGGGTTTAGGGTAGGTAGGGTTTTTGGGTGGAAATGTGTTTATATACAAACATATATATATAAATTATATATATATATATATATATATATATATATATATATATATATATATATATATATATATATATACATCTATATAAATATATAGATGTATATATATATATCTAATAATATGTTATACTTACCTCTACTTTTTACCATGTGTGGTAATGATCATGCATTGTACTTACTGCGTTGTAAAGGCATGCATTGCAAGTGCATGCATTGTTCCATCATAATCCCTAAAATTAAGTTGTTAACAATGTATATTAGCTAAAGGCCAGTAGAAATCACGAAGAATATAACCAGGACATGAGAAATGTTCTAAAGTGCAACAGGGATGGCTTAACATGCCTCTATATATGACAGGAATTCCAAAGCTTGGTTCTTACTATGCAGAAAGCCCTCTTTTCATATATACAATCTTAGTTGCAGGTATATGTAGCTGGTCCACCTTAGCAGATCTCAGAGCACTGAGAGAAAGATATCACATAGACGTGGTTGTCAGGAGATCAGGTGTCTTCTCGAAACTGGCTGGTGCACAGTGACCAGTGCCTTAAAATGAATGGTATTTCTCATGGGAAGCCAATGTAGGGATAGCATCACTACAGAAATATGATCATACTTCACCAGACCGGTCACCGGCCTTGGAACAAATTTCCAGGATTGACAGAAACCAAAACAGAACATTTTATGATCCGGTAAATGCTCTTCCCATAATGAAGTCATGACATGATCAAAGCCTTTCTGATCCTCACAGGTACATGTTTTTCCAATAGTGGAGTCATGACATGATCAAAACTTTGAGCACAGGAACATGCAGTTGAGGCAAGATGAAGAGAACTTTGCAAATAACTTTAAACTAATTAAACAAGCACTAGCAACAAAGCTATCTTTGTAAAAGAGAAATACTGCGGTCAATGTAGAGTCAAGGGTTGTGAACTGAAAACTTTTGGGTTGGTTACACACCCATATTAGATGGCCATGTAACATGGGACCAAACCTGGGAGTAGGTGGAAGGCAACCACATCTCTCTGTCACAGCAATTCAATTTCAGGAAATCTGCTTAAATTCAACGTCTAACTAACTGCAAACAGAAAGATCATGAGAATATAGATCTTTCCCAGTTTGTGTGTTAATGGCACCTTTGAAAACTATTAGCCACTTTAAGATAGATGCAGTCCCTACCAAAGTGACAAATGAAAACACCAACCAACCTTCTTTCGCAGAACTCAATCACTCCTCTCTACTGGGAAGCACACCAATACCTGTCTTCATGCAGACACACAGCACACCTCATACCTACAGATCACAGTAAAACACAACGTGGCGCCCTATTCCTGGAAAACGTAATCAAGATAAATATGCACAAGAGCTGGGAATGAAAAAGCGGCAATCAACGGTAATTGCAAACAAGCTTATATTTCACATTGTTAGACGAACGTGGGCTCTTTCAAATTAATTAGTTGGTTTTGATTGCCAGAGCTGAACTTGCATTCACACAAAAGTGTTGACTACGCGAGCACATTCAGCCGCGAGACCCCGAGGCTCCTCACTCTCGTGTACACAAAGCACTTATGTATTTTCTCTGAATCCCCAGTAAGTGCAGCAGCAGTGCCGTTAATGTGCACGCAGCGAAGGTCAGCAAACTCCACAGCATGACGATCCTCCGCACGCTCGCGCCGAAGCTGTGGTGGAGAAGCTGTTCTAAAGCCGTGGCGCAGTCTCATTTTGATGACTCATCTGGCCTCTTATTTTCTATACATTGGAAAGTGTTTTCTGGAGAGAGGGAAAAGAAGGAGCTTGTAGCACCTAGATGCTGAGAGAAATTAATCGATTTGAAATTAAATTAATTGAAAAATACGGGTTACACAACACAATATAGGTGGCAGCTTTTTACCCCGCCGCCAGGTAAATAATGAATTTTCTCTGCTATTTACTTGGCCGCTGGCTAAATAGTGGAAATCATCTATTTGCCACACGGCCTTGAAAATAGCAGGGAAACTTCACTATTTGCCCAACCACTTGCTAAATAATATAAATTCTGCAATGTTTGGCCGGCAGCCATGAAAACAGCAGACAAACGTCCTTATTTACCCTGCCGCTGGCTAAGTAGTAGATATTCTGCACTGTTCGGATTGTGACCATACAAATACCAGAAAAAACGTCACTATTTACCTCGCTTCCGGTTAACCAGTTGAGATTCTGCAGTGTTTGGGCAGCATTCGAGCAGATAACTAGGAAACTTGACTTGGTCTTGTACTATTTGCCCAGCAGTCAATCCAACACAAAACTTTACCAAGCAGGTGGCAAAACAGCAGACATGTACAATTAGGCCAGCAGCCATGCAAATAGTAAATAAACGTAATTATTTATGTGGCTGCTGGTTAAATATACAAAACTGTATATTATTTGACCAGCAGCCTGGCAAGTAGCAAAGAAGTTTCAATTTTTATCCAGGCAGCTCTCTAAACATCAGAAAAGATGTACTGTATTGCCATTGCCTTGCAAATAACTTGAAAAGTAACTTCATTATTTACCTGGTGGCTGGCTAAATAGCACATAGTGTGCACATCTTGGCCAGCAGCCATGCAGGAACTTCACTATTTACCGGGCTGCTATCTAAACAGCTGATATTTTGTTTTATTACGCCTTAGGCAGATCTCAACAGGTACTTATACCAAGTAGAAGTGCAAACAAAAAGTGAACGCAATTAACATTAATCTCCTTATAAAAATTAGGGTCATGATGTATTATTATCTTATTTGCATAAAGTGATTGCAGTTTCAGCACATATGTTTTGAGAATAGAATAGTATTTTGCAAACTGAAATATGTACTGTTCAATTGGTTCACAAAATACTGAACTGTAGGGGGTTGCAAAACAACCTGCCTAATTAATATTCATTAGGCAGATGCCAATGTGCAACTCTATGTGATTGGCTGTAATCACAGACATGTTGGCCTCCAAGGGACAGTGTACCACCACCTCTATGACTTCATTCCAAAATGGAAAATGTTTTTTTTTTAAAGAAGTCTGTGTTTGTTAAAGGAACCAGTCCTAGCTTAAAAAAAAGTTTTTGGTTTTGGAAAACGCATCCCCCCTGGAGCCACAACCCCAACTCAGGGCATGTTAGTTAATCAATGG
This sequence comes from Pleurodeles waltl, assembly GCF_031143425.1. Classification (NCBI taxonomy): domain Eukaryota; kingdom Metazoa; phylum Chordata; class Amphibia; order Caudata; family Salamandridae; genus Pleurodeles; species Pleurodeles waltl. The sequence goes on along the minus strand of NC_090439.1, from coordinate 585,737,256 downwards.
TTTGCAAGAGCAATTACAGCCACAAACTATCCTACTTCCCGAATTGGAAAAGGGAAGGTGGAAAAACCTTTTATTAACCCTCCTATTTGCAATTTATAAAGATTGTAAAAGTCCTTTCACTACTCGTAAGAATTTCTAACCCATAAAAAGGGTTGTGTGCATAATGATAAGCAGCACTTTTTGTGGTCACAAACCCTGGGAGTTTGCAATATTAGGCCCTCAGTGCAAAATGTACTCCTGATCCTGATTCTGGCCCTGGTATAACTCATTCTGCTCACCCTGGTTTCCTGAATGTGGTGCTCCTGTTTGTAGTCCTTCTCGACCCTGATCTTCATGGCCTTGCTCATGGCCCATCCTCCCTGAACCTCCTGATCCTTATACTCTTGTCCACACCCTGAGCCTGTTGGTCGCTAGGCCCTTATCCACCTAGCCTTGTTGTCTTGGTTCTCCTCGTGCTGGCAATCCTAGTCTTCCTGGTTTGGGTCATCTTGATTCTTCTTTCCCTGGTGGTCCATCTGGTACTGCATCCACTGGTCCTGGTCCCCTTTATTAAGTCCTCTTGGACTGGGCCTTGTCATTTTGGTCATGGCCTTGTCCCATCTGTCCTCGTAGCTCTTGGTGTCCTTGTTCCCCTGATCCTCACCAGCATGGTCCTATGGTCCTAATACCACAGTTCCTTGCCCTCCTACTTCACTTGAAAGTTCAGGTTCTGGTCCATTTGGTTCTCACTTCTCTGGTCCTCCTAGCCCTGTTCCTGGTCCTACTTATTCTGATCCTTTTAGCCCACCTATTCTTCCCCCACCTGGTCCTTGGTCCTAATAGCAATAGTCTACCTGCCCCTTACCTGACTAGTTCTTTGGATCATACTCCAACATGTCATGATACTCTTGGCCATGGTCCCTCTGCTTGTTGTCATCTTGAACAAATGTGTCCACTTTGCCCTGATACTCCTTGTTCAGGTATTCTTGTTCTTAGCCACTCGGATTGGTCATCATGGCTTCTGTCATTCTGGTTTTCCTTAATGTGCTCCTCCATTTTCGTAGTACGGCAGGTCCTGATACCCTTGGGCATCAGTGACTTGAACTTTCGTTCCCCTTGGTTCTGGTCCCACTAGTCCTTCTTGTCCTGGTCCTCTTACCTCTTGTGATTTTGGCTCTGGTTGCCTGGCCATCTCCTCTTCATTCTTCAGGTCCTGTTCTCCTAGTCTTCTTCAATCTCAATCTCGTTTGCCTAGCACCTGTCTTCCTATTTATGGTCCTCACAGTCTGTGTTCTTTTCCCGTTTGTTTTGCCACATAGACTTGATCCTTTTGCTTCTGGCCCTCCTTGTTTGGATCTATGTATGCCTAGTCCTTTTGGATTTTTGGTCCTTCTAACCATCCTGGTCCTTTTCGGACATCTTCTCCTATCTCTTCCTTTTCTTTCCTGATCCTCTTGACCTTTGTCCGTTTGGCCTTGTTCTTCTGATCCTTGTCACACTGCCCATGTGTTTCCAAGTATATCAGTTCCTGGTCCTGGTGGTCTCCTTGGTCTACTTGGCCTCTTGTGTCCTGGCCCTCTTAGGCCTTCCCCTCTTAGCCCTTGCCTTCCTGGTTTGGGTCATTATTGTCCACCTGGTCCTGAGCCTTGTCCTCATGGTCCCCACTGCACCCAATGGTCTGGGCCCTCTGGGTCCTGGTTTTCTTTGTTTAGGTCCTTCAGAGTCTTCTCATCTTGGTACCCCTGGACATCCAGGTCCAGTCCTTTTAGTCTTCCTGGCTCTGGCTGTTCTGGTCCTCCTGACCTTCCTCACCCTTGTCCTGCTACACCAAGATCCTGGTCATTCTGCTCCACTGGATGCCAAAGGCCTGTTCCTGGTCCTTTTGGAGCTGATCCTTCTAAACTACTGTGCTTTGGTCCTGGTATTCCTCTAACTGACCCCTCATCCTCCTTGCTCATTCTATCCCCCGTTCCTATTCGCCACAATCAGGTCTTCCTGGATCTGGTCCTGATCTTCCTGCCCTTTGTCCTTGTGCTTTTACACAAAATCATCATGTTTTCCTTTATCTGGTTTTCATGGGCCTAGCCATCCTGTTGCTCATTTTATTTTCCTGGCCATACTGTTTCTAGCCTTGTGGCCTGGACCTCTAGGTTCTCCTGTTATGGATTCTCCTGAGCCTGACAATTTAGGGCCTGGTCCTCCTGGCCACCAGTGTCCAGTCCCATTACTTTGCCTCACTGGGTGATCTGAGCGCTGGCCCTAAGGTCCTAATCTTCATGGCCTCTTAGCTCTGTTTCTTGTCCTCCTGGTCATGATCCTTTTAGTTCATTTAGTCCTCATGTATCAGGTTGTCTGGTGCTGGTTTCACTTGCCTTATTTTTATTAGCTCTTCCATTCCTCTGGTCCTCCTGTCCCATCCTAGTCCTACTAGTCCTAGTCGCCTGGTTTGCTTGTTCCACCTTGTTCTTGTCAATATGACCATGGTACCTTCTATCATGGGTCTTCCTAGTAATGGTCCTCTTGGGTATTACCTTCCTCATCCATCTGGCACAGGTCCTTCTAGTTCCCATGTTCCAGGTCACTCTGGTTTATGTAGTCCTTGTCACCCTGGTATAGGATCCCCTTGAGTCTGACCTTCATGGACCTTCTGATCCTGGCACCACTGTACCCAGACTTCCTGGTCCTTTATACTTCTCCTACTGAGTCTAATCTAGGGTCTCCAAGTCCAGCTAGTCTAGATCCTTTTCTGGAAGTAGTCTTCCTTGTACTGGTCCATTTACTTCTGGCCCATTGGTACTCCTCGAGCTGATCTCTGTGGTCTTGTTTATCCTGCCTCTGGTCCTTCTTTCCATTGGTCTCCTGGTACTTGTCCTCTTTGTTATGTCTACCCTGGGCTGCTACTTATGGTATTGGTCATCATCATTCCTTTGGTCCCAGGCTCTCTTTATTGTTATGGTCCTTGGCCTTCTGTTCTTTCTATCCTTGGTGTTTCTGTTCATTCAGGCTCTTGACTAGTAGGTTGAGATACTCTTTTCCATATCCGCCTGGCCCTACTGGTCCTTCTCACCCTGGCCCGATACCCTTAGTCCCATTTTCCCTGGTCCTGTTACTCACATCTATTTGTTCTTGGTCCCCTTTGGCACTGGTCACCCTGGTTCACACAGATTATGAGGGTCATTCTGACCCTGGCGGCCGGTGGCCGCCAGGGCCACCGACCACGGGAGCACCGCCAACAGGCTGGCGGTGCTCCTACGAGCATTCTGACCGTGGCGGTTCAGCCGCGGTCAGAAGCGGAAAGTCAGCGGTCTCCCGCTGACTTTCCGCTGCTCGTGTGAATCCTCCATGGCTGCGGAGCGCGCTCCGCAGCCATGAGGATTCTGACCCCCCCTACCGCCATCCTGTTCATGGCGGGAAAGCCGCCATGAACAGGATGGCGGTAGGGGGGGTCGCGGGGCCCCTGGGGGCCCCTGCCGTGCCCATGCCAATGGCATGGGCACGGCAGGGGCCCCCGTAAGAGGGCCCCGCAAAGTATTTCAGTGTCTGCCTTGCAGACACTGAAATACGCGACGGGTGCCACTGCACCCGTCGCACCTTCCCACTCCGCCGGCTCGATTACGAGCCGGCATCCTCGTGGGAAGGTCGTTTTCCCCTGGGCTGGCGGGTGGTTTTTCAGCAACCGCCCGCCAGCCCAGGGGAAAACTTGTAATACCCGCCGCGGTCTTTTGACCGCGGCGCGGTATTTTGGAGGGCGGCATCCTGGCGGGCGGACTCCGCCGCCCGCCAGGGTCATAATGAGGCCCTATGTCTCTCTGGGCCTGTTTTTTTTTGCCTTGGTCGTGTGGCTCTGATCGTCCTAGCCCTACTGGTGGTCAACCTTTTGTCCCTTATTTTCCTAACTGTCATGATTCTGCTCCTACTACTCATACTCCTTCCATCCTTCCTTCCCCGGACCCCCTGCACAAGGCTTTAGTCAGGTACAGCCTCAAATCCTGTCACCCAGAACTTTTTGGGGCTTAAAGATTTCTTTTGCAGCGAGAGCCTTGTAAAGTGTGGAAATGAGGAGTCAGTAAAGACAGGACCTTGCCCACCTAAAACACGGCTTATCATGTTAGAAATCAAAACTACCATTCCCAAGATAATTGTACAGGTGACTAAAATGTCAGTGTGGCTGAAGGGGCCACTCATGATATAGGACGAATAACCATCTCTGCCTGAACCCACTCTGCTGCATGACTACTATGAACAAGTGTGTTTATTCACAGGCAACAGAGTGAACCTCTCCTGTAAATTACTGTGAATTATCCAGATGCATTACTTTTCTGTCTTCTGTTTTCACTTCCCCATTCCACAGAAGCCACTGCATTTATTCAATTTACTGCCTGCAAATGTCCCAACGCACTGTGCTCCAAAGTGTACATGCCTCTCCCTTTAAGGCCCAGATCCCATCTATCTGTCTGCATTCCATGTTTGTTGTTGTTTGTCAACTGCTGCTGTGTTGCCATGTTTGAAATACTAGCAAGAACAACCTCCCCTTAAGAAAAAGCCTAAAACTAGCCCAAGGCCTTCCATAATAAGCCCAAAAAGAGTCCAGCCCTCAGAAATCCTCAAAGGCACGGGCAGCTCCTTCACATTAGCGAAGGAGCATTGCGCCCCTGGCTAAGCCAGGAGGTGAAAGATAAAACAATATTTAATTATTGTTTTATCTTTCATCTGCTGGGTCAGTCAGCAGTGTGTTCAGGGAGGGGAGGGGCTGGGCTGTGGGGGTGGGAGGAGGGGAGAGTGCACTAAGTGCACATCTGTGTTTGGCCAGCGTCTCAGGTCGGCCAAACACACATGCGCACTTAGGTTTCTCCAACCTGGCTGTATACACATCCGGGCTGGAGAAACAGCACAGACCCGAGGCTTGTGTCTGAGTGGCACTCCGAGATGTACAGACCAATCCTGATACTGCTTACATGCTATGTTTAGCATAAAAGCAATGCCAGGATTGCTGGGGAGCCTGTGCTGGTGTCCCAGTGAATGCTGGAACACCACAATAAGACCAGAGGAGCAATGCTACAAGAGGCGGCGGCAGCGATGACGGAAAAAGGTATGTTTTTTTTATTGTTATTTATTTTTTATTTATTCCCCCACCCCTTGAGATCTGCGGCGGCCGCCACTGCTCAAAAGGAAGAGCATGAATAGTAAAAGACAATGTAATCTCATGAGTGAAAAACATTTATTGAACGTGCTTTAAAACCTATTTCATTTATTCTTGGCAGACAGCTAACTGCTCCTAGGCTGCACTGCAAAATATCTATGTGTCATATCCTGAAGATCCTGAAATAGAAGTTTGATTCCTACATTTCTTATCCGAATATTAAATCAATATAAATATTTTTTATTTAAAACTGATGTAAAAAAAAATGTATCTGTAAATAATTCATGCTCTTACCATTGTACAGACTATTGTACATTTGTATATTCACTTACATTAAAATGCCTCTCAATGTTGCATTACCATTACAAGATGGCCACTACCTCACCATTGCATGTTGACCCTTTGTCTTAATGCCTAGCTAAATAAAAACAACCTTCACACTTTTTATCCAGCCACCAGTCAACGTGTACGTCATCACTACTGTTGAGCCTGTGCCCTGCTAAACAGCATAGATTATATACTATTTTGGCGGCTATCAGTAAACAGCAGAGATTATGTACTTTGCGGGCCACTAGAAAATAGCAGAGATTCTGTACTATCTGGCCAGCGGACTGGAAAATAGCCACTTTCTTTAAGGGTTTGTTATACACTGTCACATCATGCATCATTTCAGATACAGATGTATACTGCAGCATATTGTGCTCAGTTACACCACAAGGGGTTAGCAGGAACTGTATGCATGATACAGTTCTGCATTGGGGAAAGACAGTGCCTCCATGTAGAGCCACTTTTACTTTTTTTTTTTTTTTTTCCTTTATGAGGAAGCTGTTTTGCCATGGAGAAACTCCCTTAACTCCAGCCCCACAAAGGCTGGCGGTGGACATTCCTCTATCCACTATGTAAAGGATTTTACACTAATCCGTGAGTGGTTTATTCCAAGGTTGGAAAATGTTAGTGTATATTGTGAAATGTAAGTAAATCCCAGAGAGGGGAATTTTTAGGTAAGGAAAGACATGGAACGGGGCGTGACCAACATTTTGGAATTGTACACTAAACCACAATGATGTCAGATTCACAAAGGGTGCCTACATAGGCTTCCACTCCACAAACTCTCTTAAATGTAAATCGTCAAAACAAATAGGGTAATCGTACCTGCAGGGCGGGGAAGGGAAGGGATGAGCCCTAAATGTAATGTAAATGTAAAGGAAAGGTTTTCTTGAAGTCGACATTTTTTCCCTCTCCAGAAAAATGGCAACAGAATACAGCGCATATACAGTGTTTCAACTAACACTAAAAAGTGCGAATTGTCATGAAATGCACAATCTGAAAGGTGCATGTGTGGGATGGAAGATATATTCCTTGAAGTGTTCAAGAGTTGTTTTCTTTTCCAGCAATTTACTTAAAAATACAAATTCAATGTATGTGTATTTTTGTGCCTGATGTCTACAGGCACCTGCACTTCACTCTCTATTGGATCTAATAACTCAGTTTCTTAGGCATCCCTGTCACACCACAACATAAACACTCACAGACTCTCAAAACAGAAATATCTACACAAACTTTCTCTGCTGGCTCCCCCAGAATATGAAATTGGCTTCCCGGGTCCTCCATCTTACTAAAGATTAATCCAACTAATATCTTGTCTTTTATCAAACAGAAAGTACTTTGATACACTCAAAAGTTAACAACTACACATTACAGTGTGCCGGTATGAATATTTAATGGTGCAGGGCCACTGTACCCAATGTTTAAGGGCTCGATCTTCATACGCTCCCCTAACTTGATGTAAGATATGGTATGGGAGGTCTCAGGCAGAAGTGCAGGGCTACCCCTGTTGTTCAGAATTCGGGCACGCAGTCTTACAGTCTTAGTCCCAGTATGTGACTCTCATCAATGCAAGTAATTTTCTCCTGCCACTTGCGACTGTAGTCCACAGCACATATCTGGTCCCTGCCTCATCTGGGAGAAAGACATACCAGCTGTGAGTCCTGCCCGTAGGGGCAGCACTGCAGAGGATACTACCTGGAGTCTGACTGGCAGGCCGTCACCAGCAATGCAGGTGGTCTCTGGTTGCCTGCATTGTGTCTTCCAGGCACAGATTGAGTTGTGTGGGGTGAGTAGCCATGTGGCTGCCGAAGGCCCCTCTCAAGGTGGTAGTGGCGCTCCCAAACCCCTCCTGTAAATTGGACAGTCATCACAGGTCCAGTCGGTTGTAACAGTGGTACAGTCCACTTGAGCACACTTCAGAACAGTACTATGGTGCAGACCACTTACAGGGTCACAGCAGGGCAGTCTGCTCACACACACTTCAGCATGGCCATGGTACAGCCACTTTAGAGTCACAGCGGTATAGCCTTTTTCAGGCACACTTAAGGACATTGCCATAGTGCAGACTGCTTGCAGGGGCAAAGAGCCATAGCCCATTTGGGTACACGTTAGCAGGGATATGGTGCAGGCGCATCAGGTAAAATGTCAGTGCTCCTATCTGGAAGCACACGTCACTCTCTCTCAACTCTCTCTGGGTGGACAGATCCTCAGGTCTGCGGTCAGCTGCTTTTGCTTCCTGTGGAGGTCACATTTCCTGCAGGGCAGGGACACCGCTTTCCTCTTCACCTAATTCAGGTCCAACTCCAAGTACTTTAAGACAGGAAAACAGCTATTTTCTTCCAGGCAAGGAGTCTGATATAGTCACCTAACCTGTCAGGCAGGCACCCAATCTTTGTGCACAACAGATCTCTTAGGTTGACCAGGCGTCCCAGATTTCTGCAGGTACATCTGCAAAACAGAATTGAAACTATGCTCTCCTTCCATAAAGCACCTCTAAAGTTCAAAGTTATTTAAGTTATTATCAGTTTCTTTCAGGTAGGAGAGGAGGATGCTGGCTTTGTGCAGAAGAAGAGAGAGTGGGGAGGAGGGCTCAGGATGGTGGTGCTGCCACAACTAAGATTATATAAAGTAGCCTTGTAAATGTTTTATATATATATATATTTTTTTTTTTTCCTACTATGTACACACCCAAATTTCCAAGGCTCAGTAAAAAATAAAATGGGAACAGGCCGGACAGAAAAGAGACACCAAAGCTAGTCCTACTTTTATGTCTGACCTGTACTGGTTTCTGCTTCTAAAAACCAGTCACCCTAAAATCTCTGGATATTTTGCAGAGCACCCTCTTCCTTGGAAAAAGAGAATGAGGAACTGGAACAACAAGTGGTTCAGCAGCTCCCACTTTTATACAGATAAAGCAGGCACAGGATGGGGATTCTCTGTGTGCACTCTCAGAACCGGTTGGGGATGGTTCTTCTTTCATCTATCCTTTCCAAGCTATCTTCTAGACTCAGATTTTTTTGTCATCTGCACATTAGTGCACCCACACCAGAGGCACACAAAGATGTGAGATTGCTGTACCAGGTTATCAACAGCCACAGTGAAAAAAGACAGAAGGCTGGCTTCACCTAAAGGACCTTTCACACTCTGAACAACCAATCATCCACCTCTTTTACCAAATTTCTAAAGGGAGCCCTGACCCTCTTTCTCCACTTCACTGTCTATGTTTTCTCCCGCCAGCTTTGGGAATGTCAATTATACAGATCCACTGTCTGGAAAATAAACCTCACCTCTGTCTTGTACACATGAACAGACAGATGCTTCCAAAATTGGTACCACAGGCCTCCATTTATCTGGTTCACTGATACATATCCTTGAAGAGGCATAAAGTCTGTTTTACTGGTAGGGGGAAGAACCTGGAAAACTATGCCTCAAGCTGGAGGAAAGAAGGAGTAATATTGAATCTGAGACACAGGCTTGTGATTTGACTGAGCATCAGGAGGCAATTGAAGTGACAGAAGTCTGAAGAAGATTGAGCATATCCCAACATTGAGCATATCCCACAATAAGGAAATCAAAGGTAAGAAACATCACCAATGCCTAAATCTGCACAACACGGTAAAGGGGAAAATTATGTAATCCTCAAAATATCTTGCAGGCAAAACTCAACAACCCATACAAAGCAGATGCCAGTGCAAGGGCAAAATTACCCAACAAGGCCCAAGAATGATTTAAAAACCTGATGAGCAGACATAAAGACTTACTTGGAGCAAACAATAGCAGGAGGAATATCTGCCTTGAGAAATCAACTGGAGAGGGATATTGCCGAAATCAATAAAGATATACAGTCCCAGAAACAAAGACTGCAATTGGCAGAAAATCAAAAAGAGATGCATGTTGTTTCATCCCAATGTTTCCACACTTCCCTAGCACATGTGAAAACCCAAACTAAACTGCTACAAGAAAATGTTAAAACCTGGAGAACAGTTAACATTAGTATTCAAAATCTAAAAGAAGGAGAAAAATGACAAAACGTCTATCCAAGACAAGAAAATATATTTAGAGAAATACTTAAAAGGTTCCCTGGGGAGGACAAAATTTAGATTATTAAAGCCCACGGAGTAAGGAGGAAAATTAGTAGCCCTATCAAAAGACGCAGAGACAAAAGTAGCCAAGAGAAGGCCATCTCGAGTAAATGACAAATTCAGTTTAAAGGTTCCAAAATTATTCTCAACTGTGAGAAATTGGGTTGTTGTTTGATGCAGTTGTGAACCATGGCCAAGCAGCAGACACAACCCCTTGCAGAGTGAACCACAAAAAGGCACTAAATTAACCTGTGCTTAACCGTGGGTAGTTAAACTTAGAGGCAATGTCTTAAGTAGTTATGCAGCACACAAACAGCAAAACAGTAAAACACCACACAATAAAAATCCCAAACCAATTTAGAAAAATAGAAAACAATTAAAAAAATTATTTGACACCAAAACCATGAAAATCCAATTAGTAGAACCAGAGTTCTGATTTTTTAAAGTTTAAGGTTCCAAGTAACAAGTCCTCAGTTTTAGAAAATGGCCCCTGGGCACCTTTAGCACTGCAACCAAGGATCCAGGAGTGGAGGGAGACCTCCTGGGGGTGCAAGACTCACTCAAGCTGGGTCCAGGTGTAGGTTTAAGATGGTGGAAGCCTGTTATGCCCCTGTGATTCAAAATAGGAGACTAGCTGAACTAGCCCTTGGAGTCACTTCTGGAGTCCTGGGTGTAGGTGGTGATGCAGGGAGGGCTATGCAGCAGGGCTGGTCTCTGAAGGTTCCAATCAGGCTCCAGGCAGCAAAGCAGTCCTTCCAGGTACTGCATCAATCTGGCAGAGTGCACAGCAGGTCCCAGCAGCAGGCAGTCCCCTGAGAGTTCTTCCACAGGTCCAGGAGTGAACTGAGGAGCAGGACTGAGAGTGCTCTTTTTATACCCTATAAGCCTATGGTGTGGTGGCAGAGCCCAGCCTATTCAGTTGGAGGAGGGCTGTGCTTAGCTCTGTCCTCCAATAAAGTCAGCTAATGGCCCATTCAGGCTCTGCTAATCCCCCTATTGTGTGACTGTCTGGGTGAATTCACAAAGTCCCAACTGTTATTTACACCAAGTCACGCCAAGGCAGGTTACAGGCACAATGGGCTATGGGCAGGAAAATGCTAACTTTTCAAAAGTGGCATTTTCAAACTTACCATTAAAAAGGGTTTATCATTACAAGTTCATGGGCACCAAACATGACATATCTATCACCTCTGGTTTAGGAATTACAACTTGTTAATTTTAATAAGGAGCCCCCAAGTTACCCTATGGGATGGGTAAGCGTCTTAGTAGTTAGAAAACACATTTGGGAGTTTTATCACTACTAGGACATCTAGAACTGAAAAGTACATGTCCTACCTTTTAATTACACACCACCCAGCCTGATGGGCTACTTAGGGCCTACCTTAGGGGTGACATATGTAATAAAAGGGGAGCTTAAGGCTTGGCAAGGGGTTTTAAATACCAAGTAGACATGACAGTGCAACACTGCCTTCAGGGTGCAATGGCAGGCGTGGGACAAGTTTTAAGGTGCCACTTAAAAGGGTGGCACAATAGGTGCTGCAGGCCCACTGGTAGAATTTAATTTACAGACCCTGGTAGCATTTAATTTACAGACCCATCCCTGCCGCTGCTGCCCCCCAATTCCCGCCCCCTTTTTTCACGCCATTTTCCGCTCTCGCCTCCCAGCTGCCCTCTCCTCCCCCCTCCCTACTTAATGGCGGCTGCTGCGCGGTAGAATGAGCAACCTCACTGACCTAGTCAGTGAACTGCTCTGCCACCTCGTAGCTCCATCGGCAAGTGAAGCCCTTCTGTCCTCTGAACCCTGATCTCTGTCAGGAATTCAAGGCCCTCTTCCACCCACAGGGTTCTGCCTGCACTTCATCCCTGGTGTCTAATGGGAGAGCTCTGCTCTTCTGCTAGGCTGCCCTCTTTCATTTTTTTCCTCTTTTTTCTGTGTGCTGTTCCTTTTCTGTTCTGTTTCCCTTTGTGCTCCTTTTGTGTCTTTCACTTTCTGCATTTACTCTCTTCCTCATTTTTCTCCCCAGCCTCCGCTCTCTCTCTCTACTCTCGCTCTCCCTCGCCACTGCTGCCCCTGCGGCCCCGCTCCCCCTCTATCTCGTGCTCCATCCCCGTTGCAGCTGCCCCGCCCCTTTTTAAGTGCCGTTTTCCGCTCCCACCTCCCAGCTGTCCTCTCCTCCCCCCCTCCCTACTTAATGGCGGCTGCTGCACGCACAGTGGGTGCGCCTAAGGCAAGCCCGTCTGTGCCCGTCCGCAACCCGAATGCAACCAGCGCCAGGACCTCTGGTCCTGCCACCCACCGCCTCTACACAGCAGCTGAACTCACCACACTCAACCCAGGACGCAACAACAACTGCAAGCAAGCAGCTCCAGGCAACACACACGGTCCCTTCAGCTGCTTCCGCTGCCATCAAACCTGCACCACCACCAAGACCCAGGACCCAGGACCCAGCTCAACCCACCCGCAACTACTCACCAATGGGAAATCGCCATCGTCCACAGATCCAGCCTGAACACACACTCCGAAGACTCCAAAGAAGCCACTAACCTGATGGAACACCTCCAATTGAAGCTACACACCAGCCTGACATCCACCATCAGGGGAACCATCATCTGCCCCCTCCCCGAACCTCGCACACCTTTTGCCGACTCCATCACAGACTTCATTTCCGCACAAGCCATCGCAGCCACCAACTACACCCTGCTGGGAGATCTCAGCTTCCACCTTGAGAAACCACAAGACCCCAACACTGCATCCCTCCTAGACAACCTCCACAATGTAGGACTCAGACAGATCGTGACAGAGCCAACACACTCTGCAGGACACACCCTCGATCCCATCTTCCGTACAGAAACCTCCGCTACCTTGAGCCACACCACGGAACTCCCATGGACAGATCACCGATGTACCCACTTCACCTTCAACGCACCTACTATCACCAGACCCCAACTCCAGCCATCGCATAGAAACTGGACAAGAATAACCTAAGATCAATTTACCGTCACTCTCGCCATCGCCGCCCCCACCATTGCACGCAACAATGGCCCAAACACTGCAGCACACACCTTCCATAACTAGATCACCGACTGCACCAACACCATAGCCACCCTCAAAAAGAACACCACCACCCATGCAAAGAGAGCCAGCTGGTTCACCCCTGAACTCTGGGAATCAAGACGCACCTGTCGCCTTGAGAAAATCTGGAGAAACACCAAATCCGCAGAAGCCCACAGCAACTTTAAAGCCTCCACCACTGCACACCACCAACTCATCAGAAACACCAGAAAGAAGGCTATCCAAGACAGGATCTCCTCACAAGCACACAACAGCAAGGAACTCTTCAGCATCATCAAGGAATTTGCCCAACAGTGAAACAACGGACATCCCACCCTCACAGGACCTATGCAACAGACTCAACACCTACTTCCACCACAAAATAAAGACCATCTACAACAGTTTCAACAAGGACAACCCAAGCGCAGAACTCCCCCCCCAAATCCCCGACACCAACAAACCCACAATCTCCATCTGGACACCCCCTCTCCACCGAAGAAACATTGAAAACCATGCAGTCCACACAGTCTGGGCCCCCCACGACCCCATCACGATTTCTACAGAGCTGCAAACACCATCCCCCCAAGCTCCGCCTCACCATCAACTGCTAACTAGCTGCCGCCATCTTCCCAGACGACTGGAAACACTCCGAGATCAACCCCCTCCTCAAGAAACCCTTGGCTGACCCCACCGACCTCAAAAACATCAGGCCCATCTCCCTACTTCCATTTCCTGCGAAATTCATAGAAAAAGCAGTCAACAGCCAACTCACCACATTTCGCGAAACTCACAACATCCTCAACATCTCCCAATCCAGATTCAGGTCAAACCACAGCACCGAAACGGCCCTCCTGTCCACAACAGTCAACATCTGCTCCCTAATGGACAAGGGAGAGACGTCGGCACTCATCCTACTTGACCTCTCGGCAGCTTTCGACACAGTCTCCCATCACACCCTGATAAGAGGACTCTGCGAAGCCAGCATCAGAGACAAGGCCCTTGACTGAGACTCACCCCCTTCCTCGCAGAACCCACACCCACCACCTGCGTAGTGCCCCAAGGATCCTCCCTCAGCCCCAAGCTGTTCAATGTCTACATGGCCCCGCTAGCCACCATTGTCAGAAGCTACGTAATAAACATCATCTCCTATGCTGATGACACCCAACTCATCCCCTCCCTCTCCAACGAACCAGACAAGGCCATACACAACTTCCACGAAGGCATGAAAGCAGTCGCCAACTGGATGAGAGACAGCTGCCTTCAACTCAAGACAAACAAAACCGAAGTACTCATCCTGGGCCCTCAACCCAACACATGGAGCGACTCCTGGTGGCCAACCACCATCGGAAACCCGCTCACCCCCGCCAGCCACCCTCACAACCTCAAAATCATCCTGGACCCCGACCTCAGCATGAACCATCAGATCAACTCAGTCACCTCCAACTGCTTCCGCACCCTCCACCTCCTACGTAAGACCTTCAAATGGATCCCCCACGAGCATAGAAAGACCGTCACACACGCCCTCACCGCCAGCATACTGGACTACGGCAACGCACTCTACGCCAGAATCATCAAAAAACTCACCCGCAAATGACAAAACATCCAGAACGCCGCCGCCAGATTGATCCTCGACCTACCCCGACACTCCCACATGTCGCAAAACCTAAACACACTGCACTGGTTCCCCACTGAGAAAATAATCACTTTCAAAATACCCACCTATGCACACAAAGCCCTCCACAACACCGGACCAGCCTACCTTAACCAACGACTCAACTTCCAAGTACCCCACAGGGCCCTATGCTCAGCCCAGATCTCTCTCGCAGAAGTACCCCGCATCAGGAATACCAGAACAGGAGGACGCTCCTTCTCCTACCTCACCGCCACCTCCTGGAACACCCTACCCATTCACATCAGACAAACCACCTCCCTCCCCAGCTTCACGAAGGAACTGAAGACATGGCTTTTTTAATCCACCTCAGGTACACGCTACACTCCTCTCCCCCAGCGAATTGAGACCCTAATGGGCAAGTAGCTGTGCTTTATAAACACTGATTGATTGATTGATTGATTGATATATGGTATACCACTCTACAAGGGACTTACATGAAATTAAATATGCCAGTCACGTTTATGCCAATCAAACCATGTTTAGGGGAGTGAACACATGCACTTTAGCACTGGTTGGCAGTGGTAAAGTGCACAGAGCAAAAATCCAGACAAAATGGAGGCAAGCAGGCAAAACGTTTTGGGAAAGATTACCCTAAAGCTGGCAGTCTGACATCTACCAAGAAATGTTCCTTGCCGCACTCCAGTAAAGAAAACTACATTTCGAGGAGAGGCTATTGCAATGATAGCCACCAAGGGGAGAGAAAGCAGATTAATAAGAAATAAACTAGTCAAGAAGCTGAAAACCCTGGAAAAGTTTGATAAACAAAAACATTCCTTTAAAAACAGGAGACAACTATCAACTTTGCGAGTCCAAATACTTGTTCGAATAATAAAGAGAGACGAAATGGTATTGCTAAATTTAGAATGCAATTTCTACGACAATAGCAACAAAGTAAGGACCCCTCGAGGAGAAGGGAAAGTGAGAAGCGTTTAGGCAACTTTTTCAACACATATACATCCAAAAGCATCAAGAGGAAAGGGAGATATAAAATTACTTACAAAACAGTTGAATCTGCGAACTTCCAGACAAATGGAGGGAATACTAAGACCAGCCCATCAAGCCATCTATAAATGAAAGAGCACTGAAGGAATTTGGTGTGGGCAAACACCCGGACCTGTCAGCTTTTCTGTATTATTTTATAAATCATTCCTCTCCTATCTAGTGTCGTTTATGGCTGTGTTGTTCAGTTACTTTTAATAGGCTTCAGGAGTTACTCTTTCAATGCCAAGAGCTGATATAGCATGTATACACCAGGGAAGGTTCTGCATATGGGCCAGTAACACTTCTCAACATTGATGTTAACATTTTTACAAAGGTCATAGCAAATAGGCTGGCAGAATTGATGCCTAGCCTGGTTGATTTCGATCAGGTTGGGTTTATGAAAGATAGGCAAGGGACTTTGCAGAGCTGCACATCTTTTGAAAAAGGCCGCCAATAAAAATATTCCTGCATTCCCGCATAGATGTCAAAAGGGCAATACATAAGGTTAATGGGAAATATATGGAATGGATATTGAACCAAATGAAAAGATGGCTTTTTGCCAATTATAAAAACTCAGAGACAGGCATGAGAGTTAATGGTATCCCTCTGAAAATATTCACACTGCAAACCGGCACAGTACAGAGGTATATCCCCTTCCAGTTTGGAGATGAACCCCTGGCAATCATGGTGAGGTAACAGAGCGGTGCAGGGGATAACCTTTGGAGGATGGCAACATAAAGGGGGTGATTCTAACCCTGGCGGTCGGTGTTAAAGTGGCGGCCAACCCGCCAACAGGCTGGCGGTCCAAAAAATGGAATTCTGACCCTGGCGGGAACCGCCAACACAGCCCGCCAACTTAACACTCCGACCGCCGCGGCGGTACAGACAAACAGCGCGGCGGTCACCGTCAACAGGCAGGCGGCAGACAATGTACCGCCCACACTATCATAACTCACCAATCCGCCACCTTTTCCGGGGCGGGAGCACCGCCGATAAAAACACGGCGGAAACAGACTATGAACGGGAAAACGCTCACCAAAACACACTCCACGAGTACGGAGGACAGCATGGAACCCGAATTAAACATCCTACCTGCTCTCGTATACCTTCTCATCTACCACGAGTACGAAGTCCGGCGCAGACGACAACGGTGAGTACTGCACCTACGACACACGGGAGGGGGAGGACGAAAGGTTACGGGCACACACATATGCGACCCCCCCCCCCCCCAATCATGTACTCACCAATGCAGAGCACCAAGTCACAGTGACACCACCCAAACACCCCTGAAAAATGCTAGGACATAATCATATTTTGAATAAATATTTATGTACCAAAAAGCTCCAGAAAATTAGCGTACAACCATGAAAGATATCCACAACAAAACAAATGACATACACATCAGTGTATAACTGAAGTACCAAGTCCTGCACATTCTACGAATTCAGCATGTCCGTGGGCCAAAGTCTTGAGAAACAAGGGCAAAGCCCACACAGGAGACCTGAGTCCTTTGGAGAGAACACTGCAGGGGCATCAGATGTAAAAACTACAGGCACCTCAGGGGGAAGTGAAGGGGGGGGCACCACAGCCACATGAGTCCACGACGCCAGATCCACGAGGAGCCACCATGCCCACGGGACCATCCTGGGGATTGCAAAGCCACAGTCTCTCAATGTCTCTACAGTGGGTGGGCTGCCCACTGGGCCATCCTGGGGAGTGCAAAGCCACAGTCTCTCAAGTCTCTGCAGTGGGTGGATTGCCCACTGGACCATCCTGGGGAGTGCAAAGCCACAGTCTCTCAAGTCTCTGCAGTGGGTGGATTGCCCACTGGACCATCCTGGGGAGTGCAAAGCCACAGTCTCTCAATGTCTCTACAGTGGGTGGGCTGCCCACTGGACCATCCTGGGGAGTGCAAAGCCACAGTCTCTCAATGTCTCTACAGTGGGTGGGCTGCCCACTGGACCATCCTGGGGAGTGCAAAGCCACAGTCCATTAGGTGGATGACAGTCTCCACTGGTCAAGGAGGAGGCATGGTGGGCACAATGAACCATCAACGGTGCTTGAGACGGCGGTGCCCTGTTCAGCGGTGCTTGAGACGGTGGGGCCCAGCGGAGCGGTGCTTGACAGGAAGGGCCCAGCGGAGCGGTGCTTGAGACGGCGGGGCCCAGCGGAGCGGTGCTTGAGAGGAAGGGCCCAGCGGAGCGGTGCTTGACAGGAAGGGCCCAGCGGAGCGGTGCTTGAGAGGAAGGGCCCAGCGGAGCGGTGCTTGAGAGGAAGGGCCCAGCGGAGCGGTGCTTGAGAGAAAGGGCCCAGCGGAGCGGTGCTTGAGATGGCGGGGCCCAGCGGAGCGGTGCTTGAGACGGCGGGGCCCAGCGGAGCGGTGCTTGAGACGGCGGGGCCCAGCGGAGCGGTGCTTGACAGGAAGGGCCCAGCGGAGCGGTGCTTGAGACGGCGGGGCCCAGCGGAGCGGTGCTTGACAGGAAGGGCCCAGCGGAGCGGTGCTTGAGACGGCGGGGCCCAGCGGAGCGGTGCTTGAGAGGAAGGGCCCAGCGGAGCGGTGCTTGACAGGAAGGGCCCAGCGGAGCGGTGCTTGAGAGGAAGGGCCCAGCGGAGCGGTGCTTGAGAGGAAGGGCCCAGCGGAGCGGTGCTTGAGAGAAAGGGCCCAGCGGAGCGGTGCTTGAGATGGCGGGGCCCAGCGGAGCGGTGCTTGAGACGGCGGGGCCCAGCGGAGCGGTGCTTGAGACGGCGGGGCCCAGCGGAGCGGTGCTTGACAGGAAGGGCCCAGCGGAGCGGTGCTTGAGACGGCGGGGCCCAGCGGAGCGGTGCTTGAGAGGAAGGGCCCAGCGGAGCGGTGCTTGACAGGAAGGGCCCAGCGGAGCGGTGCTTGAGAGGAAGGGCCCAGCGGAGCGGTGCTTGAGAGGAAGGGCCCAGTGGAGCGGTGCTTGAGAGGAAGGGCCCAGCGGAGCGTTGCTTGAGACGGCGGGGCCCAGCGGAGCGGTGCTTGAGACGGCGGGGCCCAGCGGAGCGGTGCTTGAGACGGCGGGGCCCAGCAGAGCGGTGCTTGACAGGAAGGGCCCAGCGGAGCGGTGCTTGAGACGGCGGGGCCCAGCGGAGCGGTGCTTGAGACGGCGGGGCCCAGCGGAGCGGTGCTTGACAGGAAGGGCCCAGCGGAGCGGTGCATGAGACGGCGGGGCCCTGTTCAGCGGTGCTCTTCTGCACCGCGGGCCCTGTTCAGCGGTGCCTATCTCCACGGCGGGGCCCTGTTCAGCGGTACTCTTCTGCACCGCGGGCCCTGTTCAGCGGTGCCTATCTCCACGGCGGGGCCCTGTTCAGCGGTGCTCTTCTGCACCGCGGGCCCTGTTCAGCGGTGCCTATCTCCACGGCGGGGCCCTGTTCAGCGGTACTCTTCTGCACCGCGGGCCCTGTTCAGCGGTGCCTATCTCCACGGCGGGGCCCTGTTCAGCGGTACTCTTCTGCACCGCGGGCCCTGTTCAGCGGTGCCTATCTCCACGGCGGGGCCCTGTTCAGCGGTACTCTTCTGCACCGCGGGCCCTGTTCAGCGGTGCCTATCTCCACGGCGGGGCCCTGTTCAGCGGTACTCTTCTGCACCGCGGGCCCTGTTCAGCGGTGCCTATCTCCACGGCGGGGCCCTGTTCAGCGGTGCTCTTCTGCACCGCGGGCCCTGTTCAGCGGTGCCCATCCAGCAGGTCAAGGGAGCCAGACCTGGCCTGGACTCCCTGTTCAGTCGCCCTCGGACCGTGACGTTTCTGGACCCTTCGGGGACGGACTCCTGGCCTCCTTAGTGTCCTCCTTCCCAGCTGGGATGTGGCATGTGGGGTCCACCTTCTCCGCGCTCCTGCTGCCCTTCCGCTCCTTTGATGGGGCTCTCGGGCCCTTGCCTCCCCCAGATGGTGTGGGTGGTGAAGTGGCCGCACATTGCTCCTTGGGGGCAGCCCTGTCGGTCCTCGCACGGCGGTCCTTGGTTTTGCGGGTCCTCTTGCCGGGGGGGGGGCTGGACGTGTCCTTGCTGCTGATCGATGTGTCACTGCTGGCAAAGGGTGGGCTCCAGAACCCAGGCACAACAGTGACACCCGAAGCTGGGCTGGTGGTGGCTGCGGTGCTCTTGGGACTCTTTGAAGATGGATGGGGGAGGTCATCGGGGGGAAAGAGGTGAAGGTTAGCCAGGAAAAGTTTTTTAGGGCCAAGGTAAAGGGTAGGAGAAGTGGAGATGGAAGTGGAGGTAGAGGAGGTGGTTGTAGGAGAGTCAGGTGTGCTGTCATTGGGTGAAGGTGCTGGTGCTGTAGGCTGTCGTGAGGTGGATGGCTGTTGGGTGGGTGGCTGCCTGCGTTTGTGTGTCTTGGAAGAGGGGGTGACAGACACAGTGGGAGAGGACACAGGGGACGTGTACATGGCAGTGGGGGTGGTGACTGCACGAGTGTGGACTGTACTGGAGGGTGAGGTGGTGATGGAAGCACTGGCTGATGTTGGGGTGCATGCAGGTGTGAGTGTAGACGTCACAGGGAGGGAGGAGGGAGACGAGGAGGAGGGGGACACAGGGGTGGCAGTGGCTGTTGGCATGTCTGCATCTGGGTGTTGCTCGGGTGAGTGTTTGCGGGATCTGTGGTGCTTGTGTTTGGATGAGCTGCTCTTGGGTGTTGAGGTGTGTGCAGGCTGGTCTGATGGTGTGGATGGGATAGGCTGAGGAACAGGAGACAGAGACAGGCTGGAGGCAGTCAGAAGAGGGAGGCTGGAAACAGGGACAATGGCTGCCGTCAGTGCTGAGGCCAGAGCAGTGAACGCTCGTTGATGGGCAGCCTGACCCGAATGAATGCCCGCCAGGTACGCATTGCTCTGTTGCACCTCCCTTTGCACACCCTGGATGGCATTCAGAAGGGTCGTCTGCCCAACAATGAGCGTCCTTACCAGGTCAATGAGCTCCGCACTGAGGGCAGCAGGGGCAACAGGGGCAGGGGCTGAGGTGCCTGGGGCGAAGGAGACGCGCGTCTTCCTGGGCGAACCGGCACGGAGCGAAGACTGAGGGGCTGCTGGGAGGGCGGGGCTGGTGCGCTGGGTGGCGGCTGTACCTGTAGAGGCGGGGGGCACGGATGTTGCCGCCACCCCTAGGGAGCTCCCATCCGAGGACGTGTCGCTTTCGCTGCTCTCACCAGCGGTCCCCGTCGTGGTGCTCCCCTCGCCCTCCGGATCACTGGTGCCCTCGGTGTCTGTTCCTGGGCCCACCGGGGCCTTGTGTCCTGCAGCTCCCTCGTGCTCCGATGCCATATCTCCTCCGCCTGATGATGCTAATGCACACATGCACAAGAAGATGAAGAGAAAGGGTGGGGGGAGAAAAAAGAAGACCAGGTTGAGTGCATGCAAAGTCAACACCGTTGGCGGAGAGGACAGACACAGGTGCCTAATGCACTAAGCCGCGCATTCGGGGTACACTACTCAGTACTACTGACTAAGACAACAGGCCAAGAGACGTCAAACGCGCACATGGGAGATGCTGGACCTTCAATGGCTGTACTTGTCACCCTACAGAGGTGGGGGCCGGGGGCACAGGGCCATGCCTAAGGGAGAGGACTACACTACAGAAAGCGCCCTGGCCTAATGTCACCCACAGCCCTCCTCCCCCACCCAGACGCCTCCACTGCGCAGAAAGATAGGAGAATGTGCTGATACTCACCCCCTTGTGTCTGCTGTGATGTCTTAAAGCGCCCATCCAATTCAGGGTAGGCCACCGCCAGGATTCGGGCACATCAGGGGGGTCACGGTGCGACTGGCACCCCTCCTAGGTTGGGAGGCCATCCCCAGCAGTGTTTCTGTGGTCTTCCTTGTTCCGCGGCGGATGTCCTCCCACCTCTTGCGGCAGTGGGTGCCCCGTCTGTTGTGGACCCCCAAGGTCCGGACTTCCTTGGCGATGGCACGCCAAATCTCGATCTTCTGATGGGCGCTGACCTATTAGACATGTACAGGGTGGAAAGGAGGAAATCATCAATGGCCTGCATGTTAGATGTAATTGGCCCCCCCCCACCCACTTTGCCATATGGCACATGCTCTCATCTGTCGGGCGTTGCACTCCTCATTCGTCCCCCACCCCACCAACTTACATCCACCCCAATCCACACAGGCATAGCCCATTCCATTAGCACCCGGGGTACTCACTTGTTGGTCTGGAGGACCGTAGAGTAGCGCATACTGGGGGAGGACCCCATCCACGAGCTTGTCCAATTCTTCAGACGTGAAGGCAGGGGCCCTTTCCCCAGTCACAGCAGCCATTGTATCTTCCAGACCGAGGTCACAGCAGCACTTGCAGTATAGGTCCTCTCCTGTGGATGATCAGGTCTCGAGTGATTAAGCAGATAGAAAATGGCGGTCACGTCCGCGGCGGTGCGTACCGCGGCGGTGCGTACCGCGACCGCCGGCACACTTCGTTATTGGCTCCTGAAACCCATAGGCTTCAATGTTAACCAATGCGGCTTTGCGCCGCGGTCTTCGACCGCCTACCGCCACGGTGTGCCCCGCCAGCGCAGTGACCTCACATCCCATTGTCCCACTTCACAGGTCAGGCAGCCGCCATTTCAAGGGCCCACATGGCTTAATTTTGACTGCGACACACAGGCCTAGGCCTTGCATTGCCACACATACACGCCTTTCAACCCATTGCCATTCTTTAACTGTGCAAGCTGTCTGTACGTACCTGTGGTTTGGCTGACTCTGTGCTCCATGTTGTCCTTCCTAGGCACCGTCCGCTGGGACTTGGGATGAGAAGGAGGAATCCTCGCGTGTACCGACCGCTGGTGGACCTGTCGACAATGGAAGAACGCCATATAATCCTTCGATACCGACTTGACCGTGCCACTATCCATGAACTGTGTGCCCAGCTGGAGCCAGCCCTGATGTCCCCCAT
The DNA here is from genome assembly GCF_031143425.1 of Pleurodeles waltl. Lineage (NCBI taxonomy): Eukaryota > Metazoa > Chordata > Amphibia > Caudata > Salamandridae > Pleurodeles > Pleurodeles waltl. The sequence continues at coordinate 585,715,113 of NC_090439.1, read as the reverse complement.
CCGCCAACCCACAGGGATTCCCCCTCTGGTGCAGGTTTTGTCAGTCCTCCATTTTTTGGCCAGTGGGTCATTCCAGACCACAGTGGCCATGTCATCTGGAATGTCTCAGCCTATGTTTTCAAAGATTTTGAGCAGAGTGTTGTCTTCCCTGATGAAACTCATGCGGAGCTACATCATTTTCCCCGAGGAGGGTGACTTGCCCACAGTGAAGGGTGATTTCTATGCCCTTGGACATATCCCCAACATCATTGGTGCCATTGATGGGACCCATGTGGCTTTGGTACCCCCAAAAGACGATGAGCAGGTGTACCGAAACAGAAAGAATTATCATTCGATGAATGTCCAGGTGGTCTGTTTGGCTGACCAGTACATCTCCCATGTAAATGCCAAGTTCCCAGGGTCAGTGCATGACGCGTATGTGATGCGAAATAGCAGCATCCCCTATGTGATGGAGCAGCTACAGAGACAACGTGTGTGGCTAATAGGTGACTCTGGTTACCCCAACCTGCCGTGGCTACTGACCCCAGTAAGGAATCCCCGGACAAGGGCAGAGGAACGCTACAATGAGGCCCATGGGCGTACAAGGAGGGTGATTGAGCGAACCTTTGGCCTCCTGAAGGCCAGGTTTAGGTGCCTGCATATGACTGGTGGATCCCTAATGTACTCACCAAAGAAGGTGTGCCATATCATCGTGGCGTGCTGTATGCTTCACAACCTGGCTTTGCGACGCCAGGTGCCTTTCCTGCAGGAGGATGGTCCAGATGGTGGTGTTGTAGAAGCCGTGGAGCCTGTGGAGAGTGAAGAGGAGGAAGACTCTGAGGACGACACAGACAATAGGGACAGAGTGATACAACAGTATTTCCAGTAACACCCAGGTAAGAATCACCCACGCCATTTCACAATTGCTTCTAGCCTCCTGCATCTGTACTTTCTGTAGTTCCCCACAGATGTTTTTTATTAATTTATGCCTTTCCCTTCCCTTCTCAGTGCTGTCTGACTCAGTACCTGACTTCTGCTTGGTTCGCCCATGAAATACAGCGTATTGACATTGGTATGTTGTCATGACTAATTGACAGAACAGAAATTGAACAGTAATATGTTATCCCTTTGTTAATAATACAGCATGACTCAAAACAGGTTTGTGTGCAAAATGTGATTTATTTACAGTGCTAGATACCGGTACATGTGATTCTAAGGGTGATGGGTGGGGGTGGAGGAGTATCCATGGCAGAGTCCAGTTCTCAGTCTCACAGGTGCATTGTTCTTTTGCCTGTGGAAGGATGGAGCATAGGCAGTTCATGGTTGGACAGGGTGGCAATGTGGGACAGTGGGAAGACTTGAGGGGGTATGTCCTGCTGGCGGGGGTCTTGACATCCTACTCTGTCTTTTTCTTTGGTCTCAGGCTCCTCTTACGGGGTGGTTGTTCTTCAGCAGGAGGTGGGGTTCTGGGGGGCTGTCGAGGTGTTGGGACCTCCTGTCCACTAGCGCCGGCGGAGGTGGTAGGCTGTTCCTGGTCCGGCCTAGTGACAGGGGCCCTGTGTGGTGCACCATGGTCCCGCAACGCGTCCTCTATCCTGTGGAGGGCCAGGACGATGGTCCCCATTGCGGTCCCGATGATTCTCAGCTCCTCCCTGAACCCCATGTAGCGTTCCTCCTGCTGTGCCTGGATCTCAGTGAACCTGGCCAGTACCATCGCCATCGTTTCTTGGGAGTGGTGGTAGGCCCCCATGAGGGTGGTGAGGGCCTCTTGGAGAGTGGGTTCCCTGGGCCTCTCCTCCCCCCCCTGTCGCACAGCAGCCCTCCGAGCTGCCCGGTTTCCCCCGGCCTCTGTCCCCTGGCCGGTGTGCCCGCTCCCACTGCCCCCAGGTCCCTGTTGTTGTTGGGGTGTCGGGTTAGCCTGGGTGCCCTGTAGTGGCAGACACACCGCTGATTGAGCTGTCCTAGAGACAGAGGCATGGGCCCGCTGGGTGGGAGCTGTGCTGGTGTCGGCAGAGGGGGTCGGGTCTGGTGTGGCCTGTGGCTGCCTGAGGGGAACCGACTGCCCAGAGGTCCCCGATGGTCCGGGCTGGTCATCAGGTTCACTGTCGACAGAGCTGCTATCCTCAGTGTGGGCCTGTTCCGGGGGTGGGATGGACACTTCTGGACCCTCCTGGCTGGTGTGTTGTCGTTCGGGTCCTGCATGGGGTAAGAGAGTTTGGTTATTGTTTCTGTGTGTGCAATAGCATGCGTGTTGTGGGTGCCCTTGTCCCCCAGTGCAGGCATTCCCTGGAGGGAGGTGTTGTGAGGGTATTTAGTGGGGGGGAGGGGTTAGTGCAGTGGTCATGCTTAGGTGATGGGTGCCCATGGTTTGTGTTGGCATGCAGGAGTTGGTGTTGGGATGGGTGGGTTGTGCTGGTGAGACATTGTCAGGAAGGATGTGTGCTGGGGGGTTGGGGTTGAGGGTGGGGGTGTGGGTTGGCATGCTGGTGGGGTGTGGGGGATATAGTAGTTGAGATGGGACTTACCAGAGTCCATTCCTCCGGCTACTCCTGCGAGGCCCTGAGGATGCAGGATGGTCAAGACCTCTTGCTCCCACGATGTAAATTCGGGAGGGGTGGGTGGGGGTCCGCCGCCAGTCTTCTGGACCGCGATGTCGTGCCTGGAGACCATCGACCGGACCTTCCCCCGTAGGTCGTTCCATCTTTTGCGGATGTCCTCCCTATTCCTGGGATGCTGTCCCACCGCGTTGACCCTGTCCACGATCCGCTGCCATAGCTCCGCCTTCCTGGGGCTATACTGGTGTGCTGCACCTGCGAGCCGAAGAGCTGGGGTTCCACTCTTAGGATTTCCTCCACCATGACCCGGAGTTCTTGGTCCGAAAATCGTGGATGCCTTTGGGGTGCCATGGGGTGGTGTGGGTGAGGTGTGGGGTGGTGTATGTGATGAGGAGTGTGTTGGTGAGTGGTGCTTTGTGCTACTATGTGGTGTGTGTGATGGTGTAGTGTGCCTCAGTGTGTCTTGCTTTGGATTGTCTGCTGTGTCTCTCTCTCCTTCTCTCAGTAATTGGGGTCGCAGGGGTTTGTGGGTGATGTGGCTGTGTGTTTTATAGTTGGTTGATTGTGTGGGAGTGGTTTGTGTATTTGTATCAGGTGTGTGTTTTTCAAATTGTCCAATGTGGCTGTGTTTTGGTGATGTGTGTGTATTCTGACCGCGGCGGTGTGTAGCGCCAATGGAATACCGCGTTTGAATGACCGCCGTGTGGATTCGTGGGTCGTAATGGCATGGGCGTATTTCTGTTGGCGTGACGGTGGAGGTTTGGTCATCTCCAGTTTATCGCTGCCCGCCGATGTGGCGGGCTGCAGTGGAGGACGGATTTTTGGAGGTTTGGCCGTTGTGGGTCAGAATGACCGTGGCGGTTGACCGCGGCCGCGGCGGTGTTATGGCGGTCTTCTGACCGGCGGTAAGGGCATTTTACCGCCGAGGTCAGAATCACCCCCAAAGTCTGTCTATTGCTTCAGCCCTTTCTGAGCCATAAACAAACCCTATCAGCAGTAGTCCCTACATTAAGTGAGCTTGAGAGAGTCTCTAGATTTACAATTATTCAGGACAAATCATACCTGCTAAATCTAACACTTTGAAAGCAGATAGCTTGAACATGTGCTTTCAGATATGCCAATATATTGCTTACATACCTGGTCCTGAACATCAAAAACAGATGAGAACTGGGACTAGGAGCGGGTGGAATAAATACAAATGTTGGGTAAGATTGTCTTACCCAGCGTTAGTATTTATTCCAAACTCTCCCAGTTCCCACCTCACATGGAAAATTCAAGTCACTACAAAAGGAATTAATTTCCTTTATCTTGCCAGGTATGAGGGCCAGAGTGAACTATAAGCTTATAAAAGTCCCACAAGATACAGGAGGACTAACTTGATCTGATATCATACCACACTACATTGTAGCTCATTTCACTGTGGTCAAAGAATGGACAGTCATTGAAACAGAAAATAAATTATTATTTATGGACAAAGCGGTGATGGGTAGATCTCGCTGGGATTTTCTCACAATAACGAAAGTGGAAAGACTCCAAAATGCCAATATTCCGTACAAGTCACAAGAGTTTTGGAGGTATGGCATAAAATTTAATGAAAAAGGAGAGTCAATACATTTCTACATCCAAACGGTCTAATCCATCTTAATTTGAAATTTATTCTAGCCTTCCAAGGTGACGCTTTTAAATAATAGAAGGGGGGAGAATGCCGTGCAAGCAGGGAACAATAAAATCAATTGGTTAACGTAAGAAAGACCTAACATGCCAGAAAAATTGAGGTCACATTATTTTCAACAAAGGCACTGGTGTATGCATCCTTCACAGAAGTTTGGAGCAACTAGATAGTTAACACCAGTAAAAAGGTTTGTATCAACTCACCAAGAATTAAATGGATGGTTGCGGTTGTTTATAAACTTTCAAAAGGCACCCTAAGTGAGTATCCATGGAAATTTCAGAAGTGGTCAAAAGCCCTAAATTAAGAGATTTCTGAGAAGTCCTCGTAGGTACTTCAAACAGGAAACGCTAAAGTGTTATACCAATGTTCTTTACCTCCAGAACAGCTAAAAAAAGTACCATACTGTACCAGAGGTTTGTTGGAGATGCCCAAAGGATAAAGGGAATATGATTGACATCTGGTGGGAAAGTGAGGGGCTCACTTTATTCTGGACTGGAGTACCAAGCCATATAAAAAAGTACTAAGCTATGGAGCCCCATCTGTAGTAGGTTGAATCTTACTGGATCTACCAAAGAAGTACCTTGACTTACTTAACAGTCCTGAAAAATCATTTGTGGCTCATGCTAATTGCAGCAACAATCCTGACTGCTCTACATTGGAAAAATAAATGGGCACCTAATATTAAGTAATGGTTTGGAAAAATCTTGGCAACTATTGGCCTTTGAGAAACTAACTTGTGACCTCAATTACACAAATTCCAAAATATATGGTTGCCACTGCTGCAGCAAATCTTATATAGAACATCGATACGTAGACCTGCCTAGATTGAGGCCTTTGCGTGTAACTGTTTTTATGACTGGTCAAATTAATTCATTTTCACACTTACCACTAAAGGTTTTGAGGAAGAGCCTAACATAGAAAATAAATGTCTTATCTAATTTTCAAATGCTATGTATGCGTAATGTCAATCGTTAAGGAATCGAGGAAGGGGAGGGATGGGAATAAAATTTGTTTTCAATTGCATATATAATGTGCACTACAATAATTACTGTGTTAACAATTTCCATAAAAATTATTACAGTACACAAATGGATAGAAGTAGGGTAGTTGATAAGAGGAAAGATGGTGTGAGGGTTCAGAGACATTAAGTATCAAAAATAAAAAAAACAGAGAGTAGAAAAGTAAGGTGTCGAGAAGGATGGAAAAGATCAAATCAAGCAAGAGATTGGACAAGAAAGTATGAAGAGGGAGTAGGGAAGAGACAGGCTAAGACGACAGAGGTAACAGGTACGAGAAAAGGAGCTTTAAAACAAACAAAAAAAGTGAAGAAAAAAATAAATAAAACAGGAACCTACATGAACATCACCTTGAAAAAGACAGTGCTAGCTCAGATTCATGAGGTCAGGAAATGTTTTAACTGATATTCAAATGACATTCTTTATGTTTGGTACAAGTAGAACTGCAAAAGAAGCAGTAATAGGCGTACTTCAGATTAGTGTGATTTTTGTGCATTTTTTAATCTACACTTTAGAAAATTTTAATAATACTTTAAAAGACACAAGAAGAAAACTTCGAGGTGTTTTCTATACTGGTTGGGTGTGAAGGTATTTCCTTTTTCTTCAAGACATTGCCTTCCCGTGGTCGAGCGCCCTTTTTCCATCCAAATAGTCACTTTGCTCCACGCTATGTTGGAACAGGTGTTTGCAGGAAAGATACCCTGAACTGGAGGAAAATGCCCAAAGGCAGAAAAAATCTCCAAGCACAGATGACTTGGCCCATGATCCAAGGTCAGAGTTCCAAGCAAACAATGGAAAGAAGAATTGAGAATAATTCAATATGAAAAAAACTGAAATCTTGAGGAATGCAGGCACAAACAATAAAAGACAGAAAAACAGGTACACACAGGTCTTGAGAACAATTAGAAAAAAAATTGCCGATGAAGGGGCGATGAATCTGTCAAAAAATAGGACTTCGATTGCATGGTGACACAATTAACTGAATTTCTAACTCTCCTTTTACACCAAAAAACAGGAAAGAGGAAGAGGAAACATGCCACAGGAATTTTGGTGGCGGTTTTACCAAGGGCAGGGACAACAATAATATTTCATCAGGCAGCCATCTTAGAATGGGAATCCACAGGGCTGCTAGTGGTAGTCTAGGACTGACTGGCGCTTCCAATGAGCTGACAAACTACTGCCATACTCCCAAAACCCACCACTCCAACCTTGTCTCAGAAAAGCAGACTAAACAAGAGCCTGGGGCACGATGCACAATGGTTGAGAGAAAAATACCTGCCTGGTACATGCAACAGTGTAGGAAAACAGGACCAGCGCGGACACAAGTATAAGCCTAACTGCGCCGGCTCGCATCTGTTGTCAGACACTGTGTCACAGTAACTAAGTAGCATGGCAATGAAAAAAGGCCCTTTTGACTGCTTTGGGGTGGGAATGTAAAGCAATTATCAGAGTTCAATTGGCTCCAGTGCCACTGCGCCTGCTGCTCCACTGGTAGGTACGCTTCTGACGTCACTGCCATCCTGCGGGTGCAACATTCTAAGGGTAAAATAAAGTTAATGAAGTATCGTGCTTTCATAAGACACTTCTCACAGAATTAGGAGCTTAATTAATTATCTTATTTAGTAGGCTCTATGGAACAGCTAAAGTACTGAAGTAAGACCTTTGATAGAACCGCGCAATTAAAAGAAGAGTGTTAGTGTTAGAGGAGACTCTAGGAATTGTTTTAAAAACAGAGCTGTTCACTAAGAAAAACTTGAAAAGGGACGAAGAGTAATAACGCTTACTTAGCGTAATCAGCTCATATTGTTAATACCATGTGCGAGGAAGCAGATGGTATCAGTGGTTGTGGTTTATTTCCATTCTTTCTTGGACTTCGCAACCGGAACTCTTAATTTCTCATTATTGGTTTGGTTTATCTTTTTGTCTTATTCTGCATTCCACAGCAGTGTATATTAGTGCACCCATTTATGACATATTAGCGTCCCCTGCTGTTAAAGTAGATTGATGGTATGTATGGCATCGGAGGTGTGATGTCAATCATTTTTTTCAACGCTGTGGACGTTGGTCGTTTTTAAGAAGCTTTAAAACAGTGTCGTTATTCTAACTGCATTTGATTGGCTAAAGAAGGCTGTTTGACTGAGTTACTAGGCAGACAGGCTTACAACATAGGTAAATGAAAGGAAAGCATATGACTGCAAGAGTAGACCCTTCTAAAGACAGGGGCTCCTCCCACGTGGTCATATGATGACTGTTCCTACAACCACCAGGAACTGAACTCAGACGTCTGTCAGAAAGAAGACTTTCTAGTATGGACAGATGAACCTTTGGAAAGGACAAAATCAGATATATTTCTCATGTTGGTCACATTTGATGCCAAAAGCATCTTCAGCACCCCAAAATGAAATGAAATGTAGATTTTATATAGCACGGTTTATCACCCGTGAGGGTCTCAAGGCGCTGTCCATGGGCACAGGGAGATTACCTGATTTGCCCAAAATCACAGGACGTTGGGCTGAAGCCGAGGCTTGAACCTGAGTCGCTAGCTCCTGGGCTGGTCGCTTTGACCGCTGAGCTGCATCTTCTCTCCAGCATCTAAACACATCCCATTTGATAAGCCAGTGGTTGCCCCAGTGTGGTTTTAACATTTTCCGAATGCATGTAAACGGTGCAATCTATTTTTATTTTTTCGGCAATTCATAGTTTGCACCTATTATGCTATTATTAATGAAAATACAAATATACTGAGCTGAAAGGAGCATGGCTGATGAGGGACCCTAGAGACTAGAGGCCCCGCCAAGGACAGAAAACCTACCCACAGCCAACTGCATCATCAGTAACAGGCACTGAAGGTCCCCACTGAACAAGACACGAGCATCATTATGGGGTCCACTGGAAGCTCTTCGAGACTACTGCTGCTGCGAACATGCCAGTGCTGGCCCGCAGTTATGGTGGAAGCATCCTTTCTAAACACTAAACCCACATCTCCTGTCTGCCGATGCACAACTAGATGACCACGACAACCCTGCTCCGCAGAACCAAGTCTGCTCTCTGGAGAGGTCTCTCAGCGGGTGGAATAGTAAGAGGATGGCCAATGAATAAAATGTAATTTGGAGAAGACATTATCATTTAATGCTGAGGATCTTCAATTTAGAAGTGGCATAAAATGTGAGTTTTCCCAGAAGCGTGGCTAAAGATTCCATGTTAAAGTGAAAGACAACGGAAAAAGGAGAAAACCTTGACAGACACCTTGTGAGAGTAGGGAGTGTTAGCGAGTGAATTTATACATTTTGTGTGGACTTCAGTTTTTCCAAAGTTGAAGTAAAGTAGGTGCGTACAAATCCTTTTATACCCATTCCATTATTGATGATTTTCAGGTGAAAGGAATAGTTTGCTTTCTCAAAAGCTGCTGACCCACAAAGTAGGATCAGAAGGCAGGTATCCCCATAATGTAAACTGCATAGAGCATCATCAACTATCTTTAATAAGGTGGACTGGTGCATCATGATCTTAATTCTGATTGACAGTAATTCTGCAAATTGTTAACCATAAATTGTTTAAGTTATGTCACTAACCATCTTTTTACAACTTTATCCAAGGGCTAAGTTGGACACCAGGCAGAAGTTACTCAGAGTTTCAATGACAGCACCTACTATTTTTTTTTTTAACCAGCGAGGTTACTGTGCCCACAATTTGATAACCTAGGACCGTTCTTTGAGTTGTTGAGGTGTTAATCATATTAGTAAAATATGATGCCACAAATAGTCTAGGTCTTGGAGGATGATTGTGTTAATGGGTTTTTGGTAAATAGGAATGAGGTCTAATGTATTGCAATATTTAATATTTCACTGAACACTATCTCTAAAAGAACAAGTTGTGTTATTTTTCCTGATCTGATTATATTTTTCTTGATCCCCAAGTGGGCGACAGATTTCAATAATCTTCACCTTTTCTTCAAATAAGCGGGAATATGTTTCACTGCTTTCGAAAAGACTATTGAAAATAATCATGGTAGAAGGGCCAGGATTCTCTCTTACAGTCTCAGAAAGCTGGTTTGGTGGTTTTGTAATAGATTGCTTTAGTGTCTTTTTTATGCTAATTTGGCTTCAACAATCTGTTTTATTTATTTTTACCCTACATTATGTGGACTGTCTAGGCTCTCAAACAACAACTTTTGACCCATTCCACTGCACTAATAATCTTCTTCTCTTCATTAAGTTTTTGAGAACCATTTGTTTTTTTAGTTTCAAGGTACTAAGTTATCTGTGCTCACTCTGTTATGTGTCGTGGGCTTTCCACTATTACAAGCCTCTGAATTTGCAGCAGAAATGTACCAAATATGTTCCCTAGCGTATGCTTAGGTCATCATCCGCCAACCTCTTAGCGGTACCCGATTTAACAGTAGAACTGGCACTCATGCATTCCCTGTCAGGGCAGCAACAGTCTGAATCAGCTGCCCCTACATGAGTCTTTGCAACTAGCTTCTACCTTCAACAAAAAACCTAAACACATGGCTCTATTTTCTTTAGACTGCAGTTGGATCAAATCTTAAATTGTTAGTGTATCTTTTTTTAAATAACCAAGTGTTATTGGTTTTATCAGTACAAAGCATCATCCACTGAGATTTACAAATAGTTGACATAATAAATTTGGAGCAGAGCATCGAACATTCACAGTCACTTAGTCCATAGTATGTATACCATCTTCCCCATATTTTCTCGTGTTTACAGGGACATCCTTGGAACTCGTAAATTGGCTGCTTCTGGATTGCATACCAGTTGACACCTCTCCGCAAGACCACTAGGGAATGGGGGTTCAAGACATTTCCCTTGTGGAGCAATATCTCGTTTAACCACCGAGGATGGCACCCCAATTAAAATCCTTTTGCAGCAGGACTCAACAGTTCCCTCCAAGAGACCCAGGGCCTAGTTCAACATGGTGGCCCAGTACCTCTGAGGTCTCATGACCCACCCCCCTCCAGAATGACCTTCAAGCTGGACATGACAGACCAGATGGTAAAAGTCAGCAGCGGGGTGGAGCAACATGTACATACAGCCTGGTACATACAGACCATCTGCTGCAATCGCAGGTATGCTGCATGGAGATAGCTGACCGCGATCATCCGTAGTTGCAAGGAAATCAGCTGCTCACTCAGGGCCTTGCATGCCTCCCTCCAGTCCTCATCATCCAGCTCACCCACCCAGGTCTGCTGTCTATGAAGGAAGGGGAGGAGAAGGTCTGGTGCATTAATCATTAGGGAGCACCGAAATTGCCCCTCTGCCTAGACATCCCATCATAAGTTTCACCTCAGGGGGGGCTAGATTGAGGAATGTGCGCACTCGCTGGGAGGGGCCGGAGATAGCGGAGGAATTGGGTGTGACAATTTGGGTCCACATTTCCAGAAAAGACATCAGGGACCCATGTTGGCAAATGTCCCCCAGATAAGTAATACCTATATAGTCCCAGTGGGAGAAGCCCGCGAGGCCCGCTACCTGTCTCAGCCACGTACCTCGCCACAGTGGTGTCATATCTGTAAGGCAGCGAGTCGACTGATTAAGGCTTAAGGCCTCTCACCAACAGAGTTGCGTCACTCTGGTACAGGAAGGTGCCACAGAGGGCAGGGGGCTACCATTGCTCGTATCTCTCAGCGCTAAGGCACCTTTTAGGGAAAAGAACACTTTATTAAGGAGTGTTATCAGAAAATAGAAAGCTATTTTATTCTCAATAGTAGAAATTCTAAGTCCCTAGGTGCGCAGCATGCATCTAAGACTTATAACAGCATGCGTCTGAGATTTATACTGACTTCCTGATTCACAAACCTCCCAGGTCTGTGTAAAAATTCGATCAGAAGTTTAGAGAAAGCGCATAAAACAGATCTGATACATTTCTGACATACAACAGTTTTTCCTAATCCTATAATTTCCAAAACACCATTATGACAAGAATCCACATGTGCCCTATTAGGGAATTAAAGAATTGTTAAAATAGTTATTATTCCGTTTCTGTTTTTGTGAAAACAAATTCCATGAAAGACGCTTCTTCCTCCTCATTCCTTGTGAGAACAGAGTTTTGGAGCACTTTCTCACATTACTGTACTACATACAACAATGCCTAGAAAGTTAAAACCATTTTTATGTTTACCTCACTGTATTGCATTTCGTGAGCAACCTGATACTTTGATCATTCTCTGATTGACGTCCTGGACAGCGCCAATCATCCTCCTCATGCTGGTCCTATCACATCACTGGATCCACCGCACCACACCATCAACATCTGCTATAATGTTCCTCTATTAACACATCACTCTTAAGAGTGTTCATTTAGGAGCTATTCTCCTCAAACACCTAGGGCCTACTGAACATTTTTGCTATAAGCGCTTATTCCCCATAAAACGTTATCACTGATAATTCCTGGTAACAGCCAATGACACTGCTGGAGACAAATGGGTACTGAAAAGATGGCTGGCAATAAAACAGGAGCGAGAGGGAATGAAAGACAAATAAAAAGAGAAGGTATTATGGCTCAATGGCAAAAGATTGAATGTGTGAAAGAAGGTGATGGGAGGAAGAAAATCCGAAGTCTGAAAAACAGGTTGGTCCTGGAAATCAGGCACATATGAGTAAGGGAATTTTAGGATACTTGGAGGGTGGACGGTGAGATGCATAAATAGTGAGCATGGTCGGAGGAGGAATTCAGACAGTCAGGGTGCTAGGTTGAGTAGAAGAAATTGTGAGGGCTAGTGGAGAAGATGGGATTGAGGTATGGGAGTTTCATGAGAATTTAAGAACATGAAGGAATTTTGGAGCATGAGATGGAGTAGAGGAGAGCATGTACAGTAGGATATCAAGCAGTATTTCACTGAAAGGAAGCAAAAATTGGACATCTACTTTACAGGATTACACAATTAATCTGTTTGTACCTGGCTAATGCTATGTGCAAGGTACAGAGTGAGGAAAGGGTAACCAATAGTTGGAGTTTATCATAAAATAAAACTATGAATAATTAATAAAAGCCCCCACTGGCAAATCTAGGTAATGCTTATATTACTATCCTAATAATGTCAATATCAATTTACCTACAAGCAAGTGCGGACGATGTATTTCAAGCAAAGCAAGGGAATAAAAAAAATGTAAAGGCATCCTGCATTTCAACTTATAACTTCAATGGTGCAAGGAAGGTTTTAAGTAAGGACAAATTAAATTGCGCCTTTTCACAATAATAATTTGAGTTCAACTTCTTTACTAGACATATGCATATTTTCCTACATGTTGCTTGGAGCAGACACATATGAACTACAGTAATCAAACATGGTTTCACACTAACTACAATTGTCATATGCTACAACAACTGCAACATGAGCATGGACCAGGATACCCGCCCACCCGTGCAGATGTTTGCAAAGAGTAGGCAAGAGCATGAACATAAATGTGTATTGGTTTCCATAAAGAAGCATGTTTACCACTGGTTGCTGTAATAATACACAAGAGGAGACAAGACTTGTAGAATTGCTTTGTCTCTTTAAGAGCTTAGCCTGGCTTGCAGCAGTAGGTGGAAGAGAAGCATGCACCACGAGAATGGCCAGCGCAGTATTCCTAGAACTTCTTGCCTCTGCGTTTTGTTATAATCTTATGTGAAGCCTCTATGAGAGACCTGTCTTGATTGCCTGAGGTCCTGTATTATAATACTTTTTTTGTGACTAAAGTTTTCTAATAAAACCGTTGTATCTCTAGAACAGGGGTCTTCAAACTGTGGGACGGGCCCCCATAGGGGGGCCTCAAGTGATCCCAGGGGGGCGCCAGACTCTGGCCAAAAGAAGCATTACACAGATAACAGTGTTTTGTTTTAAGCAGAAACATGTTATTGCATTAAAAAAAGGTAACAGTACTTGACTGCAATGTTTAAATAAGTCTAGACTTATTTAAACATTGCCATCTTTATAAAATATTTGTGAAAAATTCTGAGGGGGGCCCCAATGATTTTTATTTTTCAACTGGGGGGGCACGCCATTAAAAAGTTTGGAGACCACTGCTCTAGAAGGATGTATTTTTAGCATTTAAATGTTCTTATTCTGATACAACAGCTGCCCACGGTGGAGGAGAGCGATGGTGACAGTCTGAAGGAGAGAGCTGTGCAGGAGGCACATTAAATTAATTAGATCAAAAAGATCATGCTCTTGATCACTCTTTTTCTCTTCCTCAAACCAATTAGTAAATAATGTGGTTACATGGAGGGCTTTTACTAAAAATGTATTGCCTATGCAAATCAACTGTATCTGTATTCTCTTAAATTCACTGCTGTTTCACTGGTTGTTTAGGAAAACCTGCATACTCATTTCGGTATAGAGAAACCGTAGATATTTTGTTTGCAGGTGGAGTGGAAGGGCTTTGAGGCCTACTGGTGATGGTGAGGTGAAGTTCCCGCCCCCTGGCTTCCCTTTAAGGATGACTCACACCCTGGCCTCAAGGGATATTCGTAAATCTAAACTGTACCACCCAGATGTGTGTCAAATACAAAATCTTGTGCAAAAATGTTCATCGGGTGATATCAGACTAACAGACCTGATATTACAGGTCTAAACTCATTTGCGCGTACGTTGAATGTGGATCCCTCGCTGTGCAGGGTACGCCATGATTTTCTGAGGCTTTTAACAATGTCAATATTGAACAGGGGCGATGCACCTACTGGATGTTAAGCTTGACATGCTCATACTAGCAATGGTGTTATTCATTACCACTTGTATATTTGTGGTTCTTCGGGGAAGTGCAAGTGTTGAGCCTCTTGTCTTGTGGTTTTGTTGAAAGGGACTGACATAATGCGGCTTACAAATAAGTGCTGAGAGTTCTCTGCTTTACACTTTAATAGATGTGCCCCAGAGCTGTGGTTGATAGGTGGTTTGCGCTCAACAACCTGGGATGGGGAAGGGACACACATGATGATGGACTTGGGAAACAAAGAATGTTCGCTAAGGTCATGAACTTGACGATTTGGAAGAGAGACAAGTCCCAGCTATCAGAATTTGCAGGGACAATGGTTCTGGGTCCTGGACAAATATAGATTCTCTTAGGTAGTTTAAATATTCCTTGCCTACAGATTTAACATTTAAAAAATACATGAATCTGTTTGGAAATTAAGTACTCTGCTCAGCAGCAAAGGTGGAATGCAAGCTATCAATAATGATGAATCAGGCACTAGGGAATAAAACTACAAAGAATGATCAAACTGGAACAACTGTGCCATCAGAATAGTTAGAAATTCTAACAAAATGTCAGACAGATCAACCTTATCTCTGTGAATAATGTTGTTATTCTCTTTGGCAACCTCGTTATGGATTTCAAAATGTTGAATGTTAAACTATCAAATTATGCAAGGGTTCATAAAGTAACCCCCACCCTTACCTCCAACCTCCGTTCAGATATATGATTTTATGGTCATATGGGTACAACTGGTTCAGTCTCTAGTGCCCAAGTGAATGTCGTCTCAGTAGGGAAGAAAAATAATTAGAATGATGGAGAACAAGAATTAGTATTCCCAATCATGCCTCAGAGATGAGAAACTCTCCAGAGTCAAGTGAACAAACAGCCCAAGGAATCCGAGTTATGTAATCAATTTAATGCCAACACTGCTAGAGGTTGGTGTTACTCGCTTTTGCATGAGGAGAGGTTTAACATCTCTGACTTTACTTTAATGATTTAAAAGCTGGTAGCCTTCCTGAAGTTCAACAGCTCTCTAATTAATTCAGGCAAAGAGGCAAAGTAAAACCCTGGGCTTTGTGGTTCCCCTACTGTGATTTGACAATGGTGGCACATGTGAGACGTAAAGAAGGAGCGGGTGTGACAACATCCTTTTCATTTGCTTCTCTAATGTGAATGTTTATATGATTATTTTCCTAAGGTTTGTGATCAGCATTGCATCCCTGAATAAAGAGCAGCATGTCTGTTGTAAACTTATCCAGGTTTTTGCTCTAATTTGGGGATCATTGATACGCGAGCTTTAGTAATCTAATCTGTGACTCATCTATAGTCATGAAATAGTTAAATGATTGTTAGTGGCTGTACCAGATTACTTCTGATGATTTATAAAAATTATGTGGTAGTGAATCCATCCACATCTGGTAGTTTATTTTTATGTACTATTTTAATGAGTGCTCGGACTTCCCCTTCGAAATACGTTTCTCTTTTATTTTTGGGGGGCTTCTGTAGGTTTAGGATGTGGTGCCTCTCCTAGTATAGAGGTTAAAAGGACCAATTAGGACGCTGTCATGTTTTAACTTTTCTCCCAGTAGGCTTTACCTCCCGTGTTTACAACTTAAAAAATATATACATCCAATAGTTATCATAGCTATTCAGGAAAAATTCACAAAGTTCTTTTACGTTTAAGTCTCTCTTAAGTGTGCGAACGGCAGAATGTACAAGTGCAAGCTCCAATTTGTCATTCACAAAAGGCAATTTGGGTTTTATACATTTAATTGCTTTCAGGTAAAATGACACCGAGTTTTCCACCAGCAGTAAAATCCTGATGGCCAGCTCTAATCCACTGGCAGTATCGATTTGCATGAAGACGTCCCTACAAAAAGGAGCACTACTTCAGTTGGAGTTGTGATTACCAAGTGAGTGAGACAGCACATGGCTCAGGATTAAAGTAGCTTCTTGCCAGTCTAATCATAGGCATTATTTGAGGAAGGTATTTTTGGGGATCCAAGAAACCACTTGTGGGAGTCCTACATAGTGGAGGGCATCACACTGCCTTTCTTCTGGCGTATGCAGCTATTCCTACGGGTGCTCTTCTAGCACTCAACGAACAGTGTTACCACCTGGATGGGCAGAGGGCTTTTGTAATCCTTCACCAGCTATGATAATCGGCTAATTATTAAACGTAAAGTTATGGGGGGGTCTCACTCTTTCTAATCCCTATTTGTTATTAAGAGAAATAGTACCCCGTGTAGTTAATGCTGTAATTTTATTTAGGTGGCTGCCAAAGTTGTAAATATTGCTTCTGTCAACCTCACAACACTTTATTTTAAACTTCACCAAGGTTGCTACCATTGCAAAAGTGGTAAATGTAAAAAGAAATCTAGGTGCAGAATCTTGTAAAATAGGTTTTGTTTGAGAAAAAAATATTAAAACCTACTTTTGTGCTGAAGAATCCCAATGTATTACTTCTAAAGCAGCTTCATAATTTGTCTGCAAGTGTTGTTAATAAGGTAAAGGCATGTGTGGACTATGAAGTTACGGGGCACTCTAAAAAAAATTAACTCAGGTTTTGCAGAGTTTTACAAAAAACAAACAGATGTACAATAAAAAATAAAAAAGAATTACTCATGGCGTGAAGAAAGTTATAAGCTTGTGAGGCGTGAGAACCGTGTTGATTGATTATAACTCAAAATGGAAATTACGGATTATTCATTATTTCAAAAAGGCTGTTTCTACGAGTGTATGCATTACAAAGAAGGCCAGTGAAAGACAGCTCTAAAACAGGAGCCAAGGTAAAGGTCAGCCACAATATCCGACAATAATTTTCTTTCCACAAATTATGTATAGTACAATGCGTGCAAAAATCAGTGCATTAAGTCTTTGCCTTCACAGCAAGAGTAATACCACTATCTAAATTAGAATATAGAATATAGCCCTTACCAATGTTAGATGTATATTTAATTCAAGTAAAAAGTGGAAAAAGGTATCATGATAAATTTCCATACTTTGTGCATGATAACAGCGGTCTTTTAAAAAAAAATTATACAAAGGTTTAGAATTCAGAATTAAGAAACATTCTCAAATACACTTACAAACAAATTCTTTACTCTAGATCAACGTGTCCAGGTATTGTTGATGTTTAACACATTTTAGCTGAGAAAAACACCATAAGAAGCGTTTGTAATGGTTCTTGGCACTCTGTCTGTAGAATAAGTTTGACTTGTTACCAATATAGGACCCTATTCACAAAATAAAATCAAAACTTACTCTCACAAATTAAATATTTTATTTGTATGGTGTCCAAAAAATCCAAGATACCCCTGAGAATCAGCAACAATAATAATTTTTCAGCACTTGCAATTTTAAACATTTATACACAAGTGAAGGAACACTGCACATTTATACTTGTATAAATGCTTAGCAAAAGTGCATTTGTCCTAGCCAGTCTTTCATCTTTTTCCCAGTAAAGCAAAGTAGAATTCAACCACCCAATGCTCCAACTAATTAGGGGGGTGTTCTTGCCCCATTATCACCCTTGATACAGAATCACTCCTGCTCTTGACAGGTGTGGATTTGTAACCAGAAGCAGGGTGGGAATGGCTGGAAATGGCCGCTGAAATATTTTGTCAACAAAAAACACACATAGGTTTGCCCCTAACTTTCTAGGTACTCTCTCCCTGGAATACACACTCACTGCCCATTGGAGTGAAGATTAACTCGCAACAAACATACTCCATAGTGGGGTCTTTTTATAAGAGTAAGTCAATTTACAAGAGTACGTTCGTGTTTGCTACTTCCAAACAACAATTTACACTTGTTGCTCATATTCCTACAAACCCAAGCTGAACTAGTTAATCAGCCCAACAGCTCCTATTATTGAAAGTTAACCTAGTTGTTTCATAGATCAAATTTAAAATTAGCAGATGCAGACCCAGAAATCTCCATACACACAGATGGATCTACGTGCCATTTGACTGACAAAAGATCTTAAGAATCAATCTTTCATTTTCTCCAAAGGAGCTCTGTAATGGAAGAAATATAATCCCTCCATTAAAATTGTACACATTCAACGTATTCATTGCCCCTATTTCTTCATCCTGAATCCTCTAAAAGAGTGAAGAATACTCAGTGCTGGAATTGGAAACATTTTACTCTGGGAACCCATAAGCTGGGGGTCAAGGTGTGGCAACAAAAAAGGGGTGGAGATATGAGGGGTATAGTCATGAAAAGTAGTATGAGAGTCAACTTTTATTTTTAAAAACTCAGCCACAAAGAAATTGCCAACAAGGAGATATGTGACAGTATATCTGTTTTAGCTTAATTGATTGCAAAGGATGAATTTTAAAATATCTTATGGGGTAAAGGCACCTGCTACAAGGAGGTTGTGTGCCTAGTAAATCTCAAGGAATAGTATTATTAGTAAGATACTCGAGTGGTTGTTGCACCTGCTGGAGAGATCTTTTTACTGTTTAATATCACTTTTGACTCATAAAGTAGCCGGGGTGTGGAATTTATTAAAATATCTACTTGTCCATGGGACAGGTTGCTTCTTATATCTACCTGTCCTGTAAAAAATCTACTTTTCCCTTTGGTGCCATGTAGTGTGGCGACAAATTATAGCAGCAATCTCATTTAAGAGCCCTGATAATAGTCTTTTTGATTATGCCAGGTCTACTACTGTAGTAAGTTTGAACACTTGCAATTTCAGTCCCTACTGTAGCAATTTCCTTATTTTGCCACCATTCCGTAGATCTACCTACTGGGACTGGAGGAAGCAGTAAGCAGTAGTTCCAGGGCTGGAATGCCTTTGAGTCTGCAAACCTACTAACTTGCACGTTTTAAGGATTTTCACCAGCTCTCCTCTAATCTTTTCCCATAACGAGAAAGGTTGGAAATTTACTTGTGACAATGGCAGAAGTAGAAGTTCTTCCATGGTTGGGAAAAAAGTGGTTGGAGGGAAAGTGAACTTGTAAACGCTCAATAGATTTTCACATGGGCAAATCTACACATGCACAGTTGCTTGTGCTAAAATAGAGTTCACAAAAATTTTCTAGTACGATTTCCTGGTCTACTTCTGTTAGTTCTTGTGAATTCATGAAAGCCACTGTTTAAAACACTGTTTAAAAGACATATTCCATGGGTGAACTTTTGTGACTTTCTTTAAGAACTGGGTCCCTAATTAGGTCTGGCGTTAACAAAGGCATTTTGTTTTTACTAAACTTCTATTTCTCTCTTTATCAGCTGGCTTTACTGTGAGTAATCTCATTCTGCACTTCTACAGGGAGCATATTGGCACACAAAGTAGTTTTGTTCACTGCCAGGAATTATTGTGACAATCAGTGGTGTAGCAAAACTGGAGGGGGTCCCCTGCAAAGAACATGGAAGCCCCCCACTCCAGATTCACTCAGGGCAGGTGCTGTGCAATGGGGCTGTGAGGTCTTTGTTACACCACTGGTGGCAATGTGTGCTATTTGAGACCAAAAACATTTTTTTTCTTTTTGCTAGTGTTTGTTACTGTGGTGGGGGCCTGGCAGCTCCCACAAAAAAAAAGTGCTACAAAAGCTGTGTCAAAACAAGACATGCATTGACGAAATCAAAAGACAAAAAAAAAAATGTCAGAACAGCTGGCTTTGCCAGTGCTTGTTTACTTTCATGCTTCCCATAATCGTGTTGGAAATGGTTACTTTGATTTTCCATTACGAATATTTTTGGGAAATACAAGCATGCATCAACACAGTTTACTAAATGATGCTTCAAAGAAATAGCAACTAAAATTTCATAATAGTGAAACTTTTTTGTCCTAGTTGCATTTTTTCTGAACATTTTATTTTGAAAGCAAAGAATCATCACTCTTGCTTGCAAGCTTCTGCAAACATTTGCATCGAATCAGAGAGCATTCTGGGAGCATTATACTTAGCCTCATATTGTTAAACTTTTCAAACATGTGTGTACACTTTTTTTTTTTTTACTGGAACCACTGTCAGTAGTGCAGTGAGACCTTAAAATGTTAATTTACAGCGCTCACACTAATAATGAAGGCTTCTCATTAATTAACATAAATACAAGTTCGAACATTAACACATGGGTGCACATATTATCTAAATTTCAGACAGTTCCTTTCTCTGTAAACTGGCAGCCAAAGGGTTTGTGCTGCAGGGGGATGGGCCTACTTGTCCCAAGAACAAAATAAAGATGAAAACTTGTTGCCCTTGACCCCAAAAAATATGCATCCAGCAATAGGAATTCCACATCTCTGACCAGCATAGGGAGTTAATGTGTTTCCAATAAAGCATATCGTGTAACATGCAGGTGACAGATTTTATTTTATTTAGATAGCTAAGTTGGTTACTGCAGTTGATTTGCATGCAAACTGCAAGGCATGGGTTTAAAACAGTATTGTTTTTTTAATCTGTTGTGTAAATATAAGGCTGCTAAAATAGTTTTCTGGGTTTCAATAAAGTCTTAGACAACTCCAAGCACTGAATTACGTTTTAAATACTGATTTTGTGTTTCTCCTGGTTATGCACTCAACATATAGGCCCTCATTATGAGTCTGGCGGTCTACTGACGCCAGACTCGCTGTGGCAGTCCTACCGCCAATGGGTCAGTGGAGATGACCGCCATATTACAACCGTGCAGGGGCCCCCATGCATAGCCCTGCCGCGCATTCCACTGCCCGAATTATATGCAGTGGAATGCGCGATGGGTGCTGCTGCACCCAACGCACCGCCACATTGCTGCTGGCTCGATTACGAGCCGGCTGCAATGTGAAGGCCCAGTTCACCTCAGGGCCAGCGGGCGGAAATGCCGTTTTTGCCCACCGGCCCTGCGGTGAACTCCAAATAGGGCCGGGGGTGTTCTGCCCGCACTGGCGGTCAAGTGAGGGGATGAGTTTGCCTGCCAAACTCGTAATGAGGTCCATGATCTCTACCACTAAAGTCGATCTGTGACTCCTACAGCTTCAAACCCTCATTGTCTTATGTAACATCCTATATCTTGATTTACACACTTGTATGATTTATTGTCAATATAAAATGTGTGCGTGTGATGTGGTGCTATAAAAGAATAGTAAAAAATAGTAATAGTAAGTGCTATTTATATTGTTGTTAATATAAATACTTATAGATACATTATTACAGTACATGGATATATTTTATACAGGAATTCAACAAAGTCAAAAGCTACCCTCCAAATTTTAATTTTCCTTAATTACTTGCAAAGAGATAGCACGCTGTGTGCCTTTGTTTCCTCTCCTCTGCTTTGGCATCTAGGTGTTAGACTCCAGATAGCTTCCAGCCATGATTGCTGATGGGCCTTCAAATAGAAAACACCCTTTGCCACCTGCCATGTGTGAAAATGTGTTCTGTAAATAAGAATTTCAATTTTGTGCTTGCAAATTGTTGGTCCACCAGAGCTGAACTTAAGTGTATGATTAGGTTTAAGAATCAGACACAGTATGTTTATTTTACTGTTATGAATTTGCACAGCACACACTGCAAAAGCAAATGCTCGTAGGTACCAGCAACTGATGATTCAAAAGCATTAGACACACAAAAGTTGATGAAAGGACTGCTTGTAATAAGTCTAACCACTGGCAGTCGCACAAGGTAGCTTTCCAACCCATCATTTGCCCACCTTGTCATGTCAGTTTGGACCCAGCTATTTGCAAACCTCCTTTGAACCTGTTCAATAGGAACAATCCCGCAAAAATTGCAAAGCCAGATCCTCCCTGAACCGAAACACACGCAATCCAAGTCTGGTTTTGCCCTGAACGTTGCTGATCAGTCAGGCGTAGCTTGGTTCCTATGGCATAGAGAACTCAGGACCCATAACTGGGCATACCTTTGCCACTTAGGGCAGTAAATCAAATACATATAAGGTGGTGGGAGGGATGCTTTCAATTTGTATAATTTCTGGCAATCGTTCCTGGTAGCAGCCCAACCCATTGTTCTTTTGCCCACCATGCCACCTCAGTATGGACCAAGCCATTTGCAAATCAGTTGTGACCCTGCTCCAATTGAATCAAGCGAATACCACCTGCATAATCTTGAATATAAGTGGTACTGAGTGGAACACCTTCACTACAAAAACTTCCTGAACCAGGGAATAAAGGTGGGGCACACCAGAATGTTGGGCTAGACACCGAATATGTTTGTGAATACCAAAGAGGATCATATGTCACACTCAGGGTATAAGTCTCACTGGCTTACTGTGGGACATCTCTGTGTGAGAGGGGTATGTGGATATGTGTAAAGTAAGTGTCAGGCATGTTCATGTGTTTTCTGTAGGTGCTATTCTAGGGATAGCAGGTGCTGTTTGAGGGAGTGGTATAGATGAGGGGGAAGAATACAAGGACATGGTGGCTGGTCTGTGTGTACTAAAGACACTTAAGGCCTGATTTAAAACTTAGCATATGGGTCATTCCGTCACAACGGTGACAGATATCTCATCCACCGAAACTGAAATCCCATAGGACATAATGGGTTTAGATTTTGGCGGATAGTATTTCCGCCACCGCTGTGACAGAGTAACCCGTCCACCAAGTTCTATATCAGGGCCTTAGTCTTTGGGCAACTGCTTCTATTGTGAAGGAAATGTGGGGGAGGATATCAGTATTCCTTATGACTGTGCAAATCTATTGGTTAGCAAACTATAAACTATTCATTTTAAATAGGCTGAACTAACCTACAAGGTCCATACCCTCACACCAATCTCAAAGTAGAACAATTGCAACTTGTCAATGAGAAAGTCCAATTAGTTGAGATGGGCTCAATCCCCTGGGCTCATCAGAACCAATCCCGTTCGGGGTTTCAAATGCACCACTGTAAGCATGTATCGAGTAATGTAGTATAATATCTGGTGAACTAGGAAGGTATTAAAGTCACTTAACGTGGGACAAGGCAACAGTTGTGGGTCACTTACCATTAGGATTTGAGATGCAACCTGGAGTTGTCTCTTTTGTGGAACAGGTTCTGTGCCTCCTCTATCTCTGTTTGCCCAGTTCCTCATGACAGCTGCCATTCTCTCACCTTTAGTCCCTCATGTGGGTGATTAGAAAGGTTAGTGGAAGCCCCCTCCTTGACAGCAGTCATGTACTTTGGGGTTCCTTCCTTTTGCCGCAGAGACATGCCCATTCCGGATGATTGCAGTAATCAAAGGAATTATTCCAAGTCCTATGGGTCTGTGAATTCTCAGTTTTTCCCATCTGTGGTCAGAATCTTTGTTGCTGGATCCAGGTGGTTGTGCCCAATGTTCCTGTGTAGTACTGAAAGGAAGGCCAGGAACTTCTATCTCTGGATGTTTGATTTGTGTAAGAAATCGGCTTGTATTAAGATCCTGTGTGTGCTGTATAGGAAAGAACTGTTCTATTGATGGGCTTCATTGATATTCAGGTGTGCCTGATTTTGTTGAACAAAGCAAGCTGTGATCGAGGTCAGATCGTTCTTCCTCTGCGGCCCATGCTGAGGGTTCTGTGGGTTTCTGAAATCCCAACAGAAGAATGAAGCTTTGTGTGGTCAGTTCTGCTAGAAATGTTGCCAGGAAAGCAAGGATGTTGCTGGATTGGAGGCTCTCTAACAGAAGGGGACATTATTCCTGGTTCTCCAGTCTTCCACATCCACAACTTTTTTCTGCAGGAACCACATTTCCTGATCTAAAACCCATGTTTAGCCTGGGCAATCAATGTGAGCTTTCAGTGCAGCTACCTTTCACACTGGTATACATTGTATTAACTGAAATGCTGCAAGTCAGTTTTTATGGATTTGACCGCCGATGCGGTGGCCAAGGTGTCCTCAAGGACCAATCTCATTATTATAACTTAAAGGTCATTTCTTCCTCTATTGTGTTGGTGTGATTTCCACCATTTTGTTTGAACTGAGGTATGTCGTACCAAATACTTTGTCTAAGAAAAGCAATCAGTGCAAAGTGTTGTGTTTGGACATACAAGCGCCCTGAGCAATCTGGTGACCATGACATGCATCCCGAAATGTTTTTCCTGGTGCATCCTAAGGGGCAGGGTTGATATGCAGTCAATACACACTTTTATGGCTCTCGGGGTTGATAGATACCCTCAGCAGCAATGATCTTGTATGTTGGTGGAGATGCTGATATGACAAGATGACCTGGGACATGAGACCTTGAGAAAAAGTAAGCTGCTGGCAGGGTGCAGTGTAACATTGTTAGAAATTGGGTTTCTGGTTGGCAGAGGTATGCACCCTGGCCAAGCAAAAACCACAATCCAAGTCACGGTAAGTCACAAACACTCTACATTAACCTGTGCTCCCCTCTGCTAGCTTGGCACAGAGCAGTCAGGCTTAACTTAAGAGGCTATGTAAAGTATTTGTACAATCCTTCAAACAGTAAAACAATTAAAACACTGCTCAGAAAGATACCACACTGGGTAGAATAATAAAGCTTAATTTAAGAAATAAAACAAAATTACAAAAATCCGAGTAGAACTTGAGTTATGAATTTTTTAAAGAATAAACAGTATAAAAGCGCTTGAAAGCAAAAAACACCAATTGGGGAAATTGTATAACGCTGGGCCAGGACACAGTCCAGAGTTCAGGCCAACCGCGAAAGAGCACGTGCAAAATATAAGGACCCACTTAGGCCCGCTGAACAAAAGTACTGTGATCCTAGTTGCGTCGACGGTGAGAAGGATGCAAGGTGCAGCCAAGGGGCTGACAACACAGATACACAATCTCTGTTTACCACCACTAATTAACATCTGCGGACATCCTCCTGTGCTACACACCAAACAATACTTGCAACTTAAAAGCGGAAACTCTGAAAGATCCTGTTTGTCTCATTGCAGTCACCATCTAAGAACCACCCACAGTCATCTATGCATCAAAGCTCACACCCCTATGTTTAACACAGTCATAAAGCATCAGAGGCACATCAATCCCAAAGAGAAAAAAACGGCAAGCAAGAATGTTGTTCACTGGAACAGAATGTCATAAAATATACTTGCATAAACAACATTTGTGTGTAGTCTACCAGCATTGGTATAATGGAAGCAACGAAGCCAAGAATGAAGAGGCTCACAAAAGACACAGTCCACCAGTGCAGGGCCTAGATGATGCATCTGAGCTGCTATTCACCCTGCTGGTGAGTTTGATTTTACCAGTTCCTGATAAAAATTAAACAGAAAACCCAGAGGGGAAATACCAGCGACTAGAGATGGATTAAAGGTAGCGAAAGCACAGGATCCTGGCAGTCAAACAGCCCCCTGAACACCAGGATATAGGAGCAGCTGTCAACCTTCAGGCAATCACGGTTTAGACCAGTAAGCATGAGGCACACCGCACACTTCAGGCCTGATCTGAAAGATAATGCTCAAATGGAGGAAACTCGCTGCCAATGGTGTCCATCTCTCGGATGAAGAAGTGAAAGAAATACTGAGGGCTGAGAGGGGCAATCTACTTATGACACAAACTTTACTGAAAGTTACGACCGCAAAAGCATTAGCTATCTCGGAAAGAGGTTTGAGAAGGCCTTTACTGAAGGGATGTGTGGCAACTTGAGCCAAAGAGGAGGTGTGTCCAGGATGCCAATACTTTGAAGTACAAATTAATAAAATGGAGTACCACGCCTCAATTTGTGTTGCTCCTAGATCAATTCTTCATGGGCATCGAGAGGAAGAGTCATCTGGGGAGTATGGCAATCCAGCTGAAGTCTCATGCTGGGAGACTTAAGAGATGTTTCCATCTGGAATAGTGTGCCGCACAATGAATGAAAGGTAAGGCGAGGTCAGCAGTAATGCTAGTCATAGAGCTGGGCACCAATTGAAAGACATCCTAGAGGGGTTTTCCCTGAAAACACAACTCACAGAGAGGCACTGGAATGCATTGGTCCTATCGAGTAAGAATGTATGATACTAGTGAAGGCTAGAGGAATTACTCTGGTTTGAGGCAGGATGCCTGGGTACTTCTGTGCCCTGCAGGGGTTGGCGTATATAGACCTCATGGACATACATCGTGAAGGAAGATTTAGTAGATTCTAGTGTCCCTCATGCCTGAAGCCACCAGCTGCCACAATGCAGTACAGAGATGTTAACTTTGTTGGTGGCACATTCTCATCTTTATCCCTCTCCCTGTTCCATAAGAAACGAAGAGGTGTCTTGGTGGACATATTGTAGTAACTAGTAGAATGAGCTATATCAGGACCACTTTCTTCTTTTTTAAATATATATTGTTGAGAGGTATGTGGTTTGCACTACATGTGTCATTTCTATCATTCTTGTTTATTTACAATACCAATAAAGTTTATTTTGACAACAACAAGAAACACACACTCATCCTTCCCCACACTTATCCAAACACCCAACCAAATTCTGAATCTTAATCTTGGAAGAGGACTCTGCATGTATTATCACCTAAATTAATTTTAGTAATTGTCCTACAGCCATCAACTTTTCACAGAGAGAACAGGAAAAAGTGGAGTTCCTAAAAATACAACAGTTCATAACGTCCAAAGCACATTAATTCACAGCCATCCACGAAACAAATTGATTCCACCTCAAAAGGGAAACTCATTTTTTTGTTCTCTTTCTACCTGTTGCACCTGACACAATAGCCATATCCTCAGAATTTTGCAGACAAAAAAACAACCATCACTATTTGGTTCAAATTATGTCTAGTCATACCGCTCATATCACATCAGGAGGATTGTAACAAACATCTAAACAATCTCACTGAATGTTTTTGTAGCATGGAATAGGATTATATGTCCATACAGATGGCCCAAGCTACACCTGTAATTCAGCAACAGCACCCACCCTAACCAACCAATCGCCATAGTACAGGTGTTGAAGGAGAACAGCTATCTAATCCAAATCGACCAAAATTACAGCTCTCATTAACACCTTCAAATCACAACATACACAATTCCAAGTTTTCAATACAGTCCACTACTAGGAGGTGAGGTTTTACAGAGACTAGAAATGAGCCAGTAGCCACACAACAAATGTGGTTCTTCTATTATAGCATAAATAGACTAACTGTAATTGCAGGAAGACTGAACAATTGTACTGGATAAGGAAACAATGAAAGTTTATCTATGGTGTTTTTTATTTCTTATAGCTTCACGCAGTTACAGTTAGCATTATCTCTCTTACCTTTATGTTGACACTTTTACCTCTCCTTTCATTACAATGTCAGACGATGTTAACTATAAAATTACTATTAGTGAAGCACCATCTCCACCATGTGACATTTACCTCATCACTAGTGCCTAGCCCTACCTCTTACCAATGAGACATTTTTACTCATTGTACTATTAAGCTATTCCTAATAATTATTGTATTCTTACCCCAATCCACATGCTAAACCTAACACTACACTATGTTATGATAAATATCAAGTATTTTTGTATCATTTTCCTTAGTTTTAATGTAATGAATCCATACATTATTCTTTATCAATAGCAGAAAGAATGATAGACTCTAACAGTGAATAACAAGGATGTTTTACCAAGGGGTTCTAAGTGACATCAAATAGATAATAAGAGTGAAGTTTGAGTTATGAAGTCATTCTGAACCCTGCAGTGAAAAACATCCTTAATATAAATTTTACCCATGTATAATTTTAAGTTGTGTATGGCCCCCAAAGTCATATTTCCCTGCTTTTAACTGCTTGCATAGCAGAGGAGTAATGGGGGATCTGTATGTAGCATAAATTCTCACTGTCCCAAATATAAAAACAAATACCTGGCCTCCTGCCACCCACTCTAACCACCATCTGTGGTTTGCCCCCTCTCCGCTCCCGAAGCTGTGCTCTGCTCTTCATCAGAGAAAAGAGCAAGCACCACACTGACAGCCTGGACTTCCTTCATTAAGTATCAAAGGTGCCACTGTTGCTACGCCTTAGGAGTGACTAACCAGGTTAAGAGCATGTATTTACAATAGTGTGCTCAATGAGAGATATGCGTAATGTATAGAATATAGCTAGGTAACTGTAAATAACAGTGATGTTTTTAACTGAGGAGTTCTGACTAACATCAAACAGTCAACTAGGGTGAAGCCTGAGTTGTCTATGATGCTACACAGAACCACTAAGTTGAAAAACATCCCTATTATTAATCTTTTTTCTATAATTTTATGTATATGTGACCCCCAAATTCATCTGCCCTTGCTTTCAACTGCTGCACATGGGTAGTGGAGTAATTAATAGTAATATATAACATAGAAACAGACCACCTGCTACCCACCTCCACCATCCTCAACAAATACCCTTCCCATTCACCCTACCAACCTCTGTGCAATCTGGCCCACTCCCTGCTGAAAGCCGCGCTCTCTGCTGTCACCCTGGGAGCAGTGAGCCGCCACTGCACGGACAGCGCTTCTCTGATGGCAGCTTGTCAGTTTGGGGCTGCCCTGACATGGCGGGATTGCTGTTGATGCAAGCACAGTGCCATCTGCGTTCTACCACCTCCCTTAGGTCTAACCTTGTCCCTGAAGCTACCCTAACCTAAACCATGACGCTTAACCCGAAAAATAGAACTTTAAGCTATTATTCAAATCATTTCAAAATAATTTACTGCATTTTAAACCATGTTAACACAATACTACATTATCCTAACCATAAGGCTAGCCTGACACTAACCAATAATAATACTTTTATAATATTGTTTATTCTAACATTTTTAATTTCAACTTACAGCATTTAACTAAAATAAAATAAATGCATGGTTAATATCTAATTATTTTAACTTGTTTAACCTTTGAAGAAGTAATAGTGCACAAAGTAAATGCAAACAAGGTAATGGTTATGAAGGGTAATTTTGTTGAGTTAACGGTCAGTAGAGGTAAAATAGAAGAGGAAATTATATGCCCCAAACACAAGTGGGCAAAATAGGAACTTGGCACAACAGATGAGTCTCAACGAGCTCGGCTCATACCTACTGTCTGACCAACACCTTTTAGTCAGAAAGAATGAGTGAAAAGGCTTGTGTTAATACTTGCTAAGTGCTCCCAAGGCCCTTCAAGGTATGTTAATTGACAGGTGCTTAGGCGAGCTTTTCACATGAAAATAGCCATTGTATGCACGCAAACTCAAAAAGTTACTTTCAACACCATCAAAAGAGCTGTGAATTAACCAGAATATTTGTTTATGTCTGCAGTGAGTAGCTCCTGTTGGTTGTTATAGGTTAGTTGATATAACAACAAAAATCAAACACACATGAAGATTTATTACATGTAGTATGGAATCTGGACACTGCCAATAAGGTGTCCATGACCATGTAAGAGACAAACTCCTGAGTGCCCTTATAAGGCCATGGAACAAGTGATTTGCAAACACCTCATTATGCACGCTCTGTTTGTTTAATTCTTTATAATAACTACCCCCTTAAACACAGTGCATGTTGAATTGATGGACAGAAATAATGAATGTTATTCTGTTACCCAATATCGGTCATATGTCTCCAGTTTCTCAATAGCTCCATGTATAGGAAGCAATGGAAGAAACGACAATAACAGTATAAAATAATATATCGTGGAAGGATGTCAGCTTTTTTACTTGTTGCCTTGGTGTACTTAAACATATATATGAATGAAAAAGCAAGATTACAACATTCTTTTATTTTCCACGGCTATCAGTTTGGATAAGAAGAGCATTTAGTATGCTTGACTTGAGTGACATTGCTTGTTGACTACACAATACAAAACTTTTTCAACCGAAGTTTTTCAGTGCTGCCACTTTCGATCTTTTTGCACTTTTCTGTAGTGTCTTCAATATATGAAATGAATGGTAGCAGAGCTCAAGAGACAACTCTCCTGCCTGTCATCTCAGCTGGAGAATTGCGTGCTGAAAGTGCTCGGTGGGGGTGGTGGAAGGGAATGGATGAAAGGAGAGGAGGAGGGGTGCAGTGGGCAATGTAAGGGACGCAGACACATGAAACAACAATAGGCTTCTAGTAATTTTATCCACTACAAATACAGATGCCAGAGGTTTTGTCACAAAGAAGGTAAATTACACCTTTCTACACCAGGGTCCTCAGTTTAATACATATTTCATATGACTACATAACTGAGTAAAAACTGTACTTGTCTATCACTATTTCTGCCTTCCAGCAGGAATGTAAAAAAAGGATGTAAAACCTGCACACGGTGAGTACAAGGTGCACAGTGCAATCTGACTGACATAACGGTGCTGCTTTACATTAGAAGGATGATTGATAAAATACCACCAGCCTCATTGCTTGTATTTAGGTCGATGCAATTGTTGGCACGTCTGACCTTAATAAGTAAACTTACAAGGGGACGCAAATAGATTGATGAACCTTCTGACTCGCATTTAAGTTTAAGATGTTCCCACCATATATCCCGTACATTCAGATCAATAATCAATAACCAAACAATAACATCAATAATCAATGATAATCAATAGCATTAGTAATCAATTGGAGTCAGTAATTATCACACACCATGACTTTTCAGTCATGACTAACCACACCTTTTAGTAAAAATTAGAATATTTATTTCCCTATATTAACAATGCTAATGTCACGTAAGATAATATCAAATGATAGACAGACAGAAACATCACTGGCTGTCCAAAGCGGCAAAAGAAATGTAATCTAATCAAAGCTTGAACAATCACACATTCTAAGGTTATGGTGCAAATTAATAACAAGAGCAATTGCGCAAATGATATCACATACATTTATTCAGCAAAGGAAAGACATCGAATGTTACTCCATATAGCAAACTCTCATTAGTGAGGATCATTATCTAACACCAGATTAGCATTAGCATGTTGGGCTCCATGCAAAACAATTTAGTCAACACAATTTGGAAAAACATCTAACTATGGATCTATCAAAATAGTGCGGTTGGTACCTAGAAAGAAAAAGCAAATAGGCATAACAAAACATATGCGTAACAGTATACCTCTCCTCAATTCGATGGCCAAACTAAGATAGTCTTCATCATCAGGACATCAGTTTGGTCAGCAAGGCATCAGGATTCAGCATCAAAGTTCAGGAAATGCAGCCTTTAAGCAATTCCAAAGAATAGGGGTAAACCCCCAAGAAGAATGGTGAGAATGGAGCATCTCCTCTTGGAGCGGTCCGGCTAAGTTAGATTTCCTAAAGCTACTTCCCATGTCCCTATTGGCCAAGGGATCGTATGTTCACACTTTGTCCAATAAAACTAAAATATCAAATCTACAGTTTCTACTAGTACACGGTTCACTTGGCTTCTCTTGTAATGTCCTCATCATCCGGCTTGTCAGGTAACAATATTGTTTCAGCTTGTACTCCAGTCAGTGCGGTTATTGTTCTCCTCTTGAGAAAGTCAGACTTACACATTTTACACTTGTAATGTTACATTTTACAAGAACAGCATCTTCTAGCAAGTGGTTCTCATGAGAAAGACTTTTAGCTATGAACACATTTGGTCAGCACAGTGGAATATCACAATTCAATTCTCTAAGCTAACATTTTATTAATCAGTTCAGAAATATAGCTTGACATGAGGCCATGCAACTAGGCCAAGACCTCTGCTAAGTTAAGACCTACAATTAATAAAGCTAATACATAATGCATAACCCTTAATATGACAATTTACTGCATTAATCAAACATAAGCTCCATATTTCATAATAATAAGCCTTTAATAGGTACACTTTGTGAACATTGACGGCCACTCAGGTGGACACATCAATCTCTATATCAATACATTTTCTACGCACATCCATTACTCAGAATACATGAATATTCATTAATATTTCTATTAAAACACTTGCTCTAGCACAATTACTGGGAAGAAATAACCATGGAGAGGTAAGGTAATGTTACCAGAAGGTGTAGTTTGGGTACTGCTTTTCAGAAACCAACAACTAACCAGCAATCTCACAGCCAGTCAGTGCTGTAGAAAAAGTAATATTTGCATATCCCTTTTTCCAAGCTGCCGTCTCATGACTGAAAAGGCTATAGCTAGCTCTCATGGTGAATGTCAAGAGTATATACAATTGAAAATCCAGACCAGTTTATTCTACAGAACAAAACAAAATCTCACTGCATGCGAGTCACAGAAAAAAAATCAAAGCTATTTTCTCCCTGGCTCTCGTGCAGCAATTATAATACATTAGCACCTTCAACTTATCAGTATCTTACCTGGCCATCTTTAAAAATACTTCCCCTTTGCCAGTAGGAGGAGTTGTCGATATAACATTATCTTTCACCTGTCTCCTCGAAGATGCTATACTCTATTTTTAAAGAGCGACATTCTTAGCAGTTACTATGTGCCACATTGACTGCCTGTATAAATTAAGTTATATATGCTCTAAAAACAACAAACGCTTCTCAGTAATGACACTGCTCGCTTTTCAAGACTAATCAGAAATCTTGATGAAATGTATACATTTATAATTCCTTTTCTTCTCCTTGTATTCTTACAGCCGACTACTGTTCTTTGTTATACATGGACTGAGATGTGTATTTAAAATGCGATTGGCCTAAGTTGGAACACTTAACATGCAGGTATTTTGGAGGTCACGTAATGCAGTTCCATTGAGAAGTCAACCTGCGTCTGCTGTCCACTACAGAGAGAGCAGATCGTGTCCAATCTTCAGCCCATAGTCAAAATTAATGGCAAATCAATTAGACACAATTGCCAAATTGTACTGTGTGGATCACTGTGAAAACAAAGAACGCTGTAATGAACCAATGAAACAAGGACGAATCTAAAATTAAATTTCATAGTGATTTATAAAAAATCAACCCATAATAAATGTCATTATGCTTAAGACATGGCATCCACCACAAACCAATCTCAACCCTTTCCTTTAACTTCTACCCGCACTCAGCGCTAACTCCAACCCTCAAGCTTAACCTACCTAGCCTTCATCCCACTTCTAACCATAAATTCATGTACAACCTTTAAACATAATTTCAATGTTTAACCCTCTTTAAGTGTAGTCACATTGCTTTTTTTTAAAAAAAGTACTCTACTGGTAACAACTCACAACCTACTTCAAATGTTAGTGATCAGTTGGATTATATAAAGACAGTGAAAAAAGCATGAGATAATAGTAGATTATTTTAATAGCAGTGTTACATCACTTAGGTGGTCATTAAAACCCTGGCGGACGGTAATAAAGCTGCGGTAATACCGCAAACAGGCCGGCGGACAAAAAAATGGAATTACGACCCTGGCGGAAACCGCCAACAAAGACAGCCACTTTAACACATCGCCCCCCAGGGCGGTACAGACAAACAGCGCGGCGGTCACCGCCAACAGACAGGCGGAAGACAATGTACCGCCCACACTATCACAACACACCAATCCGCCACCTTTTCCGGGGCGGATTCACCGTGGATAAAAACACGGCGGAAACAGCTTTTGCTATGGGAAAACGCTCACCTCAACACATCCCACGAGGAACGAGGACTCCATGGACCCGGAACTACAAATCTTACCTGCCCTTGCATTCCTGCTCATTTACGACCAACAGGGACGTAGGCGCAGAACATACCGGTGAGTACTGCACCTACGACACGGGGAGGGGGGAAGCAAAAGTTACGGGGACACCCACCAAACACCCCCACCCTCGCATATTACAACATACACACCAATGCAGTCACAAAAATCACAGTAACAACCCACAACCCCCCCGGAAGAATGCAATGACAAAGCGAATAGCGGCCAAACTTTGTATTGTGCCAATATACTACTCATTAAAAAATATACGGATATATATCACGAAATCTGTCAAAAATAAATGTACCAAACAAGAAGTAGTGCAGATATGTACACAACAATGTCCGTGCACCAACAGTCCAAAAATGCATGGGCGACGCCCACAATAGATACCTGACCAAAATCCGAGAGAACACTGCCGGGGCATCAGATAGAAACACTAAAGGCACCTCAGGGGGAAGGGAAGGGGTGGCACCTCAGCCACATGAATGCGAAGCCAGATCCACGATGGGGCTCCATGCCCATTGATGTATCCTGGGGAGTGCAAAGCCACAGTCTCTCAAGTCTCTACAGTGGGTGGGTTGCCCACTGTGCCATCCTGGGGAGTGCAAAGCCACAGTCTCTCAAGTCTCTACAGTGGGTGGGTTGCCCACTGCTTTATCCTGGGTAGTGCAAAGCCACAGTCTCTCAAGTCTCTACAGTGGGTGGGTTGCCCACTGCCATATCCTGGGGAGTACAAAGCCACAGTCTCTCAAGTCTCTACAGTGGGTGGATTGCCCACTGCCATATCCTGGGGAGTGCAAAGCCACAGTCTCTCAAGTCTCTACAGTGGGTGGATTGCCCACTGCCATATCCTGGGTAGTGCAAAGCCACAGTCTCTCAGGTAGATGCAGGTCTCCACTGGTTCTGGAGGGGGACTGGTGCCCAGACTGGATGAGTCTCCCCGTGAAAGTACCTGTCCTGTCACTGTCCCAGCTGCACATGGGAGAACGATGCCTGATGTGCCGGACTATTCATACCCACACGGTCTTTGCCCTGTTCAGCGGTCTTCACCATGGCGGTCTTGGCCTTGCTCAGCGGTGCTTTGCCATGGCTGCCTATGGACTGTTTAGCAGTGCTTTGCCATGGCGGTCTTTGCCCTGTTCAGCGGTCTGCACCATGGCGGTCTTGGCCTTGTTCAGCGGTGCTTTGCCATGGCTGCCTATGGACTGTTCAGCGGTGCCTTGCCATGGCGGTCTTTGCCCTGTTCAGCGGTCTTCACCATGGCGGTCTTGGCCTTGTTCAGCGGTGCTTTGCCATGGCTGCCTATGGACTGTTCAGCGGTGCTTTGCCATGGCGGTCTTTGCCCTGTTCAGCGGTCTTCACCATGGCGGTCTTGGCCTTGTTCAGCGGTGCTTTGCCATGGCTGCCTATGGACTGTTCAGCGGTGCTTTGCCATGGCGGTCTTTGCCCTGTTCAGCGGTCTTCACCATGGCGGTCTTGGCCTTGTTCAGGGGTGCTTTGCCATGGCTGCCTATGGACTGTTCAGCGGTGCCTTGCCATGGCGGTCTTTGCCCTGTTCAGCGGTCTTCACCATGGCGGTCTTGGCCTTGTTCAGCGGTGCTTTGCCATGGCTGCCTATGGACTGTTCAGCAGTGCTTTGTCATGGCGGTCTTTACCCTGTTCAGTGGTCTTCACCATGGTGGTCTTGGCCTTGTTCAGCGGTGCTTTGCCATGGCTGCCTATGGACTGTTCAGCGGTAGCCTAAGATGGCGGTTCAGATACTGACATTGGTGTGTGGCATGACGATCTCCACACTGGACATTGGTATGTGGCATTACGATCTCCACACTGGACATTGGTGTGTGGCATGACGTTCCATCATTGCCCAGCGGGGCTGTGAGATTCTGGACCCTCCTGGGCTGTGACTCCGGCGGTTGCGGTGGTCTCCTGACCAGTAACGATACTTGAGCCCTCCTGGGCTATGACTCCGGCGGTTGCGGTGGTCTCCTGACCAGTAACGATACTTGAGCCCTCCTGGGCTATGACTCTGGCGGTGGACTCCGGACCAGTGACGATACTTGAGCCCTCCTGGGCTATGACTCTGGCGGTGGTCTCCGGACCAGTGACGATACTTGAGCCCTCCTGGGCTACGACTCTGGCGGTGGTCTCCTGACCAGTAACAATACTTGAACCCTCCTGGGCTACGACTCTGGCGGTGGTCTCCGGACCAGTAACGATACTTGAGCCCTCCTGGGCTATGACTCTGGCAGTGGTCTCCGGACCAGTGACGATACTTGAGCCCTCCTGGGCTATGACTCTGGCGGTGGTCTCTGGACCAGTGACGATACTTGAGCCCTCCTGGGCTATGACTCTGGCGGTGGTCTCCTGACCAGTAACGAGGGTTCTGGCGGTTGTGTCTGGCCCGCCGGAAATGATGGCGCACTCCTCCGCCGTGACACTCACAACAGGTTGGGGAGACTTCCTCTGGACCCTCCCCACCTTCTTTTGAGTTACAGAAGACTCACCAATCGCCTTGGATCCCATTTCACTGTTTGTACCACCAGGAGTCTTGACATGGTCCCGTCGTCCAATCTCCAATTTCGGAGCGTTCACAGGGGGTGGGCTGACAGTGCCTTGGCTCCGGGTCCTACTGCCTGCCCTGGTGGATGGGGCACTCCAAAAACCTGGACACACACACCACTGGTACTGGAGGCATTTTGGCTGAGGCGCTACGACGGGACTGATGAATTGGAGGGGGGAGGGCTGGGGGTAAAAAGGTCAATTTGACATAGGGACAGTTTCTGACGAACACTGGGATGGGTAGTTGGAGGGGCTCTGGGAGTGCAGGCAGAGGAGGTGGTTGTAGAAGGTGTCACTTTAGGTGTTTTGGGTGCAGGTGCAGGTACTGGAGGCTGTCGTGAGGTGGATGGATGTTGGGTGAGTGATTGCTGGCGTTTGTGTACTTTGGGAGGGGGCGTCACAGACACACTGGGAGAGGACACAGGGGACGTGTATATGGCAGTGGAGGTGGTGAGTGCAGGTGAGCGTCTTGTGGTGCTGGGTGTCCTGGTGCGAGTCCTAGTGCCTGTAGATGTGGTGCATGCAGGTGTGTGTGTAGACGAGACTGGGAGGGAGGAGGGAGAAGAGGAGGAGGGGGACACAGTGGAGACAGTGGATGTTGCTGTGTCTGTATGGTCTGATGCTTGTGTGAGTGCTTGTGGTGAGTGTGGTGCCTATGTTTGCTTGAGCTACTTTTGGGTGTTGACTTGTGTGCATGCTGGTCTGTAGGTGTGCTTGGGATGGGCTAGGGGACCGGGGATTGGGTCTGGGTGGAGGAAGTTGGAGGGGGGAGGCTGGACACAGGGACAATGGCTGCCATCAGTGTTGAGGCAAGAGATTGCAGGGTTCGCTGAAGGACAGCCTGACCAGAAGGAATGCCTTCCAGGAATGTATTACCATGTTTCAACTCTCGTTCTACACCCTGGATGGCATTCACAATGGTAGACTGCCCAACAGTGAGTGACCTGAGGAGGTCAATGGCCTCCTCACTGAGGGTAGCAGGGGTGACAGGGGCAGGGCCTGAGGTGCCTGGGGCGAAGGTGATGCCCACCCTCCTGGGTGAGCGGGCACGGGGCGAACGCTGAGGGGCTGCTGGGAGGGCGGTGCTGGTAGGGGAGGTGGCGGCTGTACCTGTAGAAGTGGGGCGCACAGATGGTGCCGCCACCACAGGGGAGCTCCCATCGGCGGACGAGTCCGTGTCGCTGTTTGGTGATCCTGTGGCCGACGTGAAGCTCCCCTCGCCCTCCGTCCCACTGGTGAAATCAGAGTCTGTGGTGTGGCATCCCTCCATGGCCATGTGGGATGCAGCTCCCTCGTGCTCCGGTGCCACTGTACCTCCGCCTGATGATGCTGATGTACAGAAGGACAGGAAGATCAGAAAAA
Organism: Pleurodeles waltl; assembly: GCF_031143425.1. Taxonomy (NCBI): domain Eukaryota; kingdom Metazoa; phylum Chordata; class Amphibia; order Caudata; family Salamandridae; genus Pleurodeles; species Pleurodeles waltl. Next base: position 585,677,855 of record NC_090439.1, on the reverse strand, counting down.
GGGTGGAGACAGAAGAAAGAGAGTTTTAGTGCATGGCATACCGCTACCGTTGGCGGACAAGACAAACGCAGCAGCCCCCTGCATTACGCTGTGCTCCTGCCCTCTGCACATGCAATTCCTGGGAAATGGCCTACATGGTAATGGTAGACATCTGCCCACATGGATGGCAAAGGGGCAACTAAACATCAATTTACCTATTTTTTGAGCTGGGGTAGAGTGCCACATGGCCTACATAACGGAGGGGCCTTGCCTACCTAACTCGCCCTGGCCTAGGGACACCCACAGCCCACCACCCCCACCCAGACAGCTCCACAGCACGCAAAGTCCATTGCATGAGGTTGAACTCACCCCCTTGTGTCTGCTGTGATGTCCTTAAGCGCCCATCCAACTCCGGGTAGGCCACCGCCAGGATCCGGAACATCAGGGGGGTCATGGTGCGACGGGCACCCCTCCCACGTTGGGAGGCCATCCCCAGCTGAGCTTCCGCCGTCTTCTTGCTGCAGCGGCGAATGTCCTCCCATCTCTTCCGGCAGTGGGTGCTCCGTCTATGGTGGGTCCCCAGGGTCCGGACCTCCTTGGCGATGGCACGCCAAATGTCCCTCTTCTGGTGGGCGCTGACCTACATGACATGCACAAGGAAAGAGGAACAGTCATTACCTACTGCACCGTCGTTGTAATTGGCCCCCTCCCAACTCTATCCCTGTGGCCCATTCATCCCCATGCATGTCTGTTCTATGTACTCTGCCCCCTTCCCTCATCCACCCAGCCCTCTCCACCCAGGCCTAGCCCATACAACGTGCTCCCTGTGTACTAACCTGTTGGTCTGGAGGACCGTAGAGTAGCGTATACTGGGGAAGGACCCCATCCACAAGTTTCTCCAACTCCTGTGCAGTGAAGGCAGGGGCCCTTTCCCCAGACGCAGCAGCCTTCGTCGCTTCCAAACCGAGGTCACAGCAGCACTAGCAGTGTAGGTCCTCTCCTGTCGAAGGTCAGGTATCTAGTGATTGAACAGATAGAAAATGGTGGTGACGTCCGCGGCGGTGACGTCCGCGGCGGTGCGCATCATCACCGCCAGCGCACCTGTTCATTGGCTCCTGGGACCCATAGGGTCCAATGTTAACCAATACAGCATTGCGCCGCGCTCTACGACCGCCTACCGCGACGGTGTGCAACGCCAGCGCAGTTACCCCACAATTCCATTGTCCCATATTAGAGGTCAGGCAGCCGCCATTTCAGGGGCCCACATGGCTTCATTTACTACTGCGTCACACATACCGAGGCCTACACTCAAAACCTTTCCCGGATGGGTTAATTGTCTGGTGTCGTCTTGTGTATGACTGTGGGTACATACCTGGAGGAATGCTGACAGTTTTTTCGCTGTTGTCCTTCTTAGGCACCGTCAGTTGGAACATATTGGAAGATGGCGGAATCCGCCAGTGTACCGACCGCTGGTGGACCTGTTGACAATGGAAGAGCGACATGTCATCGTGACCTACCGGTTTGACCGTGCCACAATCCGGGAACTATGTACCCAGTTGGAGCCTGACCTGATGTCACCAATCCGCCATCCGACTGGAATACCCCCTGACGTGCAGGTGCTGTCAGTGCTCCATTTCTTAGCAAGTGGGTCTTTTCAGACAACAGTGGCCATGGCATCAGGGATGTCCCAGCCTATGTTTTCCAACGTCTTGTCCAGAGTGTTGGCTGCCCTGCTGAAACACGTAAGGAGATACATCATTTTCCCTGAGCTGGCGGATTTGTCTACAGTGAAAGGTGACTTCTATGCCCTCGGACATATCCCCAACGTCATAGGTGCCATTGATGGGACCCATGTAGCTCTGGTCCCCCCCCGCAGGAATGAACAGGTGTACAGGAACCGGAAGAGTTATCATTCGATGAATGTCCAGATGGTCTGTTTGGCAGACCAGTACATCTCGCAAGTAAATGCAATGTTCCCTGGCTCAGTGCATGACGCCTACATCCTGCGGAATAGCAGCATTCCTTATATGATGGGTGAACTCAAGAGGCACCGTGTATGGCTATTGGGGGACTCTGGTTACCCCAACCTGTCCTGGCTACTGACCCCAGTGAGGAATCCCAGGACCAGGGCCGAGGAACGCTACAATGAGGCCCATGGGCGGACTAGGAGGGTAATCAAGCGGACCTTCGGCCTCCTGAAGGCCAGGTTCAGGTACCTCCATATGACAGGTGGGTCCCTATTCTACTCACCGAAGTAGGTGTGCGACATCATCATCGCCTGCTCCATGCTCCATAACTTGGCATTGCGACGCCAGGTGCCTTTTCTGCAGGAGGATGATCCAGATGACGGTGTTGTTGCAGCGGGGGAGCCTGGGGAGCCTGTGGACAGTGATGAGGAGGAAGCTGATGAAGATGAAAACGACAACAGGGAGTCAGTCATATAGCAATATTTTCAATGAGACACAGGTGAGTACAATTTCATGTTTCACATTATATTACATTTCACACGTCTACCTCTATCCTGTGCCTACATTTCACTCCCTATTTGTTAACTGAGTTGTCCCCTTCCATTTCAGTTTCACTAATGTGTTGACCTACGTGTCAACAGCTTGCACCCTTGAAAGGCTTGTGATGTGTGACATTGGTATGTTGACCTTCCAATGGCTAACCTTTTTTAACACTGTAATTGACAATACAAAGTTCACAATCATTGACTGACTCCAATATTATTGAGGTTTCAAGGGTGTTTATTGAAGTGCATAAAAATGTAGGGGGGTTGTGAAATGGGGAGAGGTCATGGTGGAATAATGTCCATGGCAGAGTCCAGTCTATTAGTCTCACAGGTACATTGCACATCTGGCCATTGGAAGTGGAGCTGGGGCAGTTCCAATCTGGACAGGGTAACAAAGTGGGACAGTGGGGGGACAATCAAGGTAGTCCTATTTCCTGGCGGGGGTCTTGCCATCTTGCTCTGTCCTGTTCCTGGATCTCAGGGCCCGCTTGCGTGGTGGTTGTCCGTCTGCAGGGGGTGGGGTGCTGGTGTGGTGGTCCTGTGGCGGGGCGTCCTATCCACTAGCGCCAGTGGAGGTGGTGGGCAGTTCGTCGTCCTGGCTAGTGTCAGGGGCCCCTTGGAGTGCCACGGTGTCCCTCAAGGTCTTTTGAATGTCCGTCAGCACCCCTACGATGGTGCCCAGGGCGGAGCCGATGGTCCTGAGCTCCTCCCTGAACCCAAAATACTGCTCCTCCTGCAGGCGCAGGGTCTCCTGCAACTTGTCCAGGACCGTTGCCATCGTCTCCTGGGAGTGGTGGTATGCTCCCATGATGGAGGATAGGGCCTCGTGGAGAGTGGGTTCCCTTGGCCTGTCCTCCCTCTGTCGCACAGCAGCCCTCCCAGTTTCCCTGTGTTCCTGTGCCTCTGTCCCCTGGACCGTGTGCCCACTACCACTGCCCCCAGGTCCCTGTTGTTGTTGGGGTGGTGGGTTAGCCTGGGTGCCCTGTAGTGGTGGACACACCGCTGATTGACCTGTCCTGGGTAGGGAGGTATGGGTCCGCTGGGTGGGTGCTGTGCTGGTGTTCCCAGAGGGTGGCAGTTCGGTGTTGGGCTGTGGCTGGGCAAGGGGAACTGACTGTCCTGAGGCCCACGATGGTCCGGGCTGGTCATCAAGATCCAGTAGGGCAGAGCTGCTGTCGTCACTGAGGGCCTCTTCTGGGGGTGGAGTGGTGTTGTCTGGACCCTCTGGTGTGGTGGCGGTCCTTCTGGTTCCTGCAGGGGTATGAGAACATGATTATTGCATGTGTGTGTTTCATGGTGTGCAATGGATGGGTGTGTGTGAACCCCAGTGCAGGCATTCCTGTGTGGGGGCTTGTGTGGTGATGGTTGGGGGGTGTTGTGGGTCTGTGCAGTGGGCATGCTTTAGTGATGGGTGTCCATGCTTAGTTGTGTCATGCAGGTCTTGGGGTTGGGATGGGTGGTTGGTGTTATGGGTAGATTAGTGAGGAGTTAGGGTGATATGGGAGGGTGTGAGGGTGGGGGTGTGTGATAACATGCAGGTAGGGTGGGGGATATGATAGTGAAGATTAGACTTACCTGTGTCCGTTCCTCCGACGACTCCTCCGAGGCCCTCAGGATGCAAGATGGACAAGACTTGCTCCTCCCATGTTGTTAGTTGTGGGGGAGGAGGTGGGGGTCCGCCGCCAGTCCACTGTACCGCGATGTGGTGCCTGGATACCGTTGAACGCACCTTCCCCCGTAGGTCGTTCCACCTCTTCCTGATGTCCTCCCTATTTCTTGGGTGCTGTTGACCCTGTCGACTATTCTTTGCCATAGCTCCAACTTCCTGGCTATGGATGTGTACTCTACCTGTGCGCCAAATAGCTGTGGCTCTACCCTGATGATTTCCTCCACCATGACCCTGAGCTCCTCCTCAGAGAAGCGGGGGTGTCTTTGGCGTGACATGGGGTGGTGTGTGTGATATGTGGGGTAGTGTATGTGTTGATGAGTGTGGTGAGTGTAGTGGTATGTGGAGTTTTGTGCGTGGATGTTGTGTGGGTGATGGTGTAGTGTGCCTCTGTGTGATGGTGTTATCTATTCTGTGCTGTCTCTCTTTGGCCTTCGTCTCTAATTTGTGGTCGTAGGGGTTTGTGGGTGATGTGAGTGTGTGTTTTATATTGTATTGGATGTGTGGGAGTGGTGTTTGTATGTGTATCAGGTGTGTGTATTTTGAATTGTCCTATGTGGCGGTGTTTTGGAGAGGTGTGTGTATTTTGAGCGCGGCGGTGTGTACCGCCAATGGAATACTGCGGTTGAAAGACCGCTGCGTGGATTCGTGGGTCATAATAGCATGGGCGTGTTTCTGTTGACGTGGAGGATTTGTTTCCGCATATTTATCGCTGACCTTTGGTGTGGCGGACTTGTGTGGGTGTTTGAATTTCGGCGGATTCCGTGATGTGTGTCATAATAGCTGTGGCGGTCTCCCGCGGCGGTCTTCTGCACGGCGGTAAGCGGCTTTTACCGCCAATGTTGTAATGACCCCCTTAGTATCTATTTCACCCCATTATTCACCTCAGAAAGGACCATGGCCTACGCAGTTGCCATCCATTTCTAGCTCAGCTTTATTGCTAATTTCTAAAATGCTCAGGGCAGATTGAAGCTCTGTAACGCAAAGGCAGGACACATTTATACAGTCTGCAGTGCAAAAACAGAAGGTGGTTTTACATTCTTCCTTATTTTTGTCAAACCTTTTCCCCAGCCCACACTCTACTACATACATTTGTTGGTCCCAACAATGCAGTTATGAATATCTGCTTTCTTCAACTATGACAGGCATGACAAATATATGGGTCCATTGCTACAGGGACCTTGAAAAATTGACTATTGTAATTTCACATGTGGGAGTTTCCCAAACATACATTCCATAACTTCAGTGGGTGCCTAACTATATGACCAGCAGATAAGTGGGCAAGAAAAGGGAGAAATGCTGCAGGTTGCCAGAGAGGATGAATTCCAAAACTAGTCCCTGATCATAAATGCCTCCATGATCATGTCCCGAATTGTTTAGGTCAGCAGCTCAATCCAACAGTTTCCACCTGTCTTATGGCAGGCAGTGGAAAATCTGTTACATGTCCCTTAAAAAGATTAACAAGCGGCAACAGGAGACTTCTGACGTTGTAGACTTAAATGAAGGTAGAAGATCAAAGTTGCTGAAGAGCGCTCTTCTTCTACTGCACCACACGGAGTAAATTTAACCAATCCTTATTTTCTAGATCAACATTTTTCTTGAGGATGGAACAGGATAAGACAGGCATCTAGCAGCGTTTTCATTTGCTTAGACTATGATTAGATGTGGGTCATTTCTCACTCATATACACTTATTTAATAGAAATACTCTGACCCGAATAACAACCTAAAAAATTTGTATATTTTAAAGTTTCTTCAAAGTGTTTTTAGTACCTTTAAAATTGAAGAATATGCTACTGCGTTTCTCCAGTAATCGTGATACAGGACTCTTCTGCCATAATCTCAAAGAGTGTGAAACATATCGATATGAAAAAAGGTCAAAAAAGAAGGGCGAGTAGAACCTAGAGTGATAATTCATATAAAGAGGGTTGCCTCTTTGGAGTCAGGGGCCTAAACTTGTAGTGAAAAGTTGAATTTGAGTCTCACCTGGGGTGCTTAGGTCAGTCAACTTGCACACATTACAAACATATGCATATTAAATGTAGTGCACCTGTTTTCAGTACATGGTAAATAAGTACAGAATACATATTTATCTAAAGAATATTGCTTAACAAATCAGTTGTTAACTAACCATCACTCTACTGTTAAACTAATACCTACTGGTGGTTAAGACACAGAGAGTGTAGAGCTACATAGCCAAAATCACTGTTGTGGCTACTTGTCCATCTCAGGAACAAACCCATTAATCTTTCTTTGGCTACAAGTATAGATTGTTAAAGCATACACTATGATTTATTGCATAAACAAGGTCTCTTGGTACTGGTTTTACAAATGTATGCATAGCCAAACAGTTCAATATTCAACTTTTTTTAGATGATAATGCACATGGGTGCAAGTTTGATATCTGTCGGCTCGAAATTAATAGAGGCTCCAACTACTAATACCCAATGTTTCTTGTGAAACAATGGTGGCAAAGGCTTCAGTTCCCAAATTTGCAAAGAAAACATTGCTTATCGCTGTGCTTACGTGCAGTGCCCGAGTGGCATCTAAGTTGAAAAGGAAGCAAAGATTCTTACACTTTACTTTCTCTGCTTTCTCAAAGAGCAAAGCAAAGTCAAAGATTTTGGAAGGTGCAAGAGTTGGCAAAAAGGGTCTGCCAATTTAGGTAAAAGTAATCAGCTCTGCTTTCAAACTATGGAGGTGAAGATACATGGTCACCTTCTAGTCATGGATTTCAAAGACAAAATGTTGGGATCTATTTCTGGGATGGGCTCCACAGAGAAATGATTATATTTGTGTGTGCTGTTAGCGTAAAACTGTATGGACACCTGTTGTTCATTTAAGAGATCAAAGAGAGGACAGAATTATAGATTAAAAAGGAGACAAGATAGGAATAACCCAGTGTGACTTCATAGTCCACTGTGCACATTACAGATCAGAATATTTTAAATCTCCCTGCTCGGAACGATTACCTAAAAAGTAGTGGAACCATCTAGCAGTGCTGCTTGAAGCCTTCACAAATACTCAAATAAGGTGTGATCATCCACCATCTTAAATGATGCAGAGAGATCTAAAAGCACAAGAAGAGATGCTGGCCCCTCATCAATAAAACCAAGGGAGATGTTCCAGAATCATTAGACAGCACTCTCTGTGCAGAATACATGTCAGGGTACAGAGACCCCAGATGCCTAGCATCACTAAACTGGCAATAATTGGTGAAAGGATGGGTCATGTATGGTACAAGTAACACTCCTACAAAATAGATAAGGTCCGGTCTCGCTATATAGTATGACTAGCGTAATGTTACCTCAAATAGCACAGGGTTAATTGTGCATATTCAGGTTACATTAACAAATTTCAAAACAGATAAAATAATGATAAGGTTTATCCATCTTATGTAGCAATTTTATGTCATCATCTTTGTTGAACTGATTCCTAGCATAAAGGATCAGCCAACATGTGTTTGCCTCTAGGGGCACTAAAGCCTGAGACTTTTTCAAGGCGGTAAAGTTAGTTGCACAAAGCAAAATGTAAGATTCTATTTATAATACAACAAGGGATTCCCCATTATCTCAAAGGATGCCAAGTAATCTAAAGGCACAGGAAGCTATGCTGCTGCTCATCAATATAACATAGGCAACCTGGGCGGTAAACTCACAGCAAAAAAGACTGGTTGCCCCAGAGGTCCTTTAAGCTTAAGCTCCTCTGTAAATATGGAACCTATTTGAGAAATAAAATAAAAATACAGCATATTTATTTCTTTAGCTAGACAAGTAAACAACATATAGGTGCTCCAAAAGATGTCTCAGTTTGAAGAAATGTCTACCACGCAGTCATTAAATCAGTATGTGTACCGCTATTCGGGCAGCAATGCGAGGGACGTTCTTTTTGTCTATGCGATGTTCCAAACGGATAAACCTAGAAGTCCTGATATTGCAAGAACCTTTACATGATTAGTGGACATATTATCATGGCTTTTACCATTTTTTCTTCACAGGACGGAGGTAATTACATTGCTCAGAGGAAATAAATAGGGCCCCTAAGCAAGCAAATCCTTAATCGAGGACTATTCATCATTTATTAAGATGGTTCATCGTAACCTTTTGATTTTATCTACAAAGAAACTGTCAACTTTTCACAAAGTTCTAGTTCTATTTAGGTTATAAACGTATAGTGCATTAAGCACTGCTAATGCGGGTAGTGATCAGTTTGCAGAGAACATGGGGCTGGTTGCTTACTTTAATTGCAGCTAAGATTACTTTTTATGTTTTCACATAGACTATGTATAGTGCTTTGATTGAAGGCTGCAGATTTTTATACTCTTAGACACTGACCTCTGGTTTTGTTATTTCTTCTATTTTATTCGAACGGAGATCCAAAAGTATTGGAGATCGAATTTGTCTTGAGTAGGTTGAAGGGGAAAGTCAGTCTCTTCTTGAGAACAAATTATTTGCCTATTTGTGCTCTAAATTTGATTTGCTTACTCTGACAAGTAGTAGGATCTCTGAACAACAACACTATTTTCAGGGGCGGCTCCTTCGCAATGGCCGAATGTGTAAAGCATTAGTGCAATAAATCACACAGTAACACAGTGAAACACCACAAAAATACACCACACAGGTTTAGAACAATAGACAATATTTATCTGAATACAATAAGATAAAAACGACAAAGATCCAATAAGAACAAGTTGAAATATCACTTTAAAAATGTTTAAAATAGTCTTAATTTTAAGAAATAAACAGTTGTGTCTTTGTTACACCCAGTACCTGGCATGCGTCAAAAATAATGACACACGGAGACTGCAGAGGAGGAGATGCGTGGAAAAAAAAGGTATGCGTTAGATTTTCCGGCACGGCACAGACAACAAGTCGTTTCTTTCCACGCTGCAAGGGGTTTGCATTGTTTTTCGGCACGCAGTCTTGGTTCGTCACTGTGGTGCGGGGATATTTTTACGCCCAGGGACGATGCAGGAAAAATCCTTGATGCACTGAAAGAAGGCACAGGCGCTGCGTCGATCTGATAGGGGATGCATCAAATTTTCTGTAGCAAAGCAGGTGTTGCATCGACTTTTCAGTCAGGAAGTCGGGGCTGTGTCGTTCCAGTCAGCTGTGTCGTTCGCAATGCAGGCTTTGCGTACATTTTGGCAGGCGGTGCATCGATTTTCAACACACAAGCAGTTTCCTGAAGAGATGAAGTCTTTTTGGCCCTGAGACTTCAGAAAACAGGAGGCAAGCTCAATCCAAGCCCTTGGAGAGTTCTGTTAGGGAAGGCAGAGTCCTTCTCAGCAAAATCAGAGGCCAGCAGGGCAAAAGCAGGGCAGCAGTACTTCTCAGCAAAGCAGTAAAGATGGGTCTTTTGGGTAACCAGGCAGTTCCTCTTGACAGGATGCAGGTGTAGGTCCAGAATTGGGTAGTTTGATGGGGCCAGAGTCCCAGTTTTTATACCCAAAAGTGGGGGAGACTTCACAGAGTGGTTTTGAAGTGCATAAGTTCCCCTTTTAGTTCAGCCCTGTCTGCCAGGGCCCCAGTAGGGCGTTTAGCAGTCCTTTGTGTGAGGGCACACCACTTTTCCAGCCCAGGAAGTCCCATTCAATATGCAGATGAATGCAGGTGTGACTGAGTGTCCTGTGTTTGTGGTTGTCAGGTTGAAATGCACAAGGGAGCTGTCAACCAGCACTGACCAGATGTTGATTGGAGGCAGGCTGTAAAGCACAAAGGGTTTTAAGTACAGAGAAATGCTCACTTTCTAAAAGTGCATTTCTAAAATATTAATATAATCTAACCTCACCAATAAGCAGGTTTTTCTATTACCATTCTGGCCATACTAAATAAGACCTGGTTACCCCTTTCAGATTGGAATCTACCAATCAAAAAGTATATGAGGGCAGTCCTAGTGCTAGCCTATGAAAGAAGCAAGCCTCGGTAGTGGAAAACGAATTTAGTAGTTTTTCACTACCAGGACATATAAAACATATGAACATGTACAGGTCCTGCCTTTTAACTACATAGCACCCTGCCCTAGGAGTTATCTAGGGCCTACCTTAGAGGTGACTTATATGTAGAAAAAGGGGAGTTTAAGGCTTGGCAAGTACTTTTAAATGCCAAGTCGAAGTGGCAGTGAAACTGCACATACATGCCTTGCAATAGCAGGCCTGATAGATGGTTAAGAGACTACTTATGTGGGTGGCACAATCAGTGCTGCAGGCCCACTATTAGCATTTAATTTACAGGCCCTGGGCACATGTAGTACACTTTACTAGGGACTTATAAGTAAATCAAAAATGCCAACTGGGGATGAACCAATGTTACCATGTTTAAGGGAGAGAGTATATGCACTTTAGCAATGGTTAACAATGGTAAAGTGCACAGAGTGCTAACACCAGCAAAAACAAGATCAGAAAAGTGGAGGGAGGCATGCAAAACATTCTGGAATGAGCCCCGTAAGGCTGTTAGGTCTAACAATATCTAGGTCTAATAGTTGGACAACATAATTGTATATATTCTTATTGCATTAAGCCAGCAGCAGAGCTCATTGGCTCAAGGCTCCTACTTATTTTGGAATGCTAGAATGTATGCACTTTGACAGCAAACTGACACATACATTTGGATAAGAGCTAATGTGTTTTCAAATACATTGTACTTCAGCAGCTCTTTAAAATTGGGCTGCACTCAATTCAATTATAAAGTTAAAAATAGTAAAATTCAATGACAGCCAGATGGTTATTAATGCAGTCATGTGGGAAACAGACTCAACATTTAAAGTGCAGAAACAGGCTTGTGTCACGTGTGCTCATAGGTTATGAAGGGCATTTGGTTCTATTTATTAATCTTCTGGTATAGTATAGCACATGTTGCCGCATTGCTTGCAACCAAATAACTGCGGAACGGTCACAACTAAAAAGGCAACACAATATTGCACAACTATTTTCATGAACATAAGATTAAAATGCATCTTTTGCATTATTGCATGTGAAACTTTAAGTAACACGTGATAGTCAGATGAAACACACCTGCATGGGGAATAATGACACACATCAAGGAATGTTAGGAAAGGATTTTAGATTGTGTACATCAAGTAGGAGGAGGGAAGAAGTCAAGAACCAGAATCTCTGATTCATGAAGAATTTTACAATCCAAAAAGAGGCAACTGTTCTTTACACCCCAGCACTGCAAGGTGCCTTCATAAGTGGGCGGCCTTTTAGTACAATATTCTGCACTCTCACCCCCGTGGTCCACTTGATGGGCCAATACTCTCCCCCCCCCCCAGACACCTCAATGGTAATTCTTCACATGCAGCGCGCCCATGCATCATTCCCGGTCCTGGAAGGTTGGGGCCAGGTACTTATACCTGCCCTGTGTAGATGCCACCCTCTTTGCCCCCCGCCGGACACGCTGGTGTCTCGCTTTGTCAGCCAAAAGGCTGCGTCATTTGTCGGTGATTTCCTGTGGCGAGTCTCGGGCCCTTTGGGGCAGTTTCTCTTGCATCCGGGCGGCACTCTGGGGCTGTCTGCTCATGGCGACGCCCTTTAGGGTTAGTTGCTCCTGCTTGCTGGCTGTTCGGTGCACGTTGTGGTTTGACGGTGCGCCATTTCGAGCCCATGAGCCCTGTCCGGCTTTGCAGGGTGGACGTTTCAGCCGCTGGCTCAGTCCATGCTGTTTTCAGTGCTCCAGCACGAATGACTCGCTTGGCTGATGAGAGGTAGTAGAGTTCAGTTAATGCCAGAGCTCGTCGCTGCCCCCCTGTCTTCTTTTTGTTTGCCGGGTGCACCTTCAGTAATCTAAATATGGCATCCCAGTTACTTTTGGTAATATGTCTCACTCCCCGTAGCTGGCCTTACCTCATTTCCATTCTGGAGGTGGGGTGTTCTGTGTCTCCAAATTTCTGTTTGGCAGAGCTCTGCCTGTTACCTGTTTGAACAGTTTTCTCATAACCGGGCTATAAGCAGTCTCGTCCGTCTAGATTTTGTGGCCTTGACCTACAATTTATTTGTTGAATATGTTAAAAAGTATGGGCGAATAATAGTTCATATACTGTGTTGCTTGTTCCTTGCAGGGCACATGACATCTCGCCAAATCATCAAAGTGTGCACCGGAGAGCTGTTTCATAATATTGTTCTTATAGTCCTGACTTCTTATGCAAAATTATTACTGATGCGCCCCAGGACCCTAAGTCTATCTGCATTGCTTCTCACTTGCTATTGATTTAACTCAAAACAGATAGCAAGATTTGAGGTCCCAGTGTTGGCTCTTGGCCTCTGGGCAATTGGCCTTTATAAATGTGTTAATGTACTTACACTTGGCAGCCTACTGAAAGCCAGCTTTCTCATCGGATTACAGTAAAACGTAACTGTGGGATTCTCAGCAGCATGGCAAATAGGTACTTCGAGGGCAGGATCATGGAATCCAAAATAGTTTGTTATGCAGATGAACAGGATAGTATGCAGTGCTCCCTCACAGCTGCTCCAAGCCCCGGCAATCAACAGCCAGAGCCAGGAACGATTGTGAAGGAACCTCCATGCTAACATTCCAAAGTTCTAAACATAGGTTCCAATAAGGAATAAGGCAATCAAAACATAACATACCTTCCCCCCTTTGCAATATTACATACAACCAATCCCTTCACATAACAAAATATCACACACATACCAATTGCATCAAACCGCTCAATTAGCCAAACTAAATCCCTAACAAAACATGGCAATCCCAGCAAAAAATAACAACCTCTTCCCCCGTGTAACAAAGAATAGAAATTGAAAAAAACAAAGTAAATTACTTCAGAACATAATCCCTCAAGTGCCCAGGTGGACGTACATGTCTTCTATTCCCCCTTGTAAGAACTGCATCCTTTAACAGCCCAAAAGATCCATTCTCCCCATTTCCACGTACCTGAAAATCCATGCACACACCTCTTGCACCCAAAGTGTCCATTCAGCGTCCATGCACATGCTCACCTTCTCCATTCATGGGCTTGCTCCCTTCACCATACCACCAGTATTTCGCTGGAGCACACTCCTACATGATGGCATTCTCATAGCCACCATTCCTTCTGATCAAACCTGCACTACTCTTGCTCCACCATTTGCCATTTTCCAAACAAATAGTATGACTGGACACCTTCACAACTTGTGTCTTGGGATCACCCACCTGGAAGTGTCCTTTTCTTACTTTCATGTTCTTCTCATAATACTGTTTAATTTTGATTTGAGCATTGTCTACTCTTTTGCACACTTATATCAGATCGGGCAACCTGTCGATACTTTTGTGTTTCAAAAACCCAATTTGGAGTGCGTTTGCATCTCAACAAAGCAAAAGGAAGAACTCCCGTGAAGGTATGTTGGGTGTTGTGACAACTCCACAAACTCTCCAGGACAGCCTCCGCCACATCCTTATTTGCTGTGATTGCCAACTGTTATGTTCCCTTTACCATTCTCTTTACTCTTTCTACCATGCCATTGCCTTGTGGACTAAATAAAGCCACAGAAAGATGCTTAACTCCAAATTACTTCAAGAAGGTTTCCATAGCCTGTGATTTGAACTGGACCCCATTGCCCATGACCAGGACCTTAGGGACCCCGTTCTTGCTAAACAGATCGCTGAACATATCCAGTGCAACACAAGGGGACATCTCTCTTACAAATCTGCAAACAACCCACTTAGAGTAGCAATCGACTACTACCAAAACATATCTTCTCTAGATGGACACAGATTGTACAATGGCACAATAAAATTCATTCCCAACGTCTTCCACAGGCCTCCAGGAAACTCTACTGGATGAAGGGGAGTATTACACACACAGATTTATCAGCATTTCGACAACTTGTGCAACTACTAACATGTGCTTAAACTCCTATATCCATTCCTGGCCACCAATAGTACAGCCAAAGTCTTTTTGGTACCAGTCATCCCAGCATGCCCCTAATGGGTGAAGTCAATCAGCCTGGTCCACAATTCCACTGGAGGAATCAACAAGTTAAGCCTGAGAATCACATCTCCTTCTATAGTCAGCTCACCTGCACATGGATGAGCACATGGGCACCTCGGGGCACATTTTGCAGCTGCGGGTGGCCATCTTTATTTGGGATATCTCCCCATCTTATTTAAGGTTGAGGTGTGAGAGGTCGGCGGCCATCTCTGGACAGATAGGACCACTTGGTGCATTTACAGTCTGGCACAGTTGGCTGCCATGAAGAATACCTCAAATATTACAAGTGATTTAACTCCTGGTTACACTAGACAACAAGCAAGGCATTCTCTTTGGATTGTGCGATATCATATCAGTTCACCAGTTCAGCTTTTCAGGCACCCCCCTAATTTCTGTACATCCTTTTTCCACAGAGCATTTCCACTACACCTCATGGGCTTGAAAGTTTATTTTCATTTACGGCGATCCAGCTCCTTCATAACTTAGAATCAATTTACATTTAGTCCACTAGCACACTGCGGATGCCTCACTTTTTCTTGAGTTATGAATTGTGCAGATAAATGCTCAGCCGTGCACCCTTGCTGATATGTGCCACGAGGGGCAAATGCTGGGAAGAGTATGGCTTTATTTTATTACATTGCATGTATACTTCGCTGCTTGGCCAACAAGGTTCTTGTGACCCGGCTGGTGATCATACTTTGTTTTTTATTCATTTTATAGAATGAATGCTTCTACAGTTGACAGAGGGAGCAAACCATTCATCTATTCCTCTATGCTGGCCAGTGCTTCGCGAGTATGGCTTAATCTTTCTCACTTTTGGGGTTATGATACGTTGTCAGGATATTTGAAAGGACTGGTTTTAGACCCTTATTTTAATTGCAAGTAACACCACATTATCAAGAGATATTAAAGAGTGCCATTCATTTAATAACTCCTTGTCTCGTTCAGGCAAAAGGGCTGCAAAGCTCTTATGTTAGTAAAGCGGAGCTGAATTAATTTATTTGTGTAGCAATTCTGGTAAAACAACAACTATATCATGATGTGTATGAATCTTGCGCTTAAAAAAGCCTTGGTGGAACATGGGTACATTTGTTTGCCAGTAGGTCAGCTCTTCACCAGTTCGAACCCCAGCACTGGTATGAAATTTGCTCTTCGCTGGTTCCCATGAGATGCCATATGGCTTCGTGGTTTAAAACTGGACGTTTCTTTTGGAAATCGCCTCAATTTATGTTTCAATATTTTGCTGGAAACTGAGTGATCAAAGGGCGGCATTTCACACAGCCTGTATCTCCAAAATAGGTACAGTTTAATGAGGCTGCTTTTGGTTACAGGCATTGGACCCCCCATCCCATTATCACCCAGAGGCTGCATAATAATCAGAATCAATTGTCCTTTCAACATGCTTGGACCAACAGTTTTGAAGGTCATTTTATTTGCAGCTTCAGCTAGATGGGCTCATTGAGAGTTTCTGTGGCTGAGTGGTTGTTAACATGTTTTTCCTTCATGCAAACGTTCCCAGTTCAGGACCATTCAGAAGCTGTTTTTTGGGATAGGTTAGCATACCCCACTAAGCACTTTTGTCCTCTAGCTGAACCAGAAAGCACACGCTCTGTGCGAGGTTCGTTGTTTTCATTCACACATATTGTTTTTGAAACTGCTAAAAATTCTCACTTTGTGATTTACTGATGTCAAAATTTATCGGAATTTGCTGTCACTATAGAAAAATTGTTTTAATTGCACCGTCGTTTTCAAGCCCGGTGTCACTTTTATGCCTGATTACACCCTCTCCCAATCCGAGATTGCTGCACTAGCCAATCAAGTCGAGGAGCAGCATGGGAGGCGGGAAGTGACCACATCCATCCTTATGTGTGGGCCTGTGGTGCAGACGCAAACAGTGGACAAACTCATCTGCATCCGTCCGATCTCTTCAGCGGCCAGAGGCACCCATTATGCTAAGATGAAACCAGATAAACCTCTCTCCCCTAAATTTCTAATTAGCCTCAGGATGAAGCCCTCATCTAAATGTCATATATGGGACCCAGCTCTCCTAATGGGGTTGGCATCATGTATAAGCTGCAGGAACGAGTTTGGTCTTCTTAAAGAGGCGTCCCATGCCGCCTTACATACTCCTCTACCAGCCCAAACATCTCTTACTGGGGGCTCTTAAGCACACGCTCTCTGAGCAGACACACACAGGAAATCAATGACTTAACCAGAGGGGACAATCTTGACTTCTTGTTCATTACTGAAACCTGGCTGAAACCCTGGTGTAACGCTGCCGTAGCCATGGCAGGACCCCAAGGATATACAACTGAGACACAGGATAGAGTAGAAGGTCGGGGTGGTGGAGCAACCATTATCTCTCGTGAAAGCTTTCAATGTAGCTCCACTGACATATAAGCCCTAAAAGGAACAGAAAGCCTAGGCTTCTGCCTTAAAATTAATGCCTCCCAATCTCTTACTGGTTGTTTACTCTATCGCCCTTCAGGTCCTGGAACTAGGGGCCAGATGTAGGAAGCCTTTTGCGCCTCGCAAACGGCGAAAAACGCAGTTTGCGAGGCGCAAAAGGCCTTACGCGATGCAGAGTCACATTTTGCGAGTCGCAAAATGTGATTCCGACTCGCAAATAGGAAGGGGTGTTCCCTTCCTATTTGCGACCGCATCGCGATGTTGAGTCGGTTTGTGACCGCGAAAGCGGTCGCAAACCAACTCGCAGTTACCATCCACTTGAAGTGGATGGTAACTCATTCGCAAAAGGGAAGGGGTCCCCATGGGACCCCTTCCCCTTTGTGAATGCCACAAAAAAGTATTTTTCAGAGCAGGCAGTGGTCCTATGGACCACTGCCTGCTCTGAAAAAACCGAAACTAAATGGTTTAGGGACACACCGGTGATGGGATTTGGCCTAATACCTGGAACCCAGATTACTCAGTCCTGGTCGGATCACTGTCTTGATCCCTTTAACAAATCAATCAAGACTCCATGGGGAGTGATGAAATCAAATCCAGTGCTAAATACCCGACTGTCCACCACTGTCCACACTCTCAACAAGAAGTTGGTTGAGTACAATAAATAATTTAACACATGGATTACAAATACAGCCATCGAACTAGCGCCTCCCGTTCACCCAAGAAATTGTTGGCCAAAGCAATCACTGCCGTGGATCTCTCTGGCCCTAGTAAAACAAAGTAGCACCAGACCTACAAAGCTGATGACTTGTCCCTCCTTAGAAAGGGCCAGAAATCTTATCATATATTGGTTAAGACAGCCAAAAAATCCTATTTCACCACTAAACTTGAAGAGGCAAATCACAACCCCAAAACCATCTTCAATATCTCTAAAGTTTTTCTTCAGCCCAAAGCCCTTTCAAGAGCTATCCCTCCATCCCAGAAACGTTGTGACCGGACCTCAGCCTTCTTTGAGGTCAAGTTCCAGGCCACACAACAGGGTTTCAATTCCACCCCTATGAGCGGCTCTATAAGCTGGCCTGCCCAAAACACCTCCCACAATGCTATCAATGTGAGTGTGACCGCATTTGAAGATATCTCTAACACTATTGCGTCAAATCGGGTGCCCCTCACAACCGCTGCCCACCAGCTATTCTCCTTGAGGCCACAGTCAAAGTCACCCCTCTCATCAGCCAGATTCTAAATACTTCCTTTGCCACAGTAGAAGTACTCTCAGTCTGGAAACTGGTAGTTGTTAAACGTCTACAAAAAAGCCTCTAGCTAGCCCCTCCATTCTGTCTAATCTCAGGCCCATTTCCCTATTACGCGTACTATCTAAAATACTGGAAAAAATTGTGAATCAGCAACTCATTGCCCTTCTTGAAAACTCTGATTCACTTCATACATGACAATCTGGCTTCAGACCTAAACATGTCACTGAGTCAGACCTACCCGAAGTCTCAGAAACCATCAAAACGACTCTGGATGCTGGAAATAATGTGGTATTGATACTGCTGGATCTTTCCGTAGCATTCAATACGATATCACATGACAACCTTTTCCAGTGAATGTAGGATACAGGGACTCCCACAAAGGGTGTACCCCAGGGTTCAACCATTAGTCCTCCTCTTTTTAACATCTGTATGGCCCTCCTCATCTCTCTGAATGCCTCTTATGGAATTGCAACCAGCTTATACACAGAAAACACACAGTTGATCCTTTCTCTAGACAAGAGGTCATCTGTTTCTAAACTCAATTTCCAAAACTGTCTCTCCAATGTCACCAAATGGGTTCAAACAATCATCTAAAATGTCATTAAGAAAAAAGAAATGATACTCTTGAAAATTAAAACAAAACCTATTCTCTCCAACACTATGGTGGCTGAATTCTGTCCCACCACCACCTGCCACGGTCAAAGTACCCAAGAATCTGGGGTCAAATCTGACATCAACCTTTCCTTTCAACCTCAAGCGTCAGCATTAGCAGGGATGTGTTTCAACTTGATTAAATCCTTCAAAATATTTTTCTACTTTTTCCCACTCACCGCTAGGGAAAACGTAGGCTTTTCCCCAATCATGTCAAGACTCAACTACTGCAATAGCCTAAATGCGGGTTTCTCCAACCAGTTAATTCATAGGCTCCAAGTAGTCCAACACACAGCAGCTAGAGTGGTGCTACAACTCCCTAAGCGGACTTCTGCATCGGCCCCCCTAAAATAACTCCACTGGTTAATACACAAACAAATCCTATTCAAGACCCTGTTTGTTTGTCCACTGACCCATAATATCTCCCTGCCAGGTTCTGTCATCCTAAAACCCAGGGAACACTGAGATCCTCAAATGCAAATCTGCTGAAGCCTACTCCCTTCAGAATAAAAACCTAAGGTGGAAAGTCCTTCAATTGCTGGGCACCAAAGCCTACTACCAACTGCCAACCTATCTCCGTTTTACTGACCCAGAAGAAGCATTCAAAAAAATCTTTAAAGACCTGGCTCTTTCTTGCCTAATATGCACTCTGCCATGCCTTTATTTAAATCGACCCATCTGGTTTTACGTTAGGGTTCACAGTGTCCCATAGCATAGCGCCAGGATGCTCAATTACGAGTGATACTGCACTTTAGAAATGCAACATTCATTCATACCTCCAAGCTGCTGTTTTTGGGTTTGATGTTCCTTTCTGGTCATTATGGCGCATAAAGTCATCCTAATTTTCTTGCATATTGCCTGTGTGTTGTGTTCTCCAGCTGCCTCACCTCAGAGACATTTAAAGGTATGTCCATGGTTAATGATGATGCTTATCAATGTTTTCATGATCACCTGTATGCCCCAACGGTTTAAAGCAGATGTTAGAAATGGGGTCTTTGGTTAGCAGTCAGGTTACCCCCTGTCAAAGCAGGAACCCTCATTCTAGTCAGGGTAAAGGAGAATCACCCTCAGCTAACCCCTGCTTACCCCCTTGGTAGCTTGGCAGGAGCAGTAGACTTAGCTTCAGAGTGCTAGGTGTAAAGTATTTGTACCAACACACACAGTAACCTAATGAAAACACAACAAAATGACACAACACAGGTTTAGAGAAATAGAAAATATTTATCTAAACAAAACAAGACCAAAATGACAGAAATCCACAATACACAAGTCAAGTTATCACTAAGAATTCAAAGAGTCTTCATGTAATTTTAAACACAACGCTGTTAGCGTTAAAATGTACTTTGGGTGCTTCAAAAATAACCCTGCATGGGCGACTGTGCGTCAAAAAGGGCTTGCGATGCGTCGATTTCACTCACGAGCAAGACCTTGCGTTGTTTTGCCTTTAGTTGGGTCGGTGTGTGTTGTTTCTTCTCTCCGCAGGAGAGCGATGCGTCAATCCGGTCAGCACTGTTGGGTATGGGCAGGCCTTGCTTCGTTTTTGCAGTGGTGTTGGCATAAGAAATTTAGCCGCACAATGGTCCGAAAACCTCGCAGCGCGGGTTGCGATCTCACCGGTCTCCGTCAGTGATGCTGCGTGTTGTTTCTCCACCCGCGGGTGTCAATCTTCCGGTTGCGTTGCAGGCGAGTGTCGGTTTTCAGCCGCGAAGCCGGCAGCGCAGCGATTTTTCAGCCGCAGATAAGAGTCGCGTCTATCTTTTCCCCGCACGGTGGTCTGTGCGTGGATTTCTCACTCTTGGGCTGCCAGCTTCTCTTCTCAGGGCCCCAGGAACTGGATAGGCACCACTTGGTTTAGTGGCTCCAGGTGCTGGCAGAGAGAAGTCTTTGCTGCCCCTGAGACTTCAAACATCAGGAGGCAAGCTCTAAATCAAGCCCTTGGAGATCTTCACAAGAAGGAAGGCAACACAAAGTCCAGTCTTTGTCCTCTAGCACAGGCAGAAGCAGAAACTGCAGGATAGCTCCACACAGCACAGTCACATGCAGGGCAGCTCTTCTTCCTCAGCTCTTCAGCTCTTCTACAGGCAGAGGTTCCTACTGGTTTCCAGAAGTGTTCTAAAGTCTGTGGTTTTGGGTGCCCTTCTTATGCCCATTTTGCCCTTTGAAGTAGGCCTACTTAAAAGGAAAGTCTCTCTTGTTTGTGAAGTCCTGCCTTGCCCAGGCCAGGCCCCAGACACACACCAGGGGGTTGGAGACTGCATTGTGTGAGGGCAGGCACAGCCCTTTGAGGTGTGAGTGACCACTCCTCCCCGCCCTACTAGCACAGATGGCTCATCAGGAAATGCAGACTACACCCCTGCTCCTTTTCTGTCTCTTTCGCGTGAGAGGTGCAACCAGCCTAACTGTCAAACTGACCCAGACAGGGAATCCACAAACAGGCAGAGTCACAGAAATGGTTTAACAAAAAAATGCTCACTTTCTAAAAGTGGCATTTTCAAACACACAATCTTAAAATAAACTTTACTAAAATATGTATTTTTAAATTGTGAGCTCAGAGACCCCAAACTCCACATGTCTATCCGCTTCCAAAGGGAATCTACACTTTAATCATATTTAAAGGTAGCCCCTATGTTAACCTCTGAGAGGGACAGGCCTTGCAACAGTGAAAAACGAATTTAGCAATATTTCACTGTCAGGACATAAAAAAACACACTACTATATGTCCTACCTTAACAATACACTGCACCCTGCCCTTGGAGCTACCTAGGGCCTACCTTAGGGGTGCCTTACATGTAAGAAAAGGGAAGGTTTAGGCCTGACAAGTGAGTACACTTGCCAAGTCGAATTTACAGTTAAAAACTGCACACAGAGACACTGCAGTGGCAGGTCTGAGACATGATTACAGAGCTACTTAGGAGGGTGGCACAACCAGTGCTGCAGGCCCACTAGTAGCATTTGCTTTACAGGCCCTGGGCACCTCTAGTGCACTTTACTAGGGACTTACTAGTAAATCAAATATGCCAATCATGGATAAACCAATTACACAGACATTTGGTATAGGAACACTTGCACTTTAGCACTGGTTAGCAGTGGTAAAGTGCCCAGAGTAACAAAAACAGCAAAAACAGAGTCCAGCACACATCAACAACCTCGGAAACAGAGGCAAAAAGTTAAGGGAGACCACGCAAAGGATGAAAAGTCTAACAGCAGATATGTGTATCTTTAGGGTGCATAAATTCTTTGGATTGCAAAAGGCCCACATTAACACCACAGTGCCAAAAGAGCCCTACTCTTCTACTCTTTGGGCAAGTTCCTCACCAGTAGCGGCCAACATCTGATCCTTAGTCGTCATTAGAAGTTCTGCACCCCACTACCTCAGGGTACCATCTTATTCTATAATACTAGTTTCAGCACATCAGTGGGTGATTTACTGGAGTTCAACTTCAGTTTCTTGGAATTAAAGAAATAATTAAGCAAGCATAAACTATAGTGTTGAGGTAACAACATTGGTTAATATGCCCCAGACTTTTGCAATTCCACTGGGAGTTTGAATTTACCTGAAGTAGGCAAATTCCTTACAGCATTCCTGATTTACAGCCCTTCTATTAGGTCTCCTACAAATTCCAAATTTGTTCACATTTACAGAAAGTTTGAAATTTTCAAATGGCTATGCACCATCTTTAGTCATATATACTTTAATAGTCTGTTAATATTATTTAATTTTAGAAGCTATTGTGGGTTCCCTTGAGTAGGCTTTGTGGACCCCCCAGGGTACGTGGACCACTGGTTAATGGCCAGTGGTTTTGAAGCATTAGAGTGCAGATATCGTCTGAACCTTGGATGACATCAGGATTAGGGAGTCAGCCACACAATCATAAGTCAGCCCCCAGTGGCAGCAAAGATCTAGAGATTTAAACCTTTGGTTGGCAGTAGTACTAACGGCCAACCTCACTGTCAGGCGTTGTGGGATCTGTACCATCACCCACCCTGTTCTTGGTAGGGCACCAGGTCCATCAACAAAGCCCTCTAAGAACATTGCTAATTGTAATACAGATGCACACTTCTGGGGCCAGCGTTTAACCATCTGAGTCACACTCGCAGCCTCACACTAAGGTTAGCAACAATTCCACCAAGATTTCTCAGAACACTGACAGCAGACTGACACCCAAGGTGGAGCATATAACCTTCTGAGCTAACCTTACGGTCTCTGCATTCGGGCGATAGCAATGTACATGCTCAGTGGCACTAACTGAGCGTTCACACCTGCTGGGGGAGTAAGTGTAGAAGGGAAGAAGTCATTTTAACACAACCAGTTTATATATTTAGGTGTTTTAAGAAGTTCAACCTAAAGGAGCATGACCAACTTGCCCTTTCATGAAATGGACACAGGAACACGTGGCTAGGACATGTGGGTGTTGGTTCATGGGTTGCAGACCGTTTTGGCAATTTAAGCATTGATAGGGGTTACAGGAGTGCCCTATTGACACCAATGTATTCAATACTTCAGTAGGTAAATCAAAAGATGTATCACAGCCCCGATCTCCCCCTGTGGTTTCAGAGTGTTGCCGGGTTGTTTGTAGAACCTCTCCCAGGTGATGGCAAAGCCAGCAGACTGTCTTGCATTTGGGGTTCTGACCAAAACATTGAAGACTGCGTTTTCCCATTGTAATTCATGTACAAAGGAGTGAATTTAGGGCATGATGTTTTAGGGTCTTTGAGATGTAAAATAGTTCCTCAGGCAACACAACAATAACACCACAGAGGAGGTGAAAAAATACTTGAATCATCCATCAATGTGAAGTGAGAGTAAGACTAAGTTGGGCAGAGCCTAACACATGTATATTTTAAAGAATTGATAACAACATGTCTTGCCCAGTGGGGGAGCACCGCCTAAATAGACAAAGGAGACAACCAATAATACATTGAAGAAATGGTGTTATGAATCTTCAGCCAATCCACAACAGTCCACTGTTTTCGTTTTACATTAGTCCTTAAAAAGATTTGAGTTTAAATAACACAAGTGGACCTGAAAGTGACTGAACTATTTCAGTATTAGCAGAGCTGCCACCCAATTCATGGTGAGTATGTATGCATACAGCAAACTGTAATAATATTCAATGTGCCAACAAATATTTTGCCTTAACAAGATAATTTAGAATGGGTATTTTACAGATTTTGCTGACTTGGTGGCCATTTAGACAACTGAAATTACACTGACTGGGGCTAGAAGCAACAGGTAACTGATTGAAGAGGAGTTGTTTTCATGTGGCCGCTATATTTTCAAGACAAGAACTGCAAAGGCCTATTGGTCTGGCTTATGAATATACTTTCAAGCCAGACCTAAAAACCCATGTAACTCTCCTCCTCCCATCTCTTTTGCTGCCTGAGAAACACCATAAATTATCTACTTTTCTAAGGCATTGCAACAGTAAGTGTGTGCTCCCAAAAATGTCAAGCTCAGGCAACTAGGGGAAATAAACAAAATGATCACATCTGTGTGGTCGGGAAGCACTTTTTTTTGGTGGAAGCACACGGCTTCTGCCCAATCAAAACATATAACCCCCCTTTCACTTGGTGATACTCACATGTCTATCAACAACTGCAGGTTGCAGGTGATTAGGGAGCCTGACATGGTGAGAGAGCCCCGGATGTGATGGCTGAGCTTGTTTTTACTGTTTATTTGTGTAGCAGGCAGAATTATATGGTGATCTGGAGGTAGTTTTGGTACATAAGGATATCACCTCAGGGAACACAGAAGGGGTGCTCTATGCCAAAATCCGGGAGTCTCTAGGGAAGGACCCTGGAATGTAAGCAACGTTGCCCCGTTAGTCCCTCGGGCGGTTGCAAGCCTGAGCAACCAGGGGCTTGCCTGGTTAGCTCCACCTTCAAAAGGTATGAGTTCTATTCCTGGACTGGTGGACCATGGTCTTTAAGGGAGAAAAACTCCCCAACAAGAATTGAAGCACCAAATGCGTTGGCCCACTGTGCTATTTAGCTCATCAGGCAGGTGGGCAGCTTAGGCCTGCCCCTGGATATCCCGTACGCTACCACATTATTTCACGCCAGATATAAACCTGCACCAAACATAGGGCTTTATTACGAGTGTGGCGGTCTCAGGACAGCCACACTCGCGTTGATGGTCAGACCGGCGCACTCTGGGTGGTCCCACCACCCAATTACAACCCTGGAGGGTGGACCTGCCAGGGGACCGCCGTCACCGCTGGGAACATGGTTGCTGACGGCATGATGGCAGTCAGAGTTGCACACAGTCAGGGAGCTGCTGAACTCAGCACCGCCTGCTGATTACAACTCCCCTCACTGCCAGCCTTTCCATTACTATTTTGCTGACATGGAAAGGCTGGCGGTGAGGGTGTGCTGGAGGCCACAGGGGGGTCCGTGCAATGCCCATGCAAATGGCATGGGCAGTGCAGCCTCCTCTGCTCAACACCATCGGAATGCGCACTCTCTGCCTTGCAGAGAGTGCGCATTCCGAGGGTACTGGACGGCCCTCTCTGTGCTATGAGATAGCACTCTGCAATAATAAGGGAGCCGAGTGCTATCTTGTAGCACTGTTCCTGCCAATGTTCCCGCCGGTCAGACCGACGAAAGCATTGTAATAGGGCGGGGGGACGCTACCGCCATGGCAGTGGCATCCTCCCCACGAGTTTGGCGGTCCTGCAGTGGTACCGCCAAACTTGTAATGAGACCGTATGTGCTGTCTATGTTATTTCACTCTTTTTGTGCTAAGTTATCACTTACCAATGTTGGGGGAAGGGTTGCCATTATCATACTATGACCACATCAGAGGAAAAGTCAGAAGAGAAAAAACTCAGTAACTCACCAATGGGTACCACTTCCTGCAAACTTTCCAAGAAGGAAAGTCCCAATTTATGTAGGCCGAGAGTCCAAATGAAGGGCAAACAACAACAAAAGTGCAAAATTCAGTCCTAAATATAACAGCAAACGGACCATGACACCGGTACCACTTATAGAACTGAGGAGTCAATTGTGGCAATCAACAAAGGCCTATGTAACATTTAGTGATTAATGGATTTACAAGCATGGACATGAAGTACATATCAAATAATATTTTAGGCGAACAGGAGTCGCAGAGCGTCAGGACAGATAAAGACGAGCTTTGCTTAATTTGTGTACATGTTTGCCAATGGTGGGCACAGGCTTGCATTTTAGAGAAAAGGTACCTATTTTTCACCATACGACTTTGAACAAGAAAATATGGTAGAAAAAGGTGTGGAAAAAAAGGAAGCAAATGGGAAAAAAAACGTGACAAAGTGGGAAGGCAGGAATGATAAAGAACATGCAAGAGTAAGATTAAGAGACGAAAAGCTACATAGGATGGTGTCAGAAAGAGGCACGAGGTGGAACCATGACTAGGCAGTCTTGGCACTTGTGGGCACCTACATTTATATGTTTATTTATGTACAAACTAGGCACTGTCCAGGAGAGACAGGAGCCAGAAAACAACCAACCAACTGCAGGTCAGGAAGAGGAAGGGCCAAGGGTAAATTATTTCAATGTGAGTAGGGCACTGAAAAGGAGACTTTTCAAAGCCCTTTTATACACCATGACTGTATGTAAGGGTCTAGTGGATCGTGAAAGTAGATTTCACAGTCTAGGCCACTGACAGGTGAACAAAAGGATAGATGGTTTAAATTGTTTACAACTGAAATAACACATTGTGGTGGGACAGTGCATGCATCTGTATGTTGTACAATGAATTTCTACACTACAGCCAGTATCACAAGGCCACTGCTCACTTTTACATTCACATCAATATCATGGCTATCAAGTTATGTGGTGGCATCATTCTCAGTTATTGTACTTATACACATGCATGGACCATGTATTGTTTATCTCATGGACTCTGCTGGCTGACACAATTATGAAGACACTATATGCATGTTGTGGTTTGATCAGTACAACTCTGAGCACCCATGGCTCACAAACACCTAAAGACGCTGCACTACTATAAAATCCTCTAACAGGTAACAATGCATGGACCAGGAAAACTAGATGCTCGATTTGTGGCAATACCTGTACACAGAAACATCAGAAATGTGCTTTTTCTGTATTACAATGGGGCAGAATCTAAAAACAGTAATTCAACTCCCAGTACCCGTACTGCATACTTTGCCCCAGAGTGGAGAATCTCACTGGAGATACAAATATTGTAATTAATGATTAGGCAACATATATTATAGAAATATATAGGAACACTCTACACAGAACTTCAAACAGCAGAAATCAAAAATAGCAGATATGTGTGCTATTAATCTATATTTATTAAAAAGAATACAGAAAGCATTATGAAAGGCTGTTGCATAGCCATTTTAGTGATGTCTCTGGGCATGCTATTTTAGCAATTAAGGCCTCCTGCTTGTGCCCTTTAGCCTAGTAACATTTTATTCTGCTTCATTTTTATTATTTAAGAATAGGCCACGTTTGTGGTGATGTTTTATTCTCTTTATCTAGTTGTCCTTTCGAATAGGAAAGCATTACGTTTCTTAGCACGACATTCTTTCACTCTGTGCTTTCCTCAAGGCTGCAGCAAGATAGGATTGTCAGCACAAATGGTACACTGCGTCTCCAACTTACACAGAAACACACATACTTTTACATAGGGACAGTTTTCCAGAACATCAGCTGTTTTATTATAAAAAACATTTCCCTGTCCTACCCACGTTAGAGAGAGGTTCCAGCCAGATGACCACAACCGCATGCTGATTGACTTTGTTACAACTGCTTGACATGACCACCGGTTTCCTGGCCTACCTGGGGATGGTGTCTCTTTAGACAACAGACACACTCATGTATGGGGGATGATGTCTTCCCAAGGGGGATCCTGAAGGGCGGATTACAAGTTATCATGCTGTGCTCTAAAATAGCTTAGGCAGGAATCGCATATATTGTGCTTAGTGACAGCATGGTGTTACTTTTTTCTGTTTCACTTTCCTTGTCACCATTTTGCTTCTAGTGTGTTTTATCATTCTTATTATTGCATTTCATGCCATTTTATCTAAGATGCAGCAGATTTGATAAATCTTATTGAACCATCTTCTGCCTCTGATTTGTCTTTGCATGTGTGAGAGTAATATAACTGAGAGAAAAGGATGAGATCGATCCACCACGATTTCCCTGAGAAGTCATCTCGTCATGCGCCCGGTTTCCACCAATCATCCCTTCTTTTGGGCAGAGATGAGGCGCTGCTAGTTGGCCAGAAATGG
Organism: Pleurodeles waltl; assembly: GCF_031143425.1. NCBI lineage: Eukaryota > Metazoa > Chordata > Amphibia > Caudata > Salamandridae > Pleurodeles > Pleurodeles waltl. The sequence goes on along the minus strand of NC_090439.1, from coordinate 585,650,223 downwards.
ATTAGGCTGACAGCTGTCACATGGTGTGGGATTGGATTCAGTTCCCCACAATTCAGGTGATGCTGCTGCCCAAATCCAGCAGCCTTATTAGGATAATGAGAACCCACGCAACATGGCGCTGTCAACGTTTGGTCAGGCACTAATTTTCAGATCCTCCTGAGTATCTCTGTCTCACTACGTGGTAATGGCACCTCAATACTATATACTGAGACATCCGTGGTATTGAGGATTTTCTCCTCAGCTAGGAAGGTAGAACCTATCCAATGCTGTAGGTTGTTTAAGCTTGAACCTTAAAAGGATCAATCCCCATTTTGGCGTCCTTATCACTGAACATTTATATCCACCATGGCCAACCCTCAAGCAACTGCAGTAAACATCGACCTCCCCTTACCGCTCATTTATTTGCTAATGGCCTCACAGCCCATGAGAGTCCTGTAACATTTGTTGTTGAAGCTCATAGAGCCTACAGAACAGAAATATTTTATTCTTGGGTCACTTTTCCAGCAGTCGTTGGGAACACTAATGCATTTCATCATTACACTCCTGCCAACATACCTGCACAATACAGAGCTTAGGCATATATACAGTAGAGATTCCTCTATCCTTTCAAGACCATAATAAATGGCTTGATGACGCCCTACAATACTACATGTTAGGTTAGGTCCTCTGAGAAATGATGGTCCTACCTGGCCTTTATTGGCCACCTATACACCACATCCTGATGCAGCCACCTTGGGCGGTAGCTGAGGTTTGCCACTTATACATCCAACTTACTGCAATAGACGCTTAGTACAGTTTGTAATGCAAACATTAAATACAAACCCAGCCCAAGCAGTCCCTGCGCAACCACATGCAGACACATCAGGCATTAACTCTGAGACTTTAAATTTGATCATTGGTAAGGTACCTGCCAAACAAGAAGAAATTCTGTTATGGTTAGCTCAAAAAATAAATGCGTTGGAAGCTGTCTTTCCCCATACGGAACCTCAGGATAAGCATAGAATTCTCACTATGTGCTTGCCATTTGGGAAGGTTCCCACAATAGATAACTGCAATACTTGGGGCATGGTATTTGCCACGCTCTATATCACCACACACGGTACACCGACACTTGCCTATATTACGGAAGTGTTAAAACAAACTCAAGATAAATACGGGGCTGTCCCGGCACTGGATTTGGGGATGCAATTAATGGGTAACTTTACAACTGTATCTTCAATCAAATTAAGCAATCTTAAAGGGGAAGCAGTAGCACTAGCAGTGTGCATGCAGCTCAGGGTCGTTCCTGTACAGGATCAAGAACGCAAGCTGCCAAAGATTATCGCCGAGACCTATTCTAGTACTGGTCGGGATACTCTGGGAGTCAGACCTAGTAAACCTCAATTACAGGGTAAATCCAATAAGGATTCTACCAAGCAAGCACCTGAGGGTTCTGAACAATGCTGGAATAAACATAAAAAAACACCTAAAAAAATAAAGGGGAGAATCTCTGCATTTGGAGACCCCTCAAAACCACTATAATCTTGGAAATATAGATAATATAAAAACGCCTGATGGATATGAATGTACTGATTCACGCCAATCACGTTCCTTTCAGAAATCACTGGATAGTGAGAGAGGTGGGCAGTCAGAGCAGAAAACTGAGTACTGGAAACCGAGAAAGGAGTAACACCACCTAGGGTGTCCGCTTTTTTAGGGCTTCGGGGCCAAATCCTTCCTACTTTCCGCATCACTGTACTTGTCGTTGTATTGCTATATATAACACTAAAGTTTAATGAAGCACTTTTCAAATGAGTGTTAAAGACGCCAATACAATGTCTGTTCCTGGCTAGCTGTCGCTCTCTGACCCTTGCTTTAGCGAAAGCCAGGCAGCCAAGAGCTATTTACAAGCGCTAATGCACATCTATTTGGTGTCATGTATGTAATTTAAGCAAACTAAGGACTTAACTGCATTAAGCCCAGGCCTGCCGTTTTACGGGTCTTCAAGGACCAACAATTGATGACGTACAGGAGGATAACTTTTTCTATGGCACTGATAGAGCGGTCCGTACTAATAATTTACCTGTATTCGGACGCTCTTTAGGCCGATGAATCTTTTGACTAAGTGGAACTCTCCGTACTCTATATCGATCAATTGCATCAAATCAATAATCAATAACGAACATAAGCAATACCCTGATCAACATAACACTTGACAATTAATCCAGAATACATTTCGGCGAACCCTGACCTTTCAGTCAGGAATAACCACACCAGTTTATTCAAAGTTAGTAAATTTATTTCCCTATGTTAACAAAGCTAGCACAATACAGATGTGTCTCAACACCAAATGATAAATGTAAATGAACATTAATAGCTGTCCATAGCGGCGAAACAAGTGCAATCTATGCAGCATTTGAATAACAAGGCATTCGATAATAGCAATGCAAATCACTAGAACTATAATCTGTAATGGGCTAATTGCATACATTGGTCAGCATAGCAAGGTCTCAAATTGCATCGTACAACAAAAGAATCCTCATCTAACCTCAAATTAGCATCGGCATGTGGGGCTTCATGCGAAAACAATTTAGCAACATTAATTTAGAAAACTCCTAGCTAGGGCTCTTATCAAAATCAGCAGTTGGTTACCTAAAAGAAACACAATGCAATTTTACAATTTCCTTTCATATTTACCAATTACGATCAGCAATCAAGGAAGTCTTCGTCTCACAGGTACCGTTTCTCGATCAGCATGGGTACCGTCTCGATCAGCATGGGACGGGGCAAAGGGGCAGGGGTGGACGGGGCAATTGCCTCACGGCGGCAAAGTAAAACTACTACTTCATGCAAGGGATCGAAGTTAAAGTCTCTAGGGCAAGAATCATTTAAAGTCTCTTTCTCTCGATTAGAGAAAGCATCAAAATCTCTTTCAAAATGGCGTCGCAGCAAGGTGGGCAATAATAGCTGCAAAGTCTACAAAATGGCGGGATGTCCAATAATGGCTATGATGTCCGGGTAATGGCTACTTTCTTCTCGTGCACCTGGTTTAAATAGACAACAGTTCAAATCCAGTAGGGTCTTCCATTGGAGGGTTCATAGGTTAGCTTCAATTTGTCCAATCAAAAACGACAGTTCTCAAGCTTTTACTTAAGCATACATTATCCTTGGAGATGGGTACGCAAGTTGCAACATTTTATACCAATTAGCTCACTTTCAGAGCCTCCATTGTCCGCACCTGCAGATCGACCTTGGAGTAAAGAGAAAAATGCCAAGCTGGCACGAAACTTTAAGATAAGCATGTGAACGATCTCAGTGGAAAAGTACAGCTTCAAGCAAAAATACACGTTTAATAGCACATTGGAAAAATACAAGCATCTAAACCGTGAGACCAGGCAACTAGGCCAAAGCCTCTACTAAAGTAATGCTAAGCTAAAGCATTTCAAGCAAGCAAATCATAGCACACGTTTACGATTATGTCGGATTAGTGCAATTCTAATACACCACGTTATATAAAGCACGCTTATAAATGTTGGCAAACTACTCTAAGGGCACATTTTGTCCCCGTACAATCTTTATTAGTTCGGTTAAAGTCACACATTATTATTTCAACACTACGTTTAAGCGCTAATAAATGTAAAACCTTAATTTCTGCTTCATCAATCCCTCCTCTGATGACTACTTGTCATCACACCAAACCATGCCCACAAATTTTATTCCATTAAAATTCTGTCAGTTCTCTTTTCCTTTTAATTCCCCTAGTTTTCGCTTTGTATTCTTCTGCCATTCTTTTCATTATTTTCTCTTCCTTTCTTCTTTTAATTCTTTCCATAATCATTATTATTCCCCTTTTTATTCCCCAAATTCCAAATATGCAAATTAGTACAATTAATATTCCCTGTATTATTTTCAGTAATATTCCATTCCAAATTCCCCCAATCCAATTTCCCACTGAAGCAAGTCCTTTTCCAACCTTCTCCCACACTCCTGGTTCTTTCAATTCCTTCAAATCTGCACTCTCTTTTGTTAGATTAGCAAGCATAGTTTTAATCTTCACACTATTGTCGGGAATATACGTACAACAGTGTCGTGCACCAAGCATTTTGCAAACGCCGCCATCCTTTGCTAAAAGAATGTCTAAAGCAAGCCTATTTTGAAGAGTCATAGCCCTTTCCGCTGCAAGTTCAGCATCTATCAGGATTATAGCACCTGAAAACTTTGTCAACATGTTATCCACTATAGTAGACAACTTTCTTATTTTGATGGAATTCAGCACAACTCCCAATGAAGGAATCATGGCTCCAAATATATCTCCTACCACAGCAGCTGCGGTCTCTCTTTTCTGGATACGATGGGATCCAGATGTCTTTTGAATCATCGATAGGTCATCCAGTTGATAAACCTTTGGGAACACTATACCCAAATAACATCTCCCCCACCATCCCTTTGGAAGACGATAATAGGCATTATACCCACAAATGTAATATACACCTGGAATGACAGGGTCAAGTCCGTTCATCATGAATGTCCATTTGGCCTTAAAGATAAACGTATGTTTACACTCACTCGCTCCTACAAAAATATTGTCATAATAAGATTCACCTCGATATATACAAAATGTCCCTACATGCCAAGCATCTAAAGCTATTCTCCCTTGTGTCTTTATTGCGGCAAAATCATAATTATCTACTGAAGTCCTCTTATGTAGTTCCTTTTCTAATTTCGCATTCATTTGTGCCCTTCTATCATCTGTGCGATCTAAAAAGCTTATTTCTACTGCAGAGAGCGAGCAGGTAAGATTTTCCCTATGAGCGTGAGCCGTTTCAAAAGGTAGCATTGGCTCGAAAAATTCCCTCATTATTTTAGCATCCCAATCTTTAGCAATCTGGCTTAGCTGCGCTATTATAGGAACATATGCAAAGGTAACATCATAATTTGAATAAAAATACTGTATGTTAGTTTGACCATAAAACCTAGACATTACTATACTACATGTAATCCCGTATGTAAGAGGCATGTGGTGATAAGTCACCCCTTCCTTTACTGATGTCGGTATCTGTGTGCACACATAACAATCTCTCGCATCCATAGTCTCAACATATTCTGTTAGCAAGCGATAGAAAACATTATACGAAAGTTCTTTCTTATCATGCAAGTGTCTCTCATCTAATTCTAGTCTTTTCAATGCGGTTAGTTCAGTGACAGTAACAGGAGCAAAAGTAGAAGCATCAATTTTCTCATTCTCACCCTTTCCATGCATTCCAGGCACTATTGCCATTATTATTAGTACACATGCAATTACCAAGCCTATACACACATATTTACAATATTTCTTTCTACTATTTTGCGTCATGATCTGTATAGAATCAGAGAGCTAGAAGCACCTATAAAGAAACTATTTAGCAATTCAGTTACAAAGCTGAACGAGCGCAATGTTCACACAGTTTTCTTCAAGAGGCCAGTCACTTATCGGTTAGCAGCATTTGTCTCAATTCGGCAATAACTCAGTCTTTATCGGTTTAGCAAATGTCTCATCCGGTTTAGCAATGTCTCAGCTGGTTGTTTGTTTCACGTTATATTGTAGCAAGCGATATCATTTATCACCCTTTCAATCAACACTGTCCATAAAACTTTTCTTTTCTATTGGTATCTCTTCTTCTTCGTTCTCGAGGCTTAGAGATACAAACTCGTCGGTCCAATCGTCATTGACTGCATATGCCCATTCTGGACCGGAATATCTCCTGTTTGGTATCCTTTTCCTTTTCAATTTTGCTTCTCTTTTTGATTCTGCCTCGCTGGTACTTTCCTCTTTTGTCAAGTCCTTTTCTTCACTCGGGGGTGGTACCACGACAGACACTTCCTTTCTTTTCTCTTTCACTTTTGGCCTTCCTCCGTCGTTCAAACTTTCTTCAGTCCTTTGTTTTACTGGTGATATACTTAGTCTCCTCTTTGCACCATGTCCATTTGTTGGACCTGCGACCTTTTCTGAGGAAGCTTGAACCTTTTCGTTCTGTTCTGCCTTGTCCCCTCCTTCTGGGGAATCGATCACGTTCTCTTTTTCTTTTTCTGTATCGTCTGCTTCTGGGAAAGCCCTCCTCTGATCAGGCTCTCCTGCTTTTTCACCTTTTTCGAGCCCTTCGTCACCGTTACTTTCGTCAGGCTCTGTATCACTTTCAGCTGCTTCAGGTTCCTTGTCACCCTCAGCTGCTTCAGGTTCTTTGCTACCCTCAGCTGCTTCAGGTTCTTTGTCACCTTCAGCTGCTTCGTCGCTGTCTGAACTTTCTCCTTGGTCTTCCCCAAGTGAGTTAGTCTCTTCGTCCTCCAATAATATCTCTCTCTCTCCTGCTTCTGCCTGTTCGCTTTCAGTTCGGTTTTGTTCTGTCTCAGCACTCAGCACTGTTTTATCAGGCACTGGCAGTTTCAGCGCTTCAACTTCCTCATCTGTGGGACACAACACCTTCTTTGTGTGACTGGCGTGAATCCAGTTGGAACCCCTGCACACTTCACAGCGGTAGTTGTCGTCAGGATCACTTGGAAAGGGCCTTTCCAACGGGGTTCCAGACACGACTTCCTCACGTGCTTCTTTACCACGACCCAGTCACCTGCTTTCAGTGCGTGTCCTGGACCTTGGATCGGTGGTAAGGTGGTTGCTTCCACCTGGTGAGAGAAAGAGCGAACCACGTCAGCCAGACCTTTGCAGTAATCTAACACCATATCATCTGTAATATTCAAAAGCGCGTTTGCGGGAACTGCAGGAAGTCTCATAGCCCTGCCCATGAGAATTTCGTGCGGAGACAATCCAGTCTTTCTATCAGGGGTGTTTCTCATTGACATTAGCACCAAGGGCAATGCGTCAGGCCATTTCAAATTTGTCGATGCACATATTTTCGCCATTCTTGATTTCAGTGTACCATTCATCTGCTCCACCAATCCTGATGCTTCAGGGCGATAGCTACAATGTAGCTTTTGCTCAATGTTCAGCGCTTCGCAAAGTAACTTTATCACCTCGTTATTGAAGTGACTTCCCCTATCTGATTCTAAAGAGATCGGGAATCCGAAACGTGGTATCAACTCTCTCAGCAATAGCTTTGCAACTGTAAGGCTGTCATTTCTACGTGTGGGGTATGCCTCAATCCAGTGACTAAAAATGCACACAATCACCAACACATACTTCAGACCTCCATACACAGGCATCTCAATGAAGTCTATCTGCATCCTACTAAATGGGCCACTGGCCCTGCCAATGTGGCTGGCGTTCACAACTGTTCCCTTTCCTGGGTTCATCTGCTGGCAAGTGACACATCGATGGCAAACTGCTTCTGCAGCTTGACGAAATCTGGGGTTAAACCAATCAGTTTTGAACAATCTTATCATGGCATCTCTCCCTAGGTGAGCTTGCCCATGATAGAACCGCGCAAGCTGTGATAAGAGACTGTTTGGCAAAACAAATTTTCCTTCATTTGAAACCCATAACTCATCTGGTCTCTTTATACATTGTGATTTAATCCAGGAATCTCTTTCATCCTCCCTGACGTTATTCTGCAATGCTTTTAGTTCATCTATTGTATCTACGACCTTTAAGGCAAATGCTTCAGCTGGTTCGAGTTCTGGTTCACTTATCGAATTCCATTCATCCCTGAGTAATATACAGTTCAAGGCACAAAATCTTGCGACTTGATCCGCATATGCATTTCCCAGAGAAACATAGTCCGGTCCTTTTGTATGAGCACTACACTTTACCACTGCAACTTCAGCTGGCATTTGAATGGCGTGTAACAATTCCCTTATTCTCTCCCCGTTTTTCACTGGGGATCCTGAAGAAGTCAGGAAACCTCTCTGTGACCATAGTTGTCCAAAGTTGTGCACAATTCCAAACCCGTACTGACTATCAGTGTAAATGGTGACTTTCATCAATGCAGACAGTTGACATGCTCTTGTAAGGGCTACAAGTTCTGCTACTTGTGCAGAATAGACTCCTTGGAGCCAGGCCGCTTCCAAGACACCTGTTACAGTACATACAGCATATCCTGCTTTCAAAATCCCCATCCCATCTCTTAGACATGAACCATCAACGAAAACAATTTGGTCATTTTCATCAAGTTTAGTATCCTTAATGTCAGGTCGAGGTTTTGTGCAAAATTCAGTCACCTGAAGGCAGTCATGCTCGACGTCTTCAGCGTTCTCAATTTCAGCATTTTCACCAGGGAGCAAGGTTGCGGGATTCAACGTAGTGCACCTTTTCAGCTGCACATTCGGTGAGCCCAGAATTATCGTTTCATACCTTGTGAGTCTTGTTCCGGTCATGTGTTGCGTTCGGGAGCGGGTCAGTAGTATCTCAACTGAGTGAGGGACCATGACTGTTACTGGGTGTCCCATCACTATTCCTTCACTCTGAGTGAGGCTGATACCAACTGCTGCTACGGCGCGCAAACACCCTGGGAGTGCTGCTGCGACCGGATCCAAAGTAGCTGAAAAATACGCTACTGGTCTGTTTACGCCACCATGGGCTTGAGTCAAGACAGACAAAGAACATGCATCACGTTCATGACAAAACAATGTGAAAGGCTTTGTGTAATCAGGCATACCTAAAGCTGGAGCCCTGCACATGCACTCTTTCAATTCAACAAAAGCATCCATCTCATCTCCTTTCAGTTCAATTTGATCCAAGGCATCCTTCTGGGTCAGTTTCAGTAAAGGCTTTGCTAGAGTTGAGAAGTTGGGAATCCACTGGCGACAGTAGCCCACCATTCCCAAAAACTTCCTCACCTCCCTCCTTGTCTTTGGTGGACTCATTTGAAGTACACTTGTTATTCTTTCCTTCATTATTCTCCGTGACCCTTTCTCTATCTGGTGACCCAAGTATTTCACTTTCTTCTGACAGAACTGCAATTTGGAAGGAGACACCTTGTGTCCATTCCTTCCCAAATGGTTCAACAGAGCAATGGTATCGGCTGTGCAGCCACTTTCTGTCTTTGATGCAACCAGTAAGTCATCAATGTACTGTACTAGGGTTGACTCGAATGGCAATTCTAATGCTTCCAAATCTTTCTTTAGAATCTGATTGAAGATTGACGGTGACTCAGAAAACCCTTGAGGAATTCGACACCAACTGTATACTCTGTCTAGAAATTTGAAACAAAAGAGGAATTGGCTGTCCTCATGAAGAGGCACAGAAAAGAATGCTTGTGACAAGTCGATGACTGAGAACCACTCGGCATCGCAAGGAACTTGAAACATTATCACAGCTGGATTCGGTACGACAGGGCAACACTTGACTATGATGTCATTTATTTTCCTCAAGTCCTGCACAATTCGGACCTTTCCACTCAGCTTTATTAGTCCCATTATTGGTGAATTACATGGACTGCTTAACACTTCTTTCAGTACCCCCTGTTTTACAAATTCGTCAATAAGTTGGGCAACTTTCATGAGGGTGTCTTGTGCCATGTGGTATTGTGGGGTCTGGGGAAAGATTGCATTGGGCTTTACAGTCACTTTCACTGGTTCCACTCCTTTCATCAATCCCACCTCTTTCCCTGTCATATCCCACACTTCCTTTCCGACTGTTTCCCGTAATTCAGCTGGAATATCTTCTTCAGTTATCATCGGGAAAAGACAAATCAGAGGATAGTCTTCATCAACAGTTTCCATCTCATCCCCCTCTACGCTGTCCTCTTCTTCCCCATCACTGCTCGTCTGGATTGTTATTCCTTCGTTCGAACACATAATCGAACAACCCAATTTGCACAATAGGTCTCTCCCTAACAGTGCTATCGGGCTTGAGTCACATACCACAAACTGATGCCCCCCTTGATAGTTACCGATGCTGACTGGTACCGGATCTGTTATTGGGTTCGTCAGGTGCCTGTTTGCTACTCCCACCACTTGAACTGTCCTCCCTGAGAGTGGCAAATTTGGTACTTCAATGCTCTTAACAGTTGAACGTGTTGCTCCTGTGTCAACCAGGAATGAGACACGATGACCCATTACTCTTCCCTCCACGTACGGACCCTTTTGATCAACTTCCAAGGATGCTGCAAGCACACAATCTCCTTCCTCTCCTGAACTTTCACTCTCCCATACATTGTTTATTCCACTCTCACTGTGTAATGGGAACTGTTGTTCGGTGCCATTTGTATTCATTACCTGACCCGAGACCTGTGGAGGAACCATCACTTGCTGCTGACTCATTGGTGCCAAGGGTATTTGCATTTGTTGATTAGGTACCATGGGTAACTGCTGTTGCATTGGCTGCATCTGCGTCATCTGCATACGAGGCATCTGCGTCTGCTGCGGCTGCATAGGTTGTAATCCCTGCAACTGATTTACGGTCTGAAAATTTGGGTTTGGACCTCTCATTTTCGGTCCCCTCATTGTCTGAAATGCATTGACATCATTGTTTTGCTGACCAACACCTGCACCTGCACCTTCCTGCACCACCATCGGGCACTCGTGTTTCCAATGACCGACAATTCCGCACACGTGACACGGCATCACCTTCTTCATTGCCTGCACACCAGTCACAACAGTGTTCAAATCCGGACCATTATTCGCAAAACCTCCTCTGCCTCTGCCTCTGGCCTGTGGCTGAAACACCATATTTCCCTGCAACTGCGGCTGCGGTTGCGGTACCTGTTGTTGGAACCCTTGCAACCCTTGCAAACCTTGCAGACCTGTCTGAGCTGCCTTAAGCTGCATCATCATCACCTTCTCTTTCAACCTTTTCTGTTTCACCTCAATTTCGTCGCTACAGTATTTCGCATAATTCAACACCTCATCAATAGGTTTCGACTGCCAACAAATCAAATGCGACTTTATCATCTGACTTATTTCTGGTCTCAGCCCTTCCACAAATCTAAATACAAAATGAAGCATGTCCTTCGCCTCTATTGTCTCCGTGCCACTGTAGTTCTTGAACGCCTTCAACAACCTCTCATAGTAACTATGAATCGACTCTTTAGCCTCTTGGGCCGTTCGATCGATCTTCTGCCAATCCACATTTTTCGCGGCAACTTTCGTCTTCAAATGCTCAATCACCTTGTAGTACAAGCTCATCACCATAGGTGATGGTGCACCCGTATCCCTGTCTCTCTCTGGTTCACTTGTCGGCCAACCTACAGCTCTTTTGCAATCCTCCCACAAATCTGCCGGAACCACAATCTCAAAGAGAGTGTTTAGATCTTCCCAAAGACATTTTGCAAGCTTCACAAACCTATCAGTCTGTTGATACCATTCAATCGGTTTCTCTCTCAATTTGGGAAAATCATCCGTAAAAGACTGAGGTGGTCATTCTGACCTCGGCGGTAAAAGGCGCCTACCGCCGGTCAGAAATCCTCCATAATCCCGCCGCGGTCGCGGAAACCCGCCACGGTCATTCTGACCCGCAGCAGCCAAACCTCCGAAAATCCGACAGCCACAACAGACCGCCAGACCAGCGGTCGGCGGAAAAGTGGAGGTGACAAAACCTCCACCGTCACGCCAACAGAAATACGCCCATGCCATTACGACCCACGAATCCACGCGGCGGTCTTTCAAACGCGGTTTTCCATTGGCGGGACACACCGCCGCGGTCAGAATACACACAAACGAACAAAACTCAGCCACATTGGCCGATTTGAATTCCACACACCTGATACACATACACACACCACTCCCACACACACAATACAATATAAAACACACACCCACATCACCCACAAACCCCTACGACCAAAAATTCAGAAAGAAGGCCAGAGCAAGACACCACCATCCACAAACTAGCAGCCACAGCCACTCAACACCATCACCCACACAATATCCACACACAAAACAACACACACCACCACACTCAACACACTTAACTACACATACTCCACCCCACACATCATACACACCACCCCATGGCACCCCAAAGACACCCCCGCTTCTCAGACGAAGAACTCAGGGTCATGGTGGAGGAAATCGTTCGGGTAGAGCCCCAGCTGTTCGGCACACAGATCCAATACACCAGCATTGCCCGGAGGACGGAGCTATGGCAGAGGATTGTCGACAGGGTCAACGCTGTGGGACAGCACCCCAGAAATCGGGAAGACATCAGGAAGCGATGGAACGACCTACGGGGGAAGGTGCGTTCCATGGTATCCAGGCACAACATCGCCGTGCAGAAGACTGGCGGAGGACCCCCACCTCAACCCCCACAATTTACAACATGGGAGGAGGAAGTCTTGAACATCCTGCATCCTGACGGCCTCGCAGGAGTCGGCGGAGGAATGGATACTGGTAAGTTGAAGCTTCAATACTGCTTCCCCCCCACCTGCATGCCAAATCATACCCCAACCCTCACCCCCATCCTCGAACCCCACCCCCATCCTCACCACCACCCTCACCCCCACCACCATCCTCACCCCCACCACCATCCTCACCCCCACCCCCAGCACACCTATTCCCTGCCAATGTCTCACCATCACAACCCACACATCCCAAAACCTAGGCCTGCATGCGTCCACTAAGCATGGACACCCATCACCAAAGCATGCCCAATGCATATACACATCCCCCCCACAAGCCACCCTCACCAAAGCCCCCACACACGAATGCCAGCACTTGGGGACACGGGAACCCACAGATACACCCATATGGCACACATTGAAACTATAACCATACCTCTATACCCCTGCAGGACCCGACCGTCAACACACCGCCACGGAGGGCCCAGAATTCTCCACACCCCCCACCCAAGAGGCCGTCAGCGATGACAGCAGCTCTGTCGACCTGGACACCGATGACCAGCCCGGACCATCGGGGACCTCTGGACAGTCGGTTCCCCTCACACAGGCACAGGCCACTACAGACCCAAACCCCTTTGGGAACACCAGCACAGCTCCCACCCAGCGGGCCCATGCCTCTGTCTCCAGGGCGCGTCAATCTGCGGTGTGTCTACCACTACAGGGCACCCAGGATAACCCACCACCCCAACAACAACAGGGACCTGGGGGCAGTGGTAGTGGGCACACCGGCCAGGGGGCAGAGGCCCAGGGAAACAGGGCAACTCGGAGGGCAGCTGTGCGACAGGGGGGGGACGGGCCCAGGGAACCCACTCTCCACGAGGCCCTCACCACCATCATGGGAGCATACAACCGCTCCCAGGAGACGATGGCGACGGTACTGGCCCGGTTCCAGGAGATCCAGGTACTGCAGGAGGAACACTATCGGGGGTACAGGGAGGACATCAGAGCCCTCACCTCCACCCTGGTTACCATGGTAGGGCTGCTGCAGGACCTCATCAACACCAGGACGGACACTCAACAGCAACAAAGGGCCCCTGCCACTAGCCTGGACCAAGAACAGCCAACCACCTCCGCCGGCGCTAGTGGACAGGAGGCCCCCGCACAACAGCAGACCCCCACCTCCTGCAGGAGAAGAACCACCCCGCAAGAGGGCCCTGAGATCTCGCAAGAAGACAGAGTAGGATGTCAAGACCCCCACCAGCAAAGGATACCACCTGATGTCATCCCACTGTCCCACATTGTCACCCTGTCCATCCTTGAACTGCCCATGCTCCATCTCTCCACAGGCCTCTGGACAATGCACCTGTGTGACTGTTACTCTGGACTCTGCCATGGACATTCCTTCACCATAGCCCCCACCCACTTGAAACCACCCATCCCATTTTGAGCACTGAAATAAACACCTATTTTGCACAAAACTATCTGGAGTCTGGCTGTGATTTCAAAATTTTGTAATTGACATGACAGTGCAAATATGTCCTTGTACATAGTGAAGTCAACAAACAGCTGCCACAAAGCTGTAGTCCATGGGGAAACGAAGCACAGGACTCGTAGTGGGGACCCCAGATCTGAAATAGGGAGGGAAAAGCCACAACTCAGTCATCATACACTGGGGCAAATAGACAGGCAGCAGAGATGCAGGAGAGTAGTTCACATTTACTAAATTATGTTTGAATTGTTACCTGTGTCCTATTGGAAGTACTGTTCAATGATTCTGTCCCTGTTGTCTGTTTCAGCCCCGTCGTCTTCCTCCTCGTCACTCTCCACAGGTTCCACCGCTGCCACAACACCACCGTCTCGACCATCCTCCTGCAGGAAAGGCACCTGGCGGCGCAAAGCCAGGTTGTGAAGCATGCAGCAGGCCACGATGATGTGACACACCTTCTTAGGTGAGTACATTAGGGATCCACCGGTCATATGCAGGCACCTAAACCTGGCCTTTAGGAGGCCAAAGGTGCGTTCGATCACCCTCCTAGTACGCCCATGGGCCTCATTGTACCGTTCCTCTGCCCTGGTCCGGGGATTCCTTACTGGGGTCAGTAGCCACGACAGGTTGGGGTACCCAGAGTCCCCCAATAGCCATACACGGTGTCTCTCTAGCTGTTCCATCACGTAAGGGATGCTGCTATTCCTCAGGATGTAGGCGTCATGCACTGACCCTGGGAATTTGGCATTTACATGCGAGATGTACTGGTCAGCCAAACACACCACCTGGATGTTCATGGAATGGTAATTTTTTCTGTTCCTGTACACCTGCTCCCTGTCTCTTGGGGGAACCAAAGCCACATGGGTCCCATCAATGGCACCAATGACGTTGGGAATATGTCCAAGGGTGTAGAAATCACCCTTCACTGTAGCCAATTCGCCCACCTCAGGGAAAATGATGTAGCTCCTCACGTATTTCATCAGGGCAGACAACACTCTGGATAACACCTTCGAAAATATGGGCTGAGACATCCCAGAAGCAATTCCCACTGTTGTCTGAAATGACCCACTTGCCAAGAAATGGAGTACTGCCAGGACCTGCACCAGAGGGGGAATCCCTGTGGGTTGGCGGATGGGGGACATCAGGTCGGGCTCCAGCTGGGCACACAGTTCATGGATAGTGGCACGGTCAAGACGGTAGGTCAGGATAATGTGGCGTTCTTCCATTGTCGACAGGTCCACCAGCGGTCGGTACACGGGAGGATTCATCCGTCTCCTCGCCAAACCCAGCGGACGGTGCCTAGGAAGGACAACATGGAGCACACAGTCAAGCAACCCACAGGTACGTACTCACAGCTAGCACAGTAAACGATTCTCTATGCAGTGAATGGCGTGTCTGAGTGGCTATGCAAGGCCTAGGCCTGTGTGACGCAGTTGAAATTGAGCCATGTGGACCCTCGAAATGGCGGCTGCCTGACCTGTGAAGTGTGACAATGGGATGTGAGGTCAATGTGCTGGCGTGGCACACCGCGGCGGTCAGCGGTCGAAGACCGCGGCGCGAAGCCGCATTGGTTAACATTGAAGCCTATGGGTTTCAGGAGCCAATGGCGAAGGGCGCCGGCGGTGGCGGTACGCACCGCCGCGGTACGCACCGCCGCGGACGTGACCGCCATTTTCTATCTACTTATCCACTTGCGACTTGAACTTTCACAGGAGAGGACCTATACTGCAAGTGTTGCTGTGACCTCGGTCTGGAAGGGACAATGGCTGCTGCGACTGGGGAAAGGGCCCCTGCCTTCACTGGAGAGGAGTTGGAGAAACTTGTGGATGGGGTCCTCCCCCAGTATGCGCTACTCTACGGTCCTCCAGACCAACAAGTGAGTTTAATTCAATATGGATTTGGGGCCACTGGCTGGCTTGGGGGCCTGGCGGGGGGCCTGGCGGGGATGGGGGGGCATGTTGGGCTTGGCGGGGGGCATGGCGGGGGGCCTGGCGGGGATGGGGGGCATGTTGGGGCTGGCGGGGGGCCTGGCGGGGATGGGGGGCATGTTGGGGCTGGCGGGGGGCCTGGCGGGGATGGGGGGCATGTTGGGGCTGGCGGGGGGCCTGGCGGGGGGCCTGGCGGGGATGGGGGGGCATGTTGGGCCTGGCGGGGGGCATGGCGGGGGGCCTGGCGGGGATGGGGGGGCATGTTGGGCCTGGCGGGGGGCATGGCGGGGGGCCTGGCGGGGATGGGGGGGCATTTTGGGCCTGGCGGGG
Organism: Pleurodeles waltl; assembly: GCF_031143425.1. Lineage (NCBI taxonomy): Eukaryota > Metazoa > Chordata > Amphibia > Caudata > Salamandridae > Pleurodeles > Pleurodeles waltl. The sequence goes on along the minus strand of NC_090439.1, from coordinate 585,634,294 downwards.
GGCATGGCGGGGGGCCTGGCGGGGATGGGGGGCATGTTGGGGCTGGCGGGGGGCCTGGCGGGGGGCCTGGCGGGGATGGGGGGCGTTGGGCCACTGGCAACGAAAATGCAGACAAACTTGAACGTGGTATTTCTCCCTCCCTGTACGTGTCACATAGGTCCGCGCCCATGAGAAGATCGGGATTTAGCGTGCCATCGCCAAGGAAGTCCAGACCCTGGGGGTCCACCATCGACGGGGCACCCACTGCCGCAAGAGGTGGGAGGACATCCGCCGCGGGACCAAGAAGACCGCTGAGTCTCTGCTGGGGATGGCCTCCCAACGTAGGCGGGGTGCCTGCCGTCAACTGACCCCCCTGATGTTCCGGATCCTGGCGGTGGCCTACCCTGATTTGGATGGGCGCGTGAGGGCAGCACAGCAGACACAAGGGGGTGAGTCCAAGCATTATCTACTCTGTTGTGGCGCAGTGGAGGTGTCTGGGTGGGGGAGGAGGGCTGTGGGTCCCCCTAGGCCAGGGCGATATCTGTAGGCTGGGCACCCCCGTAAGCCCCTGTGTCCCCAGCCACCACCCTCAGTAGTGTGTCAGTACAGCCATCCCTGTGCCGTGTCATCCATGGGTGCAGTTGTCAACTCTAGGCGTGTAGGGCATGTTCCACGGAATGCGTAGCGGACCCCAAGTGCGCAACTTAGTGCAGGGGGCATCTGTGTCTGTCATGTCCGCTAACTGTACCGGAGATCCATGTACTCAATATCCCTTTATTTCTCTCTCCCCCCCCCTTTTTGTTTGTCTTTCTGTGCTTGTGTGCATCAGCATCATCAGGCGGAGGAGAAGTGGCATCGGGGCAGGAGGGAGCTGCATCTCACATGGCCCAGGAGGGCCATGCCACAGAGTCTGACTGGACCAGTGAGACGGAGGGCGAGGGGAGCTCCACAACGGGGACGACTGGACCCTGCAGCGACACGGACACGTCCTCGGAAGGGAGCTCCCTTGCGGGGGTGGCACCATCCGTGCCCCCCGCCATTACAGGTACAGCCGCCACCCAGCGCACCATCTCCGCCCTCCCAGCAGCCCCTCAGCGTTCGCCCCGTGCCCGCTCTGCCAGGAAGCCGGGCATCTCCTTCGCCCCAGGCACCTCAGGCCCTGCCCCTGTTACCCCCGCTGCCCTCAGTGCGGAGCTCATTGACCTCGTGAGGACGCTCATTGTTGGGCAGACTACCCTTTTGAATGCCATCCAGGGGGTGGAGAGGGAGGTTCATCGCAGCAATGCGTACCTGGAGGGCATTCATTCGGGTCAGGCTGCCCATCAGCGATCGTTCCAGGCTCTGGCCTCAGCACTGACGGCAGCCATTGTCCCTGTCTCCTGCCTCCCTCTACTAACTCCCTCCTCCCAGTCTCCTGTTCCTCTGCCTGTCCCACCCACACCATCAGACCAGCCTGCACACACCTCAACACCCAAGAGAAGCTCATCCAAACATAAGCACCACAGATCACGCAGACATTCACACACGCAACATTCCGATGCAGACATGCCAACAGTCACTACCACCTCTGTGACCCCCACCTCCTCGTATCCCTCCTCCCTCCCTGTGACGTCTACACTCACACCTCCATTCACCTCACCATCAGCCAGTGTTTCCATCACCAGCACACCCTCCAGTCCAGTCCGCACACGTGCAGTCACCACCCCCACTGCCATTTACACGTCCCCTGTGTCCTCTCCCACTGTGTCTGTCACCCCCTCTTCCACACCACACAAACGCAGCCACCCACCCACCCAACAGCCATCCACCTCACGACAGCCTATCCCTCCTGCACCTGCACCCAAAGACAGCAAACGTGACTCACCTACAACCACATCCTCTCCCTCCACTCCCATTCCCACTGTACCTACCACTCTCCATTGTCCCAAGAAACTCTACCTCGCCACTGCTAACTTCTTTCCTGACCCTGAGCCCCCCCCTCCTTCTCGTCGGGGTAAGAAGAGCACCTCAGCCACCACCAGCCCTGCAGCCCCCTTGACAAGGGTGCAGGGGTATTGGAGCCCACCAGCCCGCATGTCTGGATCTTCGCCCAGCAGCAAGGGGACAGCCAGCCCACCCCCTGGGAAGAGGAGCAGAAGGCGGAAGGGGCGCCGCAGGAGCCCGGCTTCTACATCCCCCCCGGACACCACCCAGACACAGTCACCAGCCACAGCTCCAAAGGGAGGAAAGGGCCACAGACTCCCGACTAAGGAGGGCAAGGGCAGCAAGTCGGAGAGGTCAGGCTGCAGGCCTGCTGCCCAGGAGGAGCACACCACCCCCATAGCCGCTGGCCAGGGAGGACCCAGCCCAGCTGGCCAGGAGGGCCCCACCACCCACAGCCCAGGTGGGCATTGAAGGAGCACCATCCCCGCTGCCCAGGAGGGCACCACCAGGCAATGAACAGTTGGCCATAGACCGGCCGCCGTCTCAAGAACCGCTGAACTGGGCCCGCCGTCTCAAGCACCGCTGAACTGGGCCCCGCCGTCTCAAGAACCGCTGAACTGGGCCCCGCCGTCTCAAGCACCGCTGAACTGGGCCCCGCCGTCTCAAGAACCGCTGAACTGGGCCCCGCCGTCTCCAGCACAGCTCCGCTGGGGACCGCCGTCTCAAGAACCGCTGAACTGGGCCCCGCCGTCTCAAGCACCGCTGAACTGGGCCCCGCCGTCTCAAGAACCGCTGAACTGGGCCCCGCCGTCTCCAGCACAGCTCAGCTGGGGACCGCCGTCTCAAGAACCGCTGAACTGGGCCCCGCCGTCTCAAGCACCGCTGAACTGGGCCCCGCCGTCTCAAGCACCGCTGAACTGGGCCCCGCCGTCTCAAGCACCGCTGAACTGGGCCCCGCCGTCTCAAGCACCGCTGAACTGGGCCCCGCCGTCTCAAGCACCGCTGAACTGGGCCCCGCCGTCTCCAGCACCGCTCCGCTGGGGACCGCCGTCTCAAGAACCGCTGAACTGGGCCCCGCCGTCTCAAGCACCGCTGAACTGGGCCCCGCCGTCTCAAGCACCGCTGAACTGGGCCCCGCCGTCTCAAGAACCGCTGAACTGGGCCCCGCCGTCTCCAGCACAGCTCCGCTGGGGACCGCCGTCTCAAGAACCGCTGAACTGGGCCCCGCCGTCTCAAGAACCGCTGAACTGGGCCCGCCGTCTCAAGCACCGCTGAACTGGGCCCGCCGTCTCAAGCACCGCTGAACTGGGCCCCGCCGTCTCCAGCACCGCTCCGCTGGGGACCGCCGTCTCAAGAACCGCTGAACTGGGCCCCGCCGTCTCAAGCACCGCTGAACTGGGCCCGCCGTCTCAAGCACCGCTGAACTGGGCCCCGCCGTCTCAAGAACCGCTGAACTGGGCCCCGCCGTCTCCAGCACAGCTCCGCTGGGGACCGCCGTCTCAAGAACCGCTGAACTGGGCCCCACCGTCTCAAGAACCGCTGAACTGGGCCCGCCGTCTCAAGCACCGCTGAACTGGGCCCCGCCGTCTCCAGCACCGCTCCGCTGGGGACCGCCGTCTCAAGAACCGCTGAACTGGGCCCCGCCGTCTCAAGCACCGCTGAACTGGGCCCTGCCGTCTCAAGCACCGCTGAACTGGGCCCCGCCGTCTCAAGAACCGCTGAACTGGGCCCCGCCGTCTCCAGCACAGCTCCGCTGGGGACCGCCGTCTCAAGAACCGCTGAACTGGGCCCCGCCGTCTCAAGAACCGATGAACTGGGCCCGCCGTCTCAAGCACCGCTGAACTGGGCCCGCCGTCTCAAGCACCGCTGAACTGGGCCCCGCCGTCTCCAGCACCGCTCCGCTGGGGACCGCCGTCTCAAGAACCGCTGAACTGGGCCCTTCAAGGCAAGACCCGCTGAACTGGGCCCTTCAAGGCAAGACCCGCTGAACTGGGCCCTTCAAGGCAAGAAGCGCTGAACTGGGCCCTTCAAGGCAAGAAGCGCTGAACTGGGCCCTTCAAGGCAAGAACCGCTGGCCCTTTGGCAGACGTGGCAGGGCAGGATCTGTCTCGGGCAGGGCTGCAGGATGTCCTCTGGCCAACATGCCTCCTCCAGTGGCAGTGGAGTCTGTTATGGACTGTTTGGACTGTGGCTTTGCTCTCCCCAGGATGGCCCAGTGGGCAGGCCACCCACTGTATGGACTGTATGGACTGTGGCTTTGCTCTCCCCAGGATGGCCCAGTGGGCAGGCCACCCACTGTATGGACTGTATGGACTGTGGCTTTGCTCTCCCCAGGATGGCCCAGTGGGCAGGCCACCCACTGTATGGACTGTATGGACTGTGGCTCTGCTCTCCCCAGGATGGCCCAGTGGGCAGGCCATCCACTGTATGGACTGTATGGACTGTGGCTTTGCTCTCCCCAGGATGGCCCAGTGGGCAGGCCACCCACTGTATGGACTGTATGGACTGTGGCTTTGCTCTCCCCAGGATGGCCCAGTGGGCAGGCCACCCACTGTATGGAATGTATGGACTGTGGCTTTGCTCTCCCCAGGATGGCCCAGTGGTCATGGAGTCCCCTCGTGGATCTGGCGTCGTGTACTCAAGTGGCTGAGGTGCCCCCCCTTCCCTTCCCCCTGAGGTGCCTGTCCTATTTTCTTTCTGATGCCCCTGCAGTGTTCTCTCCGTGGAGTTCTTGTCGTGGGACTGGGCCTTGCCCCTTTGCACAGGACCCCTGTGGTCCACGGACAGTGGTTGGACTACATTTAGTAGCTGTATATATTTTGTACATAGTTTATTTATTTATTGGGATTACTGGTGTCCATATTTCAATATATCTGCCCGTTTATGATCTCTTCTTTTGGTCTTTGCATTATTTCGGAGGGGGGGGTTTGTGGGTTGTGACAGTGATCTGTGGGAATGCATTGATGTGTGTGTTGTAGTGGGTGTGGGTGGGTGGGTGTGTGCCGGTACTCTTTTCCCTCCCCTGTGTCGTAGGTGCAGTACTCACCGATGTCTTGCGCGCCGCCGGGCGTGCTCCTGGTACAGGAGCAGGTATAGGAGTGCGGGGATGACCTGCAACTCGGGTTCCATACTGCTGGAATCTCGCGTGGAGTGCGTAGAGGTGAGCGTTTTCCCGTCCGTAGTCTGTTTCCGCCGTGTTTTTATCGGCGGTGCTCCCGCCCCGGAAAAGGTGGCGGATTGGTGGGTCGTGATAGGGTGGGCGGTACATTGTCTGCCGCCTGGCTGTTGGCGGGGACCGCCGCGCTGTTTGTTTGTTCCGCCGTGGCGGGCGGAGTGTTAATGCGGCGGGCTGTGTTGGCGGTTCCCGCCAGGGTCAGAATTGCATATTTTGGACCGCCGGCCTGTTGGCGGGTTGGCTGCCGCATTATCACCGACCGCCAGGGTCAGAATGAGGGCCTGAATGTCACTTCTGTGCCAGGGTACATGTATTAATTTTCCCCCTGCTGTCTCCCTCATTGGTAACATGGTTACTGCTTCGCTACTCTGTGGTCTTTTCTCATTGTGCTCTGTAGCACTGTCCCTCCTCTTTTCCTTTCTCTTTACCCACCTACTTTCCCACTTGTCCAAACACCTCCACACTTGTGTACTCTGCAGCAATTCTCTAAGGTGCGCCTTCATGCCTGCTGACCTCATGTGTTCAAAATCTGTGGTCCCAAAATCCAATCTATAGCTCCTGCTCAAGTGTTTTGTCTTGTCTATGTCAACCCCGTTTTTGTCAGCTATTTCCTGCAAACTTTTATGTACCTTATTCACTTCTTTCGTGATCCTTGGGCATAGGTATCTCAGCTCTTCTTCCGAGTAGGACTCTAACCTATTCACACCCATAGTCCCTTCCACCAATTCTTGTGCTTCCATGTTCAACCTCATCCTATTCATATAATCTTCTCCCTTCCCACTGTCTGAGCTTTGTGTGGAATTCAAACTGTTGAACCACTGTGTCAGCTGTTGCGCATTCAACCCCATCAGTGTAGCGTTCACATCGACTGCCATTGATGGTTGCGGCAACTTTTCAGTATTCGATGACAGCGGTATCACCAGTGGGGGACTCGACCTCACCAGTGTTGACTGAGCACATATGGGACTAAACTCCATCAAGGACCCAGATCCAGTTGGCTGAGCCGCTATCGGAGTTATCCCTGGAGTGTTTTCTATGCACCTCCTTTCTGTCTCATTCTGCAGCATTGATCCCTGACCGCTCATACCTAAGTTAGGCTGACTGTACAGAGGTACCGGTGGACCTACAGTAATGGGTAGCGATATCGCATCTGGGTTTTGTCTATTTCCCATGTTCTGAGGCATGTTCACTCCCACACTATGGGTCATCATTGCCGGCATGCCCATCTGACTCCCCGTCATCTGAGCATGTGCATTTCCCCCCTGCATCTGCTTGTGAGGCATCAGAAACTGGGTTGATTCAACTTGTACCAATGTCGGGTTGTGACCATTCTGTACTCCCCTTACGGTTGGATCTAGAATCATTCCTGCACCGTTGTCACTGCTGTAGTACCCTGGGATCTGCGGCTGATAATTTTCTGCTGGTTTCAACATAGGCACATCTGGATATATTCTCCTAACCTGCGGTACCTGCGGGGTGAACAGTAAACTCGGGTCCTTAGACCCCGATGATGCTCCTGAACTCTGAGTTTCGCTGTTCTGTACCGGTGCCGGAGGGGCAGAACTGGTACTTGGACCTTGTCCACTCTCCGCATAAGGTGGTGGACGGTCGTTCAGCAATTGCATTATTAGCTCCTCATCCTCTAACTCCTCTTCTCTTCTCAACTTTTCCTCGTCCTCTCTATCCTTGGAACACCTCCTGTTTGTCTTACAGGTAGCTTTCTTACCTGTCTCCTCTTCTTCCTTAGTAATTGCGGGGAACAATTTTATCCCCTGCAATACATCTGACCTCCACACCTTCTGTGCATTATCCCACCTAGCGTCCGCTAGTGTCTTTTCTACCTTCCTTATCCTTGTTTCGAACTTATTTTTCTGTTGCTGTCTAGCCATTAATTCCCAAATCGCTAGAGCCTCAAACTGGGCTGGCCTTGGAGGCACCTTCATGTCATACATCGTGAATCTCAAATTCTCCAGAATCCTTATATTGAATGTCCCGTGGATCGGGAATGCTACGCTCCCATGTTTCTCTGTCAACTTGTGCCATTGCTTTAGCCAAAGGCACGGAGCTACCCCCCTTTCCTCCATTACAATGTAAGCCGGTGTGCCTTCGGGCGGCGTCTCCTCTCCTACACTCGCTTTAATGTAAGACTCCCCCTTCATCGCACTCTTGAATGCTTTAAAAAATTTCATTTTCTCGTCTTTTATTTCACAAAGTTTGTAATCAATAGGTGACTTTAATTCCCGGAATACTCTTCGCTTGCCTTTCCCCTACCAATCGAGCCCCACGGACTGCGTCCAATCCGTGCGCGACCCTTCCCTGCAACCAACCTATCCCAGCGCGGCTCCTAGTGACGTCACACTCCCACACACTGCGGCTGACAAAGCCTCGCGGCTAGTCCTCCTTCACTCAGCTCCTCTCGAAACAACTTCTTGCATGTATCGCGAGCTACCAAAAATAAAACAGATCTGTCGGTTTACTACAGGAAGGGTAACACAATCGCTTCAGGACCTTAGGGATTTTTCACTAGCCTCAGCAGTTATTCCATCTTTCTCGGTCCCCACATTCGCAAGCAAATCTGACCCGCAGACCTACTCTCAACTTGTCAATGATCTATTCTAGTGCACTTAGAATTTTGTCAAAGCCCGAAGTCGAAGTTTCTTTCACTCCCTAACACACGTACCGACTCGTCGACCACGCCCGATCAACCTACTAAACCGCCCAGACCACAACATAAAACAACATACTCCGGAGTCTCTTGACCTCGCAGGGCCCGTCTCAACAACAACAACCACGTGGACCTTTTTATGCACGAAGCGCCACACGCACATGAAGTTCGACGACTTCCCTACACTCACACTCGGAGTCGCACCTCCGCTATTTCTATGAAGTTCGACGACTTCTCTACCTCTACACTCGGAGTCGCACCTCCGCTATCCTCTAAAAAGAAAAAAATTCCTCGCAACCTTTTCACACAATCTGCGGCAATAAGCTGTGCAAGCGCAAAACCCTAACTTCTCTCATACCACCACTAGTACCGCCAACGCTGATCTCACACCTCCGTTCTTTCCATTCGCAGGCTCCGAGATCCCGGGAAAGTCGCGGTGGACCTAGCCCATCATCATTTTCCCAATCAGTTTTGTCAGAGAAAAATCTAATTCAACTTCTCGAGTGGGGTCTCAAAGGGCGTAACCGTTAATTCAACACCATGTACTTTAAGAGTACAGGGTCCCAAAAGGCGAAACCGTCCTCTGCTACCATCTACTGATAGAGCGGTCCGTACTAATAATTTACCTGTATTCGGACGCTCTTTAGGCCGATGAATCTTTTGACTAAGTGGAACTCTCCGTACTCTATATCGATCAATTGCATCAAATCAATAATCAATAACGAACATAAGCAATACCCTGATCAACATAACACTTGACAATTAATCCAGAATACATTTCGGCGAACCCTGACCTTTCAGTCAGGAATAACCACACCAGTTTATTCAAAGTTAGTAAATTTATTTCCCTATATTAACAAAGCTAGCACAATATAGATGTGTCTCAACACCAAATGATAAACGTAAATGAACATTAATAGCTGTCCATAGCGGCGAAACAAGTGCAATCTATGCAGCATTTGAATAACAAGGCATTCGATAATAGCAATGCAAATCACTAGAACTATAATCTGTAATGGGCTAATTGCATACATTGGTCAGCATAGCAAGGTCTCAAATTGCATCGTACAACAAAAGAATCCTCATCTAACCTCAAATTAGCATCGGCATGTGGGGCTTCATGCGAAAACAATTTAGCAACATTAATTTAGAAAACTCCTAGCTAGGGCTCTTATCAAAATCAGCAGTTGGTTACCTAAAAGAAACACAATGCAATTTTACAATTTCCTTTCATATTTACCAATTACGATCAGCAATCAAGGAAGTCTTCGTCTCACAGGTACCGTTTCTCGATCAGCATGGGTACCGTCTCGATCAGCATGGGACGGGGCAAAGGGGCAGGGGTGGACGGGGCAATTGCCTCACGGCGGCAAAGTAAAACTACTACTTCATGCAAGGGATCGAAGTTAAAGTCTCTAGGGCAAGAATCATTTAAAGTCTCTTTCTCTCGATTAGAGAAAGCATCAAAATCTCTTTCAAAATGGCGTCGCAGCAAGGTGGGCCATAATAGCTGCAAAGTCTACAAAATGGCGGGATGTCCAATAATGGCTATGATGTCCGGGTAATGGCTACTTTCTTCTCGTGCACCTGGTTTAAATAGACAACAGTTCAAATCCAGTAGGGTCTTCCATTGGAGGGTTCATAGGTTAGCTTCAATTTGTCCAATCAAAAACGACAGTTCTCAAGCTTTTACTTAAGCATACATTATCCTTGGAGATGGGTACGCAAGTTGCAACATTTTATACCAATTAGCTCACTTTCAGAGCCTCCATTGTCCGCACCTGCAGATCGACCTTGGAGTAAAGAGAAAAATGCCAAGCTGGCACGAAACTTTAAGATAAGCATGTGAACGATCTCAGTGGAAAAGTACAGCTTCAAGCAGAAATATACGTTTAATAGCACATTGGAAAAATACAAGCATCTAAACCGTGAGACCAGGCAACTAGGCCAAAGCCTCCGCTAAAGTAATGCTAAGCTAAAGCATTTCAAACAAACAAATCATAGCACACGTTTACGATTATGTCGGATTAGTGCAATTCTAATACACCACGTTATATAAAGCACGCGTATAAATGTTGGCAAACTACTCTAAGGGCACATTTTGTCCCCGTACAATCTTTATTAGTTCGGTTAAAGTCACACATGATTATTTCAACACTACGTTTAAGCGCTAATAAATGTAAAACCTTCATTTCTGCTTCATCACCACCCCTGGGCGCTTTGGGCTTAAGCTCTATACAGCTCGAGGAGCAGTGTGCCAATCATGCTACTTGTGTGATGTAAACTGTCTCACTGCGCCTAGTCTTGTTGTGCTGGAGCTTGTTTTGGTATTGTGAAGCAACTGCCACTCTAAATCATTTACTGCCCTGTCAACTACTCCGCACTCTGTTCCGCAACTCCTTACTTGCTAAACTAATCTTACCATCCTTGGTGACTACATACTTGATTTCACATGCTTTTTCCTGTTTATGCATCTCCTTTCACCACATGGAAACTCTAGGTCTCTGAAGCAGACCAGCCAGCAAGCGAAGAATCATGACCTGACCTGATCCGGGTACCTAGCCCTTAGTGGTGCACCCTGTGTCGTGCCCACAGGTGAGCCCTTTTGCTAGGCTTTTCCCTCCACGAGACAGATTGCTCCAAGAGGTGCAGCCTGCAGGTTCCCATTTGCTAGCAGATGCTGCCAGGTACCTGGAGGGTGGATGAGACCCTGTAGCAGGTGTGCTTTAGGTTGTTTCATAATCGTAAAGCAAAGGTACTGTTCAAGGTGATGACCCTGAAGGTCTCAATATGTCGGCGATTGTTGAACGCCCTTAAGAGGTGCATGTTTTAACTGGCAGAGTAGTATTTAAAGGGGTGCGACTTCCAATAATGAAATATAGTAATTTTTAACACGCTGAAGCATTTTATTTAAGTGCATTAAATTATTACACTGCTGCTACTTGCAGTGTAATCATTTAATGCGTTAAAGTGAAATTCTTCCACATGTTGAAGAAATATTGGCTTTATTTAGCATGCACAATCTTTTCGTTTAAGTGTTTATATTGTATAGTACGAGTGGCATTTTTTTAGAAGTGATGAGCAATTTTTCCCTTAACACCACTGGCAGGATGTCATGCCAGTAAAGAACGAGAGACACGTGATTTATCATATTCATCATATATGTGGACTGGGTTGCGATCAGCGGTGGGTAAACACTGTGGTTTACTAGAAAGGTTTTAGTACATTTAGAGAGGTTTATTTCAATTTCCAGATGCTCTATCAATCATGGTTTCACCTCTTTATCCTAAGCAACTGCTGTATTTCACTGTGCCTCTTTATCTTTTATCAACACCTTTGATTTGATGTGACGAGAAAAGATAAAGAGGGACAGTGAAATAAGACAACTGCCTAGGATCACATAACTTAACGAGAAAAGGACAAAGAGGCAGAGTTAAATAAGGCAACTAATTAGGATGACACAATTTGGTCAAGCGAGGAAACTGGGATTGATGCCTGGTTTCCTGGTCACGTTGTGTAATTCAGCCACTAGATGGATATTTTTAAATATAAATCATTCATGTACCCCCCCACCTCCCTCATGATGAAGCCAGTAATAAATGGAAAGACAAGTCAGCATCATCTGCTACTAATGTCTCCTAGGTTATCATACATCAAGAAACATTACAATCTAGTACAATATCTTCAAGAGAGATTTTTGAATGGTGCTCCTCTTGAACTAAAGTATGCCAAAGTATTAAAAAATGTGATGATAAAGGACAAACAGACAAAGTAAAATAAGTCAGTTCTCTAGGATCACACAAATTGGACGGGCAGGAAAGCTGGGATTGGCCCCAGCTTCCTGATTTCACATTGTGCAATTCTGCCATTAGATGAGTTTCTCTGTCTTGTTCACATTTTACCCTAAATGGGATGATGCCAAACCATCTTGCCTGGTGTCCACACATTTGGGTAGGTCACATTAGAGTGACAACACTAGAATTGAATGTTCTTTGCCTGTAACAACACTTAGGCCCTCATTACGACCCTGGCGGTTGATGGAGAAGTGGCGGTTTTACCACCCCCACTCCCGAGTCCTTCCCGACACCCCCCACCTCCCTGCCAACCCTCAAAGGTGGCAGGACCCCCCTCCCCCAACATCACATTACTGATTCACACCCGACACGCACGCAGGCACCACCAACACACATACCCGCACACACACCAACAAACATGCCAACAGCTACACACACAGTCATACACACACACCCACATTCAGACATACACGCACACATCCATACAGACATCCATACAGACAGCCACGCACACATTTCCAAACACACAACACCCCCGCATGCATACACGCACTCACACACCCCCTCTACATACTCACACGCACACCCCCATGCACACACACAACTCCCCCCCACCCCCTCCCCTAACGGACAATCAACTTACCTGGACCATTGATCCTCAGGGAGGGGACGGGATCCATGGGGGCTGTTCCGCCCCCAGCACCCCGTCAACAGAACACCGCCATGCCGAATCACAGAACGTGATTCGGTGGGCAGTGTTCTGTTGACGTGGCGGTGGAGGTGGGGCAACCTCCACTTCCCCGCCGACCGCCAGTATGGCTGCTGGTAGCTCTCTGTCTGGAAAAGGATGGAGGGCTGCCAACAGTCATAATGCACCGAGCGGAAAACCGCCTGCACTGGCAATCTTTAGCACGGCGATCCCTCGGTGGTTTTGTAAAAAGACCGCTGAGGTTGTAATGACCCCCTTATTGTCAATTTATTATAGAAATCATGCTAGAAATGCATCATTTTATACCCCTGAACACCCCCAGGAAAAGTCCAGCTAGCTTGCTAAGTTTACATGGCAAATTTAATTTATTGATCTTATGCCCCACCAATATCAAACTGCACCAGCCGCCACTGCACAACACTCGTCAGAAGTTTCTGTTAAGAACAAAGAGAAACTTACCCAACAAAAACCCCAATTCAAAAAACAAAAAGTGGCAGTGATTTCTATACGAAATGCCACTCAGGACGAGAGATTTACTGAAGAACAGGACGTAGGCACTGGCCCAGCTAGACAGCGTGGCAGAGGTCAAAATAGTTCACTGGAATCTTCAAGAGCATCTGGAAGTGAAAGTAACTGATGACGTTTTACAAGTTGAGACTGCGGGCATGCGCATCTCCACACCTTGTAGGGTGTATAAAGTGAGAATACAGTTAACAGGTGCAAAATAGATGCTATCTTTTGGGATCGTGTAGTTACCATTTATGATATTATTTGGGTGAAAAACATTGGCCACCAGAATTTGTCCGTAATCTCCCAAATGGTGAAGAGGGAACTGAAGCCTCTTTCTCACCCCTTGTTCCCAGAGAGCTCAGGGAGGGTTGCGCTATTGACTGGGTGAAGGCGCAGGCACCCGTGTTTTTTCGCAATCATATAGAGTGGGACAAAGATTCTCCCTACCATATCATACAGATCAGATCTCAACCACAACCTCAACCCCAATGCCCAGTAATGTTGAAGCAAGAGCAGCCGTGAGGGAAATCCTCACACAGTTAGAGTAGCAGGGTGTAACTGAGCCCTGTGTCTTACCCATGAACAACCTGTTGTTCCACGTAGCTAAACCAGACCATTCATATAAAATAATCTTAGACTACAGACATTTAAATAATCATAACGCACATTTGCCATTCAAAATGCACACATTACAGCACTTATTAACAATATAGGGGGGTCATTCTGACCCTGGCGGTCTTGGACCGCCAGGGCAAGAATGACGGAAGCACCGCCAACAGGCTGGCCGGTGCTTCATCTCCAGCGGTGATAATCCGACAGGGCAGCGCTGCAAGCAGCGCTGCCCTGGGGATTATGACCCCCTTACCGCCAGCCTGTTTCTGGCAGTTTACACCGCCAGGAAGAGGCTGGCGGTAAGGGGTGTCCTGGGGCCCCCTAATAGGGCCCCAGCCTGCTTTTCACTGTCTGCATGGCAGACAGTGAAAAGCGCGACAGGTGCAACTGCACCCGTCGCACGCCCGCAACACCGCTGGCTCCATTAGGAGCCAGCTCCTGTGTTGCGGCCCCATTCCTGTTGGGCCGGCGGGAATGTTGGAATGGGGGCAGCGTTGTTTTGGCCGCATGGCGGCCGCTTGGCGGTTCCCGCCTGGCGGGCGGCTACTGCCGCCCGCCAAGGTTGGAATCACCACCATAGTGTGCAAAAAAACACAAAACAACCTTGGATATTTCCAAAAATTTTTGCTGCCAAAATCAGCGCTTTAGGCTCACAAAAAGGTTTTGCCGACTCCCACAAAATCCTTTATCATTGGTAAATACTTTACGTTTGTCCCTTGTTGGGGCAGTTTTGTTACCACCTTGCCCATCGATCCTCTTACGTGGATAATTGCACTTTTGCCGATACGTATGACTGCGAGCGAACTTCTTTTTCCTTTTGTGTCTCTCCTTCACTCTCATGCTCATGGCAGCCATGGCGCTTTGAATCGGCTTGCTTATGTTAACTGTTTTACTTTTCATTTTCGATTTATGTGGCAAGAAAAGTCTAGTTAGGAATTTACAACGCTAATAGCTCTAACTCAAGCAAAAGTGAGACCTATTGTATTGCAAATGCTTGTTAGAAAAATGCGCACAATTGCAACCACCGAACACTATCAAAAACTTCCAGACATTGCTGGGTATTTTCAATTTTGCGAGAACATACATTCCAGATTATGCACAACGCATCAAAACATTATGGGCCTGATTATAACTTTGGAGGAGGGTGTTAATCCGTCCCAAATGTGACGGATATCCTACCCATCGTGTTACGAGTTCCACAGGATATAATGGACTGGTAATACGGCGGGTGGTAAACCCGTCACATTTGGGACGGATTAACACCCTCCTCCAAAGTTGTAATCAGGCCCTTAATGACTTAACACGTCCTGACTTCTCAGGTAAATATAGCCAGTCGAACACACACACATTTTCAGAGCATTACAACAAGACATGCTTGTAGCTAAACACTTACACACAAGAAACAACAAAACACACTTGGTCATCAGAGTAATTGGTGGTGCCATTGGTTTCACCTATATACCGTTCAATGAAGGAGATACCATCCCTATTGCATTTGTACTCCACAGCTGAACAACGCTTTTCTCTCATAGAAATTCTTTGATTGCTGTTCAGATGGCTGTCATTAAAGAGAGACTTCTGGCCCAGGGGAAACGCATCACTGTCGTATCTCCGATCCCAACCATTGAGGCTGTTGCCAAAGCCAGCGTTCCTAATGCTAAGTCACTACACCTATGTTGAATTCAATGGGCAATGTCTCTGATGGCCACTGATGTTGCATACATTTTTTAACCAAAGTTACAATACAAACTTGAAAACCCAGTTCCAGCAAACATATTGCCTATTGAACAATATCAAACAATAATGTACACTGTTGGCTCAGCCCAACCTGCAGGAGGCACTAAACATCAATACTCCGCCACATGTGCGGTCGTGAGCGGTTATATGGAAGATGGGGAATTCCATCCACAACATACTTACATGCAAACCTTATGGGACTGCACTGCACAACTGGCAGAGCATAAGGCTCTGTTGATGGCACTGGAACACACGGATCCAGGACAGTTAGTACTAATAGTCTGTGATTCGTATTACTGTGTCCAGGCCTTCAATTAATATCTGCATTACTGGCGCCAGATGGGTTCAGAGATTCAAAAGACAACACCACACAAACTACTGTGGGGGAAAGTAGCAGATCTGAAAGAAATGCTACCCAATGTCCATGTAGTTCCTACATTGGGACATCAATGTGTAGGAATACACGTTGCTGGCAATAGCTTGGCTGATGAAGCAGCCAAGTCAGCAGTAGCTACGGCTTCTGTTGCTACAATAACTCGTTCACGGACGAGGTTTTGATGATGAAACACTGGCAGCTGTGCAAGCTTCGTATGAAGGCAAGCCCATGCAAAAGGCATAGCCTGCCAAATATTCCTGCTGCATATCTAGCATCAATACTGCCCTAGTAGCAATACCAGAGGTGGGTGATGGCATGATTCCCCAACCAAGATCAAAGACCTGAGTTGATTAAAGCAGTGCATGAGGGAGTTGCTTCTGCCCACGCTGGTGTGGTGGCTACTATTTCACTGTTACAAGCACGCTACTGGTGGCCAGATCTATACAAAGAGACCAAGTAGCATGTCCTTTGTTGTGATACTAGTCAACAAATAAAAGGGTCTACCGTCAAACGCCCAGTGCAGACACCCCTCCTAATTTTCAACAAACCTCTACAATGTGTGTACCGCAACCGTTGTGATCCCCTGACACCTGATGGTGCACACAAATACATCTTAGTCACTGTTGACAGCTGCTCCAGATTTCTATGGGTATGGGCACAACGCTTGGCTGACGCTCTGTTTTTAAAGATTTGCAAGTCTTTTTCGGCACATATGCAGTTGCGGCTTTTCACACTGACCAGGGCTCTCCTTTCGCCTCAAGGTCATTCTTTCAATACCAAGGCTTTGTTAGTAGTCCGACTGTATTATTCATCTCCTTATCATCATGAGGGAAATAGTGTTGCGGAGCAAAGAAACCGGGATTTAAAGCAATCCTTATTAGCCAGAGTATTAGGCACTGGTTGTAGTTGGCTTAATCACCTGCATGGAGGCCAGAGAGCACTTAATAATCTGCCTAGAAGGTCCCTGGAAGGGCGTACCCCTTATGAATGCCTATTCGGAACACAAATGTATGTTCCAGATCTTGATGGTCCTGGCGCAGAGGTGGCACATACACCTTTTGACATAAATGAACGTGTCACTGTCTTGCAGGTCATATAACGGTTTCGTGACGACAACGCATCTGCCAGTGCCGCTTCCTTGGGAATAGGGGATGCACCATTAACACCAACTGGCTGGATTCCAAAAGTTGGGGTTTTAGTGCCTGAAAAGATTGCTGTGAAAAAGGAGTTTGGTCCTTCTTATCGTGCGCTGGTTCCAGCCCTGGGAATACATGGTACTAGAACTATCATTCTACCACTGCAGCATGGTTCTAAAGAAAATTGCTTTGTCTCCATCGACAATGTCAAGCTACACCATATGGCTGATCTTGCATAGCAGACCTAGTGGACTCCTAGGTAGTTCCCGACTCCCTCTCACTAAAGAGCAGGATGTTCCCCTACAGGTTTTGAGCAGCAATGCTGATACCTCTCTGAGCTTGGGGAGGGTGGAAAAGTATCTTTGATTAGTTCCATTAGCTTCTTCTGCGACAAGTAACGTCAACACTGTGGATCGATTCTACTCAAATTCAACTCAAATGGATGGAATCATCTACTATGAACCACCAAGGGAGACTTCTGCCAGTTCTCCTCTTCCAAACACAGCTACAGTTTTTGCACAAACTGCTTCTGGATACTTTGCCGACATCAATGATTCTTTTACCGACTCATCTGCCTCTTCTGCAACAAGGCTGTCACAGCATGCAAGCTGATAAACTGGCTTAAAAATACCTATTTCGTTCTTCCATGGAACTATCTGTGGCTTTTATTAATTGTACTTGCCTTCCTTCTTTGGTTTGGGTTTGTCATCATCTTTTTCTTACTAATACATGGTCATTACCTTCCTGCCCGCTCTGCAGTTGAACTGGTCGATGAGGTCCTAAAACCACATTTTTCCTACCATAAGGTCCGCAGAGACGTGCCCCTAGTGAACATTTCTGCTATACCAATTCCTGATGGGATTGTTTGGGATAAAGTACCCTTTGATATATACGGCAGACAGGGGTTATTCATATTCCATATGTAGTTAAACTTTTAATGAATGATGTAATAACACCTCTAGTTGTTTCTGATGTAAAAACGGTTGAGTCTATCTTATCTGAATTAGAATATTTTATTGTATTTGAAAGTGAAGATGTTTATCAATCAAAATAATTTTATGGAGATATGTTCTGTTATAATTATTATGGACATCATTACATCCACAGATCAAGCACCCGAAATACTATTTTTGATTATACACAATGGGAACATTGTCCAACTCCGCCAATAGGGAGTTCAAAAATATATTCAGAAAAGTTTGCATATTTTTCTGGGCGTGATGTTAAAAATGCTGAGTTGTATTATTTTAAATTGCCAATAATGGAAATGCACTGTGTTTTATTAACTGGCACAAAAATGATTTATTCTGATTCCTTTGTTTGCCGGTTGGCTATAGAAGGCTTTGAATATTGGCTGAAGTCGATTGACTCAAAAAGGGTATGGGACCTAAAAATTGGCAAATAAGAGGAAAGGAAGCTTTATTTAGAACATGCCTGATACCTGTTCAAATTATATTTTTAAATGAAACAATACAACAGACAGGTTGTTTAGGATTGGCAAAAATTAAGGAATTGAATGCGCCCAGTATCCCTGCCCCTGCTAAATTTTACAAATGGCAAAAATACATTAATGCAACTGAAGACCAGCTAGATGGGTGGATCCAGAATGGAACATTTAAACACATCACTTTCATGTCCTGACAGGTGGTTATTGTGGCTAGTAGACACAAACGGTTGTCATGCACATTTTGTAGACCTCACAGGGTTTTTAGAACAAATAGGCCAGAACCTTGTTATGTGTCGTCAGAACATTCGGGAAGAGTAACAACATACAGTGTAGGGAAATTATGCCAGCAATGGTTAAAAACGTCCTCACAAGATTAAAGAACACCTCAGTGTCCTCTCTAATAACACAGACTGTCAGGATTTCCTGTTAGGCCCCAGAAGACAACGTAAAAAGTGCTTCTTATATCCAATTTATTATGAAATTTGGAAACTTTCACAACAAGAAGCTGCTGCTCGTTTGAGGCAAATAGATCAGGAAAACTTACAGAAAGCATTAGACCTGGCAGTTCGGGCTAAATAGCTTCTATGGGGAACAGGGTCAAGACTGATTGCAAATGCCTGGGTCCAAACTGGGGTGAGGTGGTGAGCAAAATAACAAGAGATTAAACCCAGATCTGTGACTGGGGTTGAGTGTTTGGAAAGTTTGAACACTCCGTCCATCATTTTATTTTGTGTTGTGACGTTGCCTTGTGCACCCTAAGTGGCTAGGGTATCCCCAGACGTGGGTCCCTTGCTCTCTGCACCTCTGGATTCAAGCCAGCCTGGCTAATGAAAGGTGATACCCTGAAACCGATCTCAAGATGCTTGTTTCCTGTCCAGGGAAGACCTGGCCTGGCAGTTCGGGCTGGACTGTTCCCATGGGGACCAGGGCAAAGACTGATTTGCATATGGCTGGGTCCAAACTGGTGTGACGTGGTGAGCAAAATAACAATGGATTAAACCCAGATCTGTGACTGGAGGTGAGTGTTCAAAAAGTTTCAACACTCCGTCCATCATTTTATTTTGTGTTGTGATTTTTACATCATGGACAGAGTCAGCTAAGGTCTATTATGCAGCTGGGTTGGACACTACAAACACTGATATCTGGTCGCATTCCCTGGCAACATGTCAGCGCATGGGATATATTTTCAGCATTTAATTAGAATTTGATGCGACAGCAGCAAATAATGGCTAAGAAGGAAGCGACTTATGTTATGTTAAACATTGAGAAATTAGAAAAGTTGCCTTTTATTGTAGCTGAAAAACCATCTTCTGAATGGGGTTGTTAATCTGCCTATTTCAACACTGCAGTTCACGTCTTGTTTAAAACACATTCCAGTAGGCAGATATGAAAGGCTGGGAGATAGTTACGTTCATGAAGTGTGGAAAATTCCCTTCTTGCACAAATGTCTCAATGACATGAAAGAAGTCAGTGAATGCAAGACTTCTGTGAGCCATTCAATGGTTTGTAAGCAGCTCTTGCACGGGATGTGCAATGCTTCAGCACCGAGCTTAGCTTGCTATCTGAAGGGAGTTCCAGTCCCCTTGATTAGACCTGTGTTCCAAGTGCTCTCTAATGGAAGCTACGTGCTTTTTAACAGTGAGAGCTGTTGTGGAATGCGAGCCGGAATAGCTTACGTCGTTTGGGTCTCCCCAATTTGTCACCTGTTGCGGGAATGTTCTTTTTCCCCCACGCAACAGACGAAAGTAGCAGATATTTGCTACTTCAAATGTGAATGTTGACAAGGGGCTTTATTGTTTCAAAAACATGTGGCACTGACATCTGCATGTGAGACCTATACGCTGCAAGTGTCGAGGTCATCCACAGAAATACAGTCCCTTTTAAATACAAACTTTCCAAGACACTTTGTTGAGCTCGTGGTACGAATTAGTAACGCATCCAGTACTACTGGGATTGTACATTTCTTTAAGACTGTTAGTTCTGGTTTTGTTAGCACCTTCTCTTCTATTTTTGGCTTAATACCTTCAGCCATACACTCAATATTTTTTAGTATTTTCTGGGCATTTCTGTTTACTTTGGCCTTAATAGGTGGCATCTTGCTGTTGCTGTTTTTTATTCGCAATGGCTGTTCCATCACAATAAGGAGGATTGATGGCACTTCCACCAGCACAACTGTGTCGTGAACGCATGATGCACTATTTCGGAGCACCATTCCTGAAATAACTTGAGTGCAACTGATCTCTGTCATTCAGACCGGTTTTGAAATGTGTGCAGCCCGTGTTTTGGTCCTCTGGTGGCTTTTGGAATGTGCACTGAAAGTTTGTCTTTCTACACGGTGCTTACTTTCATTGGACGCTGATCTGTTGATGTTCTCACTGAGGGCTCATTACCAGTCATGCATGTTGATGGTGAGTTTGCTGCGGGAAACAGTCTATGAGCTGCTCTTCGTGGATCATGCAGCTCTTAACTTAACATTGGGCACAACACAGAATGCTGCTGCATCAGCTGGAGCTCAGGCTTTGGAACGAGTGCTCTTTGGTCTTCCTTGGGACCGATTTGGTCATATTACCACCTGCCGAAGTAGAACATTTCCTTGTCTCAATTGTCCCAGTTGTAATTGAAGATTTTCAAAGTGACAATGGTTTTGAAATTTTTTTTTTTTTAAACGTCACTTCTCTAAATTAACACTTTCTGCTATCTTTTTACATTCTTCAGTATGGTTTTACTAGTCTCTATTGACATTTATGTACATATGTTTTAAAGCCTTGCATTTTAGTTGGTTTTATTTTAGGTACTAGGCTGAATTACTACTTTGAACCGCCAAGGGGAGGGTGTTGCATAGCCATTTTAGTGATGTCTCTGGGCACGCTATTTTAGCAACTAGGCCTGCTGCTTGTGCCCTTTAGCCTAGTAACATTTTATTCTGCTTCATTTTTATTATTTTATAATCATCACATTCACGGTGATGTTTTATTTTCTTTATCTAGTTGTCCTTTCACCTAGGACAGCATTACGTTTCGAGCATGACATTCTTTCACTCTGTGCTGTCCTCAAGGCTGCAGCAAGATAGAATTGTCAGTACAAGTGGTACACGGCATCTCTAATGTTTACAGAAACACACACATAGTTTTACGTAGGGAAACTTTCTCAGAACATCAGCTGTTATATTATAAAATCATTTCCCTGTCCTACGCACGTTGGAGGAAGGTTCCAGACAGTTTACCACAACCGCATGCTGATTGACTTCGTTACAGCTGCTTGCCAGACCACCGGTTCCCTGGTCTACATGAGGATGGTGCCCTTCTAGACAACAGGCAAAGTCAGGTATGGGGATTGATATCTTCCCAGGGGGAATCCTGAAGTGCGGATTACAACTTGTCATGCTGTGCTCCAACATAGCTTAGGTAGGAATCGCATATATTGTGCTTAGTGACGGTATGGTCAGACTCTTCTTGTGTTTCACTTTCCTTGTCATCATTTTGCTTCTAGTGTGTTTCATCATTCGTATTATTGCATTTCATGCCATTTTATCTAAGATGCAGCTGATTCAATAAATCTTATTGAACCATCTTCTACCTCTGTTTGCCCCTGTATGCATGAGACTAATGTAACTGGGAGGAAAGGATGAGATCTGATCCACCACGATTTCCCTGAGAAGTCATCTCGCCATGCGCCAGGTTGCCACAAATCATCCCTGTTCCCGGGCAGAGATGAGGCGCTGCTAGCTGGCTGGAAACAGATTAGTTCGACTGTTGTCACATGATGTGGGATTGGACTCAGTTTCCCACAATTCAGGTGATGCTGATTGTGAGAAAGTAGCCTTTTTCTAGCATGGTTACCCCCATTTTTTGCCTGTTTGTCAGTGTGTTTTCACTGTCTCACTGGGATCTTGCTAAGCAGGATCCCAGGGCTCATAGTTTGAAACGTATTTGTCAGTGTGTTTTTACTGTCTCACTGGGATCCTTCTAGCCAGGACCCCGGTGCTCATAGTTGGTAACCTATTTGTGTTGTCAGTATGCTTGACTGTGTCACTGGAGGTCTGCTAACCAGAACTCCAGTGCTTTGCTCTCTCTGTGTACCAAATTTGTCACTATAGTTTAGTGACTCCATATTCCAATTTTGATTGGCATACTGGACCCACCTTCTAAGTCCCTAGTATATAGTACCTAGGTACCCAGGGCATTGGGGTTCCAGGAGATCCTTATGGGCTGCAGCATTTCTTTTGCCCCCCATAAGGAGCTCATACAAACACTCCTTCAGGACTGCCACTGCAGCCTGAGTGAAATAGTGCACACACTATTTCACAGCCATTTTCACTGCACCAAGTAACTTATAAGTCACCTATATGTCTAACCTTCAGTTACTGAAAGCTAGGTGCAGAGTTACTGTGTGTGAGGGCACCCTTGCAATAGCAATTCATGAAGTGTCATCAGTACAATGTCCAGGTTGTCCAGGGCCAATTCCCCGGACTTCGTGAGTGCGAGGACACCACTATAAGCGTGTACTACATATATGTCAGTACATATTTGTAGCCTCACAATGGTAACTCCGAAAATGGCCATGTGAGGTGTCTAAGATTGTGAAATTGAACCCCCAATCCACATCTGGTATTGGGGGGCCAATTCCATTGGCCCCCTGGGGGCTCCACCATGGGCCCGCAGTACTGCCAAACCAGCTCTCTGAGATTTCCACTGCAGCCCCAGCTGCTGCCACCTCACAGACAGGTTTCACCCCTCCTGGGGATTGAGCAGCTCAATCCCAGGAAGGCAAAACAATGCATTTCGTTTAGGAGAGGGGTGTTACACCCTCTCCCACTGGAAAAAGTTGTTACAGTCGTTGCCCTCCTTGCATAATCCAGTCTATACCAGTTCAGGGACCCCCAGTCCCTGCCTGAAACTGGACAAAGAAAAGGGGAGTGACCACTCCCCTGTCCATCACCACCCCAGGGGTGGTGCCCTGAGCTTATCCAGAGTGTACCTGGCATTAGCCATCTTGGATTCCAAGGTGTAGGAACCCTCTGGGAGCATCTGAGTGTCCAGTGCCAGCAGGTGATGACAGAGACCCTTCCTGATAGGTGCAAACCTGGGTAGGTAGCCAATCCCTCTCTCAGGGCTATTTAGGTCCTTTCCTCTGGGTGTTTTCTCAGATTCGGTTTGCAAGACTCCACCAGGACTCCTCTGCATCCTCTGCTTCAGCTTCTGACCGTCGGATCAACCGCAGACTGCTCCAGGAACAGCTGTAACTGCAACAAAGTATCCAGGAAGGCTACTGTGACCTGCAACTTCAGCGCCAGCCAGCTACTGCAACAGTTTCTAGGTTGTGCACACTTTGAGAACTGCCTGTCTTCACCCTGCACTAGAAGAAACAAAGGAATCTCCCGTGGAGTGATGGTGTCCCTTCCCTGCTTCAACAGGCACCTCTCTGCAACGACGACCGGTACTCTGGAATTCCTCTCCTGTCGACGAGCTTGATCCCTGGAACACAGGTGGTGGACCGAAGTGATCCTGACTGTCCAAAGGTCCAGCTGTCCAAATTTGGTGGAAGTAAGAGCTTTCCTCCCCATGCCAGACAGCACCCCTGTGCATCGCGTCTTCTGCAGCTCCTTGGGCTTCTGTGCACTTCTTCCAAACGTTCTTCATGCACATTGTAGCCCAGGTCCCCAGCACTCTATCCTGCGACGCACAGCTCTCTCAGTTGTTCTCCGACAGCGTGGGATCCTTCTGTGTAGTGCTGCGATAGCCGCAGTTGGCAACTCCTTTGTCCCCGTGTCCTGGGACTCCCTTGTGTCCTGCCTGGTTTTCTGAGGGCTCTCTGAAGTGCTGAGTGCCCCCTCTGTCGGACTTGAGACCACCAGGTCCCTCCTGGGTCCAGGCAGCTCCTCTTTGACGCAAAACACGTTCTTGCATGAACCAAGGCTTGTTGGCGGAATCCAGCAACGCAAACATCCTGCATCCAACGACTCGACATGGGACATCTCTTGCATCAAACAGGAACCCAAAGCTATCTTCTTTGGTGCATTTCTGTACTTTTCTTCCAACCGGAGAATCCACTTTGGCACCTTTATCCAGGTGGCCAGGGGCTCCTGTTCTTCCTGGTCTCTTCATCGACTTCTGGACTTGGTCTCCCCTCTCTACACGTCTTCAGGTACAGGAATTCATTGTTGGTTGCTTGCAGTCTTGCTTGGTCCTTGCATAATCCTTCACCACGCCTTCTAGTGTGTTCTGAGGAAACTTTCTGTATTTTACTCCTGTTTTCCTTGGCTCTGGGGTTGGGTACTTTACTTACCTTTGGTGTTTTCTTACACTCCCAGTGCCCCTCTACACACTACACTTGCCTAGAGGGGAGTCCGACTTTCGCATTCCACTATTTTAGTATATGGTTTGTGTTGCTCCTAGGCCCATTGGTATCTATTGTGTTTTTCACTGTTTGCACTATTCTATGACTGTTTACTTACCTGATTTTGGTTACTAGTGTATATTTTGTGTATAATACTTACCGCCAGAAGGAGTATTGCCTCTAAGATATTTTTGGCCTTGCGTCACTAAAATAAAGTACTGTTAAGTCAGACCACATTTAGCTGACATTGCCGACTCTGATCACTTTTTTACAGCCCATGTAGTAGGAACAGATGCACTTTGAACGAACTCTATGATGCTCGAGTGTTGCATTTTGTGGCTATTTAAGAAAGTGACAATAAAAAACAGAACAGACAAAGTGTTTGTGAGCACTGTTTCAATGTCCTGCCTGAGGGGACCACAGTCGGCACTGAGGTTCTTCTCTACTAAACGAAACTGCCCGTGTGTGGTCCACACGCCCTCCCGTTCCCTGCACTTACACAGACCACGTTCGAGTTAGCTGTTTCACACCTCAAAGGGATAATTATGCTTAGCACTCAAAGTGAAAACATTTTTAAACTTACTGCAAGATACCTTCGTTAGCACATTTAAGATGAGCATTTAAGATGAGCGCTTTTCACTGCCACTCAGCAAACAAAATGTGCGCTTGTATTTTTTTCAAAAAAGGTCTTCATTTCATGCTTTAAGAGTGAGGTATGGACATGGCCTTAGAATTATGCGGTAGGGGAGCACCAAAATATGTGGCAGGGTTGACTAAATTATGTGCCAATAAAAGACAAATTAGGTGGAACATTACAGAAAATTCTTAGATATTATTGCTTTATTTTCTATTTCAGCTACTAGATTCAATCGTTCAGAGTAGAGTATTTACTTTAAAAAAAAAAAAAAAACATTATCACATCTTTTTCCATGTCCTGTTCTCTGTTACCTTTCCCATCACGAACTGATGTGTTGCAATGTTATCCTTTTTTTTTTTTTTCTTTAATGCTTTTTAGGTCTGAGTTTTTTAAGCCCATCTGTCAATGGATTTATTGCTTACACTCTTCAAAGAATGAAATTTGAGTCAACCATAGGCGTATTTCGACTAGAATGTTTTAGCTATTGGCTGGAGACTTTGAAGAAAAACCTAAAGCACCTTCTGGCCCAACAACAAAAACACTTCTGAATTATTCTCTAC
The DNA here is from genome assembly GCF_031143425.1 of Pleurodeles waltl. Lineage (NCBI taxonomy): Eukaryota > Metazoa > Chordata > Amphibia > Caudata > Salamandridae > Pleurodeles > Pleurodeles waltl. The sequence continues at coordinate 585,608,698 of NC_090439.1, read as the reverse complement.
AATAACATGCACCCACATTTAAATTGTTTCCTTAACTCTAGGGACTAGGCAAGGACTTTCAGTGATCCAGGCAAAATATTTTTTTTTTGCTGATGAGTTCCCCCGTATGCCTAAATAAACAAGCATTTGCAGTGCAAGGGATCTCGCATCTGCTCGACTTACAGCTATTAGTGTTGTAAAGTCCTAACCGGACTTTTATTGCCACATAAAAGGAAAATGAAAAGTAATACGGCTTTACATAAGCGAGCTGATTTAAAGTGCCACACCATGAGCGTGAAGGAGCACACAAAATGAAACAGAAGTTTGCGTATCAGCAAAGCGTATCAGCAAATGTGCGAGATCGTGCTGCGTAGGAATGAAAAAAAAAATAGTCCAGAAACCATGCTGAAAACATGGAGCCTCGTATATTTTCAGTATGTGGCCGGTGCGCTTGTCGAGGGCTAAATACCGGAAAAGGCATGATGTATGCATGCCTTTCACAAATAAAATCAAGCGATTTTTAATCTAACACAGGCCTGATTCCCATAGCCATTTGCACTACAAAGGAAAGAAACAGCCTTGATTTTCAAGTGTAAATCCACATTTGGAATCATCAGAAAGTGGATTTACATTTGTAAAACGATTGATTCACACATCTCCTTTTCTATGTGAATAAATCCTCTCCCAGGGATGAAGGAGTGGGCATGCTAGGGAGGGAATTTCCTGTGAAATTTGTGCATAACCACAAAGTTACATTCATGTGGTATTTACAATTATTTCCATGACCAATTTCTATTCTGGATATGTACGTATATCAAAAGCAGAAGTAAATCTGGAAGAAGGGTGTGAGTGGAGAGGAAACTCCCCCAAAATCGATAGAGGTGTAAGGGATAGGCTTTCTCCACAGAGAAAACACCTTACCGGTGGAGAAGAAAAGTTTTTTAGTGCCACTACACCAACACCTTCTATTTATGCATGTGTAAGTGTTTACTATAGCTACTTATGCATACAATTCAATTCAATGTATTTTTATTCATGATTTGGAACTCAATGTGGGCGACATGAAAAGATAAACACACACAAGAAAAAAGTACAACACACTATAAGTGTTAAAATACTCTAAAAACTACACAGAATGTGATCAATACAAAAGGCAAACAACATTTTAAAAAGTTAAAAACATGGATACAAAACATTTGATTTGGTGGATTGAACAATAAATACAGGGTCTCTCTGGTTGTTCATGCTTAGACTTGAGGGGTCAAAGCCATTTTACAACGGTATAATAACAATTCAGGACATTTAAATAAAACATGTTTCAAATCCTGACACCCATGTTTACAAAAGTGACGTGCTAGGTGTACCTTACCATTTAGATGTTATGTCATTTAATGGAACGTCGAGAGGCGTCGAACCCCGTGAGCCAGGTTCCATGCCACATAATGTTGTGGTTTATTCATGAATTTGGCTTGGATTTATAAGAGTCCACATCCAGGCAGAAACTTAACTAAAAGGGAGCCTGTTTAAGACATAGGGGGTTATTCTAACTTTGGAGGAGTGTTAATCCGTCCCAAAAGTGACGGTAAAGTGACGGATATACTACCAGCCGTATTAGGAGTTCCATAGGATATAATGGACTCGTAATACGGCTGGTGGTAAATCCGTCACTTTTCCGTCACTTTTGGGACGGATTAACACCTCCTCCAAAGTTAGAATAACCCCCATAGTCTAAGCTATGGCTGTTACATGGATGCAACCCATGGAAGTCAATTAGGGGTCGCCAGATGTGACCCCTAGCTTAACCCTTGCGACCCAAAGCACTGCTTTTAAGACCCCCTGCATCAGAGGTTGCAAAATCAGTGCCAGAAACACAGGAGTGCTTTGTCCTTATGGACATGGGCTGGGGCTTCAATCTCATTGTTTTTTTCTCCATTTTTTATTACAACAATAGTGACTAACAGTATATTACTCACTATTAGTGTAATAAAAACGGAGACAAGTGAGCTATAATAAAAGCCTACCTGCAGTGCTTGAATGGAAAAACAGAAGTATAAGTACTCTGTACCAGAGTACCTGCTTATTTCCAAGAAGTTCCGGTACTCTCCAATTGAAAGTATTACGTTTTTCTTGAGAGGTGCAGGTACTCTCCCTCTCAAAATTAAAAAATGCCAGTACTCCATACCGGACAGTACCGGCCCATTTAAAGCACTGCCTACCTGGCAGCTGAGGTAAGTAAAAAATGATTTATATGTATGTTGTGTGCGTGCATGCATGTGAGAGTGCATTTATGTGAGAGTATGTGTATGTGTGATTCTGTGTTAATGTGTAGGCATCTGTGTGTGAGTGAATGTATAGGCTGAATGCGTGTGATGTCATTTCTGCTACCCCTGACCTTTCGTTGAATTGACGTTCATGATGAGACCATACTTAAATCAAGGTCAAATTGCTCTAGTGCATATTAAAAATTCCTAAAGAATAATGCTGTATATCTCTTCCTTCCAAACATCTCTGTAAACAAAAGGTGTTGGAGGGAATTGTAATTACTGTTCACAAGGCAATGACCCCGTCGTACCACTTCCACAAGCCCTTGCACAAAGGAGCTCCTTATACCGAGTTCTAATCTTAGGGTGACAGTGGGCATGAGAGCGGTAATGTTTCCTTAAGATTTGACTTTCGGTCTTATCCAAGAAACCCCAGTTTGCTACGGCTATTAATGGCACAGCATAAAGGAGGGTGGACAGGATTCCAGCTTCAAACACCAACAATAAATGGAAAATGCCGCTGCCCCAGGGACACATACAAGGAGCCAAGCCCCTAGACTGTGACTGAGCTTTACATACACAATTCTGAAAATGCTCTATGTCAATTAATGTACTACTCATCACTTTGCCAAAGAAGGTGTATGAATTAACTACTTCCAGTTTTTGTTCACCTAGTTGCCATGAGTAGTATGGTTAGGCGACTGCTCTTTTTCCCAGAAAACAGAACACCTTACTTTTTGAAGAAATAATTTTCAGAAAATGTGCGTCAGCATACTGATGCAAGGAGCTTAGGAGTCGAGCTAGACCTTTAGGGGTTAAGTCTAAGATCACAATGTCTTCCGCATATGACAAAAAAGTAACTGAGCGACCTCCTATACTTGGGTGATAACCCATACTTTCAGCTAACAGGCGAGGGAGATCAGATATGTAAAGGGAAAAAAGCAGTAGTGCAAGCAAACACCCTTGTTTCAAGCCATTTTTTATCAGGAATTCTGTAGATAATACCCAATTCCCACCTAACAAATTCTGGCATCAAGTAGAGGAATGGAGGGCAATTAATAAACGTAATAAAACACTAGGCAAACAAGCTTAGACATTTTTTCCCCACAAAATTGGAAGATCGACTTTATCTAAAGCTTTTGAAAGGTCGCTGAATGCAGTGTATACCGGGCGTTTCCCGATGGACACATTTTTCTAGTAATAACTTGCAAAGCAGCAATGTTGTCCAGAGTACAATGCTGTTTCCTGAAACCACACTGCTCTAGTGGAATAATCTTGTTGTCCTCGACCCAAGAATGTAAGTGCTCCAAGATGCATCTGGCAAAAACCTTACCCACAGCATCTAAAAGAGTGATCTGCCAGTAATTAATGGGGAGATTCCTGTCCCATTTCTTAAAAAGGGGGGCAATGACACTTCCAGTCCATGAAGGTGGAAGAGATGCATTATGAAAAATGGATTCAAAAACTGGATGGAGAATCAGTGCCCATGGTTTTATTTCCCTTTTCAAGACTACAATCGGGACCCTATCTGGGTCCATAACACCCGAGGACTGCATTGCCCTAACTGAGGCCTCAATCTCACTCAAAGAGCTTGGACCATAGCTTGCCAAGGTCATCTTGGAATTCCTAGGGATGTCTTCGATACGAATTTCTATTGTGGGGTTCTCCTTATGTCATTCCCTGATAAAACCACCCCAAGCTTCCTCACTACACTTCATTTATGCATACATAAATGCCCTCACATGGTGTCCATAGGAATCCACAAAAGAATTTTAGAAGTACTTCTGGAAATCTGTGGCTGTTGCCGCTCCTAGAATCCTGTGTGAATTCCAAAATAGTTGGAAATGTGCTCCAAAGTGGCTAAAGCTTATGGCAATACATTTCTTCTTCTTCATCCTATGTGACTCACAATCCTAATACTTTTAGAAGGCATGAGAAACAGCCCATGTCGCTGCTGGCTAATCATGTTAATACTACTATGCTGTTAAAAAGCCAATGATGCTGCCTTAGCTTTAAGGGTGTATTAGAGGAAACATAGAACAAATGTCTTAGAAGTCAGTCTCTCGGCTTCCTATGATTAAGGCTATGTAAGCCACTTGGTATTTCATGGTTGTATGGTTAATTCTGCAACTGAAGAAGCATTCGGAAAACATGTGCAAGGCTGGTTCAATGTAAATATCAGGTAGTATCTTCGATTGGAAAGGTGGGTTGTACTTGTGGAACACTGTACAAGTATTCTCTGCCAAGATAATTGTATGTTTGTTCACATGGCAAGAAGTGGCGATAAGGATAGAGGGGCTGACATTTACATTTTAAAACTATACTAAAAGGGTCCCTAAGAGGGAGATACAAATAGACAATGGAATAAATAAGTAATTTAAGAGTGCCAATGAGCACCAACCTCTGCCATATGAGACGCACATGAATCAACTACAATGGCAGATAACAAAACACGATCTAAGGAGCATATACATGATAAGGATTAATGCCTCTGTTAAGAGACCAGTAGCAAAACATTGGCCGCTCACCCCTATAATGCATTTGTGTCGAAAAAGCTGTGATGTGATTTTTTCTGGCAAAGAGCTAGATCACCAAAAGTCAGCACTTAAGGTGTCATGCAATTGAGCAAAGAAATCAGGGCAACTGGTAACACATTTGACCTTCCTGCTGAGACAGAAGATCCCCGTTGGCAAGAGAAGGACAGGTGCCAAATCAATTCCTTAAGGCCCCAAACCACATTCTGTTGGACCACTTTACTGCCATCAGGATCTTGTGACACTTTTGGGTCTTTCAATCTTGAAAAAATACTAAGCGGCAGTAGACTCTATTTTCACCTCCTGGTCTAGTGGAGAAAAATAAACAATGATACCACATATAAGTGACAACCATTGCAAGTCCTGGTGAATCTGTGCAAAGAAAATGGGCATGCTGGAAAGCGGGTTATACTCCCTTCCCTTATCAGACTAGGACAGATGAAAAGGCCTGTGTTTAGTGACTGGAGGCAGCAGTGTGGCCAGCATCCAGGCACCTCCCAAACAAACCCAGTAATCAGATTATGCCCACTTCTTTGCTGCTGGAATCAAGGAGGGTTCTTTATCATGCCACGGCTGAGGGCTATGAGGTCCATGAATCCAAGGGCGGGCCTACCTCCTTGCTAAATATTTTAAATTAAGGCCAACACCTAATGTTTCAGAAGGTGATTACTGACTACTTGTCATGGCGGGAATTGATAAGCCACCAAAATGTAAGCTAGTCACAGGCAAATTGCCCAACCGGATTTTTAATAGTTGCAGTAGCAAGCACCAAATGCTGCTATCGCAAGGTAGAAATTCTAAAGTGCTTCTTCATATGCATTCATGACTCCACTATGAATAATGCATACTGCTTCGATATATAAATGGCAACAATACATTTGCATTGGAAATCCCATCCAGCCAATTATGGTTAGATTCAAGGATAGCACTTCATAATCACATCAACTGCAACTAAATTGTTGATTAAATTCATTATGGCTTATTTATTTTGTGCATGATATGTATACTTCATTAAGAATGAGACATTTTTTCACATGGCCCCAGACATCAATGTTACACAAAACATCCGTAGCTTGTTCAATCCTATTCGAATTAAATAGCTTAAAAAAAGAGACTAGGGAGGACTGTGAAAAGTGAAAAGCTCTTTGTTCGGAGAGTTTTTGTACACTGAAGAGTAGTATATAATAAAAAAAAAAACAGTTAGAGACAATGGCAATATACTTGACTTTATGACAGCCTTTTTATGTTATGTGTTGCGCCTAGATGTATGTATCATGTCCAGGAAACAGACAATTAAAGTACCTCCCTGCATTTGTGGCACATATATAGCCAATGTCTCACCCGCAAGTCCTTTTTGAAAATCCAAGCAGTAACCCCTTAGTTGGCAAAACTGACCACAAGAGGAAGGGAGAATGCGAACCCTGAACTGTGACAAGGAGAAGTAGAACTCAGTTAAGATTATTACAAGGAAGTATTATTACCTCTACATCCTTCATCCTCAATCTAGACCTCACGCTATGAGGAATTTGCAAGAAGTTTCAAGTTATCCGCTGACCCTCATTAGTACGCGCTCCCAAGGTCTTCAGTTTGGCTCAGTTCATGCCAGGTAGGTACTTTTTGTCTAGGTTTGTTTGCTGACACTGATCTGATTCTCTGCAATCTAGACGCTACGACGGAAGGTCACGTGGTTAGGAAAATGCAACTGAGTTTTATAAAAGGCCTGGAGGTTATTCCAGAGTCTAAGTGGAACAAATGCAGCTTTTGTACTGAACTGCAAGAGTTCTATTGCCCTAACATCACTGCTACTGATGATACACAATGCCTACAAGTTATGAGGGACTGGTGGGTAAGTGCTCTAAACCAGTGTTCCCAACCTGTGGTCCGGGGACCCCCAGGAGTCCGTGACACATTCTCAGGGGGTCTGCAGGCCTGAGCTGACACCAAGATACTTCTCCAGTTGGGGCCTCTCAGAAACACATGAATGTTTTTCTATTCATTACTTTATTTATGCAGCAGTTTAAAAAGCACTGCAAATTCATCCACCAGCTTTCACGCAAAAAATAAAAGCCTCAAGATAAGTCATGTGATTAATGTTCCTGCAGGAGAGAGATGGGAGTTCTGACTAGTGCCAGTTTTGACTCATCTAAGGTAGCGCAGAGGGTTAACATGCCTGCTGCAAAGAACATATACCATGCAAAAACAGTATTTTATGTGCATAGCACAGTGGGTTACTGCTTTTGTGACAGAGATTATTTTGTCACTGTGCATTTCATAAATTGCAATCATAATGTAGCACAGTGAGCTATGAACTGCGGTCAAAGGGCTGCATGCGACCTGCATGGCAGAAATTAGAAAGTTATGTTTTTACCCAGTCTTTCATTATCCTAATGCTTGTAAAAAATGTTTGCTTGCACAGACATACATTCTTATTATTGAAGTCAATGCTAACCACTGAGTTATGTTATGAATCCCGAGTTTGCATTTCTCCAAACCAAGTACTCTTAAACAATGCCTACAATTATAGATGACATGTGAATCCTACACTTTGTAGTCCATTGTAAAGCGCTCCAACACCCTTCAGTGGTATGAGAGGTGCTATAAAACAAATGAATTACATGTGACAGAGAGGTTATGGAGAGAAGAGAGGCCCTTATGGTTTTACTTCCTGTCCCCACCACATTTATATGTGAAAAAGCTTCTCAGATCTTATGCACCTAAAAATAGAAACTAATGGCTTGGGAAATGTAGAATCTGACCTGAGGATTCTTCTTCCCTAAATAAAACCAAACATTGAAAAGTTAGTCATCCAGGTGCAGTGTCGACCTTCCCATTACCATTTTTTTTTAATTTTTATTTTCAAAATAAAATAATTATATCTTTAGTAATTTGAGTATTTGTTTGGTGTGTTCTCGTTTGTGTATTTTTGTGAATTACTGTTTTAATTCCTGAAATGTAAATTGTACAAATTGCTTGGGGGACCCTGGCTTCCATTCAGTGGGGGTCCTCGGGAGTCAAAAGGTTGGGAACCACTGCTGTACACTGAGTACTACAATCATACAGTTCATCTGTGGTAGGTGCCTTTCTCATATCGAATGATGACTAAATGTTTAGATACTATACTATATCCACACAGTTCAAGAGCCACCTTTGAATCTCTTTCTGTATTTACTTAGCTGAGGAGCAAATCTCAACTGAACTTGTTGTTAGACCCTGGGGCCTGCAACTACTCGAGCACTGGGATTATCTAAAGCTATACAGACTTCAAAGATGTTTGAGTGTGGTTTCTGTAAATATAGGGAAACACTTGTGTCATTTATTCTTTTCCATCCATTCTATAGATGTGAAAAACGTGTTTGTTTGCAGATTCTAAGCTGAACTCTCTACTACTGAACTTCTCAAGTCGAGTCTGAGCGTTGCTATTAGAAGGCCTCCTGGGAATGTGTTTTTGGATGCAGCAGTTTCACGTCTGAAAATTTTACAAGATCAGAGCAAACATTGTGTTCACCACTGACCATCTGGGTGACAGCTAACATGAGATAGTGGCATGTTCTTTTATTATAATGCAGCAGCAGCAGCTTACTAATATTACTGCAAATAATCCCTGGAATGCCCTCAAATTTCTCATGTGAGATCCCCTGTTATGAACTAAAATACCCTTTTTTGTGGCTGTTGCATGAAACATATTTCTCGGTAAAGTATCTGTAATAGACTCACACATCACCCACATTAATTAAAAACTGTATTTTAACACCACTGTTAAAGAATTATTCAAGTTAATCAGGGTCAGACTCTGCAAAACCGAGCTGGCTCTATCAGGGTATCAGGGGCCTCCCTGAAAGGCTGGGGGCCCTGGGACAGAGCCCACTTTGCCCATGCCTTAAAACTTGTCTGCCTTGAGGTGCCTTTTGCTGAAAGTGAAAGGTGGGCAGGTCTGTGCTATGAAGCCGAGACAGGGACAATGAGCCAGAGAGGAAACAGCCCTTTTTACCAGGGTGTCTGGTAACTGAAAGAAATTCAAGCAAAGGCAATTGGTTACTCACTAAATGTAAAGGCGGCTTGGGGGACAGAATGGACTTTAATTGATGCTTTTTATTGAAGGTTCACGTTGCCAAAGATTCAGGCTCTCATTCTGGGACCGCCAGACTCACGGTGGCGAGCAGACTGTGGCGGTCCGCCCGGCATATTATGAACATGGCGGAGCCGCCATGTTCGAAACACCGCCACCGTCAGGCTGCCGCCAGCCAGCAGCCTGGTGATCTCGGCGTTTGTAATTTTCCAGGGATGCCTGAGCATCCAGCGCCACTCTAGGGATTATGAGTCCCCTTCCGCCAGCCTTTTCATGGTGGCTTACACCGCCAGGGATAGGCTGGCGGAATGGGTGACTTGGGGGCCCCTGCACAGCCCCGTTGTGCATTCCACTGCCTGAATTACAGGCAAAGGAATAAGGAACGGGTGCTTCTGCACCACCACACTGCCGCCAGCTCCATTAGGAGCCGGCATCAATGTAAAGGTCCTGTTCACCGCAGGACCGGCGGGCGGAAACCCTGCGGTGAACGCATAATAGGGCAGACTGGGTCATGACCGCACTGGCGGTCTTCCGGTGGGATGAGTTCGGCGAACTCATAATGAGGGCCTCAGTCTTTTTGACTGGTAATGTAAGAGTATTATCAGCTGGGTCTGTAATGCGTCCACTTAATGGACACTTGTCAGAAATAGTTACATTTTAATTATGTATGCAGTCTGATTACTTATTACTAAAATATACACTATGGAGGCACTTATTTTATCTTAAAACAGTAAATGATTTTTCTGAAGCCTGGTCCTATAATGAGTGTAATACAGTTTTAAAATAATGACACACATTCACAGCGCTTTCTGTCACTGACTGGGACCTCATAACGCTATAAATACAAAAGTCACTACTCCCAACTGCGCCAACCAGGATTCAGTTCTGTGATTCTCTGATCACATACAGACATATGCAGTGATTGCATTAACTATTTGACGTTGTATATGTAAGAGTACTTTTCACACTGGTTATTTTACATTTATTTTTCATCTAAGGCGTGTGCATTATTTTATATGCAGTTAACCGGAGGTGAAAAAACACAACACACCTAGAGAATATTTTGCTCTTTTTATGCACGTCTTTGATTGTCCAATCACACTCCACATGCCCACGCGGCACTCAGGTTCATGGTGCCTATGCTTTATCATGAACTTTAACCCCTGCATGTAAATGAAGACATCCTGGAAGCATGCCAATCAAACAAAGTTGCGCTTTAAGGCTATTTTTTAACAAGTATATGCTGAGACATTTGCCCCCATTTTGCCACCGCCCCCCCCTGGGAATACAGCCATGTACGCCTCAGTCTGAGAACCTCTGTCTAGGACTGTGTTTCACTGCTTCATTGGACATTCAAGAGTGACTACCTTCTCACAGAGAAGCTTAGAAAGGGCTACTGGAAGGTGGTTTGGCAATATGGTTCCTGCTGTTGTTTTACCTGCACACAGAGTGTATGAAGTGGTCCATGAATGCAGAGCCCTACATCTTTAGTGGCCCTAGTACACCTATAAGGAAGCACGGGAAGATGGGGGCAGCAGTACCCGTCGATAGATCACAGTGCAATACATGCTGTGTGATAATCTGTATCAGCTCCCTGTGAGGGTGACACAATTGATGAAGCACAGATTATAGAAAACCGGTGAGCCACTCACTACTGACACAAATCGAGAAATCTAACCCAGTCAGCTGAAGTGACAAAAGTATGGATACTTAAGGTGAAAGGCTTCGATGCCCATTGCTTTCTCATTCCTCTGGCTGTAGTCTGCTCGATTTCACTGAAGATTTGGTAATGTCACCGTGGGGTTTTGATACAGTGGGCTTTTGATACCTTTCCACTAAGGGAGCATCCAGAAATCAGGAGACAATATTCGTGGCTCTATCATGGAAGTCACTCAACGTAGGTCTGGGTGCAAATTTGTATCCCTCTGTTCTAGAAATATTCTTTGCTACCTCCTTAACCCCCCTGTTGCAACAGGACCGCCAAAAAGCAAGAGGGACATCAAGTTGTAAAGTACACACATTTTAAGACAGTGAAAAGAATTGGCTTTGTCAAAGTTTATTTTTTAAACCATGCTGAACATCAGCGCGGCTGCTGTGCAGCAAGATGGAAAGTAAATAATAAAGCGGTATGACGTGGCCAGCGCTGATTGCATCAAAGCTCTTTTGAGCCATGCTGCACAACGTGGATACGAAAATATTGACAAAACCAATAGATCTCAGATATGCGAAACCTATTGGCTTGTCAATACTTGTTATTTATTCCACTCGTTTGGATACGCCACTGCCGGGAAGCTGAATCACACAGTGCTAAATACACTTGCCATGTTCAGATTACTTGCATCAGAAGTATCCATCCTAGAAAAGTGACTCCCTGCCAAAACTCCTTGGAGAACGTTTCTGAAAATGTGGGAGGAACTATCCTGCGCCAATTGCCTGAAACATCGTTTACTTCTCTGCCAACAAGGTCATACAGGGTGCCGTTGACTTCATTTTTATCAACAGGAATGTGGCTGAGGTATTTCATGGAGCAGTTATTGAACAAAACTAGTTTTCGATATGCTAACAAGTGCCTTCACCACACATATCCTTCTAAAGAAATCTAAAAACATATGAAACGGCACACACACACACATATATATATATATGTATATATATATATATATATATACTGAAAACTACCAATGGTTAAAGGGCTGTTATAGATGCTATAGCTAGGTGAAAATGTCAGTTAAAACATACTGCTTTAAATTTGAAATAGTTGGAAATGGCGCTCTCTACAGGGTCACCCCCAAACGTTTTGCCTGTTTGTCTTACATTTTTGCTGAATTCGTTTTTGTTGGCTTTACGACTCTGAGCACTTTTCAACTGCTGACCTGTGCTAAAGTGCATATGCACTCTTCCTAAAACATGGTTTGATGCGTATATACCCAATAGGCATATTTATTTTACTTATAAGTCCCTAGTAAAGTGCAATAAATGTGCCCAGGGCCTGTAAATTAAATCCTACTAGCAGGACTGCAGTACTGCTTGTGCCACCCACTAAAGTAGGCCTTCAACATGTCCCAAGCCTGCTGTTACAAAGCCTGTAGGTGCAGTTACACTGCCATGTCGACTTGGCATTTAAACCCTTTTGCCAAGCATTAAACTCCCCTTTTATTACATATATGTCACTGCTAAGGTAGGTCCTAGGTAGCCCACAGGGCAGGGTGCTATGTATCTAAAAGGTAGGACATGCACTTTTAAGATTTATATGTCCTGGTAGTGAAATTCACCCAAATTTGTTTTTCACAACTGTGAGGACTACCCCTCTCATATGTCGAAGTTGGGGATTCCTTATTACACGTGGGAAGGAGTAGATATGTCATGTATAGTACCTGTGAAACTGTAATAAGAGCTACTCTTTAATGGTAAAGTTGGATTTATGGTTGCAATTTTGAAAATGCCACATTTGGAAAGTTATCATTTACCTGCTATTAGTCCTGTGTGCCTGCAGCCTGTCTCCAATACACATCTGGGCTGGGTGACAGCTGGACTTTGTGTGTTTCCTGTTAACAGTCACACCCAAAGGGAGCCATCAACACCCTAATGGGCCATCCTGGGCAGGATTGGTGGGAGGAGCTGACACTTATACCTGAATAGGCAGTGTCCTACTCCAACACAAAGGGCTGCATAACCCCCTGGAGTCAGTCTAGATCTAGGGCAGGAAGAAGGGACCTCTGTGTACTTCAAAGACCCTTCTTTGAAGTCACTCCCACTTCAAAGGTACATCTGGGTATAGGTACTCAAACTTTGATCCTACCAAATCAGTACACTTCTTTGACAGGAAGAAGGAACTTTGCCAGAAAGAAGGATTGCTGTGCTGCTACAAGGACTGCCACTCTGGACTGCTCCTCTGAAAGAAGTGCTTTTCTGAGTGCTGCCCTCTGACCTTCTGAGATAGGACAATATGATGTTGCAGTATAAAAGGGTGTCATTTTAAGTTAGGCAGATCTATTGACTTTGCCAAAGGGTCAGAACACCAAAATATAAAAAGTGGGACTATTTGGTTTAACGAGGGGTCAGCATATTAACATATATAAAGCATACCTATTGTCTTTGTAAAATAAATCACCAATAATTATAATCAAACGTACATTTCACTAACTCACACAATGCAATATTTAATAAACGTGACTAGCAGGCCCAGCACTCGAGCTGAAGAGCATAAAGTTCCAGCTTAGAGTGCTTTAAAAAATAGCTCTTCTGGGGTCATGGATGTAATGACCCAGGATACTTACTGTTTTTTTTTATGTTGCTGGGGTGCTGCTGCACTCCCTGCAGTCCCCATGGCATTAAAAAAATGATTGGTGGTGCCCCTGACCCTTCTAGGGATACCACTAGGATACAAGAATATAAACAAAAAACCCTCACAGGCTGTTATGGGGTGCCTCTTGTTAACCCCACCGCGGGGATAGATGGGACGACGGGGAGGACAGAGGGGGAGTTACAGGCTGCACTTAGTCGGGCACGGGGAGGGGAAGACAGGGAGGAATAGGGGGGGTAGATAAGGGACACGACAGCCATAACTAACACAAGGCAGCACCACACCACTCTAGCTAATCATTTTTAGCCAATAGTATTTGACAAACAGCACATGAGGGGAAAAAAAAGGAGCACTGAGATTGGGGCTATTTCCGAGCCCTAAGATATGATGGGGGCCTATCTACACCAGAACTGCCGAATATTGGGAGCCCTTGGGAAAAGTACGATTTGACTGTTGTGGAGTTGTTAAGAAGTGTTAATTGAAATGTATCATAAATAAAACCAATAAAAATCTGTTTTAAAAAAAATGGGGTGCCTCTTGTCTACAATATTGAATAATAAATGAGTGGCTCTAACCACTCATTGAGTATTGGGTGTATGGAGAGCTAATAGCACATGTAGAACAGTTAAGTCCCAAGGCGATGAAAGATTGGATCATCTTTGGGATCGGTCGGCTTTGGGGCCCCTCCAGGGGGGATGTTTACTGTAGTGGATCAGAGTGCCTATTCTGATGAGGTGTTAGAACTTTGTAGTGAAGCTTCAGGTTCATCCTGTGATGCAGGTGTGTCTGTTTCACATAGTCTCTGTCCCTAATAGGGTAGTTTACTTAAGGCTTCTGACAGTCTTCCAGCCCTCGAGCCAATCCCATGCTTTGCCAGGGTTTGTGAAATACCAGGTCTTGCCTTCTGCCACTATTCACAGCTCAGACCGGAAAATCATTGAGTATTTTACCTCTCGTTCTCTCAAGGCCTTCAAGACTTCCAGAAAACTGCATCACATTTTTTGAACTTTTAACGTAAAGTCTACGAAAAAAGTATTGACAGAATTCTCATAGGTGACTGGCAGAGCTCTGCGCGCCATTTGCAGTATGATGTCAAGTTCCCAGTAGTTAAAGATACGTGCTATTATAGGGCGAGGAGATACACCGGTTTGGGTGGGGTGCCAGGGATCCAGTGGGTGCGTTCCACCAAAAAATATTTTGAGAGGCCTCTAGTTTGCAAGATCTTGAGTATGCGGTCTTCTACAACTAGATTCACTGCCAGTCCTTCAGATTGTTCAGGGACACCAATAATATGAACGTCTCGAGTGGCCTTCGAAGTCATCCACTCAGTTCTCTAAAGCTTTTGTGACAGTAAGTATGTAGCTCAATAACCTTGGTTTTCAGAGTAATATTGACTGCTTTGAGAGTGGTGATTGAGTTCCCCCCTTCCGTAATCCTAGCACCCATATTGTGGAGGTCCGCTCTGACCAGCGTGACTTCCGTTGATATGGAGTCAATTTTGTACTCCAAGGAGGTGCCGACCCTCTGAATTCACTTCATAATGTCGTGGAGCGTAAGAGGCTCTTCTTCCAGGGGTAACTGTTCTGTAGAGGCTTGAAATGTCTCGGCCACTGCCGTAGCAGTAGAGTCTTTAAGTACTGCATACTTTTCCAGCATGGTTTGGTGTGTATTACATGCCCCTTTATCACCAGTCATTATCTCCTGGTATGGGTGGTTGGCGATCAGTAGAAAAGCGCAGTAGAGGCCGGAGCAGGGGGAGGACGCTTCAGTACTCGCCCCTGCCTGCCAGGAGTTAGTTATGGGCAACCCTGCAGCCTGTCAGCTTTCCTCTCCTAGGCCATTCTCTGGTGAGAATAGGTCAGCAGGGACCTATTCTTACAAGTTGGACAATGAACCTCAACACGTGCTGGGATTGGGGTGTATGATCACCAATAGAGTCCGCTCTCAAGGCTCCAATACCGGGGAGGGATGCCTACCTCCAGTGATCAGTTGTTCCTCTCTTGGCTTTGTAATGTCACAGTCAACAAAAGGGCCCCCTGAGAGTCCAAAACGCCTCATCACCAATGTGTTGTTTCCACCACCCAGCGCCAATAGCAATGGGAAGCATGAGGAGTAGTGGAGGCACAGTGCTGTCTCCTGAATAGTCCAACACCACAAACTGGGGCTTCCATTTCAGTCTCAACCTGGACGCCTCATCTGTGATTGTGTTCACAGGCAGCAGCGGGTGGATTGTTGAGCCAGGCACTGGTACTAGTAGTCTTCAGTCATTAGCCTTCTGGTCCTTGAGAGCGGCAGAATACTTATCTATATGAGGTCTCTGCAAATTTGGGTGGATGCTGCTTATCTCTCTTTGAATTTTCCGCCCCACCCATTGCAAAGGTCCATGCAGATCCTTCCATTAGACAAGGACATCACCGGCTTTGGGGGGGGCTGTGTGAAAGGTCCGCAAGTCGTCGCTCAAGATGGCCAGAGTTTGGCGTAGTTGCTGCTGGCAGTTACATGTAGTCCGATTTAATCAGCGGGCCGTCACCCTTAATCCTCCGATTTTCATGATGCATTTTGCCCCTACCTGTGCAACGGGGAGTCGAGGTGGGGGAGCCACCATGCTCCACGGCGGAGGTCTGTGGTGCTGGGGGAGGGAGAGTGGCTACTCTTCCAGCTGTGCCCTCTCACTTGCCTCATGGCTGCCGTCAGTTCCCCAGGCAAGGTCGCCGCTTTTCTCTGCCCCACATGCCATGCCTCTATCTTCAGTGTGAGGGCAATCTGGAGCCATGCAAACAGCTCCTCAGATACCCCATGTGCCACAGCCTTTAAATATTTGGCTTAGGCAAGCAAGGGGTCACATGGTGAGATGGATTTATGGGGATTAGATGCGTGGACGGCGGGAGCTGCTTTAGAAAGCGGCCATCTTCCTTAGCAGCTAGTCACTGCCCCTCCTCCCTAATTTTAAAGATATTGCCTCAGGGGATGTGGTCTTCAGGCCTCACAAAAGTACGACAAGGGGTGTTGTGTGCCCCTTACCCTTATTTTAAACATACAGCCAAAGGGGATGGGGTCACCAGGGCCTCACTGAGACTCGGAGAGGGGAGCCACCTGTCCCCCCACCTTGTTTTAAACATACAGCCCTTTGGGGCTGGAGTCTCTAGGGCTTCATAAAAGCACAGGGAGGGGGGCACATAATCCCCCCCAAAATATAGGTGTGCCCCTCCCCCAGGCCATAGCCCTTCCTAGGGGTTTTACATTAAAAGGCAGAAGACCGCCATTTTTTTGTTAGAGTCACAGATCTTTGGCTCCTTTGCGAAACCACAATCCTGATAAAAAATAATAAAGGCATTTGAAACCACAGGAGTCTTTCTGGTGGGGTCTCTCGGAGCCTCCCTCTAGGCCTGTGAGGCAGGGTATCCCTACCCTGCCCCATATATGTTTTTCAGGACAGGGATTAAGTCCTCGAGCCCTAAAATGGCTACTGCCACATCTTTCTTGATGTGATGACAGCAAATCAGATCATGTATAGAGATCTGTCAGCTCCACAGATATTTTACAGCATGAAATATGCAACATTTTTTAAATAACATTTTTCAAAAACTACTGAATGGATTCACACAAAAAAAACAACCGTTCTGGACCAAGATCTAGCTTTCTGACAATGGTGATGTAATTCTGTTCAGCTGTTTTGGCTGTAGCGGTGTCTAATTTTCCTATGGAAAAACATTACTGTGGAAAATGCGTTTTGGGACCCCCCCTCATATTCCTTGCCCCACTTGACATCAGCCTGAATCTTTACATGCACAAGCTAGTCCAAAAGTAGCAATTTTGGAGCGTTTTGTGAAAATTTGTCAAACTGCGCCAAAGTTATTAGCAACACAAAAAAAGGCATTTCGTATGTAATCATGGTCCTCACTATAACTACCCTCGGGCTGAACTGAAGTTAAAAGGAAATGGGGGTCTTGCGGCCCCCCTCACTAAACCTTTTAAGACCCTGGGACCCCATTCCCTTGGGCTAGCTCGCAGGCTGTGTCCCAGAGAGCCCATCCTCAGGACTCAGTAGCTTACCTGCCCACACCGGCGTGGGCAGGGAAACAACTGTTTGCTCCCTCCCGGCTTTGTGCCCTAAGGTAATTAAAACTTGTGCCCTCGCCACGCGCTGCTAATTATCCCATATATTACATCACTCATGACATGTTCCATGACACTGTTGATATCACTCCAACATCTGAAATGACATAATTGATGACAAAACTTTAGGGTACAAGTTATAGTTACTTGAGATAACTATAACTGCTGAATGTCAGTGGCTTTGTTTGTTTAAAACTGTATGACAAGAACTGTCAGGCCAAGCATTAACAACACTGCAACAACAACGGAGGAGCAACAATAACACAGCAGCGACAATAAATGAAATAAACAACAACAACGAAGCAACAATAAATATTCAACCCAAATATGATGATGGGGAAAAAGTTGTAAATGTTCCATCACTAGGAATGCTTAACATTCTAAACAAGAGTAAATAAATAAGACATACTGCTATGAGATACCAGGATTTGAACTATCAACATACTGAATGACAGCCTAAGACCTCTACTAGTAGGCCAGATGTGACTCTGTTCTGCTGTGCATCACAATTTAACTATAACATTCATACCAAACATCTTGCTTGTGTGCTGCTTTGAAGTAATTCTATGGAGAGACCTTTGTTATTCTTATTGCAATGGTCCCTCCATAGAATGACTTCAAAGCAGCACACAAGCAAGATGTTTGCTGACAGCATAGGACCGCAGGGGGAGCTGAAGGCCCCTTCAGTCCTAGCCAGCTCCTTGCGTACTGTGGGAGCCAGCACTGCTCATGGAAGCAAGGACAGCTACCTGCTTGCAGGAGCAATGCTTTCATCTCTTTTCCTACACGTAAATTTAAGTGCAGGGAAAGAGAGGAAAACTCCGCTTTCAGCAAGCAGGAGCTGCTTAACAGCTCCCGCTTTCTGAAAGTGGAGATATATTTGCTTTTGCTTGTTGGAAGCTGTCAGTTCCTGCCTGTCACCTGCTTCCGTGACAGTTTGTGGACGTACCATGGAACATAGCGATGACAAGTCATTAGGTGATTCGCTAATGACTGACTTTACAAAACGTAAAGGCATCTCTGTTATTTTTAGGTAAGGTTTGGCTGTGTTCTGCGTTACCCCTTCAGATCTAGGTAAGTACTAGGACTGGTATTTTTCCTCTATCTTTTTTTCACCTACACACACTGTATTAAACTGGAACACAGCAAAACTGTCATAAAAACTACATGTCTGCCTTTTACCTTTGATGAACACAGCAATTAGCCAATCACATACTGACTTCTCATCCGCATGTACTGCCGCAAACCATAAATGTACAGTGGTATACCATGCCACAATATATAATTAGTTTTTTTAACACTACTCACACTAGTCACACATACTGACAAAAATTACCATTTACACCTCATAATTTATATTCCTGTCACATCACATCTACATCCATTCATACACTTTCATACTACATCTGCTTCAATTAACGCACTACATTCTACGCCACTCTACTCTATGGCTATCCACTCTTTTTTATTACACTCTACGTCACTCCCGTATATGCCACCACACTCTACACTAATTCACTGTATGCCACTCCGCTCTACGCAATTATACTCTATGCCACTCCGGTCTACAGCGCTCCATTGTACGTGTCTCCACTCTCCACTACTCTACTGTGCATTATTACACTGTACGCATCTCTACTACACAACACTACACTCTACCCTAGTGCACTCTATGCCAGTCCACTGTATGCCACTTCAGTGTACACCACTGCGCTGTTTGCTATTCCACTGTATGCCCCTCCACTCTACTCAACTCTGCTGTACACCACTACACTATATGCCAGTCCACTCTATGACGATCTAGTATACGCTATTACACAGTACAACACTGCATTCTATGCTACTCAACACTATTACACTGTACGCTATTCCACTGTACGATACTGCACTCTACCCCACTCTACAATAGTCCACTACATGCTACTCCAATCTATATCACTACACTGCATGCTACTAAACTCAACATTATTCCACTCTACACTACTCCTCTGTACGCCATTCCACTCTATGCATTCCATAGCATGCTATTACACTGCACGCCACTAGTCTACTCTACTAGTCTATGGTATTCCATTCTACAACAATCCACTCTACATCTCTATGCTATTCCACTGTATGTCACTATACTGTAACTCATTCCAATCTACACTACTCCACTGTATACCATTGCACTCTATGTTATTCCTTTATATGCCACTACACTTTACCCCACTCCAGTGTTTGCTCTTTTGTTGTATGCCACTCCACTCTATGCTATTCAACTTTACCCCACTACACTTTACCTCAATCCAGTCTATGCCAGTCCTCTCTACAACACTCCACTGTATGCCACACCACCCTCTGCTGTTCCAGAGTATGTCAGTCCACTCTACCACACTCCACGCCATACTGAACACCACTCCACTGTAGGACACTCCAGTATACACAACTCCACTGTACACCAGTCCACTCTCCACTATTCCACTGTTCAGAACTCCACTCTATGCTACCCCACTCTAAGCCAATCTACTATACACTATTTCTTTGTACACCACTCCAGTGTATGCCACTCTACCACACTCCTCTATGCCACTTCACTGTACGCCGCTCTGCTCTATGCCACTCCAGTCTACAACACTCCACCTGTATGATACTCCCCTCTACACCAGTCCACTCTACGCTATTCAACTCTACGCAACTCCACTCTCGCCGCTCCATGCAACGCTTTTCCACTCTAAGCCACTCCACAGTATGACACTCTACTATGTGGTATTCTACTTTAAGTTGCTCCACTCTATGCCACTCCACTGTACACTATTCCACTGTATGCCAGTTCACTCTGACACATTCCACTCTATGCCACTGCAATGAACATCACTCCAGTGTATGCTATTCTACTGCATGACACTCCAGTCTATGCCACTCCACTTTACACCACTCCATTGTATGCCACTCTATTATTAGCTATTCCTTTGTAATCCACTTGACTGTATGCCACTCTACTTTATTCCACTCCACTTTGTGCTACTCCAGTCTACACCACTTTACTCTACCACACTCAACTCTATGCCACTTCACGCCATTCCAGTCTACACCACTCCACTGTATGCTACTCCACTCTAAGCTGTTCCACTGTACTCAACTCCACTCTCGCCACTCTACTGTATGCCACTCAACTCCACTATGTTATTCTACTCTACGCCACTCCACTCTATTTGACTCTAAGCCACTCTCTGTATGCCACTGCACTGTATGCTACTCCACTATATGCTATTGCACTCTACAACACTTCATTGTATACCACACCACTCTACAGTATTCTACTGTATGCCACTATACTGTACCTGACTCCATTCTACGATACTCCACTGCAAGCTCCTGCATTCTACCACACACAATTCTATGCCACTCCACTCTTCACAACTCCACTGTATGATATTCTACTGTGTACCACTCCACACTATGACAATACAATCTACAAATACTCCACCTTATGCTATTCCACTCTGCGCCACTCCACTGTATGCCACGTCACTCTATGCTATTCCACTGTATGCCACTTCAGTCTAACAGCCCAGTATATGCAACTGCACTGTGCATCACCACACTGTGCGCTAATCCACTCTACCCTATTCCACTGTATGCAACTCCATTGTACAGCACTCCAATTTATGCTATTCAACTCTACACAACTCCATTGTACGCTACTGTAATATACAGTATTCCTCTGCATGCTACTCTAGTCTACCCCACTACATTCTATACCACTCCAGTCTTTGCTATTGCACTCTACGGTGCTCCACTCTCCCCAATACACTCCACGCTATTCCACTCTAAGCCACTCCTTTATTCGCTTTTCCGTTCTATGCCAGTACACTATATGATACTCTACCCTATGTTATTGTAATGTATGCCATTAAAGTGTATCTCACTCCACTGTAGACTGCTTCACTCTACGCCACTGCACTCTGCACTTCTCCACTCTACACTACTCCATTGTACCACACTTCACTGTAGATCACTCCACTCTATGCCACTCCACTCTACACCACGACAGTGTACCCTATTCCACTGAACACCACTCCACTGTACCCTATTCCACTGAACATCAGTCCACTGTACCACACTCTGCTCTACTCCACGACACTATCCTCTGCGACAGTACACTTTGTAACACTATCCTTCACTCTACTGTACCACACTTCACTTAATGAAACTCTACTTGACAATAAACTGTACAATTTTTTATTTTTTTATTTAAAAAAAATGAAATTCAATAAAAAAAGGCTAAACCTATGTTAGTAAGAAAAACTTTAATTATTGTTTTTATACAAACCAAACAAACAATACAGACATCAGAAATTATAAAGTTATAGTTGAAACTTACATTTAGAATGTATGCACCATCTTCAAATTATTATAAGTCGCACACCTCCGTTCACAGTCTTGTTGCCTCACTCGCCACACTACATTAACTATAACTCGCCACTCTACCATGCAATGTGTTCAGGGAGGGATGGGAGGATGAGTGGCAGCAACACAGAGAAGGGGTGGGGAGGGTTCAAGAAGCAACACAGAGAATAGGTGGGTGAGAGGGAGAAGACGCAATACAAAGACAAGGGGGAGTGGGAGGGGAAGAAAAAACAGTATCTCAATCACAGCATGAGAAGCACGCGGACACTAATCAAGAGGAAGCAATCTGTATTTGATCCATGCTCCACAGCGATGGACGGATTTTGTACACAATTCCCTTGCAATGACACTGCATGAACTGTCAGAAGGCAAGACCTAAAATTGGTCAAACTAAAACACTATTTGGTTTGATCCAAGATGTGGCTGATAATGTTGTTGAAGGTTCTTGAACAAAAGCCAGTACCTTCAGTAGCCTGACACAACGCCTTTTAAGTATAAAATACAATATGTTTGCCACTGATAAGTTTAAAAGAACATGGGAGGATATACATATTGATAATCATGAGGATAAAGCAGATGTACATGGGATCCTCTTAATTGGCTATATGAAAAGATAATTGAAATTAGAGGTGGGAGGCACATGGTAATGACAGCATTGGATGGTCAGTTCAGGTATTAATTGTATTTAGTTTGCCATTCAGGTTAAGTGTGGTCAGACGTTTCCGTGCCATTACAACAGCTTTGTTAGGAAGGAAAGGATAAAAATGGATCTGTAGTTATCTGGCTTAGTTGGACCCAACGAAGAATTTTCAAGAGCTGGGAAACTTGGGCTTTCTTTAACCTCAGTGGTGCACAGGCTGAAAGAATCTGCCTAATATTTATATGGCGCAGTCTTATTATACACAAATGAATAGTTTTGAAAAGATGAAGGGGGGGGGGGCACAATTTTGCAGTAAGCAAGGGCACATCCAAAAAACGTTTCATATCTTTGCCTTTTTTATGGATTAACACAAGTTATAGCAAAATGTTGTTCAAGGAGCTCCATATTGGTTATGACATTATGAGAGATGCTCCATTTTGTGTTTACTTGAAGCAATGCTGGGGAAGGGGGTGGGGTCATATGTGGATCACAATTGGATCGATCCACCATACACCACCCAATTAAAAATCAACAGAGTCTGTACATAATGGGGGAGAGGTATTTTTAAGTTATACAGACAATCCTCCTGACTACAAAGATACTAGACATATTACGTCTCTGTGTAACACACAAGTTAGCCATCCTCTAGCAATATAAATACGCACACATGCCTTCATCTCCATGTGGGATTGTTGTGCCCTACATGGTGTTTCCCCATAATCCTCCCTCTTTCACCTGAATGGGAAAGGGATGATACCTACAATATTTCACAGTCAGAAAAAATAAATTTTCTGTTAACAGTGGTCATTGAGTTTTCCATTGCTGAAGCTTAAATAATGCTGTGTATGTCCCCTTCTGAAGGCTATGAAAGGTGAGGAAGAAAGGGGTAAGGCAATATAACTGAAGGCTGCACTACCAGGTAAAGAAACCTCATTATCAGTGTCATCAAGGGTATAACTTATTTTCCTCCCACAACTCTATCATCCCTATATTCTCCGTCTTCGAGACAGCATCAACACTTACATTTTTACTAGAAAATATATATATATATATATATTTATTTTTTAAACCCAGCCCAGCAAACATCAACTTTCCATGTTACATATTATGTCAATCAGGCACTTTCAGGCATTGAATATATGATATACCAAGTTAAAGCAACACTTGATGGGTTATGTATTCTTTTTCAAAATTGTCGCAAATAATTCACTCTATTCTGTCTGTGCTGGTGCGTAGATGTATCTGTAAATGCACCTTACTGGGAGTAATTTCCGGACTACTAATTTGACCTTTTTGAACAGGAGTAGCAGATTACTTTCTTCAGTTCTCTACCACTTCATCCATTTCCAAAATATCTACATCGAGATTTGAAAAAGCTTTTTTCCTTCTTCCATTTCCACCTTCCCTGCTTACTCCCAGTAACATTTCACATGGAAGAGGTGTTAGTGCTACCTTGCTGTGTGTGTATATATACGTGTGGTAGTATGTGTGTGTGTGTGTGTGTGTGTATTCGTTTGTGCCAGAGAATAGCAAGGGGAACATATTGGTGTCTGCTACATTTTAACTTACAGATGTTAAAGTGTTAAAGCGTAGCAAGTTGGAAAAAGTGGCAAAGTTACATTGTAACATAAGTATTTCACTGTCTAAATACAGAAGATCTTTGTTTGACTTAGATATTTGGATGATGTTTTCTTTTCTTGACAACTAGGAAGGCTGGGTACTTGAACGAGGCCCATTGGATGTGACGAGGCTCAATTCTTGACGATAGTTGCCTCCGACAATACTATAAGCCGGTCAAAACTGTTCTTCAAAATGTCTTCCAAAAGACAATTATCTTTCTCAGAAATGTGGCGCTGTCATCTTCATGAGGCTACCACACAGGCCTACTCTGTTCAGTTCTCTTCATAGCATGGGCATGAAAAGAGGATGCTCTCCAAACCACTGAAGTCAAAACAGTCCCTGTGTAGCTAAATACACGACTGTGGAGACTGCATTCAGCAAGCATGTGATATACAGGTGTCTTCTTCACAGATTCCTAAATAGCACCCAGAGGAAAGTGACAGAAATCATTCAGCTCAAGCCTACTGGCGTCCACAATTCTTCAGTAGGCAGCAGCTCCGTATTCAGTGGGATCTGCACAGAAATGTGTCGACACTCCACTCCCCTTTGTGGAATGTGGAGTTATTCCAACACCAAGCAAATAATTACTCCTCAGGGTACAAGGATACTAGAGGATGACCAAGGAAATTTCAATGAATTGTTCTGCAGAGGAATGTAATAGAGGTGAGTTGGGATTCACCAAGGAAATTTCATTTGGGTATTTTGGAGCAGTATGTAATTGAGATGTGTTAAGATTGAGGAAATAATGGAGGAATTTCTTTGTTGTCCTCATTCTCCTAAAAATTCTCCTAACCCGCTACTCAATCCATATTCAAATTTATTTTACTGTGGGTGTAGAATGATGTTGAAAACAAGAACTCGGTGGTGAATGATGTGGTCAACAGGTGCCTCTTAAAAAATAAAATACCTAATTCAGATGCTTGCATCTGAGCTTGGCCGCTATTGATTTTGGGTCTGACTAGTGACTGTTTTAACTGTCTGCCACAACTTAAGTCACAACAAAAATAGGAAGGTAAAGGAGTAAACAGAGAGGTGCTTTGGAATGGAAATCAACCTGTTTATAGGAGCTAGCCATGTGCTTCACCAATAATAGCATGAGGTTGCCCAGGTAGAGAGGCACTTTCGTAACGACTTGCTGACACGGCTTTGAATGTGTGCTGGAGTTCACATATACACAGAGAGGGGTTTAAGGTGAGCCCCTTTTGCTCTCACAGCAGCAAGATCACACTCTGGCCTAGTGGAGGATCAGCTTTCGTGGATTTTCGCTGCACGTGACACTCCTACAGCCATATTATTTTCCTTGTTGTGTTCAGTGCTCCTTACCTTAGATGCCTGGATCCAATCTGTAAAACAGTCACCATCTTAGTGGGATCAACCCCATGATCTTTATTTACGTTAGGGGTTTTTCACACTATTATTTTAACTTTGGTTTCAGAGGTGGGGGCAGCTAGGAGCCAGTTTGCCCTTCTATCCCTCATGTATTTCTTCATCAGATGCAAGCACATCAGTGCAGAACCCATTGCCCTGTCACCTGGTGGGCTTTTTATTCACAACCAAGCTTCTCCTGACATTCAGCCACAGCGTTTGAAAATATATACAATGGAGCAACAATTATCTATAAAGCCAACAGGTATGTCATCGCTACCATATTTTCCTTTAGTCCTTATGTCTTCCTCGACTTGTAAATGTAACAATTGTGACTACCAGGGTAATTGGCTACAATGTACACATATAAAGTTTCCGATTCCCCCTGCATTTTCTCTTCTAAAAGTATTCAAGATAACTCTATATTAGGATTCTCATCAATTTCATATCCCTACCTAAAAACAAATTTGTGTTATTTAATCTGGTTTTCTCTTTATCACAGAGACATAGTTGTGTAGTTCCTCTGGCCCAGACATAGCAGATGATATATCTGCCAACTATTTCATCATGCACTGACACCAAATCAACAATCTTGGTGGTTGTAATGCCACAGTTTATTGTTCTCCTATTTCCTTTTACATTTCTCTGGTAAATTTTCCTAATTCCTATTTCAGAAGAACTTATATTTACACTCAAAATTAACCCCATTACACACCGGTCCTTTATTTACTGCCATCCAGGCCCAAGATCTAACTTTATTATTTAGTTACCTTCCTTATTGGAACCTTTTGCCCTAAACACATTTAGTTTCACCATCCTAGGCGACGTCAGTTAATAATTTTATGATATCACCAACCCTAATACCTCGACGCTCTTTGACTCTTTAAATGCCTTATGTTTCTTGCAAGCACTAAATGTTTCTACCCATGCCACTGGACACCCCCTTAACAGTGATGTAATAAACCTTGATGGTCCCCCCTGTACAGCACTCAGATGGGGCCCCCTGGACTCAGACAGGAGCTTTCAGGCCAGGGCACTGTGCTGAGGAGGCCTCCTGAAGCTCGGGGGCCTCTGCACCGCGGGGGCTGCGGGGACTAATGTTACGCCACTGCCCCTTGATCCTATTTTTGTTAATCACACACTTATTGAACTCAACAATAAACATTTGACTTGGTGAGACCACACAGTGGTTCATTTATCACAACCCCCACTTACCCTTAGGCCTAAAAAGTCAACAAATGATCAAAAACCTCAACCACTGGCAAAAATCAATCACATCAATTTAAACAAAACACTCAAATGTAACACTCGATGCTGCAATGATGATATTGATATTCTCTCCACCAATTTTGAAGTGTTGGTAAGAGCTGCTCTTGATTCCATCGCCCCTGTGAGCAAAACTAAACATAAAACACAAACACTCTTGCTCCATTGCTCTTAAACACTTTGATAACCACCAATTGCCAATGCAGAAATGTGGAACAGAAGCAGAGAAAATCTTGAGACAGTTAAGCCCAACTTCATATACAGCTTCTATCAGAAACTATAAATCGTTAATTAAGTCTGCTGACTACAATTCCTCAAAAATTGATATCTGCAAAACTTCTAGCACAGCGATGTTTCCCATTGCTATCAATCTCCCTTCCCACCTTTGTTCAGCAACACTACAACTTCTACCTCACAGTCGCTGTACAGCAATCTAGCTACTTTTTTCAAAGATAAAATTGAGAATATCTGGACTTTTCCCTTTTTACTCTACCTGACCCTTTGCCAATTTTTGAAGGTCCTGGTCTGTAGGAATTTACACACTTCATAGACAAAAAAGTACATATCCCTCTTCAGTCCATTAGTTCTGAGTTGTCTCCCGCCCTTGTGTGTCTTACATTATGCAAGTAGAAGAAAATTGGATTATGCATATTCTTACTGCTATGTGCAATTTATGAAATCTGGCACAGTCCCCCAACCTCGGAAAAATGCTATGATTGTACCACCTTTAAAGAAGCCCACATTGACGGAAGAAATACAGACCCTTATCTCTGTTCCCTTCACATTCTGAAATCCTGGAAAAAGTTGTTGAACTGCAATTATCTTCATTTTTGGAAGAAAATAACCTTCTGGATTCCTCACAAACAGTCTTCAGGCCTCTTCAATGTTCGGCATCTGCCTTAGTGGCGATGACAGACAACATAAGATTGATTTTGGACGAGAGCGGTTCAGCTCCCCTGGTCCTTCTTAATCTCTCGGCAGCCGTTCGCACTGTTTACCATACGGTGCTTTAACATAATTCTCTATGTGGACGACATGCAGAGAACTGTTTACATCACTGAGAACTATAGCGTCATTGGCGTTCATTTTCAGCAATGCATGTCTACAGCCCGCCATTGGATGAGTGCCAATTGCCTGAAATTCTATTGATATTAAAGTGAAAGTTCTGATGTTTGGTAGGCAATGCACAATCTTGTCATCATCTTGGTGGTCAGAAGCACTGAGACTCTCTCCTTCCCCAATCAGCTCAGCCAGAAATCTGGCCGTTATATTTGAAAAGAAGCTCCTTTTGCCACCCAACTCAACCAGGTGCTTATATATGTTTGCACATTCTGCAGATGATTCACAAAACCTTTCCCTTCAACCCCTTGGCATTTCACAAGAGTGTTGTACAGGCTTTCATTTCCTTGGAGTTGAACAACTTTTTGTACCTGGAAGCCCCAGCTTGTCTTTGTCAATGTCTTCAGGTTGCGGAGAATGCTGCTGCATGCCTCAATTCTGGCATCTCAAGCCATAGCTCCATCTCCATACAGGTATTCTCATTACATCGGTTCCTTCTACTTAAGATCTATGTTCAAAGCCTTATGCTTCTCACATTAAAGCATTTCACAATGTAGAAGCAGTTTACATTAGAGAAAGGTCTCTGTTCCTAGTATCAGACTAACTAGACAATGTAGCAGATTCTTTTCAAGTCTTCCAACTAGGCTCTGGAATACTCTTACCTTAAACCTTAGAAATATCCCCAATCATTGGCTGTTTCAGAACAAAATTAAAACTTGTCTGTTTAACCTCTTTAATCCAACTGCTTTGATTTGCACCCTGCTCTGTATCACTGAATCTCACGGAACCAAGATGTCTTTGGTATAAATTGCTATATAATCCAAAACCATTCACTTATTGACAGCAGGTGCAAGCAAAGTAGGGACTACATTGGTGACCCCAGCAGCCACCACAGCAGGGTCCACAGTAGGAACCACGGCTGTTAGCAGCAAGGCATGAATAACAGCAGTGACTGCAAGTGTAACTATATAACAGCTCACAGTTGCAGCCACGCCAATTTTCCCAGGTCCATGCATGATGTGCTTCTACAGTCTAGATTTTTTGGTTTTAAATGTGGAACTTGAAGTCTTGTTTATTCCATCATAAAATAGGATTACAAGCCCCAGAAGTCAAAGGAAAAAAACCGAACATACATAGCACATCACTCATTATCCTGGGAAACTTGGCAGCTACACAGTTGCCACCACAGCACAGACACCAGCAACAAAAATAGTTGCCACAGCACCTAATATCGTTAAAGCAGTCAAAGCGGTCACCACAGCAATTACAACAGTAATCGTAACAGCAGGGATCACAGCAGTATCAACTGCTTGAGCAGCAAGGACCATAGTCAATAACAGATGCCCCCACTGAAGCAACCTTATTTGCCACAACAGAATTTTCTTTGTAATTACATTTTTGATTGAACAGGATGGAGAAAAAGCAGGTTTCATTCAGAATATATGTCTGTCATCTTCGACTCGAAATAACTTAACATAACAGCAATATCAACCATACGGGTGCTGTAATGCATCATGAGTTTAAAAAACAAAATGCCATTTAAATGTACATAGCAGCAAATGTTAAAGTACCTTGTGCAAACCAGAAGCGTACAAATACGGTTAATCCCCATCCTAGTCCATGTATGCAGCAGCAGATATTAAAATGTATAAGTATGTAGCAGCAGAGTGTATTGTGCAAAACAGTTTCCCTACATACAACCTGGATTGGTAAATCAGTACACAGTTTATCATGTATAATCATGGAGGGAAAAAGTGACTCATGCAAACCAGAACGGTGCAAACTCGGCTAATTCAAATCCTAGTCCATGTATGTAGCAACAGATGTTAAAATGTGCAAGTATTTAGCAAGGAAGTGTATTGTGCCAAACAATTCCCTTGAATACATCCTATATCTGATAATCAGTATACAGGTCACCATATCATCCACAAACTCTTGTGGAGCACTACGACAAAGGAAACCCAGGAAAGCAAATCTTAACATACAAAAAACCTCAATTCCACAGATAACTGCTCTTCCTTTGGAACACACTACAAAATGGTAAAGGCACTCCATGTTGCATTAAACTCTGAAGGACAACTACCCTCTTAGCATACACCTCTTCAAACGATCAAGTCCTAATCATTTTACTATGCCAGTGAGAGTATGGTGGGGGCACATCGGTTTTTCAGTTTTGGAAGATCAATGAACGATCCTTGGCAATTGCTATCAAAATAAAATATTGTTGATGTTTACGTAGATGGTATACCTCGTAAGATGATCAAAAAAGTGCAACATGGACGTTGGAGCTACTATAGTGTGTAAAGATTAACTAATTGCATGAAAACCCCTTCCCAGAATTGTCAGCGCGTTAGGCACTCATAAAATACATGGCCCCATCCACCTCCATCAGCTGCCTTACATCTGAAACGTTATTGTTTTAGCTCTCAAATGTCTGTCAAAATTGTTTCAAATAATGTTTTTAGCGTCTCTCTCTGTAGTATAGAGGCCCAATCATGACTTTCCTGGTTATCAATGGCGGAGCCTGGGACTAGAGGGGGGTCTCCTTGGTCCAGGAAGCTGTCTCCCAGGCCTAGAATAGCCTACTGAGGCTGGCTCTTCTCCTGGATCTGCTGGCACTTCCTCCTCATTGCACTCTTCTCTTGCTGACCTGTGGTGTTTTTACGAAATCACTTCCCCTCATTTGCTTCTGCTTGGGTTTCTTCTCTCTGTCGAGTTGGCTGGCCACCAGCGTATGAAACACTGGATATTCTTTGACTTTTGCTAATGTGTTTCCACTAGCGATGGAGACGAGACCTCGCACCCCATCCATGCTTGGCAAACCTATTCCTGGGAACGCTTTGTTGCAGTCAACCACTCCTTCAGGATTACAGTGGATTTGTGACACTGGGCTCACCATGGGGCAGTCAAGGGAGATATTCGCCTCGGCCAGAGCTAATTGACCTTGACTGGAGGATGGGATTCCTTCCACCATTTGAGCTGCAGAGGTGTCATTCTGCCCGGCGTTCCGCCCTTTGTTTAGAATTCTGGGCTACTGGTGTCTTATGAGCTGTTGTTGCAGTTTTAGTATGAAGTTGCCGCATATTAGAGGAAGCTAGCATGCCATCTGGAGCATGCCCCTGGGTTCCCCTAATTCCCTTGGAAGGAGCCCCCGCCACAACTTCTCGTGACTGAAGCTCACTCACCTTGGGAAGCCGGGTAAGCCACGAGCAACCAGAAATCCTTATGGTGCTGATTTAGTCCTGTGCCCGGAGCCAGCCAGGAGTCTTGTGACTGTCAGAAAAGATAACGGTGAGTTGCCAAAATTCTCAGAAACACTAGCCGTCATTTTACCGCACCCTGCTTATTCCACTGCGGCGAGGGCACATAAGAGGGGTTAGGAGTCACGAGTGACCATTAGCTGCAAGCCATGTGGGCTACGCCAGCCGCCGGCACAACAGCATAGTTAACAACAACAGCTTTCACCACAACAATGACCACAGCTGTTTCAAGTGTAATGACCACAGTAGAGCATTTATCACAGCTGTTTCCATGGACAGAAAAGCAACAACACAGAACAGAAGCAACATACATAGCATCACATGTATTTGTAAAGTGCACAATCACCCAGAAGGGTATCTTGGCGTGAAACAACATATGTTTATTGCTATTCAACTCAGTGGTACTCATTTTATCGTCCTTAGAAGTATGAAACACGGAGTGAACCAGTCAGGATTTGAATCCTCGACCGTACGTCAAACACAGATTACTGAAGAATGCAGATGATGCATTAGCCCACTGAGCCGCAAAACCTGGTTTAACCACAGGAGCAACCACTGTTGTAATGGCTGCAGGGACCAAAGCAGAAACTTCAGCTGCTAGCAAGCAAGGACTACAGAAGTGACCACAGTGTGAATTATGGGTTTTGAATCTGAATCTGCCACTGTTTGGATTGCTCATTGTGCCAAGACACCAAATCACCCACGGCAGATTAACAGGTCTTGTACAACAATAGAAATTACATTACCTATAGAACATTAATTCAATTCAAATTCTTTGTTTCGCTGAATCAAAGTTTAATCATTCTAACATACACACAAACAGCCCCTACACCTAACTGGATGGAAAGGAAATAAACAATAAAACGTGGGTTGTGTGATGTACAAATAAAAAACAAAACAAAAAAAGAATCACAACCATCTTCAGAAATATAAATACAAATCTTACCAAATGTAACACTTGATATGTATTAATAATATTTATCATTTATAGGAAGACTGCTAATTTACAGCAGTCTTCAAATACTCGACCCTCAATGCTTTTCTTTAGAATTAAAAAACATTCTAGGTAGTAGCCCCGCAGGGCTGTATCTACAATTTAAAGTATTAATTGTTGTGGAAAGTATATGGGTTACGTAATGGCTTATGTATCCAAAATATTTTATAAGTGCAACCATGTTGGTCTATTCAGGAATGGAAAATGGACAAAATGATGAGATGTGAGATAAATAATCCATACTATTCACTGAAGAAGATTAAAATCCATTTCATGATGAATATCTGTCCTGGTATACCTCATCTGGATCACCTTGATCTTTATTGATTTTAGAAGTGAGAAACATGTTGACCTTTTTTCCTGAGGCAGTATAGGGATTTCCGTACTTGCACTCAACACACTCTCAGACTATAGGGGCTGTATTTTTCAAACACTCCATTTTATTAGGGTCAATTAGGCATTAAAACTAATTTCTCCCCCTAACCCATGATTTTTAATCATGACAGAGGTTTAATTTCCAATTAAAACACGTTATTCCTTATACCTCTAGTCATTTTTAACAGCACTTTTTTTGTACCAATCCCATTTTCTACCATTCACCAACCAGCACACATTCATTTCAAAAGATCTCTGGCAAAGAGCCCCCATGAGGGGCCCGTCAGGCATTGCAGCGCCGGCCTGATGAGGAGCAAAAGCCCAATGATGAAGCATGTCACCAATTGGTGAGTGAGGGCTCTTGTTCCGGCTTGATCAGACCCACAGGAATCATCCTTTTTGTGTTTTATTTTGGGATTTATTTTTCTATCCCTTAGTGGAACTGTGTACGTTTTGTTTTGTGATCCATATGGGAGTACTGTACCTCCCGACATTCAAGCCCTTCCCTTTGGTTTCTGAGAACTCTTGATATATACGCCCAGTCCCTTACATGCAAACTCTGATGTCAACCAATAACCTCCCAATCCAATCAGCCAGGACCCCTAATGATAAAGTGGAAATTTCTTCGAAGTACAGCGAACAAAGGATTAAAATAACTAAATACATCAGAGTTTAAACATCAGCAGTTTTTCATTATTCCCTGCTTGCAGGCACAAGTAACCTCCCAAACCGGAAT
Organism: Pleurodeles waltl; assembly: GCF_031143425.1. Classification (NCBI taxonomy): domain Eukaryota; kingdom Metazoa; phylum Chordata; class Amphibia; order Caudata; family Salamandridae; genus Pleurodeles; species Pleurodeles waltl. Next base: position 585,575,732 of record NC_090439.1, on the reverse strand, counting down.
AGTGCATTTATCAACAAAGTGCCTTGTGCATGAATATTAACTACTTTGACACGATGTGGCAGGCCTGCTCAAAGATATAACTGCTGCCTCTAAACAGTTTTGAAATCTTACAGATAGCTGGGGATAAACCCCACTTAAGCAGGCAACCACTGCACTCTGGCACTTTCTGATCCCAAGCCTACAGAACACAGGCGTCAACAAGAAAACTCTCAAGACCCCTCAGTTCATTACAAACGCAGATTATGTGCAGTAACAATTCAAGTTTGTACTCACATAATCTGCACTGAAACTCTGCTGTGCCCTTAAGACAGCTGTATTGGTAGACGTTTTGGGGTATGATTCCACATCTCAATCAAACTAATTCTTTTTTCCAGCCCAGATGCACAGAGCTAGATAGATATATTGCCCTATCAGGAGACTGATAAAAAGTGCTACATAGGTCGGTATGCACCTTAGTAGCCAGTTGCAATCTGTCCTCCTCTAAAGGATCCCATCCTTGCATTTTTATAAGTAGTTGCACTTGTTGCCTTAGGGGGGGATTTGAATTAATAATCTCTTTAACTCCCTCGGCAGTGGTATATTTGCTGTCATATTCCCTCCAAGCCGATTTGTTGTTCTGCATGCTTAGCCAGATAAGATTTCTCAATGATCCAGGAGGAGCTGTCTTAAGCTTTAAGTAATAAATTGAAAATCTAGTTTCCTCCATGATTGTTTGCTTCCTTAGAATAAATTGTAATAAAACTTGAGAGGATGGTGATGCATCCGGAAGCTGGAATAGTCATCTATAGCACTGGCACTGTGCCTTGTCAAGCCAAATAGCAAGTATACGTTTAAAAGTCAACAAGCCATATGCTAACGTTGGAATTAGCTTTGCATCTATAGCTCTGCATATTGCAGCCAAATCTGGGCCTGACATATGATTCAAGTTTATGAAAGCTAATGGGCATGACTATAGCCGTTCCTTTGATAGAGTCAAGTTGAGCATAGTGTGTGCTTCGCAGGTTGAAATAGATCCATAAATATTTGAAGTTGCAAACTAGCTCAATTTTAACCTGATCTAATACAAAATTGCATTTCTTAACTTTCTTTGTCCCAAAAATCATTATTTTGGTCTTGGAGGCATTACTAGAGATGCAGTTATCCTTACAGTAATGTGACAGGGCATGCAACAGTTGCTGCATGCCAACTGCAGTGTAGTCAAGAAGAACAGTGTCATCAGCATACTGTGATCATTGCAGGTGTATCCCAGCAAACCTGGGAGTGAAAGCATTTACTCCAGCCAAAGCACTATTAACGTCTACAAGATATAGATTAAATAGCTAGGGAGCCCATATACAACCCTGTTTCAAACCCTGAGTGGTCCAGATCTTTTCATCACTCTATTTTCTGCAACTTTAACTCTGACCCAGGTTTTTGCATTACAGACTCATTACTGCTCACAGCAATGCAACGGGAATGCCCCAGTTATAGAGCTTTCGCCATAGTCTTGCTCTGTCCACTTTATCAAAAGCTGTTGTATAATCAATAAATGCGGCATACAAAGCAGGAGCTAGCTTTTGATTTGCTGACTTGATCAATGTAGAGAGGATCACTAGGTTATCTTCTGTGCTACTCCCCTGTCGGAACCCTGTTTGAGTGTACGGGATAAGTGCATTGGAAGTAGCCCATTTCTCCAATTCAGCATTAAGTATTTTGCATAACATTTCCCGTCTACATCAAGAAGAGCTATTAATAGAAAGTTTACAGTCTGATCAGGTGAGCCCTTTTTTTTAATTGGACACAATATTGAACCACGCCAACTATCAGGTACATCACTTGTGGTAAAACATTGATAATATAGTGGACATAAAAGATGTAACCATGTCTCCCAGGCGAATTTAAATAGCCTAGCTTGCATCCCATTCAGAACAGGGATACCTGCGGTGCATATAGAAGATAACACAAGTCGCACTAAATTTGTACTAATCTGTTCACTGTCCCCCTTCTCCTCAATGTGTGACTGCAGGCCTGGCTTCCATGTCTCTTCCTGTTGGCTGGACGGGTATGAGCCATGCGGATTTCCCTCATTGTTTGACAGCGATCATGGTTTCAATGTCTCGTCCAGTTGACTAGCTGGGCATGAGCCATAAAGGTCCCTAACATACTGCACCCAAACGCCAGCAGAGACAGAAGGCTGAACTCCTGGAGCGGCCCCACCGGATCTATGCTGCACAAGCCTCCAGAATTTACTCGAGTTCTTTTGTTTTAATGCCCCATGTACCTCTACCCAATATTTTTCTCTCTCCACCCTTACTTTCGCTTTGGCTTTGTAGGTCTTTCTTATTTGCCATAACTCTTCTATAAAAGCGCTTGAGTGACTGATCCTCCGGGCTTTTCTCAAACAATTGTTCAGCTGTTGTTTAAGAAATCCGAGTTCAGGGCATAAGTGCTTAGGTGAGAAAGCCTTACGTGGACCAGGTGAGTTTGTGGGTGAGGCAAATTGATTGCTCACGTGGAAACCAACAGATATAGGAAAGTTGCACCAGGCACATCTCAAAAGAAACTTCATGCAGCGGCAGGTATTTTTGCAGAAATCTTATTTACTATTTGTCTCCTTCTAGCCAAAACCCACATGCCACCAATGTGCTTTTTACATACCATACAGTGCAGGGCATGTGCTGGAAGAAGAAAAACAGCCAAAGAACACAGATCTTTCCAATGACACTAACATCCCCACAGGTGAATATATGCATTTGCCACGGCCCATAGGCAATATACCTGTGTCACTCATCAGACCACCTACCTTGCTAAACATCATAATATTGGCCTTTCCAAGGGCAGCAGGCACTCTTGACACTGTCAAAAACACAGATGGAGGCTACATGAATTGCTTCGCATATCCTGCACCAGATAAACCAGACAATTGAGGAAAATGCAAAATCATCAGCAAAGAACTTGCAGATAAGCATATTTTGACAGTCAAACTGTATTATGGCATCTAATCTGTCAACTAGACAAGAGACTGCAGAAACCAATGATATAGGTGGTCATTATGACTTTTGTGGTCTTCTTTGAAGACCGCCAAAGAACCGAGTGCCAGAAGACCACCCACCATATTACGGGTATAGCTGGATTTCCACCACCCTTTGGGTGGAAATCCAGCAGTAGTCGTACTGGCGGGAGGAGGCGCTGGGACAGTTCCACCACCGGCCCTGCCAGAGGTGGAAGTGCCAGTTCCGGTTCCCTGCCAAACGACCACCTCCCTGGACCAGGTAAGTCGGTCGTCCGACAGGGGAGGCAGGTGGCAGAGTGGGAGAGTGGCGGTTGTGTGTTCGTGTATGTTGTTGGTGTGTGAGCATGAATGTGATGTTGCATTCTTGTATGCGTGTCTGAATGTAGAAGTCAGTGTGTGCATGCATGTAAGTGTGTATGCATATGTATGAGAGTATGGTTTTGTGGTGAATGCATGTTTGGAATGAGTGTGAGTATGCGTTTTTGGATGGGTGTGAGTATGCGTGTTTGGATGGGTGTGAGTATGCATGTTTGGATGGGTATGAGTATGCATGTTTAGATGGGTGTGTGCATGGTGGTTGAATGCATGTATGTAAATGTAGGTGAATGAGTGCATGTGTGGTGCCTGTCTGTGTGCTTTTCATGTATGCGGGGAGGGGTGTGATGTATCTGAAGGGGGGGCGCTGTACCTGGAGGGGGACTCTAAGCTTGGAGGGGGGGTTTTAGTGCCACCAGGGTTGTCCTGACGGTGCTACTGCCGCGGAAACCCTGGTGGAAAGGCAGCTCGGGGGTTTTAGTGCCACCAGGGTTGTCCTGGCGGTGCTACTGCCGCAAAAAACCCTGGTGGAAAGGCAGCTCCTAATACCGCCGGCGGTCTTCTGTGGACCACCGGGTCAGAGATGCTCATCTCCGGCCCAGCGTCTCTGACCGCCCTAGCGGTATGAGTAGAGATGTGGCTGGTTGGCAGAGGTCAACCCGCCACACTCATAATGTGGTGGTCTTCACTGCCAGCTTGTTGGTGGTGAAAAAGACACCTTTGCCCCTGCAGTCATGAGACCGCCAGGGTCATAATAACCATCATAATGTGGAACTCTTCAGGATCACTGGCCAGGCTCCTAGATCACGCAGTACCAAATAACCCTCTGGTGTGCTCTAAACAGCATAACAACATCCATTATGTCATTATCCTCCTAACTGACCCCGCCTGCCTCTCAACAGTTCCCATCCTTGCCCAGATGGCACTTTGCCAATCTAGATGCCATCCCCAGCTAATAGGTAGCCATGTAGAACAAAATGGTAAAATATAATTGGAGAAATATTGTGATTGTGTTAGGTTTATGGATGGGGTAAGATTGAGATGATGGGGGCTGTACGTGGGGTTTGCTGGGGTTAGAGAGTAGGAAGGTAAATTGATAGCATGAGGATGTTGCCATGAAGAGGGGTTGCAATTTTTGGGACTATGGATAACTAGTCAAAGGTCATCCCATTGTGCACTGGTTAACACTGCTGGACTGAAATGAAAAAAAAAAATCATTGTGACTACAAAATTACCTCCTTTTAAGGAAAAACAAAGAGCTTAAACGAAAGAAGGATCCAGATTAAAATTAAGGATGTGACCAAAAAGCAAAAAACATAAAAATACACCTCCTGGTGAGGAAAGAGTAGAAACATCCAAAGTGATGATGGTGCCAATAGCAAACTACCTCTTGCAAATTATTCATTTAAAGAAGTTTAATTTTTTTTTTAATGATACCTCGATATTTCACTTTACTTTGGTACATAATAAAACAAAACTAGCACTGACAAAATTCGAATTAGAGTTGGGTTTTCCCAACACTTTCCTAGCCAAGACACAGATGTGGTCTTTAGTCACATACACCGCCTCGGAGATGTAGACTTTATGTCCTTTATGGATCGAAATGGAGAAAGAAACTGTCTGGACACATAGGGAGTCATTATGACCCCGGCGGTAAGTGTTAATGTGGCGGTATGACCGCCAACAGGCTGGCGGTACATACCGTCACATTATGAGATCAGAGGGTTGGTTGCAGCCAACCCGCCACTTCCCAACTCGTACTGCCTTGGCGGTATGAACTGCTGCACCGGAGATGTTTATCTCCAGCCCGGAGGCCGGCATACTACCGGCGGCGGCATTATGAGCCTGCCTACCACCATGGTTGTTGTGGCAAACCATGGTGGTAGGCCCACCCGGTGACAGGGAATTCCTTCCCTGTCACTGGTAGGCGGCTCCCCCAACACACACCTGACAGCCCCCCATCCAAACTCCCCCCTCCGATCCTCACACTCTACCCCTCTCCCTCCAATCCTCACGCTCACCTCCCACACCCTCCGATCCTCACACTCACCCCCACCCCCTCCGATCCTTACCCTCACCCCCACACACACCAGCAGACACGCACCATGCATACACCCAATCACTCACACTGGCATACACGCATTCATACACACTGGCATACACGCATTCATACACGCATACATCCAGACATGCTCACACACATTCCTACAAAAGGGCACATTGACATGCGGACATGCACTCTTCTTACACGCATTCACTCACACGCATACACCGACGCAAGCAACACAACACACACAGACGCATTCACACCCACACATTCATGCACACAACCAGACACACACACAACACCCCCCCATCCCTGTCGGAAGCCTGACTTACCTTGGTCGTGGATGGTGTTCCGGCAGGGAAGGGGCGCTGCTACCGCCAGCAGCACCCACCAGCAGAACACCACCGGGCCGTATCAGAGGTCATGATACGGCGGGCAGCGTTCAACTGGCATGGCGGTGCTGGTGGTAGCAGCGCCAGCTTACCACCATCAGCCAGTATAATCAATGCCAGATTTCCGCCCTTCTTGAGGCAGAAGTCCGGCAGTGATCATAATATGGCGGACGGATAGTAGCTGCGGTGACGGTATTTTGGCAGCCGTCAGTGTGGCAGTAGGCGGTTTTTACCGCCAATATTAAAATGAGGGCCATAATGTTATTACATTATGGTGACCTTTTTTCTGCCCTGAGAAGGAGAGCAGTCTAAGGGTAAATAATATCACATATGTGATATCAACAATCAACAGAAAGTCCAAAATCCCCAGTGCTTATTTTAACTGGGTGGTTGTCGGTTGGGCCCAGTGCCACTCATTTTTTGGGGACCAGCACTTATTTTAACTCACCAGACATTGACCAGAGGGTAAAATTATCACAGCAGAAAGACAGAAGAAGAAAAAGATGGAAAACCTTCACAAAGGGAGAAAGCTGGAACGTACAATGGGCAGAGAGTGTCTAGTAGTGGATTAGAGCCATGAGTTGGATTCAAGACCGAGCAGACTTGAAATACGGTGCGCCAACTTCAAATGGCATTGTCTGCGAGCTGCTAACAGAGGTTTAGGCACCGGCCCATATTCTTTTACAAATAAAGCACTGTCTTTACCTGATACCTCGGTAATAAAATTAAGAGCTATACAGTGAATTGGCAGTCCTAGCAGAAACGTCAGCTATCACTAATCAAACAAAAAGGACCTAATAACATTTTGGCAAGCAGAAGATAAATGTGAACTCAAAAATGTGGACTTGTGTGTTTTCTCAATTCACAAGGACAAGGATGTAGCAGCTTGTTCCATAGACCCTTCTCCGGAAACAGCCACATAACATGCACTATGTTAAGCCTAAGTCTTATGAGAAAGACTCTATCAAAGACACTTGATACAGTGGCAGGTATGGCTCAATTGCAATGGCAGTCGAGATCACTGTGTAAGTACACACCATAGGTTTTCTTACCTGCTTATTCAATCAGGCCTCAATACATTTATTGAGGAATAAGGTTTCCAGTATGTTTTTGAGCAGAGGTTCCTTTGGTCAGGTTTACGTAAACAATAGCAGGTTTCCTGATCAGTTCAAGACCTTTGTTAGAAATGGGATCTCTGGTTGGCAGTCAGTTTGCACTCTGTCCAAGCAGGGACCCTCACTCTTTTCAAGGTAAGGGAGATGCACAGCTCAGGTAACCCCTGCTCACCCCCATGGTAGCTTGGCACAAGCAGTTAGGTTTATCTCAGAGGCAATGTGTAAAGTATTTATACAATCACACACAGTAACATAGTGAAAACACCACAAAAGCACTCAACGCCAGTTTAGAAAATAGCCAATATCTATCTGAGTAAAACAAGATCACAACGACAAAAATCCAACATACACAAGCAAAAATATGAATTTTCAAAGATTAAACGTCAATATAGCGCTTAGAAACACAAATGCTTCAATTTGCTGTTATCAAGGGCACTTGAGGGAGTCGTTCACAACAATTTGACGCCAATGGCACCAGCCACAGAGTTGCACAGACCCCCAGTACCTTTTAAAAGTGAGGAAACAAGTCAGTGCACGGAGTCGGGGAAGCGAGGCTTTGCAGGATCGGGTGCAAAGCGTTGGGGCTTTATGCTCCGGTGGGGTAGATGTCTGGCGGGTAAAGACGTGGTGGGGCGACCTCACGGGGTCGTGGTCACACCACAGGGCTGCAGGCACCGCAGCGGAGTCAGGTGTCAAGGACATTGGTGACATGCCACTCGGGACTCACAAAGTCACGGGATGTCAGCGGGACTGCAGAGGCGTCAGGCCTGCAATGTCAGTGAGGGTCTTCGCACTCCAGCATAGACCATGGCTTCGGTTGCAGGTGGCACTGTGGGATCAGGCAGCAGATGACAGTCAGGGGTCATCCGGCATTGGTGCACTTGGTTTTTATTGGTTTTCAACCTGTTTTCACTCCCAAGGGCCTAGACACTGGAATAGGCACCGCCTGGCAAGTTAGGGTCCACAGCAAGTGAACCCAGAGACTGGTAGGTGAAGTCTTTGCTGTCCCTGAGACTTCTTAACAGGAGGCAAGCTCAATCCAAGCTCTTAGAGAAACTTCACAAGCAGGATACATAGCAAAGTCCAGTCTTTGTCCTCTCTAAGGCAGAAGCAGCAACTGCAGGCTAACCCAGCAAAGCACACACAACAAAGGGGCAGTACTCCTCCTCCAGCTCTTCAGCTCTTCTCCTCGGAAGAGGTTCCTCTTTATCCAGTGTTCTAAAAGTCTGGGGTTTTGGGTCCACTACTTAAACATATTTCTGCCTTTGAAGTAGGCAAACTTCAAAGGAAAGTCTCTGTTGTTGACAAGATCCTGCCTAGCCTAAGCCTGGCCCCAGGAACATCCCAGGGAATCAGAGACTGCATTGTGTGAGGACAGGCACAGCCCTTTCAGGTTCAGGTGTCAGCTCCTCCCTTCCTACTCTAAACCAGGAGACTCATCTGGAAATGCATGTCACTCCCCAGCTCCCTTTGTGTCACGTCTAGAGGGAATTCACAAACAGACCAACTGTCAGTCTTACCCAGGCATGGATTCCACAGGCAGGCAGAGGCACAGAATGGTGAAGCAAGAAAATGCCCACTTTCTAAAAGTGGGATTTTCAAACATATAATACAAATGCTAACTTTATCAAAAGATGTATTTTTAAATTGGGAGTTCAGAGACCCCAAACTCCATATCTCTATCCGCTCCAGGTGGAAAATTACTCTTAACTTACAAGAGAGACAGGCCTTGAAATAGTGAAAACTGAATTTGGCAGTATTTCACTATCAGGACATGCAAAACACACCAGTGCATGTTCTACCTTTTAAATACACTGTACCCTGCCCATGGGGCTAGGCCCACTAGTAGCCTTTGATTTACAGGCCCTAAGTATCTCTAGCGCACTCTACTAGGGACATACTAGTAAACCAACTATGCAATCATGGAGAAGCCAATCACCAATACAATTCACACGAGCACCTGCACTTTAGCACTGGTCAGCAGTGGTAAAGTGCCCAGAGTACCAAAACCAGCAAAAACGAAGTTCAGCACACAGTCAAAAATACAGGAAGCAGAGGCAAAAAGATAGGGGAAGCCACCAGGTCTAACTCATCTCTTTATATGGCCATAATTCCTTTCCATAAATTGCAAGGGAGATACATTTACTTTAATAAACAGCTATCATCTCATTTAGGGGTTTAGAGCTCAACTTACTGGAAAACCTGAAGATCGCTGAAATTGCTAATTCGAATTGTGGACCTCCTGCATTACAGAGCTGATCCTACCTCAAGCCTGAATTAAAAGGGCCCCAAAAATACTGCAAATATGGCAAGATTCATCCGGGGGTCTAAATGCTCCACAAAGTAATAATAAAATCAATTTAAAAGTAAAGCCCATTTGCAGTACGGGCCATTATAACAGCATCAACTCTATATATGAATACAAGCAAGGGGCATGGACTAATTTGGGGCATGCCCTGGCACCTATCTCTTAGGTCATCTTCCAGTTCATTGATGTAAAGAGTAAAGAGAAAGGGTGCCAGGACACAACCCTGAAAGACTCCCCTGATGATCATAAATGCTTCTGTGCATTCAGCCTTGGCAGCATAACATATCGAAGCTGTGGTGCCTGTGTCTGTGTGGGACTGTATCATAAAATTAACAATGGCAGGATCAGCACCCAGGGCACCATTTTACCCCAGAGCTTCATCTGGTTCACACGATTAAATGCGCTTGGGAGATCCATTAAAGTCAAATTGCAAGTGCCAGGCTTACCAATCCAATATTACGAGATCAACATGCACAGATGAAGTCACTGCTCAATAATACCTAAAACCTGGAACAACCCATACTGGACATTTTATAGTATACTATTTTCATGGCCCATGATTCCAGTTTCTCAGGAAGAATCCTTCCTACCACTTCTTGTATCACGCTACAGAATCCAATAGGGAAATCAGTCTATAGCATACAGGGTCAGCCTTAATCCCCTTGTTGTTAATATGGATTATTAATTAATTACATCAGGACCTAGGCGGTTGGGTCACTGTGGCTGCTGTATGTACTTTTGTGACTAGTGGGCGCCAAAGGCTGATGTTGTCTTGAAAAACATCAACTGGGACTCCCAGGCCAGCAACCTTACCTGCTAAACCCTTATTCATAGCAGCCTTAAACTCTAGTGCTACAAAGAGAAATGGTCCAGGTCGTTTTTCAAAGGGTACTCCCTGAGTGTCATTACCAGAAAGGACATGTGTTATAGGTGAATATCAACTTTTGAAGTACTCTACCCACTCTGAAGGGTCAATGTTATGTGCTTTAGGTAGGGAATAGGTGAACCAAGATTTTAGATCTGGTTTAATATTAACATCCAGTTGAGCAAGTGTACTGCAATGGGCCATTAGGTACACATTATTTAGTCTTCTTACCCGTAGTGACAGCAATGCATGACTCTTCTACGACACTGTACTATATTACAAAGTTTTAGGGAGGAATAACCAAGTGCATCTTTTTCCATTAAGCTGTTGTTCTACCTTCACCTACTGTTTCTGGACAGTAGCAAGTGACTGAAATTAACATTACCAGGCCCTCTCTCCTCAAACCAGGGATCAGCAAAGACCTACCTGCTCTGAGATTTGAGAGAGAAGGTTGGCTGAGAATGTACAAAAGCCTACACTTGCAATGTATGTTCAAGCCTAAGAAGGTGAGTCAATGTATCTCAAAAATACACTTCTCAGCTTGTGCATACAATGCATGTCATAACAGATGGAATAATGCATCTCGAGGATGCTGTTAGTTCCGAGCTAGAGCTCTGAAATACACCACAATGCCATTTAGATATACAAACCTGGAAGCATTATGGAGGCCATGGAAAATTAAATTTGCAAAGTACTAAAAAGTCCATGGTGCCATTAAGCAGTCGAAACAGCATTACAAATTACTAAAAATATCAGTATCTTACATGCAAAGATGCCTTCCACTCATCCCACTTTTGGATCCGTGCCAGACTGAAGGCTCCTTTTATTTTGAAAAAGATGTTGACCGTCTGATTCAACAACAGTGAGGAATGAGGAGGATAGGGTGTTGATTATAAAAAGTAATAGACTTGAGTTCTCTGGAATTGTTACAGTAACAAACTCCCCATGGAGCTTTGGAATGAAAACCATTGGCACCTCCGCTGGAGAGGTCGAATATCTATTGAATCCTTACACCAGGTATTCCTGACAATATTGCTCCAGTACTTCATCTTACTTTATTATAAGGTGAATAGATCAAATCACAGGAATTTGTGCCCCGGGAATTAAATCTGTAACACAACTGTATAATTTATTCTCAGTGTGGGGCTACGCTGTCATCTCCCTTTTAATACACACATAAAGTTGTAATATGTTGAAGAAACTCCACCACCAGTTGGTCTTTCTGGTTTTCTACTTTCTTGGACTGTTTCAAGTTTTGTGTCTTCTCAACTTCGAGGCACAGGTACAATGGTTCATACAGAAATAAGACTAAAAGGTGGTATTTACACGTTTGCAATCTATTGTCAAATTGTGCAACCCAGGACAAAGGGTATCTAACACAATTGTGAAAGCAGGGGCTTTGGTAAGGTTGAATCAGATGGCTTCAAGGGGTCCCAATAGTATAAACATTATAAGGTAATGATTCATACGAGATATCTCATAGTGTTAAATACCCCCATCTATTTCTTGCATGCCTTCTGTATTTTCCTTTACTCCTGTTCCAGAATATGAAGAATTTTCTGAAATGCTGGGTTCTTGAAACACCCAGAAGCTGAGTTCATAAGAAAAAAAAAACTTGTGATGGTGTCAGAGGAGGCTTAACTGGTAATGTAACGAAGAACATACTGTTCATCTGTGCGTAGGCTTGCCGCAAGCCTGTCATCTATGGCCAACCCTGCCAGTTGTCCACAAACTGTGACAACAGTCTAGCAAAATGGCCATCTTTTTTTACAGTTTCTGCTATAGGAAGAAGGTGGTCGAAAAGTTCACCTTGCGTGTGAGGAGGTGCAATGAGAACATCTCCTCTTCTACAGCTTCCTACACTTTTTTTAATTAATCTATTTAAAGTGTAGAGAAATTGACTCTGTAGTGTCGGTGAGGGAGATACACTCCCCACACGAATGCATCTGTTAGCTTTTCTTTGAGGCACTGATGAAATATCGTTGCAGTGGCCTAATTGGTCCATGTTTCCTCTGCAAAAAAGTGTTGGAATTGACTGAAATATATTACTACTCCCTTGACTCCTTGTCTTTATGCACGCAGACCCAAGTGTATTGCTTGCTTGGTCTGTTGCTATCCAAATATGTTTTTAAAAGAGGCTCTAAACTAAAAAAAAAATCAATATAAATGGATTCTGATATGAAATTACAGGGACTGCTGACATCATGACATAATTTGTCAAATATGACAACAAAAGAAGCACGTTACGGGTATAATTTTGCAACAGTAGCGGAAATGTAATGTAAGTGGAAGGAAATGCTGGAATGCAGAAGGATCATCAGCGTATTTGTCCTGTGACGCTAAGGTTGTTCTCACCTGCCTTACCCAAGAGGTCAGCAGTAGTCAGGGTAATCAGCAGAACTGGTGGCAAATAGGCCTGATAGTGAAAGGTAACAGGGGAGTGACTGAGTAGACAACACCAGCGAATGATTAGGGAGGAAGTGGCAAGGTGAGACAGTTGCATAGGCCTTGCAGCCAGTGCTCTGTGGGAGGGTTGGGGGATAGGCTGACCAAGCCAAGCAACTTAGAAAGTGCGACAGTCAGGAGGGACTACCTCGGTGAAGGAAAGATTATCAGTCCTGTAGGGGTGATGGGATGAGCAGACAGGGGACCATGAAAAATCGGCCTAGGATCAGGTAATGCCAGCTGCATAGGAGATGGAGTTAGGTAATCAGGTTTGCAGCCTCCACGTTTACACAGTCACAGGACATGAAGTTTGTCAGCTGGACCGGCCAAGTTTTAAGACGTCAGGCAGTGAATCCCACAACAGTGGAATTTGTGAATATACAGTGCCTGGCAGGAGACTCAGTTGCTACTAGAATGAGCAATCTGAGGAAAATGGTGGAGTAAGAGAGAAAGACAAGTTAGATTATCTGGTAGTTTGTAAAGTCTCAGCAGGTTTTGTCCTTCACCGATGCTTACCACTCCGTAGGACCAATTTCTTTATGCAGTCTCTGAGTTGGGCGGGCAGCTAGGAAAAGCTGAAAATACCAGGAGCATTTCCAGCATCTGTGGTAAGGTGGGAGAGCATCAGGTACTGCCCAAACCAAAATGTAGATAACAAAGAAGAGTACAAAAGGAGAAAGGAATTGAGAGGGAGCAATAAAACGAAGCTGTGGGAGTTGGGGCCAGGTATGCACTGCAGCGAGAGTGGAACTCCAGAGCAACTATGAAATACAATGGCAGGCAAGGAACAAATTGTGAGAAGAATTTTTCTGTGGCAGCTGTCATACCAGGAACTCTGGTTCAATGCTTCATAGGACTGGTGGAAACAAGCTTTCCAGACAAGGAAATCAAGAGACATCTGGACTGGTCCATCCTGCAGGGTGGTGAGCAGGTAGGAGAGCAGCAGAGAAGTAAGATAATGACGAGGCCCATGGACTAAAGCAGCATGTGAGGTAAAAGAATGAACACCCATGGGCTCCTAACCACCTTCTACTATTTCAATGACGACCTATTGACTTAGCATTTCCTAGTCTGAAGGCGGAGCTTGGGCTGCGGTGGCCGGTGTGCATCATTGTGGCAATAGTGGTGCAGGTAGTTGGGTTTAATGTTCCAGTGGGCTGCTCGACACTCCAGTGCCTGGGCCTCAGTGAGTACCTGCCCCTTTCCGCTGGTGGAGGGATTCCCATGCTGCTTAAGACTTTTTTCCTCTTCTTCTGCATGTCAACCGCACTTAATAATCTCTGAAATCAATGTTGAACAGCAGGCTACAAGAATTTTCAGGGGACATCAGTGCGGCGCGGCATAAACATGCTGGGTGGCATCAATTAAGTAAAAACTAAAAACAAGTTTTTGTGAAAAATAAATTGATTCTGGGAGTGCCATTCACATCCATTTGTTTTAGCTTTCACAGATCAGAAATAATTCCCCACCCAGTAATTTCAGACAACGGTCCCATCTATATAATCTTGCAGTGGGACATTTTCCGTGTTTTCATCTTCATCTCTGGGTGAGTCGTTGTCCTCTTCAACGGGCTTTGAAAGAAGTCATCCAAGAGTCAATTTGTGTAGCAATTAACACGTGAAAAAATGCTGCACACCTTCGATTTGCACATCAACGGGCACTTCATCAGGGATAGGTTGTGGATTTGAAAGATCAACAAACCAAAGGCAGATTTTACTGTCAGGTTATATCTGTAATCCTAGACATTGGCGCCACTCTCCAAGGTCGTGGGGGTGAGTGTATGAGGGAGATGAGGGTAAAGGTTGGGTCATAATCATAGATTTACTGAATATCCAGAATTACCTCTAGTGGGTGGCAAATATGCACACTGTAAAAATATTTGCCCTGCAATGCATTGTGTGATTCTGCCCATGAGTTGCAAAGCAAAAAAAGACATGTTATACATCTTGATAAATGGCCCCGCACTGGCCTATATGTTCAGCCGTTCTTGTAAGTTCAAAAACATGCTTCGCACAGCGGCATTTTCATCGGATCACTATGCTGACAATGTTATATGAGTTTACCCATGTGGTTCACAACTATTGTGCCCTGCAGTGTACATTTGCAAGTCTGTGTTACCATGTGAATGCGTATGGAAAAATTACTTATGGCATGTTTCTGTCTTGACAGTGATCATTCTCTCATTATCTTTTGAGTAATTATGGATGGATAGTGTGAATCCGCATGTGCTGTGCACATTTACTTCAGCATTGTAAGTGCACCAGACCTGTGACAACACCTCTTGCACATGACCACCATATCAGCAGGCAGGGGTAATTGGTATGCAAGTCATATTAAGTTTGTGAGGCCTCTAGGTGTTGGGGGTGGCAGTGTGGATCCAGATCTGGTGTGGGGAGTCTATTCCTTAATATCACATCATGGGTGGAGCCAGGTCATTTAGTGCAGTAATGCAGACATATATATTACAATTTATGTTCAAGGTGTGCTGCATCTTGCAGTTCATGTACTCATGCACCCTGGCCTTTAAGAGGTCCAACAAGAAGCGGACAAAATCTGTAGCCCCTCCCACATGAGGAAAATACACAGTGGTTAATAACTTGATCTTGATGGCATTAAGTGTGGATCAGTGGTGAACACGTTGTACCAGTCAATGTTTTTTTAGTAGTATAGACTAAAGAACATTAGATTAGACAACTCATGGGTCTTGGCTTTGGTAGGCTGAAAGAGTTAGTAGACTTCACGCCACAAAAACACATTGGCCCTTATTAAAACCCTGGTGGTCGGTGGTAAAGCGGCGGTAAGACCGCAAACAGGCCGGCGGACCGGGGTCATCTGCCACTTCACCATTCCGACCGCCATGGCGGTGAAGACCGCTGGGCTGGAGATTGCGGTCTCCAGCCCGGCGGTCGTCACTAGACCGCCGACGGTATCAGGACCCTGCATACCACCATCTCGGGTGGTTGGGAACCGCCATGAGATCCATGGCGGTAGGCACTATCAGTGCCAGGGAATTCATTCCCTGGCACTGATAGGGGTCTCCCCCACCCCCGCTACCCCACACAAATCTTCCCCCCACACCCTGCACCCCCCGCCGCCCCCCAAAGGTGGCACAACCCCCTCCCCACCCCAAACATGCACATATACACACCCCTACACACACACACCCCCAACATGCACATATACACACCCCTACACGCACACATACACCCCGACAACACATACCCGCACGCATACAGACATGCACACCGTCCGACCCGCACACATTTCCCATACACACAGCACCCCCCGCACGCATACACTCACTCACTCACCCCCTCTACACTCTCACACGCACACCCCCATGCACGCACACAACACCCCCCCACCTCCTTCCCTAACGGACGATCAACTTACCTTGTCCGTTGATCCTCCAGGAGGGGACGGGATCCATGGGGGTAGCTCCACCACCAGAACACCGTCACCAGAACACCGCCACACCGAATCATGGGACGTGATTCAGTGGGCGGTGTTCTGTTGACGTGGCGGTGGAGGTTGAGCAACCTCCACTTTCCCGCCGTCCGCCAGTATGGCTGCTGGCGGCTTTCCGCACGAAAAAGGACGGTGGGCTGCCAGCGGTCATAATACCCGGCGCGGAAGACCGCCACCACTGGCAGTCATCAGCACGGCGGTACCTCAGCGGTCTTGCGAAAAGACCGCCGAGGTCGTAATGTCCCCCATTGTTTCCAGTACTGAACTTTCATTCAGAAAAGCAGTCCATCTGGCACATTGCAGCCTCCATTGAGTTCAATTGAACCAATTCTAGTAACACACAAGGAAACCATATTTTGTAAGAGGAAATTTTCAGGATTGGCAATATTATGTCCTGGTAACTTATAACCATCAGGTAACTGGAAAAGTAAGCCAACTGAACAAAAGTGCAATCGGTCAGCAGGTTCACCAAAATGGTCTTGCATTCCGGAATTTCAGGATGAACCACAGGTTTCCTTAAGAACACTCGAAATGAAGTTAATAGAATTAATAACAGAATAATAATAGAATTAATATTCGGAGTGTATGTGTGTATTGCCTTGGAGTTCGCCTGGTCAACAATATTTATTCCTGTGCAGCTGGCCCATCCTCCACTTATAATCCAATTAAGTGTTGAGGAGCAGCTAAAATGTTGGGCTGGAACTACTTTTTTGGGTATTTTATACTGCTAAGCTGGACCACTTAGTGTGAGATGTTAACAAGAGCGCTGGTCATGTCAGTGGCTCCAAAAACAACTACTAAGGCACCACCAATTGTCTCCTCACAAGACAATGTAGCTAAAACCTCAAAAGCAGGAAGTCATTGACTCCAAGAATGGCATATACACTGACCTCCCGGAATATCAGCAGGCCAAACTCCAATTCAGAGAAAAAAAGGATGAACAATTTAACGGAATGGAACAAAGAGATCATATTCGATCTTTCTCCCTTGGCAAACCTCTATTGGGTTCCCATCATAAGTTGACTAAACAATAAAATCTTCTGACTGCTGTACCAGTGCGTGGTGTGCACTGCATAAGTACATCATCACACCAACTTGGAGTGGCTAACTACATTCCCCAACTCCAAAAAGACTGGGAGAGGTGGCAGACATGCTTTCATATAAGTCAACAAGATCTCAAACAGGCCATCATCCTCTCCAATGGTCAGAGCTGATTCTACCTTCTCGAAAACTATTAAGATGTATGTGGATTGTATAGGTCTTTTTAACACTCTAATTTCAGTTCTAATTACGAATGGCTTAGTAACCAGATCGGAAATCTGGAATCAGGAATTACTGACACTGCAATTCCCAGTTGAAAAAGCCTCTCCTGATTACAACTTTCGGTAATAGAAATGGGGAAGCATCACCAAAATTGGAGTTTCTGAGGTGATTTCTGCCTTTCCCTAAAATACATTGCAATTTTCCCAGTTAAAGTTGTGCCAGATTTAACTTTTTCTGCATAACCCACAATGATGATTCATTTAGTAACTACCGTTACAGCATGAATAGGAATTTTAGACCATCTTGTTACAAGAGTGTTAGGCCCTCATTATGACATTGGCGGTAAATCCCGCTTACTGCCGCGGTGACGGCCGCCAACATACCTTCGCTGAGGAGAAAATCTGTTCACCATATTATGACACACACACTAAACTGACAGAATACTGCCACAAACACATATCCGCCAGACAAAAGGTTAGTGGTAAACTGTCAGTACGAACAACCATCCCGTTACACCAACAAAACAACACCCTCCACATTATGACCCACGAATCACCACGGCAGACATTCAACCGCCCTCACAACTGTACCAGGCGTCCGCAGAACTACAACCGGTGGTAGATCATTCTCGCACCTCACCGCCAAAACGTGGAATACTCTTCCCACCCACCTGCACCAGACCAAAGACATCCTTACCTTCAGGAAAGTCTCAAGACCTGGCTGTTCGAACAGTAGCAGTGCCTCCTTCCCCCCCGCATTCCCCCCCCTCCCCTCCTCAGCGCCTTGAGACCCTCACGGGTGAGTAGTGCACTTTATAAATCCCTGATTGATTGATTGATTGAATGGTGGTAAACCATTGGCGGTACACACTGTTGTGGTCAGAATGGCCACTCAAATATATAACAACACAACAATGGCCAAAACTAAAATCACACACCTGGCACTGATACACACACCACACCCACCCACCCACAGCACTATAAAACACCCACCCACATGACCCACAACCCTTTATGAACACGAAAAATAGCCAAGAGATAACCATGCAAATCAGAGGCACAACTACACACACACACACACACCACAGACACCCATCCATCCGTCACGCACCCCACACCCAACCACATTACTCAACACCTACTGCACAACACACACCACACAACACCCATGTCCCCACAAAGGCATCCCTATTGTCCCACATACCGGCATGCCACCACCACCCCTCACCCTGACTCCCATCACTCCACTCCATCCCACACAGTGCATCACCACAATTGACTAACCTGAATGCCAAGCCCTGCAAGCCATACCCACTGCATGAACATCCCTCCCAGTCCTGCATGTACACCCACCACCAATGCATGCACAGCATGGAGAACTAACAATCCCACAAGACATCACCATACACAAACAAAGGTGGCAGGGCAACAGCAATGACAGGGGAAGCTAGGGATGTAGAAAATGTCACAGACATGTAGCTTAATACACTACTTACATCCCCCTCAGGGAGCACTGGTCAGACAGCTACCCCAGCCCACACCCACTCCATCACAGAGCCTCCCCCCTCAGTATCCAACACCACAGCAGCCACCCAACGTCCCCACACCTCTGTACCCACGACACGTCAATCAGCAGTGTGCCCACCTGTACAGGGACCCCAGTCCACACGTCACAGCCAAGACAATCAGGGTCCTGGGGTCAGTGGGCAGACGGTTCAAGGGACACAAGCACAGGGGGACAGGGACACACGGAGGACAGCTGTGTGCCCGGGGGAGGACAGGCCCTGGGAACTGTCTGCCGAGGAGGCACTCACCAATATCTTGGGGGCTTACCAACAATCCCAGGATAAGATGGGTCAGATGTTAAACATCATGCAGGAGAACCAGCAGCTGCAGAAGGAACAGGAAAGATTTGCAGGACCTCAACACCACCATGGTCTCCATAGCAGGGGTGTTGGGTGATATGGCCAACATCATGAGGGACTACACACCACACCAGCGGGCCCCTTCCACTAGCCAGTCAACTGAACAGCCCTCCACACCTGCTGCAGCTACTGGACAGGTGGCCCTGCCACAGGACCCACGGGCCCCCAGCACCCCTCCCCCTGCAGAAGGTGAATCACCCCGCAAACTTTCCCTGCGACCCAGACAGATGCCAGAGACACTTGCCAAAACCATAACCACCGCCAGAAAATGAGACCCTCCTGAATGTCCCCCCCATGTGTTTCACTCTGTCACCTTTTCCACTTTGAACTGCCATTGCTCCCCTTCCAATGGCCCCTTGGACACTGGACCTGTGCTACAAACGGACTATACCAACACCCTGGTCTTACCTCTACCATCACCCCAATCCATTGCACTGTTTCTTCTATATTTTTTACTTCAATAAACACCTTTGAACACAACTTGAGTGATAGTGCTTTATGTGACAAAAATGTGCAATAATATTAACCGTTTTGTCTGGTGCAATTGTCCTGAACTCTGTGATTGCATAGAAATAATAACCTGTAGCAGTCTGTAGTCATCACATCAGTACACAATTGTAACCACACCAACATCTGCAAAATGAGAAGGTATAGGTGACACTGAGTTGAGATGGTAAGGCAGTGACTGCCATCATGATACAGCCACACTGAAAAGATAAATAATCAGAGGAATGGTCAGTTCCACTGTCTTACCCGTGTGTTATTGGAAATACTGCTATATGATTGATGTCCTGTTGTCCACATTCTCATCCTCTGCCTCCTCATCCTCACTGCCATGAGGGTCCACTGCTGCCACAGAAGCATTTTCACCCTCCTCCTCCTGCAGATAGGGCACATGTCGCCTGAAGGTCAGGTTGTGCAACATGCAGCATACAACTATCCGGCAGACCTTCTCAGAGGAGTAGCAGAGGGATCCTCCTGTCAGATGAAGGCATCTGAACCTGGCCTTCAGGAGGCGAAAGTCCACCCAATTATTCTCCTGGTTCACCCATGAGCATCATTATACCTATTCTCAGCCCCTGTCCTGGCATTCCTTACAGGTGTCAAGAGCCATGACATGTTTGGGTAGCCAGTCACCTGCAAGAACTGAGGAACAAACATTAGCCTTGCAAATGGTATGGGGGATGCCTCCTGAAGGCATACACTGACATGCATTGGGTGGGGACTCAGGCTCACCTATTAGCCACACCCTCTGTAGTTGTGCCATCACATTTGGGATGCTGCTATTCCTCAAAGCGAAGGTGTCATGCACTGACCCAGGATACTTTGCAGTGAAGTGGGAGATGTACTGGTCAGCCAGACACACCAATTGCACATGGAGTAAGTGGAAACTCTTCCGATTCCTGAACACCTATTCATTGTGCTGGGGGGGGGGGGCGGATAATATTTGTAATATGGCCCATTGCATAGAATCCAGCCTTCACAGTGGCCAAGTCTTCCACTTGGGGGAAAGTGATGTGGCTGCACATGAGTTTGAGCAAGGCAGACAAAATCCTTGCCAGCAACATTGAGAACATTGGCTGTCACATTCCTGCTGCCAAGCCTACTGTCACTTGGAAAGAGCCAGTTGCCAGGAAATAGAGTACAGACAGAACCTGCACAAGAGGGGGCGATCCCAGTGGGATGATGGATAGCAGATATCAGATCAGGCTCCAATTGAGCATACAGCTCTGTGATTGTGGCCCTGTCCAGTCTATAGGTGAGTATTATGTGCCTGTCCTCCAGTATAGCCAAGTCCACAAGGGGTCTGTACACGTGGGCTTGCCTCCACCTCCTATTCCTTCCCAGTGGTAGGTACCTAAGTGATACAAGAGTGAGAAGGGAGTGACAAACTGAACAATGGAACCACCACCTCAGTGTACATTGAGCTTGTATGTAATTGGACTATGTAAATGGCAATGTACGTACAATTGACAGCAATGACACCGTTTTTGATTTCAGAATGTTGACCAGCACCATAAAATGCGACCGCCTATCCTGTCTGTAGGGACAGGTGGAAATTATGTAACTCCGCCGCCGCTGGGCGTCATGGCAGAAGGCGGTCTTGCACCGCCGTGCTATTCCTCATTGGCTTTCATGGGGCTCTATGGAGTACAGTGTCCAATGAAGATCACCGGCGGAGGTGACGGTGAACACTGCTGTGGACGTGACCGCCATTTTCTGTCTATGACCTCACTTGATTCCTGACTTTTCACAGGACAACACTGCGTGTGCTGCTGTGACCTGAGTCTGGAACCTGCCATGGCCTGTGTGACAGGGGAAAGGGCCCCTGCTTTCACTTCAGAGGAGTTGGAACGCCTGGTGGATGGGGTCCTACCCTTGTATGGACAGCTGTGTGGGCCTCCAGACCAACAGGCGAGTACACCATGGGCACGATGCACGTGACAAGGTTGAATGGAGATGTGTGTGTGCTGGCAGTGTGTAATTTGGGTGGGCGGTATGGCTGGTGGTAGTGTACATGCAGGGCTCTGGGTCATGTGTGTGCCATTTGAGGGGAAATGGTGTTTGTGGGCCATATGTGTAACAGGCTGGATTATATGGTTAATGGTGTCCTCCTGTTTGTATTTCCTCTGCAGGTCAGCGCCCATCAGAAGAAGGGATTGTGGCGTGCCATCGCCAAGGAGGTGCGGACCCTGGGAGTCTATAGCAGGCGGAGCACCGACTGCAGGAAATGGTGGAAGGACCTGAGACGCTGGGCCTGGAAGACAGAGAAGGCCCAGCTGGGGATGGCCCCCCCAATGAGGGAGGGGTGCCCTCGGAACCTGACCCCCCTGATGGCCTGCATACTGGTGGTGGCCTACCCAGAGCTGGATGGGCGCTTGAGGGCAGCACAGCAGCCACAAGGCGGTGAGTACAGTGTGTGTAACAACCATCTTTGTTGCCTGGCATGGGATCCTGGTGGTGGGTTTCAGTTAGTGGGTGCCCTTTAATGCCAGCTCAGACATTTCTGGTAGATCCAGCTCAGGGTAAATGGGTGGGACTGGCAAAATCTTGTTAACTAGCTAGGTGGCATTCCATGTCAGACAGGGCTTTGTAGGTCCCGGGGGGTACAGATGGCGGTGGTTGGCTCTCATCTTGCTGTAGTACCTAGCCAATTGAATTCCAGTGCAGTGCATAGTGCTCAATCCTGATCCCTGTCTGTGATGGTAATGTGTATGCCATCTGTGGTGTTGGTTCTGTAATTGACCCAGTGCTCCCTTTCTCTCTCTCTCCCCAATTTTCTTCTGTCATCCTGTCCATGTGTGCATTAGTATTATCTGGCGGAGGAGCAGTGGCACTGGTTCCTGAGGGAGCTGCAGCCCACAGGACCCAGGAGGCAGAGTCCTCCGACGCCGAGGGGACCAGTAGGACGGAGGGCAAGGGGAGCACCACGGCCAGGACAGGTGATGACAACTGACTCTGATTCCTCCTCCGATGGAAGCTCCCTGATGGTGGCAGACACCTCTGGAACCACCCCAGCTACTAGTACAGCTGCCAACCCCCGTACCAGTAGCCCCCCACCGAGTTGCCCATGCCCGCTCACCCAGGAGGGTAGGCATCTCCATCGCCCCAGGCACCTCAGGCCCTGCCCCAGTTAGCCGTGCTGCTCTCAGTAAAGAGGCTATTTACTGTCTGAAATCCATCTCTGTAGGACAGTCAACCATAGTTAATGCCATCCAGGGGCTGGCATCCAAGATGCAGTAATGCAATGCCTACCTGGAGGGCATCCACGGTGGGTTGGCGGCCCTACAGAGATTGTTTCAGGCTCTGGCCTCCTCTCTAATGGCAGCCAGTGTCCCTGGTCCTACCGTCCCCACTCAAACTACCACTTCCCAGTCCCAGTCTTCTCAACCCCAACCCATCCCATGCACACAAAACATCACACAAGAGTGGCACAGACAAACACAGGCATCTCACTTCAAGCAACAAGCACTCAAACAACAGACAGTTGCACACACAACAATATCCACTGCCTCCACTGTCTCCCCCTCTTCCTCCTCTTCCTCCCTCACAGTCACATCCGCACTCACACCAGCCCGCATTGCATCAACAGCGGCCACCACCATAACCACATCATGCAGCACACACACCTCACTTGCAGACTCCTCCACAACCTCCATCCACACGTCCTTCTTGTCCTCTGCCACCCTGTCTGCCCCCCTCCTAAGAGACACAAACGCTCCCACCCAGACACCCAACAGCCATCCACCTCACACACGCACACTGTCCATGCACTTGCACCCAACTCTAGCAGACGTACACTTCCTACAGCCACTCCCTCCCATTCCTCCTTCCACATCCAGCCCCAACGTCCCTAAGCAGCTTTTCCTTGTCCAAATTGATCTCTTCCCTCCCCCTCTAACCCCCATATTGCACGTAAGAGTAGGGTGCCAAAGACCGAGCCCAGCACCTCAGCCAAACAGTCTGCCCCTGCTCTCACCAAAACAACAGCTGCTGGCACAAAGGGGCCCCTGAGTGTGACAGCAGCCACTCCTAGTAAGTACACACCTCTGCCTCAGAAAGGGAGGACTAGGGTGGTGAAACCCTAGGAACAGAGGACAAGGTCAGTGGAGGCACCTCCTAGACCTGGAGGCAAGGACACCAGTCACATGTCAAAGGCCAAGGGGGCCCTTCACAAGCGGTAACACATGAATCCCCCTCAACCACCAAAGAAAGCCAAGGATTCCCCTCCACCACCAAAGAAAGCCAAGGTTCCCCCTCCACCACCAAAGAAGGCCAAGGAGCCCCCTCCACCAGCAGAGGGCAGGGAGCCCTCTCCACCAACAGAGGCACCCAAGGAGCCCCCTCCACCAGCAGAAGGCAAGGTACCCTCTCCACCATCAGAGGCACCCAAAGAGCCCCCTCCACCAGCAGAGGGCAAAGAGCTGTCTCCACCAGCAGAGGCACCCAAGAAGCCCCCTCCACCAGCTCAGGATATGTAGCCCATCCTCCAGAGACTGTTGGGCAAGGAGCCCCCTTGAGAACCAGTGGGCATGTTACCCACTCCAGAGACTGTGGCCTTTCACTCCCCTTCAGAAACTGTTGGGCAAGGAGCACCCTCCAGAACCAGTGGGCATGTTACCCACTCCAGAGACTGTGGCCTTTCAGTCCCTTCCAGAGACTGTTGGGCGAGGAGCCCCCTCCAGAACCAGTGGATATGGTACCCACTTCAGCCTAGGTGCCCCCCAACCCACTTTCACCTGAGGTGCCTGCCCATTTCCAACATGATGCCCCTGAACAGTGGAGTCCGGATTATGTCAGGAGTCAAGTTGGGCCTTGGACTATGCCCTGTGGCCATTTGGTACCTTGGACTGGCCATTGGCCCAATCTGGACATTGACACCTGCATTTATATTTCATGTTTCATTATGGTGGCTGTTGGCAGCAAATTACAGTGTTCGTACATCAGAATCGTTGTCCTTGCATTATTTTCACATGGGTCCTGTGACATTTGTCTTACTCTGCAGCAGGTTCTGTGTATGGTGTGTGTGAATTGTGTGTGTTGTGTGTGGGTGTGTCACTCTCCTTTTCCTCCCTCCCTCCCTCCCTTGTGTCCTAGGCGGCTGTACTCACCTTCGTAGTCTTCGTCAGCGTTGGTGTTCCAGGACGGCCATGGCGTGGTAGAGCATTGAGAAGATTTGGAGTTTCGGTTCCATGGCGGAGTCCTTTTTGTCCCCAATGGTGAGTCTTTAGTTTTCTGAACTGTGTTTCTGCCAGGCTTCTGATGGTGTTGGTACCACCCTGGAAATCCTGGCGGTTTGCTTTGGCATAATATAGTGGGCCGTACCTTGACTTCTGCCTGGCTGCTGATGGCTACCGCCGTGGTCAGTGGTGATTACGTCCTGGCGGTTGGTGTGGTACATTGGCTGTCTATGAGAGGTATCACTGCCATGTTGGCGGTATTACCGCCACTTTAACAGTCACCACCAATGTCATAAAGAGGGCCTTAGTGTCTTAAGAATTTCACTTACCTTTACGCAATTTCCAGGACCTTCATGTTTTGAATAGGTATAATTGTGGATTTTGTTACAGACTAAGACCACAAACCTAAGGAGACCGTTACTACTCTAAGAAAATGTTACACACTGATAAGTAATCAAACTATCAGAACACTGATGCGCTTTCACATAAAGACCTCTTTATGTACATTTACATTCTTGCGATAAAAACAACAGACAGGTCTACAGCAACTGCAAAATCTGCCAATGACTGAATAAAACTGATACGAGTACACATCACTGCCTAGACAACAGAAGGGATCCATTGGCAAAGACCTTGCCCAATGGTGCCTAGCCTGACCCTTGTTGACCGGTCTGAATTAAATTTCCTGAGGAGACCCTGTAATGTATGGCTAACGCCTGGTTAATCAAGCATAGTGTACAGAAATTACTGCTAAAAATAACCCAGATGCCGCACATGCTTCACAATGCAACAGAACATCTTTGTACTTAGATTCACTGACCATTGGTCTAAATGGGCCTAGACCAGTGTTACTCAAAATGTGGGTCTCGACCCACTGGTGGATCAGCAACTAATTTTTGGTGAGTTTGTGAAAATCACAACAATAAGATGCCTTTAAATTCTGTATTTACCTTGTCACATTTGCTGCACTTCAAGACAGAGGTCACACATTGCTGCTTTTCCAAACATGGGAATGGGTGTTTAGGCACTCCTCTCGCTTTGCAGTCAGTAAAAAAAAGTGAAGTGAACTATATGACAATCTTGCTGGGGTACAGGTGTGTGAAAGGAAAGGCTGTAGGATGCAATTTTTCTAACACACAACAAAATGTAAATCCCTTTAAATGAACTGTCCATATTCAACAGTTAGGAAAGCAAAAATTAAGCACTTTTTTGTAATTCTGAAATGTGATGGAAACAAAAGTTTTAATGGGATCAAAACAAAAAAAGACGCTTCACTTGGTGGTGGCCAAATAATAAATATTCACTTAAATTCGATTTCCATACATTTCCATTCACGTACAATATAGTTTTAGCAGTAAAACTGTATGCCTGTGCACATTTAGGGGCCATTTCAGTGGAAAATGTGCTGTCTGTAAATGACAGTCCGCCATATGGTGATGTACGTGCATTAAAAACTAATCACCTGCTTCACGTCCATTAAAAGTAGGTGGATCGTGAAAGTTTGTTGGTCTAGAAACCGGTTCAAAAAAGTTTGTGAACCACTGACCTAGACAATATATTTAACCTTCATCTCTATCCCCTTTGAAGGCAAGAATGAAAAGCAGAGATCATTTTTTCTATTTCTACATATTTGTTTTTACACGCACAAAAACGTTGAATCTGTTTTGAAAAGTGATTTTAAAGTTTAGAAAAAAACATGTATTCTCCCTATATTCTTTTGTAAGTGAGAATCAAACCCTTCAACAAATGTAGAACTCTCTTGGATGCAAGTACTGTTGGAAACAGTAGGCAAACACTAATCGGAAGAGCTTTTAAAAACGTTGTCAGATCGTTCCTTGGAGATTTACATACAACTATTATTTGCACTATTTCACCTGGGTTAAAAGGCATTTCAGCATCAGTGTGATGTATGCGCCTAACAAGAGGAAAAAACTCCTCTGAGCCTTGGGCAAGCTTCATGAACGGCACAACTTCCATTGAGACTCAGAGACATAAACCACATCTTGAGCGCCAGTTTTCCTAACAAAAAGGAAAACCAGGACACTTCCGTATGAAAAAGGTCAGCTGCACACCCAACTGGAAATATAAATGTTTCCTTTCGTTGTTCCCTTCATTCCCACTAGAACAAATGTGTGTCAATAGACTGCACGCGCTATCATCATCACCAACCAAAAGAGAAGATTTGATGAGTGTTTCCAAGTCCAGGCTGAAATGTAACAAATATAGGTTGAACCTCCACCTAAGCTGCAGAGCTTAGCACAGAGCCTGAAGTGTCCATTTCAAAGCGCCTTCAATCAGGCACGTGTCTGTCTGGAAAAAGGGCCCTTGTGCTGTACATTTACATCACCGACCTTTCACAGCGAACCTCTTTGCTGTCTTACACCTGAGCTCCGGCTTCAGAAACCAAACAAAAAAACACCTCAATATAGGGCCCCGTCCGCGAGCGCCTCCCGTCCGCACTTAAATCCCAGCTGAGGACCATCAAAGTTTTAAACAATGTAAATGACGCAGCTGTGCAGCAAGATGCTTGGATGACGTCAGAGAATAGGCTTAATTCTGAGGTCAACCAGTTACTTCAGTCCCTTTGCTTATAGGTAATGTGTGCTTTTTGTTTGTGAGGAGTGTGCAGGCTCTGCAACGACAACTAACGCTGTGCAAGTACCTAAAAGAATACACTGTAAAAGGTTTGCAAAGCCACTTTTACTGTAGTGCCAGATGCCCGCGTGTCCTCGCGGACAAACAGCGTCTGCTGATGGCATGTTTGGAGGAACTCGGTGTCAGCATCAGCCTGTGAGCAATAACA
The DNA here is from genome assembly GCF_031143425.1 of Pleurodeles waltl. NCBI lineage: Eukaryota > Metazoa > Chordata > Amphibia > Caudata > Salamandridae > Pleurodeles > Pleurodeles waltl. The sequence continues at coordinate 585,548,114 of NC_090439.1, read as the reverse complement.
TAGAAGAGGCTTCCCCGAGCTATTCCTGTACCGCACAAAGCAGGACATTAGCAGTAACTTTGCAACACAACTTCACAAAGTACAATGAAACAAAGCAAATGCTTAAAACCAAAAACTACTATACACTGTTTATATGTAACGCATATTTACATGCATTATGGGAGGACACCTGTGCTCTACAAATCAAGTACAACAAACTTCCTTCATAATATTTCAACATTCTTTTCTTTATTTGACACAACAATAAGTACATTTAAAGAATGATTCTGATGCGATTCTGACGAGAATTACTACCAATAAATGTGCTTTCATTAGCAGACTGCGGTAATCAATATGTTTACTTCTTCTGCAATTGTTTGCTAGTAGGTTCAGAAGTCTTTTCAATCAGTGCTTAGCCACTAAGAAACTTTTATTACTAATTGTGAAAAATAATGCGCCATATAAATACTAATGTATATTCTGCATTTTGATATTGATTATCAGTTATCAGTGTTGAGTGTGGGATGGGTCACGATCCATAAGAGTCAAAGTTTAAGAGTGTCCCTTCCCTCCCTTAACAATGGTAAATATAGCATATTTTTATGCTTTGAGGATCTGCATGTATGATTTATTCAATGCTATTGTTTCTTGTGCAGTACTTTTTTGTTTTTTTTACTAATATGTTGAACTTTGATCAGGGCACAATAGGTTAAACCAGCACACTGTGACCGAATCACAGTTATTGGGACCAGTTTATTCTTCTGTAAAGTGGTTCAAGAATTAAAACTGTGAAACAATAACCAGGTGTCTCATGTTCACTATGATGGAGAACATAGGACGTCACATTTGCAATGTAACAGTAAATCTGTGAACGTGTTTCTTGGGCACTTATTATGGCTGACATGGCACAAACGTATATTATTACAACAGTACATGTTAGCTGGAAAGAATGCTTGTTTCAAAGTTTACATTCCAGAATGACGGGACAGAAGTAAACAACTGGGGCCATACCATCAAACCTTATTATAATCTATAGCACAACATGAATTTAACACCTTGTGTTCTAGATGTGAATTTACAACCTTCCTTATATGCACTGCGTCACAAAAAACAGCATGCCATGAACTATACATGCAGGTCAGCTCAGTGTAATATGCTATGAATTACCACTGGGCATCATAGCCCACTTGATACTTCAAGTCTCATAAATCAGACCCTTCGAACACTCCACAGTGAAACACATAGCATATTCAACTACGTCTGTATGATATATATGATATATAATATGTTTGTGTGTTTTGAAAGACCAAAATGTAATGGTACACACCCATATTGCACAAGACACTGTGCAATTTGGAATATATTTCAAGGTTTACTGTGAAATACGCATTTCATCAACAGAGTGACAGTGCCCTAAACACTTTGTAGAGCCATACCACTATTTGACACGGTAATTAAAATTATGCAGAATGAAAAAGTCGAATCTGGTGGTAAATCTCTGTGGGAATATTATTTCCATCAACTTGAGCTAAATCCAACATTTTTGTGAAATCTGCAAATTACGTGGCAAATGTAAATCCTTAATTATGTGGTGAATGCTGCAGTCACAGAACCACATTTGCACTGTCTGTTGTTTTGTCAACACTTTATTCATGAAATGTAAACCTAAACGTTTTATTTCCCATCAGTGCCCAAGGTGAGATACACTTTGGCGAAAACAGCTTTTTCAAACTAACTAACCCACAATTAAAGTGTAATATACACAATACATGATGAGTAATGTGTAATACGGTTCTACATGGCCACCTTAGGGTTCTAGTGACATTTTCAAACCACTAAGCCTTCAGCCTTGTGGTTTACAATGTCATTAGAACCCTTTGTTGGAAACATGGGACCATGTTAAACAACTGCCAGCTATCGTTCCTCTCTCTATATGGATATAAAATGTATGCATATTCACTGATTCCATATGTGCTTCTGCATATATACTACACATACGTTCATGCACACACACTGACACACCGTATTTTTGTATTCTTAAATAGTTCAAAGGAATACAACACAGTTGCAGTAAAGTAAAAAGTAACCAATATCGAAAACCAATGCACAAAACATGTATTTGCATTGTTTCTTAGTTTCACAATATTTCTTACATTTTGAATGAATGTAAGAAACTGTTTTAGAGTAGACTGAATTTGACCCGATGTATGCTTTGTCTAGTTGACTCCAAGGAAGCATGTTGTGCTGCAATGGTGGAAGATTGTTGACTCACGTTTTTGACATATCAAGTGTATTTGTACAATTCGAGACTTTTTCCCCCCAGATTCTTCCGACTCGTCAACAAAGTTCTGAACTTAGTTATTAAGATGAACAGGGAATAGAAAAACCTGATTACCTCTAATATGCAGCCAACAACCTTCCCTTGGGAGGGGGGTTGGAAAAGACATACCATTAACTCCTGTCCGACTGATAAAAATTCCACCCATCATCTGCTTTGCTACCTCTGCATCAGTGGTTCCCAACCTGTGGTCCGGGGACCCCTGGAGGTCCGGGAAGCCTCTTCAGGGGGTCCACGACTGCTTAGAAAATTAAATAATATCAACAGATTAGGTCCCCAGCTTTCAGTAATGACACAGTAGGGGGTCCCCCAAATTCCAATAAAGATTAAATGGGGGTCCCCGGGCTCCAGTAATGAAAACGTGGGGTCCACAAATGTCAAGAGGTTGGGAACCACTGCTCTACATAACGTGTTTTCAGTAGCTGAACTTTAAGACTGTGAAAAAGTAGACTCCTGCTGTTACACCCTGAGAGTTTAAGGAACATGTATTTATTTTTAGTGCAGCTGTGCAAAGAACTGCAAGCTCTTGTGTCTGCTTTCTTACCAGGCAGAGGTTTCAGCTTGATGTAGTAGAAAAGGCTGACTATTTTAAGCTCCAATCTTCTTGAGGAAATAAATATTTTGGGCACCATCTCCAGTAACATCATACGTTTCTCCATAAGTATCCGTACGAATATGCATCTTAAAGAAATATGACTTTACCTGCTTAAGTTTCATTGCCAGTGTGCATGAGGACATTTTTTGAAAGATTTTTGAATTTTGTAACTACTGATTTTGCAGATGTGGAATCATCGAACTGCAGAAAATGTGCATTGGCATGGTTGAGATATTTGATAAGTGTGCAAACTCTTGGTCTTCTCTTGCTTCTTCACAAGGAAACATGTTCTTTTTTAGAGTTTTCCATTGCTGCTTTTAGGTACATTAACAGTTGGAACCTTGCTGTCTCCTCATCTGTATTGGTAACCTGCACGCCTGTAATCCCTACTCATTGTTCTGTTCGCTTTACTTTCTTGCATGGGACACCCGGGCCCTCCGCAATATCATTGAGGCTCTACTGGGTGGTCAAGTGCCCTCTCAACCCACTCAACTCACTGCCTATGTTTCTGAGGGACCAGCACGCCTGTTTCCTTTCTGGGTGTTGTACTGAGGCCAGAGATGAACAGGAAGAGATATTGCTCTCGATTTCACTTCTGGGTTGCCTCCACCAACACTGCCTTATCCAGCCATCGCTCCCCCAGGATCACCCCAGGAAGGCCCGGTGTGTGTGTCTGAAGAGGCAACACACGCAACATGCAGCAGGGCAGGAAAAGGATTCCCCTGCCAGGATTCTGCTGCAGAAACATAGGTACTTATCAGGTACATTTGCACATTCTTGAAAAATGGGGCTGTTTTCTTGTCTTTCCCACGTCTATTACATCACTTATGCTTAATTCACTTAGGTGCAAATCTAGAATAGCGGTTATGTGTCGGAAAGGGAATGCAAATGCTTGTGAATAACCACAAAATTATTTAGTGGATGTTACATTATTTACATGACCACACTTTCTCCTGAACATCCCCTAATCTTCTCAGGAAGCGTCATGACACGGACAGTCTATAAACACACAGCACATCGACCCTTGTGGCGCATCTTCACTCAAATGCACAGCAGCCCTGCTTTATGAATTTCGAGTGGATTTTGAATTCGTTTTTTCTATTTTACCCTCGTGAAAGCCTGACGTATGCAAAGGAAATGTACACTGAAACATGTACAGTGTGCGCATACAGATTTACCAACAGGCCGACGCAGCCTAACCATAACATCATCTTCGACTTTCCTGGTGAACTCTGTTCGGCATCCTTAAGAGAATACCAATAAACCATTTTGAGTCTAATTGGCACTTTTTATCATTTCCCCCCAAAATTCATGCAGCATGAATGCACTATTATGTGAGCCACAAGCGCAGGAAATATGGCCGCACTTAGAAATAATCTAATGGATGGAATGACTATGAACCGCAGATATATGACTGCAGTGACACGAGAATTGCATTCAACTACTCATCACAAACAGTGACAAAAACTTCCCACATACGCCACACTCAGATGTCACACACTTCCAACCAAAATCAAAAATGAAATAAAATATAAGTAAGTGCATTATATGACTCCATCCACTGCTCATTTAGATGAAACCACTGATGTCAAGATAAAAGAACTATTCAGGCCATCATTCATGATACCAAAACATTAGACACAAAAACACGTTCCACACAGGCCACACCGAAAATCCACATTCTTCCAACAAAGCACACCTTATGGTAGGGAATGCTACTAGCCTGCTAATGTGCTTTGGAGTCTCATTATACGTAGAAAGTGCTGTAAAAAGGCAAATATAATGTAAAAATGCTGCCCTTTACAACTTCTGGCAATCAGCTGAAGCTGGCTCTATCGAGTACAAGCAGATAACACAGGGAATGAAGGCATTTCGGCCGAAAGTCGTAGAAAATGTACCCCTTATACAATAAACTACGTGGACGCACATAAAATAGCAACATTCGCTGTTACACTACTAATATGATCATTAACATGCACAACAATCGATCGCATTTTTGGAAGTGCACGCGCCATTATGAATTATTTGCCAACAAAATGAGGTGATTTATTCATAGCAGAATGCACCAGCCACAGAGAGGGTAGAGGTAGTCTTCTGCCAATTCTCAAATACTTTCCAGGAAAACACGCACAAGTGGCTCACTTCACACCGTTGACCTATGTGCCCATTTTTAGCATGTGCCATCCACTTCTACAGCAACAGTAAGGCCACAAAGGACAGGGGGATCTACCAGTGTCTTACAGCCACTCACTTATCATGCCTGGTAAACCATTCACACAATGCATGGCAGGCGGAAACAGACGTAGACCACGAATTGGGTAAAATGACGTATGAACTGTACAACTGTTACCATACTACTCCATCTTTCAAGTCCCAGTCTTTCATGTGCCACACTGAACCTTCTGGGGCTCAATAGTGGTTTATTCCAAGTGAACCCATTTGACTACCACGCATGAACTATTTATAAAAATATAAATATTTATGATAAGGAAAGTCCAGTGTTAGAAAGGTTGTCCTCGTGGCATGAGCTCATATGGGATCTCTAAACTCGAATATTTGACTAGACGTCATTCTGCCCAACTTGCTTTAAATAAGAGCTGTCCACTCACAGAGTGCTGTCCGGTACAGTAAAGAACACCAACCTGGCATAAAATAATAAATATCATAACCAACATATAAAGCAGTGTTTCGTGCAGACAGGAAAAAAAAATCCTATACCAAGGCTAGTGCAAGAAGCAACTTGAAGCGTTAACTGAAAGCCACCTGACAAAGCAGGTCGCTCATACAAAGTGTTGTAGCACAAATGCGGTAACGTCATAGTGAGGTTTAAAAGCTCCAGCGGAGACGACGAGAAGAATCGGATTTGTTTGATTTTAACACGTTTGAGACCATAAAGCATACATCAAGAACAATTTATATTGTAAAAAAATACACTTCACGGCATGCAGATGTGAGGAAACTTCAGCTAGCGGAATGAATGTTTTGTACGCAGAACCTGTGCACTTCCCCCTTCCACATGAAGAGAGTGCACACATTACACACGAATGCAATACATGCTGACACCAAGCTGCCTCCAGGGTGCAAAGAGACTGGTACCATAACATCCCGGGAAAACACAAGCCAATGAAAGACCAGCAAGGAGAAATGGAAAAAAATGATTATGCACCATTTTAACAGCAGGTGCTAAATATAAAAGGTGGGCAACAGGCTGTGCACAAGCCAGTTACACATTCTGACCCCCTCCCCTTCCCCTGCAGTGCTGCAAGATGAGATCAGGTCTCCCTACCCCCAACCTTCCCACATGCACAACTCAGGCACGGCATCCCTGCTGGAAGAGACACATGGGCAGCGGGACGGCAGCCCAAGCAGGCAGGTGCCACCCGCCAGAAGATGCTGCTTATCGCTTTACAAATGCAGGTGGTGGGATGGCTGGAATGGCTGAAGGAGGCATGCATTGGCTGTCAATGGATCAGCTGATATTTACCTGTGAGCTAATGCACAATGTGTAAGGTCATGCACCTACAACCATCCCAGAGCCGCGGGGCGCCCACTGGCACACACAGCCGCCCAGCTCCGGCACATGGCTCTGCACCCGTCAGTCCCGACTGCGCGGGGGAGGAGGGGCGCGGATCTGTGCGGCTGTGCCCGTTTTCCTCCCTCTCTCTTCCCCTTTGCATTCCCTTTGCTCGTTTTCGCACTGCCCTCATCCCCCAACCTCCTCCTCCTACGTCCCCGCCCACTCCCCCGCTGCGGCGCCTGCGCCCCACGCCAGCGCCTCTCAGAGAGTACGTCATCCACAAGAAGAGAAGGGAGCGTAACGCTCGCTATTCGCAGAGGCGTGCTCCGCGATTGCCGTGGGTGCCCTCGTAAGGAAGTACCGTCCACTGAGCGCCACTCGCGGCTGCTGGCTGCGCTGATGACGTGCGTGTGCAGCGGAGGGGGCGCTGTCATGTAGTGGAGCGCGAGCTCTGAGATGAGTGACGCAAGCTGCACCGACACTTTACACACCTTCCTCCACGGCGCTGTAGCTCTGCTGGTGTTGGTCCTCAGAATTGGCCAGTTAATAGTTGCTGTGTTATAGTGTTTTCCATTCTTAGTCTGCACTGCGGTAGTGTTTTTCATTTTTATTCACCGACTTAATACCACCGCTTGTCAACGTTGTGCCTGTACCGCCCACGTCATGTTCAGTACTTTCCTTGTTACATGCGTACACGCATATAATCTAGTAGTAACACGCCGTGTTACACTGTATGTGTTTATAATATCCATTTTGAGAAGCATTTTCATAGAGACGCGACATATAGATAGTTCCACTCATTTCTAGTTCCACTCATTTCCTTGGCTGGAGTTCTCCGTTGTCGTTAAGCACCATCTTTTTTGAATTATGATTTTAAAAGAGGGTGTCGCAAAATATGTAATTGTATTTTGTAGGTCAGCCCGTCTCGTGAGCTTGAAAATTCTCGGTGTATTTTGGATATGGCGCCTAATTACCTCTCATGTGAAGGTGTGCCTTGGTTTCAGATGATAATTTTTTGCATGATTGACTAATAGCAATTTGTGTTGTTGGTGACTTTGTTCCAAACACAGTACTTAATTCAGTAGATCTACTAAATTTAATTTGGTAACTGGTTAACCCCAATTTGTGGTAGAGGAAGTTGATTACCTTATGGTTCACAGAAGCTAGTCATTTAGTTTTTATTTGAGATGTAAAACCCTTAAAAAGGTACCGAGATACATTAAAATAATCCAATATAAAATAAAATAGAAGTGAAAACATGAAATTATTTACAAATCCACAAGCAAGGGTACTCGATAATAAATAATGAAACATTTCCCCGATGCATTAAGTTGAAAATGCAATTAAAATCATTGAAGATTTAAACAGTAAAATTAGAATGTACATACAAAGTCAAAAGTATGACAAACATATCTGCAGTTGCCGTTTCTCGAATTGTGTCTCCCTTCTATTGCACAGCACTGTGCATCATTGGTTACTTCACTATCTTCTTGCGAATTAATGCACTTGCATCAAGTACTATTAACTTGTTATATATTGAATGTTGCTTCTTTCTTGTTTAAAGTGTTACTTGGTAAGAACACAATTCTCCAATGATTACAATTTAATTTCTCTATATTAATTCAAACTTAATTTTTTACAATCACATTTTACCTATGGCTCTCCTGTATCTCCAATACATTTTGAGGTTGCATCGGCCCTTATTCAGGCAGTCAGCTAATCATTTGCATATTACATGTATGTCCAAACGGTTGTATGCCAGCGCCATGCAACCCGTTCCAACGCACATTGTTACCACAATTGTGTTATAATGAGAATGCCATTACTATGCATATGCCTTACCATATATGCCTTTACAACAAATTATGTTGTAAAAGCATGTTTTAAAGGCACATGCGTGATAAAGGTCACCCCTGGCCCAATATTCCCTAAACCCCAAAACTACCACCCCACCCTAAAACCTAACCCCGCCCCTCCCTAAAACAATACCTCCACCCGCAGGCCAAATCCCCCCTCCCTAATCCCGAAAACCTACCCCCACCCTAAAACCTAACCCGCCACCCCTAGCTAAAACAGTTCCCCCACCCCCAAGCCACCTCCCCTGCACTTAACATGTAAACTACCCCCTGCCATAAAACATAACCCCTGCCCCCTCCCTAAAACAGTACTTCCAATCCCCCTCACCTTACTCCCACCCCAGCCATAAAACCTAATTCCCACCCCCAGCCCCCCCTAAAACAGTAACCCCAACCCTCCTCACCTTATACCTACCCCCACCCTAAAACCTAAACTCCTCCCTAAAACAGTACCCCCTCCCCCAATCCCCCTCACATTACTCCTACCCCACCCTAAAACCTAACCCCACCCCAGCCCCTACCTAAACAGTAACCCCCACCCCCAAGCCCCCTCACCTTACTCCTACCCCCGTGCTAAAACGTAACTCCCCCACTCCCTCACTAAAACAGTGCCCAGAAGGCCCAATCCCCTTATCTCACTCCCAAGGCGAATTGCAGATCATTCTGAGGAAACTGAATGATCTTTCAATTTCCTCTAATGGCGCCGATAGCCTTCACCAGCATTACAACACATTGCCCTTACCATGCATACCATTACAATAGCTGCAGTGGTATGCGTGGTAAAGGCTATTCGTTGTAATGACGCATGTGTGGTAATACATGCATGGTAAAGGCTAGTAGGGGAAACAGCCACATAGTAATGGCTGTTTCCCTGTCCAAACAGTTTCCAGAGTCTTACATTCCTAGGCGCATTAGAGTACTGACAGTTTAAATGGAGGAGCACCATCGCAGAGGATTCTAAACACAGAACAGTATAACAAAGCTAGATGGGTAATGTTGGACCTGGCCCTTTTTGCAGGATTATCCCTCAACTTTTTGCCTTCTTCCTCCTATATTTTCTGACCTGTTTTTGTTGGCTTTAGGGCTCTGGGCATTTTACCACTGCTAACCAGTGCTAAAATGCACATGCTCCCTGTCTAAATTGTATTGGTGATTGGCTTGTGCATGACTGACATATTTGACTTACTAGCAAGTCCCTAGTATAGTGCACCAGGTGTGCCCAGGGCCTGCAAATCAACTGCTAATAGTGGGCCTGCATCACTGTTGGTTCCACCCACATGGGTTGCCCTGTAAACATGTCTCAAACCTGCCACTGCAGTGTCTGGGTGTGCAGTTATACACCTCCATTTTGACCTGCAGGTGCATGCACTTTTCAGGCCCAAACCTTCCCTTTTACTACATGTAAGTCACCCCTGAAATAGGGCCAAGGGAGCCAAGGGTGCAGTGTATTTAACAGGTAGGACATGTACTGGTGTGCTTTACATTTTCTGATAGTGAAAACTACTACTCTCGTTTTTCAGTATTGCATGGCCTATCTCTCCAATAGGGTAACAGGGGGATTGCCATGAAATATCTTTTAGGTGTAATTTCCCATTGGGAGCAGATGGAGATTTAGAGTTTGGGGTCTCTGAATTCACAATTTAAAAAGACATCTTTTGGTGAAGTTGGGTTTTGAATTGTAAGTTTTAAAAGGGCACTTTGAGGATGTGGGCATTTTCTTGCTTAGCCACTCTGTCCCTGCCTGCTGAATACACATCTGGGTCAGGATAACAGTTGGGCTATTTGTGTATACACTTTAGACAGTCACATAAAGGGAGCTGAGGTGTGCCCTGCATAGCCTGATGGCCCATCACCAGGCTGATGGGTGTTCCTGCACTAGAGTGATGGGAGGTGCTGACACTTGCACCTGAATAGGGCTGTGCCTGTCCTCACACAAAACAGTCCCCAACCCCTTGGAGTGCGCAGGGGCCAGGGCAGGGAAAGGCAGGGTCTTGTGCACTATAAAGACTTATCTTTCAAGTTTGCCTACTTCGAAGACAGAAATGGGTATAAGTTCTGGACGTCTGAACATTCTGCCAGGAAGAAGAGCTGGATGATGTAGGAGAGTCTGCCACTCTGACTGTTGCTTTGTTGCACTGGCCTGCTGCTGCTTGCTGCTTCAGTCCTGGGAATGAAAGGACTGGACTCAGCTTTCTACATCCTGCTTTCAAAGGTTCTCCAGGGGCTTGGCCTGCACTTGCATCCTGTTAAGAAGTCTCAGGGACATCAAAGACTTAATCTGCCTGCACCTGGGCTCTCTTGCTGAGAGTCCTGACTTGCCAAGTGTTGCCAAATCCAATTCCCAGACCCTTGGGAGTGAGTTTTGGTGCAACCACGAAGAAACCAAGCACATCGGCTCCAGAGCGAGTTCGGAACCACCACCGCTGTCCAACATCTTTGTTTCCTCATTGTTTTCCAAGATGTTGTAACTGGGTGCTGTGCGACTCCCTGACCGGCCCGCACACCCTTACGAGTGGCATCGGACTGTTGAAGATGACTCTGTCAAGACATCATGATAGACCTAGTTGTAGCTATTGTGTTTCTAAGCGCTATACTAGGATTTAATCTTTGAAAATTCATAAATTCATTACTTTGCTTGTGTATGTTAGATTTTTGTTGTTTTGGCCTTGTTTTACTCAGGTAAACATTGGCTATTTTTCTAAACTAGTGAGGAGTATTTTTGTGCCTTTTTCACTGTGTTACTGTGTGTGTGTGTGTCTGTAGAAATACTTTACACATTGCCTCAGAGGTAAGCCTAACTGCTTGAGCCAAGCTACCAACTGAGTGATCAGGGTATTTTAGCTATGTGACTCCCCTACCCTGACTAGAGTGAGGGTCCTTACTTGGGCAGGGTGCAAACCACTGCCAAATAGAGCCCCCATTTCTAACAGGCACTTTCATAATGCTCTCTAATTTCTAGGTAACTTCAATAAATGTAGAAACTTCAGAGCTAACAACATGTAGAGATATTTTAAATTTTCATTAAGCCACGCGCTCACCCCCCCTCACAATCTTTCTACCCCCATGGAACATTCATTAAAACAGCATTTAATATCTGTGGGGGGAGTTATGTGAACAGAGGCTTCTGAGATGCTTGTCCTGGTTGGATCTTTTGGTCTTGCAGTTAGTCCATAATGCTTAAAGGGGTTCTGTGATTTCACTTTACTCAAGCCTTGGGAGCCTTTGTTGCTCTAAATTTATGCCAGGTTTGCGAGCCGAGGCAATAAGTGCAACTGGCGATTCTTCTATTTGTCATTGACCAACACTCATTGAACAGCCACTGTTCATTTCTGAGATGGGGTGATAATGCTGGCCGGTCCTGAAAGGACAGTTTGCAGTATTGATTTATTGCAAAGACAACTGCTATGTGACATCTCCTCGAGAGAAGCAAGGAGAAGTAGCCACAATCAGTAGCAGTGAGGGGCGAGAAAAAACAACCATCACACTTGTCACAATGCACATCTTATCGCAAGGGGGCAGAATAAAATGTCTAATGGAAGGTGTGGATTTGTTTTTTTCAGTTTATATTTTTGTACACAAATGGTAATGCAAAATATGCAGTTTTACATTGGATCCTACATATACACACTGAATGACTATAATTGCAATTAAAACAAGTTTCCTAAAATGTACAGAAGTGAAGTTATTAATCTGTTTTAGTTAAGTCACATGTCTGTAAAAACCTCTATTTTGAACAAGATGGGTGCCATCCCTTTCACTCATTCCTGTTTCTCCCTGCACACATACTCTCATAGGCTTTGCAGAACACACACTTAAGCTGATGACATAATGGTCTATTTAGACTGCAGTACTTGCCTTTCTAGTATTGAACTTGCTATGTAATGGATGTAAGTTTGCAACAAGTATCTAACTCATTTGTTTTTTCCACTGGGTCCATTCACTAGGAGAAACTCTTGTTGTTTAATGTTTCATATTTGTTCGAATATCTCCAGATGAGGTTAGCATAGAGAGCGTTGAATGCATTTTATTTACAGTTGGGATGGTGCTTATGTGTTAAGGTGGTAACAATGGGTATCATTGTTGTGTTCTGATTTGCTAAAGATATAATTTTGCTCACAACACAATGAGTTTTCAGAATTTCTAATACTTCCTTGCAACAAATGCGTATAAAAACCCTCAATTTGGGGATGAGCCAGAAGACTTTTCTCTTCTGCTATGAATGCTGCTCGATTTTCTTATGATTTTGCTCTAGTGAGTAGCCAGAAAATGAAAGTACGCCCAACTTTGAAATAAAAGCTCTGATGGTACAAAGCAAATGAAGCAAAAGAGCCGAACCCTCTCTAGAAGAGCTCCCTTGTCTCTTCTATCAAAGCATCTATCCATTAATCCTTTCACCCTTCCATCCACCCGCTGATATCCAGTATGTCACCTTTACAGTCATACATCCATTTATTCTTTCATCCATCATTCTATCTTTCCCCGTTCTATCAATCCCTCCACCCTGCTATCCATCGATGCACACATCCATCCCTTTACTTTCCATCCTTTCACCTATCAATCCATCCCTTTACTCTGCCAAGTTTTGACCTGTCCATCCACCTATTCATGCACCCATTAGCTGTACCATCCTGTCATCTGTCTATCCGCCTACCAATTCCTTTACTCTGCCATCCTTTCACTTGTCCATCCACATATCCATCCATTCATCCATTTACTCTGCCATCTTTTCACCTGTCCACCCACCTCTCCATTCACTCATCCATCCATCCTTTTACTTTGCCATCCTTTCACCTATCACCCATCCATTCACTCATTCTTTGACCCATTCATTTATCTAACCAAATATTCAGCGACCCATTCAGTCACTCGCTCATTCATCCACCAACTCATTCCCTCATCTGCCATCCTTTCCTCCTTCCTTTCATCCCTTCCTTATATTCAGTATTCCCTCCTTCTTCTCTTTTTTGGTTTACCTATCTATTGTTCTTCCTTACTTCTGCTTGCTCTTCTGTTCATGCCATACTCCATCATAGAGTTAATTATGACATTTTGCCTGCCAAGTTACAGACAGAAGAAACCTATAAAGAGCCCCACCTCGACTGTAGCTGGGAAAGCAGAGGGTTCATGACACCCCTGATTTTGCTGCCTAATGAAACACAGAATAAATTCTGATTTTACATTCTCTGTATAACTTTGCATATGAGAACCTTCAGGGCATTGACTGTACCACTTAGTTAGATTTTTTTGTAATAAAACCCATTAACCTTTCATTTAATCCAAAACTCAGTTATTGAATGGACCCCATCATTAAATGAACTGTTCTACTCTACTGTTTGATGTTCGGAGAGGCACCTTAATGTGGGGACACATTGCTTCGTGAAACTGAGGTAGCCTTTGGTGTGTTCACATTTTGGTGCATGGTTTTGCTCCCACAAAGGTGCCACGAGGTGTCATATTCATATTAACATTGCTGTTTTGCTTATATTGAAAGGCATTACTTTCTGCAACTGGAAATCTCGTTCCTAAGAGACAGGAGATTTTCTGTCATCTGAAAATTATCCCCTGGTCAAAAATGTGTTAATCACAATGGATCTCCAACTCATAATCAGTTTTATAAATTCTTCTTAGAGAAAGAAATATGAATTATTACAAACATACTTCAGTTGTTTTGGAAATATTGACATATTTGGAAAATAATAAATTCATGTTCAGTCATACAAAATGTGGTATTATCGTGGCATTCCCTACTTTCCAAGCTATATGAATCTGATAATGTTCTGGTGGGAAAGGAAAGAAGTGTGGTGTTGGAAAAAGATAAATATCTTGAAAAGATCATCAAGTGGCTTCCCTGGGTGGATCATATTATTATAATCTTGGATGACACTACAATGGAGTTACAAGAACATTTTGAAAAGCTCAACAACAGCAAATACAGCCTCATATTTATATGTAACAGCAACTGTATATTAGTAACATTTCTGAACATTGAAATAGATTTTGCAGCTCGGAAAATCGAAACCATCCTACATTTTAAGGGCACAGTGACCAAAGGATTATTGCATGCAAAACGCCAACATCAGGAAAGTCTAAAATATAGCATCCTCTATGGGTAATGTTTGAGATTAAAAATGATTTGCTCCACTGATATGGAATTCACAAAACACATCATAGAAGTGAAGAAGAGATATCAAGCACAAGAGTATCGAAGATGCTCGGTCACTATTTTTTGTTTTGCCTCACGTATATACTAATGCACATTATATACTTATATCTAAAGTGTGATTTTCATGTTAAGTTTAAATATAGTTAAAGAGTGTTCACGCTAAGTTAGCAATAGTAAATCTAGGCCTTAGTTTAACAAACTCATGCTAAATTGTAAATGCACTTTTGGCTGTTGTGATTCTGTCTCCACGTTCTCTCGTTTCAGGAGCCAAGTTCCAAGCTGGAGTAGTTTTAATAAAAAATAAAAAAAAAATTAGTTTCTGTGTGAACAGCTTATCAGAATGTGTTTCTTTGAGAGTGAATAGTGAATAGTGGTCTGTGCCTCAGATGAGCTGACTGTACTGTATCATCCTGTGTGAGATATCTCCTAAAGGTCTTGTAGCTGTAAGCATCCATTATGCATTGGCTGAGAATACGGAAGAAGTTTCCATATTGGAGAACATTCAAACCTGATTGGTCTCTATTTAAGGCAGTTGGAGAGAGTGTTTCAATTTACTAAGCAATTGTGGCCCATATTTATGAAAAATGGCGCACAACTGTGCTTGCGCAGTTGTGCGTAATTTTTTTAACACAAGCTAATGCCATTCCCTAACACCTTCCATGCGCCATATGTAAGAAATGACGTACAATGGCGCTAAGGAATGGCTAGCATGTCAAAAAAAGATGCTAGCGGATGAGGGATGGCGTTAGGGGAAATGGCACTAGTGGGTCAAAATTGACGGTAGCATCATTTTATGATGCACAAGCAGCCAAAAAATGACTCCTGTCTAAGTGTAGACAGGAGTAATTACCACCACCCCATTGCCCACCACAGGGGAGCAGTGTCCCCAGGGCAAGCCCAAAATACCCAGTGCCGGCCAGGGGCCCCATGTAAGGGGCCCTTAGTGGCACACCACACACCTACACATGCACTTATCTGCATCTTACCTGGGATGGGCTCCCCCCTCCTGTAGTTTCTCTGTAGTGTGGGTGGTGATGGTGCTGGGGTTGGTGCGGGCATCTTTGTACCCATTTCATGGTGTTTCCCCACGGAAATGGGCCTATCTGCACACTAACGTCTGATCTGACAAATAATGGCGCTAAGCGGGCTTTACACCATTATTTAGGTCCTTCATCCACTTCTGCCTCGTTTCAGCTTCGGGTGTTAAATATGGCGCGGGGGGGGCTGGCGTCATTGTTAGGAAGGGCACGCCTACTTTCCATCTCATTGATGCATGGTGGGTTGGCGCTTCCTAGACATGGTGCTAACTCCAATATTTTGATGCCAGACAGGTCTAGCACCAAAATATAAATATGGAGTTAAGTTAGCGCCGTTTTAGCGTCAAAATTCTTGATGCTAAGGCGATGCTAACCTTCCATAAATATGGGCCTGTATGTTTAAGTTGTGCATTGATGCGCTATTTAGAGTTCTGTATACTTTCCCACTTGCTTGAGAGTAGATGCCCCTTTCCGTGCTCTTGAGACTTTTTGCTTGCCTTTATACGTGCTCATCAGACTTAAACTCTCAAGCAAACCCTTTCTCATTTACTTAAATGCATTTTCATTTTTTTCTGCTTTACAGTGGCTTTACTTTCTGACACCTGCTGGTTAATTTCCCAGACCTCATTTGAACACCTAGTTTAGCATTAGGGAATTTCCCTTCAGGGGAAACTAAATTTTAATCGATTTACATCTGATTATCTTTAAATAATTTATTATTGTATTTGCTTTTTTCACCTACTTTTGATTAAACTGAACAGCGCTTTGATAAGGTGATTATTGATTTATGACTAATTTGAAACATTTGAGTTTTAACTTTGCTAACCTGCAAATAAACCTTCATGGTTTGAAAATCTACTATGCTCTGTTGTCCTTGTGGGGCCAAATGTGTCAATTTGAGACAAACGTCCGTCCACTCGAGTGCAGCTTGTACCCCATCCTTTTCTCTTTCAGTAACCAGACTAAATAACAGAGAAAAGTTTACAAAAACGTAAAAGCTGACATGGAGAGGGACTCCTCCTAACAAACAGAAGATGAAGAAACAGTTGATGACAAAATTAGGACGATAATGACTTTTATGAAAAAGTCCAAAAAAATGAAACATAACCTCAGAAAACACCGGAAATAAATGAATGATAATCCAGATTTAAAGGAAACACTGAGATTAGAAATAACTGTGACATATAAGCAGGGCCAGTCTCTCAAATATATCTTGGTACATATTCATTTTATGCATGAAATTCAAGTCGGTTGGATACAAATGAACAGTTACATGCCAGCCTCCACTAAAAACAAAGTACTTGAAGAGGAAATAAGAACAATTAGATCCAATCCGCTGAAGGGAAGTAAAACCAATTTACAGGTGATTATAAGAAATAAACATTCATACTCAAGGACAATTCAATGAAAACAAGCATTGGCAAAGCCAATACGTATGACTTTCATGTGCCAACGAATATAACCAGTCACTCAAAATAGCTGTTGACCTGTGGGGCTTGCAACTACTGTTTAGAACATTAATGCCTGCCCTATTTCCTTTGCCAGTGATGGATAAAAAAAGAGCATAAATGGATTACTTTCTCTATAGAATGCATATAGGAGCTAAGTGGATATGACAAACTGTGTGATGATTATGTATACTTTTCACATATAACATAGACCCTCATGCATTCTGAAGGAAGCACTTCCTGGAGGGTGGAATGACACACCAAATCACCAACAGTATAAGTTGTGAGACTAATTCTAATTATGTTTATTTTAAAGCATTGGAGCCAAATCCTAATTATGTATATTTTTGAAGCATTTTTAATAAAACCTCTTGCACACAGTTGCACTATCGAACTAGACCTAACAGTCACCCAGTGGACGGCCACACCTATCCCTTAACTCATTTTAAGAAACCAGTGTGTTCCAAAACAAAAAGTGCCGAAGACAATAACTAGTCTGAAACTTCAAACACCACACTGCATTGTGAACGGGCACAAGTTCAACAGAAGGGTAACAAGGAAGGCAACATCAATTGCTACTTTTGTGACATTAGGAATTCATCTACTAGAAGATAAAATCAACAGCTTTGAAATATACATAAAAGCAATACTAAAGACGCATAACAAACCTTACTACAAATCCCACAATGCATTAGGAGTGTTTGAACAAAACACGGAGAATGCATTTCCCCAATCAGTATGAAAACTGGGTGGTAAAGAAAGAATAATGTTTGCCCTCATTAAGACCACAGGACTATTCGAAACGCATCAGGAGCTTTTAGAAGAAAGTAGAATTGGATTTTCGTAAAAAAAGACATCACACTTATCTCCCCGAGGTGGTCCAGTTGAAACTCTTCAGCCATGTTGTTGCCCATGATGTTTTAAAATTTTGTGTCATAATAAAATATGAGCATGTCTTACTCCTGTGTTGTCGATGCAAATCTTGCTCATTGGACTTGTACAGGGATATTCGTGTTCATATTCTCTCTCTTTCTAGCATAGTAACAGTTTTTTTCCTTTATTTCAACACCGTGGCCCGAGGTCAAGGTGTTCCAATTTACATTTTGATCACAACCTTGTAATCTATCTTTTTTTGCTTTCATCCTGTTGGCAAAATATTTTTTTAGCATGGAGGACGACCTGAAGTATGGCGTGTGTTGGGTGTTAATAGCGATTACCGACACATTTCTGTGATTTAACTCATTTGAGCCAGAAGCATAACACGTTTTTAACTGTGTTTTTTCACTGAATTATATCCGATTTTTTTATAATGTACTCCATTTCCAACATTGCTGTGTACAAATGTTTTCACTCTTAAACTGGATACCTTTCAGCATGTTGCGTTTCATAAAGACATATTCTAGAGAGGGTGTTAAACAACATTGGAAAGTCAAAACATTTTAACAGCAGATAGAACACTGAATGACATAACACCAAATTTGGCATGAAACTAAGACTTTACTCAGAGGAATTTATTTGCTTATTTGAGATAAATATGGTAAGTAGTTTTTTGTGAAATTAGTATTCCAAAAACGTGTCAGAGAGTTCAAAGTGCGTTCTTTGGTTTGCCTTTAACTTTAGTGCAGTTTGATGAATTTGCACTCAACAGACATTTAACATGTTTAACTTACTGTTGGCATTTTCAAATTCGTGCAGCTCCCTTAAGGGAGTCACAGTTAATTGAGGTTGAAGGTCAAACAATTGCTCAATTTGAGGTAACTGTGACACCATTTGATGAATCCACATGACATTTGGCAAACCTTTGACATGCTTTATTTTCTGTCTGTATATCTGGTTTTATATAGATCAATAAAGAAGAGGGAGCCTGGATCCTGTAGCTAACACCTGGATATACTGCCACATATCTTGCCTGCACCCTGTCACCCAACAACATAAAGAATGTGCTTGGTCCCCATTGTGCACTACTCTGATTCCAGACCGTAGCATGATAGTCTTACCGAATAAGCGACTCCAGGCCTGATAAAAGTAGTAAACTTACTTAAAATTGTAAACATACTCAAATGTGTAGGATACTTTGTGAATCAGCCCCTCAAACTTTTAATCACAGATACATTTTACCCTGAATCTTTGCAATGAGATATAAAAACGGTCAATGCAAATCAATTGTCTGAGATATGGGGACATATCACGTACACTTAGTGATATAGCATGTAAAACATTGAAATAATAATGTACCGATCCAGCCGCCTGATAAACAAATATAAAATAATTCAACCACACTTGACCTTTAAGTCATCTGTATCATAGAACGGAGGGCTACATCTTGCTGTTTTTGATAGGGATACCTTCTAATGTGAGGAAACCATTTTGTAACCATAATTGACCAAAATCATGAGACACACCAAAAGCGTACTTGGAATCTGTGTGAATGGTGATGTTTTTCTGTATGGGAAAGAATTCTGGCTCTGGTGAGTGTAGCACTTTTTTCCAACTTGGCAGAGTATACCAGTGCGAGCTAACTACTTTCCACCACCATATCTTGTGAGCAGACAGTATACTTTGCAACCAATTTCCCTTCACGTTTTCTGTGGCAGCACCTATCTATGTAATAGACTGGTTTACAGTGTGCTAGAGGGATATGTTTTAAGTCTCAGGCACAGATTCTGCTAGGGATTTTGTTTGCCTTCTGACACAAATGAGACGTACTTGATTTTGAATGGAAGGAAGTAGTCCCTCAACAGTTGCGATCCCAACGGCCCTAAAGAGGTTATTTCAAAGCCATTTTGGAAATAGAAATGTTGGTTGAATATGTCTTTCAATGATCCAAGTAATCAGCAACTGGTTGCTCTTTATTTTGTTTACATCTATAGATTTTTGTCCAGTCTATTTTAGTATATGTCTACTATGGCATTAACAAGAGCGTCTTTCACTGCCCCCAAGCTGTCATCATCTTTAGGAGCCAGTTGCGGCCAGCTGGCTTTTGCTGTCAGTTGTCCCTAACCTCAATGGGCATATGACCTTCAGTTGCTCGTTGATATCAGCCAAATTGGGACTGAACATTCAGTGATAGTCTGGAGTTCTTCTTAAAGGCTTTTGGGGTTCTCTCTAATCTTGGGAAACTTCCTAGTTATATTATGCAGTTTGGCTGAAGTCCAAAGAACTTGAAAAGTGACCTATCCTCGAGCACCGGTGCTTGGGTTCTGCCTTAGTAAGTAAAAGACCTGCAGCATCGTCTTCAGGTCCTCATCCCCTTCCTCCCATGCGGCAGGTGCCCTATGACAAGCCCTACGTCTCTTTTCCTTACTCCAGGCCCTTCTCAATGCCATTCACCTTTGACTTTCACAGGTAATCTAAGCAGTTTCTGTTTTTTGAGCCCCAAAACAATATACAAAAAATACAACAACGTATACACCAAACTAATGCCCAAATATTGGAATATTTAGTTTAGTTCACAATCACATTTGGAAAAGTTTTTACATTTTCCGTGTTACTTCTTATTTGTATATACTTTATTAATTTAAGTGTATTAATTTTAATATTATTTCATTTTATAAAACATTTACAGGCCTCTCAGAAGAGGCTTGCAGACCCACAGGGCTCCCCGAACCACTGGTTAAGAACCACTGTTCTAGATTAGCACACATACAAACATTTTCAGAGACACTATTTATGTCATCAAACGATGGACTTTTGTATGCAGAATGAAAAAAACACAGCATAGTTAAGTCAAAAAAATGTTTTAATTCGTTAGCTGTGCAAATTCATGCCATGCTAGCGACATCATTCTCAAAACACCAGTTATTTCAAGAGGACACTCAGAGTACAGAAAAACCCCAAACATTTCAATTTTGAAGCCCAATTATTTTGCCTCCTTTGGAGACCCTATACAAATGTAATGTAAAATACTGTTCCCCCAAGGACACTACCCATTAGGATTAATCACTGATGTACATAAGGGGATGTTGGATAAGATACTTGAGGAAGTAGGTGGTTTAGGATTAAGGCTGAACTTCCCTCATTAACTTTTCTGCTGCCTAATTTGAAGTCAGGTTTGTAAGTCTGTTGTTTAGCCTCAATTGTTTTTTGTGTTCACCCTCCCAGTGTCCTTGATAAGCAGACAAGTGTTTTCAAGGCAAATTTCGCTCCATAGGATCGGTCCTTCATCTTTCTTGTTGGTACCTCAGACTTATGGAGGGATAAGTCATAACGATTCCTTCCAGGCTGGTGGATAATAGGCCTAAAAGCCTTGTAGATACAGAAAAAAAAAACTAATATTACACAAGGGGGTGGGTTTGAATACTGTGTATGGGGAGTTGGGATATGATCTATATTAGTGTCTGCAGTTGCTATCCTTACTATTAATGACAAACGTACAAGTGTATCAACTTTGCTCCAAATGACATACATTCCCCTTCAAGGTACCAAAGAAGAGCAGGATATGCAAATCCTTCAGTTCCCGTTTTTAAGACACAACCACTCACTGTTGCCTCTATATGCTTCTGTCTCTCAGAATACAACTGTCCGTTATTCACAATTTTGACTGTAGAATATTAGGCCCCTATTGCTCAGCCATCAATTTTTTAAGGCGGGGTCCAAATACTGCCCGTCATTTTGTGGACAAGCAACCCTGCTTCACATAACACTAAAGGGGAGACATCTCCTTCGACTCTCATGGCCAGTTTCTGGGATCTCGTCGCAAGTAGTGCAGGCTCTGCAGAAAACAACGCTGTCTTCCCAGAAAGTAGAGGCATGAGTGCAAACACTCACTTCATGACTTGCCAGTGGTCTGGACCTGAACCTCACAGTGAACTCAGCTTTTTAGTTTTGCAAGCCCTGGTCAAGGCGAGGCATAACATTGTGGGTGGAACTTCCCAAGATCTGTGAGTGGTAGGAACTGATGATGCCATCATGTTTAAACAAAAATCTTCAAAATTTAAACAGAAGTTAAAAACTTGAAAATGATTTAGAGCCTTATTTAGCTTTTGGTGGACCTGCCGATCTAAGTCCACCAGGGTGGAAGGAAGATGCCTTCAGACTGGCAGACTACTGACCCCCATTTGTAGGATATCGCTGATTATGTCCATCATCTGCCAATGTAGACTTATGTCCATTGGTCATCTTACCCTCCTCTGTTGGAGGTTACTCTTTCTTTGGTTAGGGGCCACACATCCATCAAGGATGGTGTGATGCTACATTGTTCTCCATATTTAGATTTATCCACCACCAAGTGCAGACAGAAAAGAAATTGCAACAGAGGATGACAATGGTGGATGGTCACACTTATGGTGGATGATCCGTCAAGACACCTGATGAACATCTACCAGTTACATACAGTTGCTGCCTCCCCTACAAAACAGACCCAACAAACGACCCACATCATTTACCTCCTACAAAACAGACTAATAACACCTATACTACCCTTTTCTCAACTCCTAAACTGAAAATCATCTTGTTAAAAGGCCCCTAAAGGATCTTTTCAGCTGTAAAAGAATATCATACTTTACTAATGGACAATACCACTAGGGGTCTAGGGGTCAATGTGTGTAATGTGCTAATAAGTACGATATCTGATAACAGGGAAACACAACAAAATGTTGTAAGAATAGGAAGTACCTCACATGAGCAACCACCAGGGGCCTGTTGGATTGTGCTGCCAACCAGTCCAATTTATCATCATCAGCACTTTCTTTGTGCAACAGGATATCTTACTGGGCCTGAATATGCCTATGGTAGGTAAATGTAGAATGAGCTATAAAGAGAAGACTTGTATATTACCCTCCTGCTGCTTCATGTGATAGGGTCCCTGGAAACGAGAGAGTTTAGAACTCACTCTCTCAAAATTAAAAAATGTGTCAGCAAGGGCATTAAATAACTATTCAATGTATAGGCCCTTGGGACATATCTAAAAACAAGTTGCATGCCCAGACCACAGTGTAAAGCATGACTGACACATTTCATTGCCAGGAAAAACTTAATGGCAAGTTAATCAGGGCTAAGGGACCAAACTATCACCCAACAGTCCACCGTACAACAAGACAAACAAGAAATTTTAAAACAAGAGGCTGACATACTTTAAACATACAGATAATATATACAAATTACTGTGAGGACAAACTTGAAAATGCATATATTTATCACAACGCTT
Organism: Pleurodeles waltl; assembly: GCF_031143425.1. NCBI lineage: Eukaryota > Metazoa > Chordata > Amphibia > Caudata > Salamandridae > Pleurodeles > Pleurodeles waltl. The sequence goes on along the minus strand of NC_090439.1, from coordinate 585,525,036 downwards.
CTGGGTGGCATACCAGTCATAAGGTGTTTCACTTTCTAGATCAAGAATATGGTGTTAAATCGCCTACAATGCGTGGAATCAAGCAATTTTTTACAAAAAAGCAAAAAGTATAAAGTTCCTCAAATTTTAGGGTGACAAGCTCCATGATAGGCATGCAAAACATTGTATATCCACCTGTCAGGGCTTGGTGTTGATCTACATGACACATGAAAAACTGAAAATGTCCCATAATTGCTGAACCTTGCAGTTAGCTTTAGGCTCCGATTAATATGAGTGAACCCCTTAAGATGCTGCCATTTTGTCAAATGTTGTTTAATGGACACTTCTACGCTTTATATGGTGTCACTAGTCGTTTTTTGTTAAATCGGAATGGATCAGGATCAATACAATCCCTGTTCTTCTCCATTCTCAAGTTCCATTTTCACTTTTTTATGTGTATCCACACCAAGCCCTAATAGATTGATGTACAATGTTTTGCATCCCTACCATGGAGCTTTTATTTGATTACACATACATATTTGTATAATGTATGTATATAATTACACTTCCAATGCAGAAAAACAGGATTTTGATATGGGATATATTTGTTAAATATATACCATCAGGTGCTATCAGTTTTAAAAAATAAATCGACGCAGTCTTGTTTGTGAAACAGAAATATGAAGTACAGAAATTGTGTTGTAGAATATTGACATCCAATTATTTAAAAAAAGAATAATAATTAATTCTGCATGTCGCAAAAGAAACATAAGACAAATTGGGGGTCATTCTGACCCTGGCGGTCGGTGACCGCCAGGGTCACCGACCACGGGAGCACCGCCAACAGGCTGGCGGTGCTCCGTCGAGCATTCTGACCACAGCGGTTCAGCCGCGGTCAGAAACGGAAATTCGGCGGTCTCCCGCCGACTTTCCGCTGCTCGGGAGAATCCTCCATGGCGGCGGAGCGTGCTCCGCCGCCATGGGGATTCTGACACCCCCTACCGCCATCCTGTTCCTGGCGGGTCTCCCGCCAGGAACAGGATGGCGGTAGTGGGTGCCGCGGGGCCCCTGGGGGCCCCTGCAGTGCCCATGCCAATAGCATGGGCACTGCAGGGGCCCCCGTAAGAGGGCCCCACAAAGTATTTCAGTGTCTGCAATGCAGACACTGAAATACGTGACGGGTGCAACTGCACCCGTCGCACCTTCCCACTACGCCGGCTCCATTCGGAGCCGGCGTCCTCGTGGGAAGGTAGATTTGCCCTGGGCTGGCGGGCGGCCTTTTGGCGGCCGCCCGCCGGCCCAGGGCAAATCTCAAAATACCCTCAGCGGTCTTGTGACCGCGGAGCGGTATTTTGTCGGGGGAACATTGGCGGGCGGCCTCCGCCGCCCGCCAATGTTGGAATCACCCCCATTGTGTCTATTATGGTCTTGGTTAATTAATAATCATTCTAATACAGCATCCTTATTATCAAAGAAGCAGGAGACATACACCAGGATACCCCTATTTCTGTAGGACTCCATGTTGCACAGTAAATAAAAAGCATTGAGAATTATAGAATAAACAACTACAAATTATGGCACAGTCGTTCGCACAGCAAGTGACATCACTGGATTTCCCATCATCCATCTGCACAGGAAGTAACATCACTGGTTTCCTGCCAAAACTGTTTTCACTCAATGGAGACTGTAGTGCAAACGCACAGTGGACTTACCCCTGGGGTGCTGAAGAAAGCAAGCCCATCTGCCCTGCTCATGCCACCCACAGCAGGACCCTCGGTCCTCCTACCACCCACCTCCCCCCATTGCTACTTTACCTTGACCCCCTGCACCTTGAACGTGGTTGCATCTCCCAGCACTACTGCTGCGTCTTGCTCACAACTATGAAGGTGTATTCTTCTGTGCCGTCTGCCATTTTACATGCACTCTCCTGCATACACCTTGGTCCAATGCACCTTACACATCGAACACGCTCAGCACGCAAAACCACATACACACAACCCCACTACACCTCACTCCCTGTTTTGCAGACTCGTCAACACTTGTTCCCTCACTAAAGGTGCCACTAATATTTTGAATCTGCTACATGACCACTCACGGTACCTGCTCTTCCTGATTGAAACCTGGCTGACTCTCTTGTTAGCCCCCATCATCGCCACAGCAATCCTCCCCCAGATAAAATATCACAAGAAAGGGCAAGACAAACAGACCCAGAGACGGAATCACTGTCCTCTCCAACCCATCCAATGCTCCACCACCTCAGAAAAGCACCACCAGCAACATGAAACACTTAACCTTCAACTCCTCATCATAATCTACACTCTGAGCAGCACCCTCATCTGTGGCCCTCACAGACCACGCATGAACTTTGGCAGCTTCAACTTTGGGGGCACCACAGTGGAATTCATCAACCCCCTGATGTTCAACTCCAGCACCTTCATTATCCTTGGTGATCTGAACTACTTCCTGGAGGACTTTGCTGATCTCAACACAACCAACCTCCTCGAGGATCTGTCCAATCTCTGACTCACCCATTAAGTGGAAGGTCACACACAAACACTGCTGGACATCTGCTACACACCATCTTCACCAGCTTCAGCAACATCACTGTAGTAAAACCCAAGCCCGCTTCGATCAACTGGTCCAACCACACCGTTATTAACTTGAGCATAGCCATCCCACACCACTGCAGAAACACCATCACCAAATCTTCTTCGCATGAGTGGAACAAGATCTCAGAAGCATCCTCGTCTTCCAGATTCCTACAAGAGTGACCTTGACACAACAATAGCGTAGCGGAATGTGTCTCCCACTTTAATGCCTAAATCACTGCTAGTGCAGATACCTTAACACCTATCAAAGCCACTAGAAAAAGGACAGCAAGCAAGCTGGTACACAGAAGAGCTAAAGCTCACCAAATGCCATTGCACGCAACTTGAACGCAGAGGGAAACTGTGAGAAATGGGGTCTTTGGTTGGCAGTCAGGTTACCCCCTGTCAAAGCAAGGACCCTCACTCTAGTCAGGGTAAAGGAGAATCACACTCACTTAACCCCTGCTTACCCCCTTGGTAGCTTGGCACGAGCAGGCAGGTTTAACTTCAGATGCAATGTGTAAAGTATTTGTACCAACACACACAGTAATACAGTGAAAACACTACACAATGGACACCACACTAGTTCAGAAAAAAAGGTAATATTTATGTAAATCAAACAAGACCAAAACAACAAAGACCCAACATACAGAAGTCAAGGTATGAATTTTCAAAAGAATAAGAGACTTAGGCCCTCATTACAACCCTGGCGGTTGGTGATATAGTGACGGTAATACCGCCAACAGGCCGGCGGTAATAAATATGAAATTATGACCACGCCAGAAACCGCTCAGACAGACAGCCACTTTAACACACCGACCTTCAGGGCGAAATCAGCAGGCACCACGGTGGAATCCGCCTACAGCCAGGCGGAAGACAATGTTCTGCCCACTGTATTATGACACACCAATCAGCCATCTTTTCCTGGGGCGGTACCAACGACATCAAAAGCCTGGCAGAAACACTGCACAGAAGGGAAACGACTCACCTCTGGACACTCAAGGAAGAACCACGCCGCCATGGAGCCCGAGTTACATGTCTTACCCATGCTCTTCTCCGTTCTGCTCCACTACGAACACCAACGCCGGCGAAGACGACCACTGTGAGTACTGCCACCTAGCACACAGTAGAGGGGGGGGAGGAAAAAGAGAGTGACACACGCAACACCCCCACCCCCAACACCATAAACATAACCAGATGCAATAACATTACATATTCACTCCGTATCCCTCAGGAATAATGCAAGGACAAAATGAATTGATAAAAGTGCGTGTCATCAGTTAAAATAGTATAAATACGTGCCTCCAAATCAACAAGTATATACATATTTACAAATGTAGGGACACTGCGCAGTCCCCAATATCCGTGGGCACAGGGCCACAACACATAGTCCAAGGCCCCACCTCACTCCTGCAACAACACGGAGAGATCACTGCAGGGGCATCAGGTCGAAAATAGCCAAGCACCTCAGGGGGACGGGGAATGGGGGGGCACCTCAGCCAGAAGATGGTACAACGCCACTGGTCCTTGAGGGGGCAACATGCCCATTACTCTGTCCTGGGGAGTGCAAGGCCACAGTCTCTCAAGTGGGTGACTTGGGCTCTGGAGGGGGCAACATGCCCTGTGCTTGGTCCTGGGGAGTGCAAGGCCACAAGTCTCTCAAGTGGGTGACTTGCCCACTGGCTCTGGAGGGGGCAACATGCTCTGTGTTTGATCCTGGGGAGTGCAAGGCCACAGTCTCTCAAGTGGATGGCTTCTTCCACTGGTTCTGGAGGGGGCATTGTGCCCAGTGAGCTTCATCCTGTGGAGGATGGGGTGAGTGGATGGCTTCTCCACTGGTTCTGGAGGGGGCATTGTGCCCTGTGCTCTTCATCCTAGGGAGGATGGGGTGAGTGGATGGCTTCTCCACTGGTTCTGGAGGGGCCATCGTGCTCAGTGAGCGTCATCCTGTGGAGGATGGGATGAGTGGATGGCTTCTCCACTGGTTCTGGAGGGGGCATTGAGCCCTGTGATTCAGATCTTGGGGAGTGCAAGGTCACAGTCTCTCACCTGGGTGTCAGACCCACAGGATTTTCTGGGGCCATGCCGCACAACAACCCATGGACGCAGGACTACACACTGTCCATCGGCGGTGAAGGCTGCTCAGTGGTGGTAGTGGTGGTGCTGCTGATGCAGCTGGCAGTGGTGGGGGGAGGCTCCAGCCCATCCCCTGCAGCCTCTGACGGCTGCCCACTGGGGCTGCTGCTGCTGGCAGTTGTGCTGGAGGCAGTGCTGGCAGTGGTGGGGGGAGGCTCCAGCCCATCCCCTGGAGCCTCGGACGGCTGCACCACCATGGTTGGTGGTGGGGGCTATGATTGAGTCCCTGCACCAGGCCCCTTGTCTCTACTGCCTGCTATTGCAGGCCCCTTGCCCCTCCTTCCTGCAGCTGGGGCTGCCTCCTTGCCCTTCCATCCTGCAGCTGGGGCTGCCTCCTTCCCCTTAAGTCCTGCAGCTGGAGCTGACTCCTTGCCCTTCATTCCTGCAGCTGGAGCTGACTCCTTGCCGTTCCTTGACCCACTTGGGGCTGGCACCCTGTCCGTCTGGCTGCTGGTGGCTGGGATCCTTTCCCACCTGGAGTAGTTGGGGACACTACTGTGCCCGTGAACTGGGTGGCTGAGGTGCTTGCCTGGGTTTTGACCGGCCTGGCCTGACGTGAGGGACGGGGGGAAGGGTAGGGAAGAGGTCAATGGTGGAGAGGAAAAACTTCTTAGGGACATTGGGGCGGGAAGAGGGAGATCGTTTGGGAGTGGAGGAAAAGGAAGTGGTGGTAGGAGGTGTCAGTCTGCTGTGTTTGGGTGCAGGTGCAAGGGCTGGATGCTGTTGTGAGGTGGATGGCTGTTGGGTGTCTGAGTGCTTGCGTTTGTGTACTTTGGGAGGAGGGGGCACAGACACAGTGGGAGAGGACACAGGGAACGTGTGCATGGATATGGGGGTGGTGACTGCCAGTGAGGGGCGTGTACTGTTTGGTGTGCTGGTGGTAGTGGATGAGGATATAGTGCATGCAGGTGTGAGTGTAGACGCAACTGGGAGGGAGGTGGACGAGGAGAAGGAGGGGGCCACAGTGGAGGTAGTGGATGCTGGTATGTCTGCTTCTGGATGGTGTTTGGGTGAGTGCCTGTGGGATGAAGTTTGGTGCTTGTGTTTGCCATGTCCACTCTTGTGCATTGTCCTGGGTGCATGCTTGCCTGACTGTGTGCTTGGGATAGGTTGGGGTTGAGGGGAATGGGATTGGGAAAATGAAGTTGGAGGGGGGAGGCTGGAAACAGGGACAATGGCTGCCATCAGAGAGGAGGCCAGAGCCTGGATTGATCTATGTTGGGCCGCCAAGCCAGTGTGAATGCCCTCCAGGAATGCATTTGTCTGTTACATATGGGCTGCCAGCCCCTGGATGGCATTCACAATGGTTGACTGCCCAACAGAGATGGATCGCAGGAGGTCAATAGCCTCCTAACTGGGGCAGGGCATGAGGTGCCTGGGGCGAAGGAGATGCCCACCTTCCTGGGTGAGCAGGCACAGGAAACTCGCTGAGGGGCTGCTGAGAGGGCGGTGCTGGTACGGGGGTGGCGGCTGTACCTGTAGCTGGGGTAGGCACTGAAGTGTCCACCACCACCAGGGAGCTCCCATCGGAGGAAGTATCCGTGTTCGAACTGTACCCTCCTGTCTCTGCCGTGGTGCTCCCCTCACCCTCTGTCTCACTGGTGCCCTCACCGTCTGTGGATTTGGCCTCCTGGGTCCAGTGGGATGCAGCTCCCTCCGTCGCCAGTGCCTCTGCTCCTCCGCCAGATTATGCTAGTGCACATAAGGACAGGGTGACAAAACAAAAAGTGGGGGGGAGACAAAGGATACACTTGGTCAATGGCGCCAACAACACCACCGTTGGCGTACATGACACACTCACACACAGGGAACAGCCCTACGCATTAGGCAATGCACTACCATTCACAATGCTAGTCACCAGCCCATGGGACACCTAACGCCAATTGCAGCATACTCGAGACTCACAGACCCCTGCCAAGTAGTGGATGCCTACTAGCTTGGTTGGAGTACTTTCACATCAGAACCCTGCCCAACATGGGACCTACCCTGCTATGCCAGGCCTGGACTAGGGGCACCCACAGGGCCCCTACCCCCCACCCGGATACCACCCCACCAGGCGCAATTTGTATATTGGGGCACTTTACTCACCCCGTTGTGGCTGCTGTGATGCCCCCAAGCACCCATCTAGCTCCGGATAGGCCACCACCAGTATGCGGGCCATCAGGGGGGTCAGGGTTCGATGGGCAACCCTTCCTCGTTGGGAGGCGATCCCCAGCTGGGCCTCTGCCGTCTTCTGTGCCTGGCGTCTCAGGTCCTCCCACCGTTTCTGACAGTGGGTGCTCCGCCTGCCATAGACCCCCAGGGTCCGCACATCCTTGGTGATGGCACGCCATATACCCTTCTTTTGATGGGCGCTGAACTGCAGGGAAATAGACACAGTGAAAGGTATTAGTCCGACCGTCCTGCCTGTTACACTCATGACCCACCATGCCCCTACCCATCCCCATGCCCAGGGCCCATCCACCACCCACCCCCTACATGAGGCCTTCACACACACAGTACTCCATGCATTCACGCCCCATGCATCGTACTTACGGTCTACTCACCTGTTGGTCTGGAGGACCATACAGAAGTCGGTACTTGGGTAGGACCCCATCCACCAGTCGCTCCAACTCCGCCGAGGTAAAGGCAGAGGCCCTTTCCCCAGTCACACGAGCCATGGGCAGTTCCAGACACAGGTCACAGCAGCACGTGCAGTGTAGGTCCTCTCCTGTTGAAGGTAAGGTAGCAAGTGAGGAATTAGATAGAAAACGGCAGTAACATCCACGGCGGTGCATGCCGTCACCGCCGGCGTACATCACCATTGGCCACTGTACCCCATAGGGCCCAGTGTTAACCAGTGAGGAGTTGCACAGCGGTTGCACGGCGGTTCAACTGCGCACAACGTCAGCTGAATTACCTAATTTCCACCTGTCCCTCCATACAGGACAGGCAGACGCCATTTCAGGGGGGGGCAGGCCATGGATCCTAACTGCGTCACAGTACACAAATGCACCGTTTGGACACCTCCAACAAAATACTGTTACAATCACAACATGCATTGAACTGTAGTGGTTGGAATGTAGAGATATTGACCAGCTGCGCACTGTTTTACCCCATAGTTTGCAACCGCTGCTGATGAATAGGAGATGAAGACATCCCCCCGTGTGCAGACCCCTGGTGGACTTGGCAATAATGGAGGACAGGCACATTATCCTCACCTATAGACTTGACAGGGCCACAATCACGGAGCTGTGTGCCCAATTGGAGTCTGACCTAATCTCTGCTATCCGTCACCCCACCGGGATCCCCCCCTCTTGTGCAAGCGCCATCAGTGTTCCATTTCCTGGCAACTGGCTCCTTCCAAGTGACAGTTCTCAATAGTGCTGACCAGAGTGTCGTCTGCCCTGATTAAAGACATGTGCAGCTACATCATGTTCCCCCAGGTGGAGAATTTGGCCACAGTGAAAGCTGATTTCTATGCAATGGGACATATTCCCAACATTATTGGGGCTATTGATGGAACACATATTGTATTTGTCCCCCTCGGCGAAATGAACAGGTGTTTAGAAATCGAAAGAGCTTTCACTCCATGAATGTGCAGATGGTGTGTTTGGTGGACCAGTACATCTCCCTCGTCAATGCAAAGTATCCTTGGTCTGTGCATGATGCCTTTATTCTGAGGAATAGCAGCATCCCAAATGTGATGGCTCAACTCCAGAGGCACAGGGTGTGGCTAATAGGTGAGCCCTGGTTCCCATCCAGTATATGTTGGTGTATGGGTGTGGTGTGGGCCCTAAGGGTTAGTGTGTGTCTAACAGTTGCCCCTCGATATTGGCAGGTGACTCTGGTTACCCCAACCTCTCATGGCTACTGACCTCTGTGAGGAATCCCAGGAAAAAGGCAGAGGAACATTACAATGAGGCACATGGGCATACAAGAAGAATTATAGAGAGGACCTTTGGCCTCCTGAAGGCCAGGTTTCGTTGACTCCATATAACAGGTGGATCCCTGTGCTACTCCCCCAAGAAGGTCTGACAGATCATCGTGGCATGCTGTATGTTGCACAACCTTCCCTTGCATCACAAGGTGCCTTTTCTGCAGGAGGAGGAGGCTGGAGATGGCCATGTGGCAGCAGTGGACCCTGTGGACAGTGAAGATGAGGTGGCAGAGGATGAGGACAACAGAAGTGCAATTATTCGTCAATACTTCCAATGACACACAGGTAAGACAGTGTAACTTCACATTTAATTGACAGTTTTGTGTTTGACATTGTCACTGGCAGGCTGTGATTTCCTACTTCTATGGCCACTCCCTGTACCCTTTGGCAACTCTTTTCGCAGATGTTGGTGTCCCACTATCGCTCCTGGTGTGTTCACTGCAGCCAACTATAGGTCTTTCCTATGTACAGTTGAATTGCAATGTTTAAACCTTGTTAAGCAAATAAATACTTAAATCATTTGACATACTCCATACTTGTATTTTTTCAAAGGGTGTTTATTTAAGTGCTAAGAAGTAGAGGGGGAAGTGCAATTGGCTGGGGTGATGATGGAGGTAAGTCCAAGATAGAGTCTAGTCTATTTGTATCACAGGTGCATTGTCCAAGGGGGCATAGGAAGGGGAGCAATGGCAGTTCAAGGTGGAAAAGGTGACAGAGTGGGACACAAGGGTGACAATCAGGAGAGTCTTATTTCCTGGTGGGGGTCTTGGCAATAGTCTCTGGTTTCTGCCTGGATCGCAGGGAACATTTGCGGGGTGGTTCTGCAGGGGGAAGGGTGCTGGTGGCCTCTTGTTCCTGTGGCGGGGCCTCCTGTCCATTAGCAGCAGCTTGGCTAGTTTATCGGTTTGGCTAGTGTCAGGTGCCCAGTGGTGTGCCACTGCCTCCCTCATAGGGTTGGCCATGTCTGCCAGCACCCCTGCAATGGAGACCAGGGTGGTGTTGATGTCCTTCAAGTCCTACCTGATCCCCAGCTACTGTCCCTCCTGCACCCGCATGTTCTCCTGCAACTTGTCCAGTATCTGGCCCAGCGTATCCTGGGAATGTTGGTATGCTCCCAGGATTGCGGTGAGTGCCTCCTGGAGAGTTGGTTTCCTGGGCCTGTCCTCCCCCTGTCGCACAGCAGTCCTCCCAGCTTGCCTGTTGTCCTGTGCCTCTGTCCCCTGAACCGTGTGCCCACTGCCACTGACCCCAGGTCCAAGATCGTCCTGTGTTTGTGGGGTGCCCTGGGGTTCCTGTAGTGGTGGACACACTGCTGATTGATGTGTTCTGGGGACAGAGGTATGGGCCCGCTGGGTGGGTGCTTTGGTGGTGTTTCCTGAGGAGGGAGGCTCTATGGTGGTGTGAGATTGTGCCTGGGTAACCGACTGTCCGGAGATCCCTGATGGGCCAGGTTGGTCATCCAGATCCAGGCAACCAGAGCTGCTGTCACCACTGTGGGCCTCTTCTGTGGGGGGACTGGATGTTGCTGGCACCTCTTCTCTGGTGACATTTGCTGGGATACCTGTGGGGATGTAATTGCAGTGTTATTGTTTCTGCATGTGACATATTGTGCATGGGTGTGTTGCCCTCTGTGGTTGTTATTGCCCTATCAGATTTGCCTTGTGTGAGTTGTTATTTGGTGGGCTAGGTGATTTTCTCCAGTGTGCATGCAGTGGTGATAGGTGTCCAGGCAGGTCTGTGAGGGGTGTCCATGCATCGATGTTGCATGCAGGGCTTGGTATTGGGATGAGTGGGTTGTGATGGTGGGGTATGTGGGAGGTGGTGGAGTGATGGGAGTGAGGGTAAGGGTGGGGGTAAGTGATGGCATGCAGGTCGGGGGTGATAGTAATAAAGTTTTGACTTACCAGAGTCCAGTCCTCCTCCTACTCCTGCCAGGCCCTCAGGATGCATGATTGCCAAGACTTGCTCCTCCCATGTTGTAAGTTGTGAGGAAGGAGGTAGGGGTTCACCGCCTGTCCTCTGTACTGCAAGCTGGTGTCTTGCTGCCATGGAACGCACCTTCCCCCGTAGGTCGTTCCACCTCTTACTGATGTCATCCCTTGTTCTGGGGTGCTGTCCTATGGCGTTGACCCTGTCCACGATTCTCCGCCATAGATCCATCTTCCTAGCAATGGATGTCTGCTGCACCTGTGATCCAAATAGCTGTGGCTCTACCCAGGATGATTTCCTCCACCATGACCCTTAGCTCCTCCTCTGAGAACCTGAGGTGTTGTTGTGGTGCCATGGGTGTAGTGTGAGTGGTGTGGGTGAGGGTGTGTGGGGTGATGTGTTGGGGTTTGTGATGTAAGGTGTGTGGGTAGTGTATAGGTGATGGTATAATGTGGCTCTGGTTGTGTGGGTGCTCTTGCTGTATCTCTCTATGTTGGCAATTGTTTGTATTTGTAAAGGGTTGTGGGTAATGTGGGTGTGTGTTTTCTAGTGGTGTGGATGTGGTGTGTGTATGGGTATCAGGTGTGTGTAATTTGAATTGACCAATGTGGTGTTGTTTTGTATATGTGTGTGTATTTTGAGCGCAGAGGTGTGTAGCGCCAATGGTTTACCGCCATTGAATGTCCGCTGCAGTGATTCGTGGGTCATAATGTGATGGGCGGAGTTCTGGTGGCGTAACGGTGTGAGTTTTGATACCGCCAGTTTATCGCTGCCCTTTGGGCTGGTGGACTTGTGTATGTGGCTGTATAGTGACAGATTGGTATGTGTGTGTCATAATATGGTTGGCGGTTTTGCGCGGCGGCGGCATTATGTTGGCAGCAGTTGGCATGGCGGTAAGTGGGATTTACCGCCAATGTCATAATGAGGGCCTTGATCTTCAGAAAACTGTGAGAATGTTGTTGTTACACGGAGTACCTGGCTAGCATAAAAAATAAAGCTGCACGGGTGAGCATGTGTTGGAAAAGGGCAGCGGTGCAACGATTCCTTACTCGCAAGTGAGGCCCTGCGTCGTTTCCTTCTCTGGTCGGGTCGGCGATGCATTGTTTTTCTCCCTTGCAAGAGAGCGTTACGTCAATTTCCGGACAGGGCATCTTGGGTCCGCGCAGAATCAGTTTGACTTTGACGCCCAGGGAGGATGCGTTGAAAATCCGGTTGCACAGTATCAGAAAACCGCACTTCGTGGAGTTTGCGTCGTTATCAGCCTCCAGAAGCGGGTGATGTGCATCGTTTCTCCAGCCGCAATGCGTAGATCTCCCAGCAACAATGCAGGTGGAGCATCGATTTCGGCCGCGAAGCCGGGAGAGCGTCGTTTATCAGCCAAGTTGCAGAAGGTGTCGAAAAGTTCCCTGCACGGTGCTCCCTGTGTAGATTTTCAGTTCTTGTCTGTCAACTTCACCTTTCAAGGGCCCAGGGACAGAATAGGGCATCACTTGGCAGGGTACGAGTCTCAGCAGAGAGTCTAGGTGCTGGCAGAGGAAGTCTTTGATGGCCCTGAGACTTCACCAATAGGAGGCAAGCTCGATTCAAGCCCTTGGAGATTCTTCTCAAGCAGGAATGCACAACAAAGTCCAGCCTTTGTTCCTTTTCACAGGCAGAAGCAGCAACTACAGGATAGGCCAACAATGCACAGTCACAGGCAAGGGCAACACTTCTCCTCAGCTCTTCTCTTTGGCAGAGGTTCCTCTTGATTCCAGAAGTGATCTTGAAGAAATCTAAAGTCTGGGGTTTTGGGTCTACTACTTATACCCCTTTCTGTCTTTGAAGTAGGCATACTTCAAAGGAACGTCTCTGTTGTTCACTAGATCCTGCCTTGCCCAGGCCTGGCCCCAGACACACACCAGGGGGTTGGAGACGGCATTGGGAGAGGGCAGGCGTAGCCCATTCATGTGTAAGTGATTATTCCTCCCTCTACTCTAGCACAGATGGATCATAAGAATATGCAAGCCACACCCCAGCTCCCTTTGTCTTACTGTCTAGAGGGGATTCACAAACAGCCCAACTGTCAAACTGACCCAGACAGGCAATCCACAAACAAGCAGAGTCACAGAATGGTTTAAGTAAGAAAATGCCCACTTTCTAAAAGTGTCATTTTCAAACTAACAATCTGAAAACCAACTTTACTAAAATATGTATTTTTAACTTATGAGTTCAGAGACACCTAACTCCACATTTCTATCTGCCCCCAAAGGGAATCTGCACTTTAAAGTTACTTAAAGGCAACTCCCATGCTAACCTATGAGAGAGATAGGCCTTGCAACATTGAAAACCAAATTTGGCAGTATTTCAATGTTTGGACATGTAAAACACACCAGTACATGTCCCATCTTTAACATACACTGCACCCTACCCATGGGGCTACCTAGGGCCTACCTTAGGGATGCCTTACATGTATAAAAATGGAAGGTTTAGGCCTGGCAAGTTCTGCAGGCCCACTGATAGCATTTGAATTACAGGCCCTAGGCTCATCTAGTGCACTTTACTAGGGACTTACTAGTAAATCAAATATGCCAATCATGGATAATCCAATCACCAACATAATTTACACAGAGAGCAGATGCACCTTAGCACTGGGTAGCAGTGGTAAAGTGCCCAGAGTCCTAGAGCCAACAAAACCTGGTCAGAAAAAATAGGAGGAAGGATGCAAAAATATTGGGTATGACCTTGCAATAAGGGCACAATCCAACAGAAACAAACTCAGAACAACACCTTCAAGACCTCTTACAGTTCTGCCCTCAGGCTCAACCATCAGCAAATCAGAGCAACCAAAAACTCCACACTCACCAACAGCATCAAAAGCAGTACCACTAGTGCCAAGGAAATCTTTGCCACACTGAAAGACTTCACCTCTCCGGCCCCAAGTTCAATCAGTGAAACCTCCTCTCAGGACCTCTGCTCAGCAGTCACTGTTCTTCAGCAACAAGATCACTGAATTTACCAGCCCCAACCAGACCTCTCCACCCTTGCGGCCTACCTCCCCATCTCTGCCAACACCCAGAGGACCACGCTGCCACCTAGCCCACCATCACCACTCAAGAAACCACATCGACCATGCAGTCCATATGCTCCAGGGCACCCTTGGACCCCTCCCATCACCACTTCTTTATCAAAGGACTGGACCCCATCTGTGCTTCCCTCACACCAATACTCAACTCTTGTTGTAGCCATCTACCCAAATGCCTGGAAACATGCTACAGTACTCTCCTCCTCATGAGACCCTCAGCTGACCTGGAAGACTAGCCAACCACTGGCTTATCTTACTGCTACAGCAAAGGTCATGGAAGAGAAGATCAACAAACACTAAGCACCTTACTTCACTGACAGATACCTTCTCCACACCACTCAATCTGAATCCAGGCCCATCCACAGCACAGACCACCGTCATCACTGCCATAACTGCCATAACATCCATTGATCACAAACAGAGGAAATATCATGGCCCTCATCCTACTGTATCTTTCTACAGACTTCAACGCCTTCTCCCACCCCATCCTTATCCAATGACTACATAAAGCAGGTATCTACTGTCCGACATGTCCCTCGATTTGCTCCTTTCTGACGGGCCATAACCATTCAGTCAGCCTGGTCTCCTTTATCTTGGACGGCATCAACCTCATCTGCGGAGTTCCACAAGTATCCTCACATATTCTATGCTGATGACACCCAACTCATATTCTGCCTCTCTGACAGAACGCCAAAAACCTGGACCAATTTCTCCACCTGCAAGGCTGATGTCGCAAGATGCATAAAAACCAACTGCCTAAAGCCCAACACGGATAAGACAGAAGTAGTAATCTTTGGCAAAGGCCCTTGGCTCTGGGACTCCACTTGGATGTCTACCAAACGTGGACCCTACCCGTCCTGATAACCCATGTAAAGAACCTCTGAATAGTAATCAACAGACGACTCACAATGACCGGCTAAGTGAAAGCTGTCTCCATCTCCTGCTTAAACATACTCAAGGTGCTAAAGAAGATCTTCAAATGGCTCCCCATCAACACTTGCCAAACTGTCACCCAAGCCCTCCTCAAGAGCAAGCTGGACTAAGGCAACACATTCTATGATGGAATCAATGCTCAACTGGCCAGAAGACTCTAGTCAATACAAAACTCTTTGGCCAAGCTCACCACCAACCTTCCATCTGCCCTCGGATCACTGTGCACCTCAACAGCTCCATGGCACACACCCCACATATGTAGAACCAGATCTGGCAGTTGTGCCTTCTCCAACTTTGCGTGTAAAGCCTGAAATCACCTGCCCCTGCACATCAGAGTCTTCTCCTCAGTTCTTCAATTCCTCAAGAAACTGAGAGCTTGGCTCTTCACATAGCTCTGACCTTGACTCAGCCCTGCATCATCACCCGGCTACCCTCCCAGGTGAGTTGCACACTATACAATTATCCATAACGTATAACATGACATGACAGTCATGACACATATAGTATTCTGAAAACAGACTTTTAGATAACTAAAAAACCTCACCACGTTTTAAATTAATGTCAGTGCTGTACTTTTGTGTAAGCAATTCAGTCAAAACAACCTGGGGATTTTAACCGGCTCTGTGCCGCGGACGTAATGGTTACGTCCTGCGGCACAGTGCTTGTGTGCCCAGGATGTAACCATCACGTCCTGGGCACAGAGCTCAGAGGGAGCGCTTCCCTCCCACCCCTCAAAGGCAGGGATGGAAGGGGAAGCCCTTCCCCTTCCACCCCCCTGACCCGCTCCAGTGAAGTCTGATGACGTCACTGACCTCATCAGAGGCCAATTCCCCATCGCGCTTGAAGCTCAGCTTCCAGCGCGATCGGAAGAGAAATGCAAATCATTTCTCTTCCGATCATGTGATGGGGGCCTGAGAGGCTTCAAAGGAAAGGAAAGGAATTTCCTTCCCTTTGAAGTCTCTCAGAGCATTTCAAAAGCTGGATTGTAAAGCAATCCGGCTTTTGAAATGCCCACTAGACACCAGGGATGTATTTTTGGATGAAACTTTCAGGGGGGCAATATTTTTCAAGGCCTTTTCTGCCCCCCCTGGGTGCAGATCGGCCTATTGTTAGGCTGATCTGCCCCCGGGGGGGGGGGGGCAGAATCCACTAGGCGCCAGGGATCATTTTTTTTTTTTTTTTTAGTTGGGGAGTGACCCCTTAGGCAAGGTTCGCTCCCTAGGGGGCAAATTATATTTAGGCCATTTCTGCCCCCCTTGGGGGCAGATTGGCCTATATAGAAACCACTAGACACCAGGGTTTTGTTTTTTTATGCCAAATTCACAGAAGGGGAGCAACCCCTTAGGCAAGGGTCGCTCCCCGGGGGGGCAAATTTATTTTACGCCATTTCAACCCCCCATGGGGGCAGAAACCTCTAGGCGCCAGGGCAAATTATTATTTTTCTTTTTTTTTTGTTTAGTTGTTTTTTTTAGAGATGGGGGGCAACCCTTTAGGAAAGGGTCGCTCCCCTGGGGGGCAAATTGTATTTAGACCATTTCTGCCCCACTAGGGGGCAGATCGGCCGATTTTAGGTCAATCTGCCCCCAGGGGGGGCAGAAACCACTAGGCATCAGGGATCTTTTTTTTGCGCCAATGTCACGCAAGGGGAGCGACCCCGTAGGCAAGGATCGCACCCCAGGGTAGTCGGGGGTGTAAATTTATTTTAGGCCATTTCTGCCCCCCTGGGGGCAGATCGGCCTATTGTTATTAGGCCGCTCTGCCCCCGGGGGGCAGAAGCCTCTAGGCACCAGGGATAAAAAAAAAATGTTTTTTTTTTCTTTTTCTTTTGTTTTTTAGATGTGGGGAGCGACCCCTTAGCCAAGGGTCGCTCCCCGAGGGGGGTGGAGAAGCAAACTTATTTTAGGCCATTTCTGCCCCCTTCCCGAGGGCAGATCGGCCTATTGTTATTAGGCCGATCTGCCCCCGGGGGGGCAGACGCCTCTAGGCACCAGGGATACATTTTGGGGGGATTTTTTTTTGTTTTTTTTTGTTTTTTTAGAGGTTGGGAGCGACCCCTTAGGAAAGGGTCGCTATCCGGGGTGGGGGGCAAATTTATTTTAGGCCTTTTCTGCCCCCCCGGGGGCAGATCGGCCTATTGTTATTAGGCCTTTTCTGCCCCCATGGGGGGGCAGAAGCCTCTAGGCGTCAGGGATACATTTTTGGGATTTTTTTTTGTGGTTTTGTTTTTTAGAGGTGGGGAGCGACCCCTTAGACAAGGGTTGCTACCCGGGGGGGGGGAATTTATTTTAAGTCTTTTCTGCCCCCCCCGGGGCAGATCGGCCTATTGTTATTAGGCCGATCTGCCCCCAGGTGTGGCAGAAACCTCTAGGCGCCAGGGATAAAAAAAATGTTTTTTTGTTGTTGTTTTTTAGAGGTGGGGAGCGACCCCTTAGTCAAGGGTCGCTCCCCTGGGGGGCAAATTGTATTTAGACCATTTCTGCCCCCCTTGGGGGCAGATCGGCCGATTTTTGTTAGGCAAATCTACCCCCATGGGGGCAGAAACCACTTAGGCACCAGGGATTGGTGTGTGTGTATGCGTGTGTTTTCTATAGGGGGGCAGCCCCTTGGGCAAGGGTCGCTCCCCATGGGGGCACATTGCTGCTGGCCATATCTGCCCCCCATTGGGGGCAGATGGGCCTATTTTCGGAAGGCCCATCTGCCCCCAAGGGGGGGCAGAAAGCCCACCAGAGGCCCGGGAAGTTTTTTTTTTCAAAAGTTAGAGGGTGGGGGTATGGCCATACTCCCACCCCAAATAAATGGGGCCAACGTTATTCTGACCACCAGTGGGCAGATGGGGCAATTACCCCTGATCCACACTCCGGGGGGGGGGGCAGAAAGTCTACTAGATGCAAGGGAATTTAAAAAAAACAAAAAATATTGGGGTGGTGGCTACCACCAGTATGGGCCTGGTTACGCCCCCATCTCAACTGAAGGGGGTAACAGTCTTTCAGCTCTCCCCCACACTCTAAAACATCTTATCCCACAGCAAGCAAGAAGACATTTGATTATTTTGGGTTTTAGTTTTACATTTGGGCAATGAGAGCTTGGCTTACTCTCAAAATCGTCCCACTTGGAATGGTGAGGGCTGCACTTTATGGACTTTGGGACACTGCCATGTAGAACAATCCACAAGACCTAGACACATCTGAAAACTAAACATCTGGGTGATTCCCGGGTGGTGTGTTTCACATGCACCCGCTCCATTTTTGTACCCACAATCCCCTGCAAACCTCCAACTTTGCTGGAAAAGACACATTTTTCCCATGTTTTTGTGATGGAACTTTCCAGAATCTGCAGGAATCCACAAAATTCCTACCACCCAGCATTGTCTCATCTATGCCGATAATAATTCTGCTGCACTTGTCAGCCTAAAAATGTTTTTTTTGCAAACTGCCCTTTTGGATCCCCTTTGGTTCCCCCTCAATATCAACATGTTTTTGGCTCATCCCTTTCACAAGCACTTGGCCCACCTACACAAATGAGGTATCATTTTTACCGGGAGACTGAGGGGAACATTGGGTGGTATGACATGTGTGCCAGTGCGGTGATCCCACACAGAAATGTGGGATAAATGTGATTTTTTTAGATAAATTTAAGGTTTGCTGAGGATTCTGGTTAAGAAAACATTGGGGGATCCACGCAAGTCACACCTCACTGGACTCCCTCGGGTGTCTAGTTTTCAGAAATTTCTGAGTTTGGTTGGTTTCCCTAGAAGGCTGCTGAGCCCAGGATCAAAAACGCAGGTGCCCCCCGCAAAAACAGGTAGTTTTGTATTTGATAATTTTGATGTGTCCAGATAGTGTTTGGGGCATTTCCTTTCGCGGGCAGTAGGCCCACCCACAAAAGTGAGGTACAATTTTTATCCGGAGACTTGGGGGAACGCTGGGTGGACGGAAATTTGTGGCTGCTCTCTGATTCCAGAACTCTCTGTCACCGAAATGAGAAGAAAAGGTGTTTTTTCAGCCAAATGTTGAGGTTTGCAAAGGATTCTGGGTAACAGAACCTGGTCAGAGCCCCACAAGTCACCCCATCTTGGATTCCCCTAGGTGTCTAGTTTTCAAAACTGCGCAGGTTTGCTAGGTTTCCATAGGTGCCGGCTGAGCAAGAGGCCAAAATCCACAGCTAGGTGCTTTGCAAAAAACAGCTTGGTTTTCTTTGTGAAAATTTGATGTGTCCACGTTGTATTTTGGGGCTTTTCCTGTCGCAGGCGCTAGGCCTACCCCCACAAGTGAGGTACCATTTTTATCGGGAGACATGGGGGAACGCTGGGTGGAAGGAAATTTGTGGCTCTTCTCTGACTCCAGAACTTTCTGTCACCGAAATGATAGGAAAAAGTGTTTTTTTGGCCAAATTTTGAGGTTTGCAAAGGATTCTGGGTAACAGAACCTGGTCAGAACCCCACAAGTCACCCCATCTTGGATTCCCCTAGGTGTCTAGTTTTCACAAATGCGCTGGCTTGCTAGGTTTTCCAAGGTGCCGGCTGAGCTAGAGGCCAAAATTCACAGGTAGGCACCTTGTAACAAATTCCTCTGTTTTCTGTGAAAAAATGTGATGTGTCCACGTTGTGTTTTGGGCCATTTCCTTTTGTTGGCGCTAGGCCTACCCACACAAGTGAGGTACCATTTTTATCTGCAGACTTGGGGGAACGCTGGGTGGAAGGAAATTTGTGGCTCCTCTCAGATTCCAGAACTTTCTGTCACCGGAATGAGAGGAAAAAGTATTTATTTGGCCAAATGTTGAGGTTTGCAAAGGATTCTGGGTAACAGAACCTGGTCAGAGCCCCACAAGTCACTCCATCTTGGATTCCCCTAGGTGTCTAGTTTTTAAAACTGCGCAGGTTTGCTAGGTTTTCCTAGGTGCCGGCTGAGCTAGAGGCCAAAATCCACAGCTAGGCACTTTGCAAAAAACAGCTCTGTTTTCTTTGTGAAAATGTGATGTGTCCACATTGTGTTTTGGGGCATTTCCTGTCACGGGTGCTAGGCCTATCCACGCAAGTGAGGTACCATTTTTATCGGGAGACGTGGGGGAACACATAAATAGCAAAACAAGTGTTATTGCCCCTTGTCTTTCTCTACATGTTTTCCTTCTAAATGTAAGACAGTGTGTAAAAAAGACGTCTATTTGAGAAAAGCCCTGTAATTCACATGCTAATATGGGCACCCCGGAATTCAGAGATGTGCAAATAACCACTGCTTCTCAACACCTTTTCTTGTGGCCATTTTGGAAATACAAAGGTTTTCTTGACACCTATTTTTCACTTTTTATATTTCAGCAAATTCATTGCTGTATACCCGGTATAGAATAAAAACCCATTGCAAGGTGCAGCTCATTTCTTGGCTCTGGGTACCTAGGGTTCTTGATGAACCTACAAGCCCTATATATCCCCGCAACCAGAAGAGTCCAGCCGACGTAACAATATATTGCTTTAAAAAATCTGACATCGCAGCAAAAAGTTACAGAATAAAACGTGGCGAAAAATGGCTGTTTATTTCACCTCAATTTCAATATTTTTTTATTTCAGCTGTTATTTTCTGTAGGAAACACTTGTAGGATCTACACAAATGACCCCTTTCTGAATTCAGAATTTTGTCTACTTTTCAGAAATGTTTAGCTTTCTGGGATCCAGTATTGGTTTCTCACCCATTTCGGTCACTAATTGGAAGGAGGCTGAAAGCACAAAAAATAGTAAAAATGGGGTATGTCCCAGTAAAATGGCAAAATTGTATTGAAAAATTGGGTTTTCTA
Source organism: Pleurodeles waltl (assembly GCF_031143425.1). Classification (NCBI taxonomy): domain Eukaryota; kingdom Metazoa; phylum Chordata; class Amphibia; order Caudata; family Salamandridae; genus Pleurodeles; species Pleurodeles waltl. Next base: position 585,504,707 of record NC_090439.1, on the reverse strand, counting down.
ATTCAAGTCTGCCTGTTCCTGAAAGCTGGGAAGATGGTGATCTTGCCACCGCAAACCCTTTGTTGATGCCATTTTCAGGGAAACAAACACAAGCCGCTTTCTGCAGCCCTTTTTCCCCATTTAAAAAAAAAAAAAAAAAAATCACTGTATTTTGGCTAATTTCTTGTTCTCCTTCAGGGGAACCCACAAAGTCTGGGTACCTCTAGAATCCCTAGGATGTTGGAAAAAAGGGCACAAATTTGGCGTGGGTAGCTTATGTGAACAAAAAGTTATGAGGGCCTAAGCGCAAACTGCCCCAAATAGCGAAAAAAGGCTCGGCACAGGAGGGGAAAAGGCCTGGCAGCGAAGGGGTTAACTGACACATTTTCATTCGTCTGCAATAATTTCCGCAAAGTTCAGCTTGCACACAGGCATGATTTCCTCTACTTCCCGAAGAATGATGTAGTACTGAATAGCACAAAGTCAAAGATCTATGTTTTGAGAAGCACTGCACATGTGTCAGATACAACTGACAACCATGTTACATTGGCATAACTGTATCAACGAGCTAAGGCATGCCGTTTCCAGAAGTATTTGCAATTAATCAGTGATGGAGAACCACTTCAGATTTCTCCAGTTGCAGTCTTTGTTGAAGGGTGTCAACAATGCCTCAATAGTAACCCAGCAGATGATAGTATGAAATGGGCTATGGAACAACAGCATTAAGATCATTTGTAAAATATTAACAGCATCTGGTGAAAAGGTTAACGGTGTAGTTAACATATGAACCACCTGTTGTAATCCAAATCCTTCATCTCTAAAATATAAATTGATAAGAGTCAAATTTTAAAGACATAAGACCAATATATACATATCCGAATACAACATTGATGTCAAACATTGTACACAAGCAGTTACCATTTCAATTTTCTATTATGAATCATTTAAGCACAATAATATTCATTAATATGATTAATATTAACATTAGCCAAACTTGTTTTCAATCAATTTATGTCTGACTTCGTTGCCATTTTCCTTATCACTGTGAATTTGCTGGTGTCCACCCCTAACACCAGCCGAGGGCTGTGGATGGTAGTCATCATCTAGGATGAGTGATGTTTCACCGTAGGGCAGTGTTGTGGAGCATACAGATGATTGCCTCAGTATCGCAGACCTTGCCTTGGGAGTATATTAGAGCACCACCGAGCTTATCAAGGTTTTAGAATCAGGCCTTTAGGAACATGAAAGTCCACTCTACCGGTTCCTAGTGTGCTTCATTATAACCCCCTGCCAGTTCTAGGTTCCCTAATGGTTTTAAAAAGCATGTTCCACTAAGATAGCCAGCACACATGAAAAAGAAAACATGCAAACATCGCCGTCTCAAAATATAAAAAAAATCTGTGCGGTCAATACAATGCATTAATGCTAATGTCCAGTCACTTACCTACAAGGCAAGCTGCCCTTACTTAAAGGTCTGTCCGTGCTGTGGTATACCGCTGTTGCGAGGGACCACTGAGTCATAAGTGGAATGAAGAAACCTTGCACGGGCACTGATAATGAATTATTCTGCAGCGCAAACCACCTACACATTGTTTGAGTGAAAGTGTTTGCGGTTGAGGTATATCTGCTCTCTTTAATGAGGTGGAACCAATATTATATGAATAAAATCAATGGCACCTACCTCATGTGGTCTGCACCCCGCAATCTAAAAATCAACCTTAATGTTGTTGAATGATGACAGGCCCACAGGGACGTAGGCATAGAGTTGGAAGTGAATACTTTGGAAAATGCAACATTCCATTAGATTCTGCAAAAGTATCGTGAAATGAACCAGTGGCAGAGATGTGTAACACTTCCGTGATTTTACCAAAGGTCTGATGACTGTTGATATGAGAATATCAGCCACAACCATAGGTCTGTTTCTAATATGTTTTCCAAGGCCAATATTGCTCTGTAGTCCAATGTGTAATTCACAACGATGTGTCTTTCTTGTATTTTGTGTAAACACAGTGATTCGATATCGTCCATATCATCCACAGGCTCCATTTTGTTCCTGAGGAGGATCCTGTATGTTTCTGAAGTAATTAATTTAAAATAATTCTGAATACATATATGTCACAAAAAGCAAATAGAAGGGCTGCGTGGTATGTATTTTAATAGCTGTTAACGTGGCATAGACCATTTCGGCAGTCACCACAAATTTTAAAACATTGACATTAATAATTAATAATGAACAGCATTATATTTAGCCACTTGAAACACATACATTTCTCTTATGAAAAATCATTCTTAACGTCCCATACCATATCGAGTGTCACAGTAATAATAAGTTAGGTGAACATAAACGACATAGTACTGCATTTTACATAATCGTAAATATTTTCAGAATATTTGCATAAAGTAGAATTGTATATAAAAAGTGCCCATCATATGAAACGACACACTGCAAATTTCATGATGTATTATTGTGAGGCTCACCACATTTGTGTTACTTTTGTCCATCATTTTCCTATGGATATATCATAGCGGATCTGTACTGGATTGCTAGCGTACAATGAATGTTTCAGTGACACACTTGTTAAAGAAAATTATCTGAATCCATCATTGACCTAACACACAAACCAGAAAGGTGTGGTAATTTTAGGGCTTAAGACTACCCACTCAAAACCTATACCATCAGCACAAAACTTACTTTAATAATTTATTCATGCAAAATCACTTGATTAATCTATTAGTTAATCACAGTTCAAAAACTCAAAGACAAGTTCATATTAGACAAAATAGTTTACACCCACAATTACACAGTTTACATGCAATGCCAAGACAAAAAGACAGAATAACAAAATACTAAGAATGTCACCTGAATTAAATTTCTGACCTGGACAGCTTTGTGCATTGCGTTGGTCTCTGTAATCCGCTATGGTCCATCCGATATTAACAACAGACTTTGTCACAAAGGTAAAATGCCTTACCAAACAGGAGACAGGATATATATCAATAACAGTTGCTTTCATCATCCGCCATGGTGTCTCCGACCTTGGCATCAGTTGGTCGAAGTGTGGTAGATGCATGGCATTGATTATGCTTGACAAGGCCATGTAAAATGACCGATAAAACATGGTGGGTGATAGCAGCGACCATTAATGTTGGATTTTCTGTCTGCCACAGCAGGGTCATGAGGGACTTTAAGAAATGAACTCCAAGCTCCTACTTTGGCACCACGTGGTCTATAGCACCTCCCTCAATGCTGCGGCAGTTTTGATGTGCTGGGAAGAAAAAATACGGGATCCTGCTTCCAGATTCACTCCAGAGGAGGTGGAAACCCTGGATCAGGGATCTGTAATCAAATGCTCTTAGGTATTGACATATCTAATATGTTTGCAATTTAGGACTATGACCCCATGGTATTTTTTTATGATTTTGATATTAGAAATATTTGTAATACTCATTATGTCTGCAAGACAAAATTTAATTTCATAATAAAGTGTTTTTTTTATTAACTAGTGTAAATGTAGGTGGTGGCCACTCAGAAGTTGAAAGATTAATTTCACTATGATTTATGTTCATACTGTGAATTTATATGATTCTCTGTTCCACCTAAAATATGGTTGATAACATGTAGACAGGATTACATGTGGATTATCGAGCATGAAGATCATTTTCAATTAACTGTAGCATATTCTGTTTGTCTAGGACAGCGTGGGGTTGTACTGAGATGACCTCCAGTCTGCCAGATTTAGAGGTATTTGCCTTTTTGGGTGAGTTCTCCATGCATTCAGAAAAGCAGAAACCGCAATGGCTCCTCTGTAGACACTTTAGATTTACTGTTCTGAAGCCATTTCAATGCACCTGCATAGTAAATATTTTAGGTTTTACCTTAAAAATTAAAAGGGGCTTGTCGAACAGTTTATATTTACTTATTTGTCAATTTATATAGTGCAATTGGACCATTCAGTAGGAAGGTGATATACCTTGCAGTAGAAGTTAACAACATTTGAATTATGTCAGGATAGGTGGAAGTATTAATTAGAAAAAAATATAGACAACATAATTTTCATAAGAATAAAAACTGGGACTGATTCACAAAGTTAAGCTTACACTTTTGTGTAAATTTATGATTGTTTGCTATTCACTGTTCTATCTTTTTATGTGTGGAGACTCCACACTCATAAAGCTACTATTAGTGAAATACCTTTTTTGCAAATAGCAAACAATTGTAAACTGTTAGAAATGGGGTCTCTAGTTGGCAGTGGTTTGCACCCTGTCGAAGTAGGGACCCTCACTCTAGTCAGGGAGTCACACATCTAAGATATTCCCTGCTCACCCTCTTGGTAGCTTGGCACGAGCAGCCAGGCTTATCTCAGAGGCAATGTGTAAAATATTTGTATATACACACACACACAGAGTACCACAGTGAAAACCCTACAAAAGTACTCCACACCAGTTTAGAAATATAGCCAATATTTATCTGAATGAAACAAAACCAAAACAACAAAAATCCAGCATACATTAGTAAAGATATCACATTTTAAAGGTTTAAATGAGTGCTAATCCATAGGAATCAATGGTTGTTTCTTTTTAACACACCGTATCTGGAATGCGTCAAAAACAAAGCTAATGCAGGTTGCAGAGGAGGTGCGGCGCCTAAAAGCAAAGAGATGCATTTGTTCCTTACTGCGCGGGGAAGGTGATGCATCTATTCTTTCCTCGCAGGAAAGGCGATACGTCGGTTCTTTACTGGCAGGAGTGGTGATGTATTGATTCTTTCCTCGCAGGATAGGCGATGCGTTAATTTCCAGACACGCAACCTCAGTTCCTTACTGCTGTGCGGGGTCAATGAGAAATTGATGTTCCGGAAACGATGCGTGAAAAAGCCAGGTGCTCTTTGTTGATGGGGCTGCTGGCAGACAGGTGCTGCTTTGGTTCTGCAGCTGTGAGGCAGGCCCTGCGTCGATTCTTCAGCTGCAGGACAGGTGCAGCGCATCAGTGTATGGATTTTCTACTTCAGGTCACCAGTTTACACTTCCAAGGGCCCAGGTTTTGGTGTTGGCACCACTTGGAAAATCAAGACTTTCACCAAAACAGCCCAGGCACTGGCAGATGAAGTCTTTCATGTACCTGAGACTTCTTAACAGGAGGCAAACTCAGTTCAAGCCCTTGGAGAACCTTGAAAGCAGGATGTAGAAAGCAAAGTCCAGTCCTTTCACTCCCAGGACAGAAGCAGCAGGCCAGCACAACAAAGCAACAGGCCGAGTCACAGTCCATCCTAGGGCATTCAGCTCTTCGTTCTGGCAGAATGCCCTCAGTCCAGAAGTGTTCTAACTTTCTGGGGTCAGAGGTCCAGTACTCACACCCATTTCCACCTTTGAACTAGGTAAACTTTTATAGTGCACAAGACTCTGCCTTTTCTGCCCTGGTCCCAGACACACCCCATGGGGCTAGAGACTGCTTTGTGTAAGGACAGGCACAACCCTATTCAGGTGCAAGAGTCAGCTCCTCCCACCACTCTAGCTCAGGAAAACCCATCAGCCTGGTGATATGAGGGGCACACCTTAGCTCCCTTTGTGTGAGTGTCTAGAGTGAAAACACAAACAGCCAAACTGTCATCCCAACCCAGATGTGTATTCAGCAGACAGGCAGAAACACTAAATGGTTAAGCAAGAAAATGCCCACTTTCTAAAAATGACGGACCAAGGAGGCGTTGGGCCTTTTTATTGCCAGTAAGGTTAGGCCACCAAGAAATTAAATGCTATTAAAAAGATCTTTAACTGACACTAGTTGATACCATATTAAATTAGTGGGCATAGAAGTCAATTCTTGTGGCCGCATTTACTATTTTCGTATAAAATTGACATTAAGGTTTTTTTTGGCTGAACATGTCATACCTTTCGGAGCAACACTCCAATTTTTTTTTTTTTTTAAATACACTTTTGACCATGACAACCTAAGCAATTGACATACATATATCAGCTGAAAGTTTTTTGTGAAACATAGATTGTCAGTAATTAAATTCATACACAATGGCAATATCAGACACCATAAAATTCAACAAAACACAATAGACTAATCATTACTCAAATGAAGTGTCCCAGTTCGATGTTTAAAAATTGCAGGAGCTAACACTTTATACATTTAGTCCGCATTCCTACAATCTGAACATAGGGTTTGGAAGAACTCCTTTTCTATTTTATTTTATTTTGGGCATGAAAGGGACCTGGATTATTTTCAGTTCTTAAGATTCCCTTTTCCAAGCGAACTCTAGGCCAACTCCCTAGTTTAAAATGTCGATTTGTTTCGAGCCCACCAATTCAGGGTTCTCCTCAGGACCATGAACTGGCTGATATTCTTTAGTTCAAACTCTAATTATGTTGCCTGTTATTTTGAGTAAAGGCTTAAAAAGAAGGAGAATAAAGCCACCACTTTGTTTATGCTCCTTCAACACACAGCATTTTCGTCATCATTTGTTGAAATGAATACCTTTTAACCTAGTTTTTCTTTTTTGATAGGGCTTACTGATACTTCAGTCCGATCGCGATATATCCTGCGATCGACCGGGACCCAAATGTTCATCTGTAAAAGGAGACCAGCCATAAAAATCTCTGGTGCAAAACGAACATGCTTCTACTTGATCTTACTAACACAGGTGGTGCTATTACTATTGACTATAAAGGTTTATTGAACTTACTTTCATTATTTATCCAGTGCCAAACGTTAGTTCAATGCTCTGTCAGTCGCGCTCAGACCTTCCTATCCCGTTTTCAACTCATGGCGCCCCAACTATTGGAAGAAATCTAAGAGTGAAAAACTTTCTAAAAGTGGCATTTTCAAACCTACAATTCAAAAGCCAACTTCACCAAAAGATTTTTAAATTGTGAGTTCAGAGACCCCCAAACTGCATATGTTTGACTGCTCCCAATGGTAAATTATACTTAAAAGATATTTCAAGGCCATCCCCTTCTTACCCTATTTGAGAGATAGGCGGTCATTCTGACCCTGGCGGTCAAAGACCGCCAGGGCGGAGGACCGCGGGAGCACCGCCGACAGGCCGGCGGTGCTCCAATGGGGATTCCGACCGCGGCGGTAAAGCCGCGGTCGGACCGGCACCACTGGCGGGCTCCCGCCAGTGTACCGCCGCCCCATTGAATCCTCCAAGGCGGCGCAGCTTGCTGCGCCGCCGAGGGGATTCCGACCCCCCCTACCGCCATCCAGATCCCGGCGGTCCGACCGCCGGGATCCGGATGGCGGTAGGGGGGGTCGCGGGGCCCCTGGGGGCCCCTGCAGTGCCCATGCCCCTGGCATGGGCATTGCAGGGGCCCCCGTAAGAGGGCCCCTACATGTATTTCACTGTCTGCTGCGCAGACAGTGAAATACGCGACGGGTGCAACTGCACCCGTCGCACAGCTTCCACTCCGCCGGCTCGATTCCGAGCCGGCTTCATCGTGGAAGCCTCTTTCCCGCTGGGCTGGCGGGCGGTCTGAAGGCGACCGCCCGCCAGCCCAGCGGGAAAGTCAGAATTACCGCCGCGGTCTTTCGACCGCGGAACGGTAACCTGACGGCGGGACTTTGGCGGGCGGCCTCCGCCGCCCGCCAAGGTCAGAATGAGGGCCATAGTCCTTGCAATGGTGCAAAAAAATGTAATAGTATTTCACTATCAGGACATGTAAAACACACCAGTAAATGTCCTACCTTTTAAATACACTTTACCCTGCCCATGAGGGTGCCTTGGGCCTACATTAGGGTTGACTTACATGCAGTAAAAGGGAAGGTTTGAACCTGGCAAGTGGATGCACTTGCCAGGTGAAAATAACAGTTTAAAACTGTGCACAGACACTGCAGTGGCAGGTCTAAGACATGTTTACAGGGCTACTCATGTGGGTGGCACAATCAGTGCTGCAGGCCCAGTAGTAGCATTTGATTTCAGGCCCTAGACACACATGGTGCACTGTACTAGGGACTTACTCTTAAATCAAATATGCCAATCATGGATGAACCAATCACCAATACAATTTAGACAGAGAGCATTTGCACTTTAGCACTGGTCAGCAGTGGTAAAGTGCCCAGAGACCTAAAGCCAGCAAAAACGAAACTCAGCACAGGTGAAGCAAAAGGTTTGGGGATAACCCTGCAAAAATGGCCGTTTCCAACATAAACTTACACAAAAGTGTAAGTTGACCTTTGTGAAACAGACCCGTGGTGTGAGTATATAGAAACAGTCTGGGAATTAGACTAATAATTTGAGATGGGTTTGGGATTAATAAAAATCTGAAACCACATAGATTTCATAGTGTTCAAACATTTAGAGCACTGAGTTTATAGGATCAGTATGGGAGTTAGTCTAGGAATCGCTTTAAAGGGTGAACCTAGAGCTGTTTGTAGATGACTTAGAGTGGGGGTTGTGTTCTGAGGTTGTGAGGTAGCAAGTTCCAGGCTCAAGTCACAGAGGTTCACAAAGGTGAAGGAAAAATGTGTCAGAGTACTTTTGGTTCCGTACCCTCTTTTTAGAGTCACACAAACCATTGAGTGGAGCCTCGGTTGGCTGTCCTGGGAGAAACTTTGAATGAGATCCCAACTGTCATTGGGCTGTCGGTCAAAGTATCTGCAAGGCCTGTCTAGGGCGGGCATTGTGATGTACTTATTTTTCTGTTTGTGACCATCAAGCTTTATATGTTGATCATCAATAGGTAGAAAGCACTTCATAACAGCCTTAAACATGGTGGATGGCCTGAGCTACTTACATGTATGGACAAATACCCTTCGGATCTTCAGACACATCTTTCTTTTGGCAGAGAGAGTGGATTTTGCACTAATGTTTGTAATGTGGATCTCCGCACTCTACGTTTAGCATGCACATTACCGTTTTTTAACAGAATTTTCTGTAGCATTGTGCCAACCTTCCCTGTTTAAAAAATGTAATCAAATATATATTACTTGTAATAGAGCAGACTGGAAATCTTCCTTGTTTTGATGGACTTCCCATTGAAAGAAAATTTCAATTAGACAATATTCTTTAAAATGTAATGAAATATACACTCTCTTCAGAAACTTCAGTAATGAAACCATGCAGATATTTCACTGCTTTAATATACATAACACTAGAAGAAGGGTGTGTAGTACAAATGCCACTATCACATAGATCAAAAAGGCAGGCAGAGGCATATTCTCAACCCCTGAGCATGATTGATACTTAGTGGGTTTTTAAATTTTGGTTCAGGTTAACTAGTACATTGTAGTACTTGTATTGCATTATGTAGACTTTATTTCTAAACACTCCAGTCTGTAGGCTCTTGATGAGAAGACGATCTGGTAGGCCATAGCCAAGTGTTTGCACACAGAGGGGGTCTACAAGCCCCACAGTATCCATATTATAACCCCTGGGAAGACCTCCAGCAGCAGAACTGGCCCATTATAGTGCATTAGTCGGCAAGGTCCACACAGCAGAAAAAGAAGGTGTGGTTCACTGTGACCTAACTCTAATGATGTGTCAGATACATGAGGTAGCCTACCCTGAGTTGGTGTGGAAACTGGAAGCAAGACAGGTCAGCTGCAAAGGGGTGACCGTCATACATGTCCTACAAAGCCATTGTTGAATTGCGCTGTGTCTATGCATAGTATTTAAACAATAATTATATTTTGGGGGTGCAATATTTAAACATTTTGTTGGTTGTACCACATTTCATTTAAAGTAGTTGCCATACATGTATTAAAGCTAATATCCTTATCAAACCTATGCACAAACTGCATTTTATAGTTCATACAGTAGTTCTACAGTGGTGCTACTCAGGTACTACAAAATGCTGTTCACAAACCTTCGGCCAGAGGCCTCTGTCTCTGCCTCTCCTATCTATTCTGTGCAGAGTTCTACGCCACAGTGGCACAGATCTCCACATACATAGGTATACATTTTAGAAGTTAATGTGGGATGACAAGGGGAATTAGACAAATTTAAGGATGCGTTTAGGGAAGGACATGTTAATACAAATATGCAAACAGAAAAGAGTAATACCATTACTTTTCAAAGATTACTACAGCTTTAAAGGTGTTGAAACAAGATCAAATGTACTGCAGCCCAGTCGTGAAATAAGTTAATCACCGTACATGGCCATTCACAGGTACTGCAGCACACTCCTACAGAAAGCAAAGTAGACAAGCCAATAAGATATTACCCCATAGGAACTAAGGTTTAATTAATTACATTATTTCAACATTTAAATATCACATACACACATGCATACTTGTATTGTTAAAAATTATATATGTATTCATTGATTGTTTTATTATTTTAAGTATGACTAATAAACAAAAATAAATGAATTTTCATACTTTTACAAATCATTTAAGTTAATTTTACTCTTAGATTTTAACATATTTTTTTAGTTATTAAACAAAAATAACAATGTTAGTGAGCATGGGAGTTGTTTCAATTATTGTTTAAACATTAATCTCCATAAAATAAATGAATTTAGTTAAATCAATGAATTATGTATTACACATTTAATTTGATGCATTAATGTCCTGTAAAAATTATTTTATTAGTTTCAGATTAAAATAAATATTTGAAATGAATTGACCTTTATATCATACGTTACAACTTGTGTTGTACATGTGTTATTTTTACAATTATGCAAGGGCACTGCTTTGGTCCTGTCCATCTTGGGGTCATGGTTTGAACAAACACAATACAGACACACACATACACACCCACACACACACACACACATTTATTTAAAGACAATATCCTCAGTTCCCTGAAGACAACAAGCAGTGCTCCATCCCTGGCAATCAGGTTTATTAGTGCAAGTTAATAAAACATTTTGGTTTCCAACAAAGCCTTCATCAAGTTAGAGGAAAAGTCAACATACTTGGGTAATTATAGTCACGCCATCATAAATATAGAAAATAAACTATGCATCTTTCGTTGTTTCCATATAGTAAGCGTTATTCTTTGCAAAAAAAGGAAAAAAAATACTTTGGCTGTGACTTTCATACTAGATGATTTAGGCACATTAAATTATCATATTGCTTACTTAGTTTCTTGAATCATTGCATCAGTAGCCATGTGAGCCTTCAGTTATAAACATAGAAAAAATTACTTATTGAATTACTTCAAGTCCAGTGTCTTCACCTATCCAGAAGCTCATTCTCATAGGTAGGCAAACCCATTAGTGAAATATATCGATGACATAGTCCAATCAAATTTAAACCAATGGTTAGAAGTTCTAGGCCCAGAGTGCAACAAACCATAGCAATGGCACAAGAAGAGACAACGATGCAGGGAGGCAGAGCAACCCATGCCAGCTAATGACAAAGAATGAAGCATAGAGGAATAGAGGCACAGTAGCCTATATAAATGGTAGAGGAGCAGCAGGGGTGCTGACCCATGGACAAAGCAGCTCACCACCATTGCTAAACAGAGGAGATAGGCTGCACAAGTTACAGGTGGATCTTCTCTGAGAAAGTGCTGCTTTTCGCAGGAAATAATAAGCCCCACCAGTTTTGATTATTTGCTTGTAATGGTGATTTCTGCAAGGGCCTCAATTCCACATAGCCTACTGCTTGCCACCCATCTGGGCACAGCAGTGCCCTCCTGCCAAGGTGCTGAGGCCTGCATTCAGTAGACCTGTATCTTTTCAGAGAGGGCACTATTGGCTGTACAACACTGAAGCATTAGACAATAAATTATGCAATATGTTGACTTGACCTCCGATAACACCAGAAGAGCATTCTGAGTACCTGGAACTGTCACTCTCAGTCACAGATAAACCTAAAAAGTTGTGTCTCCCACCTTTGTGTCTTACAAGCCTCCAAAGAAACATACCAAGAGGGGTTGCTGAATACTTTATCAGTGCCCCAACAACTGCACAACATGGTGCTGGTATATTACCTTTGGACGGGGTGAAAGGGACTAGTGCTAGGGCTCCAACAGTGCTAACTAAGGAAGATTTGAGCCCATATTTATACCTTGTGACAAAAACCAGCGTTAGCGCAGGTTTGCGTCAAAAAGTATAGCACTGGCTAACGGCATTCCAAGACGCCAGCCGGGTGCCATATTTAAGGAATGGCGCAAGCCGGCACTAAGGCCTGGTTAGCGTTAAAATACATGACGCTAACCGGGTAGGGGAGGTGTAGGGAAAACTGGAGGTTGTGCGTGAAAGAATGGCGCTAGTCAGGTTAGAGTCAAAATAATGACTCTAACCTGACTAGCGCTATTGTTAGAAGCACAACCCCCATGGACATGACTCCTGTCTCAGTAAAGACAGGAGCCATGCCCCCCAGTCCAATGGCCATGCCCAGGGAACCTAAGTGCCCTGGGCATGGCCATTGGGCACAGTGCCATGTAGGGGGGCCAAGAAAGGCCCCCCATGACACTTTAGAAAAAATAATAATTTACTTACCTGTACTTACCTCTAGTTACTTGGGATGGGGTCCCCCATCCTCCGCTGTCCCTCTGGTGAGGGTGGGAGTGTCCTTGGGGCCTGGGGAGGGCACCTGTGGGCTTATTCCATGGTGTTCCACCATGGAAATAGGCCCACAGGTCCCCTAACGCCTGCCCTGACCCAGGCGTTAAATAATGGGCTAAGCAAGCTTAGAGCCATTATTTAGGCCCACCTCCCTCCCGTGTGTGATTCTTGCACGGGAGTATAAATAAGGTGCCTGGGCCTTTCAGTCATTTTTTGCCCGGGAACCCCTACCTTGCATCTCATTGATGACTTCACAATTCTTCTCTTATATCCAAAATGCCCACAGTACAATCCATTAGGAAGCAAGATGTCTTGACACTTCAATTTCAACATCCATGTAGAGATGTCTTGGCTGCAACAACGTAGTAGAACAAGTGCTAGCAAGGACTGCATGCATCACAAAGGGAGTTATGCCTGAAGATCCAAGAACGCTACCACCTCTCTAGACAAGGGAGAATTTGTGGATTACTGGGAAACATAGATTAATAAATGTTGTATACAAGGTATTCGATTTCCAGTCTGTATGTTTCTAAGAGTAGGGGAAACTGAGGATGTTAACGGTATTCCTTATTTTCCCGTTCTACAGAAGACAAGTAGAAACTCTACTCATCTTCTATAAAATAATGCATAGTGACTCAACTTGAGTTGGAGGTAGTTCTTCTAAACAAAGTAAGAGCTGTTAGTGCTTCTGTATTTTGTAAGATCCTTAAATGTCCTTGTGTTTTGAGGAATTTCCAGTTACCTCTCAAAGCATAGAGAGCTTGTTAGGGAGAGATATACAATTAAATACATATTCACAATTGCAGTTACATTTAGAATTCCCATAACAAGTTATTTTAAAATACCTCTTTATCTTGTAGAAATCCACCACAAACTGCAGACCTTCTAGACCCCAGAAGTGATGAGGCAGGGTGTGGAATCTTGTATCTCTGTATTCTCTCTTATGCTATTCCTGGTACCCTAATTGTATCAGTGGTGCTCGTATCTTAACATACAAGATCATTGGTGGGAATGCAGAGAGAGAGAGTGGGAGAAAGAACGTTGCCTTCTCTGGACCCTTGCACAAAATTAGTGCCACATCACATCTTGCGCCACATTTTACTGGTCTAGTCATACCATCAACAGCCCCCTTTAGATTTTCACAGTGATTTTGGGCTACAGCTTTGCATGAAATCTAGAATCCACTTGCAATGATTCACATCATTTCCTTGAACATCAAGGGCCTGCACTCCCCCAATAAAAGAGTGAAAGCATGGCACTCCACACTGGAAAATACATTTTACATCTTTACCTTCCAAGAAACTACTTGAAAAGAAAAAAGGAATCAAGCTTTAAAAACAAACTGCAACCTCTGTGTTTCCAGCCAATGCCCACCACTAAACATAATGGGTTTCCTCTCCTATTTTATAGAGCTCTGCAATGTAGTTCCTTGTCTAGTATAAAAGACAAGGAGGATGGTTGTACAATTAACTCAATATAGCTGCAGTCCGTGCCCCAAACACAGGCTAAGATATCTACCTGAAGCACTTGTTCAACAGTGACGGGCATCGCTGAAGATGGCTTGATATTTTGGGGGTACTTTAATTCACTGTGAGACCCTCTAATCCATAGATCTGGAAATTCCATGCTGCCAGCTCAAGAAACCTTTCTAAAGGTCTGAAAAATAGTGTAGAAGAACTAAGGGCCCGATTTAGAGTTTGGCAGATGGGGTTACTCCATCACAAACGTGACAGATATCCTGCCCTCAATATTACGATAGTCATAGGATAAAATAAAATCGTAATATAAGGGACAATTTGTGACAGAGTAACCCCATCCGCCAAACTCTAAATCAGCCCCTAAGTCTTGAAGATGCTTGGCAGAGAACACATGGGGACCTCCAAGATTGCACCTGTTTATATGGAAAAAAGTGACGCACCGGCAGCACAAGGGGCTTGTAAATAAGCCCCTTAATGTCTTAGCTACTCATAGAGCTGGGATAACTGCTTTTCCTCAAGAAGATAAAGCATGACCAAGGCGATAAGCCAGGCCCAAATTTAGCACACTGGCTAAAGCAGAAAAATTAGAAACCTTTTGTCCTTTAAATTTTTACGCATTAATGGTGTTTTACTTGCCTCAAAGGAAGATGAATTAAATTCTTCTCTGTACTTGTCTGACACCTCCAAAGGACGTCGAACAGGGGCCCTGTTATGGTTATGTTTTTAACTTTTACCTTTTTTAAAGTATAGATGTTGGTTATTAGAGACTGGTGTTGAAATGTAAAATACACATTCATATTAATATTGCCACACGATAATCAACTTTTCCAGAATATATTCATTTTATTTCATGTGCCTCAAATCTCTTGATCAGTTTGATTCTTGTTCATCGTTTTAAAAAAAAAACAGGGTTTCACAGTATTGAAGTGAAAAGGTGCCAAGGCCTTTTCTGCTAATTGTTTATTCTGAAAGATTCAACAATTAATAGACATAACCTAGGAACAGATTGTGAAAAATAGAGATGAATTTGTGCCAGAGACTTGCCCATGCAGATTCATATCACCTTCCTTTGCTGATGGCTGTAGGGAGGTATACTTAGCCCTCACTTTGTGGGCTTATCGGTCTTCCTTTCAATGCAGAAGAGAATAGTAGACATTGCTATTTCACAGAACATTGGCTTAATTGTTTGGAGGAGGTAAGCAAGTGTGATCCATCTTTGAAACTCGAATTAGGCCCTTTCTTTGGTTCTAAGATTAGCTTATTAGTTTAGCCATGGGGCTGAGGTTGGGATTGTAAATATTGATATAAAGGACGCTTTTTGATTTGAACAATATGTTACAATATTTCTTACTGTTCACACTTCTAGTAAACTTTGTGGCTACTGTTTTGCTGTTTTTCCTAATAGTTTCCAGTCACATTGTATGCACAAGGATAGGATTTTGAATTTACTTTAAAAATAAAACTTTAAAGTGCATCCCTTATTTTCCTCGTGATAACTCTTTGGATTAATCATTACCTGAAACACATCTCACCCAAATTTTACTCTGTGGATTGTGGGGTGGCTTTCTGTCTTGGGATGGAATATTAACAAAGTCCTTAGTGCCAGGGAAATCTAAAGTGGCTATATGAGGCCACATTCCAGAATGTTGATACAGGAAACATATTGGGCCTCCTGGATAAATTGGATAAACTCAAGCCCCCAATCACAGCTGCTGAAAGGGCTGGAGCCATAAAGATTCTTAAAATAAACTAAGGCCTAGGTCTTAAATGATTCATTGAACACTTCTAAAAACATTCATGAACCACCGGGTCCTAAACCTGACAACACTGTAAAACTCTTTCTCTGACAGCTGGATGGTTCTATTTGATATAATAGGCCCTGACCAGTTTGGCTTTAATTTCGCTTCAATAAAAGGTGACAGATTCATGATGATATAAAGTGAATGGTTCACCTGGTTGAAAAGATCAGTATAAAGAATGCCCCAGCTATAGTGGTTTATTTAGACTCAGAGAAAGCCGTCAACTCGATTGTCTTGCAAGTTATAGAGAGAGTACTCCAGGGAGTGGGGATTAGGTATTAAGGGCCTGATTTAGAGTTTGGGGGAGGGGTTTCTCTGTCACAAATGTGACGGATATCCCGCCCCCCATATTACGATCTCCATAGGCTATAATGAGATCTTAATACGGTGGACGGAATATCCGTCCCTTTTGTGATGGAGTAAACCCCTCCGCCAAACTCTAAATCAGGCCCTAAGTCTAGGCTTATCTTCCCAGGGCAAAATCAGATGCCCCACAGGCACACACCCTTTTTTAGCTGGGTCACTATGTCTGTTGAATACTTGTGTGTCATTAGTACTCCTTCAAGGGCAGAATGTGACAGTGCAACCGTCCCTAAGCTACTGCCAAAGAAACATAATAACTTTAATCACTGGTCTCTCATTTTCCTCTCTTGACTGGGCAGAATCCATGTAATTAAGAATAATATTTTACCTTGAATCTTAAATGTATTCAGAGCACAGCCCATTTAGAAGAATAGGGACTTCTTTAATTAGCTGAATAAACAAATACTCTGCTTCATATGGAAACTCGTGCAGTGCAAACATAGCTCACAAAGGTCTCCATTATCAAGAGAAAGGGGGGGGCTTGGTGATTCCAGGTTTCTTAATGATGTTTATAGAGCAGCACATTTGTGTGTCCTGGTAAGTTGGTCTCTAAGAGAGACATATAATATTTAGCTCCATATGAGGCAACTACTGGCTATGGTACTTGGCATATGGGAAACAAAGGAAAACAGCTATTTTTTACCTAAGCACTCCTATGAATACAACCCTCACAATCTGTGACACAACATGCATACACTACAGACTCACCTTCATTCTAGAGCCCGTACATACTAGCCCCTCATTCATGCTGGACCACCCCATGGACGTTTGCAAAATGAAGGCAGGAGGATGTATTATGGTAGCAGACTTATTTGAGGGATACCATTTAATCCTATGAAAAATATAACATTTTTACAACTTAGAACTGAAAGATTATACTATGCCCATCTCAGACACTGTGCTATGCACCCAGTGGACAAGGCAGCAGCACTTAGTAAATACACCTAGTGTGAGAAATGTATAGAGACTATAGGGTGCCCAGAGGTGAAATCTCAAATATCCATACAATACTGCTTGACACTTTGAATTACCTCTATTTGACATACATGGAATAGTTGAACCATATATTGGGCAGAGCAAATCTGGAAAAAAAAATTAACTTTTTATTGACAGGTGTTTCAGTGAGGAGGGACAAACCCAAGTTCAAAGCAAAAAACATGTAGGAGGGTGTAGAGTTTCAGAGACTTTAGGCTGTCTTCCTTTGGATCAGAAGGCTGATAATAGACTTGAATGTGGCTACCGCCTAGCTGCTCAGCAGCCGGAGTGGCTAAAACTTCTATTAGAAAATATTCTGGCTGAGATTCCTGAAGATGCAGCAGGCTCAGGAGAGAAATTCTGCATCAAAGACTGCCCAAGATTGAGGAGAGTTTTGAGCAGCTACCAAAGCAGATCCAAGACGCTGAGCAGAGAATCAGAGACGTAAAGGATAAAATTGTGCTATTCCACAAAAGACATCACGCTTGAGCAAAAAATAGATATTCCAGCTAGAGAGCAAGGTTGAAGCGATGAAGAATCATTCTAGATGCTTTAACCTGTGATTTATTGGAATCCTGGAGGGCAACCAGGCTCAAGAGACCATTCAGAGTGTTCCACAGTTAATTGACCGTGGCGGTCAGTGATAAAGTGGCAGTAATACCGCCAACAGGCTGGTGGTAACTACCACCAAATTATGAAAATGGCAGTGATTTCTCTGCTAGACAGCCAATGTACCACACCGACCACCATGGCGGAAACAACAGTCACCATGACGGTAGCCGCCTACAGCCAGGCGGAAGACAAAGTTCTACCCACCATATTATGACATGCCATGCCCTTTTCCGGGGTGGTACCAATGCCATCAAAAGCCTGGCGGAAACAGACCTCAGAAATTAAAGGACTCACCATTGGAGACACAGGGAAGAACCACGCCGCCATGGAACCAGAACTGCAAGTCTTTCCGATGATCTACGTCATGCTTCACCGCGAACACCAACGCCGGCGAAGAGGGCGACGGTGAGTACAGCCGCCTAGCACACAAGGGGGGGGACGAAAATGACAGTGACACACACACGCACCACGCACACCCCATACACACACACCATACACACAACCAGCTGCACCAAAAAAACTATTGATCCCCGTAAATCGGCTGAATAATGCAAGGACAACAGAAATTGACTCAAGTGATCGTAATAAGATCAACATCAAAAATAATAAGTCAATGTGGCAATGCAACAGATATGTACAAATGTACAAAAAAGGGACACTGCCCAGTCCACAGTTCACAGGGGCCACATGGCCACAGAGCAAAGTCCAAGGCCCCACTCGATCCCTGCACCAATACGGAGAGAACACTGCAGGGGCATCAGCTGGCAAATAGGCAGGCACCTCAGGGGGAGGGGAGGGCACCTCAGCCGGATGCAGAAACAAGACCACTGGTTCAGGAGGAGGCAACATGCCCATTACTCTGTCCTGGGGAGTGCAAGGCCATAGTCTCTCGAGAGGTTGACCTGCCCACTGGTTCTGGAGGGGGCAACATGACCTCTGCTTGGTCCTGGGGAGTTCAATGCCACAGTCTCTCAGGTGGGTGACTTGCCCACTTGTTCTGGAGGGGGCAACATGCCTTGTGCTTCGTCCTGGGGAGTGCAAGTCCACAGTCTCTCAAGTGGGTGACTTGCCCACTGGTTCTGGAAGGGACAACATGCCCTGTGCTTAGTCCTGGGGAGTGCAAGGCCACAGTCTCTCAGGTGGGTGACTTGCCCACTGGTTCTGGAGGGGGCAACATGCCCTGTACTTTGTCCTGGGGAGTGCAAGGCCACAGTCTCTCGAGTGGGTGACTTGCCCACTGGTTCTGGAGGGGGCAACATGCCCTGTGCTTGGTCTTGGCGAGTGCAAGGCCACAGTCTCTCAGGTGGGTGACTTGCCCACTGGTTCGGGAGGGGGCAACATGCCCTGTGCTTGTTCCTGGGGAGTAATGGGCCACAGTCTCTCGAGTGGGGGACTTGCCCACTGGTTCTGGAGGGGGCAACATGCTCTGTGCTTGGTCCTGGGGAGTAATGGGCCACAGTCTCTTGAGTGGGTGACTTGCCCACTTGTTCTGGAGGGGGCAACATGCCCTGTGCTTGGTCCTGGGGAGTGCAAGGCCACAGTCTTTCAGGTGGGTGACTTGCCCACTGGTTCTGGAGGGGGCAACATGCCCTTTGCTTGGACCTGGGGAGTGATGGGCCACAGTTTCTGGAGTGAGTGACTTGCCCACTTGTTCTGGAGGTGGCAACATGCCCTGTGCTTGGTCCTGGTGAGTGCAAGGTCACAGTCTCTCGAGTGGGTGACTTGCCCACTGTTTTTGGAGGGGGCAACATGCCCAGTGTTTGGTCCTGGGGAGTACAAGGCCACAGTCTCTCAGGTGGGTGACTTGCCCACTGGTTCTGGAGGGGGCAACATGCCCTGTGCTTGATCCTGGGTAGTGCAAGGCCATAGTCTCTCAGGTGGGGGACTTGTCCACTAGTTTTGGTGGGGGCAGGCCGCACAGCAGCCCATGGAGGCTGGAGCATATGGCGTCCGCCAGCGGTGATGGCTGCACTGTGGTGGTGGTAGTGTGAGGCTCCTGCTAGCCCCTGCACCCTACGATGGCTGCACTGTAGTGGTGCTGGTAGTAAGATGCTCCTGCTCAGCCCCTGCAACCTCCGATGGCTGCACTGTGGTGGTGGGGGTTGTGGGATGCTCCTGCTCTGCCCCTGCACCCTCTGATGGTTGCACTGTGGTGGTGGTGGGGGTTGTGGGAGGCTCCTGCTCAGCCCCTGCACTCACTGATGGCTGCACAGCCACGGCTGGTGGTGGGGGCTCTGTGACAGCTGCTCTGCAGGCTCATTCCCCTTCTTGCTGGCTGGTGCAGGCTCCTTCCCCTTTTTGCTGGCTGGTGCAGGCTCCTTTCCCTTCAGTATTTGTGGCCTGAAATCCTTTCCACCACAGGTAGGTGCAGATGAAGCTGGGCCCGTGGACTGTTTGGCTGAGGTGCTTGGCTGGGTCCTTGATACCCTGGCCATATGTGCAGGAAGGGGGGTAGGGAAGAGGTCAATGGTGGAAAGGAAAAGCTTTTTAGGGACATTGGGGCGGGAAGAGGGAGAGATAATGGGAGTGGAGGATGAGGGAGTGGTTGTTGGAGGTGTTTGTCTTCTGGATTTGGGTGCATCTGCATTGGTTGAAGGCTGTTGTGAGGTGGATGACTGTTGGGTGTCTGAGTGCTTGCGTTTGTGTACTTTAGGAGGGGGGACAGACACGATGGGAGAAGACACAGGGGACGTGTGCATCGATGTTGTGGAGGTGTTTGACAGTGAGGTGTGCGTTCTTCTTGGTGTGGAGATGATGCAGGTAGTGGATGATGATGTAGTGCATGCAGGAGTGTAGACGTAACTGGGTGGAGGAGGAGGAGGACGTGGAGACAGTGGAAATAGTGGATGTTGTTGTGTCTGCAAGTGGATGCTGTTTGTGTGAGTGCCTGTGGGATGAAGTGTGGTGCCTGTGACACTCCTGGGTGCTGTCTTGTGTGCACGCTAGTCTGGCTGTGTGCTTGGGATGGGTTGGGGTTGAGGAGAATGGGACTGGGAAGTGGTAGTTGGAGGGAGGACAGTTGAAACAGGGACAATGGCTGCCATCATAGAGGAGGCCAGAGCCTGGATCGATCTCTTCTGGGCCGCCAATCCACTGTGAATGCCCTCCAGGAACACATTAGATTGCTCCATCTGGGCTGCCAGCCCCGGGATGGCATTCACAATGGTTGATTGCCCTACAGAGATGGATCTCAGGAGGTCACTAGCTTCCTCACTCAGGGCAGTAGGGCTCACTGGGGCAGGGCCAAAGGTGCCTCGGGTGGAGGAGATGCCCACCTTCCTGGGTGAGCGGGCATGGGCAACTCACTGAGGGACTGCTGGGAGGGCAGTGCTGGTACAGGGGTGGCAGCTGTACCTGTAGCCGGGGTGGTCGCAGAGGTGTCCGCCACCACCAAGGAGCTCCCATCGGAGGAGGTATCAGTGTCTGCATTGTCCCCTCCAGTCTCCGCTGTCGTGCTCCCCTCGCCCTCCATCCCACTGGTGCCCTCAGCGTCGGTGGACTCTGCCTCCAGGGTCCTGTGGGATGCAGCTCCCTCCGTCGCCGGTGCCTCTGCTCCTCTGCCATGTGATGCTAATGCACATAAGGACAGGATGACAAAACAAGAAAGGGGGGGAGAGAGACAAAGGATACACTGGGCCAATGACTGCACCAACACCACCATTGGCGTATACAGCACCCCACATACAGGGAACAGGCCTACGCACTATGCATTGCACTACCAGTGATATGGCTAGCCACCAAGACATGAGGAGGAGCACACACTGCCAACTGCAGCACACCAGGGATCCAAGCAGCCCTGACCAGTAGTGGATGCTAACAAGCTAGGTAGGCAGTATTTCCCCTTCAGACCCTTAGGCACCAGGGGACCTATGCTTCTATGTCTGGCCTGGCCTAGGGGCACCCTAGGACACACCCCCACCATCCAGGTACCACCCCTCCAGCCGTGAGCTTCAATGATGGCCCCTGTACTCATCCCCTTCTGGCTGCTGTGATGCCCTCAAGCACCCATCCAGCTCTGGATAGGCCACTGCCAGTATGCTGGCCATCAGGGTGGTCAGGGTTCAACAGGCACCCCTTCCTCGTTGGGAGGCCATCCCCATCTGGGCCTCTGCAGTCTTCCGTGCACAGCGTCTCAGGTCCTCCCACTGTTTCCGACAGTGGGTGCTCCGCCTGCTATAGACCCCCAGGGTCTGCACTTCCTTGGCGATGGCATGCCATATACCCTTTTTTTGATGGGCGCTGACCTGCAGAGGGAATACAGACAGGAGAACACCATTAGCCAAACAGTTCAGCCTGTACCATGAATGACCCACCATACAAGTTTCCATCACTATTGGCACACACATAGCCCAGCACTCAACGTGTACCCAGCCAAGAGGACATCCATCCCCCCTCACACGATGCCTTCACACACACCTCTATACATTCATGCCACATGCATCGTGCCCACAGTGTACTCACCTGTTGGTCTGGAGGCCTATACAGCAGTCCATACTGGGGTAGGACCCCATCCACTAGTCTCTCCAATTTCTCTGAAGTGAAGGCTGGGGCCCTTTCCCCGGTCACACGGGCCATGGTAGGTTCCAGACACAGGTCACAGCAGCACATGCAGTGTTGGTCCTCTCCTATGGAGGTTCAGGAAACAAGTGAGGAATCAGATAGAAAATGCGGTCACGTCCGCGGCGGTGCATACCATCACCGCTGGCGTAGATCACCATTGGCCATTGTATCCCATAGGGCCCAATATTAACCAACGAGGAATTGCACGGTGGTTCCCAACCGCCTCCTGCCACGGCGCACAACGTCAGCGGCATTACCTCACTTCCACCTGTCCCTCCACACAGGACAGGTGGACGCCATGTCAGGGGGGGTAGGCCTATGGAATAATGCTGCATCACAGGATAAATAGGCACATACTTGATGAATCACACGGTCCCATAACATGTTCACAGATTGCAACTCCATTGTTCAGTTTGTGACAACCTCCGCACTCTTTTGTCCCTCAGGGTCCTACCGCTGCGGATGAATAGGAGATGGAGACATATCCCATGTACAGACACCTGATGGACTTGGCTACACTGGAGGACAGGCACATTATCCTCACCTATAAACTGGACAGGGCCACAATCACAGAGCTGTGTGCTCAATTGGAGCCTGACCTGACATCTGCTATCCGTCATCCCACTGTGATCCCCCCTCTTGTGCAAGTGCTATCAGTTCTCCATTTCCTGACAACTGGTTCTTTCCAAGTGACAGTGGGCTTGGCAGCAGGAATGTCACAGCCAATGTTCTCAATAGTGCTGACAAGAGTGTTGTCTGCCCTGATAAAACACATGTGCAGCTACATTGCATTCCCCCAAGTTGAGGATTTGGCCACCGTGAAGACCGAGTTTTATGCAATGGGACATATCCCCAATATAATTGGGGTGATTGACGGTACACATAATGCATTTGTCCCCCCCCGCCAGAATGAACAGGTGTTCAGGAATCGTAAGAGTTTCCACTCTATGAATGTGCAGATGGTGTGCTTGGTGGACCAGTATATCTCCCACGTCAGTGCTAAGTATCCTGGATCAGTGCATGATGCCTTTGTCCTGAGGAATAGCAGCATTCCAAATGTGATGTCCTAACTACAGAGGCACAGGGTGTGGCTAATAGGTGAGCCCTGGTTCCCACCCAGCATATGTTGGTGCATGGCTATGGTGTTGGCCATATGGGATAGTGTGTGGCTAAATGTTGTCCCTCAATATTTGCAGGTGAATCTGGTTACCCAAACCTATCATGGCTGCTGACCCCTGTGAGGAATGCCAGGACAAGGGCAGAAGAACGTTATAATGAGGCACATGGGCGAACCAGAAGGATCATTGAAAGGACCTTTGGCCTGCTGAAGGCCAGGTTCCGGTGCCTCCATCTAACAGGTGGATCCCTGTGCTACTCACCCAAGAAGGTCTGCCACATAGTGGTGGCATGCTGCATGTTACACAACCTGGCCCTCAGATGCTATGTCCCTTTTCTGCAGGAGGAGAAGACTGGAGATGCCCCTGTGGCAGCAGTGGACCCTGTGGACAGTGAGGATGAGGAGGCAGAGGATGAGGATGTGGACAATAGAACATCTGTAATCCGTCAGTACTTCCAATGACACACAGGTGAGACAGTGCAACTTTACATTTCAATTACTTTGGTTGTATTCTGTGTGGCATTGGCATGCTGGTATTTCCCAATTCTATGCCCACTTTCTGTTACCTCTGGATATTCTTTTTGCAGATGTTGGTGATTTGACAAATACTCCTGGTGTGATAACAACAGCCAGCTACAGGTCATTAATTCTATGCTCATTCTATGTACAGTTCATTTTCAATGGTTGTACCTGTTTCAGTTAATACATATTTGAAATACATGACATACTCGAAATCAATTTTTATCAAAGGGTGTTTATTATGGTGCTAATACATACAGGGGAAAGTGCAATGGAATGGGGTGATGATGGAAGAATGTCCAGGGTATTGTTCCAGTCTGTAGCACAGGTGCATTGTCCATGGGGACATAGGAAGGGGAACAATGGCAGTTCAAGGTGGACAGGGTGACTGAGTGTGACACAAGGGGGACAAATAGGAGAGTCTCATTTCCTGGCTGGGTTTTGGCAAGTGTCTCTGGCTTCTGGGTAGATCGCGGCACCGTTTGCGGGGTGGTTCACCTTCTGTAGGGGGAGGGGTGCTGGTGGCCTCTGAGTCCTGTGGCGGGGCCTCCTGGCCACAAGTGGCAGCAGAAGTGGAAGGCTGTTCAGATGACTGGCTAGTGGCAGGGGCCCGCTGGTGGGACATTGCCTCCCTCATAATGTTGCCCATGCCTGCCAGCACCCCTGCTATAGAGATCAGGGTGTTGTTGATGGCCTGCAAGTCCTCCCTGATCCCCTGATACGGTCCCTCCTGCTGCCGCCTGTTCTCCTGCACGTTGTCTAGGATCTGGCCCATCGTGTCCTGGGAATGTTGATAGGCTCCCAGGATCTCTGAGAGTGCCTCCTGGAGAGTCGGGTCCTTGGTCCTGTCTTCCCCCTGGTGCACAGCAGTCCTTCCAGTGTCCCTGTTGGCCTGTGCCTTTGCCCCTTGAACGGTGTGCCCACTGCCACTGACCCCAGGTCCCTGATAATCTTAGGGGTGAGGTGTGGCCTGGGGTCCCTGTACAGGTGGGTATACTGCTGATTCACGTGTGCTGGGGACATAGGTGTGGGTATGCTGGGCCAGGTAGATCATCCAGATCCTGAAGACCAGAGTTACTGTCATCACTGTGGGCCTCTTCTGTTGGGGGACTGGATAGTGCTGACACCTCCTCTTCGGTGACATTGGCTGGGGTACCTGTGGGGATGTAAATGATGTGTTATGGTTAAGTGTATGACATATTGTACATCCCTGGCTTGCCCTCAATGGTTGGTGTTGCCCAGCCAGCTTTTACCTGTGTATGTTGGTGTATGGTGGGATTGTTAGTTTTCGATGCTGTGCATGCTTTAGTGATGAGTGTTCATGCAGGGCTGTGAGGGGTGTCCATGCATTGGTACAGCATGCAGGGCTTGGCATTGGGATTGAAGAGATGTGATGGTGGAGTGTGTGGGATGTAGTGTAGAGATGGGAGTGAGGGTATGTGATGGCATGCAGGTAGGGGGGTGAATAGAGTTGACTTACCAGAATCCAGTCCTCCTCTGACTCCGGCCAGGCCCTCAGGATGCAGTATTGCCAAGAGTTGCTCCTCCCATGCTGTGAGTTGTGGTGGAGGAGGTGGGGGTCCACCGCCAGTCCTCTGTATAGTGAGCTAGTGTCTTGCTGCTATGGAACATACCTTCCCCCCGTAGGTCGTACCACCTCTTTCTGATGTCGTCCCTTGTTCTGGGGTGCTGTCCCAGGGCGTTGACCCTGTCCACGATTCTCAGTCATAGCTCCATCTTCCTGGCTATTGATATCTGCTGCACCTGTGCTCCAAATAGCTGTGGCTCTACCCTGAACATTTCCTCCACCGTGACCCTTAACTACTCCTCAATGAAACGGGGGTGCCTTTGTGGTGCCATGGGTGTTATGTGATGTGTGTTGGTGAGGGTGTGTTGGGTTATGTGTTGGGGTGTGTGAAGTGGGGTGCGTGAGGGATGTGTGGGTGTATATGGTGTGTGTATGTAGTTGTGTCAGTGGTCTTGGTGTCAGTCTCATGCCAATGATTTGTAATCGTAAAGGGTTGTGGGTAATGTTGGTGTGTATTTTATAGTGGTGTGAGTGTGGGTGTGGTGTGTGTTTGGGTGTCAGGTGTGTGTTGTTTGAATTGTCCAATGTGGTGTTGTTTTGTCTGTGGGTGTCCATTGTGAGCGCGGCGGTATGTACCACCGACGGTTTACCGCTGTTGTATGTCCGCCATGGTGATTCGTGGGTCATAATGTGGTGGGCGTTGTTCTGTTGGCGTAACGGTGTGGGTTTTGATACCACCAGTTTATCATGATCTTTTGGGCTGGCGGATTTGTGTATGTGGCTCAATTCTGTCAGATTGGTGTATGTGTGTCATAATATCGTGAATGGATATCCGCCGCCGCAGTAAGTTTGCGGCCGTCAGCGTGGCAGTTAGCGGGATTTACCACCAGGGTCATAATGAGGGCCATAGTGTTTAAAAATCTCATATGACACTTTTTGCATTGGTGCATTTTCCCAAAGTTTTTAATGTTCTTTTCTGTAATTTGTATCTTTTCTGAAAATCAGCAATATATATATATATATATATATATATATGTATATATATATATATATATATATATGTATATATATATATATATATAACTGTTCAATTATTATCAGAGAAGCCCCGATATTCAACAGGATGTCTTTCGCTTTGCATGATTAGTACTGTGATAGCTTAAGCTCTAGATCTCAACATTGCAATTATGAATTGCATTTTGCCTAGCGTTTGTTGCACATTTCAATTTTGAATTGTACTATGGGAAGCATTTTTTTTTGCACTAGCTCACTTTAATGTTTTCTAGCGCTGCTAATGTATCCTTCCTATAGACAAGTAGCACTGTCTCAAAACTCAGCGATCATGAGATGTATCTTAATATTTGACCATGTTTTCAATTTCTTCAGTCTGTTTTATCAAGTGACCTGGTAACTTCGAGATGAGATGTCCTTTTCTTTTTTGTATCCTGCTCACTAAAAAAGTTAATTAAAAAAAGGTGTTGCAATAGCATGGTCAACCATAAAGAGCAGAGAAGCCCAAAGCAGCCCCTTAGTACCGTCAGTAAGTCTTTCCTCTCTGTTCAGCCTCGTCGCCATCTTGGGAAATGTCTCTGCTTCCTATGGGTTTCAGTGAGTGGTTTAGACACATCTACATGTATTGACTGCCTTATTTAAACAGGGACAGTGTGCAAACACATTCCAGACAGTAGGGTCCTTTCAAATGCGCTGTCTTTCTGTTGCTCTAGTAGTTTCTTTTTATTTTTGATCCAGGCAATGATCACAGTACTATGGTGTTATTTTTTAACCGCTTTCTGGAAGAAAGTCTCAACATGATTATATCATTACAGGAAAGAGATAAGACTTAATAGGAAAAACTATTGATTTCCATTTGTGCTGGCCAGATTGAAGTTTGAAACTCATCGATTAGAGCGTAAATGTGGAAGGGGTTATAATGTTGACTTGAAAAATTATCTATGAATGACCAAGGTATAAGATTAAAGATGTAAAAAAGCCTATTACAATCAGCAAATTCCCCATGCACCTAATTTGGCGAAATAATTTATGTTGTAGATTAACCTCAATCTCCTTCCGCACTGCAATATTACTGCTTCCGATGCTCTATGTGAAAATCTGGCACCTTTCGTCTAAATAAAATCTAAAGTATAAGAAATGTAATTGCTTATGAAGCAGTTCCTAAATCAACTTTTTGTGAGCTGGAGTCCAACCAAAGCATGACAGCGTGTGGGCTAGACATTTTCTAATCAATTTCTGGAGAACTCTGTTTGGAAACTATTATTAACAACCATCTCTGCAGCTCTCCTTTAAATCACGTCCTTGCCTCTTGGTTATGATCCTTTAGTATTTTTCTTGTTAATGAATGCCTGCCAATCTTTATCAACTCATTAGTATAGTTTTTCCAAACATCTGGGAGATGGCAGCTGTTAAACCTCTTTTTAAAAACGTAATCTTTAGACATTGCATATTAGAATATGTTTACTTGTAATATTGTTTGTTTGCCAACTTCAAAGTTACATGGAATCAACATAATATCCTTGACACTTTTAAGGCAGAATTTCGAGCAGACAGAAGTAATGATCTGGTGGTCGTCTCTGTTCTTGGGGATTTAATAAGATTGTTGGATAAGGAGATGGTGGGCTTGGTCCTCTTTGACCTGTCTACTGCTTTTGATACAGTCAGCCACAACACCCTGTTCACCAGACTCTTGGATGTGGGTCTTCAGTAATAGTGCCAGAGATCTTTTCTTGACCTAGTCCTATGTTCCTTCTCTGCTTGTATGTAATTTAGGGATCAGTTAGGGATTATGAAGGATTCTTACTTGTCGTTTGAATCACAGGTTGCCAAAGTTGCTATCTCACCAAGGCCCATATTTATACTTTTTTAGCGCCGCATTTGTGCCACTTTTTGACGCACAAAACGGCGGAAAATTCCAAAATGCAATTGTATTTTTTAAGTTTGCCCCGCTTTTGCATCAAAAAATGACGCAAATGCGGCGCTAAAAAAGTATAATTATGGACCCAAGTGTTGGACTGGCCTGTCAGGCACTCTGGCATTCTGGCATTGCAAGGTGTGCCAGCTTGAAAGGACTAGTGTGTGGCTGTTTTGTGATCCCGTTATTGCCCACAGGACTAAAACAAAATGTCCCCTACATTGGCCCCTTCAAGATGGCCCACCTGGCTATGCAAGACTGTTCAACAACCCAATTAAACACTGAGCTTCTTTCTTCCGTTTAAAATCCCTACATCATATCTTGCCATTTATTAAGAAAAATAATAATGCCCCTTTTATGAATGCCATAGTTCAATCTCATTTGGATTACGATAATGCCATTTTCTTGCCTGCTTCACTAAAATCTTGAATCTCCTTCAGCTAACTCAAAATACAACAGCACAGTTTATTTGATATATTCTAACAAATCGGCATGTTTTTTCTTTATTAAAAGAACTGCATTGGCTGACTATCCAAAGTAGGATATTTTTCAAACACATACTCATTCCCCCCGGGAAATTTACTAAAATTCTCTTCATTTTATTGCATCAAAATGTATTTTGCATAGACTTACGTACGAGATTTAAGATCTATCTTACAATTCCTTCTGGATGTACCAAGAGTAAGAACTGTGTCTTTGGAGGCTGCCTTTTTTCTGATGCTGCAACCAAAACAGAAAATTCTCTGCCTGCATTTTTGAATGCCCAATCATCACTCCTTTGTATTAGGAAAGTCTTGAAAACATACCTGTTTAGCTAAAAGGATGCAGCGTTATTTGTGTTTGTTTGTAGATATCAGACACCATGAAACACTGGTGTATGTTTTGCATTAAAATAATCATTGGCATATTATCATGTAACATTAATATAGCTTAACATTGCAGGGCAACGTTTGATTGGTGCCTAACCCCAGTGAAACATCACATACCTTATCCATCCACCAGTCTCCTTTGTTGGCACAAGCCTTTGGCTTCTGGGAGCTTTCCAGCACCTGTGGTGGAATTGCCCCTTAATCAAACACTACTGGGAGAAAATTCTTGCAACCATAAGGCGACTGCTTTGGTACCCCAACGGACATATCCTGCATTGCTTTGGGACTTACCGCCTCCTTCTGGAACACCATTCCAAAACAAATAAAATCTTCATGTGGAACTACATAGGGGAAGCGAAGCTCACCTTTGACACCGACTAGAAGAGAAGGAACCCCATGTATATAGCACAGTGGCACTCCTGCCTCTGAAACCTCATGGTGAAGAGCTCATAGCTCATGTTTTTCATAAGCAGTACAATAAGTGTGACAAGGTGTGGGATTCATTCATGTCATATCTTTCAGTGTGTGTTCCCTGTCTCACATGCCCCTCACCCCACAACTTTAAGCTCTAAACCTGTTTGCATTCTAATATTGGAGAAAGCAAGACATAAAGGGAAAACTTGGCTGAATGCAGAAGCCCTTCTCACTTTTTTCCCCAATTTTTCGCGGATACTGGTGTTTTCTGACTCTGACTGTGCCCTGTACACTGCTAACCAGTGCCAGGGCCAGTGCTCTGTTTAAAATGGTATATGCAAATTAGGCCTAATTATAATTGACTCTGACAACTCACCTATAAGTCCCTAGTATATGGTAGGGCACGTAGGTTTAGGGACCCCCGAGTAGCTAAGGTGGGTGCACTGCTGTGGTATCCATTGTCATTGTAAAGGCAGGCCTGCCTTGCTGGCTGCTTTTAAGTTAAAATTAACCCCAAATTCGACATTGGAATTAAAAGTACTTCCCAAGTCCCAAACTACCTTATTTTTGCATATAAGTCACCCCTAAGGTCTGCCCTAGGTGCCCCCTTGGTTGGGTGCAGTGTAAATAAACATAAGTTGAAGAGGTGCATTTTGGGAGTTGTGGTCCCAGACACCAAGAGGCAAACCAGAGCCTCTGAACCCTTGGCTGGTGTGGTGCATCACTTTCCTGAATCAAGAAACACATCTGAAAGTAAGTGTAAAAGTGTTACATCATGGGTTGCATGAACTCTGGACTTTGTCCCTGTCCAGTGTGACCCTTTTTTAACTCTTGTGAGCCCTATTTGCCTCTAAGGGCTTGTTTTACTTTTAATATTTAAAAATTAATATCGCCAGTTTCCTACATTGGATTTGTGTCATTTTGGTGTCATATTAAAGTTAAAAATATTTCCTAATTTTATAAGTTGGTTTTGGATTGTTATTATGTGTTGTACTTCACTTATTGATATTAGTGATATTATTATTATTGAGATTAGTGTTGTTGATATTAAATGCTTTACACACCTGCCTCCTAAGTTAATCCTAACTGCTTGTCGGCCAAGCTACCAAGGGTAGAGCAAGCATTCATTTACTGAGACCTTGACTGGGCCTAGTGGAGGTTTGTGGCTTATTGCTAAGTGTAGGTACCTAAAACCCACTTTCCAACACATCTTAACATAAAACTGGGCAGAACCAGAACACACAATAATGCATTTTCTCTTGAAAATTCAA
Source organism: Pleurodeles waltl (assembly GCF_031143425.1). Lineage (NCBI taxonomy): Eukaryota > Metazoa > Chordata > Amphibia > Caudata > Salamandridae > Pleurodeles > Pleurodeles waltl. The sequence continues at coordinate 585,473,839 of NC_090439.1, read as the reverse complement.
TGACAGTGCCTTCTTTATATGTATTGCAACAATTGACATTATTATTATTACATTATTATATGTGATTTATATAGCGCATAGCTAGCAAAAAAGATTTCCTGGTAACAGCACTCCAAGAAACTGTCAGGAATAAGGCTGTGCACGGTCCAGGTCCCGCCCGAAACTCCGCTGCGTGGTTTTGCGGCACTTTATGCGCACCACTTGTTATCCCCTCTTGTTCCAAAAGTGGCCATCAGCGTTGTCTGCCCTGTGGGGAAGCTCATGTAGCTGCAGGGTCAGGGAATTGGTGGACAAGATGCACTTATCAGTGCTATTCTATGAAGGGACTACAATTCCCATGTTTTTAGAGGCAGCAGCCATCTTGGGGTGTGGCAGGCCTATAAAGCTCAGCCACACCCAAGCACGTTGCTCACTATTTTGAAGACTTTGATGCAGTCAGACCTCGTGGGGGTTCCTCTGAAGAAGAGCAGATTTCCTGCATGGCAGATTGACGACAAATTGTAGTATCCTTGTTTCCATGGTGAATTCAGATACGAGTAGGTCGTACTCGTAGCGGTAAGATCTTGATAAGCGACAATCAAAGCGCTTCAGTCCACATGAGTAAAGCCCCCTTGGCACGGCAATCAAAGCGATTCAGTCCACATAATTAAAGCGCCCTTGGCATGACAATCAAAGCGCTTCAGTCCACATGAGGAAAGCGACCTTGGCACAGCAATCAAAGCGATTCAGTCTGCATGAGTAAAGCGCCCTTGGCACGGCAATCAAAACGATTCAGTCCACATAATTAAAGCGCCCTTGGCACAACAATCAAAGCGCTTCAGTCCACATGAGGAAAGCGACCTTGGCACGGCAATCAAAGTGCTTCAGTCCGCATAAGTAAAGCGCCCTTGGCACGGCAATCAAAGCTGTTCAGTCTGCATGAGTAAAGCAGCCTCGGCACAGCAATCAAAGCGCTTCAGTCCATATGAGTAAAGCGCCCTTGGCATGCCAATCAAAGCGCTTCAGTGCACATGAGTAAAGCGCCCTTGGCGTGGCAATCAAAGCACTTCAGTCCTCATGAGTAAAGCGCCCTTGGTACGGCAATCAAAGTGCTTCAGTCCACATGAGTAAAGCGCCCTTGGCGCAGCAATCAAAGCTCTTCAGTCCACATGAAGAAAGCGGCCTTGGCATAGCAATCAAAGCGCTTCAGTCCACATGCGTAAAACGCGCTTGGCACAAGAATGAAAGTGATTTAGGCCACATGAGTAAAGCGCCCCTTAGCATAACGAGCATAGCGCTTCAGATAAGACAAGTGAAATCGCTTTCTGGCATAAGGAACAAAGCGCTTCATGTATAATAATCAAAGCGCTTCATGAACAATCAACAAGGCTCTTCTGTCCAACGAATAAAGCGCTTTAAGTTCAATGAGTAAAACTTACAGGCCTATAGTTGTAAATGTGAAAGCATTTTTGGAGATAAGCAAATTATAGTTTCATGGTTTTTTGGAAAGCATAATATGTGAAAAGCATATTTAAGTCTTTGAGAATTTCTAGGCTGTGATCAAATGTTTATGTTATGAATGCATAGTTGTTACAGGATTGATATTCAGAGTATGACCATAGTCCAAAGCTCTTGTCATCTCTTGGTTCTGAGGTTGAAGTTTGTTCTTGCTCCATGATTCAAAGAAGGGACTTCGCCCTCAATTCAAAAGGGGTCTCAATCTGATATCACGGAGACGCCTTTAGTCAAGAGTCTATTGACGATTTATACTGCTCTGCCATGAATGAGTATATGCATATTTGTTCTAACCTTTTCTTTTCAGATCTCTCTCCCTGCATTTCCCTACCCTAATTCCCTGCCCCCTGCCTGGCTTCATCAGAACTCTGTGCTATAATAGCTTTCTGAGTTGGTGACGCCGGGAGGTGGGCCTTTTGTTCAGCACTGTGCAGATCTCGAGGAAAGGACACTGTGACAGAAGCTCAAGGAACAATAAGTTATAGACCAGGTTGTTTGAACAGCCAGGTTTTCAACAATTTCCAGAATGACAGGGGAGAATCACATTCTCTCATAGTTCACAAAAGATTATTCCAGAGTTCAAGCCCCAGGTAAATGAAGACACAGCCTCGTTGGTGGGATCTCCTTATTCTGGGGATTGCAGCCAGCTTCTGATGACTTGACCTCAGGGGGTGATTTGGCAAATAACGAGTGACTAGTGCTCTCAAATAAGTGCCTGCGGTATTATGCAGGCATTTGTGCATATAGCACAGTGCCCTAATTGCACATGCCGCTCAATGTGCAGCCAAAGAAGAGATTTTAACAGCCTGGCAGAGCTTGTGAACTTCTGGGGATGAAGCAGGAGGAGTGCAGCATCATTTTGCACCAATTGGAGGTGTTTGAGTAAAGATCTTGCACCCCCAGATATAAAACATTCCCAAATTCCAGCAGAGGTAACTAAGGCTTGAACTACGTTCGCTGAGCAGAGGTCGAAAGACAACAAAGGATCTTCTTAAGCCATTTCAATATACGAAAACAGGTGGCTGCTACCTTGGTAATCTGTTGATTCATAGTAAGTTCCTGGTCTAGCCAAACTCATAATTTGTTTTTACAACAGAGATAGGATTGAGGGGGTGGGGCTACCCAGGGAGTCAGGACATAAATGAGCACCTCAGGGTGTAGAAGGGTTCCCTATCAACAGGGCCTCTGTCCTGTCTCTGTTTAACCTCAAAGAGTTAGCACTCATCCATTCTGACACTTGTAAGAGACAGGAGGGCAAGGCAGCAGCATTCTGGTTATCCTTGGATGACAGAGATACCACGATTTGTGTATCGTCCGCATATGTAAAAAGTGTAAGGCTCCAGTTCTCCACAATGTCTGCCAGGGGTCTCACATATAAGTTAAAATGTAGAGAACTCAAGATGGAGCCCCGAAGTACACCTGATGTTAGAGAGTGTAATTTTTACCTATTTTGATTGGTATACACTTGAAAGGAACTGCTGTTTAGGAAAGATTTAATCCAGGCTAACGCATTGCCCTGAATTCACACTCCCTCAAGACTTTGGAGGAGTGTGCTGTGGTAAAGAGTGTCAAAAGCTGCACTGCGATCTAATAAGAGAAGTGCTGCAGCCCCACTTTTGTCCAATTTATACCTCAAATACTCCAAGACCCCAAGGAGAGCTGATTCAGTGCTGGGACCAGTACGAGATCCAGATTGATAAGGATGGAGCAATTTGTTCTGTTCCATGTGCCTTGTAATTTGCAAGTTCATGTGTTTTTCCAGCACTTTAGAAAAAATGGATAAAAGGTATATCGGCCTATAATTGGACCACACAAAGAGGGTCTGCATTAGAATTTTTCAACAACGGAGTGACTAATGCAGTTTTCCAGCTTTTGGGATTACCTCCTCTGGCAATGACTGATGTAATATTTTGACAACCTGCTCCAAATTTTGCTGGGAAAGCCTACCCATAATATCGGGGGCAGGGGTCCAGTGGGGAACCTGATTTAATGGATGAGAGAAAGAGTTTAACAGACAATGGTGGTCATTCCAACCCTGGCGGTTGGTGTTAAAGCGGCGGCCAAACCGCAAACAGGCTGTCGGGAAAAAAAATGGAATTCCGACCCTGGCGGAAACCACCAACAGCGACCGCCACATCAACACACCGCCCGCCACGGCGGTACAAACAAACAGCGCAGCGGTCACCGCCAACAGACAGACGGGAGACAATGTACCGCCCACTGTATCACAACCTACCAATCCGCCACCTTTTCTGGGGCGGTAGCCCCGCCGATAAAAACACGGCGGAAACAGCCATTTCGAAGGGAAAACGCTCACCTACATACAGCCCACGAGGAATCAGGATAGCATGGAACCCGAACCCAACATACTCCCAGCGATAGTGTACCTGCTCCTCTACCAGGAGCTCGAACGCCGGCGCAGAAGACAACGGTGAGTACTGCACCTACGACACAGGGGAGGGGGGAGGGGGAAGGGGAAATTATCACAGGTACACACATACGCGACACACCCACCCTCACCCTCACCCACTACAACACACACATCAATGCATAGCAACACATCAGAGTGACACCCCCCAATCCCCCCGGAAGAATGCAAAGACAAAAGGAAATGATTCTAAACATTGGAATATATTGTATTACTGCCAAAAATATATATATACACATCAAAAAATCTTATATACATAAATGTACAAGTCCAAGCATTGTAGCAGGCATTGTTCGTGGACCACTGGGCCCAAATCACATGGGCAAAGCCCACACAGGATACCTGACTCCAACGGAGAGAACACTGCAGGGGCATCAGATAGCAAAACTACAGGCACCTCAGGGGGAAGGCAAGGGGGGGCACCTCAGCCAGATGAGTGCACAACGCCAGATCCACGAGGGGCCTCCATGCCCACTGTTCAATCCTGGGGAGTGCAAAGCCACAGTCTCACAAGTCCAGACAGTGGGTGGGCTGCCCACTGTTCATTCCTGGGGAGTGCAAAGCCACAGTCTCACAAGTCCAGACAGTGGGTGGGCTGCCCACTGTTACATCCTGGGGAGTGCAAAGCCACAGTCTCACAAGTGGATAACAGTCTCCACTGGTTCTGGAGGGGGCCTGGTGCCCAGAGTGCTTCATGCAGTCCTGCCCGACACAGATGCGGGCCAGCCCCTGCCGCTCATGGGCCAGCGGTACTTGAGATGAAGGGCCCAGTTCAGCGGTGCTTGAGATGAAGGGCCCAGTTCAGCGGTGCTTGAGACGGCGGTGCCCAGTTCAGCGGTGCTTGAGACGGCGGTGCCCAGTGCAACGGTGCTTGAGACGGCGGTGCCCAGTGCAGCGGTGCTTGAGAAGAAGGGCCCAGTGCAGCGGTGCTTGAGACGGCGGTGCCCAGTTCAGCGGTGCTTGAGATGAAAGGCCCAGTGCAGCGGTGCTTGAGATGAAGGGCCCAGTTCAGCGGTGCTTGAGACGGCGGTGCCCAGTTCAGCGGTGCTTGAGATGAAGGGCCCAGTTCAGCGGTGCTTGAGACGGCGGTGCCCAGTGCAGCGGTGCTTGAGATGAAGGGCCCAGTTCAGCGGTGCTTGAGACGGCGGTGCCCAGTGCAGCGGTGCTTGAGACGGCGGTGCCCAGTGCAGCGGTGCTTGAGACGGCGATGCCCAGTTCAGCGGTGCATGAGACGGCGGTGCCCAGTTCAGCGGTGCTTGAGATGAAGGGCCCAGTGCAGCGGTGCTTGAGACGGCGGTGCCCAGTTCAGCGGTGCTTGAGTTGAAGGGCCCAGTTCAGCGGTGCTTGAGATGAAGGGCCTAGTTCAGTGGTGCTTAAGACGGCGGTGCCCAGTGCAGCGGTGCTTGAGACGGTGGTGCCCAGTGCAGCGGTGCTTGAGATGAAGGGCCCAGTGCAGCGGTGCTTGAGACGACGGTGCCCAGTTCAGCGGTGCTTGAGATGAAGGGCCCAGTGCAGCGGTGCTTGAGATGAAGGGCCCAGTTCAGCGGTGCTTGAGACGGCGGTGCCCAGTGCAGCGGTGCTTGAGATGAAGGGCCCAGTTCAGCGGTGCTTGAGATGAAGGGCCCAGTTCAGCGGTGCTTGAGATGAAGGGCCCAGTGCAGCGGATCCGGCCATGGCGGGGAGGTCATTTGCCACCTGTCCTGTGGCTGGCGGGGCTCTCCTGCCCATCTGTCCTACGGCTTGCGGGGCCCTCCTGGGCAGCTGTGCCAGGACTGTTGGTGGCCTCCTGCCCACCTGGGATGGGGCTGGTGGGGCCCTCCTGGCCAGCTGGGCTGATGGTGGTGTTGTCGGGCGTGCTGCCCTTCCCAGCCTTCCCTGATCGCCTGTGGCCCTTCCCCAACTTGGGCGGTGTGCCAGCTGTCTCCACACTTCCTGCCGGAGCCATGGTAGGGGTTTTAGTCCCTGGTGTTTTCACCCTCTTGCGCCGGCCACTGCCTATCTTGGGATGTTTCTCCGGGGGTGGGCTGCCCGTGCCTTGGCTTCGTACCGAACTGGCTGCCCTGGAGGGTGGGGCACTCCACAGTCCATGGCAGACTGTGATGACAGGGGCCGGTTTTGTCGCGGCTGAGGTGCTGACTGTAGTCCTATGACATGGACGGGGTGGGGGAGTTGGGGGAAAGAGGTTGAGTTTGGACAGGAAAAACTTTTTAGGAGCAGTGGGACGGGTAGGTGTGGTGGGAATGGGAGTGGAGGAAGAGGTTGTGGTTGTAGGCGTTGTAAGTTTGGTGTCTTTGGGTGCAGGTGCTTGGGCTGGAGGCTGTCGTGAGGTGGATGGCTGTTGGATGGGTGGCTGCCTGCGTTTGTGTATCTTGGAAGAGACACACTGGGAGAGGACACAGGGGACGTGTAAATGGCAGTGGGGGTGGTGACTGCACGTGTGCGTGGTGTTTTGGTGTGTGTGCTGCTGAGGGACGTAGTGGCTGAAGATGTTGTGCATGCAGGTGTGAGTGGAGACGTGACAGGGAGGGAGGAGGGAGACGAGGAGGAGGGGGACACAGTGGAGGCAGTGGGTGTTGGTATGTCTGTATGTGGATGTTGCTTGGGTGAATGCCTGAGTGATGTGTGGTGCTTATGTTTGCCTGAGCTTCCCTTGGATGTTGAGGTGTGTGCAGGCTGGTCTGATGGTGTGTCTGGGATAGGCAGAGGTACAGGTGATAGGGTATGGGTGGAGGAAGTTGGAGGGGGGAGGCTAGAGACAGGGACAATGGCTGCCATCAGTGCTGAAGTCAGAGTCTGCAACGATCGCTGAAGGGCAGCCTGACCAGAATGAATGCCCTTCAGGTATGCATTACTCTGGTGCACCTCCCTTTCTACACCCTGGATGGCATTCAAAATGGTAGACTGCCCAACAGTGTGCGTCCTCAGGAGGTCAATGACCTCCTCACTGAGGGCAGCAGGGGTGACTGGGGCAGGGCCTGAGGTGCCTGGGGCAAAGGAGATGCCCACCTTCCTGGGTGAGCGGGCACGGGGCAAACACTGAGGGGCTGCTGGGAGGGTGGCGCTGGTGCAGTGGGTGGCGGCTGTACCTGTTGTTGCGGGGGGCACAGATGTTGCCGCCACCACAAGGGAGCTCCCTTCAGAGGACGAGTCGATGTCACTGATGTCTGCCCGAGTCCCCGCTGTGGAGCTCCCCTCGCCCTCTGTCCCACTGGTGAATTCGGAGTCCGTTGCATGGCCCTCCATGGCCATGTGGGATGCAGCTCCCTCGTGCTCCGATGCCACTTCTCCTCCGCCTGATGATGCTAATGCACACATGAACAGGAAGACCACAAAAAAGGGGGGGGGGGGAGAAAATAAAGACATGTTGAGTGTATGCATTTGCGACACCGTTGGCGGACAGGACAGACACAGAAGCCCCCTGCACTACGCCGCGCACTTGGGGTCGACTATTCAATCCGCGGGACATGGCCTACAAGCCTATGGACGACATCTGCACACATAGATGACACAGGGCCACGAATAGCTGTACTAGGCACCCTACAGAGGTGGGGTGCGGGGGCACAGGGCCATGCCTTACGGAGGGGCCTAGCCTACAGAAATCGCCCTGGCCTAGGGATACCCACAGCCCTCCTCCCCCACCCAGACACCTCCACTGCGCGCAAAGTCAACAGAATGAGAGTGTACTCACCCCCTTGTGTCTGCTGTGATGTCCTCACACGCCCATCCAAATCGGGGTAGGCCACCGCCAGGATCCGGGACATCAGGGGGGTCAAAGTCCGACTGGCACCCCTCCCACGTTGGGAGGCCATCCCCAGCTGAGCCTCCGCTGTCTTCCTGCTCCAGCGGTGGATGTCCTCCCATCTCTTCTGGCAGTGGGTGCCCCGTCTGTGGTGGAACCCCAGGGTCCGGACGTCCTTGGCGATGGCACGCCAAATATCGATCTTCTGGTGGGCGCTGACCTAAGTCAAATGTACAGGGGGAGAAAAATAGTCATCACCTTCTGCATATTCAATGTGAGTGGCCCCCCATCCCTACCCTTGCCATGTGGCACATGCTCTCACCGTCGTTTGATGCATGCCTCAATCGCTCCCCTCCCCACCATCTTTCATCCACCCCACTCAACACAGGCGTTGCCCATAAAGCATGCTCCCTCAGTACTAACCTGTTGGTCTGGAGGACCGTAGAGTAGCGCGTACTGGGGGAGGACCCCATCCACAAGTTTCTCCAACTCCTTAGCTGTGAGGGCAGGGGCCCTTTCCCCAGTCGCATGAGCCATTGTCTCTTCCAGACCGAGGTCACAGCAGCACTTGCAGTGTAGGTCCTCTCCTGTCGAAGATCAGGTATCGAGTGATTAAGCAGATAGAAAATGGCGGTCACGCCCGCGGCGGTGCGTACCGCGGCGGTGCGTACCGCGACCGCCGGCACACATCGTCATTGGCTCATGAGACCCATAGGGTTCAATGTTAACCAATGCTGCTTTGCGCCGCGATCTTTGACCGCCTACCGCCAAGGTGTGCCACGCCAGCGCATTTACCTCACATCCCATTGTCGCACTTCACAGGTCAGGCAGCCGCCATTTCAGGGGCCCACATGGCTTACTTTTTACTGCATCACACATACCTAGGCCTTGCATCAACACTCATACAAATCATTCAATGGAGTGAGAATCGTGTTATGTGCAAGCTGTGGTTACGTACCTGTGGGTTGATTGACTCTGTGCTCGCTGTTGTCCTTCATAGGCACCGTCTGCTGGGACATGCGAGGAGATGGCGGAATCTTCCTGTGTACAGACCGCTGGTGGAACTGTCGACAATGGAGGAAAGACACGTCATACTGACATACAGGCTTGACCGAGCCACTATTCATGAACTGTGTGCCCAGCTGGAGCCAGACCTGATGTCACCAATCCGCCAACACACAGGGATGCCCCCTCTAGTGCAGGTGCTGTCAGTGCTCCATTTCCTTGCAAGTGGGTCATTTCAAACAACAGTGGCCATATCATCAGGGATGTCCCAGCCTATGTTTTCCAAGGTGTTGTCCAGAGTGTTGTCTGCCCTGCTGAAACACATGCGCAGCTACATCGTTTTCCCTGAGGTGGGGGATTTGGCTACAGTAAAGGGTGATTTCTATGCCCTTGGACATATCCCCAACATCATAGGTGCCATTGATGGGACCCATGTGGCTTTGGTTCCCCCCCACAGGAGTGAACAGGTGTACAGAAACAGGAAGAGTTATCATTCGATGAATGTGCAGATAGTATGTTTGGCAGACCAGTACATCTCCCATGTTAATGCCAAGTTCCCTGGCTCAGTGCATGACGCGTACATCATGCGGAATAGCAGCATCCCTTATGTGATGGGTCAACTCCAGAGGCAACGTGTGTGGCTAATTGGTGACTCTGGTTACCCAAACCTGTCATGGCTACTGACCCCAGTGAGGAATCCCAGGACAAGGGCAGAGGAACGCTACAATGAGGCCCATGGGAGAACTAGGAGGGTGATCGAGCGGACCTTCGGGCTCCTGAAGGCCAGGTTCAGGTGCCTCCATATGACAGGTGGATCCCTATTCTACTCACCAAAGAAGGTGTGTCAGATCATCGTGGCCTGCTGTATGCTTCACAGCCTGGCTTTGCGACGACAGGTGCTTTTTCTGCAGGAGGATGGTCCAGATGGTGGTGTTGTAGCAGCTGTGGAGCCTGTGGAGAGTGAAGACGAGGAAGCCGAAGAAGACGACATAGACAACAGGAACACAGTAATACAGCTGTATTTCCAATGACACACAGGTAAGAATACACACCGGCATATTACATATACTTAAACACTACTACCTCTCTACTGTCTGTCCTTTTCCCCCAGTGTATGGTAACTGAGTTGTGACTTTCCCTTCCGATTTCAGAGATGTGGGCCCCACTGCGTGACATCTGCTTTGTTTCCCCATGAACTACAGCTGTGTGACATTGGTATGTTGGCATCACAATGTAAATAAGCATTTTGGCACGTTAAAGTCTAATAAATTTGTTCAAAATCACAGCCAGACTCCTGATTGTTTTGTGCAATAACTGTGTTTATTACAGTGCTCTATATTGGTGGGTGGTTGCAAATCGGTGAGGGGTGATGGTGAAGGATTGTCCATGGCAGAGTCCAGACTATTTGTATCACAGGTGCATTGTCCAAATGCCTGTGGAAAGTGGAGCAGGGGCAGTTTAAGGATGGACAGGGTGACAATGTGGGACAGTGGGATGACAATCAGGGAGGTATCCTTTCCTGGCGGGGGTCTTGGCTTCTTACTCTGTCTTCTTCCTGGATCTCAGGGCCCGCTTGCGGGGTGGTTCTCCTTCTGCAGGGGGTGGGGTTCTGGTGGCCTATTGGTCCTGTGGCGGGGCCTCCTGTCCACTAGCGCCGGCAGAGGTGTTAGGCAGTTCTTGGCCCATGCTAGTGTCAGGGGCCCTTTGTGGTGCCACAGTGTCCCGCAATGTGGTGACTACCAGATGCAGAGCCCCTACAATGGTGCCCAGGGCGGAACTGATGGTTCGTAGTTCCTCCCTGAACCCCAAATACTGTTCCTCCTGCAGGAGCTGGATCTCCTGAAACCTGGCCAGTACCATCGCCATCGTCTCCTAGGAATGATGGTAGGCTCCCATGATGGAGGAGAGGGCCTGGTGGAGAGTGGGTTCCCTGGGCCTGTCCCCCCCCCCTGTCGCACAGCAGCCCTCCCAGTTCCTCTGTTTCCCTGGGCCTCTGTCCCCTGGACCGTGTGCCCACTACCACTGCCCCCAGGTCCCTGTTGTTGTTGGGGTGGTGGGTTAACCTGGGTGCCCTGTAGTGGTGGACACACCGCTGATTGACGTGTCCTGGGGACAGAGGTATGGGCCCGCTGGGTGGGTGCTGTGCTGGTGTTCCCAGAGGGGGGAAGGTCTGCTGTGGCCTGTGGCTGTCTGAGGGGAACCGACTGTCCCGAGGTCCCCGATGGGCCGGGCTGGTCATCTAGATCCAGGTCGACAGAGGTGCTGTCATCACTGTGGGCCTCTTCTGGGGGTGGAGTGGACATTTGTGGACCCTCCTGCGCGGTGATGTGGCGTTCAGGTCCTGCAGGGGTGTAAAGGGATGGTTATTGCATCTGTGTGTGTCATAGCGTGCAATGGGTGGGTGCCCGTGTACCCCAGTGCTTGCAGTCCTGTGTGGGGGCTTTTGTGACGGTGGTTTGGGGGGGATGGGGATGTGCAGTGGGCATGCTTTGGTGATGGGTGTCCATGCTTTGTGGTCGCATGCAGGGCTTGGGGTTGGGATGGGTGGGTTGTGATGGTGAGACATTTGCAAGGAGTAGGTGTGATGGGGGTGAGGGTGTAGGTGGGGGTATGAGTTGGCATGCTGGTGGGGTGGGGGGATGAAGTAGTGAAGATGAGACTTACCAGAGTCCATTCCTCTAGATACTCCTGCGAGGCCCTCAGGATGCAGGATCGCCAAGACCTGCTCCTCCCATGTTGTAAATTCTGGGGGAGGAGGTGGTGGACCGCCGCCAGTCCGCTGAACCGCAATGTTGTGCCTGGATACCATTGAACGCACCTTCCCCCGTAGGTCGTTCCACCGCTTCCTGATGTCGTCCCTATTTCTTGGGTGCTGTCCCACAGCGTTGACCCTGTCGACTATTCTGCTCCATGACTCCATCTTCCTGGCAATGGAGGTGTGCTGCACCTGTGTTCCGAAGAGCTGTGGCTCTACCCGTACGATTTCCTCCACCATGACCCTGAGTTCATCCTCAGAAAACCTGGGGTGTCTTTGCGGTGCCATGGGGTGGTGTGGGTGATGTGTGGGGTGGATTGTGCGGTGCTAAGTGTGGTGATGTGTATTGGTGTGTTGTGTGATGTGCGTGGTAATATTGCTGGGTGAATGTAATATGCGCGTCTGGGTGCTCGGATATCTATTTCTCAGTGCGTGGTACCGATTCTCTAGGAGTGGAGGTTTGTGGGTGATGTGGGTGTGTGTTTTATATTTAATTGGGTGTGTGGGTGTGGTGTGTGTATGTGTCTCAGGTGTGTGTATTTTGAATTGTCCAATGTGGCTGTGTTTAGTAAGAGTGTGTGTATTTTGAGTGCGGCGGTGTGTACCACCAATGGAATACCGCGGTTGAAAGACCGTCGCGTGGATTCGTGTGTCGTGATAGTGTGGGCGTATTTCTGGTGGCGTGACGGTGGAGGCTTGGTCATCGCCAGTTTCTCGCTGACCTTTGGTGTGGCGGACTTTTGTGGATGTCTGTATTTTGGCGGTTTGCCTGTTGTGGGTCAGAATGACTGTGGCGGTTTACCGCGGCCGCGGCGGTATGGTGGCGGTCTTCTGACAGCGGTAAGAGGCTTTTACCGCCGATGTTGGAATGACCCCCAATATGTACTGAGGCTGACAGTTTCCAAGGTAGTATTTACTTTGGGAATGTTTGCTTGGTCATTAACCTCAGCTGTGTTGGAGAAGGGTAGCCTTAATGTCATCAATCTTTTCAATAAAGAAGTTGGCAATTTCTTCACACTGTATATGGGAGAGTAAAATGGTTGGAGTCAAATTTGTAAGCTCTGAAAGTGACCTCACAAATTTATAAAGAGTCTTAGGGCAGTTTTGAGTTTTGGTAATTGTATCTGTTAAATAAGAGTCTTTAGCTTTACCACAATTTTTATGGTAAAACTTTAAAGCATTATTGTAAACTGTCTTATCTCCATTACTATAAGATTTGCGCCAAGCTGTTTACATACTTTTTTGTCCTTGTATAGAGAGGCACTGAACTATGGTGCCAGATGTAAAGATCTATGATGCCTCTTAATGGTAGTGAGTACAAGAGTGTCCAAAGAAGATCTTAACCAACTGTCTATCTCAAATGCATCCTATACCACAGAATTACCTAAAACACGAGGAGTCTTCTCTAAAATATCATTCAACTTGGGAATATCTAGTTTTGTCCTGCTTGTACTACAAACTGCTTATCCAGACAGTGTGGCAGAAAATGTATTATAAAAGAGCAGGGAACTGCAAAATGGTCAGACCATGTCAAAGGTAAAGGTATGTCAGCCTGAGCCGTATTGAAATTTGTAAAAATTGGATCCAATAAATGACCAGCCTTATGGTGGTTTATTAGTTTCAAATTTAAAGCCAAGAAATCATCAATTAAGGGCATAGCCAAAGTTTTAGATTTATCCTCTAGATGTATGTTCAAGTCCCCAAGAACGGTGAAGTTGGCATGTTTGAGGATAACTGAGGTCAGCCCCTGTACGAGATCAAAGCACCAGTTACAGACCCTACCTAGAGGGCAGTAAATTAAGGCTCCCAACATAGTAAATTTCTTTGTCAGAGCAATAGAAAACATCAGGCCCTCGCAGTCAGGAATATTAAGCTTCTCAATTTTGCAGGGAGTCTTATCCCTGAATATAATAGCAATTCCTCCCCCTTTCCTGTTTCTACAATCTAAATGAGTAAGGCAATAGCCAGCCGGTAAAGATGCTACCATTTCAGGGATGGAAGCATCATTTAACCATGTTTCCATAAGGAACAAGGCACCTGGGTTTTGATCAATTAAAAAATCGAACAAGTCTTGTGGATGTTTCACCAGTGAGAGACAACTTAAACTCAAAAAATTGTAACCACCCATGTGTATTTCATTCTTTATTCTCACATGAGTGTCAGGGGCACTATCAAAATCCCTACTATAACACCCAGAAGTATTAGCTAGGATCAGAAAGTTAGGACATGAGTGATAAGCTGAAAAGGACAATATGTACAATTCTTCTCACCAGTTCAGACATCAACCGAGTGCCTGCAAGCTTGACATACAGGGGACCGTAGGTGCAGGCATGCTGAGGCCAAATACACATGTCTACCTGCCAACTGAGGGGCAGCATCCCTGGCCCCTGGGCCCATTCGGGTGTGGATGGGCACAGACCGGCTTGCCTTAGGCGCCCTTTCAGCCCACCAGCGGCGCGCCCGCATCACGGCCACCATTAAGCAGGCAGGCCAGTGACTTAATGGAAGGCAGGAAGGCTGGAGCACTAAGCACTCTTAGTAGCAAAAATGGCTGCCCAAAAACAAACTTCCTGCAATTTCCTTGACTTTGTTCTCTGTGCCCACCCAAAATACCATGCAGCAAAATAAGCCACAGATTAAAAAAAAAAATACATGGTCTACAGCTGAATGGGGGTGGGAGGGATTTGGGAATTTTAGTGGATTGCCTTTAGCATTCTTTGAAATATCGATAAAATATTCTTTAGCACCTGAATATTGACAATACTTGTTTTTATTTGAAAACTTAATAAAAAAAGATTTAAAAAAAATAAAAAATCGATGATCACTACAATTTTGTACTCCACAGTTACACTTAGTTAAGAAATTTGTTATACTCTCATGTGAGGATCATTCCATGTTTTATCAAATCAAGATGGTCTATCCAGAAACATTCATGTGTGTTCGTTTGTAGCTGTTATAATATTATTTCTAGTTTAAAGATAATTCGCAGTTGATTTGAAATGTAAGCTTACCTGTAAATTCTTTATTTTGATTGTTGAACCTATAGGCTTCACTAATGCTTCTTCTTGCCTGGGACCACCGGTGGAGCAGGGTCTTTAGTTATATATTTGGGTTACGGCATAATTCCTACCAACTCAATTAGGCATAAAGTTCCCGCTTTCTCACCTGGATCCGTTTCATAGACGAGAGTTACCAGGTGCTGCAAATCAACTTTTTCTTAACAGTTTCAATTTTAATCTTTTAGAGTCAATGATGGGAGTTGGTGTGAATTTCAAAACTTTATTTAAAATCTTTTAGTAAGTAAATCTTTATGGCTCATCATCAAGTTAATCCGAAAAATCAATACAAATCATTACTATCAGAATAGATGCATAAGACGTTTCCCATGAAGGAGAAGTCCCTAATCTAAGCTATAGAGAATGAGAGAAAAGCATCAGCTAGAACCCATAAAGAGCTCTAATTTTGAGAGGTGAAAGCATGAAGCTTTTAACATTTAGGCCCTCATTACAACCCTGGCGGTAAATGCTGCCTACCGCCGTGCTGACGGCCGCCAACATACAGTGACCGCAGCGGTAATCTGCCACGGGTATTATGACCCACACTGAGAATACAGCCACAATACAGACACACACACAAGTCCGCCACACCAAAGGTCAGTGATAAACTGGCGATAGCAAAACCCACACCGTCACGCCAACAGGAATATGCCCACAGTATCACGACCCACGAATCAACGCTGCGGTCTTTTAACCGCATTAAACCATTGGCGGTACACACTGCCGCGCTCAAAATATACACACACTTACAAAACACAACCACATTGGACAATTCAAAATACACACACCTGATACACATACACACACCACACCCACACACCCAATCCAATATAAAACACACGCCCACAATACCCTTACAACCAAAAAAAAGAGACCAAGCACAGAGAGACAAACAAACAGTACACACTCACTCAGAGGCACACAACACCCTCACCCATACACCATCCACACACATCACAGTATACATCCCAACACATCACCCCACACATCACCACACACATATCACTCACACCACATCATGGCACCTCAAAGACACCCCAGGTTTTCTGAGGAGGAGCTAAGGGTCATGGTGGAGGAAATCATCTGGGTAGAGCCACCGCTATTCGGATCACAGGTGCAGCAGACCTCCATTGCAAGGAAGATGTAGCTACGGCGGAGAGTCATGGACAGTGTCAATGCCGTGGGACAGCATCCAAGAACAAGGGATGACATCAGGAAGAGGTGGAACGATCTACAGGGGAAGGTGCGTTCCGTGGTATCAAGACACCAGATAGCAGTACAGAGGACTGGCGGTGGACTCCCACCTGCTCCCCCACAACTAACAACATGGGAGGAGCAAGTCTTGGCAATTATGCATCCTGAGGGCCTCGCAGGAGTAGCAGGAGGACTGGACTCTGGTAAGGCAAATCTTTACTATTTTATGCCCCCAACCCTACCTGCGTGCTATCACATGCCCCCACCCCTACCCTCACTCCCATCACTCCATCACCTCACATCCACCCCACCATCACAACCCACACATCCCAATCCCAAGCCCTGCATGCGACAACAATGCATGGACACCCATCACAGACCTGCATGGACACCCATCACCTCAGCATGCCCAGTAGAGAGACCCACCAAGCCCACACAACCAGCAATCACACAAGGCCAAGGCGACAGGGAAAGCACAAATCTAGAAGGGAAACACACCCATTGCACAAGATGTCACACACAGATACAATGACAATGCATTTACACCCCAACAGGACCCCTACCCAACGTCCCCGGACAGGAGGTGCCAGCTACATCCAGTCCCCACACAGAAGAGGCCCACAGTGATGACAGCCGCTCTGCACGCCTGGATCATGATGACCAACCTGGCCCATCTGGGACCTCTGGACAGTGGGTTCCCCTGCCACAGTCCCAAACCACCACAGAGCCTCCCCCCTCAGGAAACACCAGTGCAGCACCCACCCAGTGGGCCCATGCCACTGTCCCCAGGACACGTCAATCAGCAGTGTGTCCACCACTACAGGGACCCCAGGCAACCCCACTAACCCAGGACGATCAGGGACCTAGGGTCAGTGGCAGTGGGCACACGGTTCAGGGGACAGACGCACAGGACAACAGGGAAGCTGGGAGGACTGCTGTGCAACAGGGGGAGGACAGGCCCAGGGTACCCACTCTCCACGAGGCACTATCAAACATCATGGGAGCATACCACCATTCCCAGGAGACCATGGGCATGGTACTGGCCAAGTTTGAGGAGACCCAGCGGCTGCAGGAGGGACAGTACCTGGGGATCAGAGATGACATCACAAAAATCTACAGCATCCCGGTCACCATTGCAGGGGTGCTGGCTGATATGGGCAAGACCATGAGGGAGGCAGTGGCACAACAAAGAGCCCCTGACACTAGCCAAACCGATGAACAGCCTTCCATCTCTGCCGGCGCTAGTGGACAGGAGGCCCGCCACAGGGCCAACAGACCTCCAGCACCCCACCCCTTGCAGAAGGAGAACCATCCCGCAAACGGTCCCTACGATCCAGGCAGAAGACAGAGAACATTGCCAAGACCCCCGCCAGGAAATAGGACCCTCCTGATTGTCACCCTTCTGTCCCACTCTGTTACCCTGTCCACCTTGAACTGCCATTGCTCCCCTTCCTATGCCCCCTTGGACAATGCACCTGTGATGCCATGAGACTGGACTCTACCATGGACCTTCCTCCACCATCACCCCAGCCCCTTGCACATACCCCTATACTTATTAGCACCTTCAATAAACACCTTCGAAACAAGGACCAATCTGGAGTCAGTCTGATGATTCACAAATGTATTACTACAACATTAGCAAAGCATAGCAAGGTTTATGTTCATTTACACATACCAATGTATGACAGTAGTTGGCCAGCAGTACACTTAGCATAAGCCAGAATGGGGTACACAGATCTGAAAAAAGGAAACCCAAAGGGAACAGTCAGTGTCCATAGACAGAGGGTAAGAGGCTGCCATGTACAATGTTCTAAAGTATACTGAAATGTGAAGAGGAGTTACAGTCTCTTACCTGTGTGTCATTGGAAGTACTGCAGGATAATGTTTGTTCTGTTGTCAACATCTTCTTCCTCTGCCTCCTATTCCTTGCTGTCCACCGCTGCCACAAGACCATCACCAGGCTCATCCTCCAGCAGAAAAGGCACCTGGCATCTCATTGCCAGGTTGTCCAACATACAGCATGCCGCGATGATCTGGCACACCTTCTTGGGTGAGTAGTGCAGGGAGCCACCTGTCAGATGGAGGCACCGGAATTTGGCTTTCAGGAGGCCGAATGTCCTCTCAATAATCAGTCTAGTTCACCCATGTGCCTCATTGTAACGTTCCTCTACCCTTGTCCTAGGATTCCTCACTGGGGTTAGTAGCCATGAGAGGTTGGGGTAACCAGAGTCACCTGCAAATATTGAGGGACAAATGTGAGAAACACACTAACCCTTAGGGACAACCCCATACATAGACACCTACTCATACTGTGTGGGGACCTTGGGCTCACCTTTTAGCCACACCCGGTGCCTCTGGAGTTGGCCCATCACATAAGGGATGCTGCTATTGCGCAAGATATAGGCGTCATGCACAGAGCCAGGATACTTGGCATTCACATGGGAGATGTACTGGTCTGCCAAACTCACCATGTGCACATTCATCGAATGGTAGCTTTTGCTATTCCTGTACACCTGTTCATTTCTGCGGGGGGGACAAATGCCACATGTGTACCATCAATGGTACCAATGATGTTGGGGATATGTCCCAGGGCATAGAAGTCAGCTTTCACTGTGGCCAAATCCTCCACCTGGGGGAACACGATGTAGCTGCACATATGTTTCAGCATGGCAGACAGCACCCTGCTCAACACGTTTGAGAACATTAGCTGAGACATCCCTGATGCCATGGCCACTGTAGTTTGGAAGGAGCCACTTGCCAGGAAATGGAGCACTGACAGTGCCTGCACTAGAGGGGGTATACCTGTGGGCTGGCAGATAGCTGACATCAGGTCTGGCTCCAATTGGTCACACAGTTCTTGGATTGTGGTACGATCAAGTCTGTATGTGATTATAATGTGTCTGTCCTCCATTGTCGAAAGGTCCACCAGGGTTCTGTACACCGGAGGATGCCGCCATCTCATCATCTGCCTCAGCGGTTGTAGCCTAAGGAGGAGAACGGAGAGCAGAAGGTCCATTACCACATAGATAGCACAACTGTGTCGGAATTAATGTGACAGAAGCAGTGTGTGAAATCGTGAGTTAGTATATGTGCCAATATGTTCTGTGACGCAGTTAGGTGCCATGCCATGTGCCACTCTGAAATGGCGGCTGCCTGACCTGTGAGGAGGGACAAGGGGAAATGAGGTAACTGTGCTGGCGTTCTGCAGCGTCGCGGTAGGCGGTCGAAGACCGCCACGCAACTCCGCATTGGTTATCATTGGGCCCTATGGGTTCCAGGATGCAATGGCGATGTATGCCGACGGAGACGGTACGCACCGCCACGGACGTCACTGACAATTTCTACCCATTCACTCACTTGATACCTGACCATTAACAGGAGAGGACCTACACTGCAAGTGCTGCTGTGACCTTAGTCTGGAAGCGACAATGGCTAGGGTGTCTGGGGAGAGGGCCCCTGCCTTCACTTCGGAGGAGTTGGAGAAACTGGTGGATGGGGTCCTCACCCAGTACACTCTACTCTACAGTCCTCCAGACAAACTGGTGAGTACACTGTGAGCATGATGCATGGGCGATGCCTGTTTGGAGTGGTGTGGATGTAAGGCACATGTTGGGGGGTGCTAAGGCATCCTGGCCTGAGTGCTGCCTGGGAGGTGGTCAGTGTCTGTGTGTGTCAAGGCATGGGTAAGAACTGGTGGCCAATGAGTATGACGGTCCGGACGGGTAAGTAATTACATTTTCCTCTGTCTTTACCCTCTAGGTCAGCGTCCACCAGAAGAAGGGTATTTGGCGTGCCATCGCCAAGGAGGGGCGGACCCTGGGGGTCTATCACAGGCAGAGCACCCACTGCCGCAAGAGATGGGAGGAACTGGGCCGTTGGACCAAGAAGACGGCGAAGGCCCAGCTGGGGCTGGCCTCCCAACGTGGAAGGGGTGCCCGTCGCACCATGACCCCACTGATGTTCCGCATTCTGGCGGTGGCCTATCCTGGCGTTAGACATTTTACCCCATGGGCTAGTGACTACCCTAGTGAGTGGTTGGCCAAGGCCTAGTGCATAGGGGAGCTCAGTGTGTGTTGTGTCCGCCAACGGTAGTGGTGTTGCTGGCATTGACCATGTGTGTCCTCTGTCTCCCCCACCCTTCTTGTTTTGTCACCCTGTCCTTGTGTGCATTAGCATCATTTGGCGGAGGAGCAGAGGCACCGGCGACGGATGGAGCTGCATCCCACATGGCCCATGAGGGTGAACCCACGGATGGTGAAAGCACCAGTGGGACAGAGGGTGAGGGGAGCTCCACGACGGGGACAGGAGGGGATACCAATGACAGCGACTCCTCCTCCGATGGAAGCTCCCTGGTGGTGGCGTACACCTCTGTGCCCACCCCAACAACAGATACAGCTGCCACCCCACCTACCAGCACTGCCCTCCCAGCAGACCCTCAGCGTGTTTCCCGTGCCCCCTCACCCAGGAGGGTGGGCATCTCCTTTGCCCCAGGCACCTCAGGTCCTGCCCCAGTCAGCCCTGCTGCCCTCAGTGAGGAGGCTATTGACCTTCTGAGATCCCTCACTGTTGGGCAGTCAACCATTCTGAATGCCATCCAGGGTGTCAAGAGGCATTTGCAACAAACAAATGCATACCTGGAGGGCATTCATTCTGGCGTGGCAGCCCAAAAGAGAGCATTTCAGGCTCTGGCCTCAACACTGATGGCAGCCATTGTCCCTGTGTCCAGCCTCCCCCCTCCAACTTCCACTACCCCGACCCAATCCCCTTTACCTCAGCCTATCCCAAGCACACCCTCAGACCAGCATGCACACACATCAACACACAAAAGTGCCTCAGGAAAACATAAGCACCACACATCATCACACAGGCACTCACACAAGCACCATCCCCATGCACACATTCCAACATCCACTGCCTCCACTGTGCCCCCCTCCTCCTCGTCCTCCACCTCCCTCCCAGTATCGTCTACACTCATACCTGCATGCACTACATCATGAGCCACTGCCTCCATCACCAGCACGCCCATCACAACACACCGCTCACGAGCAATCACCACCCCCACAACCATTCACACGTCCCCTGTGTCCTCTCCCAGTGTGTCTGTGAGCCCTCCTCCCAAAGTACACAAACGCAGGCACACACCCATTCAACAGCCATCCACCTCACAACAGCCTCCAGCCCATGCACCTTCACCCAAACTCAGCAGACGTATACCTCCTACAACCACTACCTACTCCTCCACTCCCACACCACCTCCATCTTCCCATCCCGGTGTGTCAAAAAAACGTTTCCTAGCTAACATTAACCTCTTCCCTACACCTCCCCCCCGTCCTTTCCCTAGGGCCATGATGTCTAGATCCCAAGCCAGCACCTCAGCCACCAAATCGGCATCCGCTGTGGTCCCTGCAAGTCCGGTAGGATCGAAGGGGACACCCGTCAGGGCTGTCAGTGTGCCACCTACAGATGGGGAGGACCACCCAATTCCGCCACCAGCCAAGGTTAAGAAGGGGCCGGCATGCAGCAGGGGAAAGTCGCAGCACCCACCCAGCAAGGCCTCATCCAAACCCAAAGATGACAGTGCCAAGGACCCAGCAGCAACTACCAAGGTGGGGAAGGGACACAAGAGCAAGGCCAAGTCACCTCAGGACACAAAGGGGGTCATTCTGACCCCGGCGGGCGGCGGGCACCGCCCGCCGGGCGGAAACCGCCCAAACACCGCCCCGCGGTCAGATGACCGCGGGGGACATTCCGACTTTCCCGCTGGGCCGGCGGGCGATCTGCAAATGATCGCCCGCCGGCCCAGCGGGAAAGCCCCAGCAAAGATGAAGCCGGCTCCGAAAGGAGCCGGTGGATTTGCTACGGTGCGACGGGTGCAGTAGCACCCATCGCGATTTTCAGTGTCTGCAAAGCAGACACTGAAAATCTTTATGGGGCCCTGTTAGGGGGCCCCTGCACTGCCCATGCTGGTGGCAAGGACAGTGCAGGGGCCCCCAGGGGCCCCACAACACCCGTTCCCGCCAGCCTCTTCCTGGCGGTGTAAACCGCCAGGAACAGGCTGGCGGGAAGGGGGTCGGAATCCCCATGGCGGCGCTGCTTGTAGCGCCGCCATGGAGGATTCCTTTGGCCAGGTTCCCCTTTTCTGACCGCGGCTTTACCGCCGCGGTCAGAATTGGCCAGGAAGCACCGCCAGCCTGTTGGCGGTGCTTCCTCTGCCCTCTGCCCTGGCGGTTTCAAACCGCCAGGGTCAGAATGAGGGCCAAAGTCTCCTGGTGAGGGGCTGGTGATCAAAATTTCCCCAGACAGGTCAGCAACCTGTACCACGATCAGCACCGCCGCAATGACCGCCACCTGCACCGCCGCTGCCACAATGTCAGTCACCAGCATCCTCACCAGTGATCAGCTGTCCGAGGCTGCCGGAGACGGTCTGGTGTCTCCCTCCACCACTATAGACACCTGCACCATGGGCAGCACCGGCAGCATCTCCGCCGCAGCCACCGCCGCAGCCACCGCCACCTGCACCGCCATCTGCACCGCCACGTGCCCAACCGGTGCCACCACATCGGACATCAGCAGCATCCCCAGTGGGCAGCCGTCCGAAGCTGCAGGTGACGTCCTGGACCCTGCACACACCACATGAGGCACCACCACTAGCATTGGCACTACCAGCAGTTTGCAGCCTAAGTCGCCACAGGATGGAGTGTGGCTCTGCCTCCATGGAGTATCATGCTACCTGTTTCCTGTACATCTCGTGGCTCAGACACCCAGGTGAGAGAATGGGAACTGCCACAACCCAGGTGCAGCATCACTGGGCACAATGCCCCCTCCAGAACCAGTGGAGAGATGCATCCACTATCACTTTCCTTGGCAGGATAAAGCAGACTGGGCACAATGCCCCCTCCAGAACCAGTGGAGAGATGCATCCACTATCACTTTCCTTGGCAGGATGAAGCAGACTGGGCACAATGCCCCCTCCAGAACCAGTGGAGAGATGCTTCCACTATCACTTTCCTTGGCAGGATGACGCAGACTGGGCACAATGACTTCTCCAGGACCAGTGGAACAAAACATCCACTTGAGAGACTGTGGCTTTGCACTCCCCAGGACCAAGCAGTGGGCAAACCACCCACTTGAGAGACTTGAGAAACTGTGGCTTTGCACTACCCAGGACCAAGCAGTGGGCAAACCACCCACTTGAGAGACTTGAGAGACTGTGGCTTTGCATCCCTCAGGACCAAGCAGTGGGCAAACCACCCACTTGAGAGACTGTGGCTTTGCACTTCCCAGGACCAAGCAGTGGGCATGGAGCCCCCTCGAGGAGCAGTGGCGTAGTACCGACTGAGGTGCACCCCTCCCCTTCCCCCTGAGGTGCCTGTGTTTTTTCGACCTGATGCCCCTGCAGTGTTCTTTCCGTTTTGAGGCAGGTGTCATGTGTAGGCTTCGCCCATGTTTTTTGTGCCCACTGGTCCACGGACATTTACAAGGGACAGCGTACAGCCTTCTGTACATAATGTGGATATTTGTATATACTGATTTATTTATATTCGATTGGTATATCTGATTGTTCAAAATATCACTGGTTAAACTCAATTCCTTTTGTCCTTGCATTCTTCCGGGGGTAACGGAGTGTATCTGTAATGTTGTTGGATGTGTTAGTGTGTATGGTGTTGTGGGTGAGGGTGGGGGTTGGGGGTGTTGCGTGCCGCGTGTGTGTGTAACTGTCTTTTACCTTCCCCCCTCCCCTGTGTGCTAGGTGCAGTACTTACCGTGGTCATCGCTGCCACGTTCTTTCTACTTCCTGGTGTATTAGTAGATACACCAACATGGGGAGGACCTGCAGTTCGGGCTCCATGGCATCCTGGTTCTTCGTGGAGTGTCGGAAGGTGAGTGGTTTCCCTTCCAAAGACTGTTTCCACTGTGCTTTTGAAGTCGTTGGTACTGGCCCGGAAAAGCTGGCGGATTGGTGCCTTGTAATACGGTGGGCGGTACATTGTCTTCCGCCTGTCTGTTGGCAGTGACCGCTGTGGTGTTTGTTGCTACTGCCCTGGCGGTCGGAGTATTAAAGTGGTTGTCTATGTTGGCGGTTTCCACCATGGTCGTAATCCCATTTTTTTTACCGCCGGCCTGTTGGCGGTATTACCGCCGCTTCATCACTGACCGCCAGGGTTGTGATGAGGGCCTTAATCTCAAATCATAAAGCAGAAATGCTCATAAATAGAGGTTCTAAAAACTCAGTAGAGTCTCAGAGCAGCATAGATTCAGGCAAGGAAAATAAAGGATCTCTCAGAATAAAAATGAGAATCGTCAGCAAAGAGTCTGGGTCAGAATAGATCTGAAGTGAAGGCCCCCCCTCTACTCTAGGAACATGCATTTATATTTTTTTATATTGGTAGTTCGCTACAACTAGTTGCTATCCTTGGCAGCTCATCCAGTCAGGTGGCAGCGTCATCAAGGGAACAAGAAAGCTTCTGTTGTCTAGGCAGCCTAAAACAATGACTAACAAAAATGAACTTTTAGAAAGAAACATAGAATGTATGATTTGCAAGTCGAGGTAAGATTTTCAGTTTTCACTTATTACAAGGCAAAAATAGTTCATGGTTAGGCCTCTACATTACACTATGATCTCATATGATTCTCAGCCATTCTACACTAAATGTACTATTGTTCATATGAATCATTCTACAGAAATTAAACTAAACATATTATATATTTTATGAAAATTGTGCATATGGAAAGGTTGAAGTATAACAATGTTCTAATAAATTATTCTGTCTCAGCACATTTAACATCTCATATTCCTGACCTAGGTTGGGGTTTTGTAAAAAAAAAAGAGAAAATGCATTCTATAGTCTTTCTAACAGAATACATGTAGCTATGAACGCCTACTGCTCTCAATTGCTTTAAAAGGCAGTTTGTCGTCCTAGGCCTAAACATTACTTTTACATGTTAATTACATTAATTTTATTATTTAAAAACACTCCGGAAACCTTCCCCATCTGATGGTTTCTAACCATCACAAAATTTCATTCACTGATGTATTTCAAAGCTCCCTCTTGTCTTCAGTTGAGTCTTTTCTCTTTCTCTTTGAATTTTCCCTTTCTTTTAGATTTTCGTATTCTTTGCTAATGCAGTCATTTAATTCTAAATCTTTCTTCATCTGTTTATTTATTTTCTATTTTTCTTCTTTTGCAATAATGTTTTGAAAGCTTAGTACACTCCTAATGTAGACAGGAAACAAACAACTACAATTATTACAGGTACTTATATAGCTTTGAGGATTCCTCCTCCTGCTGCTTTATTCCAATTGCCCATTGTCGAAATTCCTTTTGTGATGCTCTTTTTATATACTAGTGGTTTCTAAAAGTTCTAAGCCAAGCTTTATGTCAGAAATGTTCTTTGCATATTCTACAATTTTCTTACTGTCATCAGGTATATATGTGCAACAATTTTCTACTTTTAGCATCTTGCAAACTCTGACTTTTTGTGCAATTTAAATGTCTAAAGCATATCTGTTTTTCAAAACCATTGATCTAATTGCTACTAGTTCGTCTTTCTTAACTAATAAAACTCAAGATGTGCTAGTTGCCAGTTTGATCAATACTGTTGAAAGATTTTTAATATTTTTATTGTTTAATACCACTTCTACTTCTGGAATAATAGCTCCAAATATGTTCCCTACTAATTGTATTCCTTCATTAAAGCTACATGTGTATCTATGTGCAGGTGTCATTGTTAAAGCATCTAAACTCTGTACATGAAGCATTTTTGTAAAAGGCAAGCCTAAATAACAAATATCCTCCCAATCAGCAGGTAATCTGAAATATGCATTCTCTCCACATGCAAAATAAACTCCAGGTATAGCTGGATCATCTCCCTGTAAATTCTGCCTTGTACCTCATGATTATTCAAATAAGTGCTCACAGTTACTATTCCTTAGAGGTCTTTTTCGGTTTTGAATTCTTATTTTGAAAACACATGCTTTCCCCTTGAGGGCCAGATGTATCAAAAAAGTGGTTTGCGATTTCCTAATAGCAAATCCTTGCTATTCGCTATTAGGAAATCGCAAACTGGGATGTACAACAGTGTGTTTAACACTGTTTGCTATTCCAAAATGGGTCTCAAAAGACCTGCCTCATTAATAGGCAGGTCACAGTTTGCGACCCATTTGGAAATTACCATAATCACAGGGATGGTGGCCTGCTGGAGGCAGCAGCCCATCATGTCTGTGATTGCTTTTAAATAAAGCAATCTTTTTTTTTTTTAAAGCAGCCTGTTTTCCTTAAAGGAAAATGGGATGCTTTTATGAAAGAAAAATGAAAAGTGTAGACAGTGGTCCTTGGGAACACTGCCTGCTCTTAAAAAACATTTTTGCTACCATTCTCAAAGGCAAAAGGGGTCCCCTGGGACCTTTTCCCGTTTGCGAAATGGGGTACCACCAACTTGAAGTTGGTATTAACTGGGAATGTTTTGCAATGGCATTCATGGTCACAAAAATTCCTACATGCCTGTGTGGTTCAGTATCATGAAGGGACACCCTAAACCAAATTGCAAAAACAAAATGCATTTTGTTTTGGTACATCGAAAAAAGCATTTTTCCGGTCGCAAACAGCCATTGGACGGTTTACGACTGGAAAAATGCTTTGTACATCTTGCCTTATGTCTCTTCTCTAACTTTAATCTTGAATAAGATTTTTTTCTTCTATACTCATCTTCTTCCTTTTTATAAGTACTAGATGAAAAGTGTGTTATTTTCTCTTCTAATAGCACGATAAAGGTTTTCTCTTGTGGCTTCATTAAGCAGGTTGGATTATTCTTGTATGCCTTAACAGTATTCAACAGTAATGCCAAGCTGTCTCCATTTCTTTTGTCTGAAGATGTAAATTCATGTTTTTAGTAATGGCACTTTTGAAAGAATCATGTCAAAGTAAGAATAATAATATTCAAAGTGGCGTTGCTTACAAACTAAACTAAGAAATGCTACATGAAGTACTGGACGAAAGAGGAATGTGTTGGTATGCCATCTCCTCATCAGCCAATGAAGGTAAGTGTGCACACTCATAAAAAACCTTTGCATTTAAAGCTAGCATATATTCTTGAATAAACCTAGAATAAACATTTGTTGAGTAATCTTATTTCATGTAATTTTCAATTGATGCTTTTAAATCATCCTCATCTATGCCAGGAACAGTTGTTGTCTTAATAAGTAAAAATACAGATTTCTTGGTCTCTGGTGTTAAGTGCATCAATAATAATATTGCTATAGCTAATCACACTACTAATAAAAAATGTAATACCTATAATATTTTTACATATAGCTCTGGTTAGAACACACGTTTGTCTAAAGTCAGATCTTTTAAAATGAGAAAGTGGACCAAGAAGTGTTAATTCTTTGCTTTCAGTTACTTAATTTCAGTCTTTTATTTGTCTTCCTTTCTTTGTAATTCAGTGAGTTTCTTGCAGCTTTAGTTACAGCAATCTTTGTATAGTGTTCCTTAACCCTACTCTGTGTTCTTCTAAATGTAATCCCTACTCATCTACTGCAGCCTTGGACATAGGTAAATCTTCTTAATTCTTTTTTGCTTAGCAACTTATCAATTTTTATTTCAGTCTATTAGCACAGTTCATTTAATGAATCTTCAGCAACTTTTTTACACTCAATTCAGGACAACTTCTAAGTGGCTCCAGTTAAGCAAATCTGATAGTGGGATATTTAGCACTTGTCTGACGTAGTAAGTCCATTCAGGTGCTGAATACCTCCATCAAGGTACTCTGGGGCATATTTACAAGAAACTGGTGCATCAGTGCTGATGCGCTAGTTTTCTTGTGTTGCCCCTGCCACACCTAACAACACCATGGGTGCGCCGTATTTACAATACACTGCACCATGGTGCATGTTAAGCCAATAGCATCAACATTTTTGACACTATTATGGTGCTTTGCTGCACTAGTGCCAAAAATATTGACACTAGTGCAGCAAAGTGCAAGGAGGCCCATTGATTTAAATGGGTGCGTCACTTTAACGCCTGCTTTGAGCAGGCTTTAAAAATGACACCAAAATTGACACAGTGAAATCTTGTCGATTTCACTGTGCCATTTTTGCAGGCCTCCTAATGCCGAAATGCCCCCTTGCAAACATTTTGCCTGATACAAGCATTGCACCACTTTGTAAATATGGAGTGGTGAAAATTGCCTCCTTGAGCCACATTAGCGTAAAAAAATTACTGTATTATGGTGCAAGGAGGCGCTAGGGCCTTGTAAATCTGTCCCTTTGGTTCTTTTGGATGTTCTCAATGTTTGTTGATCTCCTTCTGTGTCACTCCTATAGGTTGCCACTATCTCCTCATCAGTTGTTGGCTTTGTGGATCCAACTGACACCCTTGACCTCAACTTCTTTCGACTGTAGCTCTTGCCATTTAGCACTGTGAGCGTCTCTTTTTGTTCTTGATTCAGCACTTGTCCCATTATTAGTTGTCGATTCAACACTTGATCCTTCTCCTCGATTTTCTTGTTGCACTGAAGGTGTCTCAACTATCACTTCAGTCTGAGTTCTTGCTTCTCCACCTTCTATACCAAGTCCTCTAAAGCCACACTGTGAGATATCCGAGAATGTTTTTTTTTTACATGTCTGCAGTTTTTGCCCCTTCCCTTTTTGCTGTTTTGCTCCTTGTACTTGTGTGACTTATACAGCTTGCAGTGGTACAGTCACCAGTGTTCTTGCTCATAGAATACTATTTCTTCATAAGGATCTCTTGTTCTCTAGGTATGCGATGCATGCACCCAGTTTGGTACTCCAGCACATTTAACAGATGTGTCTGTGTTTATAGTCATCTGGTAGGGGCCTTTCAACCTTGTTTCCAGGCAGGATGTTCTTATGTGTTTTTTGATGACTACCCAGTCTCCTGGGCTTAAATTGTGGCACTACTTTTGATGCTGATTCTCAGTGACAGCTTCAGCCTGTCGAGACCCCATCCTTTGCACTAACTGAGTACCATGTTATATTCACAAGTGCATTTGCAGGTACAGCAATGACTCTTCCCAGGAGGATCTCGTGAGGAGATAAACCTGTCTTCCTGTCAGGTGTACTTAAAATTCTCATCAACACCAAAGGTAAAGCATCAGGCCATTTCAGTGAAGTGGATGTACAAGTTTTTGACAATCGGGACTTGATTGTATCATTAAGCTGCTCGTCTATACCAAAAGCCTCTGTTCGATAGCTTCAATGCAACTTCTGCTCAACTTGTAGTGCTGCACGCAACATGTTAAGGATCTCCCTGCTAAAGTGAGTCCCTCGATATGACTCCAGAAAAAACAGCATTCCATACCTCGTTACCAGTTCTCTTAACAGCAATTTAGCTGCAGTAAACTGTCATTTTTCTTGTTGGGTAGGCTTCCACCCATCAAACGAAAATACACACTATAACCAGGACATATTTCAGCCTAACATTCATCAGTTGGAATGTTACACAACAGTGACACAATTCTTCTTCCTGCATCCTAAATCTGTGGTTAAACCAATTCTGCTTAAAGGACCTGACCAATGCATCCCTAACTAAGTTTGTGGAACCATGGAAATGTTGTGTCATGGGAGATAACAAAATGTCTGGTAACACTGGTCTTTCATCTGCTGAAATCCAAATGTCATTTTTAAAATCTTGTTTGGATCCAACCCTGTTGTTCTGCTACTGAAACATTTTCCTGCAAACCTTTGTGTTCCTCTCGTGTGTCAGCCATGGGCATCAACTTTGAAAAAGTATTATCCTCTTGAGATTCTTCTGTGAATATTCCATTAAATGTACAGGACACAACTGTACAATATTGTGTCACTTCGTCTGCATATCTATTGTGATGGTGATATAACTATTGTCACTCCTGTGAGCTGCACATTTAACAACAGCTATATTAGTTGGGAGCAGTAAAGCTTCCAACAGTCTTCTCACATGCTCACCATTTCTGATAGGTAATCAGGTAGATGTAATGAAACCTCTTTGTGACCATAGCTGACTGAAGTCATGGAACACACTAAAGCCATACTGACTATCTGTTTAAATAGTTACTCTCACTTGGGAGGTCAGACTGCAGGCTCTGGTAGGGGCAAGCAGGTCTGCAACTTTCTGAAGTAACACCTTGAAGCCAGGAGGCTTCTACAATATCTTGGATTGTACAGAGAGTGTAAGCTGCTCTCAGGAAACCATGATTTGTTCTCAACCATGAGCCATTAACAAAAAGAACAGAATCAGGTCTAATTAAAGGCTCAGCTTTTATGCTGCACCTTGGTTTGGTACATAAATCCGTGAGAGCAAGATAGTCATGCTCAAAATTATTAGATACATTACTTTCGGGCAGGGGCAGTACTGTGCTGAGGTTAAAAACTTGGCAGCTTTGCAAGGTCACATTGTCTGAAGCGAGGATGTGCTGTTCATATTTTGTTAACCTGAAATTTGTCATGTACTGGGTTTTGGTCTGGTAAGCAAATCCTCAACCGAGTGAGGGACCTTAACAGTTAAAGGATGTCCCATCACTATGCTTTCGCACCTATCTAGATTGATGCTCATGACTGCTACTGATTTTAAACAGCCAGGCAGTCCTGTGGTGATGGGGTCAAGGGTAATTGAAAAATATGCCACCGGTCTCCTTGTGTCGCCATGCATTTGGGTAAGCACTGAGACAGCGCAGCCTTCCCTCTCACTGCAAAACAAGGTAAAACTCTTGGTGTAATCAGGCATTCCTAGTGCCGGGGAATGTCAGTGATTTTCTCTCAACTCTAGAAAATCTTTCATGCATTTGTTACCTATGGAAGTGGATCAGGCACGTCTCTATGTGCCAGCTTCAGTAAAGGCCTAGCCACTTGGAAAAAAGTTAGGCATCCACTGTCTACAGTAGCCAACTATTCTCAGAAACATTCTAACTTCTCTTTGCAATTTCAGAGGACCCATTCTTTGAATGGCCTCCACTCTTTTTCGTGACACTTTTCTAGTTCCTTTTTCAATGATCTGTCCCAAATACTGGACTTATTTTTAACAGGACTGCAGTTTACTCAGGGACACTTTGGGGGTCATTATAAGTTTGGCGGATGGAAAAGGCCGTCCGCCAAACTCTCGCGGTCAGGTTGCCTACCAGTGCGGCCACCTTCCCGTGGGCCCCATTATGAGTTCCCTGCGGGATCAGCGTACGGAAACAGTGTTTCTGCCCACTGGCCCAGTGGGGAACAGCCTACAACATTGACACCAGCTCATAATTGAGCCGGCGGCAATGTTGCAGTGCGTAGGGTGCACCAGCATTGGGGCCCCTGCACTGCCCATGCCAAGTGCATGGGCAGTGCAGGGGATCCCCAGGGGCTCCCTGCACTCCGTCTCCACCAGCCTTTACATGGTGGTGCTCCCACCATATAAACGCTGGTGGAGAGGGGGGTCATAATCCCCAGGACGGCGCTGCTTGCAGCAGTGCCCTTGAGGATTAGGACTGCCAGCATCACCAGTCCCTCCTGTGAAGGTAAACTGGCAGTGCTCGCGGTCCGACCGTGGTGCAACCGCCACAATTGTAATGTGGTGGTCAGACCGCCGCCAAAGCGGTCGGACCACCGCTATGGTGGTGGTCAGACCGCCACCGCAGTCGTAATGAGGCCTTTTATGTCTAGTCTCAGCTAGGTGATTTAGAAGAGCAGTGATATCCTGTTTACAACCTTCTCTTGTGCTTGACTTCTGCTGTTCTAACAGTGGAACGGGTAGCTCCAGTGTCAATAAGAAATGGCACTTGGTGGCCATTTATCTTACCTTCTACAAATGGTTCACTCTGGTCTACCTCTAAGACTGCACCAAGCATGCAATCTGCCTGCCCTGTAAGGCACCATCATTGCGACATATCAGAGTCAAAGCTCTCATTGTCAATCCTAGGAAACTGTTGAATCGCATTCTAATTCTGGACCTGAAAGGAATTTTTATTTACTCAAGGCATCTGGTTTAAATTCAATTTAGGAATACCCACATTCAGTGTAACCATAAGGGCCTGTAGGACCTGGATAATTGGAACTTGAGTTTGGACTGGTACTTGCATTCGCCAAACAGGCACATTTTGCATTTGCATCTGCGTTCCTCCTTACGTTTGATTATTAGCATTCATTTTATCTGGATTAAGCCTACACTCCCTCTTCCAATGCCCAACCTTCTTACAGAAGTGACAAGGAGCCATTTTCTTTAACGTTGCAACATCTACACCTGTGGTTGGATCAATCAGATTTCCTTTACCTCTATCCTGTGAAGCAATCAAGTATTCTTGAACACCCTGTATTCCAGTTTGAAATTCAGCTCCTTGCATGCCATTCTGAAAGCCAGCACCTTGCATTGCACGAACATTTTCTGCACAAGACTGATTCTGAAAAACTTTCTGAGCCATTTTTATGTGCATCAGCATAAACTTTTTCATATGCTTTTTCAGCTTCATTTCCTGTTTATCACTACGGTACTTGGCATACTAAGGAATCCCATTCAATGGATTTGTCTGCCAACAAATCACATTCTGCTGTATGTGCTGACTGATCTCAGGGCTCAAACCGAGAACAAACTGTGAAATAAAGAATCCCATATCATTCGCCTCAAGATGCATTTGACCTGTATGCTGCTGAAACACTTTCAACTACTTCTCATAATACTCATGGACAGACTCTTTGACCTCCTGCTGAAACCTTCTCAACCTCACGTAATCCAAATCCTTTGGAGGAACCCTGCCTTTCAGGAAGGTAATCACCTCATTGTATATATCCATCACAGTAGGCTATGGTGCATTAGTGCGGTAATCTTTTTGTGGCTCTGATGTTGGCCAATGTATAGCTATTTTACAATCAGACCACAAATCATTTGGAACAACAATGTCAAAGAATGCATTCAAATCAGTCCACAACATTTTCATAACCTTAACAAATATTTTAACCTGTGTGTACCACTGCATGAGGTTTTCTCTTAACTTGGGAAAATTGCTTTTAAATGATGCAAGATATCCCCTCATCCATTGTACGTGAACATACCCTTCACCTGGTATTTCTCTTAATGGATATGCTGAAGCTTCTTCCTCATCTGGGGGGCCTGAAGGTGGCTTTCTTTATTTATTTATTAGCCTCTGTAGCTTTCTTTTTATGTTCAAGTTTCTTTGCCCACTTGCTTTCTAATTTCTGAAATTCACTTAATCTGTGGGTGCATTTTACTAAATTAGTAATGTGCAATCGCATTCGTGAAGAACGCATTGTCTCAATTGATTCATCATCCAAATGTACCTTGAAACCTTTCTGCAATTGGATACTTTTTGAAAGATCAACTTCATATTTATTTGCTATTTCAGTCAATTTGTCTTGTACAGTTGGAGCTCACCTAATGATTTCTTTGCACAAATAAATCAATTATTTTTCTTGGTATTGATTCATATGACCCAAACATCTTCTGATTATATTTTCCAATTCTATTTTTAATCTTGTTTAGCAGTCTCTCTCTTTCCTAACTCTGATTAGTAATTGGGCTTTCTGCACTCTCGGTTTTTACATTTTTCCTAGCAGCTTCTTCAAACCATGGGGGAAAAATCCCATCTTCAAACTGATTGTTTTCACCCTGTGTTGTCTGTGTCATAAAAACAAATCTCCTTCCTTCCCCTAATGATTGAATAGTCGATGGTGGTGTCCATAGAACAATCTGTGAATTCTGAGAAGTCGGGATAAACCCTGTCACTGGCACTCCTTCAACAGCTTCTTGAGCTACTACATTTGGGAGAAGATGAACCAGAGCATTTGACGTGCACACCTCTACTGGCTGAGCTGTGATAACACTTGCAACAGGTGCTGATACAGTCACAATAGAAGCAGTATAACCTGTAGGCATCACCGCCTATATAGTCTCAACTTAAACAGATCCATTATTTGGTATCACAGGTTCTACAACAAGCTGTGTCATAACATGCTGTGTTATCACAGGCTGTGCTACAACAGGTTGTGCTACAACAGGCTGGGTCATTGGTAATGGTCTTTTAGTTTAATTTACATCAGGGTTAACAGGGGCTATAGCCACTGTCACATTATCAGCTGTGATTCTGTGTATTTTTCACAGAACCCACATAAGGTGGTGGACGTGCAGCTAATAATTCATCCAAAATTTCATCTCCTGAATCAATATCAGTGTCTGATTTCATTTAATCTTTTGTCTCTTTTCCCACTTTAATCTTTTTCTGTTTGAGGTTTTCATGTTTTTCAGATTGCTATTTTTTTCTCATTGCAGGGCATAATCTAGCTCCCTTTACCATGTTCTTTCTCCATCTCTGCTGTTGCTCATCCAATATTGCATCTGTGTAATTTCTCATTGCTTTTTTTGTTCGTCATTCGTATTGTTCTCTATCCCTATTGCAAGCAATCTTCTCCCATGCACTTAGTGCTTCAAATTGTGTAGTTCTAGGAGGAGGTTTCATGTCACAAAGTGCTTCTCATAATCTATCTATAATTTTCAAATTAAATGTATCCCATCTAGGAAAGCTTAAGGGACCCTCTTTCTCAGTGAAACAACCAATCACTGCGTTGCTATCCATGCAGCTCAACCAATCTCAGCACAGCATTCACACCAACTGACCAATACCAGTGTGGCACAATATGATGCAACAACCTGCTCCTTGCAGCGACCACCCTCCTTTACAATTTCTTCGTATTCACAAAAAGCACCAATTCTACTAAGCCACGCAACATAAAATAACAGGATTTGCATGCCCCTTCTAAAGAAAACAAACAACCAGTTCAGCAGCCGAAATGTTCAGGTTTTTACACTTTCCAACATTTTCAATCAAAAAAGATTTTTGACGCACACCAATGAAATCTCAACCAGCAGGAAATCCCCTAGTCAATTCAGTGTCACCTTTGCGCGTCAGGTTCCAATGACATTGGCCAATTGTAGTACAATCACAACAAATTGTTACTGTCCCTATCTCAAAAGTCACGACCTGCACCACACATCATTAGCAGACAAGAAAACCTATAAACTATAAATCAACTCTTTATTTATCTATGCCGCCATCTTGGACTACTTCTTAGTCCGATAACCTTTTTATCTTCCTTGACAACTACACATAAGCATCAACAAATCATAAACACATTTTGTGAGCTTCAATAATTCATTCAACACACACACACACCATTACCACAATAGACAAAAATCGAGAATCAGTTTCAAGACATTGCCCTATTGTTGCTCACACCTGAATTCAGCAACTGCCTTGGAAAACTGCACTCCGTCAATTTTCAAAATCAGGCTTTGGCCACTGAGACATGGGGATTTATCTATATCCCAATAATTTTTAATTATTACAGCTCCTCTTCCTCACTCCATAAACCGTCCTCTCACTGCCAACTTTGGAGGGGCAGGGACTTTAGTTAAATATTTAGTTTACAGCCTAAATCTTACCAATGCAAACTGACATAAAGTCCCTGCTTTCTCATTTGGGCCTAGGTGATGGACCTTTTCCATACGTTAAACTAACCAGAACCTGCAATACAAATCAACTTAGTCATCACAGTTTCAATTTTAATCTTTTAGAGTCAATTATGAGAGTTGGTGTGAGTTTCAAATCTTCATTTTAAATCCTTTAGTAAATAAACCTTTATTGATCATCATCAAGGTAATCAGTTACAAAAACCAATACAAACCATTAATATCAGAACAGATACATAAGGTGTGTTCCATAAAGAAAAGTTCCATATTCTGAGCTATAGACAATGATAGAAAAGCACCAGAACCCATAAAAAGCTCTAAATTTGAGCAGTGGAAGCCTGAAGCTTTTAGCATTTAATCTCAAATAATTCAGTCAAATCAATTTTAGTATATTATTATATTTTATGAAAAACAAGCATATGGAAAAGTCAATGTATAGAAATGTTCTATTAAACCATTCTATCTCAGCACAAATGCGTCATTAAAGGTTTATCATCCTGCATTCCCAACCTAGGTCAGGGGTTTGTAAAAAGAAGAGAAAATGCATTCTAAAGTCTTCTAACTAAATACATGTACCTATGAAAGCCTGCTGCTCTCACTTGCGTTTAAAATGCAGTTTTTTGTCTGAGGCCTAAACATTATTTCTACATGTAGATTACATTAATTTTATTATTTAAAAATGTTCCTGCACCATCATG
Source organism: Pleurodeles waltl (assembly GCF_031143425.1). Taxonomy (NCBI): domain Eukaryota; kingdom Metazoa; phylum Chordata; class Amphibia; order Caudata; family Salamandridae; genus Pleurodeles; species Pleurodeles waltl. The sequence goes on along the minus strand of NC_090439.1, from coordinate 585,438,025 downwards.
CAAGGCATGAAAGTCCTGAGCAGGAAAATACAGAACTGTCCCTGTCATACAGGGAGGAAACTCCCCCTGCTTCAGGCACTTTTATTGTTTTTTTCATTTTCAGCAGCACACCCCACCCCACTTTAAAGGCGGAGGAGGATGGGTTTCTGATAGAAGAAAAATAATGCCATGTGGGCTGTAATTATATTGATGCTTGCTTGCCATTCATTTTTGCTGAGATAACATCAGCCGCACCAGGCAGATGGGAATCTTTAAATGAGTAAAGGGATCCTGCCCCAGCAGAGTGGAAGCAAGGGCCTCCATTTCCCCTTGAAAGATAACTGGCCCTTGACCAGGCCCTAAATGAGCCCAATAATTTAGATTGGGGCTCTCCTGCGTTTTCTGTAATAGGAGCTCCTTATGGAAGATGAAAATGATCCTGAGCTACTAATATTATTAGTGTAGTAACAGTGACCACATCAGACAAGATCACATTAGTGGTCACCCATGTAAGATTACCAGGAGCAATCACCTTTTTTCATCATGCCGAGTTGGCAGTAGTAATGCAACAAATGCTTTAATAATTTGGAATGCCTCTTTATGATTAATATATAACCATCACAGCAGCAATGCCCCCGACACAAATTTAATATTATGAGTAATAAGTCTCCCAAAGATGCATAATTGAACAATCAAATTGCAGATTTTCACTTTTGGCATACATACAATAATTCAACCAAGCAAAAGCTTTTAATTTAGTAGGCTGGGTGCACACTGGAGAGCTACTTACAAGTAGCCGGAGAGCTCCCAGTAGCTCACGACCTACTCATTGGAAAAGTCTGATTTAGAGACTAAAATTCTTGAGTGGCACTAAAGTGCCATCAAATTTTGGATGAATGCCAGTAGGCTTGTACTAAGAGATAGAACTCCTGATATATGTCCCAAAGATTTGATGTTAACCTAAAACCTTCCAAATTCAAAAAGAAGGATACTATGGGGGTTATTACAACTTTGGAGGAGGTGTTAATCCGTCCCAAAAGTGACAGATATACCACCAGCCGTATTACGAGTTCCATAGGATATAATGGACTCGTAATACGGCGGGTGGTATATCCGTAACTTTACCGTCACTTTTGGGACGGATTAACACCTCCTCCAAAGTTGTAATAACCCCCTATATGCCTATTCTAGTTAGGGTGTAAGCTCTGGGGTGATGTCGATCCAGCCACATTCATGGAGTTACATGTATATGCTGTAAGAGAAAATGGTAAGAAGCCCTGAAAGTTTCTCTTTAAACTACAACCGCTAATAGTAAAAAATGCAAGAGTCACACTTGCAAGACCAAGTGAGCAGGTCTAGGCTACTCTAGTAACTGTACTTGGGCCTTCCTTAAAAGCTTGTGACTTCAGAAAACACATATCCCTGCTGTAGGAGCTACAATCCCCAGACAGAGCCACAGATCCCAAACTCTTCAAATACTGCACTGATTGCCTGCTGTTACAGATGTTCTGTTCAAAACTGTACAGATGTGTTTGGCCCATGGAACTTCTCCACCTAATGGGGGTATTCAGTTTTCTGAACCTCTAGAAGGGTCCTCCGATCAGCAATAAAACAACTTAAGGGGCCTCTGCGGCTTAGAAAAAACACCAATATGGAAGACCTGGAATAAACTTGCCTCAGAACTTAAAGTGGAACCTAATGGAACCCGGATAGTCTGGGCAGCGTTGTTATGAAAGGGGGTTTAATGCTAACCCCCCACCCACCCCAGGTAGCACTTGGGGCTAATTCTGATAAACAGATTGTTTTCATTAGAAGTTAAATTGGTGCACACATCTCTCAAACCTTCCTCACATATTCCTTTGGTGTTTTATGTGGCTTGGGAGTAAGCACACCTACGTAAGAAGCTAAGGCCTGTCTCTTTTCTCTGACTGTTTTTTTAGACCATTGTTCATGTATTAAACTTCATACTAAATTTGGGATTATACACTGTACAATATCTGTAATAAATCTCTTTAAGGAACATTTACTCGCTCTACAAATACAAATAAATGCGCAGATATATACAGCATATACTGGCGGGGTAGAGCAAATTACCAGAGATTTTGTTTTGTCCCTCAATCCCAAGCGATGTATTCAGCTTTAAAACGTTCCAGCGAACAAGCCATTTAAACATTGGCAGGTGTTTTCGTGCACCATAATCTGGGAAACAAGGAGGCAGACAGCTGCCAGCCTTGAAATAAACACACGATGCCCAAATGAATTTATGCTTTTGGAGAAAAAAAGCCAATGAAATAATCAGCCACATTTCACTCATGCAGTTTGATCGTCAGCATGTGAATAGGAATAATGAGGTGGGTCAAAATCCATGTTGGCTGCAGTTTAAAAATCCACCGAATCCCTTTTCTTAACGATGGCAAAGCCCTTCTGCCATCCAAAACATGTTTAACAATTGTAGAATACCCCAAATATAAAATGTGATAGCCCCCCCACACCTTCCTCTAAATCATGCATATTCCTGCTGGCTTCATCTATGTCAAAAAGATTTTGCTTCCTGTTAACACTGCACCTACATGTGCACTGCCCATATGGTCCACACACATTAGAGTGGTTTCAGTTCTCTGGAAATCTGATCATTCAAAATAAAAACGTGACCTGAACTTGTTCTCCCAGTAGCCCTAACAGATTATATCTGTCATGTACATTTAGGATTACAACACCCACCCCTTCTTAACTAGTACAATATTTTCTTTATACTCTTTCAAGTTATTGAAGCCTTGAAACCTTGCATGCTTTGCCCTTTCCTACTAGTAGTTCCTGTGCAAATTTCTTCAGGTAATAGGTGGAGAAATCTGCTTGAGGAAATTCTACGGTTCAAACTCAGAAAATTGTCTCAGTTACTGCTTGCATGTGATTTAAATTTTAGTATGGGACTCACGGTCTCAGGCTGGAGGTTTCATCTACCCCAAAATCACATTTTTACATTTTCTTGTGCTTTTCTTCCTACCTATTTCTTCATGCTTACTTGAAACTGGATCTTTTTTTTTGTCACTTAGGCCCTCATTTTGAGTTTGGCGGGCAGCAGAGGCCCCCGCCTGTATCCAGGCAGCGAAAAGCACGATGGGGCTGTCCATGGGGGCCCCTGTACTGGCCATACCACGTGCATGGGCAGTCTCCGCCAGCCTTTGCATGGTGGTGGAACTGGCATGCAAAAGCCAGCAGACAGGGGACTCGTAATCCCCAGGGCAGCACTGACAGCCAGACTGTTGACTGGCGGCAACCTGGTGGTGCCGGTGGTTGGACCGTGGCGGCTCAGCCACAGTCATAATGTGGAGGCCGGACTGCTGCTTTGGCGGCGGTCCGACCGCCACCGGGAGTCTGACAGTCCCAAGACCGCCAGACTTGTAATAAGGGCCTTAATGTAAGAGACCATGTACTAAAAGCAAACAAATTTGTGCTATGGGGCGTTGTACAATGAAATAGTCACCACAAAGATATCGTGGAGCAAGCATGTTGTGGTAAAACTTTATTTTTTTAACAATGCATATAATTTTGTACAAATACTTATAATTAATTCAAAATACATGTTATTTTCAATAAATAATAACACAATAAATTTATTTTGGACCTAAAACAATTCTTAAATAAAAAAATATAATAATTGTTATTTGCAAAAATAAGAATTAAATACCACATAAACATATAATTGTTATTTTAAAGACAAGGCCGCAGGCCCAAATGGTATGCCCACAGATGAATATAAGAATTTAGGGCCAGATGTAGGTATGTTGCAAATTGCGACTTGCAATTTGCGAGTCCGAGCGACTCGCAAATTGCAACTCGCAATTTTCTATGCAGAAAGGTGTTTCAGACACCTTCTGCGACTCGCAATGGGGTCGCAAAGACCCACCTCATTAATATTAATGAGGTGGGTCGCAGTTTGCGACCCCATTGTGAGTCTGGGCACTCACGGGGATGGTGGCCTGCTGGAGGCAGCAGACCACCATGTCCGTGACTGCTTTTCAATAAAGCAGTTTTTTTTTTCCATCTGCAGCCCGTTTTCCTTAAAGGAAAACGAGCTGGACTTGGAAAAAAATACCGAAACCTTTTGTTTCGGTTTTTTTCAGAGCAGGCAGTGGTCCATAGGACCACTACCTGCTCTGAAAAAATATTTTTGTGATCATTCACAAAGGGGAAGGGGTCCCAAGGGGACCCCTTCCCGTTTGCGAATGAATTACCATCCACTTCAAGTGGATGGTAACTGCGAGTTGATTTGCGACCGCTTTCACGGTCGCAAATCAACTTACATCGCATTGCGAGTCGCAAATAGGAAGGGAACACCCCTTCCTATTTGCGAGTCGGAAACGCATTTTGCGAGTCGGTTCCGACTCGCAAAATGCGTTTCTGCATCGCGTGAGGGCTTTTGCGCCTCGCAAACTGCGTTTTTCGCCGTTTGCGAGGTGCAAAAGCCTTGCTACATCTGGCCCTTAATTACTCTTTGGGCGCCAGTTTTATTCCTGATTTTTAATATGGCAGGCAATGGGACCCTTCCCAGAGCTTGGTCAGAGACTATAATCATATCGATATTCAAGAAAGATAACAACGGTGACAACAAATCCTACTGACCCACATTCCTGCTGGACTCGTCAGCACAAATTAAGGGTAGGGTCATCAGATGTTGGTGCTGTGAGCAGAAGAAAACTTCATTCACAGAGTTGCATTACAGTTCCAAGAGGGGTACAGGGACTTTGGACTAGTGCCTATACTTGAAACTGTTAATGCCAAAGTATAGCAGGGCCAAGGCACGGCACCTACATCCATATCTTATGGACATAAGCAGCCCCTTTGAATTTGTTAACCCATTTGCTGCTAGACCCCCCCAGTACTTAGCCCTTTTTTAGCTATTTGGGTAGCTTGTGTTTAGGCCTCCAGAACTATTTGTGCACATAAGCTATCCATGCCAAATTTGTGTCTTATTTTTTCCAACATCCTGGGGATTCTAAAGGTGCCCAGGGTTTGTAGATTCCCCTGGGGGAGATTGAGAAAATAGGCAAAATATAGCAACATTTTGAGTTTTTGGAGAAAAGTAGGGAAAGGTGCTCCGGATAAAAGTGTCTGGTTTTTCCCCTAAAAATGGCATCTACAAATGGTTTGCTGTACTAAAGTCATCGTCTTCCCAGCTTTTAGGAACATATCGAGCTGAATAAAAAAAATATATATATATTTCTGTCTCACATTTTTAGCATTTTTCTAAGAGCTAGCCTATTTGCCCTATTTTTTTGTGCTCTCAACCTACTTCCAGTTTGTTGTGGAAACCAGTGTGAAATCCATGGATGATCCAGAAAAGCTGTAGATTTCTGAAAAGTAGACACAATTCCGAATTCAGAAATGGGTCATATGTGTAGATTCATCAAGGTTTTTTCAAGGAAAATAACTATTGAAAAAAGAAATGTTGAAAATGAGTAGCATCAAATGTGCATTTGTGACAACATTTTAATCTGTAACTTTTTGTCACAATGGTAGATTGACCAAAGTAATATACCATTACGTCCGCTAGATCCTTCTGGTTGCGGGAATACATAGGGTTTGTAGGTTCTTGAAAAAACCAGGGTACCCAGAGCAAACAACTGAGCTGCACTGTATATTGTTTTTTTCATTGAGGACCGAGTATAGGAAACCTATGTATTTCTGAGATGGACACAAGATATAGAGTTTAGGAGCAGTGGTTGTTTTTACATCTCAGAATTTGTGGGTACCCATGCTAGCGCATAATTTAGAGGGTATTTTTCAAAATGTAATCTTTCTTATACACTGGCTTACATTTGAAAGGGACAAATGCAGAAAAATCCAACTGGTAATAACAAATGTTCTACTATTCTATGCTCCCACATGTCTCCCAATAAAAAGGGTACCTCACTTGTGTGAGTAGGTCTAGTGCACGTGATAGGAAATGGCCCAAAACACACATGGATGCATCACATTTTCCCACCCAAAACTGACCCTCTTTTTCCAATGTGGGTTGCCCTAGATTTTGGACCCTAGCTCAGCTGACACCTAAGGAAACCTAGCTAATCTGTACATTTTTGTAAACCAGACATCTAGGGGTATCCAGGGTGGGCAGACTTGTGTGGCTCGCACCACATTTTTTACCCAGAATGCCTTGCAGACCTCAAACTTTGACTAACAAATACATTTTCCTCATATTTCTGTAATGGAATGGAAAGTTCTGGAGTCTGCGGGGACCCACAAACGTCCTTCCACTTGGCATTCCCCCAAGCCTCCTGATAAAAATGGTACGTCACTGGTGTGATTAGACCTGGTGCATGCGACAGGAAACTGCCCAAAAAGCATGATGGACACAGCACATTTTCCCACCAAAAATCAACCCTCTTTTTCCATTGTGAGTAGCTCTAGGTTTTGGAACCTAGCTTAGCCGGCACCTAGGGAATCCTAGCCAACCTGTACATTTATGAAAACTAGACACCTAGAGCTATCCAGGGTGGGTTGACTTGCATGGCTCACACCATTTTTTTTACCCAGAATCCCTTGCAAACACCGCACTTTGACCCAAAAAACATTTTCCTCACATATCTGTGATGGAAAGTTCTGGAGTCTGTGGGGAGCCACAAACGTCCTTCCACCCAGCATTCCCTCAAGTCTCCCTATAAAAAGAAAGGGTACCTCACTTGTGTGGTTAGACCTAGGGCCAGACTTAACAGAAAATAATGGTGTGCGGCGCTGCCCTAGTTTTGGCAGCATCACACACTGTCATATTCAAAATGCAGGGATGCGCTGTATTTACTAGAATACGGCACATCCCTGTGTTTCCCCCTGCACCAGTGCAAAATTTGCTGCTGTGCACCAACACAGCATCCCTTGCACCATAGTGCAAGGATGGCTACATTAAGCGGGAGATTGTTTTTGTGCAGGAAGGAAAACCTTCCTGCAAAAGAAAAATCTTAAATGGCAATCTGCTCGTTCTATTCGGTGCAGCACACATAGAAAGAGCAAACAACGAGGAGAAATGAAAGCATTTCTCCTCTTTGTGCAATGCGAACGCCACCCCTGATGTGGCGTTAGATTTTGGCGCTACCTCAGGTTTACAAAAACTTGTAAATCTGAGGCAGCGTTAAAATGCAATGGGTGTTGCTGTAGCTCGCACACAGCAACACCCATTGCACGCCCCATCCATGCAAACTGCTTAACGCCACGTTGTAAATATGGCACAGGGCATTGTGCCACCAGAGTGTCACGAAAAGTGACGCTCCGGTGGCGCTAGGGGCTCTTAAATATGCCCCCTAGTGTCTGCAACAGGAAATGGCCAAAATGTAACATGGATGCAGCACCTTGTCCACCAAAAACAAACCCTCTTTTTCCAATGCGGGTAGCTCTAGATTTTCGACACTAGCTCAGCCAGCCCCTAGGGAAACCTAGCCAACTTGTACATTTTTGAAAACTAGACACCTAGGGGTATCCAGGGTGGGCTGACTTACACAAATCTCATTCGTGTTTTTTACCCACAATGCCCTGTAAACCTCAAACGTTGCCTGAAATCACTCATTTTCCTTAAATGTCTGTGCTGGAAACTTCCAAAATCCACATGAATCCACAAAATTCCTACCAGCCAGCATTGCCCCTCCTGTGCCGATAGAATTGCTGCCCCACTTTTGTGGCTGAGCCTAGTGCCGCAACAAGAACAGATCAAACCAAGGACAATGGGAATCCTTGTGTGGAGACTCCTATTGACCTCGGTTAGATCCGTTCCTGTCACTGCTAGGCCCAGCCACACAAGTGGCTCTAGGCCCAGCCACACAAGCGTTGCTGGGTTGTAGACAGCAGGCAGAGACTTTCACTCTGCCTCAGAGCGCCCTGGCTGGGTTCTCCGCCCAATCCTAACGCTGCTTAAATGCTGCCAGCAGCATGAAAGCAGCGTTAGGATTGGACGCAGCGCAGGCTGGGAGCATGTTCCTGCAGTCGAGGATGGAGGAGCGGATCAGTGCAGCACTGTGTGGCAATCAAGGTAAGCTTAAAAAAAATATATATTATATTTTCTTATCCCCCCCGCCACGTTTTCCCTCCCGCAAGCCGCCACTGATCAGCCCGGTGCCGCGGGCCCCCGAGACAGTAGCACTCAAGCCTCTCCGGGGTAACAGCTGGTCAAGTCTGGGACACGGATGCTGGAGGATAGGGGGAGAGGTATCGAAGCACAGCTAATGTGTGTCTGCCATCTTGGCCGGTCTGGCCTCGCCCGTTGTGTAGTTGCTTTTTTAATAAACTCATGCGGAGATGTCATTTGCTGTTATGCTAACATATTTGATCAGTTGTCTCCTGTGTTTACTTGACTAGAGAGGATAGGGGAGGGGCTGGTTCTTAGTCACAGACTTACCTCATGACCCATTATACATATGTCCACAAAGGCAGTGTCAATATTGAGGAAATCGAAGAAATGTAATTAATTATACAGTCCCGCTATTTGTGAAAAATAGTACAAAGAACGAAGTGTAAACGTGTTTCTTTTACACATCAATAAATGTTCAAATATTTCCCCAAAATAATCATAATTAAAAAAAAAAAAGAAATGCAAAGCTAGGTGTTTGTTCAGAGTCTTTGAGTAATTGGAATTTTAATGTCCCATAGTCCTAATTACTTAGTTAGTGGCGTCAATCGCTCCCGTTCTCTACACACCACCTACTTGTGCTGTCTCAAGGTTAGACAGGGACACTTGTACACTTTACTCCTAAAATTTATTTGAAACAGTCCATCTGCATCTCCCAGACCTCATCTCTCATCTTTTCAGCTCCTTCTTTGCTCTATCTCCTGCGTGTACTTTCTTATATCTCCATCTCACCACCCCACATACCATGGATACGCGGCTCTAAGCACTACATTTTCCTTCGTTTTCACTCTTTCGGTGTTTAGACACCTGTGTTCCTTTCTTCACACGCTTCTGCGAACAATCACAATTAATTTGGCACACCAGACCATTGCTCTGTGTGCTTTGCAGAGGGGCCAAGAAATAGATGAGGCTACATCCCGAACCATTTTACCACCCAGTGATGGGCACCGTGAGAAACCGTGTGAAATTTGCACTGCTTTTGCCCTCAGCTCTCAGTCATGGTCTGTTCTAAACACCCACCCAAAACCTGAGCACACAGATGCATGGTGGTCACTCTTTTCACAGTACCCTTTATAAATGAGTAATATTTTGCATAAAAAACACAACATCCTGGAAAAAGAAACACTTTTAGGTAATGCAGAGTGAGTAAAATTTGAACTGGAAGCAAAAACATTTCTGTTCCCTAGATGATAGGCAGTGTCTGTTTTTTTCCCACCTACTGCTGTCACCCACTGATAGGCCACGGAAGGGTGGTTGGAGGTGGCGTTACAGTTACAGATCAAGCACTCATCCCACCTGCTGCTCCCCGGAGACGCTACTGACGCTAGGTTTCCACTCTGTGTCCTTCCTATAGCCACCATTAGGCCTCTGTTGAAGTGTTGAAGATGTAGGGGTCAACCTCTGAATGCATCACTAGGTCAAAGGTTACTTCATGGCACTTCTGCTATCCCGGTCCTTTTATTGAATGAGCTTCCATGCTGCAGGTGGGCAATGGGACCGCCCATCTCCTCTGATCCATGGCGAATTGTTAGGTTACTCTTGGAATATTTATTTGCAAGTCGACTTATGCGCCAGCGGTCAGATGGGCGCAAATGTACTTTTCCTAGAAAGGGCGGTCATGAAGTATGTTGCAGGCACTGCTCTCTTATTGGATATCCCAGCCACGCTTAGTCTAACGAGCGACTGGTAACCCTTGAGATGCAACTGGCAGACAAACAAACGCAGCACTCCAAGAAAATATATAAACAACAGACAGGCATTAGCAGTAATTGATCTGGCGCAGATTGAACGAAGCCTACAAAAACAGCATGGGGAATCAATATTGTAAGGTAGATGAAAGGTCAAAAGAGAAGTATTGTAACAAACTAACATCGAGAGAGTGTAAAATATAATTGAAAACTAAAGGGATTCAAAAGTTATGTTGCTTGTAAAATGAAAATAATTTTGTGAAACAAAAACAACTTCTCTTCCAAGAGTTTCTGCCAACATCAAGGAGCATATCCAGTTTGCATTGCGTTCAGGCACTTTCCTAAGCATAGCATGTGTTCACGGAGGGTTCTTTAAATTCACAGTAATAGATTACTTGGAGCTGAGACTGTTGCTAGAAGTACTGTTCCATTCCACCGCTCATTTATTCAGATTACAAAACCGCCAATGGTTAGGTTACCATTCATTAGCAACGTAATTTTATTTTCTAAAAATCATCAGCACCAGAGTCTGCTTCATCCCATCCCAAAACAAGCATGTTACATGATAGGTTGCACAGAGTGCCAACAGTACAGGTTGATTCAATCTTGGTCCTGAAGTAGTACCTGGGGTTGTGCTGGATCCTATCTGTACTGGTCGTACCAAAGCCTTCATCAAAGTTACGGTCACAGTCACTGTCCTCAAAAAACTTAAATCACATTTCATAGTTTCTTATGACATTCTATAAAGAAAGCCATTAGAGTGAATGATGGGAAGAGGATTGTTTGAGTAGCCAAATATGTCTTATTCCTAACAATGCTCTTCTACCTCCAGGACCTTTAGTCCCACTTGTCCCCATACCTACTATAACACAGCCTTTGCTCACAACCTTTGATTCTGCATCCACATTCTCCTCAGAAATTCAAATCGTTATTCACCCCTTGACTCCTTCCTGCTCTCTCTCACTTGTAGAAGCTTCCCACACATTCTATTGACTCCTTAAACTAAATTCACCCATTTCCTCCCATCAGCAAAAAGGTTTGGAACACCTTTCTTCCACTTAGATCCATATCATGAAGACCCTCGCCATGGTTATAACTCACAATCTATTACAGCTCTTCATGCTTCAAGACGGCTATTGCAACACAATAACTTAAATTGTATGAGTCAATTCTACAATGCTCTCCAGCTACCACCCGGTTGCAATCTCTCCTTTATCTTCAAGTGCTTGGCAGATTAGCCTTCAACAAAGTTACCAACTATCTTTCAATTAATATTTGATAAAACTCAAGCAGAGTATGTTTGCTCAGCCTATACAACCATTACTCCTCTCTACGTCTACTTTTCAAGTTCTTTGTGGCCTTTGATACATTTGCCCACATCCCCTTGTCAGCAACAATATCTGCACTAGGCATAGTAAATTACTTTGCCTCTTGGTGGTCCTCTTAACAACATCACATCCATCCACCACCTCTTGGTGTCCCCCAGGATCCTGTGCCCCCCTTCAATCTTTAGGCCATGTCACTAGTTGAAATCATATTTTCATGTGGATTTCCCTACCATCTTTTTTGTTAATATACACAAATCTTCTCCATCTACTTCTGCCATCAACTCAAAAAGCAAGAGAATAACTGCCTCACTATAAGCCTGTACTGATGGACATCACTTCAAAAACACTGTCCTTTTAGAGTAACAGTTGGTTTGAGAAGATTGCAAGTATAAACATAAATTACATCAACAGTGAAACAAAACATATTCATTAGACCTGGTTCCTGGTGTCCCAGGGCAGTCAGGGGTTACTGGTCTCCAGGTGTACTATTTGGTCCCAACCAGGATAACCAAGTACCCCTCTTTAGCATTTTACACTTCAAGGATTAGTGTGTCAGAGCAGTCCAAGGTTTATTCAAGGAAGTGATGTGGGTTAGACACTTATAACACATTTAACACAGTAATACCCATCGATAACCAGGCAGGTCTTTACCATACTATACATGAAATTATAATTAACAAAGAAAGAAGGCTCAACCTCAAATACAATTATAGTTATTGAGCACTAAGCACAGAAAAGATCTTTGAAGTTGGAATCAAAGGACAAAGCTACTCAGGGGATGATGTTCTCAAACACTAAGACTACAGTTTTGGAAGACCGATTGTGGTCTTTAGAGAAAGGACAAGGGAAACAGTAGCAGTCATATCACAGTATTATAAGGATATTTTCATCAAATAAGTAATAATCCAATTTGCTACAATTCAGAGTCAAATGTATCTTTCTGTTTGCACTGCTATGATTTAGTTTTAGTTGCTGGTACTGGAATTTTTATGTGGTTTCAGTGCACCGGCCACAAAAAAACTGAGGGCCAAATGAACTTTCTATGGTCCCTTCTCCCAAGTTGCATATTGCCCAACCTCCCATCAATTGTTACATCAATTGGCACATCAACTGTTTAGGTACAGAGACAATATTCCATGCTCAGTACCAAGTGACTGGTCACAGTCAACTGGGGTCCACTAGCTCATGAACTAGTCTGTGGGAGATTAAGTTTGATTCTGGTGGCAGTACAACAGAATCCCCATGCTAAGGCACAAGATGGTTGAAGGCTATCAATCTTGGAAGCTACATGATGAGATTGAGAATTGCCAGTTTCACGGATGCCCACAGATTTGAAGGCATGGCCTCTGGCCAATGACACCAGCAAAGAAAAACTGGAGTTAATGGTTGTGAATATCTTTGGAACCGTGCAAGCTAATAGGATGTGCTCACTCGTAGCCTTCAGTCACCTCTATGAATCTGAGACATGGGTTTAAGCTGAGATAATCACTGAGGCCTCTGGAGGCAAGTAGAAGGGAAGCACTGGGTTTCTTTCAGCATGGACAAGGTCGGTTCTCTTGACAAGTGAGCACTCTTTCTGAATGGTGCAGTCCAGGCATCTTCTTCTCGTTCAGCAGGATCTCCTAGCACAACATAGGCACAGCAGTGCTTCTTCTTTAGCCTTGGACCCAAGCTAGCACCCAGCTTTGAAGGATGGTAGTCACAGGCAGAGAGCAACACCTGTGTTTAGATCTACCTTGGGTGTACATAAAACATAAAACCATGTACTGGATATAAATTGCCAGTACTTGTGGACAGAGCTGACCAGTCAACTCCACTGCTACGTTTGACATTTGTGGGATAATCCACTTATATGAGGTAAGAACAATGCATGATCATTGCATGAGTTACAGGAGCTTTCCTTGGGCTGGTACTAACAGGTGCAGGTAAAGTGTTTATTGGCCCCAGGCAGCAGGACAAATATCTCAAAGTTGAGGAAGATTGGGGAAGGCAGAAAGAGATGAGCTCAGAGCTGTCTGGCACAGGCACTGCGGCAATCAAAAAGAACTGATAGCCTGACAACCTCAGCCAAAATGAACAACTGTTATAAGGGCAGGAGGGAAAAAAATACAAATTTGCAGGCCCCTTGTTCCTCAGAGGCCTAGACAGCCTTGTATAAAGCCAGGTACCACATGGTTTACCAAACACATGTAGAACCATGCAGGCTTCACCATACACTGTGCCAGACATGGAGACAGACGTTACAATCAGTCACGACCATATGTATACGTGCAGATTCTTCCTCCATATATGTGCCACTCTACATCAAGGTAAATGATCCAGAATAAAGGAGACTGTGTAAGCCTTTACCCAAGGGAGGGCAGTGTGCATCTTCGCCTGAATGGAAGAGGTAAAAAGACCTGCCCCTTTACTATCAGTCATGATAACACCACTGCCAGTCTCACAAAGTCTGGGTAGATAGGACAGTGGCTGCTCGTAAAAAGTGGGCTGCACTTTGGGTGCACAATTCAGGTGCCACAGGCCAGTAAAGAGGAGGGTCACTCAGTGAGCTTGCATGGTTGTGGTGCCCACCGGGCAAAAGTGACAGGAACTCCAAGGAAACAACAAAGGACATGGCAGCTTCTGTCCAGTGCCATGCAGGGGATTTTCTGGCCCACAAGAATCATGATGAATGAATCAATCTTTGCATCCTATTTGCATTACACTTAAATATCTAAGGCTTGTGTTTTCTGCAGTAGAACATAAGACACTTGGAGTCACTCCATCTTACTGTGGTCACCGATTTAAACTACATGACCTGCCGTGCTGGGCTCCTGTAACAGGTACGTGGACCCATCCACAGCCAAACTTTGATTGAAGGCTTTAGTACATCCGTCAACAATAATACACCCCGATCAGAGAATCAATATTTGTTACACTACCCATTTCCTTTCAGAGGCCAAGAAATGCATGTTGATACACAATTACTCTGGTAAAGCAACAGATTGTTGCAAGCTCCTATAATCTAAAAATCTCAAATTTCTATTCTTGCGAAATCACTCACAACCCTAATCATCAACATATAGATTTACGAATCTGACCTTTCTGTGATCCCGTCTAGTAACATGGATCAGCGTCCAAAGTGGCAAATTACATTAATGTTGAAACAGCTCATTTTGTGTTCCCTTTCCAAAACTAAACTCTAGAGCCAACGCAACCTGTGAAAAGAAACTAAATTTACGAAACCTTTCTGAATCCAAACCTACTGAAAAGGTTGCAGTCTTTCATCCACAAGCTATGATCCCTCCTAAAGAATGAGGAACAGCAATTAGGTTTTCACCTCAAAGTCAACACTGTATCCAAATAGATCCCTTACTGAAATGGGTCAACCAGGGTCATGCTGCAATTCTGGTAACTAGGGACAGGGTTTGACTCAGTGAACCATGCACTATTGCTGATCTAGCAAACCACTATACAGGGAGTTTCCCAGAATTCATTATATTGTTTAGCCCATTTCTGAAGGGACTTGGTTAAAACATCCTGTTAGGTTCAACCGCTGCATAAGATTAAACTCATTTCTGAAGGGATTTGGCCAGACCATTTTATTAGGTAAGCCCATATTTGTAGGTATGTATATGGAACTGTGAATAAACACTGGGCCGGTGACCATTGTGTTAGGGACATTAGAAGACAAATGCCCATCAACTGATGCTATAGGTAATCAAGGATTATTCTATTTGATCACCAGAACCGAGGATCAGTCCAGCATCTTCCCCTGCCATCATTCTCTTTCGCAACTATTACACGCCAAGATTCACTTACTGTAATTGGGGGTGCCAGCTTAAGCAGCAACATCTGTCTGATCGCCAAAGTAAACTATTCGGTCAAGGCATGTTCAAAATCCACACATTGGTAATCTTCAGTACCGCCAAAACTATACAGAGAAGCTGATTGGCAAACTCCATATGTGATTGTATGAACACTGCGGGGATAATGCACAAACTCTTTTCCAGGCATAAAGTAGACATAAAGCCGGAAAAAAGCTACTATGTCTGCAAGCATCATTTTGAGCAAATAACCAAGATTGATAGGTGTGTAATATATAAGGTTGAGACGTAAATGTGTGCATAATATGGGCAACAAATGCATACATTATCCCCATAAAAAATTGGATGAGGAATGTAGGAGGGCTCTTGGGAAAGTCAGATGGGCGCCCAGGGAAAGGCAATACAAGTTATTATTTACTTGTTGAGTGCTCACAAAGATGTATAAATTCGATTTGTACACTTATCTTCCACCACACATGCTCAAACGGGTCAGCAGGAAAAATCAGAAAATGTGTCAAACAGTACAGCGTTCTGCTTTGTTTTGGCATGAAGTGTGTAGTAACAGGGCCCGTTTATGGGAACTATTTTGTAATTGGAAAGACAGTGCTGCTACAAACATGGAAACCAACATTTTTCTTACTTCTACATATGTTTAATCTATACACTACATGGAAAGAGTACATGTGGGGTTAAGGAAATATATAGTGGCTATCCAGTGTATATACATGACACTCGTGTATGGACACATTTTAAAGCATTGCTTTACACAGCTCACATGGCAATGTCTTTTAATGCCCCAAAAGCAGGAGAATACCACATGTGCATCTTAGGCTTTGCACTGCCTAGTCTTCCTATTACAATCTACTCCTTTGTATATAATATTAAAAATTCTATACTTAGGGCTAGGTTTGGCATCCATTGTAGAACCACAATGCCCCTTGGGCGATCGGCTGCAAAGGGCTTCCCATGATTCTAGAGACTAACACTGCCCCAGTGGAGGCTTCGAATAAATACATAGCAGTTGCTCGTAGGTAATCAATCAAGACTAGTAAGTAGCCTTGGTATTCAGCATCACACTTTAAAATGCGTAGGCTACGGGCCTCTGAATAAAGATTTTGTCCTGGGCCTCCTGCGTGTGCGGGTCTCAATCGTCCATTTTGTTCCAAACAGATCACTACATCCAGCTGACATGCATCTCCTTTGCAGAGTCCAAACAGCCGGTTTCCACGACAAAAACTGACGTTTCATCGCATCATGTCCTAAATTCTCCCAGTGACTTCAGAACCCATTTGATTTGAATGCATCCACCCAAGGAAACGAACTAGCGGTATTCTTGGCCTTGATTCTAATTTGCAATTCCGATTAGATTTATGATGAGAATGCCTCGATACTGCGATGTGGGAAATTGGTGTGGTGCCACGGACCGCCCGGAGCCATGGGGAGTTTCTCTTTGTTGCAATGGAAATGGTAGTTCCCTCAAGGTCTGATTCTCGCTGTCCATGGTGCTGATATTTCAGTTTCTCTCTTTTTGGAGTTTTAAGTAGCACGAAATCACCCGAAGGTTTTGGAGCCCTTTACATGGGCATCAGTTCAATTACAGAGCAGCGCATTAATCTTTTTTGTGTGTTTCTAGGAAGTGATCTCCCCAGAATCACAGGATGTTGAGTCGACGCTGGAACTCGAACCGAGTTCCTCAGTGTACCATAATATCTCTTTAAGAAAAAAATAAGAAAGAGTCCAGAAAAGCGGCATAGGGACCGTCACTTACTTAAAGAGGTAGCAATGATAGCCCTCAAACAGAAAAAAATGGGAAAGGTCTATGCTGTCTGTAGATCAAACTAAAAAACAAAAGCAGGGCATGCAGTAGTTTTGACACAGACACGATTTACCAACTCCATATCTTGACTCACCTATACCCTGAGCGCAGTACATTTCAGCACCAGCTGAGCTGGCAGATCAGTGCCAGCGTGTGTCCCAGGATAGTTGTGGCCAGAAAGCCCTCGACCTCCTTGGGTCAGTACACCATTTATATAATCACCCATACAGTTCTGATGCAATGTTGTGTCTAGTCGGTAGAACCTGTCTCCTGAACAGGCAACACAATCTAGCATATTGTGTGTCATAGCCTTGGACAGAAAGTACTGATTATATGTTGTGCAAATTCTAACAAAATGAGCAGCAAGTTCCTCACTATCACAGAAGAAAGGCACACCGAAGTGTGTTAAAGCCATCACTAAAAAGCAGCATAACTAAAATGAATAAAATGTGAATAAAACTTGAGCTATGAAACTAAGCTAAAACAGGGGTGACCAACCCGGGTCCTAGAAGTCCTCATGACAGTGCAAGGAGTGTGGTGTGGCAGAGAGAAATGCTGTTAGGGAAGGTACTGCCTCTGGGAGATACAGGCAAGAACTGTCAAAATTCATAATAAAGAAATATTAAAAAAGATGTAACACTTGAAGCTCTTTGATTCTGGGCACAGAATACAACAAAGAGTTGTGCAAAGGTAGTTGGTGGTTGGGAGGTGGTTCTTGTGCATGGCACACGTCTGTTTTATTATGTGTCAACAAACTCACTGGTTTTGGTGCCACTGTTTCTTGATTTAAACCAAAGGCAACAAAGTGCTTATTACGGGTGAATGTTTTCCAGAAGGGGAGAAACAGGGTGTTTTTCCAGGAGAGCATAAAGATACAAAAATGGCTTTCTGAACTTTCTGAACAACAGACATTGGTGGTCATTACAACCCTGGCGGTCGGTGTTAAAGCAGCGGTAAAAGCGCCAACAGGCCTGCGGAAAAAAAAAATGGAATTACAACCGTGGCGGAAACCGTCAACATCGACAGCCACTTTAACACTCCGACCGCCACGGCCGTGCAAACAAACACCGCAGCGGTAACCGCCAACAGACAGGCGGAACACAATGTACCACCCACAGTATCATGAGAGGCCAATCCGCCACCTTTTCCGGGGCGGATTCACTGCAAACGAAAACCGTCGGAAACAGGACTTCGAAGGGAAAACGCTCACTTCTAAACACCCCATGAGGAACCAGGATGCCATTGAGCCGGAACTCCAAATTCTACCTGCCTTTATCTTCCTGCTCCTCTACCAGGAGCACGATCGCCGGCAGCGAAGACCACGGTGAGTACTGCACCTACGACACAGGGGAGGGGGAGGGAAAAAACTGTGACACACACACGCAATACGCAACACCCCCACCCCCACCCTCACCCACGAGAGCACACACACTAATACATATTGATACATCACAGTTACACCCCCAACCCCCCCTGGAAGAATGCAAGGACAAAAGGAAACGAGTCGAATGATTGTAATATATTCAAATACATGAATCCAAAATATTTACATAGATACACATTTACACTATGAACAATTATATACACCAAGAATACAAGTCCAAGGGATTCCACCATCATAGTCTGTGGACCACTCGGCCCAAAGGAATGGGCGAGGCCCACACTCAATACCCGAACAAAACGGAGAGAACACTGCAGGGGCATCAGATAGAAATAAAACAGGCACCTCAGGGGGAAGGGAAAGGGGGGGGCACCTCAGCCGGATGAGTGCACAACGCCAGATCCACGAGGGGGCACCATGCCCATTGATGTATCCTGGGGAGTGCAAAGCCACAGTCTCTCAAGTCTCTACAGTGGGTGGTTTGCTCACTGTTCAATCCTGGGGAGTGCAAAGCCACAGTCTCTCAAGTCTCTACAGTGGGTGGTTTGCCCACTGTTCAATCCTGGGGAGTGCAAAGCCACAGTCTCTCAAGTCTCTCCAGTGGGTGGTTTGCCCACTGTACCATCCTGGGGAGTGCAAAGCCACAGTCTCTCAAGTGGATAACAGACTCCACTGGTTCTGGAGGGGGCTTTGTGCCCACAGTGCTTCATCCTGCCAAGGACTGAGGTAGTGGATGTTTTTCTCCACTTGTTCTGGAGGGGGCTTTGTGCCCAGAGTGCTTCATCCTGCCAAGGACTTAGGTTTTGGATGTTTTTCTCCACTGGTTCTGGAGGGGGCTTTGTGCCCAGATTGCTTCATCCTGCCAAGGACTGATGTAGTGGATGTTTTTCTCCACTGGTTCTGGAGGGGGCTTGGTGCCCAGAGTGCTTCATCCTGCCCGTGGCCGCCTCAGTAGCGTAGTAATCATTGGCGCTCACTGTCCTTCGGTGGTGCTGGTGGTCCTGTCCTGGGCAGCGGGGCTGCTGCTGGCGGTCCTGTCTTGGGCAGCCGGGCTGCTGCTGGCGGTCCTCTCTTGGGCAGCGGGGCTGCTGGCAGTCCTGTCTTGGGCAGCGGCGCTGCTGCTGGCGGTCCTTTCTTGGGCAGCGGGGCTGCTGGCGGTCTTGTCTTGGGCAGCGGGGTTGCTGCTGGCGGTCCTGTCTTGGACAGCGGGGCTGCTGGCGGTCTTGTCCTGGGCAGCGGGGCTGCTGCTGGCTGTCCTGTCTTGGGCAGCAGGACTGCTGGCGGTCCTGTCTTGGGCAGCGGGGCCGCTACACTCCCAACTGTACCCCTGGGAGCGGCTTTGGTGGCTGATTTCTTTCCCCTCTCCCGCCGGGCACTGGCCAACTTTTTATGCTTGACAGGTGGGGGACTGTCCGTACTCTTGCTCCTTGTCACACTGGCTGCCCTGCTGCCTGGTTCACTCCATAATCCGGTGACTACTGGCACCACTGGTCCCGCCGATGTTGTGGCTGAGGTGCTAGGTTGGGACCTGGAGAGTCGGGCCCTAGGAGACTGAAGGGGTGGGGGAGGTGAGGGAAAGAGGTCAAGGTTGGCCAGGAAAAGTTTCTTTGGAACACTGGGACGGGTAGCTGGAGGGGGTTTGGGAGTGGAGGAAGAGGTAGTGGTTGTAGGAGGTGTATGTTTGCTGACTTTGGGTGAAGGTGCATGGGCTGGAGGCTGTCGTGAGGTGGATGGCTGTTGGGTGGGTGTGTGGCTGCGTTTGTGTACCTTGGGAGGTGGCCTCACAGACACACTGGGAGAGGACACAGGGGACGTGTGAATGGTAGTGGGGGTGGTGACTGCACATGAGCGGGGTGTGGTGGTGGGTGTGCTGGTGATGGACATAGTGGCTGAGGATGTAGTGCATGCAGGTTTGAGTGGAGACGAGACAGGGAGGGAGGAGGGAGACGAGGAGGAGGGGGACTCAGTGGAGGCAGTGGATGTTGGTGTGTCTGCATGGGTCTGATGCTTGCGTGAGTGCCTGTGGGATGTGTGGTGCTTATGTTTGCCAGAGCTTCCCTTGTGTGTTGAAGTGTGTGCATGCTGGTCTGATGGTGTTCTTGGGATAGGCTGAGGTACAGGGGTGTGTGTCTGGGTGGAGGAAGTTGGAGAGGGGCGGCTAGAGACAGGGACAATTGCTGCCATCAGTGCTGAGGCCAGAGTCTGAAATGCTCGCTGAAGGGCTGCCTGACCAGAGTGAATGCCATCCAGGTATGCACTGGTTTGTTGCAACTGCCTTTCTACACCCTGGATGGCATTCAAAATGGTAGACTGCCCAACAGTGAGGGACCTGAGGAGGTCAATGGCCTCTTAACTGAGGGCAGCAGGGGTGACTGGGGCAGGGCCTGAGGTGCCTGGGGCGAAGGTGATGCCCACCCTCCTGGGTGAGTGGGCACGGGGCAAAAGCTGAAGGGCTGCTGGGAGGGCGGTGCTGGTAGGGGGGGTGGCGGCTGTACCTGTAGATGCGTGGGGCACAGATGGGCCCGCCACCCTAAGGGAGCTCCCATCAGAGGAGGAGTCCGTATCGCTGGTGTCAGATCCTGTCCCCACGGTGGAGCTCCCCTCACCCTCCGTCCCACTGGTGCCTTCAGACTCTGTAGTTTCGCCCTCCAGGGCCATGTGGAATGCAGCTCCCTCCTGCTCTGGTGCCACTGCTCCTCCGCCTGATGATGCTAATGCACACAAGAACATGGAGACCACAAAAAGGGGGGGAAGACAGAAGAAAGACATGTTGAGTGTATGCAATACCGCTACCGTTGGCGGACATGACAGACACAGAAGCCCCCTGCACTATGCCGCGCACTTGGAGTCCACTATTCAATCCCAAGGACATCCTTGGCGATGGCACGCCACATGTCCTTCTTCTGGTGGGCGCTGACCTACAGGAATAGCACAGGGGAAAAGGAGAAGATATTACCGCCCGCATCGTCACAGTCATTGGCCCGCATCCCTACCCTTGCCATGACGCACATGCACTCACCGTCTTTTCATGCACACCTCATTCTCACCCCCCCTATCTTTCATCCACACCACTCCACACAGGCATTGCTCATACAGCATGCTCACAGTGTACTTACCCGTTTGTCAGGAGGACCGTAGATTAGCGTGTACTGGGGGAGGACCCCATCCACGAGTTTCTCCAACTCCTCCGTGCTGAAGGCAGGGGCCCTTTCCCCAGACACACGAGCCATTGTCTCTTCCAGACTGAGGTCACAGCAGCACTTGCAGTGCAGGTCCTCTCCTGTCGAAGATCAGGTATCAAGTGATTAAACAGAGAGAAAATGGCGGTCACGTCCGCAGCTGGCATACCGTCACCGCCGGCGTACATCGTCATTGGCTCCTGGGACCCATAGGGTCCAATGTTAACCAATGCAGGATTGCGCCGCGGTCTTCGACCGCCTACCGCAACGGTGTACAACGCCAGCGCAGTTACCTCATATCCCCTTGTCCCACTTCACAGGTCAGGCAGCCGCCATTTCATGGGCCCACATGGCATTAATTTTGACTGCGTCACACATATGTAGGCCTTGCCTAAACACGCATACAGGCTAATTTCTAATTGCTAATATTTTCAGAGTAAGCTGTGTCTACGTACCTCAGAGTTGGTTGACTCTCTGCTCGCTGTTCTCCTCCATAGGCACCGTCCGCTGGGGCATGTGAGGAGATGGCGGCATCCTCCGGTGTGCAGACCGCTGGTGGACCTGTCGACAATGGAGGAGCGACATGTGATCATCACCTACAGGCTTGAGCAAGCCACAATCCATAAACTGTGTGCCCAGTTGGAGCCAGACCTGATGTCAGCTATCCGGCATCCCACAGGACCTCAATTTCAGGGGCTCTCAGTACTCCATTTCCTAGCAAGTGGGTCTTTTCAAACTACAGTGGCCATAGCATCAGGGATGTCCCAGCCTATGTTTTCCAACGTGTTGTCCAGAGTGTTGTCTGCCCTGCTGAAACACATGCGGAGCTACATCGTTTTCCCTCAGGTGGAGGATTTGCCTACAGTGAAAGGTGATTTCTATGCCCTGGGACATATCCCCAACATCATAGGTGCCATTGATGGGACACATGTGGCCTTGGTACCCCCCGCATGAGTGAACAGGTGTACAGAAACCGGAAGAGTTACCATTCCATGAATGTGCAGATGGTGTGTTTGGCAGACCAGTACATCTCTCATGTTAATGCCAAATTCCCTGGCTCAGTGGATGACGCTTACATCCTGCGGAATAGTAGCATCCCTCATGTGATGGGGCAACTCCAGAGGCACCGGGTGTGACTATTAGGTGAGCACATGGACCCAATACAGTGGGAATAGTTGTCTGGGTCTGTGGATGTCCCTATGAGTTCGTGTGAGTCTAACAGTTGTCCCTCGCCATTTGCAGGTGGCTCTGGTTACCCCAACCTCTCATGGCTACTGACCCCAGTGAGGAATCCCAGGACAAGGGCAGAGGAACGCTACAATGAGGACCATGGGCGGACTAGTAGGATTATAGAGCGGACCTTTGGCCACCTGAAGGCCAGGTTCTGGTGCCTCCATATGACAGGTGGTTCCCTATTCTACTCACCAAAGAAGGTATGCCAGATCATCGTGGCCTGCTGTATGGTTCACAACTTGGCTTTGCGACGACAGGTGCCTTTTCTGCAGGAGGATGGTCCGGATGGAGGTGTTGTGGTAGCTGTGGAGCCTGTGCACAGTGAAGACGAGGAAGCAGAAGAAGAGGATATCGACAACAGGAACACGGTGATCCTGCAATACTTCCAGTGAGACACAGGTAAGAAGACAACACTGCCTGCTACATCTGATTTAAATGTACTACCTCTCTACCGTCTGTCATTTTCACCCAGTGTATGGTCACTGAGTTGTCACTTTCCCTTACGATTTCACAGATGCGTGTCCCACTGTGTGACATCTGCTTTGTTTCCTCATGGACTATAGCTGTGTGACATAGGTATGTTGACATTACATTTGAATGAGCATTTTGCCACTGTAATTGCTAATACACAATTTCGAAATCACAGACAGACTCCTGATTGTTTTGTGCTTCAAGGGTGTTTATTTAAGTGCTCAATATTGGAGGGGGTTGTAAAATGGTGAGGGGTGATGGTGGAGGAATGTCCATGGCAGAGTCTAGTCTATTAGTCTCACAGGTGCATTGTCCAAAGGGGCATAGGAAGTGGAGCTGGGGCAGTTTAAGAATGGACAGGGTGACAAGGTGGGACAAAAGGATGACAATCAGGGTGGTCTCATTTCTTGGCGGGGGTCTTGGCATCGTTCTCTGTCTTTGTCCTGGATCTCGGGGACCATTTGCGGGGTGGTTCTCCCTCTGCAGGGGGTGGGGTTTTGGTGTGGTGGTCCTGTGGCGGTGCCTCCTGTCCACTAGCGCCGGCGGAGGTGGTGGGCAGTTCATCGTCCAGGCTAGTGTCAGGGGCCCCTTGTTGTGCCACAGTGTCCCTCCTGGTGTTGACAAGTTCCTTCAGCCCCCCTACAATGGTGCCCAGGGTGAATTTGAGTTCCTCCCTGAAGCCCAAATACTGTTCCTCCTGCAGCCACTGGGTCTCCTGAAACTTGGCCAGTACCGTTGCCATCGTCTCCTGGGAATGGTGGTAGGCTCCCATGATGTTGGAGAGGGCCTCGTGGAGAGTGGGTTCCCTGGGCCTGTCTTCCCCCTGTCGCACAGCAGCCCTCCCAGTTCCCATGTGTTCCTGGGCCTCTGTCTCCTGAACCGTGTGCCCACTACCACTGCCCGAGGTCCCTGGTGTTGTTGGGGTGGTGGGTTAGCCTGGGTTCCCTGTAGTGGTGGACACACTGCTGATTGACGTGTCCTGGGGACAGAGGTATGGGCCCGCTGGGTGGGTGCTGTGCTGGTGTTTCCAGAGGGGGGAAGGTCTGTAGTGGCTTGTGCCAGTGTGAGGGGAACCGACTGTCCCGAGGTCCCAGATGGGCCGGGCTGGTCATCTAGATCCAGTTGGACAGAGCTTCTGTCATCACTGTGGGCCTCTTCTGTGGGTGGAGTGGACATATCTGGACCCTCCTGTCCGGTGACGTTGGGTAGGGGTCCTGCAGGGGTGTAAAAGCATGATTATTGAATCTGTTTGTGCCATGGTGTGCAATGGGTGGATGACCGTGTACCCCAGTGCTTGCATTCCTGTGTAGGACCTTGTGTGATAATGGTTTAGGGGGGTGTATGGGTATGTGCAGTGGCCATGCTTTGGTGATGGGTGTCCATGCTTTGGCTTGGGTTTGGGATGTGTGGTTTGTGATATTGGAAAATGTGTGAGGAGTTGGAGTGATGGGGGTGAGGGTGAGGGTGGGGGTATGTGATGGCATGCAGGTAGGGTGGGGGATAAGGTAGTAAAGATTTGTCTTACCAGAGTCCATTCCTCCAACTACCCCCTGTGAAGCCCTCAGGATGCAGTATAGCCACGACCTGCTCCTCCCATGTTGTTAGTTGTGGGGGAGGAGGTGGAGGTCCGCCGCCAGTCCTCTGTACTGCAATGTGGTGTCTTGAGACCACGGAACGCACCTTCCCCCGTAGGTCATTCCACCTCTTCCTGATGTCATCCTGTGTTCTTGGGTGCTGTCCCACTGCGTTGACCCTGTCCACGATTCTTTGCCATAGCTCCATCTTCCTAGCTATGGAGGTGTGCTGCACCTGTGATCCGAATAGCTGTGGCTCTACCTGGATGATTTCCTCCACCATGACCCTGAACTCCTCCTCAGAGAACCTGGGGTGTCTTTGCGGTGCCATGGGATGGTGTGGGTGATGTGTGGGGTGGTGTGTGTTGTGATGTGTGGGGTGATATTTAGAGGTGTGGTGTGTAAGGTGCTTGGATGTTATGTGAGTGATGGTGTTGAGTGCCTGTGGATGCTTGTTTGTAGATGGTGGTGTCTCTCTCTGTGCTTCTTTCTCAATTGTTGTCGCAGGGGTTTGTGGGTGATGTGGGTGTGTGTTTTATATTGTATTGGATGTGTGGGAGTGGTGTGTGTATGTGTATCAGGTGTGTGTATTTCGAATTGTCCAATGTGACTGTGTTTTGTAAATGCGTGTGTATTTTGAGTGTGGCGGTGTGCACCGCCAATGGAATACCGCGGTTGAAAGACGGCCGCATGGATTTGTGGGTCATAATAGTGTGGGCGTATTCCTGTTGGCGTGGCGGTGTCGGTTTTGTTATCGCCAGTTTATCACTGACCTTTGGTGTGGCGGACTTGTGTGGGTGTCTAGATTTTGGTGGATTCCGGGCTTTGGGTCATAATGACCGTGGCGGAATTCCGCAGCCGCAGCGGTGTGTTGGCGGCCTTCTGCACGGCGGTAAGTGGCTTTTACCGCCAAAGTTGTAATGACCCCCATTGTTTGTTGTTCCTCAAGCTGTGGGGCAGAAGCACTTGCAGAGCTATAATGATGAAACTCCTTCCAGACAACCTAATTTTGCACTGGGCCCACTCAAAGCACTCCTGCCGTTGCAGTACTGAGATTCATACTGAGGAGTCTACAAGAAGATTGCACATATCGGAAAATGTGAAGCTCACAAGTCAGAAAAGGACAATCTACAGGTAGTGAGCTGAATGTGGACTAATAAAAGCAAAAAATAATTATTCGACTCCTTGATTTACGTGTAACAATTATAAAAGGAAAATAATTCACCATTGAGTATCCTGGCAAGATGTCACCATGTGTCCGGGGACAGACAGTGCAATCAAATGAACTCTGAAAACGAAGGCCTTTCGACATGGGCCCCTGTGCTTAACATGACTTCTTTACCTGAAAGGGGGACCTTCTCAGAGCCTGGCGGTGGAATCCACATTTGCATTAAGCATATAGTTCTGAGGGCCCAGCAATTTTCAAGAAGCAGAAGTACTGCCCTTGAGTACCAGGGGTGTATTGGGTTTGCTCTTTTGAAGTGCTTAAATGCTTCCAGAAGAAAGGTTAAAAGCCAACAAGGGAATCATTTATCTAGAATGATTTGAAAATAATTAACTTGAATTATCTGCCCACATTGTTACAGAACAAACTAAATCAAAACAAAACTATTAATGATAACAATAAAGGAATGAATCCTAATGAACAGGCATACACCAAATTCTAAATTAGGAACAAATCATTGTATTCATTGTGTACAATTCAGGGGTACAAATCATATAATTTCATACAAACATTAAACTTGTAAATCAAGTTAAGACATCTAAAAGAAGAAGTAAGACCAAAGATTAATGTTTGAAAAGTCTACTCTCGGATATCGTTAATGTCCTAATGCCATAGGACTTAGGCAACAAGTTGGCGAAGATGCAGAAGATTCCTTTAGAAAGAGTTGGACTCCATGTCGAGGTTTCGGTCTCTGTTCTACTGAGTCCATGCGATCATCTGGGCCACAAACAATTAGGACTGCAGTGATGAGCCCTCAGGAACTAAAATATAATTAGATATGCAGCGCAGAAGATTGATTGTCTTCGATTGATCATCCTTCTGTCTTTGTGAAACATCATACGCAGTTATTACAAATGCACCTTGGTTGGTTTTTGTTGAAATAAAGGGTCGTTCACCTCGGTGAGTTCTTCATGTCATTTATTCTTAGTTGGAAACCAGTACAAGGTGTGACACCGTCCGCTCAGCTTCCACGATCCGCTACTCCCAGCTCCTCCTGTCCAACATTCTACATTCCCCACATCCACATTCTAACATTCTATACCTTCTATTACACAATACCTACATCATTACACAGTTTTCTTTCATTTTAAAAACGCCTAAAAAGCTATAATAAGTGTTATTTCTGAATGCATCGGTTGTTTGTCTGTACTCTCTTTCTGTCTGGTCAGCAAGAGTTATTGTGTGACGCAGTATTTGTTTGTTAGTTGTTCTCTTACCTTTCTCTGAGGCGTGCTGCTCTCGAGGCAGTCAGGGATATGTTTTGACTTCTTTTGTAAAGCAACATACTTACCAGGGGCGCTATGGCGGACCACCCACATCTCCAGGATTTAAAGTGTTCTATCTGTGCACAAGGTGGGTGCATGCGCGGTTCCTCCGCTATGGTGGAGTAGCGTCGTCCCCTGCCAGCAGCTGGAAACATTTACAGTAAAAACATGAAAAAAATATGTTTATTATGTTTTTACTATAAAAGGGGCGGGGCCACAGGCGTAACAAGGACAGAAGAGGAGTGCACAGCACTCCCCCTCAGTGCGCATGTATGTTTGCCCGTTCATCTCGGGCCGGCCAAACATATATACGCACTAGGCTTTCTTTAACCTGGCAAAGCAGTGGCGGGTTGGAGAGAGCAGACAGAGGCTCCCACTCTGCCTCGGAGCACCCTGGCTGGGCACTCCATCCAATCCTAACACTGACTTTATGCTGCCAGCAGCATGAAAGCAGCGTTGAGATTGGATGCATGGCAGGTTGAGGCCCAAAGTGGAGCGGTGAAAAAGGTACTTTTTTAATTATTATATTTTTTTTGTCGTCCCCCCACCATGCTCAGCCCTTCCCCTTTTCCCTCCCACGAGCCGTGACTGATACTCACACCTTTCATTGTAATTTGTACAATGTTTCTAAAAACGTGCTTGTGGCCTGTTGTACGAAAACCTGGCAGTGTGTTTAAGTAAAGGCAACAGAGGGAGAAGGGATTGAGAAGGAAGGAGAACGAAGCGCCAAGGTGAGGAAACAGAGGGACGAGAATTGAAAAGAAAAAGGTGAGAGAGCTGCCCGAAAGGCTTATCGAAGTGGGAAGGACTAAAGGGTGACCATAAAATGTGTTTTTATATAACGCTTGCTAAAACAGCTTTACTATTTTGTAGCACTGCAAACTACAGTTTTTTCATAGTTCACTATATCGGTACTCATCTTATTAAAATTGGAAGCATGAAAGGATGAGTCAGCCCTGTCAGGCCTACCACCTCATTCATATGTTCCATGTGGTCCTATGTCATGTGTGACACCCTCAGTCAGGCATTCCTTTCTGTCAGCAGCACACTGCATTTTACAAGTTGTAAATTTGCCTCTAACGTTATTAGTACAGACTCAAAAATCCTAGCATGAACATAGCTTTTTGCTAAAAAGCCAGGACTTGCATCTGCCAAGTATCAACCAGGAAATGAAGCAATGCTTATGAGCTGCGGATAGCTCACAGACGCCTGAACTCAGTGCTGTATTCAATTAGCCATCTTGCCAGCTGAGGGGAGTGGAAAGGCTGAAGGGAAGTGAAGGAGAGAAAGGGCGTGATGTTAAAATGTGAGAGAAGGGCTGGAGCAAAGGGGAGAGAGACGATCTAAGAGGAAGGAGACTTGGGGAAAGGAAATAAGGAATGAACGAATGGATCCGATGCTGCTCTCCTGAGGAAGGGGAAGAAGCTTTCTTTCTAGCTTTACTTTCCTGAAAGCAGCAACTGCAAGGAACACTTTTCTCAGTATCTGAGTAAGTAGAAGGGAGACAATGAATGTCAAAGATTTTGCTTGGTAGTTTGGAAGGAACCACTTTCGTATGAAATCCTGACACATTCTTGCTGTTCTATTCTCATTTTGCTTCCATTGAATTAGGCAAACAGACTTAAAAACAAAGGTTTACAGGAGAGCATTTCAGGACTGGAGACTGTGTCTGGAATAACCTGGAGTGATGAGGGCTAGTCTTTAATTACAATACTCACTGTGTTTGATATGTTCAGCTAGTTGTACATATCATTTTATGGTAGAGATTCACTCATGTGGTACATATGGCGTCATGTATGGGGCAGGCATGTTTGAGGACAGACCATGAGACATCCAGGTTATAGGTTTGAAGATGACCTTTCACAGAAAGCATAAAACAACCACGTGCCAGCCCTACAAGGAACGTTTGGGTGATGTACCCATGGGAAGTTTAGAAAAGGCAATCCTTTCAAGGACACACATGAGATGAAGAGGCCTTTCACAGAAGTTTAATTGTACGGTTTCACCCCACCCACCCGCCGCGCCCTCAGTTCCCTGTTTAAATCATGACATTCTTTTCGGAACCCTTTACCTGTCACATTAGAGAGACATCACTGCATGTCAGGGGATGCCTTGGCAACACAGAATGCCATAGTTACCACGTGTGAGAGAAGAAAAATAATGGGAATAATTTGTCTTTACAGAATCATACTTATGTGCTAATGTGTGAAATAATTTGATTATAAATTAATGGTAACACGAAAATTGTGCTTTACTTATTGGCCGCCATCGAGTGAAAGGCTTGCACATGTTTTCTAATGTTGTATAAATGATGTAATGGAAAATATTCTGTCTCTTTATGAACATGTTCTCTGCTAAAATAAAGGCTGAAATAATATGAGTATTTCTTGTCTTCTGCTGGGCCTCAAGCAGACAAGGCCACAGTGCGAAGTTATCGAACACTTGGTGTTCCTACTGTTGATACTTTTGTATGTGCTCCTGGCCGCTGTACAACAAACATCTTTTGTTCACTCACAGATTTGTTCTGTACAATGTATTAATGAAAATGTATTTCTCTTGAGGGAAGCGGTGTGAATGAAATGCTTTGTTATTTATGTAATCACTCTCCAGCAACAACGTATTTGCAAGTGCCAAACAATGACGTTTTCAGAGCTAACATTTCTTATAATTGTGATATCTATTAACTTTCTAATTGGACATATTTTCTGGTCTTATTTTTAAGCCAATCACAGGAGTTTAGCAAGTTTAATTTAATGTTCAGTCACCATTAGTTTGGGGCATTCTTCTAGCATTATTCCTTCCTAGTTTCCAGAGACTTCACCTCGTATCTTAGTGTGACCTGTCACTCTGACATTTCATGCTTTGCCAGCCAGTCTACTGAAATTCTGGAGTTTTTTATTTTCTGAGTTTTACTATGTCTGTTCAA
The DNA here is from genome assembly GCF_031143425.1 of Pleurodeles waltl. NCBI lineage: Eukaryota > Metazoa > Chordata > Amphibia > Caudata > Salamandridae > Pleurodeles > Pleurodeles waltl. The sequence goes on along the minus strand of NC_090439.1, from coordinate 585,408,041 downwards.
TACTGAACTAATGTTACGATGGTTTAGTAATCTTATAGTCCAAACTCTAAACAGTCACCCCTCACCTTGTTACTGTCTTGATGCTGAGGCTGTTCTGATGTTGACGCTGTTGTCCTCCTGATGAAGTAGAAGCTGTTGCTGATTACCTTAGAAACTGGGTAAATGTATGAACTGTGTATTGTTATTTGTCTTTTGTTTTCCAGGTACCAACTGCTACTATTTTAATAATGCTGCTATGTTTTGATAGCTTCATAGCTAGATGTTCTCTAAATTCATGCTACTAAATCTTTTGCATGAAGCCCAACATGTTAATGTTAGTTAGTGGTAAATGAGGTGTTACTCTCATACTCACGAATGGTTTTTGACTTTCCGTTTGTTGATTCAATGTATTCAATTTCTCTTGCTCAGATTCTATTGTTATGGTTTTTTGTATTCTCTATTGAAATAATAATTTTCATAGCTTTGATTAAGCTTAGGTTAATTCGCCGACTCAATCAGCCTTTGTTGTTTCTTTGTATGTATCAACTGAACTTGAGAATAATATTCTTGACTTGAGCATTGCTAATATAGAGAAATAAATATTTTAACTTCTTAATAAGTTGGTGTGGTTATTAATGGTCGCATTGTTCATAGTATGTTTTATAATAATATGTAGCGTATTGTTTGATATTTGACTTGAGACTTCTGACGTTTTCTTTAAAGCAGATTCGGTTCAGTTCATCGACCTCTAGCATGAAACCTGCTATCTAGTCTGTTGTGACTAAAATATAGCCGAGATTTCTGCTTTTACAAAGGTTACCAGTTAAGAGCACCACTGTCCCCTTACCACTTGCACCAGGGAGGAGAGCAGGTTATTCAAACATAGAAGAAGCGATTTTCAGGATGTTTGATGTGACCCCCTGAATAAAAACTTGTGAAAAAAATCAGAGTTCTGGGAATTCTGGGATCACATTGCATGGAAATCAGTTGCCTGGATTAGAAGTACCACTGATGATGATGACATGTAATGTTTAAAAAACTTGACATAACAGAGCATCTATAGAGTAATTTTTTCACAGCATAAAAGCAAGTGAATATCAGGCATTGATGCTGGGGAGCTTAACAAGGGAGTTGATTGTTGATTGTTGGGTCAGTAATAGAGTCCCTAGAGTAGTTTTGAGATTAGCAGCAGTAATGTGGGTCTGGATTCCTGAAGCATAATACTGGGTGGAAGCGGAAATCGGAACCAACCCACCACCCACTAAAAATGGCCATAGGGAGGAGGTATACCAGAATACCTCAGAGAAAGATGAGGTGATTTCCAGGAAGGGAAACACTTCCTTTACTCAAGACTTCTGGGGTTGTGCTCAGCCTGTCACTATGTCAACAAGAAGGGTTCAGAACATCCAAGGTTCTTTTGGTGGGTTAGAGGTTTACTCAGAGACTTCAGGATGGCTATGAGAATGTATGAAAGACTTTTATAAAGATGGCCTGGTGACTGCCCTAAGAGACATAGGGGGTGATTCTGACCCAGGCGGTCGGTGATAAAGCGGCGGCCAACCCGCCAACAGGCTGGCGGTCCGAAAAATGGAATTCTGACCCTGGCGGGAACCGCCAACAGAGGCCGCCACTTTAACACTCCGACCGCCACGGCGGGACAAACAAACAGCGCGGCGGTCACCGCCAACAGGCAGGCGGCAGACAATGTACCGCCCACCCTATCACAACTCACCAATCCGCCACCTTTTCCGGGGCGGGAGCACCGCCGATAAAAACACAGCGGAAACAGACTACGAACGGGAAAACGCTCACCTCTACGCACTCCACGAGGACGGAGGACAGCATGGAACCCGAATTGAACATCATACCTGCTCTCGTCTACCTGCTCATCTACCACGAGTACGAACTCCGCCGCAGACGTCAACGGTGAGTACTGCACCTACGACACACGGGAGGGGGGGAGGAGGAAAGGTTACGGGCACACACATATGCGACCCCCACCCCCCCCCAAGATGTACACACCAATGCAGAGCACAAGTCACAGTGACACCACCCAAACACCCGTAAAAATTGAGAATAAATATTTATGAACAAAATAGTCTCAGAAAAGTATTATCAACCATCAAAACTTTCTTCTGATAAACAAATTATTTACACAGCAGTGGATAACTGAAGCAAGTAGTCCTGCACATCTTACGAATCCATCATGTCCGTGGGCCAAAGTGTAGCGAAACAAGGGCAAAGCCCACACAGGAGACCTGAGTCCTTTGGAGAGAACACTGCAGGGGCATCTGGTGACAAAACTACAGGCACCTCAGGGGGAAGGGAAGGGGGGGGCACCACAGCCACATGAGTCCACGACGCCAGATCCACGAAGGGCCCACCATGCCCACTGTGCCATCCTGGGGAGTGCAAAGCCACAGTCGCTCAAGTCTCTCCAGTGGGTGGGTTGCCCACTGTGCCATCCTGGGGAGTGCAAAGCCACAGTCTCTCAAGTCTCTACAGTGGGTGGGTTGCCCACTGTGCCATCCTGGGGAGTGCAAAGCCACAGTCTCTCAAGTCTCTACAGTGGGTGGATTGCCCACTGTGCCATCCTGGGGAGGGCAAAGCCACAGTCTCTCAAGTCTCTACAGTGGGTGGATTGCCCACTGTGCCATCCTGGGGAGTGCAAAGCCACAGTCTCTCAAGTCTCTACAGTGGGCGGCTTGCCCACTGTGCCATCCTGGGGTGTGCAAAGCCACAGTCCATCAGGTGGATAAATGTCCCCACTGGACAAGGAGGATGCATGGTGGGCACAGTGAACCCTGAACAGTGCCTGACAGGAAGGGCCCAGCGGAGCAGTGCTTGAGACGGCGGGGCCCAGCGGAGCGGTGCATGAGACGGCGGGGCCCAGCGGAGCGGTGCTTGACAGGAAGGGCCCAGCGGAGCGGTGCTTGAGACGGCGGGGCCCAGCGGAGCGGTGCATGAGACGGCGGGGCCCAGCGGAGCGGTGCTTGACAGGAAGGGCCCAGCGGAGCGGTGCTTGAGACAGCGGGGTCCAGCGGAGCGGTGCATGAGACGGCGGGGCCCAGCGGAGCGGTGCTTGACAGGAAGGGCCCAGCGGAGCGGTGCTTGAGACGGCGGGGCCCAGCGGAGCGGTGCTTGAGACGGCGGGGCCCAGCAGAGCGGTGCTTGTGATGAAGGGCCCAGCGGAGGGGTGCTTGACAGGAAGGGCCCAGCGGAGCGGTGCTTGAGACGGCGGGGCCCAGCGGAGCGGTGCTTGACAGGAAGGGCCCAGCGGAGCGGTGCTTGAGACAGCGGGGCCCAGCAGAGCGGTGCTTGAGACGGCGGGGCCCAGCGGAGAGGTGCTTGACAGGAAGGGCCCAGCGGAGCGGTGCTTGAGACGGCGGGGCCCAGCAGAGCGGTGCTTGTGACGGCGGGGCCCAGCGGAGCAGTGCTTGTGATGAAGGGCCCAGCGGAGCGGTGCTTGACAGGAAGGGCCCAGCGGAGCGGTGCTTGAGACGGCGGGGCCCAGCGGAGCGGTGCTTGACAGGAAGGGCCCAGCGGAGCGGTGCTTGACAGAAAGGGCCCAGCGGAGCGGTGCTTGAGACGGCGGGGCCCTGTTCAGCGGTGCTCTTCTGCACGGCGGGGCCCTGTTCAGCGGTGCTTGTCTTCACGGCGGGGCCCTCTTCAGCGGTGCTCTTCTGCACGGCGGGGCCCTCTTCAGCGGTGCTCTTCTGCACGGCGGGGCCCTGTTCAGCGGTGCTTGTCTTCACGGCGGGGCCCTCTTCAGCGGTGCTCTTCTGCACGGCGGGGCCCTGTTCAGCAGTGCTTGTCTTCACTGCAGGGCCCTCTTCAGCGGTGCTCTTCCAGTCAGTGTAGGGAGTCAGACCTGGCCTGGACAACCTGCTCACTCGCCCTCCGAACGTGCAGTGTCAGGCCCCTTCGGAGATGGAGTCCTGGGCCCTTTGGTGTCGTCCCTTGCAGCCGGGATGGGGCGTGTGGGGCCCTCCTGCTCCGCGCTCCTGCTGGCTGGCCTCTCCGCCCTGCTGCCCTTCCGCTCCTTAGATGGGGCTCTCGGGCCCTTGCCTCCCCTGGCTGTTGTGGCAGGTGAAGTGGCCTGAGTCACCTCCTTGGGGGCAGCCGTCTCAGTCCGCTGACGGCGGCCCTTCACTTTCCGGGTCCTCTTGCCTGGGGGGGGGCTGCCAGTCCCCTTGCTGCTCAGTGAAGTGTCACTGCCGCCAAAGGGTGGACTCCATATTCCATGCACCACTTGTACCTTGGAAGCTGGGCTGGTGGTGGCTGAGGTGCCTTTGGGACTTTTCCCAGATGGAGGGGGTGGGTCAGGGGAGGGAAAGAGGTCAACATTTGAGAGGTAATATTTCTTTGGACCAGGGTAAAGGGTAGTAGTAGTGGAGATAGAAGTGGAGGAAGAGGATGTGGTTGTAGGAGAGTCAGGTGTGCTGTCCTTGGGTGCAGGTGACTGAGACGTAGGCTGTCGTGAGGTGGTTGGCTGTTGTTTGGGTGTCTGCCTGCGTTTATGTGTCTTGGAAGAGGGGGTGACAGACACAGTGGGAGAGGACACAGGGGACGTGTACATGGCAGTGGGGGTGGTGACTGCACGTGTGAGGACTGTAGTGGAGGGTGTGCTGGTGATGGAAGAACTGGCTGATGTTGGTGTGCATGCAGGTGTGAGTTTAGACGTCACAGGGAGGGAGGAGGGAGACGAGGAGGAGGGGGACACAGAGGTGGTAGTGAATGTTGGTATGTCTGCAACTGGGTGTTGCTTGGGTGAATGCTTGTGTGTTCTGTGGTGCTTATGTTTGGATGAGCTGGCCTTGGGTGTTGAGGTGTGTGCAGGCTGGTCAGATGGTGTGGATGGGATAGGCTGAGGAACAGGAGACAGAGAAAGGCTGGAGGCAGTTAGAAGAGGGAGACTGGAGACAGGGACAATGGCTGCCGTCAGTGCTGAGGCCAGAGAAGTGAAAGCTCGTTGATGGGCAGCCTGACCCGAATGAATGCCCTCCAGGTAGGAATTGCTCTGTTGCACCTCCCTTTGCACCCCCTGGATGGCATTCAAAAGGGTAGTCTGCCCAACAATGAGCGTCCTCACGAGGTCAATGAGCTCCGCACTGAGGGCAGCAGGGGTAACAGAGGCAGGGGCTGAGGTGCCTGGGGCGAAGGAGACTCGCGCCTTCCTGGGCGAACGGGCACGGAGCGAAGACTGAGGGGCTGCTGAGAGGGCGGTGCTGGTGCGCTGGGTGGCGGCTGTACCTGTTGTTGCTGGGGGCACAGATGTTGCCACCCCCGCTAGGGAGCTCCCAAACGAGGACGTGTCCGTGTCGCTGGTGTCTCCACCGGCCCCTGTTGTGGTGCTCCCCTCGCCCTCCGGATCACTGGTGCCCTCGGTGTCTGTGTCAGTGCCCACCGGGGCCTGGTGACCTGCAGCTCCCTCGTGCTCCGACGCCAATTCTCCTCCGCCTGATGATGCTAATGCACAAGAAACAAAGAATAAGGGTGGGGGGAGAAAGAAAACAAAGTTGAGTGTATGCCTTGTCAATAGCCTTGGCGGAGAGGACAGACACAGGTGCCTCATGCACTAAGCCGCGAACTTGGGGTACACTACTCTGTACTTCTGACTAGGCCAACAGGTCTAGGGACAACAGACGCGCTCATGGGTGATGTTGGACCATGGATAGCTGCACTTGGCACCCTACAGAGGTGGTGGGCGGGGGCACAGGGCCATGTCTAAGGGAGGGGACTACACTACAGAAAGCACCCTGGCCTACTGTCACCCACAGCCCTCCTCCCCCACCCAGACGCCTCCACTGCACGTATAGATAGGAGAATGTGCTTATACTCACCCCCTTGTGTCTGCTGTGATGTCCTCAAGCGCCCATCCAAATCAGGGTAGGCCACCGCCAGGATCCGGGACATCAGGGGGGTCAGGGTACGACTGGCACCCCTCCTAGGTCGGGAGGCCATCCCCAGCAGTGACTCGGCGGTCTTTCGGGTTCTGCGGCGGATGTCCTCCCACCTCTTCCGACAGTGGGTGCCCCGTCTGGTGTAGACCCCCAGGGCCCGGACTTCCTTGGCGATGGCACGCCAAATATCGATTTTCTGATGGGCGCTCACCTGTTTGACATGTACAGGGTGGAAAAGAGAAAACGTCACATTTCTGCATGTTTGGAGTACATGCCCCCTCTCCCCACCCTTGCCATGTGGCCCATACTCTCATCAGTCGTGCGTTGCATTCCTCATTTTCTCCCCACCCCACCAACTGACAGCCACCCCACTCCACACAGGCATTACCCATTCAATGTGCACTCAGTGTACTCACCTGTTGGTCTGGAGGACCGTAGAGTAGCGCATACTGGGGGAGGACCCCGTCCACGAGTTTCTCCAACTCTTCAGACGTGAAGGCAGGGGCCCTTTCCCCAGTCGCAGCAGCCATTGTCACTTCCAGACCGAGTTCACAGCAGCACTTGCAGTATAGGTCCTCTCCTGTGGATGATCAGGTCTCGAGTGATTAAGCAGATAGAAAATGGCGGTCACGCCCGCGGCGGTGCGTACCGCGGCGGTGCGTACCGCGACCGCCGGCGCACATCGTCATTGGCTCCTGAATCCCATAGGGTTCAATGTTAACCAATGCGACTTCGTACAGCGGTCTTCGACCGCCTACCGCCACGGTGTGCCACGCCAGCGCATTGACCTCACATCCCATTGTCCCAGTTTAGAGGTCAGGCAGCCGCCATTTCAAGGGCCCACATGGCTTAAATTCTACTGCGTCACACAGGCCTAGGCCTTGCATTTGCACACATACAAACATAGCAGTCAAAACATTTTCGTGTACTGTGCAAGCTGTGTTGTACGTACCTGTGAGTTGATTGACTCAGTGCTCCATGTTGTCCTTCCTAGGCACCGTCCGCAGGGACTTGCGAGGAGTAGGAGGAATCCTCCCGTGTACCGGCCGCTGGTTGACCTGTCGACAATGGAAGAACGCCATATAATACTCCGATACCGACTTGACCGAGCCACTATACATGAACTGTGTGCCCAGCTGGAGCCAGACCTGAAGTCACCCATCCGCCAACCCACAGGAATTCCCCCTCTAGTGCAGGTTCTATCAGTCCTCCATTTCTTTGCAAGTGGCTCATTCCAGACAACAGTGGCCATGTCATCTGGAATGTCTCAGCCTATGTTTTCAAAGATTCTGTCCAGAGTGTTGTCTGCCCTGATGAAACTCATGAGGAGCTACATCATATTCCCAGAAGAGGGTGATTTGGCCACAGTGAAGGGTGATTTCTATGCCCTTGGACATACCCCCAACATCATTGGTGCCATTGATGGGACCCATGTGGCATTAGTACCCCCAAATGACGATGAACAGGTGTACAGAAATAGGAAAAATTACCATTCTATGAATGTGCAGGTTGTCTGTTTGGCAGACCAGTACATCTCCCATGTAAATGCCAAGTTCCCTGGGTCAGTGCATGACGCGTATGTTATGCGTAATAGCAGCGTCCCCTATGTGATGGAACAGCTACAGAGACAGCATGTGTGGCTAATCGGTGACTCTGGTTACCCCAACCTGCCGTGGCTATTGACCCCAGTGAGGAATCCCAGGACCAGGGCAGAGGAACGGTACAATGAGGCCCATGGGCGTAGTAGGAGGGTCATTGAAAGGACCTTCGGCCTCCTGAAGGCCAGGTTTAGGTGCCTGCATATGACAGGTGGATCCCTAATGTACTCACCAAAGAAGGTGTGCCACATCATCGTGGCCTGCTGTATGCTTCACAACCTGGCTTTGCGACGCCAGGTGCCTTTCCTGCAGGAGGATGGTCCAGATGGTGGTGTCGTAGAAGCCGTGGAGCCTGTGGAGAGTGAAGAGGAGGAAGACGACGGTGAGGAAACAGACAACAGGGAAGCTGTCATACAACAGTATTTTCAGTAGCACACAGGTAAGGTTCAGCCACGCCATTTCCCAGTTACTTAGAGCCTCATGCATCTCAACTTTATGTATTTCCCCCCAGCTCTTTTAAATAACATATTCTTTTTCCCTTCCCTTCTCAGTGCTTAATGACTCATAGCCCGACTTCTGCTTGGTTTGGCCATGTACTACAGCGTATTGACATTGGTATGTTGTCATCACTAACTGACATCACATATTGTGAACTGTTATGTGTTGTACGATTTTTTGAGAATACAGCATGACTCCAAACGGTTTTCTGTGCAATAATTGTTTTCTTTTGTGTGCTTAGATAATGGTACATTATATGATGACGGTGATGGGTGGGGGTGGAGTGATGTCCATGGCAGAGTCCAGTTCTCAGTCTGACAGGTCTATTGTCCATATGCCTGTGGAAGGATGGAGCAGGGGCTGTTTGAGTTTGGACAGGGTGGCAATGTGGGACAGTGGGATGACTTCTGGGGGTATCTCATGCTGGCGGTGGTCTTGGCATGCTACTCTGTTTTTTTTTGGGTCTTAGGCTCCTCTTGCGGGGTGGTTGTTCTTCAGCAGGAGGTGGGGTTCTTGTGGCCTGTCGTTGTGTGTGGGCCTCCTGTCCACTAGCGCCGGCGGAGGTGGTAGGCTGTTCCTGGCTAGTGACAGTGGCCCTGTGTGGTGCCACATGGTCCCGCAACGTGTCTTCTATCCTGTTGAGGGCCTGGACCATGCTCCCCATGGCGGTAGCGATGGTGGTGAGTTGGTTGCTGAACCCCATGTAGCGTTCTTCCAGCTGTGCCTGTATCTCGGTGAACCTGGCCAGTATCGTCGCCATCGTCTCTTGGGAGTGGTGGTATGCTCCCATGATGGTAGTGAGGGCCTCTTGGAGAGTGGGTTCCCTGGGCCTCTCCTCCCCCCCCTGTCGCACGGCAGCCCTCCGAGTTGCCCTGTTTGCCTGGGCCTCTGTCCCCTGGACGGTGTGCCCACTACCACTGCCCCCAGGTCCCTGTTGTTGTTGGGGTGTTGGGTTAGCCTGGGTGCCCTGTAGTGGCAGACACACCGCTGCTTGACCTGTCCTAGAGACAGAGGCATGGGCCCGCTGGGTGGGAGCTGTGCTGTTGTTCCCAGGGGGGTTTGGGTCTGCTGTGGCCTGTGTCTGTGTTTGGGGAACCCACTGCCCAGAGGTCCCCGATGGTTCGGGCTGGTCATCAGGTTCCAGGTCGACAGAGCTGCTGTCCTCACTGGGGGCCTGTTCCGGGGGTGGGATGGACATTTGAGGACCCTCCTGACCGGTGTGTTGGTGTTCGGGTCCTGCATGGGGTGAGAGAGTATGGTTATTGTTTCTATGTGTGAAAAAGCGTGCGAATTATGGGTGCCCTTGTCCCCCAGTGCAGGCATTCCCTTGTGGGTGGTGTTGTGAGGGTGGTTTGTGGGGGGGATGGGTATGTGCAGTGGTCATGCTTAGGTAATGGGTGTCCAATGTTTGTGGTGGCATGCAAGGGTTGGTGAGGGGTTGGGTGGGTTGTGCTAGGGATACATTCTCAGGGATGATGTGTGATGGTGGGTTGGGGGTGAGGGTGGGGGTGTGGGTTGGCATGCTGGTGGGGTGGGGGGGATGAAGTATATGAGATAGGACTTACCAGAGTCCATTCCTCCGGGTACTCCAGCGAGGCCCTCAGGATGCAGGATGTTTAATACTTCTTGCTCCCATGCTGTGAATTCTGGTGGGGTGGGTGGGGGTCCTCCGCCAGTCTTCTGCACCGCGATGTTGTTTCGCAACACCATCGAGCGCACCTTCCCCCGTAGGTCGTTCCATCGTTTGCGGATGTCGTCCCTATTTCTGGGATGCTGTCCCACCGCGTTGACCCTATCCACGATCCGCTGCCATAACTCCGCCTTCCTTGCTATGGTGGTGTGCTGCACCTGTGAGCCGAAGAGCTGGGGTTCCACTCTTAGGATTTCCTCCACCATCACCCTGAGTTCTTGGTCCGTAAAGCGTGGGTGTCTTTGTGGTGCCATGGGGTGGTGTGGATGAGGTGTGGGGTGGTGTATGTGGTGATGAGTGTGTTGGTGTGTGGTGCTTTGTGCTACTATGTGGTGTGTGTGATGTTGTAGTGTGCCTCTGTGTGTCTGGCTCTCTATTCTCTGATGTGTCTCTCTCTCCTTCGTCTCTGATTTTTGGTAGTAGGGGTTTGTGGGTGATGTGGGTGTGTGTTTTATATTGTATTGGATGTGTGGGAGTGTTGTTTGTATGTGTATCAGGTGTGTGTATTTCAAATTGTCCAATGTGGTAGTGTTTTGTAAAGGTGTGGGTATTTTGACCGCGGCGGTGTGTACCGCCAATAGACTACCGCGTTTGAAAGACCGCCGCGTGGATTTGTGGATCGTAATGGCATGGGCGTATTTCTGTTGGCGTGGCGGTGGAGGTTTGGTCATCTCCAGTTTATCGCTGGCCGCTGATGTGGCGGACTGCAATGGAGGTCGGATTTTTGGAGGTTTGGCAGTTGTGGGTCAGAATGACCGTGGCGGCTGACCGCGACCGTGGCGGTATTGTGGCGGTCTTCTGACCGGCAGTAAGCGGCTTTTACCGCCGAGGTCAGAATGACCCCCATAGGGCCAGATGTAGCAAACTTTTGCGAGTCGCAAATGGCCCGAATCGCAATTTGCGACTCCGCAAAATCGGAAACGGGATGCAAAAATCCCATTTCCGACTCGCAAAATGCGACGAGAGCCATTACCGACTCGCAAAAATAGCGACCCCATTTTGCGACCCGCAAATAGGAAGTCGCAAACCATATGCAATAGCCACTCGCAAATTTTGACTAGTCTCAAAAAGCCCATTTTGCACTTCCAATTTACCACTAACTCAGAGCAGGTGGTAACCAGAACCAAAGTAAAAAAGGAGACCCAGAAGACATCTGGGTTACTCAAGATGGCGGAGATATATGTGATAGCAAGGAGGAGGAGAGCCCACGCCGCACAGCAGAGGAGGAGGAGGAGCCATAGACAGGAGAAGATATACAGAACCAGGCAGACACTTTTCCAACAAACTGAGGAGGAGATATATGATAAATACAGACTTAGCAGTGCAGCAATACTAGATTTAATAGATCTACTCAATCCGCAGCTTCACCACCAGACTGTGCGCGGCTGCGCTATCCCCACACATGTGCAAGTGCTATGCTCACTGCACCTCTTGGCCTCGGGTAGCTATCAGGGGGTCATTGCCGTGGCAGGTGGGGTATCACAAAGTGCACTTTCACGGTTCTTCATCGCATTCCTAGATGCCATACTAACACACATGTCCAGATACATATACCTACCCAGGAATGAGGCAGAAATCAACAGCACCAAGTTGGAATTCTACAGGATTGCCAACTTCCCCCATGTCATAGGGTGTGTAGACGGGACACATATACAAATATGCCCTCCTGCAAATCTGGAATATCTGTTTCGCAACCGGAAGTGTACCCACTCACTGAACATTCAGGTGATATGTGACGCCCATTATGTTATCACTGACATGGTTGCCAAATTTCCAGGGAGCACACATGACTGCTACATCTTCAGGCACAGTGGGATACACCAACGCCTAGAACGTGGGGAGTTTGGAGACGGATACGTCCTAGGTATAGCTGAATACACCTTGAAGACATACACACATGTCAATGTGGAACCCATCAATGCCAGCTAACATTGTACATTTTGTGCCAAACAGGTGACAGTGCATATGCACTACGACCATGGATACTTACCCCGTACTTAACACCCAGCAATGAGACAGAGAGGCGATACAACAGTGCACATAGGAGGACCCGAAATATCATAGAGAGGACCTTTGGACTGCTGAAGGCAAGATTCAGATGCCTCCACAGAAGTGGAGGTGCCCTCCAGTATAACCCAATAACAGCTTTCAAGATCATTGGCGCATGCGCTACACTGCACAACATTGCCACCAGACGTGGGCTACCTCTCACCCCAAAAGACCCAGATTCGGAGGATGACGAGCAAGAGCTACCACATCGCCATCATGGGGATAGAAGCATTGCAAATCAAGGCAGACAGAGACGGGACCACATTGCAAACCAATACTTTGGAAGGTACGTGCTGTCACCACACTCACTAATGTCACACACAAAGAGTCCAGGTGTGAAGTGGAACAAACAAGGAATTTAATAATGTGCACCAAAAAAACTATATACATAAACTACAGTTCAGGGGCTGTAAAAGTCCACCTGGCATAAGGACACATTAACCTCATGTGCCTCTACTCCAGGACAGTGTGTAGCTCACACTCTACGCCGGGCTCGCCCAGTATGGCTGGTTCCTGGTGTGCCATCAGTGCCCTGCCTTGCGCTACCACTGCGCAACACCCTGGTGTCACTGGCTGAGACACTGCTAACGGTGGAGCCCTCCTTGCTGTCCTGCGGCGTGTCTGCTGCGCCCCTAGCAACCTGTTGTGCCTCCATTAGATCTGCTGTGTGGCTGAGACGTCCCAGCCCACGTGCCACATCACTGGCAAAGTGGCCCATGTCCACCTGGAGGCTGACCGTGCGCCGTGACAGGCCAGTGGTGTTCACAGCCAGCCTGACGATGGAGGCAGACATGCGGTCCAGCCGGTGGATGAGCTGCCTGTCACGGCGCCTTGCACCCTCTCTCTCAGTGATAAGTTCTGACACCAGTTGTCTCATTGAGAGCGCAAGGTCGCCAACATGGGCATTTAGCTGTTGCAGCTCCGTGTGTACTAGTTGCAGCCCTGTTTTTTGGTTCTGTTCCATGCGCCGCATGGCCCCTGATATGTTCCTTATCTCTCGTGTCTGCAGGCGCTGACCACGTAGGAGTGCAGCCTCGGCGGCTGACATGGAGGCGTCCCCTGACTCAGCCTGCGCCACTGGAGTGACATTTAGACGTCGCCTGCGACGCAGTGGAGGCTCTGTGTCCTGTACACTGGCACTGTGGCTGGGACCGGGTGCTGGCTCACTCACCAGTATGGCCACTGGTGCATCAGGAGGGGACTGTGTTTGGGTGGTGCAGGTCCCTGTGGTGGGTGGTCCTGAGTCCTGTGCAGGCTGGTGGCTGACCTGTGGCCCCTGGATGCTGTGGCTGGAGGTGGTGTCGTGTGGGAGACCTGTGGGACATAGGGAACACACTGTCAGTATCTACCATCTGTTATCTACTTCCTAATAAACTGTTGCCTATCAACTGCCTACTTGACTACATTGCCCATAATGCACCATGGAGGTGGTTGCTACTCTGAAATGGAGCTATTTTGGTTGTGCATGCTGCTCTGTACTAGGTGGGTGGGGGTATGGATGATATGGGTGTACATGCATGTCTCATGGTACTCACCGGTTGATGGTCCTGGCGCTGACGTGTCCAGCTCTCCCATCCCGGACACTGCCTCTGGCTCCAAGGTCTCCTCCACTCTTTCCTCCAGGGGTGTGGGTGGTGGTATTGTGGATGGTCCCTCTCCAGTGCCCCTCATCTCCCGGAGCCGCTCTGCCACCCTCTCCTTGGTCCGGGAGCGCAGGTCATACCACCGTTTCTTCAATTCTTCTATACTCCGGGGGCTCACACCCATGGAGTTGACCTTGTCCTGGATTTCAGTCCAAATCCTTTTCTTTTCCACCTCTGGCACACTGAGGGCTGCCCTCCCAAAAAGTTGTTCATGGTGCTGGCAGCATTCCTCAGTCAGCACCTCCAGTTCTTTTTCAGCAAATTTCAATTTGCACTTTCTAGGAGTGTCTGCCATGGTAGCTGCTGTTCCTCCTGTTTGCAGTTCAGCAGTTTAAAATGGGTGTGGTCCTCCCTCCTCTCAGGTGTATTAGTAAACTTCCTGGCTGTGATGTCATCATCAAGAGCCAGGAAGTGTTTTCCAGAGTGTTCTGCTGCACCTGCATTCAATTTGCGGCACAGTCGCAATTTGCGACACCCACTCCCAATTTGCGTGTTCGTTTTTAGCGCAGTCACAAAAAGTGACCTCGCAAACAGCGGACTCGCAATCTGTGGTGCGACTTCATTTGCGAGTCGCAAAATGAAGTCGCTTTTTCTTCTTGGATACCATTTAGCGAGTCGGAAATTGCGAGTCGTTCCGACTCGCTAATTGTTTCCTACCTACATCTGGCCCATAGGTAGGAGCCAGAATGTGGTGTAGTTCAAACTTGTGTGTGCATGCCAATCACTCCCTGGACTGTAGTGATGGTGAAAAACAATATTAAACAGTTCTACCCATCGGCTGTGATCACCATGGAATGGAGGCATATTACTGTCAATCAGAAAGTTCTTGTGTTCCCCTTTTTTCCTGCTCAGTGCATCCTGGGCAATTATCTGATTGGTCTAGCTCTAATTGTCCTAACTCTGAGAAACTGGCATAAGGGCCCAATAGAAGAAAATGAGTATGAAACAGGGTCCTTTTGCGCTGTTGAAGCCCTTTGCTCAGGAATGACCTGCTCTTACAGGAGAGGACCCTGAAATTCATGAGCTTCCACCTCCGGTTTGTATGGTGTGACCCAGATGAACTGCAGTTCTTTAAAGGCCCCATCCAAGCAGATTTCCATAGGGCAAAATGAGAGTGCAAAACCCTTGAAACCTTCTGTAAGAGACTGAGTCCTAGAAAAGTAGAAGCAACTTGGTTGTGACTGATAACCACGGTGATCATAAGAACCACAAGCATGGGCTGCTTAAAGGTTAGTGGTACCACTGTTTCATACAGCTTTTCTGTTGGCCTTGGATCCTGACATCCCACTTTCTGGACACCGAGGTGGTCATTATGAACATGGTGGTAAACACCGCCCAGCCAACAGGCTGGTGGTCCAGACCGCCAAATAATGAAGCACATGAAAAACAAGTAGCGGTCCATCTACACACCGCCATCTTTGTAGTCCTGACGAGGATGGAGGAGGCCGCACTCAGGCCAGCAGAAAGGACCTACCCATCCACCAAATAATGAAACACCAGACCTTCAGCAGTTCTGGGGCAGGAACCACCACCAGGCAAAGCATGGCGGAAACAAACAATATAAAAGGAAATACTCACTGGAGGCACACAGAAAACGCAGGCGCAGACATGGAGAGAGAGTCAGAAATAATGCCAGTGCTGCTCCTTACCATATTCCTCCAGGGCCGTGACCGACGTCGACGACGGTAAGTACAGCAGCCTACTACACATGGGAAGAAAGGGCACAGTTACACAAACACCCTACCCACCCTGCAGCGCACTCCCAACCCCTCCCACATCCCAAAACAAGATGTACTTACCAGACACAAGGCAACAAAGACCTGCACCAAAGTACACACATGTGCACACCACACCCCCACAGTGAAACGCTGAACAACGTCACTATATTGTGCCAACAGCACTACTGGGCACTGAAATTCTATCAGAACGAAAAAACTGTATTATCCTAATAAGACCATTGGCCAGTCCATTTGAAATTCCCTGAAGGACGAATATAGGCTAAATTTGACTCCCACGTGTGCAAAGGGTACTCCACTCGAAAGGGGCATCAATGGGGCAGCCAGGCACCTCAGAAAACAGGGGCAGGGGGTGTGGGGACTTAGGTCTGGAAGGGGGGAGCTTGGGCTTAGTTTTGGGAGGTGGAGGGGGCTTAGGCTTGCCCTTGGAAGGAGGGGGAGTGGGCTTGGAACGGGGGTGGCAGAGGGACCTGGGGCAATACGGAGCCTCTTCCTCCCTGGGGAAGGGGCATGGGAATGGGAAGGGTGGACTGGGACGGACTTGGACGTGGAAGGAGTGGACTGGGCAAGGACATGGGCATGTTTATGGACAAGACGGAGTGGGCCAGTAGGTTCAAGCAGGTCAACACGGGATAGGAAAAGCTTCTTAGTTGCAGTTGGAGGGGATTAGGAGGCAGGTCTGGGAGTGGAGGTTGAGGGATTGCTCGTTTCAGGTGTAGGTGTGCCGGACTTGGATGCAGGTGCCTGTTTAGTATGCTTATGTGTGGTGGATGTGTGTGGTGTGGATGTTTGCGAATGTTTGAGTGTTTTGGGAGGAGGGGGGGTGGACAGAGTGGGAGAAGACAGGTTGCCAGTGTAGATGGATGTTGTCTGGGTGTCTGCAGGTGTGGTGAGTGTGCTGCAAGTGTCTGTAAATGTAGTTGTGGTGAGTGCAGGTGTGGTGTCAGGGGTGCATGTCTGGATGTCAGATGTTGTGACCTGATGAATGGAAGCAGCAGCAGTGACTGAGGGTGCAGTGCATGTGGGTGTGCATGGTGAGGTGACAGACGGGGTGGCGGGGGAGGTTGACACACTGGGTAAAGTGGATGTTGTTGTGTGTGCTTTTGTATGTTGGGTGTGTGCATGCCTGGGGTGGGAAGTGTGGTGCTTGTGTTTTTCAGTGTGCTTCTTGTGTGTTTATCTGTGTGCATGGCTGTCTGTATGTGTGCTTGGGATGGGTGAAGGGTGTGGGGTGTTGGAAGGGGTAGAGGTGGTGGGGGGGCGGAAAGACCAGGGACACTGGCTGCCATCAAAGAGGAGGCCAGAGCCTGAAAAGATCTTTGTAGGCCAGACATGGCACCGTGAATGCCTTCCAGGTATGCATTGCATTGATGCATCTGGGATGCTAGCCCCCAGAAGGCATTCACAGTGGTTGTCTGCCTTACAGAGATGGTTCACAGGAGGTCAATGGCTTCCTCAGTGAAGGCAGCAGGGCTGACTGGGGCAGGGGATGAGGTGCCTGGTGCGAAGGAAACACCCACCCTCCTGGGTGAGCAGGCACGGGCAACTGGGTGGGGTGCAACTGGGAGGGCAGTGATGGTATGGGGGTGGCGGAAGATGGCAAAGAATGGGTGAGCCCAGTAGGGTCCGCCACCACCAGGGAGCTGCCATCGGAGGAGGTATCAGAGTCTCTACCTCCAGTGGTAGTTGCCTCCCCGTGGTACTCCCCTCGCCTTACAACCCAATGGTGCCCTTGGCATCGGTTGACTCTGCCTCCTTGGAACTGTGGGCTAATGCATCCCCGGTGCCTCAGCTCCCTCGCCAGATGATGCTAATGTACACAAAGGACACAAAAGCACAGGGGTGGGGAAACAAATCAAGGGAGAACTATGTCACTAGTAAATAAGGGAAAACTATGAACTATGTGACTATATGTACATTTTGGCTCACACACACTCCCACCCAGGTCACACACGTTCCCTCAGCACAGACAACATACGTAGTGGATGTGCCCCTGACTAGTAGGCATGACCCCAGAATACACCAAATAACCCTCATGAAACACGAACCTGATACACTGTGTGAAGTACACCCATGTGAGACAATGCCCAGCCAATGCACTTAGAAGTCCATAAGGCCACAATGAATACCAGATGACAGAAAGGGGACCCCTCATAGGCCATTACAAAACTAGCCCTTATACGATCCCAAGGACTTGGAGGGGGCAGGACTGCAGGGGCACACCTGTCTAAGTACCTGTCACTACAATGCATACATCCCACAGCCCCCAAATACATCCATCAAAGTGGTATCACAACAGTGTTGCTACTCACCCCCTTGTGGCTGCTGTGCTGCTTTCAAGCACCCATCCAGATCAGGATAGGCCACTGCCAGTATTCGGGCCATTAGGGGGGTCAGGGTCCGACGGGCACCCCTTCCTCATTGGGAGGCCTTCCCCAGCTGGGCCTTTACGGTCTTCCTGGCCCAGCACCTCAGGTTCTCCCACCGCTTTCTGCAGTGGGTGCTCCGCCGGTTGTAGAACCCCAGGGTTCGCACCTCCTTGGCGATGGCTTGCAATAGGCTTTGCTTTTGATGGGCGCTGACCTGTATGGGACACACAGAGCAAAGAAACAGACATCAGTATGTGTGCACCGAATACAAATGCCATGTCATTCCATATGAAACAGCTATTGTTGACATGCATTTTTTCAACTCACAGGCAGAACGTGCCAGACAAACTACAGCTGGGCAGTCACACATCGAACCCACATGCATACAGTCATCCACCACAATCACACACATCTAAGGATGACAGATGCCAACTCACCTGCACCTCCGGTCGTCCATACAACTTTGCATACAGGGGTAGGACCCCGTCCACCAGCTTCTCCATTACCTCCACGGAGAAGGCCGGGGCCTGTTCCCCTGTAACACGCGCCATCTCAGGGACCAGAGTCAGGACACAGCAGCACATGCAGTGGAGTACCACCCTTCACGTGAATCAGGAGTCAAGTGTCAAGGGTTTGCTAAAATGGTGTAGTTACCGCGGTGATGAGCTCTGTCACCGCCAGCGGCAATCATGATTGGCAATGATCAGGTGCACAGTGGGGAAAACCGCCTTCCGCCATGATGACTAATGCCAGCGGAATGAAGTCACTTCCACTCTATCATACCTGGATGGCAGAAGGCTGTCATTTTGCTACCACCACATCTCCATAGCCTGGCCAGGGGCCTCATCCAGGGCCCCAATCTCTCTCCCCTTCGTCGCTTGCTGACATCACTCTATAATCCTCACATGTACCCATCTTTGGAAGTTTGTCCAGACTGTGATGCCATTATGACAGAGTTAACTCAGCACACATTTGCCTGACGGTGTACCTCATTCTTTCCATTTGTGTGCGTTACCTATGTGTTGCATTTTGAAAAATACAGTGACATCATGGGATGCAAGCATATGTTGACACTCAGAATGTATTCTTTCCTCCCCCATAGGTACAGACCCATGAGGCGAGGGAGGGCCCCATCTGTATGCAGACTCTTGGTAGATCTGGAGACTATGGAGGAACGTCACATCCTTATCACCTACAGACTCAATGGAGCTACAATCCATGATCTCTGTGCATTACTGGATCCTATTCTGAAACCGGCAAATCGAAATCAGCATGCCATCCCTACAACTGTGCAAGTGCTATCTGTGCTCCATTTTTTGGCTACGGGCTCATTTCAGGTGACAGTGGGCATGGGTGCGGGGATCTCACAGCCAATGTTCAACCACATTCTGTCCAAATTCCTGGATGCCTACATTCAACACTTCCAAACATATGTCCAGTTTCCCCAAAGGGCTGAACTCCCCTCCATCAAATCTGGATTCTATGCCTTCGCTAATATCCCCTATGTGATAGGTGCCAATGATAGAACCCACATAGCTCGGATATCCCCAAGAGTGAATGAGCAGGTTTATAGGAATCATAAGAACTATCACTCCATGAATGTACAATTGGTGTGTAATGCTGATCAGTACATATCACATGTCAATGCCAGGTTACCTGGCTCAGTCCATTATTCATTTGTCCTGAGAAACAGCAGTGTGCCACACATGATGGAACAACTACAAGGGGACTGAGGTTGGCTCATAGGTGAGTGTGTATGACACTGGATCAGTACATAGCTTACAGCTAGGCTGTCTGCAAGTAAAGGCAGTTTGTTAAAGTCCTCTTTCACCCACTTTTGCAGGTGATTCTGGATACCCCAACTTGCAATGGCTCCTGACACCAGTGAGGAATCCCAGGACAGATGCAGAGAGGAATTATAGAGGCCACTGGACGTACTAGGAGGGTGATTGAGTGCACTACAGGTCTCCTGAAGGCTAGATTTGGTTGCCTCCATCTCTCAGGGGGATCCTGTGTGTGAGAAGGTAGCCTCTTTCTAGCCTTGTTACCCCCACTTTTGGTCTGTTTGTGAGTGTATGTCAGGGTGTTTGTCACTGTTTTCACTGTCTCACTGGGATCCTGATAGCCAGGCCTCAGTGCTCATAGTGAAAACACTATGTTTTCAGTATGTTTGTTATGTGTCACTGGGATCCTGCTGGTCAGGACCCCAGTGCTCATAGGTTTGTGGCCTATATGTATGTGTCACTGGGACCCTGTCACACAGGGCCCCAGTGCTCATAGGTGTGCATGTATATGTTCCCTGTGTGGTGCCTAACTGTCTCACTGAGGCTCTGCTAACCAGAACCTCAGTGGTTATGCTCTCTCATTACTTTCAAATTGTCACTGACAGGCTAGTGACCATTTTTACCAATTCACATTGGCTTACTGGAACACCCTTATAATTCCCTAGTATATGGTACTGAGGTACCCAGCGTATTGGGGTTCCAGGAGATCCCTATGGGCTGCAGCAATTCTTTTGCCACCCATAGGGAGCTCTGACAATTCTTACACAGGCCTGCCACTGCAGCCTGAGTGAAATAACGTCCACGTTATTTCACGGCCATTTTACACTGCACTTAAGTAACTTATAAGTCACCTATATGTCTAACCTTTACCTGGTAAAGGTTAGGTGCAAAGTTACTTAGTGTGAGGGCACCCTGGCACTAGCCAAGGTGCCCCCACATTGTTCAGAGCCAATTCCCTGAACTTTGTGAGTGCGGGGACACCATTACACGTGTGCACTACATATAGGTCACTACCTATATGTAGCTTCACCATGGTAACTCCGAATATGGCCATGTAACATGTCTATGATCATGGAATTGCCCCCTCTATGCCATCCTGGCATAGTTGGCACAATCCCATGATCCCAGTGGTCTGTAGCACAGACCCTGGTACTGCCAAACTGCCCTTCCTGGGGTTTCACTGCAGCTGCTGCTGCTGCCAACCCCTCAGACAGGCAGCTGCCCTCCTGGGGTCCAGCCAGGCCTGGCCCAGGATGGCAGAACAAAGAACTTCCTCTGAGAGAGGGTGTGACACCTTCTCCCTTTGGAAAATGGTGTGAAGGCAGGGGAGGAGTAGCCTCCCCCAGCCTCTGGAAATGCTTTGTTGGGCACAGATGTGCCCAATTCTGCATAAGCCAGTCTACACCGGTTCAGGGACCCCTTAGCCCCTGCTCTGGCGCGAAAGTGGACAAAGGAAAGGGGAGTGACCACTCCCCTGACCTGCACCTCCCCTGGGAGGTGTCCAGAGCTCCTCCAGTGTGCTCCAGACCTCTGCCATCTTGGAAACAGAGGTGCTGCTGGCACACTGGACTGCTCTGAGTGGCCAGTGCCACCAGGTGACGTCAGAGACTCCTGCTGATAGGCTGCTTCAGGTGTTAGTAGCCTTTCCTCTCTCCTAGGTAGCCAAACCCTCTTTTCTGGCTATTTAGGGTCTCTGTCTCTGGGGAAACTTTAGATAACGAATGCATGAGCTCAGCCGAGTTCCTCTGCATCTCCCTCTTCACCTTCTGATAAGGAATCGACCGCTGACCGCGCTGGAAGCCTGCAAACCTGCAACATAGTAGCAAAGACGACTACTGCAACTCTGTAACGCTGATCCTGCCGCCTTCTCGACTGTTTTCCTGCTTGTGCATGCTGTGGGGGTAGTCTGCCTCCTCTCTGCACCAGAAGCTCCGAAGAAATCTCCCGTGGGTCGACGGAATCTTCCCCCTGCAACCGCAGGCACCAAAAAGCTGCATTACCGGTCCCTTGGGTCTCCTCTCAGCACGACGAGCGAGGTCCCTCGAATCCAGCGACGCTGTCCAAGTGACCCCCACAGTCCAGTGACTCTTCAGCCCAAGTTTGGTGGAGGTAAGTCCTTGCCTCACCTCGCTGGGCTGCATTGCTGGGAACCGCGACTTTGCAGCTACTCCGGCCCCTGTGCACTTCCGGCGGAAATCCTTTGTGCACAGCCAAGCCTGGGTCCACGGCACTCTAACCTGCATTGCACGACTTTCTAAGTTGGTCTCCGGCGACGTGGGACTCCTTTGTGCAACTTCGGCGAGCACCATTTCACGCATCCTCGTAGTGCCTGTTTCTGGCACTTCTCCGGGTGCTACCTGCTTCAGTGAGGGGTCTTTGTCTTGCTCGACGTCCCCTCTCTCTGCAGGTCCAATTTGCGACCTCCTGGTCCCTCCTGGGCCCCAGCAGCGTCCAAAAACGCCAAACGCACGATTTGTGTGTAGCAAGGCTTGTTGGCGTCCTTCCGGCGGGAAAACACTTCTGCACGACTCTCCAAGGCGAGTGGGATCCGTCCACAAAAGGGGAAGTCTCTAGCCCTTTTTGTTCCTGCAGAAACCTCAGCTTCTTCTGTCCAGTCGAAGCTTCTTTGCACCCGCAGCTGGCATTTCCTGGGCATCTGCCCATCTCCGACTTGCTTGTGACTTTTGGACTTGGTCCCCTTGTTCCACAGGTACCCTAGATTGGAAATCCACAGTTGTTGCATTGCTGGTTTGTGTCTTTCCTGCATTATTCCTCTAACACGACTCTTTTGTCCTTAGGGGAACTTTAGTGCACTTTGCACTCACTTTTCAGGGTCTTGGGGAGGGTTATTTTTCTAACTCTCACTATTTTCTAATAGTCCCAGCGACCCTCTACAAGGTCACATAGGTTTGGGGTCCATTCGTGGTTCGCATTCCACTTTTGGAGTATATGGTTTGTGTTGCCCCTATCCCTATGTTTCCCCATTGCATCCTATTGTAACTATACATTGTTTGCACTGTTTTCTAAGACTATACTGCATATTTTTGCTATTGTGTATATATATCTTGTGTATATTTCCTATCCTCTCACTGAGGGTACACTCTAAGATACTTTGGCATATTGTCATAAAAATAAAGTACCTTTATTTTTAGTATAACTGTGTATTGTGTTTTCTTATGATATTGTGCATATGACACTAAGTGGTACTGTAGTAGCTTCACACGTCTCCTAGTTCAGCCTAAGCTGCTCTGCTAAGCTACCATTATCTATCAGCCTAAGCTGCTAGACACCCTATACACTAATAAGGGATAACTGGGCCTGGTGCAAGGTGCAAGTACCCCTTGGTACTCACTACAAGCCAGTCCAGCCTCCTACACTGTGCTATGTCCCTGACAAGGTGTGTACGATAGTAGTGGCCTGCTGCATGCTGCACAACTTGGCTGTGAGGAAAGCTATCCCACTTCTGGAAGAGGAGGGTGCTGTCCAACCAGCCCTGCAACCTCAGAGAGGGGATGAGAGTGATGGTGATGAAGAAGAGGGGGGAAGATCTCAACTCCAGGACCCAGATAATCTGCCTATACGTCCAGTGACTCTAAGGTACTGTTCAATGATGCTGATGCCTTCACTGCATACTTACAGTCTGACTCATGTAATAAGTTATTAGGTATAGTGTGACATACTTCAGCCACTACAGTCCCTTGGAACCCCTCCTGCAATAAAGGTGTGATTATGATATTAACTGGCTAATGAGTACACAATCAGAATTCATATCTCATATTGATGAGGGACATACGATTTGAGTGCATAGGTGTATTTATTAAATGGCAAAATATACATAAGTGTTGGGATAGTGAAAGGGAGTGGGCACATGGTGCAAATACATACTCAAGTACATATGCTCAGCTGCTGGTAGCACTGGGGTTTGGTCCATGTGGCCATTGGAAGATGGTGTGATGGCAGTGGCATGTCAATAAGTTGGCTCAGTGGCACACAAGGGAGACAGTTCAGGGCAGAGTCACTTCCTGGCGCTGGGCTTGGTCTCGGCTGGTGTTTCAGTGGCATATCTGGGTCTGAGGGTACGTTTGTGAAGGTGCAGCTGGGCTGCAGCGTTAGGACTGCTGGTTTCATGTGTGTCCTCTGACAGTGCCACCAGTCCAGTAGCTGCTGCAGATGTAGATGGCAGGGCAGTGTCCTGGATAGTGGTCGGGACATGCAGGTGGGTGGAGGACTCAGGCTGGCTGTGGTACTGGTGTTGCAGCACCCTTGCAATGGAGGCCATGGTAGCATTGAGCTGTTTCCATAGCTCCATGGCCTCCTGGTAGTGTGCTATCTGCAGTCTCTGATTCTGCTCCAGGGTGGCCAGAATCTGGCACATCTTGTCCTGGGTATGGTGGTATGCTCCCAGTACCTCAGATAACACCTCCTGGGCTGCTGCACCCCCTTGGCCACTGATGCCCTCCCACTGGCCGTAGCCCCCTGTGCCTGTGTCCCCTGCAAAGGTCTGGCAGTCCCACTTGCAGTTGGCCCTTCATCATCCTGCCTGTTGGTGGGTGGAGACTCTGGCCTCTGTACATGTGGGTCGCCAGTCTTTGACCGGGAGACACTGGTGTGGGGTCGTTTGGCCAGAGCTGATGATGGTGGCTGAGTGGTAGGGGTGTCAGTGGTATCTTGGGTGGAGCTTCTGGAGGGTGACAGTCCAGGACTGTGTGATGGACCAGGGAGTTCCTCTATTTCCAGACATCCCTCTGCACTCTCCTAAGTGGGGCCTCTGTCTTCAGGTGAAGGGCTGGCACACGTTGACGTCTCCGTCCGGGTGGCATGGGTGGTGGTGCATGTGTGTGGGGGAATAGACAGGTGGGTGTCAGCTACTTTATCGGCAATTGCTGCACTGCTCTGCACTATTTGATGGTTATATTCCCCTGTCATGGCATGCAAAGTCCATTCGTGTATATTTAGTTGCATTTTATGTGGGGGTTGGAGGTGCATTATGGGTGCTGTAGTGTAGTGTAGTGACAATGGGATTCCATGCAGGGGTAGGTGACTGGATGGAGATCTGTTTGTGGGATTGTGGGCATGCAGGGAACTTGGATGTGGGTGTTGTGGACTGGGTAGGGAATGGGGTCCGGGTGGTAGTGAGAGGGGTGGGGTGATACATGCATTATGGGTGGGGTGACTGTTAAGGTATTGTAGTTGACTTACCCGAGTCCAGTCCTCCAGTGAACCCAGTGAGGCCTCCGGGAGCAGGATAGCCAGGACCTTCTCCTTCCAGTCGGTGTATTCGGGGGAAGTAGGTGGGGGACCACCACCAGTCTTCTGTATGGCGATGTTGTGCTTGGATGCCATTGACCAAACCTTCTCGTCCAGGTTGTTCCATCTCTTATGGATGTCTTCCCTTGTGCGTGGATGGTTTCCCATTGACCTTGATGACTGTCCGCTGCCATAGCTCCATCTTCCTGGCCACAGGTATCTGCTGCACCTGTGCCCCGTATAGTTGTTGCTCGACCCTGAGTATTTCGTCCACCATGGTCCTTAGCTCCCTGTCTGTGAAGTGGGGGTGCCATGGTGTGTGTTGTGGGTGTATTGGTGAGGGTGCTGTTGTGTGGTTGTGTGTGGGGGGCTTGTGATGGTGGTTGGGGTATGTATGTGTTTTGGTGGTGTATTTATGTGTGTGACGTGTTATGTTGGGTTCAGTGTATGCATGTTGTTTTGTCAATCCCAGTCGTGCTATTGGCAATGCAAAGGATTGTGGGGTCTGTATGTGAGTGCTTTTTATTGTTGTGGATGTGTGTCAGGTGTGTGGGTTTCAGACTTGCCAATGTGTGCACTTGTTGTTGGTGGGTCCCATCACTGGCCGTGGTGGTACATACCACCAATGGTCATTCGGCATTCACTATCCGCCACGGTGATTTGTGCATCATTATTTGGTGGGCGGAGGATTTGTCTGCATGGCGGTGGCGGAGTGGGGTGTACTGCCTTTTGGCCGTCGGAAGCCCTGGCGGTGGATGGAGGTTGCAGGATTTTTGGAGGTTCAACTTTTTGGCATCATTATTGGGCGGTGTGTAGTCCACCGCCACTGGCAGTCTTCTGTTCAGCGTCGCCACGGCGGTCGGCGGTGATTACAGCCAAGTAGGTTGCTTGGCTATGTTTTTATTTTTCTTTATTTTTGATGAGCACATTATTCCATGGATACAATAATACAATTCAACGTTGCTGAAAAAAGTGCAATTTGCATATGCTGAGTAACACCAAGCACTTACAAAGAGTTATAAAAGCTAATATTTTAAAAATATCCAACTTACTTACATCTGCGATAACACCAAGGTCCATGTTCTATTGACATCAGAAGTATGGTATAACGAACCAAGGAGAAAGCAAGGCTATGATAGCATTATAATGATGTACTGTTTATGAAACAAAATAAAACAAAAAATGAAATAACCATACTTTTTTAAAAAGTGAGAATTGTCTTGTCATAGATTTATTTTGATGGTTGTAGACTGTATCGTCCCATACCATTAGGCAGTGGTACAATACCTGGAAGACAGTGGCCTTAATTGCCTTTTTTTGGAGTGCTATTCTCTAAAGAACTGGTTTCTGATAGAAGGATCAACATCATGCCTTTACTATTTTTATCCCATGGTCAGCAAAAACATGATTGGCGGTGAATGTGCCCCTGTTTCTATAGGTAGGTACCACACAAAAATAGCACCCTGGGTCTTAAAAGAAAGGGCACCGAAACCTATCACATTTGCTTCTAATGTCTAAGATGGCCCAGTACAGAAAGAAGAACAACAAGAATTTGGAGTTGACTCTAAAATCACTGAAACAATTATACCACCCATAGGTATCCCTGGCACAGTATCGGCGTGGACAGAAAGCCCTTACAAAACTTCATGTAAAGGGCAGAGGTCTTTTGGATACGTAAACTTGACCCTTCATAACATTGAATGAATTCAGTGAAGTGAACTTTTATTGTTGGGCTAAGGCATAGGCAAGAGCTTTAAGCCCTATTATGAATGGAGTGTCTTGGAAATGTTGCTTGTGACAGCTAATGAGGAAGAGGAACATGAGCTCTTCCTCAACAGACTGTGTGGCAAAGAATTTAATGGAGGAAGGGAACGCTAAACCTGACAGAACCGCAGAGGAGCTGTAAACATGCATGGACCTGTGATGCAGCACTACTCTCCTATTTCTTGTATACCCTGGGCTCAGCATGTGTTGCTGCCACTAAATTGACAGTGATAGCAACATACATCTCACCTGAGAGAGCTGCTCGTTTCACATCCAGAAAATACTTCAGGCACTGAGTAAGGTAAACCTAATTATTATGGTAAGCAAGTGGCATACAGAACAGGGTTGTGTGATGTACTTATATAATTATGTTGGCAGTGGTAAAGTGCACACTTTGGGGCATATTTATACTTGTTTTGCGCCAAATTTGCATCTTTTTTTACGCAGATTTGTTGCAAAACTAACTCCATATTTATACTTTGGCGCTAGACCCGCCTAGTGGCAAATTTATGGTGTTATAGTCAATGCGATGCAAAGTAGGTGTTTCAGTGCAAAAAATGACTCTATGGCCTTAGCGCCATATTTATCCCCCCATGCTAAAATCACACACAGGAGGGAGGAGGGGGCAAAAAATATGTCAGAGCTTGCTTTGCACCATTTTTTAATGCCTGGTTCAGGGCAGGCGTTAGGGGACCTGTGGGACTATTTTCATGGTGGAACACCATGGAATAAGCCCACAGGAGCCCTGTCCATGCCGCAGGACACCCCCACCCACACCAGAACGACAGCGGAGGATGGAGGACTCCATCCCAGGGAAGTATAGGTAAGTACAGGTAAGTATTTTTTTATGTGCCATTAGGGACCCTGAAATGGGCCCCCCTCATGGCACTGGGTGCAATGGCCATGCCCAGGGGACCCTGGTCCCCTGTGCTGGCCATTGGGGTGGTGGGCATGACTCCTGTCTTTTGTATGACAGGAGTCATGTGGTATGGATGGTTTTGCATCAGAAAAGAACTCTAGGCAGGTTAGAGTCATTTTCTTTTACTCTAACCTGCCTAATGTCATTTTTTGGTGCAAAACCCCCTTCTTACATACCGCCAGCCCACCTGACTAACGTAATTTTTTTGGTACGCTAGCCTACCCTTTGCACCGGCTTGCACCATTCCATAAATATGGTGCCCGGCTGGTGCACAGAAATGGTGCAAGCTGGTGCTAAACTTTTTGGTGCAAAACTGCGTTGTGCAGTTTTGCACCAAAAAGTATAAATCAGGGCCTTTGTCTACAAAGGTGCAGACCATTACTAAATACTGCAGAATGTCTGCAGCAATATGGCACCCTTAACAGAACTGACATCAAAGAAAACAACCTAAGTTGGTTAACTGGAGTGCCACATACAAGTAGGCTTTTGATACCATGAAGAGTGTCCTGTGCCCTTCACTTGTACTGAATAAGGAGTTTATTGGGCTAACAGATATGCTCAACATTTTAGTTGGAGTAGTGCCGGCCCAGTTAAATGAAGCTGGGCATGATTAGCATGTAATATTTTTTAGTATACACTTCTCAGGTAAAAATGAGGGGTGAAACCATGGACAAACAGATATTTTTGAAGTCTGGTAATTGAAGAGTGGAACTCCTACCGGTTGGAACTCATTGCACTGTGCAAACTGGCTACAATGATGGTCCATATATCTCCAGTACTTGAAATTAACAGTGCATCGCCGCTTTGACAGTGACCCTGCCACCACGTTTGTGCTGTCCAGAGAGGAATACAAGAAAGAGCCAAAACATAACAACTATTGAGACTTTGATAGGTTTAATTAGCGAAGCACAGGCAGTCAACATTTAACAGGTGAGTCTCTTACTTTAGACTCTGCTGACGTCTTTCATGCATTGCCTGTCATAGATTTTGATCCCATTAGGTTGCAGCCGTAAGGTCATAGGTGATCATAATTCTGTGGCCAACATACAAACATAAACTATAAAACAGCCTCTTCCGGTTTTGTAGCTGTAGCTTTCCCCCTCCAATCCCATTCCCTGTAGGGATATGGACCACCTAAGCAGTTTGGAGTTTTCACCTTTCATCTGTTGAAGCCACCTGAGAGGCCTGTGGTCTGTCTGAAGTATGAAGTGAGAGCCAAACAAGTATGGCCAAGCTTCTTCAAGAACCAGACCACAACAAAGGCTTCCCTCTCTGTGGCACCCCATTTTTATTCACTAGGGAGTAGTCTTCTGCTTAAAAAAGCAACAGACTCGTCATCGTAGGAAGCTGGCCTGGTGTGTGGTGAGTTCCTATGGTATTATCACATTATACCAGGTCCAGGTATCCCACTTATTAGTGGAGTGTAGGCAGTGTCTAGAAGACAGGCTCTCTAGAGGTAGCTGTGAATGAGCAGCCAAGACATGTCTAGGAGACATGCAAAGCTAGATGGGATGCGGTTTTGCCCACGCCTTTCACCCAGCGCGCATGGATTTCAGCACTCACTTCAACACAAGAGGTATCATGTAACTCTCGCTTTTGGTACACACAATTTAACTACTTACACCAAACTTATCTATCCCCAAATCGGCTCAAGCGTATATTCCCACAATCTACTCCAGAGTGCCCTCGATGTGGGGACACAGATGCTAATTTCTTCCATATGACATGGGACTCTCCCCCGGTGCTGCGCGCATGGCTTGATGTTACCTCACTGACGGCTGACTGGTCGGGACTCGCTCTATCCCCTACGCCCGAATCCTGTATACTGGGGATTCGTCTGGGACGCAGTGGGGGGAAGCAGGCACACCGTTGCGTAGACCTAGCGTTCGTTTTATTTAAACGCCTTTTAGCGATGCAGTGGAAATCACCGAGCGCACCAGACACACATCGATGGTCAAACTGGGCCAGAGCAGAAGCACAGGTTCTGCGCTCCCTCCGCGATAGGGGGGTAATGGTCAAGGGGGCAGACACATGGGAATCCTTTATTAATCAGCTGGAGAACAAGGACAATACCCGCCCACCCTGAACGGTATGCTCTACATCCCTATATAATGTTAATACACATACAGTGGTGGACATGGGATCGCGGAGCTCGGGTTGGAAAGTCTAAATGGTTGTCTTGATGCCGCGCAGGATTGCCCCTACACGCTGCGTGATGGAACCAGTGTCACTGATGTGAACGCGTGCCCCCGTTGACCCCGCTTTCGAAATTGGACCTAATTCATGCGGGCATGGGGGTCACACCTGATTGGATGCTCTGCGAGGCTGGATTGGTCTGGGTTGTTTCCCGGGTGCACCCCCCTCTCCCCTGTGTGTCTGCCCTCCTCACTCCCTCCGCCTCCTTCTCCTCTCCTCGTTCCCCCGGCCTGTCTCTAGGTCTTTAGCGAGCAGCTCTGTTCCTTCCATATTGGTCGTCTCTACATTTTTTCCTTTCTTTTACTTTCAAGTCTTTGATAATAAATACTCTGTTTATGTGCAGTAGTTTATGACATGATGTTGTATTGACACAGATGCTGGCATTGTAATCGGCTGCATATCCGGATCGAAGTGTGGAAACCTGATAAACTTAATAAACATATTAAAAAAAATAAATATTAAAGAATCACACAGTGTTACAAAAATAAAGGTATTTAATTTTAGTTACACAAGCACTAAAAATACTAGATAGGCAATACTCCAATAGGAGGTAAGTAAACACGATATATATGTACTGTTAGAAATGGGGTCTTTGGGTGGCAGTCAAGTTACCCCCTGTCCAAATAAGGACCCTCACTCTCGTCAAGGCAAAGGAGAAACACACCTGGTTAACCCCCACTCACCCCCTTGGTAGATTGGCACGAGCAGGCAGGCTTATCCCAAAAGCAATGTGTAAAGTATTTGAACCAACACACACAGTGAAAATACTACAAAATGGACACCACAACAGTTTGGAAAACTAGGTACTATTTATCTAACTCAAACAAGACCAAAATGACAAAAGTCCAACATACACAAGTTAAAATATGAATTTTCAAAAGAATAAGAGTCTTACTCCATAGAAAACAATGAAAACGATGATTTTGCACAAAGTACCTGGTTAGCGTAAAAAATAAAGCCGCACGGGCAAGGGTGCGTCGGAAAAGGAAGCAATGCGTTGATTCCTTCCTCGCAAGGGAGGCCATGTGTCATTTCTTCTCCGGTCAGTGATGTGTCGTTTTTCTCCCTCGCAAGAAAGCAATGCGTCGAATTCCAGATGGGGCACCTCAGATCTGCGCAGAGTCAAGATGACTTTGACACCCAGGGAAGATGCATGGAAAATCCGGTCATACGGTGTTAGAAAACCATGCAGCGTTGGGTTTGCGTTGTTATCAGCAGCCGCAAGTGGGTGTTGCGCATCGTTTCTTCAGCCACGATGCGTCAATCTCCCACCCAAGATGCAGGTGGATCATCGATTTTAACTGCGAAGCTGGCAGTGCGTCGTTTATCAGCCACGTTTCAGATGGCACCTCAAAATTTCCCCACACGGTGTTCTGTGCGTAAATTTTCAGCTATTGTTCTGCCAGCTTCACCTTCCAAGGGCCCAGGGACTGGATAGGGCACCACTTGGCAGGGCAGGAGTCTCAGCAGAGAGTCCAGGTGCTGGCAGAGGAAGTCTTTGATGGCCCTGAGACTTCAGAAACAGGAAGCAAGTCCAGTTCAAGCCTTTGGAGATGCTTCTCAAGCAGGAATGCACAACAAAGTCCAGTCTTTGTCCCCTTTCACAGGCAGAAGCAGCAACTGTAGAATAGCCCAACAAAGCACAGTCACAGGCAGGAGCAGCACTTCTCATCAGCTCTTCAGCTCTTCTCCTTGGCAGAGGTTCCTCTTGAATCCAGAAGTGATCTAATTTTCAGGGGTTTTAGGTCCAATAATTATACCACTTTCTGCCTTTGAAGTTGGCAAACTTCAAAGAGGGGCCCCAGACACACATCAGGGGGTTGGGGAATGCATTGTAAGAGGACAGGCACAGCCCTTTTAGGTGTAAGTGAAAACTCCTCCATCCACTCTAGCGCAGATGGCTCATCAGGATATGCAGGCTACACCCAAGCTCCCTGTGTCTCACTGAACAGAGGGGATTCACAAACAGCCCAACTGTCAAACTGACACAGACAGGGAATACACAAACAGGCAGAGTCACAGAATGGTTTAAGCAAGAAAATGCCTACTTTCTAAAAGTGGCATTTTCAAGCTAGCAATCTAAAAACCATCTTCACTAAAATATGTATTTTTAAATTGTGAGTTCAGAGACCCCAAACTCCATATTTCCATCTGCTCTCAAAGTAAATTTGCACTTTAATATCATTTAAAGGCACCCCCCATGTTAACCTATGAGAGAGATAGCCCTTGCAACAGTGAAATCCACATTTAGCAGTATTTCACTGTTAGGACATGTATAACACATCAGTACACGTCCCATCTTTAACATACACTGCACCCTGCCCATGGGGCTACCTAGGGTCTACTTTAGGGGTACACTTGCCAAGTTGAATTGGCAGTTTAAAACTGCACACACAGACACTGCAGTGGCAGGTCTGGACCCATGTTTACAGGGCTACTTATGTGGATGGCACAACCAGTGCTGCAGGCCCACTAGTAGCATTTGATTTACAGGCTCTGGGCACTTTACTAGGGACTTACTAGTAAATCAAATATGCCAATCATGGATAAGCCAATTACACATACATTTTACATAGGAGCACTCGCACTTTAGCACTGGTTAGCAGTGGTAAAGTGCCCAGAGTATCAAAAACAGCAAAAACAGAGTCCAGCACACATCAACAACCTGGGAAGCAGAGGCAAAAAGTTCGGGGAGACCATGCCAAGGATGTCAAGTCTAACATGTACAAACGCAATCAGAAAAAGCTATAAAAAGCAATTGAAAATAGTGAAAAGCAATAGGCAACACTGAAGGCCTGGGGGGACCAAACCATATACTCAGAAAGTGCAATGCGAAAGTTGAGTCCCCACCCATCGAAGTGTAATCGGTAGAGGTGAGCTGGAGGAACTAGGAAACCCACAAGGCAAGTACCAGAGTGTCCCCCAGGGACCAGGAGAGAAGAGGGAAGTTACTGGGTCTACCCAAACCCTCACTAAGGATGTCAGAGAAGAATATTGCAAGACCCAGACAAGACTGCAAGAAAGCAAAGGTGGACCCTGGAGGAGGAAGACCTGAAAAATAAGGGGACTAAGTCCAGTTCACATTGGAGGGTCCAGTGGTGGCAGGAGCCACTACCCACTACCCACCCGTCTGTGGCTGAAGGAGTTGGTCGATAGTGAGGCGAAGTCGATCAGCAATGCAGAACTGGATGAAGAGTTCCTGGGTGACGAAGTCAACATCCCACGCCGGATGAAGGATTGTAGTCAGTCTGTGGTGTGAAAAAAACACCCACAAGTCTTGGCAAAGGCACAAGTCGCGGTTGGTGCAAAAGTAGAGCTGCCGGGGACCAGCAAGGTCCTGAGGGACTCAACCCACGGGGGAGTCCCAGGCGACCCTCAGCAGTGCAGAGAGTCCAAAGAAGAAAGGCAGCCCCCACAGAAGACCCAAAGGCAAGGAGCCCTGGAACCGCAGAGAGGCCCATACAGCACACCAGAAGCAAGGTCCCACATCACAGGAGTAGCACGCAGAGGGCTGTGCATCGCAGGGGAGAGTGCTGGGGGCTGGATCCACATGGAGCATGAAGATCCCTTGGAGGAGATGCCAACAAGCCTTATTAGCTACAAGAGACATGGTGCATAGGGGTACTGTCCTGCGTGGGGAGGCAAGGGCCTAACTTCACCAAAGTTGGACAGCTGGCAGAGAGGACCAAGTGAACCACTCCAGACCACCACCCGTGATGCAGGATCCATGTAGCCCAGGATGAGAGGAGATCCAGTTGCAGTTGGTGCCTGTTGATGCAGGGAGGTGACTCCTTCACTCCAAGGGAGATTCCTTCTTGCTTCTTGTGCAGGCTGAAGACTTGCCACTATCAGAGGATGCACAGCCGGGGAAATGTTGCGTTGCTGGAAGGAGCCGGAGAAACAATGTTGCTGAGCAGAGTCATCACTGTAGCTGCAGATTGTAGGGTTCCTGTTGAGTCCAGTTGTGGTTCCAGTTGCCAGAAGTCAAAGTAAATGTTGCGGAGAAGTCCTGCTGGGATCTTGCAAGTCGTATCTGAGGACTCACCCAAGAGGGAGACACTAAGGGCCATATTTATACTTTTCGACGCACAACTGCGCCAACACAGTTGTGCGTCAAAAAATGTAACGCCGGCTAACGCCATTCTGAAGTGCCATGCGGGCGCCGTATTTATTCAATGACGTTAGCCGGCGTTAGCCGGCGGAGCTGCCTGGTGTGCGGGAAAAAAAATGACTTACACCAGGCAGCGCCGGCGTAGGGGAAAATGGAGCTTGGGCGTCAAAAAATGGGGCAAGTCAGGCTGAGGCAAAATTTTCGCCTCAACCCGATTTGCGCCATTTTTTTTGACTCCCAACCCCCAGTGAAATGACTCCTGTCTTAGCAAAGACAGGAGTCATGCCCCCTTGCCCAATGGCCATGCCCAGGGGACTTATGTCCCCTGGGCATGGTCATTGGGCATAGTGGCATGTAGGGGGGCACAAATCAGGCCCCCCTATGCCACAAAAAGAAAAAAAAAAAAACTTACCAGCACTTACCTTAATGTCCCAGGGGTGGGTCCCTCCATCCTTGGGCGTCCTCCTGGGGTGGGCAAGGGTGGCAGGGGGTGTCCCTGGGGGCATGGGAGGGCACCTCTGGGCTCCTTCCGAGCCCACAGGTCCCTTAACGATGGCCCTGACCAGGCGCTAAAAAATGACGCAAAAGCGGCTGGACGTCATTTTTTTTGACCCGCCCACGCCCGGGAGTATAAATACGGCGCACATGCCTCGGAGTCATTTTTTAGACGGGTACGCCTACCTTGCATATCATTAACGCAAGGAAGGTGTCCACGCTAAAAAATGACGCAAACTCCATGAACTTTGGCGCTAGATGCGTATAACGCCAAAGTATAAATATGGAGTTTGTTTTGCGTCGAATTTACGTTAAAAAAAACGACGCAAATCCGGCGCAAACAGAGTATAAATATGGCCCTAAATAGCACTGGAAGGGGAACTGGTCACCTAGCAAGGTGACCACCTATCAGGAGGGGGCTGTGATGTCACCTGCCTGACCTGGCCACTTAGATGCTCCCAGAGGCCTCTGCCCACCTTGGATTCAAGATGGCAAAATCAGGTGGCCATCTGGAGGTGCTCTGGTCTCCACCCTTGGGGTGGTGATAGACAGGGGAGTGGTCAATCCCCTTTCCATTGCCCAGTTTCATGCCAGAGCAGGGACCGTAGGTCCCTGAACTGGGGCAGACTGGTTTATACAAGGAGGGCACCAAATGTGCCCTTCAAAACATACCAGTGGCTTGGTGAGGCTACCCCTCCCAAGCCATGTAACACCTATTTCCAAAGGGAGAGGTTGTTACCCCCTCACCCAAAGGAAATCCTTTGTTTTTCCTTCCTGGGCTTGAGTTGGTCAAGCAGCAGGAGGGCAGAAGCCTGGCCGTTGGGTGGCAGCAGTGTGGACTGCCTGGAAAACCCCAGAAAGCTGGTAGAGGCAATGCTGGGGGTCCTCCAATGAGGCCCCAGAGTGCATGAAATCATACATCCAATACTGGCAACAGTATTGGGATGTGATTCCTACATGTTTGATACCAAACTGCCTAGGTTTGGGGTTACCATTATGTTGCTGGACAAAGGTAGTGACCTATGTCCAGTACACATGTAAAATGGTGTCCTCGCACTCACGAAGTCCAGGAAAATGGAGCTAGAGTTCGTGGCGGCACCTCTGCTCATGCAGGGATGCCCTCACACACAGGTACCTGCACCCTGCCCTCTGGGCTAGGAGGGCCTACCATAAGGGTAACTTTCAGTGACCTGGTGCAGTGCCATGAAGTGAAAGGGTGCATGCACCTTTTCATGCAGGCTGCAATGCCAGGCCTGCAGACACATTTTACATGGGCTCCTATGGGTGGCATAATACATGCTGCAGCCTATGGGGAACCCTTGGTGCCCCAGTGCCATGGGTACCTGGGTATCATATATTAAGGACATATAAGGGGGCACCAGTATGCCAAATGTGGGGGGTTGGTTGTCCAAGCAACCGAGTTTAATGGGAGAAGGCACAGTAACTGGTGTCCTGGTTAGTAGGATCCCAGTGAACACAGTCAAAACACACTGACATCAGGCAAAAAAGTGGGGGTAACCATGTTAAAAAGAGGCTACTTTCCTACAGTCATGACCCTCATCATTGGTCTGTTCTAGGACTGCTCCTATCCCAAATTCGGAGGCATATGTTTGGTCAATAAACTACCTAGAGTAATCTGGGCTTTCAGGACTGAGGCAGAGCACATTGCATCCTTCAGAGTGTTAAAGGATTTTTGACAGCTCACTGTCCAGTTGATTTTTTGGGGCATTTTTTGGGAGGTAGGTTCTGTGAGGGGGCCTACTATGATGCACCAATCCTTCACAACCCTCCTATATTATCCAGTCAATCCAATGAGTGCCCTGGCTTGGGTCTGTGAAGTTGGATGATTGTTTGGATCTTGGGCTCTAGTGGCTGAACTTGGCTTCTACCTACCAGGTGGCCAAGTATACAACCTTTCCCTTCCTATGTGGCATTTACTGGCCTTGATGGTGAGGCCTGCCTTTCACAGGGCCTCAAGGACCTTTCCCAGGTGGAGCAGGTGATCCTGCCAGGTGGAGCTGTAGACAGCAATATCATCTAGATCTGCTGCACTAAAGTATTTCAGCCCAACCAGGACTTGATTCACCATCCTCTGGAAAGTGTCAGGGGCATTCTGTAACCCAAAGGGCATGACCGTAAACTGATAGTGGCCACTTGGAGTGGAGAATGCTGACCTCTCTTTTGCTCCAGGGGTTAGACCAATCTGCCAGTACCCAGATGTAAGATCAAAGGTACTTAGTTATTTGGCTGCCCCTAATCTGTCTATGAGCTCATTAGCTCTTGGAATTAGGTGTGCATCTGTTTTTGTTACTGAATTGAGGCCCCTGTAGTCTACACAAAACCTTATTTTCTCTCCCTTGGATTGAGGCTTGAGAACAAAAACTATTGGGCTCTAAGAGGGTTCAGAGGCACCTAAATCTAGCATCTTGCTGACTTCAACGTGAATGCTTTCTCTGTCATGGTCTGACTGCCTAAACATTTTCTTTTTGACAGGCAAGCTGTCACCAGTGTCCACATCATGGGTAAACCAGTTAGTCCTACGAGGGGTCAGAGAGAATAGTTCAGCATACTGGTGGAGGACTTGCCTGCAATCAGCCTGCTGTTGTCCTGTGAGAGTGTCTGACAAGACCACTCCATCCACAGAACCATCTTGTGGGTTGCTGCAGAGGAGATCAGGGTTCACCCTCTTCCTCCTGTCAAAATAGGGCTTCAGGTGGTTGACATGTATAATCCGTTTGGGATTTTTGCAACTACAAAGATCAACCAGGTAGGTACCCTCCCCTTTTCTTTCAAGTATGGGCTAGGGTCCAGACCACTTGGCTTAGGGAGCCCTAGGAGCCACAGGCTCTACTACCCACATTTCTGCCCTTGTTGGAACTCCACAAGTGCAGCTTTTTGGTCACATCAGTGCTTCTGGAGCTCCTGGCTGACCTGAACATTTATGCTTGATTTCTCCATGTACTCAGCCATCCTGGAAGAAAGGTAACTTACATAATCCACAATGTCTTGCTTATGCTCTTTGAGAGGCCTCTCCTAGCCTTCCCCCACAAGACTCAATGGACCCCTACCAGGATGCCCAAACAAAAGTTCAAAGGGGGCAAACCCTACTCCCTTCTGTGACACTTCCCTATAGGCAAAAAGTAGACATGGAAGTAAGACATCCCATCACCTCCTGAGTTTTTCAGGGAGTCCTCCAATCATGCCTTTCAATGTCTGATTACATCTTTCAACCAGTCCATTAGTCTGTAGGTTGTATAGGTTAGTGAATTTATAAGTCACTCCATATTCTGCCACATGTGGTTTAAGTATGCAAGCATGAAGTTTGAACCCATGTCTGATATTACCTCATTAGGTAAACCCACCCTAGTAAAAATACCCAGGAGGGCCTTGGCCACTGGAAGTGTAATGGCTTCAGGGTACCTAGTGGCATGATCCACTACCACTAAAATGTACCTGTTTCCTGAAGCTGTTTGAGGGTTAAAGGGGCCACCAATGTCAACCCCTAACCTTTTGAAGGGCACCCCAACCACAGGTAGTGGGATCAAGGGGGCCTTCAGGTGGCCTCCTGCTTTGCCACTGGCTTGGTAGGTGACACAGAACTGACAACATTCCTTCACCTTCTGGAGCATTCCAGACCAGTAAAAGCGATTAACCAGCCTGCTCCAGGTTTTGTTTTGTCCCAGATGCCCAGCAAGGGGAATGTCATAGGCTAGATAGAGAAGGAACTCTCTGTATTGCTGGGGCACTACCACCCTCCTGGTTACAGTAGACTTGAGGTATTTGGCCTCAGTAAACAGGAGTTCATCCTCCCAATAAGCCCTGTGGATACCACTGGCACTACCCTATTCTTCCTGTGCAGCTTGCTGCCTCAGGCTTTCAAGAGTGGGGCAGGTTTTTGTTTCCCTGACATAGATCATCTCTAGAGGGTTCTCCTGGTCCTAAGAGCTCTGGGTGATAAGGCCCAAGCTCTGTAGGCTCAGTTCCCTCTGGGGTAAACAAGTCCTTTTCCTGGGAAAAGGGGTTCTGATTTGTGACCTGTTCAGAAACTGCCCCCCAGTCTTCTTGCATTTTCTCTTGGAGGCTTTGTGTCAGGGAGACCAGATCCTCGGGGCCTGCACACGTTCCCAACATGTCCACCACTAGACAGCTCCAAATCTCCGATAGAAATATCACAGAGCCTGAGAGAGTCCAAGTGGGGGAAAAGGGGATTAGGTAGGGAACAGCTGGGAAGGAGACCTGTGGGAAGGAAAAGGTTAAACAACACAATATCAAGATATAATCACATTGATGTTCATAAAAACTCTCTGTTGAATCTAGGGTCCAATGATACTCGGAACATGAAATAACACTCTGTTGAACCTAGGGTCAATGATACTCGGAACATGAAATAACACTATGTTGAATCTAGGGTTCAATGATACTCGAAACATGGAATAACACTCTGTTGAATCTAGGGTTCAATGATACTCGGAACATGAAATAACACTCTGTTGAATCTACGGTTCAATGATACTCGGAACATGAAATAAGACTCTGTTGAACCTAGGGTTCAATGATACTCAGAACGTGAAATAACACTCTGTACTGAAGAAACATGAATGGCCTAGAACTAGACTCCAACTAGGCCTAAAAAAATCTAGGTACCTGGAAAAAATCAAGAATGGGTTAATACAATGTTTCATCTGAGCTTTTCATGAAATATCACATGCTGTCTAGAAATACAAGAACCTTCTAGAATAATGTTTCAGAACAAACATTGCATTTTTACATGAGGATAAAAGGTTATCGGAAACATTCCCAGGAAAACAATAGGAATTGTACTAGGAACTTAATTTGCACAAAGAATGTCACATTTTTAATTTAGCGTCTTCACAGAAAATCCACAAGCCCAGGATAAATGTGTGCACTTCAACAAACACTACACATCAAAGTTTTAATTGCCATGAAATGATCCCTCACACTGTTGCCGATCTGAACATCAAGTTTTACATGCTGGAAATGAATCGCACACACTGTCGATTCTTACAAGGATATGCAAATGCCATGAAATGATCGTGCACACTTTTGCCGATCAGAACACCAAGTTTTAAATCCAGGAAATGAATCGCACACACTGCCGATTCGAACAAGAGAATGCAAATGCCATGAAATGATTGTGCAAGCTTTTGCCGATCTGAACACTAAGTTTTACATGCGGGAAATGAATCGCGCACACTGCCGATTCGAACAAGAATATGCAAATGCCATGAAATGATCGCGCAAGCTTTTGCCGATCTGAACACCAAGTTTTACATGCGGGAAATGAATCGCGCACACTGCCGATTCGAACAAGAATATGCAAATGCCATGAAATGATCACGCAAGCTTTTGCTGATCTGAACATCAAGTTTCACATGCGGGAAATGAATCGCGCATTCTGCTGATTCGAACAAGAACATGCAAATGCCATGAAATGATCGCGCAAGCTGCCGCCGATCTGAACATCAAGTTTTACATGAGAGCAATGACTCGCGTACTCTGGCTGGCTCCCTTATATAGAGTCTGGCCCAGCCCACAAACCACACCCAGTCGTGCTGCAGGGAAAGCTTCTAGAAGGTCCTAGAAAGGGACCACACCCTGACACACTCTGTAAGCCTGCAGCAATACCGTGCAAATGAACATTATTTGCAAACATTATGAATAGTGATTTCAAGGTAAAACTCTGCAATGCAAAAGGTTAACAAACTGCATATAAACACAATACATGAATTATGCTTTTGCATAAAGACTGGGTTTTTGCATTTTTGTCGCCCGTAGTGCACGCACTGTCCTTATGTTGACAGTTTGTCCATTCTTCCAGGACTAAACACCTCTTGTTCACTCTGGTGTTTGCTCTGTGCCCTTGTCTTGACACAACCCCATTTTGGGAGCCCAAGCATGGCTGCATCAGTCCTCAGTTCTATATCAGCCCAGGGAGATTGCTCCAAATCATTTCCAAGCAGACAGTCCACAGGGCTGGATGGGGACACAGCCACGCCTTTTTTGCCCAACTACTCCCCCAGTCAAAATATACCATTCCCATGTGTTGGATCTTTGTGACATTGACAGCTTTGGTCACAGGATATGATTTCCCTAACAGGTACTGATCTGAGTGGACCAGGTGCTGGGTCACCATGATAACACTAGCAGATGTGTCCCCCAAGGCTTCCACCTTAGTCCCATTAATCTAAGGGTGCTGCCTGTATTTTTGCATGTTAGTTGGCCAGGCAGCACAGAATAGATTTACCCCTCTCTCTGTAACTAATTTTGCCTCAGTGGGTTCACTGACATGGTCAGACCACAACTGTGATCCCATCTGGTGATTGGCAAATGCACTTACTGCAGGAGGGCTAGAGGCATTTTTCTTGTTTTTACAGCTAGGGTCTCCAGTTTGGTGTCGTTTATTTTTTTCAATCATGACACCAAGGCGGTTATTCTCACCCTGGCGGTCAGTGTTAAAGCGCCGGCCAACCTGCCAACAGGCTGGCGGTCCAAAAAATGGAATTCTGACCTAGGCGGGAACCGCCAACATAGGCCGCCGCTTTAACACTCCGACCGCCACGGCGGCACAAACAAACAGCGTGGCGGTCACCGCCAACAGCCAGGCGGCAGACAATGTACCGCCCACCCTATCACGACTCACCAATCCGCCACCTTTTCCGGGGCGGGAGCCCCGCCGATAAAAACACGGCGGAAACAGACATTTCCAATGGAAAACGCTCACCTCGACACACTCCACGCGGAATCGGAACGTCATGGAACCGGAACTCCACATCCTCCCAGCCATTGTCTTCCTGCTCATCTTCCAGGATCACGAAGGTCGCCGCAGACGACAACGGTGAGTACTGCACCTACGACACAGGGGAGGGGGGAGGAGGAAAGGCTACGGGCACACACATACACCACCCACCCACCCCCACCCTCACCCACACCGAAATACCTACACACCAATGCAGATTAAAAAGTCAGAGTGACACCCCCAAACCCCCAAAACAAAAATGCAAAGACAAAAGGCAATAATTGTAAAAATAGAACTATATTATAGCAATAATGAAGTATAGCAAACTTAGCAATATATACAGAATTATTACACATCTAGAACTATATATATACAAGTAGCAAAAGTCCGGCACATTTTTGCAAAGTTCAAATGTCCGTGGGCAAATGTGCAGCAACACATGGGCAAAGCCCACACACGAGATCGAGTCCATTGGAGAGAACACTGCTGGGGCATCACAATAATAAAATACTGGCACCTCAGGGGGAAGGGAAGGGGGGCACCTCAGCCACATGAGTCCACGACGCCAGATCCACGAAGGGCCTCCATGCCCACTGTGCCATCCTGGGGAGTGCAAAGCCACAGTCTCTCAAGTCTCTACAGTGGGTGGATTGCCCACTGTGCCATCATGGGGAGTGCAAAGCCACAGTCCATCAGGTGGATTACAGAGTCCACTGGTCATGGAGGAGGCATGGTGGGCAGAGTGCCTCGTGAAGCCCTGCCCGACACAGAACCGGGCATGCCAATGGGCCAGCGGTGCTTGACAGGAGGGCCCTGTTCAGCGGTGCTTGACAGGAGGGCCCAGCGGAGCGGTGCTTGACAGGAGGGCCCAGCGGAGCGGTGCTTCTCACGGCGGGCCCTGTTCAGCGGTGCCTGTCTTGGTGGGGCCCTGTTCAGCGGTGCCTGTCTTGGCGGGCCCTGTTCAGCGGTGCTTCTCACGGTGGGCCCTGTTCAGCGGTGCTTCTCACGGCGGGGCCCTGTTCAGCGGTGTCTGTCTTGGCGGGGCCCTGTTCAGCGGTGCTTCTCACGGCGGGCCCTGTTCAGCGGTGCTTCTCACGGCGGGGCCCTGTTCAGCGGTGCCTGTCTTGGCGGGGCCCTGTTCAGCGGTGCTTCTCACGGCGGGGCCCTGTTCAGCGGTGCTTCTCACGGCGGGCCCTGTACAGCGGTGCCTGTCTTGGCGGGGCCCTGTTCAGCGGTGCTTCTCACGGCGGGGCCCTGTTCAGCGGTGCCTGTCTTGGCGGGGCCCTGTTCAGCGGTGCTTCTCACGGCGGGGCCCTGTTCAGCGGTACCTGTCTTGGCGGGGCCCTGTTCAGCGGTGCTTCTCACGGCGGGGCCCTGTTCAGCGGTGCTTCTCACGGCGGGCCCTGTTCAGCGGTGCCAGTCTTGGCGGGGCCCTGTTCAGCGGTGCTTCTCACGGCGGGGCCCTGTTCAGCGGTGCCTGTCTTGGCGGGGCCCTGTTCAGCGGTGCTTCTCACGGCGGGGCCCTGTTCAGCGGTGCTTCTCACGGCGGGCCCTGTTCAGCGGTGCCTGTCTTGGCGGGGCCCTGTTCAGCGGTGCTTCTCACGGCGGGCCCTGTTCAGCGGTGCTTCTCACGGCGGGGCCCTGTTCAGCGGTGCTTCTCACGGCGGGGCCTGTTCAGCGGTGCCTGTCTTGTGTTTCGAGTGAACCACACCTGGCCAATACTTCCCACTCAGTCAGCATCGGACCTTTCCGTTGCGGGGCCCTCTTGTGATGGAGTCCTGGGGCCCTGGGCCTCCTCCGATACCACTGGAATGGGGCTGGTGTGGCCCTCATGGCCAGGTCGGCTGCTCCCTGCCTTCGGCGCTTTGCTGCCCTTGCCCTCCTTGGCAGACTCTCCGTGGCCCTTGGCTCCCTTACCCGATGTGGCAGGTGACGGTGCAAGGCTACCCTCCTTGGGGGCAGGCGTATCAGGCCTCTCGCGCCTGCCCTTCAGTTTTTTGCTCCTCTTCCCAGGGGGGGGGGCTGGCTGTGCCTTTGCTGCTGGCCGATGTCCCTGCCCAAGGAAAGGTGCGGACTCCAAAAACCAGGCACGACGTTCTTGGGATTTGCTGGCTGGTGGTGGCTGAGGTGCTTTTGGAACTCTTACGAGATGGAGGGGGTGGGTCAGGTGAGGAAAAGATGTTCACTTTAGAGAGGAATAGTTTTTTAGGAGCAATGGGAAGGGTAGCTGGAGTGAATATGGGAGTGGAGGAAGAGGATGTGGTTGTAGGAGAGTCAAGTCTGGTGTCTTTGGGTGCAGGTGCTTGGGCTGGAGGCTGACGTGAGGTGGCTGGCTGTTGGTTGGGTGCCTGCCTGCGTTTGTGTGGGTTGGAAGCGGGGGTGACAGACACACTGGGAGAGGACACAGGGGACGTGTACATGGCAGTGGGGGTGGTGACTGCACGTGTGCGGACTGGGCTGGAGGGTGTGCTGGTGATGGGTGCACTGGCTGATGGTGGTGTGCATGCAGGTGTGAGTGTAGACGTCACAGTAAGGGAGGAGGGAGACGAGGAGGTGGGGGACACAGAGGAGGTAGTGGCTGTTGGCATGTCTGCATCTGTATGTTGCTTGTGTGAATGCTTGTGTGTTCTGTGGTGCTTATGTCTGGATGAGCTTCCCTTGGGTGTTGAGGTGTGTGTAGGCTGGTCTGTAGGTGTGGATGGGATAGGCAGAGGAACAGGGGAGTGGGACTGGGTGGAGGGAGGTAGAAGAGGGAGGCTGGAGACAGGGACAATCGCTGCCGTCAGTGCTGAGGCCAGAGCGTTGAACAATCGGTGCTGGGCAGCCTGACCCGAATGAAGGCCCTCCAGGTATGCATTGCTTTGATGCACCTCCCTCTCCACACCCTGGATGGCATTCAAAAGGGTAGACTGCCCAACAATGATGGTCCTCAGGAGATCAATGACCTCCTCACTGAGGGCAGCAGGGGTGACTGGGGCAGGGCCTGAGGTGCCTGGGGCGAAGGAGATGGCCGCCTTCCTGGCCGTGCGGGCACGGGCCGAAGGCCGAGGGGCTGCTGGGAGGGCGGAGCTGGTGCGCTGGGTGGCGGCTGTACCTGTAGTTTCGGTGGGCACGGATGTTACCGCCACCGCAAGGGAGCTCCCATCCGAGGACGTGTCGGTGTCACTGACGTCTGCACGGGTCCCCGTGGTGGAGCCCCCCTCGCCCTCCGTCTCACTGGTCATGTCGGAGTCCGTTGCATGGCCCTCCGGGGCCATGTGAGGTGCAGCTCCCTCTTGCGCCGATGCCACTTCTCCTCCACCTGATGATGCTAATGCACACATTCACAGAAAAACAAAGAAAATTGGGGGGGGTGGAGAAATAAAGACAAGTTGAGTGCATGCATTGGGGACACCGTTGGCGGAGAGGACAGACACAGAAGCCCCCTGCACTACGCTTCACACTTGGGGTACACTACTCATTCACTGGGACATGCCCTACAAGCCTATGGGCGACAACTGCCCACACAGAATACACAGGTCCATGAATAGCGTTACTAAGCACCCTACAGAGATGGGGGCGGGGGCACAGGACCATACCT
Source organism: Pleurodeles waltl (assembly GCF_031143425.1). NCBI lineage: Eukaryota > Metazoa > Chordata > Amphibia > Caudata > Salamandridae > Pleurodeles > Pleurodeles waltl. The sequence goes on along the minus strand of NC_090439.1, from coordinate 585,363,723 downwards.
CACGGAGGGGCCTAGCCTACAGAAATCGCCCTGGCCTAGGGATACCCACAGCCCTCCTCCCCCACCCAGGCACCTCCACTGCGCGCAAATATAGCTGAATGTGCTGGTACTCACCCCCTTGTGTCTGCTGTGATGTCCTCAAGCGCCCATCTAAATCGGGGAAGGCCACCGCCAGGATCCGGGACATCAAGGGGGTCAAGGTACGACTGGCACCCCTCCTAGGTTGGGAGGCCATCCCCAGCAGAGCCTCGGCGGTCTTCCTTCTCCCGCGGCGGATGTCCTCCCACCTCTTGCGGCAGTGGGTGCCCCGTCTGTTGTGGACCCCCAGGGCCCGGACGTCCTTGGCAATGGCACGCCAAATATCGATCTTCTGATGGGCGCTGACCTATGTGACATGTACAGGGGGGGAAAAGAAACATCATCACTTTTCTGCATGCTCGATGTGAGTTCCCCCCCTCCCCAAACTTGCCATGTGGCACATGCTCTCATCTGTCGTGCCATGCATTCGTAATTCGCTCCCCTCCCCTCCATCGTACATCCACCCCACTCATCACAGGCATTGGCCACTATGCATTGGCCCCTGTGTACTCACCTGTTGGTCTGGAGGACCGTAGAGTAGCGCATACTGGGGGAGGACCCCGTCCACGAGCTTCTCCAACTCTTCGGAACTGAAGGCGGGGGCCCTTTCCCCAGTCGCAGCAGCCATTGTCACTTCCAGACCGAGGTCACAGCAGCACTTGCAGTATAGGTCCTCTCCTGTTGATGCTCAGGTCTCGTGTGATTAAGCAGAGAGAAAATGGCGGTCACGCCCGCGACGGTGTGTACCGCGGCGGTGCGTACCGCGACCGCCGGCGCACATCGTCATTGGCTCCTGAAACCCATAGGGTTCAATGTTAACCAATGCTGCTTTGCGCCGCGGTCTCCGACCGCCTACCGCCACGGCGTGCCACGCCAGCGCAATGACCTCACTTCACATTGTCACACTTCACAGGTCAGGCAGCCGCCATTTCAAGGGCCCACATGGCTTAATTCCTACTGCGTCACACATGGCTAGGCCTTACATCGACACTCATACAAGCCATTCAATCCAGAGAGATTCGTGTACTGTGCAGGCTGTGGGAACTTACCTGTGGGTTGATTGACTCTGTGCTCCATGTTGTCCTTCCTAGGCACCGTCCGCTGGGACTTGCGAGGAGACGGAGGAATGTTCCCGTGTACAGACCGCTGGTGGACCTGTCGACAATGGAAGAACGACATGTCATACTCACCTACAGACTCAACACTGCCACTATACAGGAACTGTGTGTCCAGCTGGAGCCAGACCTGATGTCACCCATCCGCCAACCCACAGGGATTCCGCCTCTAGTGCAGGTGCTGTCAGTACTCCATTTTTTGGCTAGTGGATCATTTCAAACTACAGTGGCCATTTCATCTGGGATGTCTCAGCCTATGTTTTCAAAGGTATTGTCCAGAGTGTTGTCTGCCCTGATGAAATACATGCGGAGCTACATCATATTCCCTGAGGTGGGTGACTTGCCTACAGTGAAGGGTGATTTCTATGCCCTTGGACACATCCCCAATATCATTGGTGCCATTGATGGTACCCATGTGGCTTTGGTCCCCTCCAAAGACAATGAGCAGGTGTACAGGAAACGAAAAAGTTAGCATTCGATGAATGTCCAGGTGGTCTGTTTGGCTGACCAGTACATCTCCCATTTAAATGCCAAGTTCCCAGGGTCAGTGCATGATGCGTACGTCATGCGAAATAGCAGCATCCCTTATGTGATGGAACAGCTACAGAGACAGCGTGTGTGGCTAATTGGTGACTCTGGTTACCCCAACCTGCCTTGGCTATTGACCCCAGTGAGGAATCCCAGGACAAGGGCAGAGGAACGGTACAATGAGGCCCATGGGCGTACTAGGAGGGTGATCAAGCGGACCTTCGGCCTCCTGAAGGCCAGGTTTAGGTGCCTGCATATGACAGGTGGATCCCTAATGTACTCACCAAAGAAGGTGTGTCATATAATCGTGGCCTGCTGCATGCTTCACAACCTGGCTTTGCGACGCCAGGTGCCTTTCCTGCAGGAGGATGGTCCAGATGGTGGTGTTGTGGCCGCTGTGGAGCCTGCGGAGAGTGAAGAGGAGGAAGACGAAGAGGACGACACAGACAACAGGGACAGAGTGATACTGCAGTATTTCCAGTAACACACGGGTAAGAATCTACTCCTGGATTTTATTATATCTGTAACAGTACTGGCTCTCTACTGTCTGACCTGTCACCCCAATGTATGGTAACTTAGTTGTGAATTTGCCTTCCTATTTCAGTGATCTGGTCCCCACGGAGTGCTCTCTGGTTTATTTCCCCATGGACTACCGCTGTGTGACACTGGTATGTTGTCATCACATTGTAATTGGACATTTTTGGTTGGTTATATCGAATACATTTGGTTTAAAAAAATAAATAGCAGACTCCAGATGGTTTTTGTGCAATAATTGTGTTTATTGAAGTGCAAAAATTGGTGTATAGTTAAAAAAGGGTGATGGGTGATGGTGGAGGCATGTCCATGGCAGAGTCCAGAGTCTCGTTCGCACAGGTGCATTGTCCATATGCCTGTGGAAGGTGGAGCAGGGGCAGTTCAAGGTTGGACAGGGTGAACAAGTGGGACAGTGGGATGTCATCTGGGTGGATCCGTGCATGGCGGGGGTCTTGACATCCTACTCTGTCTTCTTCCTAGGTCTCAGGCCTTTCTTGCGGGGTGGTTCATGTTCTGCAGGGGGTGGGGTCCGGGTGGCCCGTTGCTGTTGTGTCGGGGCCTCCTGACCACTAGCGCCGGCGGAGGTGGTGGGCTGTTCTTCCTCCATGCTAGTGGCAGGGGCCCTTTGGAGGGCCACATGGTCCCGCAATGTGGTGACAATCTGGTTGAGTGCCACCACAATTGTACCCATTGCGGAACTGATGCTGCGCAGTTCTTCCCGGAACTCTATGTACTGGCCCTCCTGCATGGCCTGGATCTCCTGGAACCTGGCCAGGACCGTCGCCAGCGTCTCTTGGGAGTGGTGGTACGCTCCCATGATGGTGATGAGGGCCTCTTGGACAGTGGGTTCCCTAGGCCTGTCCTCCCTCTGTCGCACAGCAGCCCTCCCAGTTCCCCTTTGTTCCTGGGCCTCTGTCCTCTGGCCAGTGTGCCCACTACCACTGCCCCCAGGTCTCTGTTGTTGTTGGGGTGGTGGGTTGCCCTGGGAGCCCTGTAGTGGTAGACACACCGCTGCTTGACCTGTCCTGGAGACAGAGGCATGGGCCCACTGGGTGGGTGCTGTGCTGGGGTTTCCAGAGGGGGGTAGGTCTGCTGTGGCTGCCTGAGGGGAACCGACTGTCTAGAGGTCCCCGATGGTCCGGGCTGGTCATCAGGTTCTAGGTCGACAGAGCTGCTGTCATCACTGGGGGCCTGTTCTGGGGGTAGGATGGACATTTCTGGACCCTCCGGGTCGGTGTGTTGGCGTTCGGGCCCTGCAGGGGTAAAAGAGTATGGTTATTGCTTCTGTGTGTGCCATGGCGTGCGATTTGTGGGTGCCCTTGTCCCCCAGTGCTGGCATTCCCTTGTGGGAGGAGTTGTGAGGGTGGTTTGGGGGGGGGGATGGGTATGTGCAGTGGTCATGCTTAGGTGATGGGTGTCCATGGTTTGTGTTGGCATTCAGGGGTTGGTGTTGGTTTGGGTGGGTTGTGCTGGTGAGACATTAGCAGGGAGGATATGTGCTGGGGGGTTGGGGGTGAGGGTGGGGGTGTGGGTTGGCATGCTGGTGGTTGGGGGGGGGAAGTAGTTGAGATTAGACTTACCAGAGTCCATTCCTCCGCCTACTCCAGCGAGGCCCTCAGGATGCAGGATGTTCAAGACCTCTTGCTCCCATGCTGTGAATTCGGGTGGAGTGGGTGGGGGTCCGCCGCCAGTCTTCTGCACAGCGATGTTGTGTCTTGACACCATCGCCCGCACCTTCCCCCGTAGGTCGTTCCAGCGCTTTCGGATGTCTTCCCGATTTCTGGGATGCTGTCCCACAGCGTTGACCCTGTCGACGATCCTTTGCCATAGCTCCACCTTCCTGGCTATTGTGGTGTGCTGCACCTGTGTGCCGAAGAGCTGGAGCTCTACCCTGATTATTTCCTCCACCATGACCCTGAGTTCTTGGTCCGAGAACCTGGGGTGTCTTTGGGGTGCCATGGGGTGGTGTGGATGAGGTGTGGGGTGGTGTTTGTGGTGATGAGTGTAGTGGTGTGTGGTGTTTTGTGCGTAGATGTAGTGTGGGGGATGATGTTGGGTTCCTGTGTGTGTTGTGGTTTGCGTTCCCTGTGCTCTCTCTCTGTGTATTGCGCCTTGTCTCTGAATTTCGATTTGTGGGGGTTTGTGGGTGATGTGGGTGTGTATTTTATATTGTATTGATTGTGTGGGAGTGGTGTTTGTATGTGTATCAGGTGTGTGTATTTGTAATTGTCCAATGTGGCAGTGTTTTGTAGATGTGTGTGTATTTTGACCGCGGCGGTGTGTACCGCTAATGGGATACCGCGGTTGAAAGACCGCCGCGTGGATCGTAATGGCATGGGCATATTTCTGTTGGCGTGACGGTGGAGGCTTGGTCATCTCCAGTTTATCGCTGACCGCTGATGTGGCGGCCTTCAGTGGAGGTCGGGTTTTTGGCGGTTTGCCAGTTGTGGGTCAGAATGACCCTTGTGGCTTACCGCGGCCGCGGCGGTGTTTTGGCGCTCTTCTGACCGGCGGTAACTGCCTTTTACCGCTGAGGTCAGAATGACCTCCCAAGTCTTGTTGGGATCAAAGTTCCTACCTTTATACCCACCTTCAGGCTGTGAGGAGTCTTGGGGCACACCCTCCTAAACAGGTTTTTGGGGGCCGGATGAAGACTTTTTGCTTTTATTTTGGTTCCCATCTTTCCTTTGAGGGAGGCTTTTTGGCCTTTTTCGTTTGGTCTCCTCCACCAGTGGTTGTTTTGGTCACCCATGTCTCAGCCCTGTGGCCTGCCTTCTTCCCCAACTCTAGAGGGGAAAGTGGACCTAGGTCTACCAGGAACTGATGTAGTTTCCCATTGTAACAATTACTCAAAAGATGCTATTCATAATTAAATTAAATTAAATAATTAAATTATAAAGACCATCAGCATCTTGTACCTTGTTACCTTCTAACCAGCCACTCAGCATTTTTACTGAATAGTCTACAAATTCTACTCGGGACTGACTCTGAGTTTTACAAGTTTCCCTGAATTTAATTCTGTACTGTTCAGTTGTTAGCCCAAATCCCTCAATCAGGGTAGTCTTCATGAGGTCCGAGGAACTGGAATCTGCCTATTTTAGGACATACTGGACCAGTGCAAAATGCAAAACTAAGGGGCATATTTATACTCTGTCTGCGTCGCATGTGCGTCAAAAAGTTGACGCACATTCAGCGCAAACCTTGCCCCATATTTATACGATGGCGCCCGACCCCGTGAACGTCAAAATCCCTTCATGTGCGTCATTTTCTGGATGCGGGAAACCGCCTTGCATTAATGACATGAAAGGTAGGCGTTCCCATCCAAAAAATGACTTTAAGGCCTGTGCGCCTTATTTATACTCCTGCGTCATTTTGACGCACAGGAGGGGGCGGGTCTTAAAAAACGGCGCACAGCCTGATGTGTGCTGTTTTTTAACGCCTGGGTGAGGGCAGGCGTTAAGGGACATGTGGGCCCACTTCCATGGTCTCTGACCATGGAAGCAGTCCACAGGTGCCCTTCCCCGTCCCCAGGGACACCACCTGCCACCCTTGGAGGTAAGTACAGGTAATTTGGGGTAAGTATAATTTTGTAATTTTTTTAAGTAGCATAGGGGGGCCTAACTTGGGCCCCCTTACATGCCACTCTGCCCAATGGCCATGCCCAGGGGACAGCAGTCCCCTGGGCATGGCCATTGGGGGGCAAGGGGGCATGACTCCTGTCTTTGCTAAGACACAAGTCATTTCAATGGGGGTTGTGCATCAAAAAATGGCGCAAGTCCGGTTTGAGCCATGATTTTTTACTCAAACCTGACTTGCACCATTTTTTGATGCACAACCCCCATTTTTTCCTACGCCAGCGCTGCCTGGTTTGAGTCTTTTTTTTTTACTCTGACCAGCCCGCAGTACCGGCTAAAGTCAATCCTTAAATTAGGCGCCCGCCTGGCGCATAGGAATAGCATTAGCCGGCGGTAAATCTTTTGACGCAAACCAGCGCAGGCACTGGTTTGTGTCAAAATATATGAATATGGGCCTAAATATTTTTATGGAATCATCGTGTCCAATGGAGTCCAAATATACTGATATTTTTGTAGGCTACCAGTTTACCTGGTATATGCTTCTTGAAATAATCCTACCCGTTTTAGCTTTGTCAACCACTCCTGTGAAGTAGGCACTGTAGTTGCACGCCAGCATTGAAGAAACAAGGACCTTGCGACAGCTACTGATACTGCAATAAAGCTCTTGATATAATTGCCCATGTTACATGTTTGATTTGAATAGCCAAACAGAGCCAACTTCATTTCCACTTGCAAAGTTACCTGGATTCCTTGACTCAATAGGCAGAATACATTATCCCAAAATTGCATTATTTTCTGGCAATCCCAAAAACATGTGCGCCCAATCCCCTTTTTCCTCTTGGAAACACCTGAAACAAATATTGGGAACAGACAAATACATTTTATAGATAGCTTTAGGGGTTTAGTATGCCAACCAACATGATAGAAAGCACATTCTTTTGAAATTAGCTGCCCAAAGTGATTTATGGCCTAGAATAGAAAAACGTTCCCAGTTCCTAGTTGTCAATCTGCAGCCTGTCTCCTGTTCTATCTTAGTTTTTTTTTCAACTTTGTTTTCAAGTAATTTAGTAATCATTGATACATGTGTATTCCCTTCTTTACATGCCATTTGTTCAAACTTATTTAATACATTCAGGCCGCAATTAATGACTGGTTCATAGAAATACTCTGCTGGTCACTGTTCAGGCCATCCAGTTGTGCAGGACATTAACACTTCTTGCTTAATCGCGTTTCCAGCTTCAATCCGCGCACTCGATATCCCCATATAAACTGTAAACTGATTAAACTACATAATGACAATAAGAAAACTACTTAAAACAAACTATGCGTAGGGGGGATAGGTTGTGGCAGATTGAGATCAGGTCCTACTAGTATATTGAGATCGCTCTACCGGTAGGGTGATCCTAGATGTCCTCCTGTCCCCTTTTCGTTTGTATGGTCTATCCCATTCCAATAGGGTCCCTCCACGCCTCAAATATAGTCATACATCCTATCCCTGAGTATCAGCATAATTCATCCGTCCCCAGGGATCATCCTTCACTGTAGGATAATGAAGCTCTTCTGGTGTATGCCCCATGTACGTCCGTGCCCTCCCGCACATCCCCCGCCTCGTCATCCACCGCCTCAGTCCCCCTCCACTGGCGCTACGTCCTCCACACGCTCCTGCAGCCCCCGTCTCCGGTCCTCCCAAGCCTCCATTTTTTCTGTCCACAGTGGGGGCATAGGTTGTGCCCAAATCCCTCGTGCCTCCTCTCTCTGCAGCGCCTGCAATTCGGCCTGAGCCCACACACCGATACGTCCTTCCTCCAGTCCTCCAATTGCGGGCCCATCAGGGACTTCCAGGCCATCGCTATTCGGCGCCTGAACAAGACCAGAACAAGGTCCAAAAACCTACTACCCACTCTCTTGGATGCTGGTCTCGTGTGCAGTCTCACCAAGCACAAGAGGGGATCCATGTCCAGCCGTGTACGCAGGGTCCCCCCAAGTCCTCCAGCACTCCCACCCAGCCTCTCTGTATGTTGGGGCAGTCCCAGACCATATGATAAAATTCCGGACCTGCTGCCTTACACCTGGGGCAACCCCTGGGCTCTCCCCCATATATTACTCTAAGTCTGTGTGGAGTGAGGTATGTTCTGTGGACATAGTTGTATTGGATATATCTGAACCTTGTGTTTCTTGATACTTTCCGAGGATATGCTAGCACTCTCTGCCATTCTACATCCGGTAATTCTCTGCCCCCTGTCTCCTTCCATTTCGTCTGCAGAGTCTGTAAGGACTTCAATGTAGTATTAGTAAAAGCCTTGTAAAGTTTGGTGACCAGGTGGTTGTCCTCTCCCTCCGTCAATAATAGATGCAGTATAGCATGCGTCTCTGGCTCCGAATTCACTGTTGGCCATAATCGCCGCACAGCCAAGACCAGTATCTGATACATCAGAAACTGTCCCCCTGGGACCCTATCCTCCTCCACTAGTCCGGTAAAGGGACGCAGAACCCCCTCGCAAAAAAGGTCTCCCAATGTCAATACACTCGTCTGGGTCCAAGCACTAACCTGGCTTCCAACCAAGGTGCGGCCCGGTACTCCCAGCGGTATACTAGTCAGTGGTACCCTAGGGGAGTAGGCCACCGCCACCCCAGTGTGCTTCAAACAATTTTTACAGCAAGAGAGGGCCGCCGTCAGTAGGATAGACCACCAAGGCAGGAGGCTCCCAGGGCACAACAGACTAGGAGAGCTGGCTTTATTTCACCACCAGTTACACTCAATCCCGTCCGGTGCCTCCCTGACACCCATCTAGCCACCTACTGAAGTTGGCATGACAAATAGTACAATTCAAAATCTGGGACCACCAGACCCTCCTCTAGGGCAGGTCAGCAAAGAGTGGTGAGAGATGTCTGCTGACGGCCCCCATCCCATAGGAGCCCCCTAAGGAGCACATTCAGTTCCCTAAACCAGCTCCTCGATATAGTCACGGGTAGATTGGTGAAGCAGTATAGGAGGCATGGTAACATGACCATTTTAGACAAAGGCACTGTCGCCATCATTGGGAGTCCCAGGGAACGCCAGAATGTCACAGAGGATCGTAAAGAACGGAGAGCTGCTCCGAGGTTCCCGTCGCGTAAATCACTCAATTCGTGAAAGATCTGAATACCCAAATATCTGAAGGAGCGAGGAGACCAGGGGAGATCGGCAGGGCATGAGGATGGGCGTCCGGTGCCCTCAGACAGTGGGAAAGTGTACGTCTTCCCCCTGCTAACCCTGAGACCCGACCGGACACCGAATCCCTCAAGCAGTGCCAGTGCCCAAGGAATCCCAGACATACCATCCCGCAAATAAATCGGCAGGTCGTCTGCATAAAGTGAGATAATGTGTTCTTCCAGACCCAACAGCACTCCCCTACCCCACCTCTATACTCGGAACTGCGCTGCCAGGGGCTCGATAGCAATCACAAATAATGAGGGTGAAAGGGGGCAGCCCTGTCTGGTGCCATGGCATATGGGGTAAGAGTCCGACACCACTCCCCCGCCCGCACCCTAGCCATCGGGCGATAGTACAGCAACTCGACCCATCGTATCCAACTCTCTCCCAGACCCATTCTGATCATCACTGCACGGAGATAGTCCTATCTCACTGAGTCAAATGCCTTTTCAAGGTCTACTGATAGGAGCATAGCCTCAGGACGCTGTTCCTCGAGTTGCCGGTGTAGGAGCATAAACAGCTGTCTTAGGTGCGGGAAGGTACTACTTTTGGGCACAAAACCATTCTGGTCCTCATGAATGAGGTATGCTGCAACAGCCTATTAGCCAGCGCTTTACTAAAGATTTTGAAATCACAATTCAGCATAGACAGAGGGCGGAAATCGGTCAACGACTCCTCGGTTGATTTTGTCTTGGGTAGCAGAACCACCAACGCCTCTCGCAGAGTCCCCGGAAGGGCGCCAGTCCCAAAGGTCTCTGCATTGAGATCAACCAGCACTGGGGCCAAGATGTCCATGTATGTCTTGTAATACTCCATAGGGGGCTCCGGTGTGCCCAGTGTTTTGCCTGCAGCTAATTGTGTAATAGCAGTTTTCACCTCCTCTATGGAGATCAGCTCTCCCAAAGGACCCCTGTCGTCCGACCTGAGGGTGACCAATGGGAGAGATCCCAGGAGGCCTTCCAATGACTGCGGTAAATCATGTTCGGGTTGCCTATAAAGGGACTATAATAGGATATAAAAGTGTTGTTTATCTCAGATGGAGTATAAACATGATCCCCAGTCACCCCCCACACACTCGTGATCAGGGCGCTCCTTCCCTCAGGTCGCACTAACCAAGCCAGTAGCCTGCCCACCCTGCCCTCCTCTGCCTGTACAGACGTCATGTGCTTCCGGTAATCATGGCACCGTAACCTTTCCAGGGTTTGGTGGAACGATTCTCTAACTTTGAGTACCGCTGGGTCCGCACCCTGTTCGACCCCTCTGTCATCGAGTTCCTTTTCTAGCTGGTTCAGTTCACTAATAAGGGTTCATCTAATCCCCACCGACTGCCCCATACAATGACCCCTTGTCACCACCTTGAGAGTATCCCATTGCGTACAGCGTGACCCCGTGGAGCCCTTATTAATCCTAATGTGCTCCCTAAGGTGTGTCCGGAGCTCCTCTCTGTACACTGGGTCCTCTAGGGCCCTCGGCTGGAGCCTCCATGTCGGGATGGGTGCCCTCACCCCGACCCCCGCCAGGTGACGAGCAATGGGCTGTGGTCGGATAAAGTATGGCCCAGATACTCGGATTGGACTATCTCGTGGGTAATGGAGCCAGAGCACATCACACGGTCTATTCTAGTATGTAGATGGTTAAATCCTGAGTAAAAGGAGTAATCTCTAATTTATGGGTGCTGTATCCGCCACACCCCCAGTGCCTCACCAGTCCTTGAGGTTCTCCACCGTTTTGTGCGCTGTCGCCCCAGGCAGGGGAGGAAAGGAGCGGTCCAACCTGATGTCCAATGCGCAATTAAAGTCTCCCCCGATCATGAAGCGGCCACCTGAGTACTTGGCCATTCGCCCAGAGAGTGCCCACCAAAAGGGAGTCTGCCTCTGGTTAGGTGCATACACACAACTCAGCACTATGAGCCTGCCTTGAATTCTGCCCTCCACAATTATGTATCTACCGTAGTGATCCAAATCCATGGAGAGGGGCTCAAACGGGACCCCAGCCCTGACTCAAATCAGTGCCCCCCTCGCTAACGCCGAATGCGCGGTGGCGAAGAACTGCACCCTCCATCTGTGCCTCAATTTATCCACCTCCCTTGCGGCGAGGTGCATTTCCTGGAGCAATGCTATGTGTACTCCCCTTCTTTTTAAATATGACAAGATCTTATGGCGTTTAACAGGTGACCCCATCCCCCGGATATTACAAGTTATCAACTTGTAGTCCATCATTATGTGGGAACTAAGTCGGTAAGGATCATCTCCCCCCTCCGGTGACCGTCATTTCTCGTCTCTCTCCCACATCTCACAAGTGCCATTAATGTTAATTCCAAGGTAACTGATCTCCTGCACATGTGATATAACAAAAACATCAAACCCCAACTCCCTCTTCCGAGGGCAATACCGCAACAGGCGGTTGTCCAGCATACGCTCAACAAACAGAACAGTAGCGTTAAGTCATATAGAGTTATCGCCATTCAGTGGTTTTTGGTCGAGAATCTAGGCAAGGGGGCCATGATCGCCTGCAGGCCCCTAATGAAGTCGCAGGCCCAGAGGAAAGCCCAGCGCCCTTCGCCCTGAACTCATTACAAGTCATCTGCCGTTTGGGGAATCACTCTCGGAGCCTTGTCGGACTGGTGGGAATCTGAATCCGTGGAGTGAGTTCGATGGTCCAAGTCCCCACCGCTGGCCTCTTCAGCCGTATTCCCCTGTTTCAGTGATGCCACAGCTTCCAGGGCTGATCATCTGTCCAGAGCCCTCTGTGCTGGTGTTGGCCTGGTTCCTGGGCAGGATCTGTTCCGGTGTCTCCTCTCTCCCCTGTGCCTCCGTCATGCAATGCTCCCGATGGGGCACCAGAGTCCCCTTCCGCCTTATGCACCTCCAGCCATTTCCAGGCCTCCTCCGGTGTCTGAAAGAACGTACTATGACCCTCCTGAATCACTCTCATACTGGCTGGGAATAGGAGCGAGTATTGGAAACCTGCATCTCTCATGGCCCTCTTCACCGTCATGTAGGATGCTCGCTTGGACTGCACCTCGGCAGTAAAGTCCGGAAAGAGGGTCACTGATCCATTGTCCACCCTGAAGGGTCCTGCTTCTCTGGCTTGCTGTAACAGGATGCCAATGTTCCTATAGTGAAGCAATTTAGCCACTACAGTCTGTGGGGGCCGTCCAGGTGCGACCGGTCCAGACACTACTCAGTGGGCTCTCTCCAAGGCAAAGAAAGGGGTGAGCAGTCCTGGGGCAACTTCCTGCTTCATCCACCTTTCATGAAAGGTCACCAAATCTGTCCCTCTGGCAATCCAAAAATGCGCACATTATTTCTCCGATTTCAGCCTTCAGCGTCTTCGGCCCGACGCTTCAGTCTCTGGACACGGTCTGATAATTGCGTTATTGTGGCCTCTATCACTTGGTGCGCTGGAGTCAATTCTGTAAGCGTTGTCTCAGCGCTTCGAACCCTGTCCGCCAGTTTCTGGTGGTCCGCTCGCAACAGGCCCACTTCCACTGATACCTTGCCAATTTCTTGCTGGAGAGTGGTTTTGGGCCCCTCTATAGTCCCTAAAATCTTGTCCAGAGTTACTTGCAAGGACTGCAGCACCGGTTTGGCCATATCTGAAGTGCTCTGGTCGCCAATGTGGTCTCTCCCTTGCAACCTTCCCTTCTTGCGGTTTTTGGTAGACATGCAGCTGCAGGGGGTCTGGGTACCCCCAACGGGGGGTCAGCAGCAGTTGCAGCATTCGCGCACCGATTCACTCCTCCGTTTTTCCGAAGCAGGTGCAATCTATGGGTGGCCCCTCTCCTGGGAATAGTTCACCTCCAACAGTGGACCGCTGTTGGTCACCTCTTCCCCCTCTCCAGCTAGGCTCTCAACTCTCAGAGTCCCATTAACTGCCATCAGCATTTCAATGGGGCCGTGCCCCGTCAGCGTGCCGCTTCCGCTGTGCAGCAGCCACGATCAATTCAGCTTCTTTCCATTTGGGCCATGTTCAGTTGCCAGGCCCTGCGAAGTGCTCTGTTGGGCTTGCCCGATTATGCCTCCATGCTGGGCCCAACCGGGCCATGCGCGAATAGGGTGCCTCAATCCATGCAACTTGTGTTCACTCTCCAGGCGACTCGCTCCAGGGATGTCCTCTCCTACCTCCCGGCAGGGCCCCTCCTAAACCGCCTCAGGGGTCCCAATGCTCACCTTGGCCCCAATGCGTCCAGAACTCCACTGCTGGGGGTGGTGGCAAACCCCGGCCCGCTCCAGACAGCTCCCGCCCGGCTCGCTCCTTCACCTAGCAGTCTCTCTTCCCCTCTTCCGGGACGTCGTCCACTGCCCAGAGCTGCCACGCCGTTGCTGCTCCCCATCCGGCGACCTTTCTGCATCTTGCACCGTCGCGGCCTCGGGCCCTTCTCCCAGGAGCCCATTGGCGCCACACGGCCCCTAATCCGCACCATGTCACTGCTGCTTGTGGGCTCCGCTCTGCTGCCGTCCCAGTGCCCTGCTCCACGGGCCAGCCGCCGACCGCAACACCTCACCAGGCCGCACTCCGATCCCAGCGGGCTACTCCTCAGCGGCCCTCCGCTCGGAGTTTAAGTCGGTCCCTTTCGAGCCTCCGGACTTCTCCTCCATTCCCCGCAGTCACAGTGCCATCACAGGCTCCCTCTGGGGTTTAAAAATGAGGATAATTAACAGGCCTTGGCGGAGCTGTGCAGTTATGTGTCCACCATTGCTGACTATCAGGCCACTCCCCCCTGTTCTATCTTAGTTAAGTGCTTTTCTGTGCATGATCTATTGGTATATTTCGTAAAGACCTGTACCAATTACCTATTCCTACTGATTGACTTTTATACCATAATTTGATAATAGTTTTTGAGAAAAAATGCATTTCTTGTAGACTACTATTCATGAGACTTGTCAGTGGGGTGTAGCTATACCAAAGTTTGGGCGCTTTAACCCTGACTCGAAGAGTTATTTCTACTCAGTTAGCCAACCTTGTGCCGAGATAAAAATCGCCCAATGGCGAATACCCTTTGGCATTCCAAATCCTACAACTAGTGTCTGGGATTGCCAGATCGAGCCCCTGGCAAAACTGTAGCCTGACCATCAATGGCAAGGTGGAATTTGCATTAACTTGAAAAACCTTTCTATAAACCAGTGTATATCAGCTAACACTTTATACCTTGTTTTTTTGGGGAAGTTTCGCCATTTTCAGAAATACTGGCAAACTGCCTCCACTCTCCTGCACCATTTTCCTTATAAACAAATATTGGAACCGTCACCTGCACCTCCATCCACTAAATCCATTTTCACCATTGTATCCGCCCATGCAGCCTGGTAGTACAGGGGTTTCAGAGGGGGCAGAAAATCAGGGTAAACATCGGGCATGTTTCAGTTCATGGATGATCTGATCAGGACTTACATTCTGGAAGATTCACCAGTCGATTTGACAATCATGCGAGCCCACCAAATTCCTGCTCAACAGCAGTCAAATGCAAAGTACCCACGTACCATCATCATCCATTTTGCTGATTATAGGATTAAAGAAAGTATTCTTTCCAAAGCAATGGAACAGAATACTTTTTCCTCAGCATGGAATGAACGAGTTCAAGTTTTTTCTGATATGTCTGTAGCTACGGCACGAAGAAGATGAGATCTGGCTGGTATGACTGCACACTTTAAAACAGAAGGGGCACAGGCCTCTATTATTCAACAATCAAAGTTAAAAGTCTTGTCCAAGGGTCAATTCCATATATGCACAACTCTGCAAGATGCTCAAAGCCTTTTGGGCAGGGTTAAGTCTGGTTGATGATGAGATTGGAACCTGTTTTCATGTCGGTATAACTGATTATTTTTGATGATTGGTATTGTTGATGACCAGATGACCCTCACGTTCCCTACCCAAAATATACTAATTAATAATAGGCAGGAGATAGGAGATTTAGTGAGGGGCTATGGCTCTTGTTGTCTAAGGTTGCAATGTGAGTTGGTCCCTTTTTAGGGCGGGGGAGTAAGAATGGGGACAACAGCTCCCCTTCTGAGCAGGACGGGTGCTTTTCCAGGGCACCTATGCAGCAGTTTGGGATGATAGGGGATAATATAAGTTATTCCCCCTATTGGTTGGGTGGTGCCCTTCTGGTGGGTCTGGGTTGGTGGTGGGGGATGAGTATGGAGTGTGGTGGATGGGGTGAAACTAAAAACGAACATATCCATCAGCGGTCAGGGGTGCAATGCATGTTTGCATATATTTCTGTGAACAACCAAACCTTTCAAATTCAGGACAAGCAGATTCTGCCATAGGGTCCCTATTTCTAGGGGGACCTTTCTTTATGCAATGGCAGTAGGACAAGAGGAAACAAAATGGTGCATTTGCTCGTGCTACTACAGTTAGGGTAGTAGAGTAAGACTAGTCAAGTGTCATGTCTAAAAGTATGATACTTTAATGTAATACTAATGGTATTTTAAATAGGTGAAAATACTGTTCCGCAATGAGTTGGTTGGCCACATTCAACCCAGCAGTTAATTTCCTCTAAGAGATTCATTTGAAAGAGAACTCACCAAAAAATATTCCCAGAGCCTATTCCCATGCTTTTTTCTCATCCGCTGGGTTAGAGGTGCATGGGGTAGTGATTTTTCTGTCTAGAAGACTAGACTAAGTAATAAGTGATGTCATTAGAGACAAGGAAGGACAATGCATCCTTTTGAAAGTTCAGGTTCCAGGAGTTTATCTTTCCCTTCTTAATTACTGTGGCCCAGTTCAAGACAACGATTCTCCCCTGATGGAAATTTTCTTGGCTGCAGTGGTGCAACAGGCCCGCTATTCTGGGGGGAGGGAGAGTTTCTGATTTTAATTTCATACAGAATCTTAAAATTGATACTTCCGATAAATTTAAAAAACAGTTGAAACCTAAAACAGCTAAAGCAATGGTTGCAATCAAAAGTAGTCTAAATGTAATAGATCTGTGGTGATTTGACCATAACGGGCAGGCTCATTTTACATGTTTTTCAAGTCAGTATAATGATGCTTCCTGTCTCAACAATTTTTTTAATTCCTAAGACAGTTATTCGGGAAGGAAGCAGAACCTGGGCTAACCCATTCTCAGCCCACGCAGTGGTTGGGGTTAGTGTGGTAGTCAAGGATATTCAGATTTCAAGGCTACGCTGACGGTTTGACAAGGCACTCCTCACAAACCAGGAATGGGTGAGTGATACACACAAATTTATTCAGGAGTTTTTTAAGATCAATCAGGGCAGAGCTTCCCTGTTTTCAATATGGAAAACTTTTTAAAACTGCATTTCGAGGGCAGATTATTGCCCATAAGTCTGCTCAGAGATGGGTCAGGGAGTCCCATGTCAATGAACTCCAAGATGCCCTAGATCAAGCACCTAAGGCTCTAATTACAGAGGTGGATGGATGTAGACATGACCGTGAGCAAAAGTTCAAACAAGTCAGACAGAGGCTTTACAAATTTTTATGTCTGCGAAGAAATCGCTAGCTCACAAATGTTTTGCAGCAACAGTACAAAGAGAGTCAGCTATTGGGAAACTGTTAGCGTGGTCTGCACAAGGGAAACAAGAAGCACTCCATATTATGGAAATTAGAGATTCTGGGTCTAATTTAATTAAAAAGGATGAGGCCACAATTGCCCAGCTCTTCCTGCAACATTATAATAATATTTACGGCCGTAATGAGGATTTTTCTAGATCTTGCTTAGAAGAATTTTACGCTCTATTTAAGCTTCCAATGTTGGCAAGGGCACAGAGGGAGTCTATTATAGTGGATATTACCAAGGAGGAAGCGGCCAATGCAGTTTGCCAGATGCCTAATGCCAAAGCAACTGGGGTACATGGCATTCCAGCTGAAGTTTATAAGATGTTTCATAAAGAGCTACTACCCCAGTTAATACGTCTATTCAATCAAATAAACAATGGTATTGATATTCCAGCGTCTTTTAAAGAGTCGATGCTTGTAAGCTTTTTAAAAAAGGGAAAAGATCCTCTTAGTACCAATTCGTATCGTCCAAACAGCTTACTCAATGCTGAATATAAATTACTAGCTAAGATTTGGGCATCTTGTATAATCAAGGCGGGACAATCTTTGATCCATAAAGACCAGTGTGGGTTTCTGCTTAAGCGTACGCTGGATGCTAATATGCAATATCTGGTCAGGCTGTTGACAGCTTCTCCCGCACCGTAGATGGAGCAGTAATTGCAATGGTCAATGCCAAAAAGGCATTTGATCGGGTGAATTGGGATGCTCTTTTTTACATTAGAGAAATTTGGGATTCCAGATCGTATGATTTCAGTGCTTAAAGGATTGTATCAGGGGGCAGAAGCCTATGTTATTATCAACACAAGGCCAGTTGGTAAGGCGAAGATACATACGCGGCAGGGGTGTCCAATGTCCCCAGTACTCTTTACATCATTTATCGAGCCTTTGGCAGAACGTATATGCAGCACAGACAGTATTTTTCCTCCCTTGCAAGGTATGTTCAAACTGACGTTTTTTGTGGATGATTTCAAACTCTATTTGAAGGAAGAACAGCCCAATATTGAGAGGGTATTTGGCATTATTCAAGACTATTCAAATCTGCTGGGTTACAAGGTCAACGAGGACAAAACCAAGATTTTGCTTTTCAATGCCTGTCCTTCAGTGTTGCCCCTGCGCTAGCTCAGAGCTTTGGTAACAATCGCCTGATACCTTGGGATTATGGTGACACATAATTATATGGATCTATTTAAACTTAATTATAAAAAATGCTGCTTAAAGTGAAAAGCTTACTTTAAAAATGGTCCCTCCTTCCATTTACGTCACTAGGCAAAGCCTCATTAACCAAAATGTCAGTATTACCTTTGTTTTTATTCCTCTTTGGTAATCTCCCCGTATAGGTCAATAATACTTTTTTAAACAATTAGACTCCTTTATTATTAAAATTTTATGGAAAGGAAAACATCCTAGAGTAAAGTATTCCATCCTACAGTTGGATTTAGAGCAGGGAGGCCTGACACTACTTTAGTTTTTCCTGTACTATCATCATCCACAATCTCATCACAGTTTTATTGATTCTCTGTTGTTGGGGGTCCCCCTCTTCCACTGGGTTTGCAGTCTCATATTCTGCCACAAGCTGCCTAATCTTTTCAGTGGTAGCATGAGCACCAGTGTGAATTTGGTATCCTTTGCAGAGAGCCCTTAGCCTGGGGTACTTCAACTCCAGCCAAGTGGTCAGGTCAAGCTCTTTAGTCTGGTTCTGTGCATCAGACATTTTGTTTACTAAAGTTGGGACCATTTTAACTTTTGCAAAAACTTTTGCACACTTTCAGAAACGTACTCGTCCTCTGGGCCAGCTGGAGAAGGTCGGGCTGCTCCCTCTTGCACCGGTGACACTTGTGAGAGCATTGCCTGATTTTATATGCATTTTTAAAGTTTTTCCCATTCATTCTTATGGTGCGTAATTAGACACAAAAATACTGTATTTTCTAAATTTTGAAAAATCATAACAAAAGAAGTACTTACCATATATTGATGATCTTGGTCTTAAACATTTTATAAAAATCTGAAGTATTTTTGTAAATTGGTCTTGAGTTATTCTTCAGAGTGTCTGTCCACATTTATTGATACTCGAAAGACAAGCCTAACTGCTCGCCCACACTACCACAAAAACAGAGCATTAGGTGGTCTGCTTTTTACCTCTGGACACCAAAGTGGGGCTGTCTGGGCTCTCTGCACAGTGCACGTCTGTTTTGTACACTATATAGAGAGCCTCCCTCCTACAACAATATCATGACCAGAATAAGGAGGGACAAATATTCAACAGGTAAGTGCAAAGAGGAAGGTATGAATTACTATTGTTAACTTCACATCTATGTGTTTTTAAGATATATACATCACAAAGATACATATATATGTAGTTAGGTATAGAAAACCTATACAAAACTACCTTTCAATATTTTGTCCATTGATATCTTGGTCACATTATTGCAACCTTTTGATTTTCTGACATCTGAGACAGTAGGTGGCTGTGAAGCAGATGGAAAGCTGCCTTGGTTGGTAGAGACAGCTGCATGGGTAGCTTGGCTGACAGATTGGTGGTCCACTTGCAGTGTGATACTTGTAGCCAGGCAGGCAGCCTTTGGCACTTTACAGCAGTGTTCTTGAGGAGCAGGATCTCATAAATACACATGGATGAAGTGCAGACTTCCTGCTGATGAATCTCCACATGAACCTAATCCTCATACTGGTGACAGCGGCAAAGCCTTCGGTAAGCAGGTGGTCAGTGCATCTTGTACGCAGGAAAAGGAACAGTTGAGACAGAGAATCGGTTGTTTGCAACATCATTTAGTTGCCAGATCAAGGAAAGCTGCGGTCATCCGAAGGATTGAAGGGCCTACCATAGATAGAGCGAACTAGTGAGTACCTACAGCAAAGATCATGCTTCTCCGCTTACCCACCTATCCCAGCACAGCTCTCTGCTTACCTGGGTGACTTCATGGTATATTTAATCAAGAGCATGAAGTAATAATTTTGGGATAACCAATCTCTCTTCATACCGAGATCCTTTAAAGAAGGGAAGATGGATTCACTACTCTCGGATACATACAGAGTGACTTCAAATGAGTGACTTGAGGATTGAGAGACAAGGTGGCTTGATCAGTAAGGGCATTGCATCTTGACACTTCATCTTGCATAGATTGATGAGCAATATATTTAACAATAGCAATTTTGGATGAAATTTGAAACAAACCTTTTACATAGGACCCATTTCTGATAGGAACTGAAGCAGAATTAAATAATGCTTTTTGAATCCCAAAGTCTTAAAGCATATTTTGGGTCAGCAATTATTGTCACAGGTTTTTGTATAGCCAACAAATACACGTATGGGAGAGAAACTAAATCAGCCACTTGAGCAGACTGAATTTTAAATAAGAAAGTGAAATAATGAGGGATCTACATGGCATAGCCTGCAAATACTTCTCCTTTATTGTTTGTAAGATAGGAACCATCAACCTAATGCAAAAGGCCACAATTTGGTATGGGTGCATCACTGAGATCAGTACAGGATTTGGTTTAAGTGTGTAATATCAGGGAGACAAATATGAGGCTACCCGTCGTAAAAAAAAAGGCAGAAAAAAAGAAAAAATAGGCAGATTCAGTACAGGTGTTACACACGAGGAAGACAATAACAATATTTCAGATTTTAGGCAATCTTGACATAGCGAGGTATTGTGCTTTTGTGGTTACACAACAATGCAGCTACTTTATGAGATACAGCAACAGTAGAAAACAGACACTTCAAAACCACTTGGCACGGAGGCAACCCTGCCACTACGACATAGAGCAAAGGAATAACCGCCTACATGTTTCTTGTTATTACCATCATCTCTAGGTAGAGCACCTAGAGAGAAATCTTCTTTTTCACGGCAATACAATGTGAGTGATTTAGAGTAATCAGGTAAGGTAAGTAAAGACAAGTCTTTCTTCTGAGGCACAAATGCTTGTTCTACCTAACTTTGCCAAAGCAGAGGTGCCAGGGTGTCTTTTATACAAAATCTCCCAAGAGTTTGATGATGCTAGCATAAACCATACCCCACTGCCTAGAGTAGTTTGCAATCCCTAAAAGAGTGCACACCTGCGAGACAGTCACCGCTCTGATTAACTTGCAGTTGGCCTCTATGTGGTCCTCAGACCGCTGTTGCTCGGCTGCTGAGGTATTGTGATCTAAATAACAAACTCTGGGTAAACAAAACGACCTTTTCTGTAGATGCCTTATGTCAATTCTTTACTAATTAATTAGATACAGAGGGTGAACCTTTCATTGATCCAAAGGACTGAAAGCAACTAACACATCATCACACCGTAGTACTCTCTCTGGGAAGTTGAGTGCATCTAAATCCTTCTTGACAGCCTGTGAAAAGACAGAGGGTGACTTCGTATATGCAAGGCTGCTGGAATTATGCAGTAGGGGAGCACCCAATTATGTGGCAGGCAAATTATGGGGCAAGAAAAGGCAAATATGCAGCACAATGTGGCACATTTTTTTATAGTATTACTTCATTGGTAATTTCTACACATGGTAATATGGTCTGGGCAAAGATATCTCGTTAGTACCAGTTCAACAACTACATGCAGAAATAAGACAGAGAGCCTCTCTGAAGGGCCTTCTACTGTGCACAAGTATATGTCATCGTGTTTTTAATAACTTTTGACTCAATAGAGCTAGAAACAATTTGTTATGTTAAATCCTGCAGATTATGCACCTGTTGGTGGATTATGTGGCAAATTTAATAATTACGCAAAAAAAGCACCGGCCACAGAATCTCATAATTCCAGTGGCCATGAATATACTTTTGAGGAAAATGAGGCCATATGATTTGAACCCCAGAAAGTGTAAACGCTGAAACATAGTGGCTGTGGGGTTGCATTGGGATGGAGAAGAAACCAAAAACAAATCTGCAACTGTGAAGTAATATGTCAGAACAGTGGCAGGATTGGTTACAATAGGAAAACTTGGCAACACTACAGAATTAATAGCACATATCGTGCACAAAACAATATGTTTGTTACCAGGCTTTCTGACCAGTAAAATAGGAGAGTTACAGACACTTACAGTGGGGAAAAGATTCTTTGCTTCAGCAGAATAGCGATGAGGGGGTGGATCACAAACCCTGCATTGGGATGTAAAGGGTATCTCAGAATTAGTGGGAGCCTTTTCATAGTGTTGACCGGAATTTAAACAGAATCGACTACTAGAGCACAGTGTACATTTTCATTCCCTCATGTCCGACACACCAAGCACACCAGATATTGATTGAGACAAAGGTTTAGAATCATCAGCATCATTTAAATCATTATTTTCACAGAAAACTACTAAAACAGCATTTTCATAGGTAGTTAAAACAAACAGACATAATCAAAAGTTACGATCATAGTATATTTTAATTTACCCAAAGGATCCCTCTCTAGGAGGTTGGTAGGTGAGGTAGAATTCAGGAGAAAGACATGTCGGTCGGCAACAGGACGCAGTGAGGAAAATGTGTGCTAGATGTGCCACCTACATCAACAGTTAAGTCTGAGAGATGTAGTGAGGAGAATTCACGGGCTTTCATTGCTGTTTTACCAGCACCCGTACAAATGCAGCATGAAGTGGTCTTTCCGTGAATGACACATCACATGCATTGCCCCTTTTCTACTACGGGAATTATGACAGACAGCGAACTGTCGGCAGTTATTATTTTTGTGAGATCTGGGCATGTTCAGGTTGTTTAGGGTGACCTTGTGAGTACTGGGAGACATTAGGGCAATCAGAACAGATGCAGAACTGTCTGCATCTAAAACATGGAGAACCACCGAGTGAAACAGAATCTTCCTCTTCCCGCCCATGGCTTTCACCGGGCTTCACTGGTCCCTGTCTGCCACAGTCACTCTTCCTTCCTATGTCTCCCCGACCCCTCCCTCTGAGAGGTTTTCTGCAATGACTACATTCGTAGAGACTTCAGCTTAGACTCAGTAGATACTTGTTGTTTTACCTGCCATACCTCAATTACAGCATTCAACAGGGCACCTCTAGCAGCAGCAAGAGCAGCTACATCTGTAGGCACTTGCTGTGGCCAATTAACCTTCCTAACATTTGATCCTTCACTGCACTTAGAAATCTGCAAAATTCAGGTAATTTGATTACGTTAGATGCAAGTTAATCAATTCATGGTATATTTTAGCGTGAATTCATCCTTGAATCAATTTATGACGAGACGATTCATTTAAAGAGAAGCACCACAAACAACAGCTGCTCATGGTCTGTTGTTCCTGTGTATTGTAATTAGCACGAATTGTGGCATTTGCGGTAAGTTCATACCACAAACAGCACATAATTACACGAATTTGGTTAATGGGGTAATTTTGGGAATTTGGCATAACAACTGTAATAATGAAAAACCTGAAGTTAAGTAGATTATGCTGGCGAGATCTAAATTTTGTCCAGGCCTAACTATATGAGACAGTTGGTTAACATCTGCCCAATTAGGTTTATAACATTCAAATAAAGTCTGAAATCAGTCATGAAACTTTTGAGGTTTATCTCAAATCTTCGGAAATTGGCACTTGATGTACACTAGGACAGATCGAGACCAGGAAACATGGACAATGACTAAATATACTATTCCAGGACCTGGGTATTCACATGGGGCAAAAGAGCATCAGGTTGGAGATGGGCTATATAACTGTGGTCGTCACAATTTTCCTTGTTATCTGAGGAGGAATGGTTTCCTAGTGGAGGTGGTGTCCTAGTCGAGGCATTCCTATGATCTCTCTTGCCCTCTATCAAGAAGTCTGTTTTAGACTCCCTCGAGTGATAGTCAAATTGTGAGCCTGACTGCTCTGACGCATTGCTTCGGAATGTGGGGTACTGAGGGAGACCACCTTTGATGAGGCAAGTGGGATGTTGTTGTGTCGGCTTCTCATCTTGTTCCTGTGTGAATCCTATCACCTTTTGCCACAGTTGTTCATTTCACTGTGCCTGGTTGCACTAGATTTGCCTGTGCCACACCTGCCAGTCCATTGACTTGCCCTCCTCTGTCCGTATGAGCCCTGTGGACCACCCCTAAAGTATATAAAAAATGTGATTAATGAAATACTTGAATTAATCTCAGCCACTGGCAATCACTCGGGCTGCATCCCAATTCATTGTTATTTTGCACACCATGCCATCCCATCTTGGACCCAGCCATATGCAAATCAGTCTTGACCCTGATCCTTTCTTAATTTTGGAGTCAACAGTTTTTGAAGCAAGTACAGGAAATTGGCTAATTTATTAAGATAATTAACATAAGTTAGGCTAATTAGAGAAAAATGTTGGTTGTCAAGGAGTTGTCGAATTCTAGAAATTTTTGGAATATTGCCAGAGTACCTGTAAATTTATCCAGAAGCTTAATTTGGTGAGTAATAAAAGGGTTTTGCCCGGAGTGTTTCTCCACACGTTTTGTGTTTTGGTGATTGCATTTGTGTTGTGAATTTGATATTATGTCATCCTCGGTGTGTAGTATATTACGGTCTGTTGATGACATTGCATTATTAAATATTGTTGATGTTTTAATTGTCTTGACGTTGTGCTTTGTATGTGGAGATTTTAGTTTTTTGGAGAACTCGAGTTAGATAAAAGTGTTTGTTGAAAGTTTAAAGGTAGCGCTAGCTTTTAAAAATAATTTAAAGTTATGAGATCCCTAATAGCCTAGTTGTGAATGAGTACTAATTTGTGGTGTACTAAACAGTGGTGTTTATTCTGTGCACAATGGTAAACTAAACTGTTTGCAGTTGTGGGTTTATTAGTTCTACAGGGTGTGAGGCATCACAAGTAATAAATAGGTCCACAATTTCCCCTCACTGGGAACCAAGCATTCCATTGTAGCGCAGAGCAGTCCAAGGCTTACTCAGGGGAGGTGATGTTGTCTAGTAACCACCATTTGCTGGGGCACAATGATAGTCTAGTTAGTTTCTCTAGAAAAAGGGAAAGTACATTTATTACACATACACTACTAAATAGTATGCATTAATTAAAAATATATACATGACAGATCAGATTACATTATGAAATCACATATGACCTCAAAGGGACATGACCCTCAAATCACAGTGCCTCCCCACCTATACCAGGTAACACATCATAATGTAGGGGTTATCAATTTTAATTAATCAGGCCTAGTGGCTTTATCAATGGTTCACTATATTTCACGAACAACAAACCACATGGTAAAAGGACCATATCACTAAAACATATCAACATTGATCAGTGTGAACATATTATATAAGCAAAGCATGTTAAAAGAAACATAACATGTATTTGTGTTCTTTACATACCTTCAGATCACAACACAAGCTTAAAAAATAGCACCCAAAGAGCACTGTGCTCTCAGCTCTAAAACAAAAGCTATTTTTATGTGAATACTTTAAAAGCATATGAAAACTCCTGGCGGGGTCATGGATTTCTTGGGCCCACAAACATAGGGTTAGTTTTTAAATTACTTCTGCTGTAACTCCTACAGCTCTCAAAACACTTTCCAAGTTCGCTGGCGGTGCCCTGCCTTTCTACGGCTCCCACAAGTAGAAAAAAACATATGCAAATTAGCCCCCCAGGGCATTATGGGGTACTCCTGCCGGGAAGAAGTGAATATCAAATAAGTTGCTTTCCAGCTGCACCGGAGAGAGATGTTTTTGTTTTCCCTGGTACGTGGCCTTGCTCTGCACACGTCTTTTCCTTTTTTTTTCAATGGGGCTAGTCGAGGGTGTCCCAGTCCTCCACGGAATCCCCTGTCCTTCTGAGTCATTGGGGGCCACGTGGGGAGTCCACTTCCTCACTGCCCACTGGTACCGGCATATGGAGCGGGGGAAAGGCCACCATCACTGGAAGAGATGACAGAACTCCCCCTTCTCCATTCTGGCTTGGGGTCCCAGGGTTGGGATTTCAGGGCCTCAAATACTGCTTCTTGGCCCTCCATGCTGCCTTGGCACCCAGGGGTAAGTAAAGCTGGTGGGAGGGGGCCCCACTGCTCTTTGTCTCGAAAAGGGTTCAAGGTTTGCCACCCTTAAAAAGGCTGTAACTTGGGTCCCATATACCTGATTCAGACGATCTTTGGCTCATTTTGCTCCTGGTGGTAAGCTCACGTCCAACACTGTATTTCACAGGGAGCTGGTTCCACTGGCTCCTTCTGCCAGCTCTCCTCCTGGTGTTTGTCGCTAGGAGAAGAAGTTCGGACCTTTCCCGCAACTGGTCATCAGGAGGTGTAAGGGGGCCATCCTTACTGGCCCTTGGAGAGACCCACTGGTACTGGGGTCAACTGGGTAAAAGTTATTGGTCCTTTTGAGCATCAGGGGTTTCTCCTTCCAGTTGTCCATGGCTGTCGCAGTCTCAGGGTACAGCAACAATAAGAACAAAAGCATCAACAGCAGCTCTTTCTCTCCCTTGTGCAGAAGTTTTTAAAAGGGGTTGAAGGTTCTAGAAGCCAGGCACCCCTGGCCAATCCTATTGTGCCACATCATCTCTCCACTCCTGTTCCCAGCCCTGGTACAGTGTGACAGTTAATTACCAGATGCAGCTTTTCATCCCAGCCCCTTTCGCCTCAGAAGCTAAGGGGAGCCCTGTTAATTACTCCTTCAGTGAGGGGAGGCCTTTGTTCCCTCTGCTGGGTGGAAATATATCTAACATGTCCCAGATGGGTGAGAAAAGGCCTGGGCTCTGATCCTGAGTTCAGCCAGAGAACTATGATAATTATGGATGACCTATAAAATGTTCATGAATGGTCTTGGGCCCTGCAAATGTGAACTAGGTGCACCTTTTCCTAATTGAAGAGAAACTACACTCTAAGGCAGATTTCCCCCTATGTATAATAATAATAAAGTGTCACTGCAGAGAAAACAGTAACTGAAACTTTACCTATAAGGGCCTACAGATATTACAAGGCCTGTCCCAGGTCAATATCTAACCCGACAGAGTCTCTGCACCAGGTTGCCTGTGTGCAGTTATCGAGCTTCACCCAATGGTAGTCTCACATGTGCAGCCTGCACACCTTTGCACACGCATGTGCACGTGTTAACATATATTCAGCCAATTTCCCCTTTTATCATAAAAGGCGGACAGTGGCAGTAAACATGTGTAGTCTATTACCATGTGATTATCGTGGGTGAAACACATATAGTGAAACTCAAATAGGCTTCAAAACTTAAAGTAGATTTAGAAAAAAATGTAGATTCGGATATTTATCTTTGTAAAATAAAAAAAATAAAGTTTGATGAATTGGTGTTTTTTTTATTTTTAAAGCAGGAAAGCATATGGCACATAATGAAAGAATGGCTGAACAATAAAATAATTCACAAATTTTATAAAATGAAACCGACAGTCTGTGAATTACAAAAAAAGAAGGTATTGTATGGTTAAGAGCAAATTGTCAGTTTCATTAGAGCTTTTCAGAATGTGAAAAAGCACAAAGATGATTTGACTGAAAACCATAGAAATGCTAAATGAGAAGAGTCATGAGTAGTTCTGTGCCCAGAGGAGCTTATGTTCACATCCCTTACAGCAGACAGCATATTATGGAATGAGTGTGAAAATACTGTATTGCAGCCAGAGGAAGAACCATGTAAAGATGGTCTAGTTACAAGTCTTCACAAATTGTAATGCAAAACTATGCTCAAGTAATCGAGCATTTATAAGGAAAGGTTTCAGCAAAACGGGCTAGTTAGAAGAAAATTATGACTGACACAAATTGACCATGAGTTAGTTCTGCATTTAATGAGAGATTTATTTGACAGAAAACACACTGGAAAGAATGATCAATCAAAGGAAGGAGCTTTGGATTTGTTTCAGCTTTTGGATTGGTTCTGCATCTGGATTAAAGTTCATAGATTCAGTAGAGTGTGGTGTGTTGGCAAGCAAAGTCATATGTGAAATTTTGTAGCAATTATTGTGAATTGAGAAGAGTCAATTTAAGGGAATCTGAGGCTCATGCAGATTCACTTCTTTCAGACAGATGGTCAATTAGTTTTTCGAGCTCCTAGTGTGAAATTTGAGGGTCCTCCGGGAGGTGGAGTTCATGATTCTCAACTGAGTGGTAGAGGTTTTAATTACAATGCTAATAATAATCAGATAAAATCTAGAGCCTCTAAAGTATACAAAAACTGATAGATGGAATGCTTTAATTAATTTCAGCCACAGGTAATTACTTGGTAGCCACATTCTAGTCCAATGTTATTTTGCACACAATACCCGGCCATGTGCAAAACAGTCTTGATCCTGTACCAGTGAGAACAATCCACCACCAACCACCTGACCAGGTCCACCTTGAACTGGAAAAAAAGCCATCTAGATCCAGTTTTGCCCTAATTAGGACTCATCAACTAGGTATAGCTTGGTTTCAGTGAGACAGTGTGCATTGGATCCACATCTGGACATACCTGTCCCACTTAGGGCAGCACACTGAAGTATAAAATAAGTGTTGAATGGAATGCTTGAATTAATCTCAGCCACTGTTAACTACTTGGGCCACATCCAAGTCCATCGACTTGGCCTGGGAGTTCATGCTGGACTGTTCCCAAGAGGAGCAGGGTCAAAACTAATTTGCATATGGCTGTGTCCAGACTGAGGTGGCATGGTAGGTGAAACACAATGGATTGGATGCACCCTGAGCCAGTCGCTGAGCGTATTTTAAGTGTTTTATCAATTACCTTGTTGTTTCTGCATGTGAAATCTGGATACCGTCACATTTGTTGTAAAGAAGGTAATTGGAAATGAAATTGTAGATTTAATGTACAAAGATTTTCAAATGTAACACAAATGAACCCTCAATTTAAACCCATGTGACAGAACATAATTCTAATGCCACAGAATGGGATTACACTCTCAACGGTCCCAGTCCTAGTGACACCTGTGCAAAATATGTAGAATGTAATACAGTTAAATAGAATTATGGCTTAAGTTCCAGTTTTTTAATAGCACATTCAGTGATTTTTCAGCTAACAAAGAGGAAGGTAAAATACAACAGCAAGTATAAAAGATATGGAGAACACATGTCCTTAACAATCCCAGTTTTACAATCTCAAATGTATAATAATATATTGGGATTTTCATAGAATTTTAAATTTCAGCAAACTGTAGCTCAATCCCATAGTAATAAGTCAATACTCAGTGACACTTCCCACAATTTTCAGCTACATTTGGAGTTTTTGTAGACTGACACATTGACAGAGCCTTAGGGAGAAGGAGGATTGTATGCTTGGTACAGTTCTGTAGGTAGACCAGAAGAGACCACTAGCATAAAGAGAGGTGAATGGGCATTCTGTATAATTTCTGTTGAGTAGAAGTTCCAAACCTACCACTTTCAGGAAAGAAGTCTAAGTAATAAACACTTCAAACAGGTGACTAATAATTTGTCAGCAAATGTTTCTTAAAAAATAGGTTCAGCATGCATTCATAAATGAGCATTAATTTATAATTGAATTCAAAACGGACTGCAGCACGCACAGAAAGAGGAAAAAAGTAGGAGGCCTTGTTACGCCTCACCAGGAGAGGCATAGGTTTTGGTACATTCACAGGTCTACCAGTTCTGGTAAATCATGGAATGTGTCAAACTCCATAGATTTTACATGGGAACACCCACGCAACACCCTTGGAAACACATCCCTGGTGCATAGTAATGCAACACAGTGATTTGGCAGCATTACATTACTCGAGATTTATGAAGCCACTCAGAGCCACACAAGGTGGCCTTGCGTTGCTTCATGAATCTCATTTCGGGTTTATGGCGCAGATGTACCATGTTGCAAGGTGCAAACTTCATGCAACCCGGGTCATAAATATGGCCCTGAGTGTTACAAGATATACTAATAATCAGTACTGTTTTGGCGTGGTGCATGATTTTGACCAATTGTGGTAACAGTGAGGTGTCATGGCTTCTGCTTGGACTCTAAGTTGCAAAGGGTGTCGCAATCTTGATTTGTAACATGTATTGAAATTACCAAAGAAAATAGCAGTTGTCAAAAATGCTGCACACAAAATTGTAAATGACATTCCTACATTGAGTAATAATTTCTCTGATCCGGTTGCTAAATATTGTTCACTCATGTTAGTAACATTTTCAGAAAAAACAAATGAGAATTCAGAAACAATTTTAAAAAATGTCAATAATTTTCTTTCAATATCAATTGGAAGAATAGATGATTAAGAGTCATGCAGAACAGAATTTTAGTTGAGGTAAAGAAAAAGTGAGATAAAGCAGGATAGAAGCAAGACAAAAATGAACTATGGAGATGTACTGACAGGAGGTTGGTAATGCTGGTTTAATTGCTACTGCTTGCAGACAGCAGGACTAATTCATAGACTATACATGCAGGATATGATGGGATGTTGGATCTTTTAAAAAAGTATTAGTCTAATCCTCATTTTCAAAGTATTGCATAAATACAGTGCCACAGATGCATAGTATGACAACAAAATGAAGTAAGTAAAAAGACTAGTGTGAAGATGAGTCAAGAAGGGAAAGCAACACGTCTTCACATAACTCCAGGTAGATTTTATAGAGATGCCACACTGCAATAGGTTGAAGTATTTCTTTGTGAGTGTTCGCTCATTTTCACAACGGATTGATGCATATAGATCAAGAAGATGTGATGCACTAAAAGTTGTCAAATTCCCATTAAGGGAATTGATCCCGTGGTTTGGCTTGCCAGTTTCTATTGAGATAGGGTGCACATTTTAAGAATGAAATCATGAAGGTCTTGTGTGCTGCCTTCAGCAATGAACAGAAAATCTATTGCAGGTATCATCCAGAAGTAACAGCGGTTGTGGAGCATGTAAGCACCATTATGAAGGGAAAATTAGCTAAAGTGGGTGCCTCAAGATCTCTGAAATGACAAAATGCTCTTCCTTTGATGTTGTTTAACATAAGATGTACCCCTATTAGGAAGACTGGATTGAGTGCCCATGATGTGTTTAAGGGAAGAGAATGCCTGGCATTCCATCAGCTGTTGTTGTAAATATTACTGATGATTAGGTTTTGGATTACCACAGTACACTGGTCTCACCAGGTTCCTACATCTCTACAAGTACTGACATTTGTCATATTCTCAAATTCAGAGGCCGGGTTCTTTTGAAGAAGCATGTAAGAAGTGTTCTTTAGAGCCATGCTAGAGTGGACCACATCAGGTGATAATGGTGACTAACACATATGTGGAATGTGAATGTTTGCTGTTTTGGGTCAACTCATCTCACATGAAAATAGTGTTTACTTGACACAACTGTTGAGTCACAAAGCCAAACTCAAGTCTGCTGCATGGATCCA
The DNA here is from genome assembly GCF_031143425.1 of Pleurodeles waltl. Lineage (NCBI taxonomy): Eukaryota > Metazoa > Chordata > Amphibia > Caudata > Salamandridae > Pleurodeles > Pleurodeles waltl. The sequence continues at coordinate 585,332,912 of NC_090439.1, read as the reverse complement.
GAGTGGGGAGAACAAAAAGCTCAAGAAGAAGAAAAAAGAACTCTGAAAACCCAAAGAGAAAATCAAAGTGCACCACCTGCAAAGTCTGCAAACCAAGAAACAAATAAAAGCCAAGCAGGTAAAACAAACAAATCTGTAGACTCGATTCAAGTTGATTTGCTGGGGAGAGTGAGAGAAAGAGACAGAGTGGCAGAAAACAATGAAGAAAAGTAATTAGAAAACAGCTGAAACAGTAAATGAGGATGCTAACAAGGAGAATGGAAAAGCGTAGGTGACTTATCATTTGAGAGGACAACTATAGATGTTGCATCAATAAGATCACCAAGAGTAAAAGTGACGAACAGGAAATACACAGTTCCCAAAAGGACATAGCTGGCAAACATTGTGCTCTCGCGTAGGCTCTCATTATTCTAGTGAGACTACTGGATTTTGAATGGCAGAATCGCCTGCAGTGTGGGGATACTGAGCCTGACCCACTGCAGGTGACACCTGTCGCTCCAATCCGTGTTTTGCTCCGGCCAACTAGCAGTGCCTCATCTCTACCCGAGGACAGGGATGACTGGGCAGCCGAGTGCATGACATAATTGGTTTCTCAGGGACGCCGTGGTCACTCAGGTCTCATCCGTTTCTCTCAGTTACATTAGTCTCATATATACAATGACAACAGAGGCAGTATATGTTTCAATAATGTTATTAATGAAGCAACTGTATCTTAGATAGCAAAGCGTGAGCTGCAATAACCAGGACGACACAACATGACAGTATTAAAATTGTGACAAGGAGAGTGAAGCATAAGAATGACGCTACCATATTGTCACTACAGTCAGTAGACTAACCCCTACCTAAGTTATCATAGAGCACAGCGTGTTAAGCTCTAATTCTGCCCTTCAGGTTCCCCTGGGAAGACATCATCCCCCATACCTGAGCCAAGGCCTGCGATCTGCAAAACAGCTGCAGCGAAGTATTCGACAATCAGCATACAGATGTGGTTCTCTGGCTGGAATCTCCCTCTAACGTGTAAGGGACAGGGAAGTCGTTTTATAATAACACAGCTGATATTCTGAGAAAATCTCCCTACGTAAGGATTTGTGTTTTCTCCGAATGTCGGAGACTAAACTTATACCACGTTCACCGGCAATGTGCCTTGCTGTAGCCTTGGAAGAAGCACAGAGTGAGCAAGAATGTCTTTTTTGAGAACAGAGTGCTGGCCTAGGCAAAAACAGTTAGATAAACAGAAAATAAAACAAGACCTTAAAAGTGGCTATTATAACAATAATAAAATAAAGCCAAATAATATATATATAGGTTAGAGTGCACAGCGGCTTGGCCTAGTGTGTTAAAATAACATGCATGGAGCTATAGCTCAAATGGCTACACAACACCCTCCCCTTGTCGGTTGAAGGTGGTTCAAAGCCTAATGACATATATTTGTGCCGCCGGGAGAGTAGCTTCTCTGTTGTGAGGTTTTCGGTCTTGCCGTAAATGGCACGCGTATACCGGCATGCTTTATTTTGATCACTAAGGCGGCGGGGATGTAACGCGTATCGGGGAATGGCCGAACCGGGAAGCCGGGCCCCAGTCAGTGGAGCAATTTTGGGTTCTGAGCATACTCGTGGGCTCAATGTTTTGAGTAAAGTACTTGTTTACGTACTGCAGTTCTGTTTAACGCCTAGGGTTGGTGTTCTAGTGTTACTTTGGAAGATTCAGTGAGCCTTGAAAAAGTCAAGGGGAATATACCCCCCATGACGAAACACGTGTTGGCTGTTCCTCATGGCTGTTGTTCTTTTTTCATTATTTCGAATGAAGGAATTTGCATGCTGCTTTTCGCTACATTAAAGATGGATTGACCATGACATACAGAGGCTACTGGATTACTGCTAATTTCATCTGTACAATTAATCTGCTTATTTACTGATGGACTTCGTATTACTAATATAGTGGCTAATTTATGTTTATAGAGTGCCTAGGTCCTTTTTTCTAAACCTAATGACATATATAATTATTTCTAAAAAGCTCAACCTAAGATATACAAGTAAAAATTAATGTCAATTATGAAAAGTCGAAGGGACACGTGAGCATATAAAAGGACAATTTAAAACGTGAACATAGGGCATAAAAAGACCGGATTTCTAGAGTCAGTTATTTTTTTAAAGTTCCAATCGATTCTGTGACCATAGAGGAAAGGAAATCTTCCACTTCAACAGGTGTTAAAGTTGGAACGGCATCGCCAAGGAGGATCAAGGAGCAGTCGTGCTCCATAGCCTCAGAATCAGCCAAGGCGGCATTCCGTGGTGTGCCCAATAATGAGTTAAGAGCCACATCCTCCAGGAAGGACAACTCATAAGTAGCTTCCTGTAGCAAACGCAACCTCAACGCGCATGTCTGGTAATAAGCCCTCAGCGAGAACATCAACAGATCAGCATCCAATGAAAGCAAGCGCTGCGTAGAAAGACAGACTTCCAGTGCATGTTCGAAAGAGCACCAAAGGCATCGAAACACAGGCTGCACACAATGCAAAACCGCTCTGAATGACAGAGACCAGTCACACTCCAATTGCTCCAGGAGTGTTACTCCAAAATGCTGCATCATGCGTTCACAACACAGCTGCGCTGGTGGGAGCGCTTCCATTCCTCCTTGTTGCGGCGGGACAGCCATTGCGCATGAAAAATAGCAACAGCAAAATGCCAGCTAATAAAGCCAAAGTTATTGGAAATCCCCCGAATATACTAGAGAAAATTGAGTGGATGGCTGATGGTATTAAACCGAATATGGAGGAGAAGGTGTGAATGAAACCAGAACCAACAACCTTAAAAAAGTTTGTGATTCCAGTTGTACTGGACACAATAAATATCCGTCTCAAGGTTCACCAAAGTGGCTTGGAAAGTTTGTACTTAAAAAGGACTGTATCTCTGCTGACAACCTTGCCACCAGAAGTGCGTAGGTCTTGCGTGCAGATGTAACGGCCACATGCTTTTGAAACAATAAAGCCTTAAGTCTGCTCAACTTGTCAAAATTCACATTCGAAGTAGAAATGTGAGGCCAATGTCAGCTACCTCTTTTATCTTAGTAGGGGAAAAAGTACGTTCCCGCAGTATGTAACGATCGTAGAGACTGAAACAACATAAACTATTCCGGCTTGCATCCCACAACAGTCTTCACCATTGAGGATGACATAGCTGCCGTTTGAAAGCACCTGGAATGTAGGTCTATTCAAGGGGACCGGAACTCCCTTCAGATAACAAGCTAAATTTGCTGCAGACGCATCAAACGCCCGTACAAGGACAGCTGTTTACAAACCATCAAATGGCTGACTGAAGTCTTGCACTCACTACCGCTAAGAAAGATTTCTTTCATGCCACTGAGACATTTGTACAAGAAGGGAAGCTCCCACAACTCATGGATGTAACTATATCCCAGCCTTTAATATCTGCCTACCGGAATGTGTTTTAAACAGGAGGTAAAATGAAGTGTAGAAATAGGCAGATTAATGACTCCGTGTATTAGCCACTCAGTAGATGGTATCTCAGCCACGGCAACTTTTCTAATTTCTCGATGTTTAGCATGACATAAGTCACTTCCTTCTTAGCAATTAGTTGTTGTTGTCGTGTTAAATTGAAATAAGAAAATATTTCCCTTGCGCTGACATGTTGCCAAGGAACGCGACCCGCCTTCAGCGTTTGAAGTGTCCAACCCAGCTGCATAATGGACCTTAGCTGACTCTGTCCATGGTGTAAGGAAGACATATCTGTTTGTATAATGTCTATAGCAGAAGAGACAATATTATTTAAAGCGTTTATCCGGTCGGACAGGGTATTAATCCCATTATCCACAACAGCTAATGCCTTTCTTAGGTTTTCTTGGTCTATTTGCCTTAATCGGGCAGCTGCTTCTTGTTGGAAAAGCTTCCAGATTTCATTATATACTTCATATAAGAAACGCTTTCTGCAGTGTTTTCTGGGGCCTAACAGGAAATCCTGTAAGTCTGTGTTATTAGACAGGAGACTAAGGTGTTCCCTAACCGCATCTAGTGAGGAAGTTCTTAACCATTGCTGGCATAGTTTCCCTACACTGTATGTTGTAACTATACCCCTATGCTCGGATGATATATAGCGAGGGTCCGGCCTATTAGTTCTAAAAACCCCCAAGGAATTGATGAAACGTTGGTGACACATGGCTACTGGCCACAATAACCACCCGCCAGGACGTGTCAGTGAAACATTAAATGTATCATTCTGGACCCATTTGTCGAGCTGACCTTCAGTTGCATTTGTATATTTTTGCCATTTGTAAACATTTTCAGGGGTAGGTATACTGGTCGTGTTTAATTTTTTTATCTTTGCTAAGCCTAGACAACTTGTTTGTTGTTATGTTTCATTTAAAAATATCATTTGTACAGGTATCAGGCATGCTCTAAATAAAGCTTCCTTCCCCCTTATTTGCCAATGCCTAGTTCCCCACACACTTTTTAAGTCAATCGACTTCAGCCAATATTCATAGCCTTCTGTAGTCAACCGGGAAACATAGGAATCTGAATATATAAATTTAGTATTTGTCAAAAATATGCGTATGTTTTCAGTAGGTGGCAATTTAAAATAATACGACTCAGCATTTTTAACATCATGCCCAGAAAAATATGTAAACTTTTCAGACTACATTTTGGAACTCCCTTTTGGTGAAGTCGGACAATGTTCCCACTGTGTATAATTAAAAATAGTTTTGGGGCTGCTTGCTCTGTGTATGAAATGGTACCCATAATAATTATAGCAAAACATGTCACCATAATTTTCTTTAGATTGATAAACATCTTTGTTTTCAAAAACAGTATAATACTGCAATTCAGTCATCATAGAATCAACTGCTTTCACATCCCAATCATCACAAACAATGCCTGGTATTATTATATCATTCATGGAGAGTTTGAACACATAAGGTACTTAAATGACCTCCTTAGGGCCGTATATATCAAAGGTTACTTTATCCCAAACAATCCCATCAGGAATAGGTATTGCGGAAATGTTCACAAAAGACAAGTCTCTTCGGACCTTATGTGATGGAAAATGTGGTTTTAAGACCTCATCCACCTGTTGATTTTTCAGGAAGAAAGTGTCCGTGCATTAACAAAAAGAAAGTTATGACAAAACCAATCCAAAGGATTGTTATTATGGTCAAGGAAAGCCATAGATAGTTCCATGGAAGAACAAAGTATGTTATTTTAAGCCAGTTCATTAGCTTACGATGTTTTGACAGTTCAGGTGTTGAAGAGGCGAATGAGTCTGAGACATCGTCGTTGATGTCAGCAAAATATCCAGAAGCAGTTTGTGCAAAGATTGGTGGTATGTTAGTTGGAGGAGCTGGTGTTTCTCGCGGTGGCACGGAATAAATCACACCATCCGTTTGTGTTGAAGCTGTATTGAATCAATCAACTATTTCTGTATTACTTGATGTTAGTGAAACCAATGCAAGATCCTTTTCCACCCTCCCCAAGCTCGGAAAGGTGTCAGTGTTGTTGCTCAAAACTTGTAGAGGAACTTCTTGACCAGTAGTGAGAGTGATTCGGGAACTACTGGGTGTTCCCCTTGGTCTGCTGTGCAGGACTGGCCACATGGTGTAGTTTGACGGGCGCGCCAGAGGCAAGCCCGTCTGCGCCCGTCCGCGCCTGGCCCGAGCCCAGCGCCACGACCCCTGGTCCCCAGCTGTCCCGAGCCCCCCGATCTGCTAAGACCCCACCACCCTCCACGCCCTCAACCCAGGGCGCTCCAACACCTGCTTTCAAGCTAACCCCAAACGCACCCATGGACCCTTCGCCTGCAACTCCTGCAAACGCATCTTCCACCACGCAACTACCACGACCACAAGCCCACGCGCCATCAACCACCTCAAGTGCATCCTGGTCAACGCTCGTTCCGTCCACAAGCACGCCGTTGAACTCTGGGACCTCCTGGACTCCACAGCACCGGACATCGCCTTCATCACGGAGACCTGGATGAACGCCTCCTCTGCTCCAGACATCGCCACCGCCATCCCTGAAGGCTACAAGATATCCAGAAAAGACCGCACCAACCAAGTAGGAGGAGGTATCGCCATCGTCTTCAAAGACTCCATCAGCGTCACCACCTCCACCGAAGACACCCCTCTCGCGCTGAACACCTGCATTTTCAGATTCGCACCGACCCCAGGACCACCCTCAGAGGATCCCTCGTCTACCGTCGTCCCGGACCGCGCGCCCCTTTCAGCGACGCCATCGCCGACTTCATCTCCCCACACGCCCTCGCCTCGCCGGACTACATCCTCCTAGGCGACCTCAACTTCCATCTGGAACAAAACAACGACCCCAACACCACCACCCTGCCCGACAACCTCGGCCTCAAGCAACTGGTGAACACCGCCACCCACATCGCCGGACACACGCTTGACCCTATCTTCTCCGCCAGCAAACACGTCTTCTTCAGCCACACCTCCGCTCTACACTGGACCGACCACAGCTGTGTACATTTCACATTCCGACGCGAGACCCGCCACCTCCGCACTCAACCCATCCCTCGTCGACAGTGGAACAAAATCCCCGAAGAGCAACTCTTCTCCGCACTCGCCGCCAACCAACCCACCCTCACCACCGACCCCAATGACGCAGCCCTCAGCCTCACGAACTGGATCTCCAACTGCACAGACAACCTTGCTCCCCTCAAATGAACGCATCGACAGGCCAACACCAAAAAACCTCTCTGGTTCTCTGACACCCTCAAAGAATCGAAGAAAACTTCTCGCGCCCTCGAGAAGGCCTGGCGCAAGGACCACACCGCTGACAACATGACCGCCCTCAAGAACGCTACCCGCGAACACCACCACCTGATCCGCGCTGCCAAAAGGAACTTTTTTACCAACAGACTGGACAAAAACAGCCACAACAGCAGAGAACATTTTAGCATCGTCAAGGAGTTCTCCAACCCCAACGCCAACGCCGTCACGCCCTCACAAGATTTGTGGAACTCCCTCGCCACCTTCTTCCATCTCAAGATCAGCGACCTCCATGACAGCTTCGGACACCAGACCCAACCAAGCATCACCGAACCCACACCTCCGACCATCACCCTCAACGACTGGACCCACATCAACACTGAAGAAACCAAAACCACCATGAACTTTATCCACTCTGGTGCTCCATCGGACCCCTGCCCTCACTTCATCTTCAATAAAGCCGATGACATCATTGCCCCACACCTCCAGGCCGTCATCAACTCCTCCTTTTCTTCTGCTACCTTCCCCGAATGCTGGAAACACGCCGAAGTCAACGCACTACTAAAGAAACCTATGGCTGACCCGAGCGACCTGAAAAACTTCCGCCCCATCTCGCTCCTCCCCTTCCCCGCCAAGGTAATAGAGAAGACCGTCAACAAACAGCTGACCACCTTCCTGGAAGACAACAACCTGCTCGACCCTTCACAAACCGGATTCCGAACCAACCACAGCACTGAAACCGCCCTCATCTCAGTCACAGACGACATCAGAACCCTGATGGACAACGGTGAAACAGTCGCCCACATCCTCCTCGACCTCTCGGCTGCCTTCGACACCGTCTGTCACCGCACCCTAATCACCTGCCTCCGCTCCACCGGGATCCAAGGCCAGGCCCTGGACTGGATCGCCTCCTTCCTCTCAAACCGATCCCAAAGAGTTTACCTCCCTCCGTTTCGCTCAGACCCCACCGAGATCATCTGCGGCGTACCTCAAGGCTCATCGCTCAGCCCGACACTCTTCAATGTCTACATGAGCCCTCTCGCCGACATCGTACGCAAGCACGACATCATCATCACCTCCTATGCCGACACCCAACTTATACTCTCCCTCACCAAGGACCCCGCCAGCGCCAAGACCAACCTACAAGAGGGCATGAAGGACGTCGCAGATTGGATGAGGCTCAGCTGCCTAAAGCTGAACTCTGACAAAATGGAAGTCCTCATCCTCGGCAACACCCCGTCCGCTTGGGACGACTCCTGGTGGCCCACGGCCCTCGGCACCGCACCGACCCCGCAGACCACGCCCACAACCTCGGCTTCATCTTGGACCCTCTTCTCACCATGACCAAGCAAGTCAACGCCGTGTCCTCCGCCTGCTTCTTCACCCTCCGCATGCTCCGCAAGATCTTCCGCTGGATCCCCGCCGACACTAGAAAAACCATGACCCACGCCCTCGTCACGAGCCGCCTGGACTACGGCAACACCCTCTATGCTGGGACCACCGCCAAGCTCCAAAAACACCTGCAACGTATTCAAAACGCCTCGGCCCTCCTCATCCTCAACGTACCCCGCAACAGCCACATCTCCGCACACCTGAGACACCTGCATTGGCTCCCAGTCAGCAAAAGGATCACCTTCCGACTTCTCACCCACGCACACAAAGCCCTCCACAACAAGGGACCGGATTACCTCAACCGTCACCTCAGCTTCTACGCCCCCACCCGTCTCCTCCATTCCTCGGGCCTCGCGCTCGCTGCCGTCCCTCGCATCCGCCGCTCCACGGCGGGTGGGAGGTCCTTCTCCTTCCTGGCAGCCAAGACCTGGAACTCCCTCCCCACCAGCCTCAGGACCACCCAGGACCACTCCGCATTCCGGAGACTCCTAAAAACCTGGCTTTTCGAGCAGCAGTAACCCCCCCTCTTTACCCCTAGCGCCTTGAGACCCACAAGGGTGAGTAGCGTGCTTTATAAATGTTAATGATTTGATTTGATTTGATTTGATTTGATGTGATTTGATTTGACATTGTCGATGGAGACAAAACGGTTTTCTTTGGCACCTGCCAACGGTGGTACCGTGGATTCCCAATGCTGGGACTGGTGCTCGATAAGAAGGGGCAAATTCCTTTTTCACAGCAACCTTTTCACGTACTAGATCCCCAACTCTAGGAATCCAGCCGGTAGGCGTTATAGGTACATCCTTGGTTCCTGTGGAGGCAGCACTGAGAGAAGAATTGTCATCACGGAACTGTTGTAGATCCTGGGTGTTTCTGCCACCTCCACGCCAGGACCACCACGATCTGGAACATACATTTGAGTTCCAAAAAGGCACTCACATGAAGTACGACCCCCCCAGGGACCTTCTAGGCAGATTGTTAAGTACTCTCTGGACTCCGTACAGGTGACTAAGCCAACTACAACCCGTACCTAAGACTCTGGCTGTTAAGGACTGCTTTAAATCACTGTTTAATCGTTCCACAACACTATTTCCCTCAGGATGAAATGGAGATGAGTACTGGAGCTGGACCCCCAACAAAGCCATGGCATCCCTGAATGCCCTTGAGGTGAAAGCAGGGCCCTGGTCCGAGTGGAAACCTGCAACTGTATATGTACCGATAAAGACTTGCAAATCTTTAATAACAGTCCGAGTGTCAGCCGAGCGTTGTGGCCACACCCACAGAAGTCAGGAGCAAGAATCAACAGTGACTAGAATATACTTGTATGCACTGTCCGGTGCTAGGGGACCACAATGGTCCAAGTACAGACATTGTAAAGGTTTATTTGAAATCAACAGGGGTGTCTGCGGCGGGCGTTTGGCAGTTGAAACTTTAATTTGTTGGCAGATGTCACAACAAAGGACATACTGCTTGGCCTACTTGTAGAGGCCTGGCCACCAATAGCAGGCTTGTAAGATTGAAATTGTAGCCGCCACACCAGCATGGGCAGATGCTACCCCTTCGTACGCTGCTTTAATCAATTGTGGTCTTACATCTCTGTTGGGAATATCTCTCACCCCTACACCTGGTATCTTAACTTCAGCGTTCAGGAAACTTCCCATTCGGTAGAAATATTTGTCAGGAAATGCTTTTGGATAGGGCGTACCATCAGTCGTAGCTTTCCCAGCAGCCCATATGTCTGTGTCCGGTTCCAAACTCAAACGAGTTACAGCAGCAACAGCAGCCGCAGCCACTGCTGACTTATCAGCTTCATCAGCCAATGTATTCCGAGCAACGTGTACTCCAACGCGCTGGTGTCCAAGTGTGTGTACAACATGGACATGTGGTAACGTTTCTTTCAGATCCGCTACCTTCCCCCCCAGAAGTCTGTTTTAAATGGTGTTGCCTTTAGAATCTCTGAACCCATTCTGGTGCCAGTAATGCAGGTATTCATTGAAGGACTGGACACAATAGTACGAATCACAAACCATCAGTGTGTACTGTGCGGGATCCGTATGTTCCAGTGCAATTACCAGAGCTTTGAGCTCTGCTAATTGTGCTGTGCAATCCCCTATGGCTTGCGTAAATGTATGGAGTGGACAGAATTTATTGTCCTCCATATAGCCACTTACGACTGCGCAAGCAGCAGAGTATTGATGCTTTGTGCCAATTGCAGGTTGTGCTGAGCCATTGGTGTCCATGACTGTGTGATATTGTTCAATAGGCAGTGTGTTTGCTGGAACTGGGTATTCCAGTTCGTATTGCAAAAATACTTGAGTTTGTAATTTTGGGTCAAATATGCAGTCTACATCAGTGGCTGTCAAAGACGTGGCCCATTGTATCCAACATGGATGTAATGCTTTAGCGTTCAGGACGCTTGCTTTTGTGATAGCCTCAAGGGCTGGAATTGGAGAAACAACAATAATCCATTTGCCTTGGGCTAGAGGTCTTTCTTTAATGACAGCCATCTGAACAGCAGTGAGAATTTTCTCAGTGGAAGCAAAGCGTTGTTCTGCACTGAGTGCAAATGTGATTTGTAAGCTATCAGGACGGTCTCACCTTCATTAAACGTTACATAAGGGAAACCAATGGCCCCAGCAATTACTCTGATGACCAAGTGTGTTTTGTTGTCCCTCGTGTGTAGGTGTTGTGCTGCAAGCATGTCTGTCTGCAGTTCCCTAAGTATTCATGTGTGTTTCATGCCTGGACGAAAAGTCAGAACGTATTAAGTCATATAAAAGTTTTATGCGTGAAGCATAATCTGGAATGTAAATTCTGCCAAAATTTAGAAAACCCAATAGAGATTGGAGTTTTTTTATCATGTTTGGAGGCTGTAGTTGTGCACATTTTTCTAAGAGTTGTGGCGCTTGGCTCTTTCCTTCACTTGATAGCTCAAATCCCAGGAACAGGACGCTAAGGAAGGCAATTTTTGTTTTCTTGAAGTTGAATTTGTAGCCAAATTCAGCAAATCCGACAACAATGCAGGCTACCCGTCTTAAATGTTGTAGTAGTTAATCATCTGTAAGATAAATATCATCTACATAGGACAATGCTTCAGGTTCAATCTCGGGCAGAATTACAGTGACATGAGCTGCGAATCGTCCTGGGCTGTTCTTATACCGCTGAGGTAAACAACACATTTTTTTCTGGGAGCTTAGTGCACTGAAGCTTGTTAAATCTCCACTCTTAGGTGCTATATTTTGGCAGAAAAAACCATTGGAAATATCCAGTGTTGTTTTGTATTTTTTACGCACTTTGTTGTTCATCAGTGCTGTGCTATGTGAGTTTTGTATAGCATAACTGTGTGTATGACTGTTTAAGTGCCTGTATTCTAAGACTATTCTGTATGAAGGGTTCGGTTTGGCTACTGGGAATAAAGGATTATTCATTGAGGAGACACATGGTTCAATTACGCACTGGTACTCTAGTTGTGTGAGTATTTCTCTCACAGGTGCTTTTGCTTCATGTTTTATTGGGTACTGAGGTTGGGGTTGAGGTGATTAATTCTTAATGGGAATTACATGGTAGAGGAATTCTTTATCCTATCCTACATGATTGCGATATAACGCAGGTGCCTGTGCCAAAGCCCAATCAATGGCATAGGATTCAGCAAGTTCCTCAGGAACAAGGGGCAAGAAAGAAGGTTTAATAACATCTTCTCCATGTGGGCAGGTATGGACAAATTCAGATGGCCAGTCTTGTTCGGCCAACAAAACATCATATATATTTACTACGCGATCCCAAAACATTACGTCTATTATGTGTTCAATGTCTCCTCCTAACTGTAGCGTTACTTTATAATCCCTATCAGGCGTGGAGAGTCGCATGTCTGCAGTTTCTACTTGTAGAAAGTCATCAGTTGCTTTCACTGCCAGATGCTCTAGAAGACTCTGGTGAACTATTGTGACCTCTGCTGCGCTGTCTAGCAGTGCTAGTGCCCATTTCCTGTTCTTCGATAGGACCCTCTTCTTGAGTGGCATGTGGTGCTGCAACTGCTGCCACCTTTTTCTTTTTAAATTGGGGTTTTTGTTGGGGAGGTTTCTCTTCCTTTTTAACCAAAACCTCAGATGGCCGTTGTGATTCCTGTCCTGGTTTCACGTACTCTGTTCTTCGCTCTGATCGCCCACCTCTCTCACTTCGTTTTTCTGATGAGTCCTGAAAGGAATGAGATTGGCGTGTATCAGTATATTGATATCTATCAGGCGTTTTTATATTATCTCTATTTCTGAGATTATATCTATTCTGTGGGATCTCCGTAAACTGAGATTCTCCCCTCTCTTTTTTAGGAGTTTGTTGTTTTTTAATCCCAGCATTTTCTATTACCCTCAGGAACTTGCTTGGAAAAATCTTTATTAGATTTGCCCTGAAATTGTGGTTTAGTTGGTCTGGCCCCTAGACTATCTTGACCAATGCTAGAATAGGTCTCTGCAATAATCTTAGGCAGCTCGCGTTCCTGATCCTGTTGAGGAACGTCACGGAGCTGCATGCGCACTGCTAGTGCGACTGCTTACCCTTTAAGATTACTTAAAATAATTGAGGATACCGTGGCAAAATTACCCATCAATTGCATCCCCAAGTCTGGGGCTTTGGAAGCCCTATAGTCATCTTAAATTTGCTTCAACACTTCCGGTAAATTGGCAAGTGTCGGTGTACTGTGTGCGGTTGTATAGAGCGCGGCAAATAGCGTGCACCAGGTATTATAGTTATCCACTGTAGGGACCATCCCAAATGGCAAGCACATCGTTAGAATTCTATGTTTATCCTGAGGTTCCATATGGGGAAAAACTGCTTCCAGCACATTTATTTTTTGTGCTAACCAAAACGGAGTTTCCTCTCGTTTGGTGGGTACTTTACCCATGATCGAATGTACAGTTGCAGGGTTTATACCTGGCGTGACTGCGTGTGGTTGTGCTGGAGCAGCACGTGCTGGGTTTGTATTTAATGTTTGCATCACAAACTGTACTAATCGCCTATATGTCGCTATTAGTTCAGTATATAAGCGACAAACCTCAGCTACTGCTAAAGTCGCTACTGCAGGGTGTGGTGTATAGGTGGCCAATAAAGGCCAGTTAGGGCCATCATTACTTAGAGGACCTAACCTTACTGGTAATATTATGTGGGGTAGGGCACCATCAAGCCAATTATTATGTTCTTAATAAGATAAAGGTATTTCTTAATATGCATATGCCCTGTATTGTCCAGGTATGCTTGCAAGTGTATAGTGATGAAATGTGTTGGTGTTCCCATCAACTGATGGAAATGTGACCCAAGAATAGAAAAGTTCTGTTCTATAAGCTAGATGGGCGTCCACCACAAATGTGACCGAAGCCGTCTGGGCCGTTAGGCCATTTGCTAATAAATGTGTAGTCAGAGGTTTTCTCATATTGACTGCTCTTGCTACCTGTTGCGGGTTCGTCATGCTAGATAGAAAATATGTTCAGAGAAGGCACACCAAATAGGGTTTTTCCTTTTAGAGTTCAAGCTTGAACAATCTCTAGCACCAGATAGGATAACCTACGTAGCTGGGGCGGAAATCCTCAGTACCACAGACATCTCTGCATATGGTATTGAGGTATTGTTGTATATAATGAGACAGAGATACTCAGGAGGACCCGAAAATTAGAGCTTGACCAAACGTTGGCGGCGCCATGTTGCGTAGGATCTCATTATTCTAATGAGACTACTGAATTTTGAGTGGCAGAATCATCCGCGGTGTGACCCGCACTGACCCACTGCAGGTGACACCAGTCGCTCCAATCCGGGTTTTGCTCCGGCCAACTAGCAGTGCCTCATCTCTACCCGAGGACAGGGATGATTGGGCAGCCGAGCGCATGACATAATTGGTTTCTCAGGGAAGCTGTGGTCACTCAGGTCTCATCTGTTTCTCTCAGTTACATTAGTCTTATATCATATATACAATGACAACAGAGGCAGTATATGTTTCAATAATGTTTTTAATAAACCAACTGCATCTTAGATAGCAGAGCGTGAGCTGCAACAACCAGGATGACACAACATGACAGTATTAAAATTGTGACAAGGAGAGTGAAGCGTAAGAATAACGCTACCATAGTGTCACTATAGTCAGTAGACTAACCCCTACCAAAGCTATCATAGAGCACAGTGTGTTAAGCTCTAATTCTGCCCTTCAGGTTCCCCTGGGAAGACATCATCGCCCATACCTGAGCCAAGGCCTGCGATCTGCAAAACAGCTGCAGCAAAGCCTTCGACAATCAGCATACAGATCTGGTTTTCTGGCTGGAATCTCCCTCTAACCTGTAAGGGACAATGAAGTCTTTTTATAATAACACAGCTGAGATCTGAGAAAATGTCCCTAGGTAAGGATGTGTGTTTTCTATGAATGTCGGAGACTAAACTTATACCATGTCCACCGGCAATGTGCCTTGCTGTAGCCTTGGAAGAAGCACAGAGTGAGCAAGAATGTCTTGTTTGAGAACAGAGTGCTGGCCTAGGCAAAAACAGTTAGATAAACAGAAAATAAAACAAGACCGTAAAAATGGCTATTGTAACAATAATAACATAAAGCCAAATAAAATATTTCTAGGTTAGAGTGCACAGCGGCTTGGCCTAGTGTGTTAAAATAAACTGCATGGAGCCATAGCTAAAATGGCTACACAACAGTGCCAGATGAAAGAGACATTTTCATGCAAGAATTTACATTTTTGCTTGAAGAGCCCCCATGAAATGATAAATGAATTCTGAAATGGTCAATGTTAAATATGTATCCTGAGAAAGATGTTTTGCTCTGAATTTTGAAAGACTAATTTATTTCTCAGAATTTTTGTTTTCATGAGTTTGAACTATTTTTAAACTACTTATGCGTTACTTTTTAATTACTTTTTAAATTGTTTCTGATTACTTGAATAGCTTTTGGATTATATTTTGTACTTTCCTATTTTTGCTTTAAAATTAAGTTTATTTTGGAAAAAATATTTTTAAAAACTAGAGAAGATGCCTTCAAGAAAAGAAAGACTGCATGGCTTTCCAAATAGTTTTTATAATTTGTATTAATTTTATTATGAGTGAACTAATTAGGGGGTGTGGCGTGTCTGGTGGGCAAGAAGGCTGCACTTCACAAGAGCTCCGCATGTGAGCCCCCACTGAATCTGGGGGGTGGCTCGGCCTCTCCTCTCATCTCCCGGTGAGTCGGCCTGCAGGGCTCTGCACCCAGGGGTGGACGCGCCCTTCTTAGGGCCGCTCAGCGGTGCTTTGAAAGATCCGCAGCTGGTGGCATCCATGGCACTCTATTGCAGGCTGATTTGAGAAAGGATAACTAAAAAAACACACAAGCCATAAAGAATCTGGCCCAGGTTAAAGAGGAGTCAAAATCTCTGAAGGTCAAGGTTGAACAATTACAGAGGGAGAGCAAAGCAGGACAGGCGAGAGTGGAGGACATTGAAATCCGTTCCAGATGCAAAATGGACAGGAGAATGGCCAGAGGTTGGCAGATATGCGGTACTGGGTGGAGGCTGTGCAGCTCCAGAGTGAGGAAGCTAATAAGAAGTGAGGCATTGGTCCCCCCTCTCTCCTCGGATGGGGTTCATGATACCTCTCAACATACTTAGACGGGCACACAGACACCGTAAAGATGGTACCTGGTTCAGCTATAACTGCCCCTCCAGTACGCCTCAGCGCTCTTGTTGTTTTCACATGGCGAAGGGTGTCAGACAACAAACACTGTTAATGTGGCTGCAAAGGGGGATCATTGTGATGTACCAGCTGTTCACAAGTAGGAGTTCTTGCCAACATGAGAGGTATGCTGTTGTTAGGGTGACAGGCACACTGCAAATTTGGGTTAACAGGTAGTTTGGAGTCTGTAATGTACGAGGTGGGTTCCAGTTCCTGGAAGGGATGCTTATACTGGGTGGTGACCTCGACCATGTGCTTGATGTGGAGGGGAATCGGGATCTCATATACAGGGGTTGTTGGCCCTCCTGGAACCTGTGGAACTGGGAGACATCTGGCAGACTCTTAACCCTGGCAAAAGGCAATTTGCATACTACTCGGGTCCCATCATAAAGCCACACACATAGATTACCTCCTCACCACATCGTATCGTTGGCAGGTTTCTGAGATGCAGGATATTTTCAGTGAGGAATATCAGTCAGATCACACAACTCTTTGGGTGGAGCGCCAAGGTCTTCACTTGGGGGCCAGGGGTGGATGAAAATTAGACCCTTGGTACCTGAGGGAGGGCACCAACTGTACTTCCAAGAATATGTGGGTACAGTTGATTTGGCAGTCATGTTATTGAAGACCCATAAAACGGTCCTGCGGGGCCAACCAATGTCTGATAGTGTGGGGAAAAGAGGAAGAAATGGGAATGGGCAGATAGGCCGGAGCAGTGTGGCAAGCTTTGACTTAAACAGCAGTAGTATAGAGATCTGGTAAGGAATATGGCCTGCAACATTGCTCTTGACACACAAAGGAGAGTGGATGAGGTAGGAAATAAAACGGGGCAACTACTGGCTTGGTTGGGTGCAAGAGAGCGGGAGAAAAGCTGGGCCATGAACTACAGACTGGGCCAGTAGAGGTGGTCAAGGGTAATGGGGATATTGAAGAAGAATTTGCACAATACTGCCTCTCCCTATATAGTAAATACACCAGGAGAACACAAGCAGATTATGGAGTTCCTGAGGGATATCAATGTAGAGGAGCTCACAGCTGAGGTGAGACAGGACATGGATGCGGACATTGGTGCAGAAGAGATAGTGTTGGCTGTTAGGAACATACAGACAGGGAATGCGCAGGGCCCGAACGGCCTACAGATGGAGCTCTATAGCAAATTGGTGCGCAATCTGACCCCGCAACTGTGAAAAATGATCAGAGACACTAGGCATCAGGATTTCCTCCAACACGACCAAAGATTAGCCACTATTCTGGTGATCCACAAGAAAAAGCTATCCCCACACAGACTGCACCTCCTACAGGCTGATTTCACTCCTGAATATGGAGTGTAAAATGCTTGCCAAACTCCTGGCCACCTGACTAAGAAGAATTATAGAGATGGTAACACACCTTGATCATTCGGGCTTCATGCCAAAAAGAAGGACACGGTTGAATCTCAGATGGCTATACGCCTCCATTGAAAGTACCAAGGAAGGGTCTGAGCTGGCACTGGTCCTGTTGCTAGATGCGGACAAGGCCTTTGACACACTTGAGTGGTAGTACCTGTGGGAAGTACTAGAGAGGATGGGCGTTGGTCCTAATTCTATAGGGTGGGTCAAACTACTGCAAAATGAGCCATTGGTGCAGATGAGAGTTAATGTGGTATGGTCCTACTCATTCTTGCTGCAGCGGGGCACCAGGCAGGGGTGTCTTTTGTCACTGATGCTCTTCGACCTGGCACTGGAGCCCCTGGCATGCTGGGCGCGCAGTGACCCTTTAGTAAGTGGTCTAAACTGGGGAGTAGAATGGGAAGACAGAGGGCCTGATTTCGAACTCGCCGGACAGGTTACTCCATCACAACGGATATCCCCTCCACCAAAATCTAATTCCCATTGAATATAATGGGATTTAGATTTCAGCGGGTGGGATATCCGTCACCGTTGTGAGGGAGTAACCCATCCTCTGAGTTCTAAATCAGGCCCAGAATCTCCCTTATACGGGTGATATCCTTCTGTATGTGTCTGATCCTGAGGTCCCCATTCCCAGCTACTCTATATCTTTCATCTGTATAAATCCTGCTCAGGATACATAATAATCTGGGGAAATCCCTTCTCTACCCCCTGTGTACATGGACCATGCAGCAGACTCTCCCAGAGGGACTGGTGGTGGAGAAAGATCTTCAAGTATCTTGACCTCTATGTTACCAGACGGCCTGATCACTTCCTCTCAGCCAACCTCTACTCCATGCTGGAACAGTTTAGAGTGGATGTTCAATATTGGAGATCACTCCTGCTCTCACTCCTGGGGAAGTAACAATGTACAAAATGATTACCCTGTTGAAAACTCCTTTACGCGCTACAAAATACACTGTATCGACTTCATCTGAATTTTTTTTGAGAGTCAACCAAATGGTTCGGCACCTTTTATGGGATTGACGGACGGCCAGCATAGCTCTCAACAAACTCAGGAGAGGGTGGTATGATGGTGGCATTGCCCTCCCTGACTTGAAAAAAAGTACTGTTGGGCTTCACATTTGATAATTATCAATGAACGGGCTTTCGCCCCCCTGACAGAGCCCTCAATCAGTGCGGATCATAGGGCTCTGGGACCTATGGGCCTCCAAGGTGAAATATACTCCAGAAGGGGTTGCAGGTCTCTCCCGCTTTTGACGAGGGCTACGGACTCCATCTGGGAGGGGGGGGCAAATAGGTTCCTGGGTTGGCAAGGAAGGATCACGAAGATGACCCCTTTGTGGGACAGTGATATGCTTGCTGATGGGGCGAGTTTCAAAGGCTTCTCTAGTTGGGACCTGATAGACATCTCTTCTTTGGGAGATGTGTGGAGTGGGAGGATCTGGTCGCTGGGAGGCATTAAAGGAGGAATAGCAGATGGCACTGAAAGACATTTTCAGTATCACCAGCAGTGTCACACATTGTGGGTGCATGTATGGCAGGGACAGTCACTGGAGGACGCCTCGTCGCTTGAGGATAGACTGTTGTCAGAACCACTATTCAAGAAAACGATTTCCCTCATATACAGTAAGCTGATGAATGATGCCCCCAGCCCCCTATTGAAGTTGAAGGAAGCCTGGGAGGCAGACATTGGGGATCTAGGGGAGAAGGAATTGGAGGAGGCGATTAGATCACCCAGAAAGTGGCAATCAGAGCTTGTTTTCGACTGATCATCTGCATTTATTACACAGGTCCTACTACACGAGGTTCGTTCTATACAAAATGGGCTGGGCGACCACCAATAGGTGTACCAGGGGTTGCAGGAATTGCAGGGGCGGTGGTTGTGCACACTTACTGGGACTGGTGCATGTTTCACTGTCCAGGTGACAACCTGCCTGCACTTTGAAGAGGAGGGAGAGATTCCCTTGCAGGCGGGTGCAGTGACTGCACATGCCTGCAAGGGGATGTCTAGGGGGTCCATTTGACCCATTTACCACCTCCATAGGGCTGCCATCAGAGGGTGTACTGACAGTGCACAACCTTTTTCTGGCACACTGTGAGTGCACCTTCTGAAGGTTCCTTTGCCATAGCGCCGCATCTATAATGCAGTGCAGGCGCAGAGGCAAAGAGATTCCTTCATTTGCCATTTGCATGGGACCAGGCCCCCATGCAAATGAAGGAATGGCTGCTGATTATAGTGCTGGTGCTATATGTGCGTCAGCGCTAGCTGTATTATAGAAGGGGCTGCACCAGTGGCTGCGGCCCCTTCTCTAACAACAAAGTGCCCCGGGGACATGCAAAGTGGTCGCAAATGCCTGTTGCACACCCAGACCACTTTGTGTGGACTTCTGGACCGGGGTCTGGGATGGTCTCTAGGAGGGAACCAGCCTTTGTACCAAGTTCTCAGAAAAAACAATCCTACTGAATGTTTGGAAGTAGGTGAACCCCGGAAGGTACCCCAGACTGTTGTCCATCATCGGGTTCACAATGGCTAGGCCTAATATTGTTCGCAGGTGGGCAGTGACTGATCTACCCAGTGTAGATGAATAGAAATTTGACATGGGCTGGTGCAGGGTTGCAGTGGGAGAAAGTATGGAGAATGTGGGGGACCTATCAGGGCCTCCAAGATGGCATGTTGCAACAGGAGAAAATTCCCTACTGAGTTAAGGATCAGAAGTGTCAGAGGTCCTTCATTTGTTTGTGAGGGAGGGCTTTAGGGTTGGAGGGACAATGCAAGGAATTCAATTGATACTTTGGTGTGGTATCCTGTGATGTACACTGTGCAGACATGGGGTTTTAGTTGTGTTTTTCTGCAAAATACAAATTGTTTTAAAAAAGAATGAGTGCACTATGTAGTGAGTACCAAGGGGTACTTACACTCTGCACCAGGTCCAGGTATCCCTTATTAGTGTAGAAGAGGTGTCTAGCAGCTTTGGCTGATAGAAAAGGGTAGCTTTACAGAGCAGCTTAGGCTGAACTAGGAGACATGCAAAGCTCCCACTATACCACTAGTGTCATATGCACAATATCATAAGAAAACACAATACACATATATACTAAAAATAAAGGTACTTTATTTTTATGACAATATGCCAAAAGTATCTCAGTGAGTACCCTCAGTATGAGGATAGAAAATATACACAAGATATATGTACACAATACCAAAAATATGCAGTAATAGCAATAGAAAGCAATGCAAGCAATGTACAGTCACTATAGATTGCAATGAGAGCACATAGGTGTAGGGGCAACACAAACCATATACTCTAGAAGTGGAATGCGGACCATGAATGGACCCCAAGCCTATGTGAGCTTGTAGAGGGTCGCTGGGACTGTGAGAAAACAGTGAGGGTTAGAAAAATAGCCCACCCCAAGACCCTGAAAAGTGGGTGCAAAGTGCACCTAAGTTCCCCAGAGAGCACAGAAGTCGTGATAGGGGAATTCTGCAAGGAAGACCAACACCAGCAATGCAACAACGATGGATTTCCAGACGAGAGTACCTGTGGAACAAGGGGACCAAGTCCAAGAGTCACACTCAAGTCGGGAGTGGGGAGATGCCCAGGAAATGCCAGCTGTGGGTGCAAAGAAGCTGCCACTGGATGGTAGAAGCTGTGGAATCTGCAAGAACGAAGAGGACTAGGAACTTCCCCTTTGGAGGATGGATGTCCCACGTTGTGAAGAAGCTTGCAGAGGTGTTTCCGTGCAGAAAGACCACAAACAAGCCTTGCTAGCTGCAAGGGTTGTGGTTAGGGTTTTTGGATGCTGCTGTGGCCCAGGAGGGACCAGAATGTCGCCAATTGCGTGAGGATACAGAGGGGGCACCCAGCAGGACAAGGAGCCCACTCAGAAGCAAGCAGCACCCGCAGAAGTGCCGGAACAGGCACTACAAAGAAGAGTGAACCGGAGCTCACCCGAAGTCACAAAAGAAGGACCCACGACGCCAGAGGACAACTCAGGAGGTCGTGCACTGCAGGTTAGAGTGTCGGGGACCCAGGCTTGGCTGTGCACAAAGGAAATCCTGCAAGAGTGCACAGGAGCCGGAGCAGCTGCAAATCACGCAGTACTCAGCAATGCAGTCTAGCGTGGTAAGGCAAGGACTTATCTCCACCAAACTTGGACTGAAGAGTCACTGGACTGTGGGAGTCACTTGGACAGAGTTGCTGGTTCCAGGGACCACGCTTGTCATGCTGAGAGGGGACCCAGAGGACCGGTGATGCAGTCTTTTGGTGCCTGCGGTTGCAGGGGGAAGATTCTGTCGACCCACGGGAGATTTCTTCGGAGCTTCTAGTGCAGAGAGGAGGCAGACTACCCCCACAGCATGCCCCACCAGGAAAACAGTCGAGAAGGCAGCCGGATCAGCGATACAAGGTTGCAGTAGTCGTCCTTGCTACTTTGTTGCAGTTTTGCAGGCGCCCAGAGCAGTCAGCGGTCGATTCCTTGGCAGAAGGTGAAGAGAGAGATGCAGAGGAACTCTGATGAGCTCTTGCATTCGTTATCTAAAGAATTCCCCAAAGCAGAGACCCTAAATAGCCAGAAAAGGAGGTTTGGCTACTTAGGATGGAGGATAGGCTAGCAACACAGGTAAGAGCCTATCAGAAGGAGTCTCTGACATCAACTGCTGGCACTGGCCACTCAGAGCAGTCCAGTGTGCCAGCAGCACCTCTGTTTCCAAGATGGCAGAGGTCTGGAGCACACTGGAGGAGCTCTGGGCACCTCCCAGGGGAGGTGCAGGTCAGGGGAGTGGTCACTCCCCTTTCCTTTGTCCAGTTTCGCGCCAGAGCAGGGCTGGGGGATCCCTGAACCGGTGTAGACTGGCTTATGCAGAGATGGGCACCATCTGTGCCCATCAAAGCATTTCCAGAGGCTGGGGGATGCTACTCCTCCCCAGCCCTGACACCTTTTTCCAAAGGGAGAGGGTGTAACACCCTCTCTCTGAGGAAGTCCTTTGTTCTGCCTTCCTGGGCCAAGCCTGGCTGGACCCCAGGAGGGCAGAAACCTGTCTGAGGGGTTGGCAGCAGCAGCAGCTGCAGTGAAACCCCGGGAAAGGTAGTTTGGCAGTACCCGGGTCTGTGCTAGAGACTCGGGGGATCATGGAATTGTCTCCCCAATGCCAGAATGGCATTGGGGTGACAGTTCCATGATCTTAGACATGTTACATGGCCATGTTCGGAGTTACCATTGTGACGCTATACATATGTAGTGACATATGTATAGTGCACGCGTGTAATGGTGTCCCCACACTCACAAAGTCCGGGGAATTTGCCCTGGACAATGTGGGGGCACCTTGGCTAGTGCCAGGGTGCCCTCACACTAAGTAACTTAGCACCCGACCTTTACCAGGTAAAGGTTAGACATATAGGTGACTTAAAAGTTACTTAAGTGCAGTGGTAAATGGCTGTGAAATAACGTGGACGTTATTTCCCTCAGGCTGCAGTGGCAGGCCTGTGTAAGAATTGTCAGAACTCCCTATGGGTGGCAAAAGAAATGCTGCAGCCCATAGGGATCTCCTGGAACCCCTACACCCTAGGTACCTCAGTACCATATACTAGGAAATTATAAGGGTGTTCCAGTATGCCAATGTAAATTGGTGAAATTGGTCACTAGCCTGTTAGTGACAATTTGGAAAGAAATGAGAGAGCATAACCACTGAGGTTCTGGTTCGCAGAGCCTCAGTGAGACAGTTAGTCATGACACAGGGAACACATACAGGGCACACTTATGAGCACTGGGGCCCTGGCTGGCAGGGTCCCAGTGACACATACAACTAAAACAACATATATACAGTGAAATATGGGGGTAACATGCCAGGCAAGATGGTACTTTCCCACAGGTTTTAGTTGTGTTTTTCTGCAAAATACAAATTGTTTTAAAAAAGAATGAGTGCACTAATAAGTGTGCTGGTCTGGTATATCTTTACCCTCCTGCTGAACATCTCTGGACCCTACCATCAGCTCAATGTTATATACTGATACTAAAGGTTATAGGTTAGATCATAAAGACAGTTATGGTGAGGAGTGTGGAGGAAGTTCTTATATAGATTTACAAAAAAATTAGAGAGGTAATAATTTGTTTCGTTGTTATGCTTGTACTCATTTCCCTATTTCAATTCCTGAAGTTTTTGCATATGTACCGTTAACTCTAAGCCTAAATTCGAGGTCAGCCTCAGCTTTGGGATCTGTCGGATTGGCCTGAAGCTCTAGATCCCATTCCTTCCTCTAAGCAGGTGGCGAAGGATCTTGGTTTCTCCCTAGATTGCAATTTTAGGATGGACTCTCAAATTAACAGGGTTGCTGCCACTTGTTTTGGAGTACTAAAAGGCCTGCAAAAATGATGGGGGTTCTGCCAGTCCGTGGTAAGATAACTGTTGTTCAAGCCCTAATTACTTCACAGTTGGACTATGCAAAGTGCTGTATTTGGAAATTTCGAAGACCCATCTGAACAGATTGCAGATAATGCAAAACACGGCTGCTTAACTACTCTGTCATGTTCCTTGTTGTGCCTCAGTTTCTGCTCACTTCAACAAGCTTCACTAGCTGCCCTTTGAAAAACAGATTTAATTTTAAGGCATCATGTTTTATGTATAAGGCAATGGCTCAGAGGGCTCCTGACTATATTAACAAGCTGGTCACCCCTTATGTTCCTAACTGTGCACTATGCTTATATAGCCTTGGCCTTGTGGTCACTCCTAGGGCGAAGTTGGTTAGGCAAGGAGGCCGGTCTTTTAGATATTTCTGCCTCAAGCTCTCGAACGTGCCCACTTTTGGAGTTCAAACTGCTACTTCCCTTCAGGTTTTTTCATAAGAAACTTCAGAAATGGCTATTCTAATCACCGCGGGTGCCTCTGTCCTTTCTGATCCAGTGGTGAGAAGCCCTATGGACAGTTATGCGTGTTACAAATTCAAATAATAATAATAAGCTACAGTCATTTGTGTACTTTCCAATATGCAATCATCATGTACCAGAGTTACTTCAGAGAAGGTAACATGGATTATAATGTGTCTATAAATAGACTACCTCATGTGCAATGGTTTGAAATGTCTGAACTGTTCAGGAGTCCTCCAAAATTATATGGACTAATACTGGAAACACTAACTCAGAGAATGTGCTCCAGTTAAATGAAATGGAGCATGATTTTATCTGAGAATATAACAGGGAACGATTAGAAAGATCAGGAGAAATGAGATCTGATGTGAGAAAAGAGACAGTGATTAAGGACTCACAAGCCCACCCTAGAATTTGGAAAGAGAAAGAATGAAGTTTGTGTATATTATGAATAAAACAAATTGAGCATGATGAACCAGTTGAAGCTAACAATAGTGAGTGTACTCATAAAATTATTATAGATAGGTTTATAGATAGGTTTTGCATGTTAGGTTAGGTAGTATTAATATTCTGTTTAAGTGCATTTATTACATTTGTAATAATGCTGCTTATTTTACACTTCCCCAGGGTTAACTAGGGTCTTGTGATTTAGCATTAGTGTTCTTGAAAGTTTATCCTGTTAATAGTTTGAGTGAAGTTAGTGAAGTGCACCATGTAACAGTAAAGAGAGAATGTGTGGGTCAACAACTTTTAGATGTGTTTGGTGTTTTGATTCATCCTAAAGGAATAGTTTATATAATACTAAGATTAGAAAAGTGTCTACTTTATTAGAACAACAGCATATAACACAGCAGGTGTTTTATGAAGATTAATGAAGAGATTCTTGCAATATGATCTATGCTTTTACAAAATTGTATGGCATTAGATATGCTTTTAGCTAAAGTGAGTGGTTTTTGAGTATAGCAAAGAGTCAGTGTTATACCTGCATTCCTATTAAAAGTGAGGGTATTAACAAATATATTAATAACATAATTAACATTATCAATGAGCTTCACCTAATGGAAAAACCTGGAATTTGGGAGGAGATATGTTCATGTTTTGGTGAGATTGGTAAATGTATACTAATAGAAAATAGTCGTTATACTAATAGTAATAATCCTGGTTTTAATGAGTGTTGTTCTAATATATAAGCTTATAATAGCAAGTTACATAAGAGGTTTTAGTTATGTTTGATGAGACAAGAAGAAGAAAACAGCATGATGGATGACCGAAGACGAGATTGTTCGTGATGAGATGAAGGCCAGAATGTATGATGAACTGAAGGCCTCGCGGAAGAAAACACTAATGAAACCAAGAATGATGACCGAAATGTTGTAGCAGTATCGGGTGATAATTAGCTATTCATTGTCAGAGGGGGAATTTGTAAAGAGGTTTAATTTCCTACAAAATAATGATTAGGCATGTTTAGGCATGTTTCAGTTAGCATAACTAAGTAACACCAGGCTGCACTGACCATTCATGTAATGCTGCAAAAAAGTATATGTTTATTTTAGGTGTACAAGTATTTCATGTGTATGCATCTATACTTATTTTGCAAAATCAGTGAAAATGCAGCCTCAGAAGTTGTCTGCGTAAAACAAATGTATAATATTTTGACTTTCTCTCTATAAGAAAAGATGTGCTTCTGCTACAAGTTGAAGGTCATTGAGCTGAGCTCTGTTGCAGAGGAACATGCTATTATATTCTTATGTTTTTAATGTATGATTTAATCTCCTTAATTTAAATATGTTCAGCTTTAACCATTAAGATGCTTTATGGGGTAGGAGCTAATATGGGTGTTGTATCAACTAACAGTTTGATTGGTTGTCATGAATGAAACATTTTAATCCAACCATTATTCGTAATGTCATGATATGAAAATGCTGTGCCTTCTGTCCCAAAATGTTATAAAAGATGTATTAGTTTGGAGGAGAGCAGAAGCTGTTGTGCATTGATATTTTGGTCTTTCTTGGCAGAGGGACTCTATGTCATTCTATTTTGCAAGTTTATTTATATATTTATAATTATGCTAATTATTTTGACTTGTTATTAGCTTTAAGACCCCAGTCCCACTTAATGTCCCTTTATTTCTTAATTTTTTTAATTGGCATCTACTCAGATTAAATTTTCAGTACTAATCTTTATACTGTCAAAACTTCACATCCAACTTCACATTACATACATTTCATATCATATTAGCACTGCCTCACCTGATTAGTGAGTTGAGTTCTAGGTTTGTCTACACCGAAGAACTCCAGAGATTCTTCCCCGTACGTTCCAGCACTTAGGGTTGTTATGTGGAATCTCGTCCAGGTTCGCTCTCTCACTTGTTATTAAGTGCAAGCCCCTCCCAGCAATAATGCACTTGGGGGTGTAATATAGATGCAGCACATTTTCCTTGTTTGAGCCGGCTGCACCTTTTGAAAGATGCGCCCTGTGCAAATAAGGAGAGTGTGCCGTATTAGGATGAAAGTGTTGACCCCAGGGCAGCTGTGAACTCAAGTGAAATATGAAGCGGCTTTGAAGCAGACGCTCCATGCTTCACTGTGCAGATGACAACCTGCCTTCACTTTTAGGAGGAGTAAGTGATCCCTTTGCAGGCGGGTGCAGTGAGTGACTGCACATGCCTTCAAGGGGATGTCTAGGGGGTCCAAATGACCCCTTCACCCCCTCCAGAGGGCTGCCATCAGAGGGTGCACTGACAGTGCACCACCTTTTTTTGGCACACTGTGAGTGCGCCTTCTCATGGTTCCTTTGCCATAGTGCCGCACCTATTACACAGTGTAGGCGCAGAGGCAAAGATATTCTCTCATTTGCAATTTGCATGGGGCCAGGTCCCCATGCAAATAAAGGAATGGCTGCTGATGATAGCGCTGGTGTTATATGTGCGTCAGCGCTAGCTGTACTACAGAAGGGGCTGTACCAGTGCCTGTGGGTAATACGGCCCGAGATCTGTTAAAGAAAATGTTCACACACAACAATCAAAATCTGGACAGGAAGAGAAAAATGAATTGGCAATGAATCACAGATTCGATCATACAGTGTACTCCCATGTAACCGAAAAATAAGCACTCTAACCAGGCAAATAAAAGGTACAAATATATAGTTTTCCGTTAACAGATTTTCTAAGGGAATCATGTAACATCTTAAAGCAAAGGGAATACGCAGGTGCTGGAGTCTTAGATCATGAGAAAGTGAGAAGATGACAAGCACAACAATGTACGTTGGTCTAATAATTGTGATCTGAATCAAAATGATGAAGGATTTGCAGACAATCACTGTTTCTTACTTAGAAAAAAAGAGCTTTCTTAAGGATGAGAACCCTCCCCACCCTGAGAATGCTTCATCATAGGGTTCCTCCTCCCACCACAATATGAAGTTGAGGTGTGAGCTCCAACTCCTAAAATAGGACGAGCTCTTGGCTGTTTGTTCCTACCCTATGTGAGTGAAAGGTGTGGATAAGCTGTGCAGAGTGTAGAAGTGTGAATCATAGTGAGAATACAACTGTTGCCTAGTCAGACCCTGTGAGAAGAGGCCTCTTTTTGCATGGTTAGCCCCCCACTTTTTTCCTGATGTTGATGTGTCCTAGAAGGCCCCTGAGGGCAGCGTTGATTGTGCCACTCTCTAGGGTCCTGCATCCAGATGCACCCAGCACTGCCATTGTAGGATGAATGTTTTGGGGCAAACATAAAAAGACAAATTTGACATGGCACACTCCCTGTGTGCCCTGTCCACTGTACACTGCATATGTTATGGGTAAGTTACCCCTCTGGCAGGCCTTTCAGCCCTAAGGCAGGGTGCACCATACTATATGTGAGGGCATAGTTGCATGAGCAATATGCCTCTACTATGTCCTTGCCAAACCTGGGACATAGTGAGTGAACAGAGCAACCATTTTAAATACGTGTACTGGAAACTGGTCAAACACGAGTTCCCCAGCTACATGATGGCCATTCTGCACTCTGGGTTGTTTGGTATCAAAGAAGTCAGGATGATAAATCCAAACTGGTACCACTATTGGATCTATCCCTAAATGTACCCAGGGGTCACCTTAGAGGTGCCCTGTGCAAAAGGTAACCTAATTGGCATGGTTGCTGACTGTCATCCAGCATGCCACCTCCAGACAGCCAATACACAAACCTTGGGGGAGAGCCCGGTCTCTCTGGTTTGCGAAACAATGCCCTTCCTGGGTGGAGGAGCTAACACCCTCCCCCCCCCAGGAACGTGCATTCCCCTGGTGGTGAGCTTCAAAGGTCTACTGCCCTTGAAACTCAAGCCCCCAGGCCTGCTGCTAGAAGCAGATGACTTCCCCCTTTACCAACCCCCACTGTTGGTGGGAGCAAAGGCGGGAAACCACACAAATGGTCAGAGGAGAGGCCCCCTAAGCATGCACCACCCCTAGGGTCTTTGAGGCGAAGTGGACCCCCCATCTAATTTTTCTCCATGTTGGATAGCAGGAAAATAGCCAATGAGGTTTACAGTGGTGACCCTTCCCACAGGAAGTGGTCACTGTAGTGAGTGTAGCCACCCAAGGGTCAGGTTCCCATTGGACACTACCAGGTTCCCACTAAAACACCCAGTAAATTCAGTATTTAGTGGGCTTCCCCAGACCAAGAAATCGAATTAATCAAGAAGAAGAGAAGGCAGCACCAAAGAACCCGACAGCAGGATAACAGAGAACCTGCTGCACCAGAAGAGGCTCCAAGACCCCTGCTTGCTACACCAGAGTCCCTACAATCACTGCTGCGGATGAACTAACCTCTGGACCGACCTCCAAAGACCCTGAGGACCTCCAGGCTTCACAAATAGCCTGAGATCTCACTCCTGAGAGGAGGCACCACTCAAGAAGCAAAAGAAACCAGCAAGAACCAGCAAACCGGTGAGGGTCACTTCACTGACCGGCCAATATCTCTGCAACCGGAAGTAGCAGCCAGACCCAAAGATACCACAACAACAGCCTGGACGATACCTACAAGTGTGCCAACTTTGGTAGCACTGCACCCTCCCGTGGCCGAGTTGTGCCAATACCCAAGGTACTGGTCAGTGCACATCCGACTACAGCAAAAACAGCTTTCCCAGAGCTGCAACTGGACTAGGAGGAAACCCCCATCGAGGGACTTAAGGAACACCCTCGACCTCCCACCAGAGCACCCTCGTCATCCTGCAAGGCCCCCAGAAGACTTACCTCCAGCTACAAAGGTCTCCAATGCGCACAGCCTCCAAGACCTACAACTCACCATGTATCCGGCTGCCCTGAGCCCTGCATCGCAGAACCAGCTGTGTGCCACGGGTCCCTAACGCCTTGCGACCTTGACAGCCCAAGGGGACCCCAAGGCACCACCTTTAGATCTGCAAACCATCTCCTTTTCCAGGTGGCCCCTCCAAGTGGCCCTGTGCATGTGCCAAAAGACTTGACAGCTCTACTCCCACCAGAACCGGGAGCCACCCAAGGCTCTCCAGCTAGCCCAGTGTTGCCACCGACTGCTTCGACCATCCTGCAAAAGAAGAGACTGGTAACCCAACTGTACGATTTTCAATGCATTTTTAAAAGTGACTACCTATTGATTCCTATGGTGCATAATTGCACAAAGAAAGACTAACTTTATTAAAACTTTGAAAAGTCATAACTCAAAAAGTACTTAAGGTATCTTGGTCTTAAACATTATATAAAAACCTGAAGTATTTTTATAAATTTGGTCTCAAGTTATTCATTGAGTGTGTGTGGGTGCATGATTGATACTGTGAGTACAACAAATGCTTAGCACATCTCCTGGATTACCCTAATTGCTCGACCAGCTACCTAAAAAATTGGAGCATTAGGTGATCTGATTTTTGCCTCTGGAAACCAGCGTGTGATTGCCTGGACACCGTGCACAGTGTGCCTGGTTTTGCACACTGCATAGAGGGCCAGCTTCCTACGGACCCTGAAACTGTATTCTTGTATACAAGGGACAGGATTGAAAACAATAGTGTGAAGCAAGTAGGAACCTCATCCCAGACAATATCTTATTGGTCAACATGTTTCTGCCTTAAATAACCCTTCAACAAGGTGAAAGGGTCATTACCAGGACCTCAATTAAATTACTCTGCTATAAAATGTAATAGTGTAATAGTATAAAAGATTATAGAAATACTGGTACAGACAGTGGTCACCGAAGAGTAGAGGAAATCTACCTCTTAGGTACCCAATATAGTCAGGTTTTACTGCCTTCACTTGAGGCTAGCCCTGGCAAGAGACTCAGGGCTGTGGCAGCTGAAAATGCCTGCATGGCTGTTGCGTGCCAGGTTCAAGAAAGGGAAAAGATGACCTTCAAATGTAACAAGAATGTAACTGTTTTTTTTTGGCTTAGCAAGGTAATCAACACTTTTTCACCAAGCCAAGATGTGAAAGAAAGGCTCAAATCGCCATAGATGGGCACTTTTATTGATAAACGTAAGCATGAGCAAGAAAACCTTTTGACAGCTCAGGGTGATATTCTCTGTCACTTCACACCAAACCTTTGATGTTGATGGTATGGTAGAATAAGGGGCATATTTAATAGTGGCTTGCGCCCCTGATGGGTCACTTTTCAGGACACACTAGCGCCACAGGCTGCAGACCCATACCTACAAGGCCATGCAAAGTCACTTTGCGTGGCTTTTCATGGCTTTGTAGATATGGAGTAAGGCAAAGCAGTGCAAGTCGATGGGTTGCCTTACTCTGTGTCAAAAAGGCATTCCGTGGGTGTTGCAGTGGGTGAGCCCATGTAACACCCATGGATTTTGATGCATTCCCAAATGTACAAGGATTTGTAAACCTGGGAATACATCAAAAGCCTAAGTCGCCCCAGGGCAGGTGTAACCAAGGAGAAATATCTTTATTTCTCCTCGTTTTTTCCTCTCCTCTATCTATGAGTGCTGCATTCTGCAGCAGATATAGAAGGGGAAAATGCCTCCATTTATTGTTATTGTGGAGGAATGTGTCCCTTCCTGCACAAAAACAATCACTCCTACAACATAGACACTCTTATACCATGGTGCAAGGGTGCCTGTGTTGGTGCATGGCAGCCAATTGTGCGTAAGCACAGTGGAAGAGGACAGGAATGCACAGTAACTCATAGATATGGCACATTCCTGCCTTTTTTTCTTTTACTCAGGTCAGTGCAACAAGAATCTTTGCGGTGCTGCCTTGCACCAAAATAGCGTAAATGAGGCCCTAAGTTTACATCCTAGTGTCGCTCATTGCACATCCAAATTGAGTGTTCAACAGTTTTCTGGTTTAGGTGCCTTTGGCTGGAATCACAAGAGTATTTGAGCAGCTAACTTGAAATTAGGTACACATACACCTCTATTTATGATAGTTAACCCACACTTTCTAATTAGAAGCATGAATTTAAGGCCACAAACCTGGTGTAATAGTGTATTGGAGCAACTTTACACCTAAGGGTGGGTTGTTGGCGATTATCGGCAGGGATGCCTACTAGAGAAGTTGATCATGCGTAAACGTGTATGCATGTATGCAGCAGTTAGGTGGCACAAACCTAGCCAAAAGGCATCAGAGAGCTGCATAGGGCCAAATGCAAAGACAAAGTCAATAAATTATAAAAGGGATAGCTGGTTTCTGCACTGTTACTGCATCATGATGTAGTTTTCTTTGAAAAGGTGGTATCTTCAGTTCTTTCCTAAATTGGAACAGGGATGGGGAAGTCCTGTTCAATACAGAGATATGGTTCAAGGTCCAAAGTATTTCTTTGTATGCATGTGTTTGTGTTTTTTATTGATGACTTTTTAAAAAGAATTGTGTCTCATGGCCGCGCCTACGATGTGCTTGAACAAAATAGTCACCTCTATGCTTCTCACTTGTGATAGTTCATTACAAGCAATCATAAATCAAAGCTTGTAAACAATTATAAGGAGTAAATCAAGACAATAATATAGAATATATTCAATATATTTAATATATAGTCTATATGGCTTAATACCGGTGGTCATGGTCACTAATGTTTTGAATTTCATTGTGATTTATTAATACATTTCTTATTTGATTTACACACTAGGCTTAAATGACATCAGTTATTTTGATGTCATCAGCTTCCGGTCACATGGCATCACTTCCTGGGATTCAAGGTCAAAGGTTATTTGATGTCACTTCCTGTGATGTCATTGAAGTCATAGGATGTGATGTCACTTCTGTTACCCCTGGTCTTTTGGTGACGTCCATGGTATGGAGCATACAAAACTTAATTCTGCTGTCGAAAAATGTGAAAAGGAACTACTTGTTCATGTAAAAGACAGTGGAGCAGGTTAGCAAATGGAAGGCTCATGCTGGAGAACGCAGCATTGGTTTAATGCTATGGAATGACGGCCGCTGTTGGTGCACAAATTCATGGCTAGAATGTGTTCTGTGTGAAAATGTGGTCGGAAGGTTTACCAACTTTGGTTTCATACTTTAACTGCTCAAGTCTAAGATGAAGCACTGCAGTTCTATCATTTGAACATTCTGCATGCCTAGGTGAAGTTCCTTTAGGGCAGTGACTATTTATTGCTGGCATAATGCAAAGAAGTGCGGTCAGAGGTGGAACATGCCTGTTTCTGTGACTTTATGAAAATGACTATGGTGATTGGTGACAAAAATAAAGGATAGCTTTTAGCCTGGTTGCCATGGTACAAATGTATTTGTTTTGGCAGAGCACCTCAGATGTGACCCTTATTTCCTGTCATCTTCTTTTTGTTCCTTCACAGAGAATGGTCTGTTCAGACGACTTTGCTCTAAGATGTTCTATTTGACATTACTTCCACTGTTTTACTGCACAGCATGCAGATCATGGATTGTTCGTAAAACATTTCCCCCCTTGTATAGTTAAATTCCTGAAATACAGTATTACCTACTTGATAGCAATGCCTACTTCGGGAACATCAGTGAGCACTCAGAGAAATCGGAATTGCTCATCACAATGCACGGTTTTTAGTGTTCAAGCAAAATTGCATTTTACAATAATAAGAAGGTAAGTTGGTGGGCTGTTGTTGTAATGTGATGCTACCAAGGCAATATCTTAACACTGCTGTCGTGCCTTGCTTTAGAAATTGCTAGTAAAGGTAAATAACCGTTATTATTTTATTTTTTTATTTAGGACTTCATATCGTACTTCTTATTCAATGTCTAAGAGCTGTAAGTAGCTGGTGCTATCATTATCCAACGTAACAGCTCTTGGAGACGGGTCAGGCTTGCCAGGGATCGAGCTCAGGACCAGGGAATAACCATGTGCTTGACTGCACAGAGCTGTCTTACTGGCTGGACCCCCCTGATTGTGGTTATGCTCCTATTGGCATGTAATTGAGCTTATTGGCCATATGTTACGATTCTAACATAGTGCTGTTTCTCAGCACTATGTTAGAATCGCAAAATTACGCAAACAGGCCAAATGAACCTTTACAACAATTGTTCTGCTTCTCGGATGCGAAGTGGCACAAACACATTCCCTATCACAAAAGCATAAGTCAATACTATATAAATGTTTTTGCACCAGGGATAACAGATTGCTAATCAATGCTACATCTTTGCCGATTGTAAATGGGTAATACAGTTTAAACATGAAAACAACATGACCCGTTTATAGCCCGTTTACAGTGAGGCACATCGACTTACCTCTGTTTAGGCTGCATCAATTACAACAGCCGATGTAAAGCGATTGTGCACCTGACCTAGTGGTCTGATGTACAAAAGGACTTCGCAGTCGCAAACCCTGCGATCTGGAAAATCACAGTTTTTGTGAAATCACAGCGTTTGCAGCCACACAATGACATTTCTTAATGTACCAATCTGCATTTTTGATTCGGGAAAGAACTTCTGTTGATGTGGTAATTCATTTACAGGGGTGAAGCTGTCCCTTTCTGACAGTTTCCCCGTTTGGTATTGGGCAGCATCAGGGGGAGGTAGCAATGGTCCCCCAGAGTTTTTCAAAATGGAAAACGTTTTTTAAGGACCACTGGTTTGTATCAGGAACATGGACTGCTCTAAAAATGTGTTTCTGGTTTGAGAATGCGAACAGAGGGATAGCGGTCTCCGGTCCCTTGCTGGCCACCATATCTGTGTTTGCTGCCAATCACGGGGTGGGCAAAATGGTGACCTGCCTCAATAATAATCTTCAACCACCCTCCAGTTGGACATTTTGCGACACGACCCATTAGTATGTAGCTGGAGTTGCAAAATTAAAGACAGGTGACAAAGGTTGGTGCGTAATTTGCACTCAATATCTGTTAGAGCATCGAACCATTAAGTGATGCCTTATGCCTTTGAATGTGAGGCACATTATATTAATTATATGCCTCATGTTATAAAAAATAGAGCCAATTTAGTTTGTCACTTTTTTGTCCGGATTCCAAAGTCTTTCTGTAGTATGAACTGGGTAAAGCTTTATGTTGCCATTACCCAAAACGCATGCAGCAAAAGCAGTGCGTAAGAGCACTTGGTCAAGCTTTACATGATCTGACCAATTTGTATTTTAGATCTTCTTTCATCCAAACACATTTTTGCAGTCCACAATGAAAGCGCCACAAGGGGGCACTGGAGTAGTGTCTAACTTATTATTCCACTACAGAGCACCTCTCGGGAGCGTGAAAGTTCCTTTCAGCATCTTCAGTGCTATGATTGTAAAGCTAAATAAAACGACTAGGGAAAACATCTGTTGTAATGTGCAGGTGAGAGGAAAAAAGCATTGTCATTATTATCTGTAGCACTCACAGACACCCAGAGCCAAGGCAAAAGCTGCAATGTGTGTGTGCGCGCGTGTGTCTGTGTATGAAACTTTTGTGTGTGTATCAGTTTGTAAGTCTCTGCTCACCCAAAACATCTTCCACTAATATGCACCAATGCGCACTGAACCCCCCCTTACTGCCTAGTGGGGGTTATTTATTGGGGTCCATATTAATGAAGCCTTTGCATTGTCCTTCTGTCACCCAAGGACAGCACAAAGGTTTCGGTGATGAATCAATCAATCAATCAAAAAAATGTATAAAGCGCGCTACTCACCCGTGAGGGTCTCAAGGCGCTTTTGGGGGGGGGTGGGGGGGGAGCAGGAGGGTCACTGTTCGAACAGCCATGTTTTGAGGTTCTTTCTGAAGAGCAGGAGGTCTTTGGTTTTGCAGAGGTTGGTGGGGAGGGAGTTCCAGGGTTTGGGGGCGAGGTAGGAGAAGGACCTGCCTCCTGTGGTGGTGCGTTGGATGCGGGGGACTGTGGCTAGGGTGAGGATGGCTGAAGGCGATATTTACAAGGCCAGGGAAGGCCCGATTTGTGCCAGGGTGGCTGCAGTGGCGCTAGGCAGCCCAGTGCGCTGGGACAGGGTCTTTGTAAATAAAATGGAGCATTTCTGCTAACTCCCTCCTACGCAGAGCAGCAACTTTGCTTGCTGTCCTGGTTTGTATGAAAGATTATTAATTAAATATACTCTTAGGATTTTACTGCAGCCTAAAGTGACACAGCCCTTTGTATCTATTTACTTACCATGATAAAACCTTGCAGACGCATCGTATCATTGTGCAGTGCTACACAAGCACACACAACCCTTAGTAAATAACATCCACAGTGAGGGGCGCAGCATAAATGGCGCTAGAACCTGCAAATAGTATACTGAAGCAGAAAGTGTAGTGCACGACTGATGCATTGCGTTGCACATAAACCTAGGCTCAGCTTTCCATCAATTCGCATCATAACTCACAGGTTGCACATGGGGTTACCGGATTCAAAAGTGACAAATGGCTTCCATCAGAAACCATTTGTAAATGGTCAGCTGGACTTTGTACAAGGGGTTGAAAAAAAGAAATGGGCATGACACCATACCTGTGAATTTTGAATGTTGAGGGTATTGCTGATCATGCAAAAGTACTGGCAAAACAGGTTGTAGGTATACTTAGATTTTCCTAGGCTGAAATCCATAATTCATGAAGACAATAGTATTTCTGTGAATTCTGGACA
This sequence comes from Pleurodeles waltl, assembly GCF_031143425.1. Lineage (NCBI taxonomy): Eukaryota > Metazoa > Chordata > Amphibia > Caudata > Salamandridae > Pleurodeles > Pleurodeles waltl. Next base: position 585,296,855 of record NC_090439.1, on the reverse strand, counting down.
ACAATCAGGCCCGGTTCTAGCAGGGGGGTGGGTGGGCCAGGCCCACCCAAACATGACCTTTGGCCCTAACAGTCTCAGCAGAAGAGAACATGGAATACGCACCTGTTAAGTGCTTCCCCCATGTCCATGGCGGAATGTTATCATTTTTTTCAGTTTGTTTACTTTAATTATTAGTCAGGGGTCATTAAAGAACACATTTTAAAGAGCGCTGTGTTTTAAGTATGTACTTCTAAGGTGAAAAATACTGACTTTATGTGATTTTCCATATTTTTGTACCAGCTCAGACAATAAAATAATGATCATGATGGTAAAAAAAGGCAATGGTGCAACCCTAGCTCTGTCCCAAGCAAGCTGCTGTTGAATGGTGTGTGTTGGGGCACTGTAAACGGGGGTTTAAATGCCAATGATGCAGCAGGTGTAGTGGCACCAGGGTCCATGGCTATGAATAGCCTTTGGCTGTTTCTGTGTGTGGGTTCTGAGAATGTTTATGTATTTTAGTCTGTGTACAATGTGCACAGTAATATACTATGGAATGGATTATACTATTCAGAAAGTAGCAGTGAATGCCTCATTGGATGAGCTGTGACAAGGGAATCGCAAATGCCTGCCAATTACCTAAGAATTAGGGCCTGATTTACAGTTCAGCAGACAGGATACTCCATCACAAATGTGTCAGATAGCCTGCGAGCCGTATTACAATTGCCACTAGATATAATGCACTTGTAATACAGTGGGCGAGATATCCGCCACATTTGTGAGGGAGTAACCCATTTGCCCAAATTCTAAATCAGGCCCTTAATGTGGAGTTATAAGGCCTTCCTGAGTATGTTTGTCTGTCTGTTCTCTGTTGGATTCTTTTGTAAAGTAAATAACCAGGTTATCTCAGCTAAGATATTGTGCTGGGCTGAATTGTATTCTCACCAGTAGGGCGGGGTGACAAATGTGAGCATTTCATATTCTGATACCTTGTCATAGTACATAGGTTATAGTCAGGGCAACTGAAATTGTGCACTTTTGCGGTTGTGGGGTTTTCTGCATAAAAATGGGATTGCCACATAATCAATCATCTGCTGAATAATTACAGAGTTATAAAAAAATTGCTTCTAGCTAAAACGGATCAAAAGTTACTACAAATGCTGCAACATGTGTTGCTGTGCAGTTGAAGGCCTATCACAAAGGTTGGATGGTTATCTTTCTGTTGTTTATTGCTATACTTGGGTGTTAAAACCTGTACTAATGAGGTGCAACCTATGCCAAGACAGTTTTATTAATTGTAAAAAATGACAAAATAATGATGTAATACTGTCACGAAATGTACCATATTATGCTGCATAATTGGGCTTTTACTGCCACATAATTTAGTCAACCCTGCAGCATAATTTGGTTCTCCCTTGCCACACACTTTCAGTGGCCCTGGTTATATTGATCTTACTCTTTGTCTAATCACATCCATTCACAATAGAAATGATCATAATTCAGTTCAATAACAGGTTACCACTGGTTATGAAACCTGGCATGGTGGTGTTAATGCTAATTATCTAAATTTACCTCAGAACTAAATAATTCATTCAACAGACATATTTTACAATAGAGATTGCTAAAGTTTTGCCACAAAATATTTTCAGATAAATTGATAGTCTCTGCGTCTGGCAGCATATATTTTATACAGCAGATTAAAACCAAATATATGCAAGTTTTAACACAAATTTTCACATATTCTGTTTGGTCACCTTTCCTAAATGGTGTTTGTTTACTTTTTACATTTCACTGCATGAGACTAGGTTTGATAGGTTTGCTGTTAAGGTGAAAGTTCACACAGCTGATGATCCATGCAAAGAAGCTGCTGAGTGTGTGGTCCCTCGACCTTCAGGGCCAAAGCTGCATCACATGCACATTCAGAAAATAGGTTGTTTGCTCCCCTCAAATACATTATTGTGTCATTATATTGATCTCATTTTGCAAACCCATCTATTGTTTAACTAACACAAAACACACCATATAGAGGCACCCACTATATGCATAAACACCACTGTAATGCCCAAGCACCTCACAGCAGGCTCAAACGAATGCTGCACATGTAAACAACCACACCAGAATGGCCATACCACACACAAACATGCACAAAAACACTACAGGTGCATACGCACACACACAACACTCACTCAAACTGCACCTGTGCATGTGTATATCCTACATGCAAGAAATACACAAGCACAAATGTTCACCATTCTAAACTGGATCTCAAAATCTGCAGGCCCCACAAGCTATCAGTGCTTCTCTCCCCTAAGTTGAATCTGCCTAGAAACTTTTTGTTGGATGGAGTCCAACTGCGTGAAACCGAACACCAACATGACTGAAGTTGTGATCTTAGGAGAGAGCTCCTTTCCAGGCAACTCTGCCTTGTGGCAGACAGAGCTAGGACCCACTCCCACCCCCACCACCCAAGGCAAGAACCTCGGGATCATCATTGACTACAAACTTGACAGCACAGCCCAAGTCAATGACATCACTGTCTCATGCATCCACTCCCTGAAAATGCTAAGGAAGATTTTCAAGTGGCTCCCAGTCAACACACGTAAAACCATCAACCATACTCTCATCACCAGCAAACTGGACTACAAGAACATCTTCAATGCCAGCATCAATAAGACTCTCAACAGAGGCTGCTGAACATCCAGAACGTAGTGGTCAGAATTATTTCAACCTCAAAGAAATAAGTGGTAGGCAAATTGCAAGAGATACATGGCCAGTCTTCCTAGTGTGAAGATGTCAAGGCTTGTGTATGCTAACAGGGACTTCCTGAAGCTTGACTACTATTAAAACCTGCTTGGCATCTAGGTGCTTCTGTTGAAGCCTGGTCTGCTGGAAGTTATGAGGCCTGAGGCTGACCAGTATAGACATCAGCCCGTACTGTCAAATAACTCTACATGCACTGTATGCCGGTTAGGGAGAAGATGTGATGTAAATCTAGGGCTTGTAGGCAACCTCCAGAATTGACTAAAATTGAGCACATTGGCCCACCTGAATGCACCCTTGGCCCATCCAGATAAAAATTCCTGGAACCGGGCCTGACAACAATTAGAGGTTTGACATAATTCCAATGGAGCTGAGTTTTGCAACTACTGTCTATTTGTACACTAGCAATAGCCAAGAAAAATACCAAAGGAGTAAAATGCCTCCTTACTGCATTATAAGGATATTTCAAGTCAGTGAATTCTGTGACCACGAGTCAACGCAGCTGAAGGCAAATCCTGTTAGAAAATCCTGAAACTGTGAGCTAATGTTTATGTTCGGAAAGTGAACTTTATTTCTTATAACATGTGGTGGACTGGCCTCTACTCCACTTTCCCCTTACTACATGACTATTTACTAATACTCGCTTGAGTGTGTTTTTGGATATACACGCTCTGTGACCTAAATAGCGAGAAGGCCTTGCATGGTTGTCTATTAACAGGTTGAACTGGCAGAGAAAGAAAGATTACTTGGCACAAATGTCTAAATCAGGTAAATGCGATGCTACAGCGGAGTCGTGATGTCATGTTCGTATTACAGAAGTAGTGATATCTCATTACATTTTGTATGTGGGGTGGAGGCTTTCCTTCTTTACATTGTAATATCTTTATTACACAAATAAAGCCTACAAAATCGGGGGAAGACAGCAGCAGTCAGTGGCATAACGAAACTATAGATTCCACCCCTGCAAAGAGCATGGAGGGGGCCAAGTCCCTCCCCCACCCCTCCGCCCCCCCCCCCCCTAGCCCCCCGCACCTCCCGCGCCGCGGGGGCCTTTGTTACTCCCCTGGCAGCAGTAGACTGTAGAAATCAGTTAGTATTTATTTTTTTATTACAAAGCGTCCTGATGCTCTCTGGTCGTGGACGGGCTATATCAAACTTTGAAAATAAAAGTAAACTCAAATAGATAATAGTGGTTTAATTTTTACAAGTACTGAAAAGTTATCACAGGCCCAAGAGTGGAGCTAACATAGGTCAGCTGGCCTGGCGGCGAGGCCGGACCTTGAGGCTGAAGGCTTCTCTCGTGCCTGGGCGACGCTTCAAACATGGGTCCCGGAACAGATCGGGCTCGCAGCTGCTGGGGTGGCTGACCCAGATATCAGGGTAGGCTCGGGATAAGTGTGCCGCCAGCACTATATAGCTCTGTTGCCTGGCAACCTTTGAGAGACAGAATCGGACACGAGCTTCTGAGCGCGCAGCTGCGGAACAAGGAAGATGGAGAACCCCAAGGTCCCCTGTATTCTGGTGTGGGAGGGCTGCGATGCAGACTTTGCTGTGCATCCTTTGTCTTTAATCTTCATACATGTAACGTTGCCTGGCACATTCTAACCCTTTCACTGCTGTGGTGTTATCACTCTTCGTGCTGTCCCTTTTATTTTCAGAAAAACAACACTAGCTTCTACAAACACACATTCTGCTTTGGCAGGGCCAGGCAACCCCTCCATTACACTGGACATTTCCCCTGAGGGCTGGGGTCCTTGAAGGCCGGCTTTTAAAACCCAAGGCCACCCCTGGTGCCTCTGTCCCTTTCACCAGTTCACTAAAGTTAATAGTAGCAAGCGCCACAAGGCTTTAAGGGAGAAAGAAAGATGCAAATGGGGCGAAGGTAGCAAGAAAGCAATGAGAGAGGGAGAAGAGAGGACAGAAGGAAAGAGAGGGGAGCTGAATTTGGCTGGCTGTAGTGGGGGCAGAGTAGCGGGGAGGCCGAGCGGCGGCTGGAGGCTTCCCAACGCTGCTTTTGCATTGCAGTCTCATCCCCCTCACCTCCCCCCTTGGCTGGGGACTCTCATAAGTGTAGAGCCTCCCCTGATGAGACAGCGACCCACGCAGATTGAAGCCAGCTGCAGGGGACAAGGATGGCCGCCTGGCACGCGTCTTTCCTTTCACTTACACATAGCGCAACTGCCGTGACTGGCCTTGGGGTGCCGAATACCGGCTGCAGAACAGCGTGGTCGGAATGCGCATCTGCGTGCCCACTAGGGGGAGAAGAGGACAATCTGGCGCAGGCCCACAGGAGCGACGGGAGACCGGGCCGCCGATCGTCCCAGCAATGCGGGACCGAGAGACAGTCCAGGTTCCCCCCTACCAGGAGGACAAGCTAGACAAAATCCTGGAAGCCATCGCGGCCACTGGCCAAGACCTGCGGAACAGAGTGGATGTGGTGGCGATAGAAGACACCTTACTCCGTGAGGACCTGAAAAAATTGTCTGCAGGGGTGATAAGTGCAGAAAGTGATCTCAGAGTCTTTCGACCATCCCTGATGACCATGGAAGAGATGGCCAGGTCTCTTGCAAATAAGGTTCAAGAACTGGAGTGCAGAGCTGAAGATTCCGTAGGCCGCTCCACGTGTAATAACATTCGTATGGTCCGGAAGGAGCAGAAAAGGTCAGATCCCATCCAATTCTTCGAGGCCTGGCTGGCGCAAAGCGTGGGAAAGTAGGCATTATCCCCACATTACCTTGTAGAACGCACGCACAGAGTCCCAGCTCGCAAGCGACCAACGGAAATGCCACCTCGACTAGTATTTATTTGTCTACCCAACTATAGAGACAGAGAAACGATACTGAGGAAAATGCACTCCGAGACACCGCTCCAGTATGAAAACTCCTGGGTCTATTTATTTTCGGACTATACAGTCACAGTCCAGCGCCAACTGGCCTCCTTCACAGGAGTTAAGAAATGCCTGCACCCGTGAGTCTCACGTACTCCTTGTTGTTCCCAGCTACACTTAAGATAATAGCTAATGGGGTCAGCTTCTTCTTCACTGAGCCCACAGATGCCTGGGACTGGGTGGAACAACGCAGATACGAGACACCTGTGGAGACATCGCCGACTGTACGATCTGATCGTAGCAAAAGGAAAAAGCGTGCAGGGAACATCCATCCAGGGCACCAATGCAGATAGAAGGGAGGGTGCCCCCACTCCGGCTCAGACGTGGCTGTAGCAGAGACAAGCCCTCTCAGCGGCGATGGCACTGTGGCATGAAGACAGACAGACCACACAACAGCCCACCAGTAGATGACAAACTGACTCTGAATCCGAAGCCTCTGCCAGCAAGACTTTATCTGAAGTTCTGCCGGAGGTGACACCGCAGACGGCAGACGTGCTAATATAGTAAGACACTTGTGCTCAGAATGCAGGGTGCACTAACTGCTCCCTGGCCCACTGGGCTGCTCGTGTGAGACTATTATTTAATGTATTCACTTGATAGAAAAGGGGATGTAGGAATTTGTAATGTATTATGTTTTGTGAGTCAGGCAGCGCCTGCACGAAGAGTTCAGACCAAATGTACTGTGACAACCTAGCCAGCGCCCACCCTACTCCTGGGTGCCCGTCAGTCACACAATAGGCCAAAACGGAGACCCCATTGTCTGGGAATGTGCGTTAATGGTTTGGGTGTTCCCCTATGTTCAGGGCCACCCTGGGATGGGAGTTGAGGGTGTTAGTTTAAGCTTTAATCAAGTTCCAGGAAGATGCAAGACAGGCGCAAGCATAGACATGAGCCCGTCCCAGCAGCGAGCAATGTTTAACACCCCTATTATGCTCTTTACAACTTTGACCAAATGGCAGATTTTAAAATAATGACTTGGAATGTACGGGGCCTAGGCACGGCTTGTAAAAGACATGTGGTACAACAATATATTCGGCGACGCGGTGCGCAGATAGCACTGCTGCAAAAGACACACAAATAGCTGGGGGTGAGGAGGTGAGACTGCGATAGAGATGGCGAGGGCAATGCTACTGCACCACATATTCGGGGTTTGCACGTGGGGCTATGGTGTTGGTCGGGCAGGGGTCCCGTTCCAATTCACTAACACATATATAGACCATGAAGGTCGGTATGCTGTTGTAGAGGGATCATTGGATGGTAGACCCGTGTTACTGGTAAGTGTTTATGCTCCTAATGTCCACCAAGTTAAATTTTTTGCACACCTGTCAGCTATATTAGTAAAATGGGCACACATTCCATGGCTGGTGGGTGGGGATTTTAACAGTGTATTAAACATGGACTATGGTCGCTCACATTCCCCGCTGCCGGTGTCACGGGTGGTCCCGGGGCCCAAGCAATTCTCTTAGTGGTTATAGCAATTGGCACTGCGTGATTGCTGGCGAACACTACACCCTGATGTAAGAGAATTCTCCCACTATTCAGCACCACATGCCATACATGCTTGATTAGACTATATATTGTGTCACACTTCCCTACAGGTACTGGTTGTAGCAGCAGAATACCTTTGGAAAACTTTCTCTGACCATAATCCATTAGTGGTCACCTACCACTGGGGACAGCCGCGACTGTCAGTTCCTACGTGGCGCCTACAGCCAGGGGCCCTAGAAGACCGAGGGTTTCAGGAAAGCACGCAAGACGCTCTAAACCAATACCTCAATGACAACTGGAACACGGCATCCTCCTGCACTTTGAAATGGGAGGCACTGAAGGTGGTGTTGCGTCGACACTGCGCTCGCACAACAGTTGGAGTTCGTGCAATGGTACACAGGGAGTTGGTGTCACTAGAGACTAAACTCCGGGTGCTAGAATTTCAATCACAGAACTCCCTTGAAGGGAGAGACCTACTGCTCACAGCCATGGAAATTCATGACCGTCTTATAGAGCAATCCTGTCTTGACTACAACGCGTACCAGGCGCAGATGCATGCTGAGGGAGACAAATCAGGGCACTTGCTGGCCTGGTTGCTGCGTAGCTCGGCCTCCACACCGCAGATCACAGCAATTAGACTGTCTTCCACACGCTTACTTACCATCCAACTGGACACACATGATGCATTCACTGCCTACTACAGTGACCTATATAATCCCCCACTACCGAACAGAGTCCAGGCAATATAGAATTTTCTGCAGGAAGTGACCTTACCAAAACTACAACCCACTGACGCAGAGGCTATAAATGCGCCTTTAATAACTTAGGATATCAGTGAAGCTGGACAGACGTCTGCCACTGGGAAGACAACGGGTGTTGGAAAGTGGGTTACTGGCAGTGGTAACTATGAACCTACCACTGGCACTAAGGCCACCAACCAAATACAGGTTCAGTAAAGGTCCCAGTAAATTAGCTCCTTGCTCAACCCTTGGTAGCTATAACCAAGCAGGCAGGCCTAACTTAGGAGACAAGAGTGTAAAGCATTCAAAAACACCAATACAGTAAATAAGTGAGACACAACACACAATAAAAACCCCACACCAATTTATAAAAATAGGTTATATTTTTATGAGTAAATAGACACCAAAACGACAAAAATTCGATGTAGGGAACCAGAGATATGAATTTTAAAAGAATAAACACTTTCTAGCGCTTAGAAACACAAAGTGCCAACTTTACCAAAATTCTCCAAACTTCAGGAGGTGTTTCCTGAAGTCTTCCTTGCAGGTACAAAAGGTCCAAAACACAAACCCAAGAGTCTGGAATCTCCGGGTGGGTCCTTGGAACCAGTGATATGAATGTTTAAAAGAATAAACACTTCCTAGTGCTTAGAAACACAAAGCGCCAATTTTACTAAAATTCTCCAAACTTCTCCAATCTTCAGGAGGCGGCTGCTGAAGTCCTCCTTGCAGGTACAGAGGGTCCAAAATACAAATCCAAGGGTCCGGAATCTCCTAGATGGTCCTTGGAAAGGTGGACCACAATTCCTGCAATGCACCTGGCCAAATCCTTAAAAGTCCACTGGATGCACTCCAGGCTGGGGACTTTTGCTGGGGATGATGCAGGTGAAGCTCTGTTAACCTGTAGCTGCAGGGAGTCCACTCCTGAGTCCTTATTGAAGCAAGGCACTGTCCCCAGGGCTGTAGTACCAGATTGTGCAGCAGGCGCAGTTCACTGCAGGCCAAGGGTGCAGATCCAGATTCCAGCAGGGCAGTCTTTCTTTCTCTTGTCGTTTCAGGCAGCAGATATGAGAGGCTATGCAGCTCTCACATATTTATTCCCAGCTCCTGGGCAGCAGGAAGGGGGGCGCCCAACCAATAGAATGCAGCCTGACGCCCAGATGCATGACCACTTCCTGCAAAGTGTGGCATATTCCTGCCCCAGAAAGCACAATTTTTCCAAAATCCATGATGTCTGAAACTAAGAGCTGACTAAACCATCCTCCAGTGTGGCTCATTTCCATAGCTCTCCTCCTTCTAACATCTGCAAATTCCTTCCTTAACCCTAGTATCTGACTGAGGGGTCCAGAAGGTGGGGGTTAGGTGATCTGGCATTCTCTCCTATCTTGCTCTCCTTTGAGTTTGTATGTTTTATTACCCCTCCCCCTGCTCATGCATTCCTGTGTAGCCCCTGAGCTGCCCTTCACCAGATATGCTCTGGACAGCCACTTAGCACTTAATCAAGCAGCTCTGCTAATACTGTTAGCACTGACCAATCAAAAGGGACAGTCAGAAGGCTGGATTTTGGCTTACAGAAAGAAAAGCCTTATAACTTATTTTCTGTACAAGTTGTGATAAATTCACCAATGTCCAATTGCTGGATTTATCAAAACAAATCTTTTAAGTCCTTGAACTACTTTTCTGCGCTTTTCCTTACTATTTTTACCATGAAAATACCATATAGCAATGATAGCTTATGAAGGCAAGTATCTATAGTGGGGGGAAATAAAATGGTCAGTTTTCCCTTACCTGGGTTTATAAAACTTCTTTTATAAGACCCCTGCTTATGGTTACATGACCCCCGCCCCTGGGATACCTAGGGGAGATCCTGGAGGTACCTAATATGTGAAAATAAGGTAGATCATCACATTTAAAGTGCCCAAAGCACCAAAGTCGAATTGGGACACCATTTTCACGTAAATGCAGTCTGCAGAGTCAGGCTGCATTTTAAAATGACAGAAAACCTTCAGCAGTGCCCACATGCAAGTGCAAAAATTCTGCTGGGCCGCTAATCTCCATGCCCTATTATATAGGGGCTTATAGGCAGAGTGTACACCCTTGCCCATTATATACTAGGAACTTACAGGGTCTGTCAGGACAACCGAAAGGTTACACTAATACCCAGTGTACTCACCTACAAGTATGTGTTTTAACATAGCACTGGCCTGGGTCTGGTTAACAGAGTCCAGGGCACAGTCAGAGTCAGTTATCATCAGCACCAGTCAGCAACAACAGAAATGGGGATGAACAGGGCAAAAAGATGACTTTGCAACATGGCCCCCTCCCAAACGAAAGGTGATGGGTCACTAACCTGCACCCAGGTAGTCCTCATCAGCTAAGTGGAAAAATCTGGAAAGTCCATCTGCATTGGCATGTGCAACCCCAGGTCTGTGTTCCACTGTGAAGTCCATCCCCTGTAGGGAAATGGACCATCTCAAAAGCTTGGGATTCTCCCCTCTCATCTGCATGAGCCACCTGAGAGGCCTGTGGTCAGTCTGAACACGAAAGTGAGTACCAAACAGATATGGTCTCAGTTTTTTCAGGGACCAGACCACAGCAAATGCCTCCCTCTCAATGGCACTCCATTTTTGTTCTCTGGGGAGAAGTCGCCTGCTTATGAAGGCAACTGGCTGATCAAGGCCCTCATCATTTACCTGTGCCAACACTGCCCCAATTCCTCGCTCTGATGCATTAGTCTGCACCACAAACTCCTTTGTGTCGTCAGGGGCCAGCAACACTGGCGCTGAACACATGGCAGCCTTCAGAGTGTCAAAAGTCTTCTGACACTCTGGAGTCCAAATCACTTTCTTTGGCCTCTTCTTAGAGGTAAGTTCAGTCAGAGGAGCCACAATGGTCCCATAGTTCTGAACAAATCTTCTATAGTACCCAGTCAGACCAAGGAAGGCCCTGACCTGTGTCTGGGTTGTAGGAGCTGTCCAATCCAAAATGGTTTGGATCTTGGCCTGGAGAGGTTGTACATGGCCTCCACCTACATGGTGACCCAGGTACACCACAGAACTCTGCCCTATCTGGCACTTGCTGGCCTTAATAGTCAGACCTGCTTGCTGCATGGCCTGAAGCACTTCCCTCAAGTGGTTTAAGTGATCCTCCCAAGTGGAACTATACACAGCTATATCATCCAGATATGCTGCACTGAACTGCTCCAACCCAGACAGGACCCTGTTCACCAACCTTTGGAAGGTGGCAGGGGCATTCTTTAAGCCAAAAGGCATTACTTTGAACTGGTAATGGCCGTCCGATGTGGAGAATGCTGACCTCTCCTTTGCTCCTTCAGTGAGGGCAATATGCCAGTGTCCTGAGGTCAAATCAAATGTACTCAGATACCTAGCAGCCCCTAACCTATCAATGAGCTCATCAGCTCTAGGTATAGGGTGAGCATCAGTCTTTGTGACTGCATTCAGTACTCTGTATTCCGCGCAGAACCTTAAATCCTTATTTCCCCCCTGGGGATTAGGTTTGGGCACCAGCACCACTGGACTGGCCCATGGACTGTCAGAGGGCTCAATTACCCCCAAATCCAGCATCTTTGCTACCTCAGCCTTAATGCTGTCTCTGACATGGTCAGACAACCTGTACAGTTTATTTTTGACAGGTGGCTGTCACCAGTGTCAATGTGGTGCACACACCAATCGGTGACACCTGGTGTCAAAGAGAACAGACCAGCAAACTGCCCCAGCACCTGCTTGCAGTCTCTGTGCTGTTGGTCTGTCAGTTTGGGAGAGAGTACCACTCCCTCCACTGACCCATCTTGCATAGCACTGGAGAGGAGGTCCGGCACTGGCTCGGTTTCCTCCTCTTCTCCCTTATCTGTGACCAATAACATGGTCATGTCTGCCCTGTCATGGTAGGGTTTCAATCTATTGACATGCAGGACCCTATGAGGGTTTCTGGGGGTGTTCAGGTCTACCAGATAGGTAACCTCACCCTTCTTTTCAATGATTGGATAGGGCCCAGTCCACTTGTCATGAAGGGCCCTTGGAGCTACAGGCTCCAACACCCATACCAATTGTCCTGGAGTATACGCAGGCATTGCAGCCTTCTGATCATACCAGTGCTTCATAAGCTCCTGGCTAGCCTCCAGTTTCCTGCTTGCCTTATACATGTACTCTGCCATGCGTGAGCGCAGGCCTAGCACATAGTCAAGCACATTGTCCTTTGCTTCCTTGAGAGGCTTCTCCAAAGACTCTCTCAGCAGGCACAATGGCCCCCTCACAGGATGCCCAAATAACAACTCAAAGGGACTGAAACCAACCCCCTTTTGTGGGACCTCCCTGTGGGCAAACAGTAGGCATGGGAGGAGAACATCCCATCTCCTCCTGAGTTTGTGAGACAACCCATTGATCATGCCTTTCAGGGTCTTATTAAACCTCTCCACCAGACCATTGGTCTGGGGATGATATGGGGTGGTGAACTTGTAGGTAACACCACATTCATCCCACATCGCCTTCAGATAGCTGGACAGGAAGTTTGTGCCCCTATCTGAAACAACCTCTTTTGAGAAACCTACTCTGGTGAACACACCAAGCAGGACCCTAGCCACCACAGGGGCAGCTATTGTTCTGAGAGGTATTGCTTCAGGATATCTTGTGGCATGATCCACTACCACCAAGATATATTTATTCCCTGATGCAGTAGGTGGTTCTAGGGGACCAACAATGTCCATCCCCACCCTTTCAAACGGGGGTCCCAACCACTGGCAGTGGTATCAAGGGAGCCTTGGGCTTGCCCCCTGTCTTGCCACTGGCCTGACAGGTGACACAGGAGCTACAAAACTCCTTTACCTTCTGAGACATATGAGGCCAATATAAATGGTTTGATAAATTCACCAATGTCCAATTGCTGGATTTATCAAAACAACGGGGATGCACAGTTACCCTATTGAATTCTATAAACCCTATTTACCACTAAAAGCGCCTAAACTACTAGAGGTGTATCAGTCGGCACTGCAGGAGGGTAGACTCCCTCTGACATTAAAGTAATCCTTAGTTATATCTCTTCCCAAGCCGTGAAAGGACCCGCAGGACATGGCCTCCTATCATCCCCTGTCAATGCTTGGGTCTCTAGGTTATTACCTCAGCTGCCCGGAGTGATACACGCAGACCAGAACGGATTCATCCCTGGCAGATCTACAATGCTCAACATACGTCGATCATATTGAATCATGGAACAGGTATGAAACGCTGGCCATACGCAGCATGTCTTGTACTGGACCTGGCAAAAGCATTCAACACACTGGACTGGAACTACCTGTTCTCCACTATTACTGCCTTTGGCATAACTGGTCATCTGTATGACCTTGTACAACTTTTATATGTGCACCCTACAGCCTGTGTAAAAGTGGGGCAGTGCGTCTCCCCCCATCCCAGTGACGAGAGGGTCGCGTCAGGGTTGCCCCCTATCTCCACTGCTATTTGCCCTGGCCATGGAACCTCTAACTCAGAGGCTCCGACAGCAGGGCGGCAAATGGAGGATTCCACTGTGCGGAACCATGCATGTGGTGTCCTTGTATGTGGATGACATATTAATCTACATTCGGGATATACGACAAGGTAGAACTGCTATAACCAAGATATTAACTGACTTCAGGGCAGCATCGGGCCTAGGAGTCAACTGGTCCAAGTCTTGTCTCTTCCCCTTACGTTCAGGCTGTCCAATACAGCATCTCTAGGCGGAAACACAAGAAATACACTGGGAGGCTACCACCGTTCATTATCTAGGCATAAACATCTACCACACCACGCAGGATCTGTTGGATAGAAACCTTACACGTGCTATTGCAGCCATACGCTCACAGATGCCCTTCTGGAGTACTCTGTCGCTCACAGTTCAAGGCATAATTGCGCTATCTAAAATGGTTGTATTACCGCGCCTGTTGTATTTTTTCACAATCTCCCTATAGATATACCCAGGAAGGTCTGCTGCATGCTGCGCTGGGGGCCTTTCTCTGGAACAAAAGCAGACACCAAGTGGCGCTTTGGAAGTTGCAACTCCCGGTCGAGAAAGGGGGGCTGGGAGCCCCTGATTTTGAGCATTATTATCCAGTAGCACAGCTGCAGTGACCAGCATATTGGTTGGCAGGGAGACTACTGGACGAGCTCGGGCAGCGCACTAGTGAGGATGCACAGCATCTGGCCCGAGAAACTTTCCTTCCATCTGCTGCACTGCCTTCACATTGTGGCGTGTTGTTATCAGTAGCATATATAGGTTATAAAAGAAGCATTAAAATAATGCCTGCGTTACAGATGTATTCCCCAGAAATTAAACTTGCTGCATTTAGGCCGTTTCGGTCAGTGATAGGCCTGGCGGGCATGCAGAGGTGGGAGGCGGCAGGAGTGTACACAGTGGGGACATTATTTCATGATAAAGTACTTAGGTCCTTTGCTCACCTGCATAGCGAAGAGGGAATACTGCAGGGACATTTCATAGCACACACTAGATTAACGCTAGATTAACTGTCCTACTGACTAAGCAATGGTGCATACTTGACCTGGAACCAGCCCCTCATCCATTGGTACATAGGATCCACATGGGCAGTGGGAAAAACCTAATCACTTGGCTCAATGGGGCATTAGCACACACAACCACAGACCCCCTGCAGCTGCTGCGCAAGAGCTGGGAACAGGATGTAGGAAGAGCACTCCAAGATAAAGAATGGGATAGAGTCCTGATCTACTACAAAAAAGTTTCCAGAAATGCTAAATTTTGATACATACAGTACAATATATTACATAGGGCTTATCTAACACCGGAAGAGCTAAGTAGTATGTTTGGGACCTCATCAGAATGTCCTCGGCACCATGATCCAGGTGTCAATATGCTCCACATGTTTTGGTCTCGTCCCGAATCGGCCTGCTTCTGGTAACAAATACTGGGGGTTATCACAGAGCTAACCCAACATACGGACCTGTACAAAGCAGAAGGCGTCCTGTTGGGTCTCTTTCACCTTTCCAAGTGAGCAGCTGTAACAAAGCGCTTCATCGACCTGGCCCTCATTATAGGCAGGAGAGCTATTGCCATGGGTTGGAAATCACCCACGCCCGACACTTTCCCACTGGGGTGCTGCCCTGATAAAATGTAGTAAAGCGTAAGAAACTGCACTTAGGCACGAAGAGTCCAGAGGATTACTCAGGGTCCCAATAGCAAGTGACTGGGGTATGTATGTGCAGGAGCTGCAAGACTACTGCAAATGATTAGTGCCTTAGGGGAAATACCTTCATAATAAAGAGAAGGAGTACTGAGTCCCCATTCGTAAAGATAATGACCCCCCTTTCCTGCTTTCTAGCACCCCTCCACTGGACTGCATGTCACCTCCCCAAGATGGGCCTGTGGACAAAAGTAGCCCCACAATTACATTCTACAAATGTAGTGAATTAGAGTCCTGAGGACACCACAAAGGTGCAACTATGCTGCCATACCATTCTAGTAATATACAGATTTCTGTGGGACTACCCACTCCATCCCTCTTAAGCAATATAATATGCCTGTTTGCAACACTGATGTCACTCATAGCTATGAATCTTCCAGTTTGCCTGTTTTGCATATGTTAAAAGCTGTCTGTAAGTTAGAACTAGCTAGAACCAGAAACTCCTGCCTCCCTGTGCATTGTTATGTTCAGTATCTGCCTTTTACAGTATCATTACGAATGGTTTGCATGTCTATTCTGCAAAATAATAAAATGGTTCAAAATTAAGAACCTTATTTGGCCAACAGTTGTTAATGGCAGTGCTGGGTCCACAGCAGCTCCCACAGATGTCCACAGTGGGTCATGTGGTTGCTGCATTACACACTGGAAGAGAGCTATCCCTGATTTGGGACAGGTTATTTGCCACCAAGGTCTGTGGTACACCCTCACTGAGCAGTTGGTGGCAAACCTTGCTCTCCTCTGCAGCTTTCATCAGCCACCTGAAGTGCACCACATTTGCCACTATTTCAGAATGCAGCAACTGGGCTTCTGGCACCACTGGCTGCTGTTGTGGCGCTTGTGGGAGGCTGTATCCTTCCCTAGTGATGCAGGGGCAGAGGAACTCACCCAAGACTGTTTATTTTACATCTTCAGCTGCCTGATTCTATTGTCCTTGGAAAGAATACTGGGAAGTTTGGTATCAAACTTCTTAGCACAATAAATCCACACTGATGCCAGTGTGAGATTTATTGAGAAATGCACTCAGAGGGCATCTTAGAGATGCCCCCTGCATGCCAGCCCAACTGTTAGTGCTAGGCTGACCAGTCTCTGCCAGCCTGTCTCTTCCAGACTAGTTTCTGGCCACATGGGGTGAGGCCTTTGTGCACTCTGTGACCAGAAACAAAGCCTATCCTGAGTGGAGGTGCCTCACCCCTCCCCCTGGAGGAACTGTAACACCTGACGGTGAGGCTCAAAGGCTCAAGCCTGGTGTTACAACGTCCCAGGACACTCAAGCTAGTGGAGATGCCCGCACCCCTGGACATAGCCCCCACTTTTGGCGGGAAGTCCGGAGGAGATAATGAGAAAAGCAAGGAGGAGTCACCCTCCAGCCAAGGGAGCCCCCAAGGTGTCCAGAGCTGAGGTGCCCCCTTCCTTAGAAAACCCTCCTATTGGGCTCCCTTGGCTGGAGGGTGACTCCTCCTAGCCTATCGGGTTCCTATTGGGCTAAATCCTCCAAAGCAAGATTGCTTTGGAGGATTTAGCCCAATAGGATTAGGGATGTGTCCCCCTCCCCAAACGGAGGGGGCACAAGGATGGTGTGCCAACCCTCAGGGACAGTAGTCATTGGCTACTGCCCTCCAGCCCTAAACATACACCTAAATTTAGTATTTAGGGGCGACCCTGAACCCAGGAAATCAGATTCATGATGACCTAAGAAGAAGAAGGACTGCTGACCTGAGAACCCTGCAGAGAAGAAGGAGACAACAACTGCTTTGGCCCCAGCCCTACCGGCCTGTCTCCAGATTCAAAGAACCTGCAACAGCGACGCATCCAGCGGGCCCAGCGACCTCTGGTGACTCAGAGGACTGGTCTGCAACCCAAAGGACCAAGAAACTCCCATGGACAGCGGCTCTGTCCAAAACAACCAAGAAGAAGCCATTTTTAAAGGGACTCCCACCCCACTCCTGAAGTGTGAGTCCCCAACACTCTGCACCTGAATCCCCTGGCCCGTGTCCAGGGAAACCAACACTCCTGAGAGGACACCCAGGTGACTCCAACAATGTGTCCACCCTGAGATGACCTCCCTGCACCCCCAAGGCAATGCCTGCAGAGATAATCCAGAGGATCCCCTGACCGCAACTGCCCAGTAACAAAGAACCCGACGCCTGGAAGAAGCACTTCACCCGCAGCCCCCAGGCCCGAGAGGAACCAACTACCGGTGCAGGAGTGACCAGCAGGTGGCCCTCATTTTTGCCCAGTCATTGGCTGGCCCGAGAAGCCCCCCTGTGCCCTGCTTGCATCGCCAGAGTGACCCCGGGCCCCTCCATTGATTTCAACACAAAACCCGATGCCTTGTTTGCACACTGCACCCAGCCGCCCATGTGCCGCTCAGGGTGTAATTTGTGTGCCTGTGTGAGACCCTCCCAGTGCTCTACAAAACACCCCTGGTCTGCTCCCTGAGGATGCAGGTACTTACCTGCTAGCAGACTGGAACTGGAGCACCCCTAGTCTCCATAGGCGCCTATGCTATTTAGGCCCCTCTTTGACCTTTGCACCTGACCGGCCCTGTGTTGCTGGGTGTTTGGGGTTGACTTGAACCCCCAACGGTGGGCTGCCTATGCCCCGGAGACTGAATTTTGTAAGTGCTTTATTTACCTGACAAACTAACTTTTACTTACCTCCCCAGGAACTGTTGAATTGTGCACTGTGTCCACTTTTAAAATAGCTTATGGCCATTTTATGCCAAACTGTGTAAATTACAGTTTTACTTCAAAGTTCTATATTTACCTATGCCAAGTACCTTACAATTTATGCACTTACTTGAATTCTGAATCTTGTGGTTCTAAAATAAATTAAGAAAATAATATTTTTCTATATAAAAACCTATTGGCCTCGAGTTTAGTCTTTGAGTGTGTGTTCCCATTTATTGCTTGTGTGTGTACAACAAATGCTTAACACTCCCCTCTGATAAGCATAACTGCTTGACCACACCACCACAAATACAGCATTAGTATTATCTATAGTTGCCACTATCAACCTCTAAGGTGAACTCTTGGACTCACTTTGAGATAGTATATGCAGAGCCAACTTCCTATATTGGTGGATCAGCGGTGGGGTCTAAGACTTTGCATTTGCTGGACTACTCAGCCAATACCTGATCGCATGACAAAATTCCAAAAATTGTCATTAGAAAAAGATTTTTTAATTTTTGACTATTTTTCTACATTTTTTAAAGTCCTGCCAGGCCTTGTGTAAGTCCCTGTTACCATTTCTTTTTAAGTTTAAAAGTTTGTAAAAGTTAGGATTTAAGTACTAGAAGTAGTTTTTAGTTTCTTAAAAAGTAATCCCAACTTTTAGAGAGATAATGACTAGCACAGATGAGATGGTGATGGAACTCAACCTCACCCTATACCTGCATCTAGGGATGTCAAAGCTAAGCTCTCTCTGTAAAGTAAAGAAGATCAAAACTGGGTCCAACCCTACCAAGGTCAAGCTCCAGGAGCTCTTGGCAGAGTATACAAGGGACCACCCGTCTGAGTTGGAGGATCCTCCCTCAGATGGGGAAGAAATTAGTGAACAGGAGGATGAACCCCATCCTCTTGCCCTAATTAGGTAGACCAGGGCTCCTGGAACCCTGTCTCCACAAATCATAGTCAGAGAAAGGGGAGTCCAGTCCATCTGTAAGCATTGAGGACAGCCTAAATGAAGAGGACATCCTTCTCGCAAGGATGGCCAAGAGATTAGCTTTGGAGACGCAGCTCCTAGCTATAGAAAGGGAAAGAAAAGAAATGAGGTTAACACCCATAAATGGTGGAAGCAAGTTAAATAGGGCCAGAGATAATACTGACATCATAAAAATCCCCAAAGGGATTGTAACTAAATATGAAGAAGGTGATGACATCACCAAATGGATCACAGCTTTTGAGATGGCTTGTGCAACCAGAAAAGTAAGCAGTTCTCACTGGGAGTTCTCCTGTGGGAAATGTTTACTGGAAAGTGTAGAGATAGACTCCTCACACTCTTTGGTAAGGATGCAGAATCCTAAGACCTCACGAAGGCTCCCCTGATTGAGGGCTTTGGATTCTCAACTGAGGAGTATAGGATTAGGTTCAGGGAGGCTCACAAAACCTCGAGTCAGACCTTGGTTGATTTTGTTGACTTCACAGTCAAAACACTAGATGGTTGGATAACTGGAAGTGGAGTAAGTGACTATGATGGACTGTATAATTGATTTATGAAAGAACATCTGTTAAGTAATTGCTTCATGATAACCTGCATCAACATCTAGTAGACCTAGGTCCAATTTCTCCCCAAGAATTGGGAAAGAAGGCAACCACTGGGTCAAGACAAGGGTGACCAAGACTTTCCTAGGTGGTGACCAAAAGAAAGGGATCACACAGCCTCCCCAGCGGAAGGGTGGTGAGGCATCCAAGGACAAAAATAAAGAGTCTTCACAAGCGCCCCAAAAACCTGCTCAGGGGGCTGGGCCCGAGCCTCTTCACAGTCCACAAATGGGTATAAGGGTAAAAACGTTGATCCCAAGAAGGCCTGGTGTCACAACTGTAGACAGCATAGACCCCAAACTGGAGACAAGGCCTGTCCCAAGAAAAGTCCCACAACTACTACTCCAGTTAGCACTGGAATAGCCAGTCTCCAGGTGGGATCAACATAATGCCCAGAGCAAATCAGGGTTCACACTGAAGCTAGTTTAGTCTCAGAGGGTGGGGTGGATTTACCCACACTAGCTGCCTGGCCGCCTAACATGCAAAAATACAGACAGCAACTCTTGAAAAATGGGAATAAGGTAGAAGCCCTGTGGGATACATGTGCCAGTGTCACCATGGTGACAGACAAACTGGTCTCCCCAGGACAGTATCTGGCTGGACAGACATATCCAGTCACCAATGCTGATAGTGAAACTAAAGTCCATCCCATGGCAATGGTGACTTTAGAATGGGGAGGGGTTACTGGCCTGAAACATGTAGTAGTCTCCTGTGCAATTCAAGTAGAGTGCTAGGGAATGATCTGGAATCCTCAGCATGGGTTGAGGTAGAACTCAAGACCCATGCAGCCATGCTGGGTATCCCTGAACTGGTGTGTGTTAAGAAAAGAACACAGAGCAGAGCACAGGGTGAAAAAGAATTGTTGGAGTCTGGAATAATGGCCCAACCTTCCAAGAGAAAAGGAAAGAAGACTGGGGGACCAGCTTCTGCACAGCAAGAGAAACAGGACCTCTCTTCCCAGGAAGATGTCCTATCCCCTGAGGGAGCTGGAGCCTTATCAGGTAAAGCTCTTGGGCCCAGGTGGACCCTCAAGGGAACAGCTGCGCCAGAGACAAAAGACTTGTCCCACTCTTGAAGGCCTAAGACAGCAAGCAGCTGAGCAAGAAAAAGGAAGTGTCAGTGGATCCAACAGAGTCTATTGGGAGGATGGACTTCTTTACACTGAGGCAAGAGATCCCAAAGCTGGTGCCACTAGGACAGTGGTAGTGCCTCAGGAGTTTAGAGAGTTCATCCTCACCTTAGCCCATGACATTCCCCTTGCTGGGCATTTGGGACAAACCAAGGCCCATATTTATACTTTTTTAGCGCCGCATTTGCGCCAGTTTTTGACGCAAATGCGGCGCAAACTTACAAAATACTAGTGTATTTTGTAAGTTTGAGCCGGTGTTGCGTCAAAAAGCGGCGCAAAAACGGCGCTAAAAAAGTATAAATATGGGTGCAAGACTTGTGAGAGATTAGTCAACCAATTCTATTGGCCCAATATGTCCCAGAAGGTAAGGGTGTTTTGCAGCTCCTGTGTCACCTGTGAAGCAAGTGGCAACACAGGTGGCCATCCAAAGGCCCCCCTCATTCTACTTCCAGTGGTGTGGGTCACCTTTGAGAGGGTTGGTGTGGACATAGTGAGTCCACTTGAACCTCCCACAGCATCAGGAAATCAATATATACTGGTAGTAGTGGCTCATGCTACCAGTTACACTGAGGCAATTCCCCTTAGGTCGACTACTGCCCCTGCTGTAGCTAAAGCACTCATAGGTATCTTTACCAGAGTGGGTTTTCCTAAGGAGGTGGTTTCTGACAGAGGTACCAACTTCATGTCAACTTACCTGAAACATATGTGGAATGAGTCTGGGGTGACCTATAATTCACCACATCATACCATCCACAAACCAATGGTCTTGTGGAATGATTCAACAAGACCTTGAAGGGCATGATCATGGGGCTCCCTGAAAAACTCAAAAGGAGATGGGATGTCCTCCTGCCATGTCTACTTTTTGCCTACAGAGAGGTGCCACAGAAGGGAGTAGGGATTTCCCCCTTTGAGCTTCTGTTAGGCCATCTTGCAAGGATTTACTGGCACTTGTAAACGAAGTCTGGGAGAGTCCTCTCCATGAGCCTAAACAAGATGTAGTGGACTATGTACTAGGCCTCCGCTCCAGGATGGCAGAGTACATGGAAAAGGCAAGCAAAAACCTTGAGGCCAGCTAAAAACTCCAGAAGTTGTGGCATGACCAAAAGGCTGCAATGGCCAGGGCAGAAAGTCTGGGTTCTGGAGCCTGTGGCTCCTAGGGCACTCCAGGACAGATGGAGTGGCCCTTACCCAGTGCTAGAAAAGAAGAGTCAGGTCACTTACATAGTGGGCCTGGGCACTAGCAGGACACCCAAGAGGGTGATCCATGTTAACTGCCTTAACCTCTACAATTACAGGACAGACACAACCATGTTGATGGTTACTGATGAGGTTCAGGAAGCAGAGACTGAACCTCTCCCTGACCTCCTCTCAACTGACCCAAAAGATGGCTCAGTAGATGGAGTTGTCTACTGAGACACCCTCTCTAGCCAACAGCAAGCTGACTGCAGGCACGTCCTACAGCAGTTTGCTGAGCTCTTCTCTTTGAGCCCTGGTCAGACACACTTGTGTACCCATGATCTGGACACAGGACACAGTTTACCTGTCAAGAAAAAAATATTCAGACAGTCTGACCAAGTCAAGGAAAGCATCAAAGTGGAAGTCCACAAGATGCTGGAATTTGGAGTGATAGAGCACTCTGACAGTCCCTGGGATAGCCCAGTGGTCTTGGTCCTTAAACCTCACCCCAAGAATAGAAAGAGAGAGATGAGGTATTGTGTGGACTACAGGGGGCTCAACTCTGTCACTAAGACAGATTCTCATCCCATACCAAGAGCAGATGAATTAAATGACAAATTAGGTGCAGCCAAATTCTTAAGTACGTTTGACTTGACAGCAGGGTACTGGCAAATCAAAATGGCACCTGGAGCAAAAGAAAAGACAACATTCTTAACACCTGATGGGCATTATCAGTTTAATGTTATGCCCTTTGGCTTAAAGAATGCCCTTACCACCCTCCAAAGGTTGGTGAATCAAGTCCTGGCTGGCTTGGAGTCCTTTAGTACAGCATATCTAGATGATATTGCTGTCTTTAACTCCAACTGACAAGGTCACCTGGTCCACCTGGAAAAGGTTTTGCAGGCCCTGCAAGCAGCAGGCCTCTCTCAAGGCATCCAAATGTCAGATAGGGCAGGGTACAGTGATTTACTTGGGACACCTTGTAGGTGGAGGCCAAGTGCAGCCATTACAACCCAAGATCCAGATAATTCTGGATTGGGAAGCTCCAAAAACCCAGACTGAAGTCAGGGCATTCCTTGGCTTTGCTGGATTCTATAGGAGGATTGTGAAGGGATATGGATCCGTAGTGACTACCCTCACAGAACTCACCTCCAAAAAGATGCCCAAGAAGGTTAACTGGACCTTGGCCTATAAAAGCCCTTTGACATCCTGAAAGAAGCTATGTGCTCAGCACCAGTTTTGAAAGCTCCAGATTATTAAAAGCAATTCATTGTTCAGACAGATGCTTTAGAACATGGGATAGGAGCAGTCCTATCCCAAACCAATGATGATGGCCTTGACCTGCTTGGTGCGTTTATTAGTAGGAGGTTACTCCCCAGGTAGCAGCGTTTGAGTGCCATTGAGAGGGAGGCCTTTGCTGTGGTTTGGTCACTGAAAAAGTAGATACCATACCTGTTTGATACTCGCTTTATAGTTCAAACTGACCACAGACCTCTCAGATGGCTCATGCAGATGAAAGGAGAGAACCCTAAATTGTTGAGGTGGTCCATTTACCTATAGAGAATGGACTTTGTAGTGGAACACAGACCTGGGACTGCCCATGCCAATGCAGATGGCCTTTCCAGTTTCTTCCATTTAAAAAATGAAGACTCTCTTGGGAAAGGTTAGTCTCATCCTCTTTCATTTGGGGGGGGAGGGTTGTGTAGGATAATGTCACTGTTGGCATGGTTACCCCCTAACATTTTGCCTTTTGTTGATGGCAGTTTTGATTGAAAGTGTGCTGGGACCCTGCTAACCAGGTCCTAGCACCAGTGTTCTTTTCCTAAAACTGTGCCTTTGTCTCCACAATTGGCACACAGATACGTCCCTTGTAAATGAAACCTCTGGTACCAAGGGCCCTGTGGCCAGGGAAGGTCTCTAGGGGCTGCAGCATGTATTATGCCATCCTGGGGACTGCTCACTCAGCACATACACACTGCCTCACAGCTTGTGTGTGCTGGTGGGGAGACAAATAATAAGTCGACATGGCACTCCCCTCAGGGTGCCATACCCACAACCCACTGCCTGTGGCATAGGTAAGTCACCCCTCTAGCAGGCCTTACAGCCCTAAGGCAGGGTGCACTATACCACAGGTGAGGGCATAGCTGCATGAGCACTATGCCCCTACAGTGTCTAAGCAAATTCTTAGACATTGTAAGTGCAGAGTAGCCATAAAGAGTATATGATCTGGTAGTTTGTCAAACATAATGGCTACACTGAATACTGGGAAGTTTGGTATCAAACGTCTCAGCACAATGAATCCACACTGACGCCAGTGTGAGATTTATTGAGAAATGCACTCAGAGGGCATCTTGGAGATGACCCCTGCATGCCAGCCCAACTGTTAGTGCTAAGCTGACCGGTCTCTGCCAGCCTGTCACTTCCAGACTACTTTCTGGCCACATGGGGTGAGTGCCTTTGTGCACTCTGTGACCAGGAACAAAGCCTGTACTGGGTGGAGGTGCCTCACACATCCCCATGCATGAATTGAATCACCTGGTGGTGAGCCTCAAAGGCTCAAGCCTGGTGTTACAACACCCCAGGGCACTCCAGCTAGTGGAAATGCCCGCCCCACCGGACACAAGCCCCCACTATTGGCAGCAAGTCCAGAGGAGATAATGAGAAAAACAAGGAGGAGTTACCCTTCATCCAGGACAGCCCCTAAGGTGTCCAGAGTTGAGGTGACCCTTTCCTTAGAAAATCCTCCATCTTGCTTTGGAGGATTTAACCCAATAGGATTAGGGATGTGCCCCCCTCCCCAAAGGGAGGAGGCAAAAGGAGGGTGTAGCCACCCTCAGGAACAGTAGCCATTGGCTACTGCCCTCAAGCCCGAAATACCCCCCTAAATTTTGTATTTAGGGGCGACCCTCAACCCAGGAAATCAGATTTCTGATGACCTAAGAAGAAGACGGACTGCTGACCTGAGAGAAGAAGGAGACAACAACTGCTTTGGCCTCAGCCCTACCGGCCTGTCTCCTGATTCCAAGAACCTGCAACAGCGATGCATCCAGTGGGCCCAGTGACCTCTGCTGACTCAGAGGACTGCCCTGCAACCTAAAGGACCAAGAAACTCCGGTGGACAGTGGCTCTGTCCAAGACAACCAAGAAGAAACCATCTTTAAAGGGACTCCCACCTCACTCATGAAGCGTGAGTCCTCAACACTCTGCACCCGACTCCCCTGGCCCGTGTCCAGTGAAGCCAACAGTGCAGAGAGGACCCCCAAGTGACTCCAAAGACGGTCCACCCTGAGACGACCTCCCTGCACCTGCATGGCAACGCCTGCAGAGAGAATCCAGAGGATCCCCCTGACCGCAACTGCCCGGTAACAAAGAATGTGACACCTGGAAGAAGCACTGCACCCGCAGCCCCCAGGCCCGAGAGGAACCGTCTACCGGTGCAAGAGTGACCAGCAGACGGCCCTCATCTTTGCCCATTCAGTGGCTGGCCCGAGAAGCCCCTCTGTGCCCTGCTTGCATCGCCAGAGTGACCCCGGGTCCCTCCATTGATTTCAACACAAAACCCTACGCCTTGTTTGCATACTGCACCTGGCCGCCCCTGTGCCACTGAAGGTGTATTTTGTGTACCTGTGTGAGACCCCCCTAGTGCTCTACAAAACGCCCCTGGTCTGCTTCCTGAGGACGCAGGTACTTACCTGCTAGCAGACTGGAACTGGTGCACCCCTAGACTCCATAGGCACCTATGCTATTTGGGACCCTTTTGACCTCTGCACCTGACCGGCCGTGTGTTGCTGGTGCTGGGTGTTTGGGGTTGACTTGAAACCCCAAAGGTGGTCTGTCTACGCCCGGAGACTGAACTTGTAACCTGACAAACTAACCTTTACATAAATTCCCCAGGAACTGTTGCATTTTGCACTGTGTCCACTTTTATAATAGCTTATTGCCATTTTATGCCAAACTGTGTACATTACTGTTTTACTTCAAAATTCTATATTTACCTATGCCAAGTACCTTACAATTCATGTACTTACTTGTTTTCTGAATGTTGTGGTTCTAAAATAAATTAAGAAAATAATATTTTTCTACAACCTAGTGGCCTGGAGTCTTTGAGCGTGTGTTTCCATTTTTTGCCTTTGTTTGTACAACAAATGCTTAACACTACCCTCTGATAAGCCTAACTGCTCGACCACACTTCCACAAATAGAGCATCATTATTATCTATTATTGCCAACATCAACCTCTAAGGGGAGCTCTTGGACTCTATGCACAGTATCTCTCACTTTGAGATAGTATATACAGACCCAGCTTCCTACAAACATAGAGTACCCACAGCAAGCACTTGTCAGCAGAGTCAGACTGGGACAGGAAATAGGTTGCGGTACCAAAATAAAAGTGCCACCCATTAGTGAGTGAGATGCCTAAAATATGGCTCATGCTGGCAAGTTTGGGCACTTTTGAACCTGTAAAAACACACTCTATAAGTGTTTTGCAAAGTATGGAAGGCTGCGTGGATTTGAGCTTGCTGCATGCAATATTTGCTTTATTATCAGGGAAATCAACTGTGAAATCTTGCCCATCAGACCATAAAACAGGTCCACAAACAGCTAATAAGCAGTCCTCCTCCTGACGTGTCATACCAGCTGTTAGAAATTGTGTCTCTAGTTAGCAGAGTTATGCACCCTGTCCAATTAGTGACCACAATCCTTGTCAGGGTAAAACAGATACACACTCAAAATTAACCTGTGCTCTTCTTCTGGTAGCATGGCACAGAGTAGTCAGGCTTATCTTTTGGAGGCAATGTGCAAAGTATTTGTACAACACTTACATACATTAACAAAGTGAAAGACGCCACAAAAAAACTCCACACCAGATATATAGGGAATAATTATCAGATTAAAATGTGACCACAATGAGAAAAATCCAATAAGTAGAAGTCCAGAAATAGGTGTTCAAAGTATGCAGATAATTACTCTTTCAGGAGCACCTATGTGCTTGCTAATCAGGTGTTTTATGACCCTGCAAGGAACTTGGTGAGGATTTCAAAAATAGTGCGGCATGCACGTAGTACTTTGTAGCAGGTTTCTATGAGTTCAATGCAGTTGTTTGTGGAGAGTTCAACACATCTGGCAGGGGACATTCAGGCCTGTTCTCAGGCAACAGTACATTTACACGAGGCAGCAGGGTCGTTCATCTCCAAGGGCCTGAGTGGACGATGTTCTCAGTCCAGGCGCACAGCCCAGGCTAAGAGCGGCTAGGGCAGTGATGCCATTGTCTCTGAACTCAGGGCCAGCTTTAGCGCTGGTGGCATCCTGTGCAACATTCTTTTTTGGTGTCCTCCATCCCATGACCACCTCCTCGGATTCCCTAACAACCACCCGGAAAATGTGTCCCTGATCTCTCCGTAGCCCCCGTCTCTCACATACCTTCATTTGTTTTAAAGCGCTTGTAAAGGCTGACTTCACTAAACCACTTAGCCATCCGTATAAAATATAGTTCTGTTCTTTGCAGCAGGCATATTAACCCTCTGAGCTTGTTTATTGCGAGTCACAGCTGCTGCTATACAAAACTCCCATCTCTCTCCCTAGCAGAAGTATCAATCACAAGAGGTATCTTGACATTTTAATTGTTTCCTGAAAGCTGAGCGCACACTGAACTGTTTAGCAAATCGCAACTTTCTAAGGGCCAGATGTACAAATCTTTTTTGTAGTCGCAAAAGGCCTGATTCTGCAAATCGGGACATTTTCGATGAGAAAAAAGCATTTTGCGATGTACAGACCCAATTTTCCAATTCAGTAATCTCTTTACCGATTCGCAAATAGGGTTTGTGAGTTGCAATTAGGAAGGGGCATTCCCTTCCTAATTGTGAGTCGCATTGCGCTGTATGATTGTTTTGTGACCGTGAATGCGGTCACAAAACTATTGCAGTTAGCACCAATTTCAAATTGGTGCTAACCCATTCGCAAACAATGGGACCCCTTCCCTCTTTGTGAATGGTAGTGAAAATACTTTTTCGGAGAAAAAATGAAAAGAAAACTTTTCATTTTTATTTTTGAAATGCATCTTGTTTTCCTTTAAGGAAAATGTCCTGCATTTTTCAGAAAACTGCTTTATTTAAAAGCAATCACAGACATGGTGGTCTGCTGTCTCCAGTGGGCCATTATCCCTTGGAGTGCAGCCATTCCCAATGGGGTCAGAAATTGCGACCTACCTCATGAATATTAATGAGGTAGGTAATTTTGCGACCCCTCTGGGAATCGCAAACAGTGTGAGGTACACTGTTGTACATATGGTTTTGTGACTCGGGGTCGTACATCCTGCCCTTAGTTATTGCTAAACGCAGCACCCCCCTGAGGTCAGTGCCCCCCAATTCAGGTCAGCACCCAGTGCGGCCGCACCACTCGCACTGCCTTAAAGCTGTCTGTGTCTGAACTCAGCATTACCCTGGCAAAGCATCAGGCCGGGGGTTCGGCGTAGTCGCTCAGCCCACAGCTCCGAGGCGGGTACTGATCTCCCTCAGTATATGAGTCCTTGCAGCACGGTCGCTGTTGTCTGGGGGGAGCTGGGCTGATATTTCAATGTGCTGGTTTCCACGGGGTGAAGCGTTTGCCTCCTTCAGATGAAGCACTGGTTTTTAACTGAGGCAGGTGAAATCTGATCAGTTTTTAAGCGCTGGACTTACAGTCCTATGGCAACTTTGGTAAAGGGCAGTTTTTGATGTCCCTGAGACTTCAAGGATCAGGGGGCAAGCCAACCAGCCCTTGGAGTTACTTTAGTATAAGTGGTTGTAGAGCAGACTCAGTACTTTTCACTGCAAGAAGTAGCAGGCCAGCACAGGGGAGCAAGTTGCAAAGTGGTAGTCCTTCCTGATAGCCCAGCAAGCAGCAAGCAGCAGGCCAACACAGCAAAGCACATAGCAAAGTGGCAGTCTTTCCTGGCAGCGCAGCTCCTTTTCATGGCAGAGTCTCCACAGGACCCAAATGTGAACTGATTTGGTGGGGTTTGGGGTTCAGTACTTATACCCAAATGTGTCTTTGAATTGGGGGGAGATTTCAAAGAGGCCTTTGAAGATCACAAGGTCCCTTACCCTGAGGTATGCTGGACCAGGGTTATACAGTGCCTTGAAAGTGTAAGTGAGGAGTTTAAATTGTGCTCATTTGTGAACTAGCAGCCAATGGAGCTCCTTCAGGTGTGATGTGAATGTGGCGTGGGAGGTTGAGGGTGATTTTGGCCACCAAGTTCAGAATGGTCTGCAGCCTTGTGATGAGTTTTTTGCCAATCCCGGAATAGAGGATGTTCCCATAGTCCAGCTTGCTTGTGACCAGGGTGTGTGTGATGATTTTAAGGGTGCTGATTGCGAGCATTTTGAAAATCTTCGTCTGCATCTTCAGGTTATTGAAGCATGAGGCAGTGACAGTGTGAGAGTGTGAATTTTCTAACATGTTTATTAATGATTTTAGCATATTAATTAAATGTTGAATTAACATGTGAAACTGAGTGAAATTCTGATTAAATGTTGTAGTTATTTTCCATAATTCAATGCTTACATAAAAGTGTATTCGATGCTCTAATAGATGTGTCCACAGCTACCCCTAGTGGGTTGCTGCATTATGTCTTACAAGGTCATGTTTAACTGAAT
Source organism: Pleurodeles waltl (assembly GCF_031143425.1). NCBI lineage: Eukaryota > Metazoa > Chordata > Amphibia > Caudata > Salamandridae > Pleurodeles > Pleurodeles waltl. Next base: position 585,267,600 of record NC_090439.1, on the reverse strand, counting down.
TCTTGAAAAAGTTGAGTGTTCTATTGTTTGAGAATGTTACTAATACGCGGTTTCTTCCTCGAGGATGGAAGTGGATGTAACAAATGAGAACGTTTCTTCCTGAGAAGAGAAGTTTAGACGAGACAGAACAATGGAACTACAGACGAGATGGAAGAGGAAAAGTTACTGTTGAGAAAATATTTCAGTTAATGCGATGTCGTCGTATATTAGGTTATCAATTAAAATTACTATTGGCTGAAACGTAACCACCCCATGAACTGACCAATCATAAGCTTTTTGAAGATTAGTATAACAACTTGAGTAGGATTTTTCTTTAGGCAGATTTCAGTTAGAGATATTGAAGTTGTTAGGTTCCAGAGTTCCTGCTAGTGGTTTGAGTCGTATTAGCAGTGTGGGTTTAGCTGGTGTTAGGCCCGATTCTTCTGAAGACATACCTGATGGTGTCCCCTTGCTGAAGCAGTCTGCATGTTGTTATCGATTAGGGTAATGTATGTTATTGTAATGTTATATGTGTCTCTTTTGCTTTGCAGGTACCAGCTGCAACTTATAATTTGATTGCTGAGTACTTATAATGTTTTTTTTTATAATAACCCAAGTTAAAAAGATCTTTTCCTAAATTAGGGTGTCTACATTGTTTTTACATGAAGCCCAACATGTTGATGCTAATTTGTGGTTAGTGAGGGTATTAATTTAGAATGCTCAAGATTTATATTGACATCTTTTGAATGTTATACTAATGCATACTTTGTCATTGTTACCAATTCGGGTGCTATTTACAAGTGTAATCCTTTTGGAGATTATTTGTTTGATTGCTTTAATTAAACTTAGATATATAAGACTAATCAACCACTATTAATTCTATATGCTTATCAATTGTGTTTGAGAGTGATTTTCGTGACATTAGCCCTGTTAATCTAGGGAAATACATTTTATAATTCTTTTTAATAAACTGGTGTGGTTATTGCTGAAGGTTCGAGTTCTTTAATTATATTGATTATTGTTAATGATTACATTCCACATTGATGACATCCCCTCATTCCTATGTCGTGTCAATCCATTGACCTCTAGCACAGAATTCACTATTCAGTTTAAGTAATAGCTAGGATACTGAAGCGCTGCAGCAACAGCATGGGCAATCATGTCTTGTTTGCTGTTGATTACAATCCTGGGGTTCTTGGTGCTGTCTTTCCTAGTTCTGTTGCCCACCAGGTGGAGTCCCACAGTGAGTTACTCCTTGAAGAAAACTATTTCAGTCTTGTCGGTGTTCAGCTTCAGACAATTGGTCTTTATCCAGTGGGTGTTTTGAATCATGCTTGCTTTGAAGTTGATCCAGGTACTGGGTGTCTTGTTCATGAGGGAGAGAATGAGTTGTGTGTCATCAATGTAAAAGAGGACATTGATGTTGTGAGAGCAGATGATGCTGCTGAGAGAGATCCTGTATGCGTTGAAGAGGGTCAAGCTCAAGAAGCATCCTAGTTGAACTCTGCGTCCAAGGTGCATGGTGCCAAGCTGACTGACTGGGTCCTTCCAGTCAGGAAGAAGAAAATTCTTGGGAGTGTATCCCCTTGTATTCCGATGCTGTGTAAGCGTTATATGAGGATTGGATGGAAGACTGTGTCAAATGCTATGGAGAGGTCCAGGAAGATGAGGACCACCGTATTGCCTCCATCTAGACCCATGAGTACATCACCTGTTGCAGCAATAATGGGTGTTTCCATGCTGTGGTTGGGTCTGAAACCAGGCTGAGAGGTGTTGAGGAGTTGGTGGTCGTTCAGGTATCCAGTGAGGTGTCTGTTGATGATTTTCTTTAAGACCTTGTCCGGGAATGGTAGCAGGGAGATCAGTTTGTAGTTGGTGAGCGTTGAGGAAACCACAGAGGGGTTCTTTTGCAAAGTGAGGACAGTTGCATGTTTCCAAGCATCTGGGAAGGTCACAGAAGAGGTAGAGGCATTCAAAATGTGTGTGAGCATGCCACTAATGGGTTTCAGTCCTCTGGAGTGAGTGTGGTGTGAATAGTGGTCCAATGAGTGGAAAACTTCATGGTGGTTTCACCTGGGATGATGATAGGCCCTGTGGTTAGCACTGGTTTTTTGGATAAGATTAGGGGGCATTTGGCAAGGTCTGTTGTGTCACTCACTACTACTCATGACAAATTAGCATATATGGTACATGAACGAAGCCTTGTACAGTTCATTTGTATCTGATCTTACTTGCTTGAGGTGGGGGTTGCATCTGAAGGTTGCCTGAGGCACTGACTGATAAAGTAATGTGCAGCCATTCCTTGCAACCACGGACAGTCAAAATTAAAGATTATCAAGACTTCATTAATTTTTTAAAACAAGTGATAAACAAAATCCAACAATAGCAAATGTTTGCAGTAATAAGACAATTTCATTACATTGTCTACAAAATGGTTGTTTTCTGGGCAATAGTACAATATGAAAACAAAGAATGTAAAAGCACCACAGCTAAACCACTGTTTCATACTACACATGTTGGTTTATACTGCCATAGGCTTCCTTCTTCTCTGTAAATCTTATAACATTATCTTCAGTCAAAGACTGTAAACATGGTGGTAGCCTTCTCCCTCGAAGGCCACAATGTCCAGCTAGAATGGCATGCATGGCTTTTAAGGCCAGATGTATCAAAATGCTATTTTTCATTTCCTAAATAGCGACTCCTTAGAAATCACTATTTAGGAAATGCAAAACGATATGTATGAAATTACTGATTTCCTAATGGCAATTAGGAAATCCCATGGCATTTGTTCCAAAGGGCCTGTTTTGCATTTCCAAAATAGCAATTTCCTATTTGGAAATTGCTATTTTGGAAATGCTAAACCAAGGATAGCTATGGACATTTGGCCCCCTATTATGCATACCAAAAATAGTGGTACATTTAGAGCACACATAGGCCCTAGGGGTATGTGTATGCTCTAATGCACTTCAAAAAAAGTATCTTTGGGTGCTTTTTAGGGTCGAGGCAGCGTCTCATGCGCTTGCGCAGGCGTATCCCTAGCGAGACGCTTTAGGTATTAGGAAAGGGCTCAGAGCACCGTCGACGTCACGTTAGTGTCTTTCATTGGCACGTTGGCTTGCCTGTTAGAATCTGCTTGCTTTGATTAGTGGAAGGCACGTTTATGTCATGCCTTTTCCGGTGGTTCGCCCACCTCGAGCGCAGCGACCATGTACAGAAAACATGCAAGGCTCGCTGTTTCCCGTCAGGTTTGCAGACTACTTTTTTTCTATTTTCGCAGCGTGATCTCGCTAGGCAGAAGTCGAGCGCTTTGCATACTATCGACCTTGTTACACAGTTAATTGCACTTTTGACGGTTACGTTCATAATTGCACTTTTGCCAATAGGTATTATTACGAGTGAACTGTAGCAGCGCGATCGCGCTGTTTTTTTCTTTTAACGCAAGAAAAATCTGGTTGGGAGTTTACAACTGGGAATAGCTGTAACTCTGACAAATGCGAGACCCTAGTGCATTGCAAATGCTTGTTGTAAATTGCACATGCTTACCATCGACTTGGAATCAATGGTAATTGCAATTCCTAAAGGCCCAATTGGCTTTTAGGAAATGTTTTGTACATCTGATTTAGGGGACTGCAAATTGCGATTTCGACCGAGTAGAAATCCCAATTTGCAACCGCTTACGGTCTTTGTACATCTGAAAGGCCCATTTAGCATTTCTTAATGGCCCGAAATAGCAATCCGGACCGTTAAAAAATGCTACATGGCTTTGTACAGCTGGCCCTTAGTGGGCAGGGCACCAGTCTCGTCTCCTGGCAAATACACCACAGCATGTACCCCCTAATGGCTATCATCTCTTCCCCAGGCAGACCCATTCTGTTGTCCCCCCTGTCACGAGCATAAATGGAGGATATATGTGGGCAAATGAAATTAGTGGGGACCCCTCCCCTTCTCCAAACTTGCTGATGCAGCCAGGGGAAAAAATACAAACCGGTAGAACAATGAAAAGTGTTAAAGAACAGAAGGTAGGAAAAGGTGCAAAAGAAATCAAAAGAAGTTGAAAAAATTAGGGTGAAGGTTTAGGAATCAAACATGGATGAGGAGTCAGTAACAGCCAGATGAGGAGGATGTGACAACTTCTGCAGAAGACCACAGATACAAGGCAGCCAATACTAAAAAAAACAACTGTGTAGCGTGATTCACACTAATTCAGAATCATATTTAGAGCGAGAAGCATTTAGGCCCTGATTTATACTTTTTGGTGCAAAACTGCACCAAAAAGTTTTGCACCAAAATGTTTTGCACCAGCTTTCACCATTTCTATGCACCAGATGGGCACCATATTTATGGAATGGTGCAAGCCGGTGCAAAGGGTAGGCTAGTGTAAAAAAAAATGACGTTAGTCGGGTGGAGCTGGCGGTATATGGAAGAAGGGGGGTTTACACCAAAAAATTAAGTTAGGCAGGTTAGCGTAAAAAAAACATTACTCTAACCTGCCTACAGTCATTTTCTGATGCAAAACCATCCATACCACATGACTCCTGTCTTAGAAATGGCCAGCACAGGGGACAAGGATCCCCTGGGAATGGCCATTGCACCCTGGGCCATTTCAGGGCCCCATGGCACTTTATCAAATAAAATAAAATACTTACCTGTTCTTACCTATACTTACGTGGGATGAGGCCTGAGGATGGCACCTGTGGGCTTATTCCATGGTGTTCCACCATGGAAATAGGCCCACAGGTCCCCTAACGCCTGCCCTGACCCAGGTGTTAAAAAGTGGGGCAAAGCAAGCTTTCCACCATTTTTTGACCCCTCCCGTGCACCATTTTGGCACAGGAGTATAAATATGGGGTTAAGGCCATAGAGTCATTTATTGCACGGGAACACTTACCATGCATCTCATTAAGGCAAGGTAGGTTTCTACGTCCCAAAAATTACTTTAACTCCATAAATTTGGCGCTAGACGGGTCTAGCGCCAAAGTATAAATATGGAGTTAGTTTTGCACCAAATTAGAGTTTTAAAAAATGATGCTAATTCAGTGCAAACAGAGTTTAAATATGTTCCTTACTGTTTTCCCTGAAGGCGCATGTTTATTCATAGAGGTGGACGAGCCAAAAAATTAACAGGGAGAGTCGAGCCAGAGCTGTCAAGGGGTCTGACTCTAGGAGGCTGTGCACAGACTGAGCCAAGAAAATGTTTGGCATATAAATGTCACAAAACACCACGTAATAATATGATAAAATTCCTTCAAAATCTCTATAGAGTGATGAAGTGTTTCACCTTATTTTATCAGATTATATCACTGCAATGAGAGGCATTTATTCAAAGTGATAGATTTTAAGCATGAATCTAGAAACATTAATTCTCCCAAACAGTCCTGACAACAATGTCACTAGTAAAGAAAGAGGCAAGTCTATTGACAGGGGTGACATAGTAGTCTAATAAATCAAACACAAGACAAATTATTGGACAGTGGATGAAGTAATGTATTTGTACTACTTAATGTGTTTCATATGTTATAATAAACTGGAGACACAAAATAATAAAATATTTGCCTAGGATCACACAATTAACTCAAGTGGGGAAACAGTGATTGATTCCAGATTTTCTGATTTCATTTTGTACAATTCCTACAAAGCGGGTATATCTTCCTCTCTCCTCCTTTACATCAAAGGTTATTGCTGTGTCTCTATTTTTTGGTGCATGAGGTTAGAGCATGGATGGCAGGCAAAAGTCACTTGAAAGCTTAGCTCATTTTGGACTTAGGAATCCAAAATGACCTAGAGTTGTCCCAGGTATCTGGCTTGAGCCTTCAGTGGTTCAGCCACCTTGATTTATTTGCAGTATTTCTTCACAGTTAATGTTGGTAGTCTTCAGCACCATTTGTGAAGCAAAGGTAAGCCAACTACACACAAACATGAAAACAAAGTTTAGAGTATTTACGGCACAACCAAAAATGTTTTGTGTGATGTAGTTCTGCTAATAAAATGTCCTTTTTAAGTCTGTGTTAACACTGTAGCATTTATAAGCCAGACATATTGGCATTGCCAATGCTTCTTAATGCTATGTGGAGTAAAATCACCAACAAAGTCACAAATTACATATCGATGTCTGTAGTTGCGAAGTTTTTAATGGCATGTTGCAAAGCTTGTGAGCTAAAAGCTTCACATAACCACGGTTATGTAGTGTGCAAAGTTGTCTGGTGCTAACTGTTGTGGCATACAATGCACACATCATACAGAGGTCATACAAAAAGCCATACCAGAGGGACTTTAAAAAAAAAAAACTATATCATGATCCTTGGCAAGTTTCTCAGTTATGCTAGTTTTGATCCATTACGTCACTGAAGAAGTATAATCTAAGAGATAGCTCAATTACTGAGGTCGTCAAACCAAAAGCTTCACATAACCACGGTTATGTTGTGTGCAAAGTTGTCGGGTGCTAACTGTTGTGGCATACAATGCACACATCATACAGAAGTCATACAAAAAGCCATACCAGAGGGACTTTTTTTTTAAAGAAAGCTATATCATGATCTTTGGCAAGTTTCTCAGTTATGCTAGTTTTGATCAATTATGACACTGAAGAAGTATAACCTAAGAGATAGCTACTGAGGTCGTCAAACTTGAGAGATAGCTTTGTTGTCTAAGGCCAGTGATTGTGAGAAAGCTCTGCTGTCTGATGTCGTAGGTTCTAGGCATTGTGTTACAACACTGCTCTCTGAGGTCTGAACCTGTACATTCTGCTGGGCATGATAAATATCTTTGCTGGCTGTTCACAAAGTCTGTAAGTTCTATATGTTATGCCAAATCCTGTACGTTTGGTAACAACTGCACCACAGCTTTGCTGCATAACCCGCTAAGGTCTGTTAAATCTTCCCACTCATCCACCTCCTCCTATTCCTGCCCATCCCTTCCCCATGTCCTCCATCCTTTTCACCCCATCACCTTCTTCTTTTCTTCTCTCGTCTCGTCTCTTTTACTCTGACTCATTCATCTACAACTGAGGTACCTTAATTATTCACCACAACATTAAAAACCGCTCCGTCACAATACACACACTGATTAACCTCACCTAACCTCACCTCATCATTGCAAACAAATACATGTATCTTTACCCTCTACTTTTGAAAATGTGGACCAACTCCTCATGCTATACCCTAAACTTCTGTTCCCACTTGATTTAAAGGTACCATACAATGCATTGTTTCTTTTCATTTATGTTACTTAATATTCCTACTGTATAAAATCCCAATAAAACACTCTTGAAATAAAACAATCTGAGCTAAACTCAGCTATTTGAAATGTAATGCCCTTAGCTCGTGATTACTTGAGGGATAGCTTTTTCAGTCAAATGAAAATACCTGTTAACTCTCTGTAACTCTGATATATATTACTAAGGCCAGAGGGGTCAGTGTAAGCCGTGGGAGAGTTCTGTGTGAGGCCTCTTGTCAGCAACAGCACCATCCATAGTTAACGATCACATTCAAAAGCTCTTGAACTCTTCAATCAAGAAAAAGTACGGACTATGAAACGGATCAGTATATTTTTTACTTTTTTCAATAGAAACACATCTTTGGTGCATCCATTTCATAACTTGTACCTGAGAATCATTATATCCAGGCTCATCAAGACTAGTTGGAAAACTACGAAAAAGGCCTAAGCTGGGAGCCTACGTTTTAGATGCTTTGGAGCGACAGATCTGTAGTGCTTAAGCTGATGTAGTATACATTTTAGTAGTGTCCCTCGTGTCACAAACAGTGGCGACTAGTGACATTTGAAAGTGGTGGAACATAAAAGTTCAGGATGAATGCCCTGTGGTGAGTGAGTGTAGCAACGAGCCCGACTGACATTATGAGGTGTCTGGGTTGTTTTCCCACTGGGAACATTTTGAAAAAAAGAGTGGTCAAATAGTGCATTTTCAAGCAAATTTGATAAAAACAAGAATAATATTAAAGTAATTGTGAAATTGTAGTTATTACATCAATAAATATCATATGATGATGACATAAGTAGCTGCTTATTCATTATAACGAGAAAACTGTAAAATTGTGTATGTGCGTGTCACGGTTCTGCATATCGCTGTTATTTCAGAAAGACTAGCTTTGCTCAGAGCTTACTGTACTTTGAAATGACCAGTCTGTTCATGCATATTTATTTACGGTCTGCTGTAGCGCCTGCATGGCACTGTAAACCATCTCAGAGCACTTTAGGCCTACGGAGAAAGACAAACCCATTGACAATAGACATCATTGGTCGTTAGAATGATGTGCCAAAGCTGTACTTGTGGCAGGGAGCTCGGGGAACGGCCAAAGATGAACCCCAGTGGAGCCCTATAGGTGTGTGGGTGGCAGAATGCAGGAGTGACGTAACCGCTAGTGGAACTGGGATAAAGAAAATATATGTTTGATGTCAGTGGCGGCCCGTCCTTTAGGACGGAGGGGCCACACACCCCCACCTTTTGCCCCCCATGAAGAGTGTCTGTCAGGCTGAACAAAGGTCAGCCTGACAGACACTCTTCATGTTCAGGTCAGGCAGCCAGGAGCAGACATGCGCGGTTTGCGCAGACTTCTGGCTGCCTGAGCTGAACTTTGCTGGGCTGAGGAGATCACAGCTCCTATGGGCATGACCTCCTCTGCCCAGCAAAGGTGCCTCGAGGCCCTCCCCTGGGTGACGAGGAAAGCTCACCCATTGACACTCTCCCTGGGCGCTTCAGTTTAAGTCCTGAAGTGCCCAGGGCGAGTGTCAATCAGTGACACTTCCTCACAGAGTGGGGTGGGGTCAGCAGTCTCACTGACCCCATTCCACTCTTTGACGAGGCTGGGACTGCTGCCTTCCCTCAAGGCAGCAGTCCCAACCCTCCTGGGACCTAGAGGCCGAAGGTAAGTGTGTGTGTGTGTGTGTTTATGTGTGTGATGTTTCAAATTGAATGTTTGGTGCGTGTGTGCATGTTTCAACGGTATGAATGTTGTTAATGGATGTGCGTGCATGCGTGTGTGAAAGAATGAGTTTGTGATGTTTTAAAATGAATGTTTGGTGCGTGCGTGGATGTTTGAATGGTATGAGTGTTGTTAATGGATGTGCGTGGGTGCGTGCGTGTCTGTGTGTGAAAGAATGTGTATGTGTGTGTGCCCCGCCACCCCCCCCCCCCCCCCCTCTGCCCTCCTAAAGCTGCCGGCGGCCACTGTTTGATGTCCATCGGAATCGGTGTGCGAACGCCAAATGGTTAGTCTGCGAAAACCCCTGCCATCCTGCAGACCACCTTTTGTTATGTGCTCGATCAGGGGCCTTTGCCATGCGTCGAATGTCCAGCTCTGCTTGCAGCGCACTCGGGAGACATCCCGCTGTACCCTTCTGACCCGACAACGACCGGCCTTCATTCACTTCCTTGTGCCCATGCGCAGAGCTCAAACCCCCAGAAGGTGACGAAAGGAAACGATTCATCTACCTTCGAAAAATGGTATTTGCTAAGTAACTATTTCCGCCGCCTCTGCAACCTGCAATGATTTGTCTCACATGTTGATTTAGAAGGAAACGCACAATGTACAAAGGCACTCGTTTATTTTCACTTTAGAGAGTGCTACTACGCCACAGCACTTATGTGCAAAGACTCGCCGCATAAATCCGTACACACATCTAAACCAACTAAAAACTACTACTACTACTAACTACTCCAGGCGAATCAAGCAAGACCAATTACCACCAGCCTCACACTTGCCACCAGTGAATTACCACTTAAAGCACACATTCCTACAAATAGACTTAAAAAATTAACGGATCCAAAATTGTCATGATAAACATTTCCCGGACCTTCCGGTGAGAAATAAGCTGCGATTGCTAAAAGAAACAAAACCTAATTTGTTATTAACGAAAACTTGCTGTCATTATAAATAAAACAGCAGAAGATACATATTTGCAAACAAGTTATCATTGTTAAATAACAAGTTGAAAATATCATAGAAGACCTGCAGCAGGATAATGCACCCACCAGACCATCCTGAAGGGATCCCTTAGGTTTAGACTTCAGTAACGAACAGAAGGGATGCAAAACTGAACCCTGAGCGTCTAGATGAATTGCAGCGCCAAGAGGGGCTCAAAACGATTGTCTGGGCTTTGACCTGATGTGGCCTTGGATGTTTGAAATACTAAAACCAAGGTATACGAGCTGTGTCTTACTCACTGAGTCACACTTCCATTTACACACTACACCACGCATGTACGCTTCATTCACTTGAGACCCCCTGTTTCCATCCAACCAGTGACATCAGGTATTCACTGGTGACTTTTGTGATAATTCCCTACAGGGGGAGACACAAGCCTGAAAATTCTGCACACAAAGCAGCACCAAGGCCCAGATTTATACTTTTTGATGCAAACCTGCATTAGCGCAGGTTTGCATCAGAAAGTATAGTGCCGGCTAGCGCCATTCTTGGACGCCAGCCGGGCACCATATTTAAGGAATGGTGCAAGCCAGCGCTAAGGCCCGGTTAGCGTCAAAATAAATGACACTAACCAGGTAGAGGAGGCGTAGGGCAAACTGGAGGTTGTGCAAGAAAGAATGGCGGTAGTCAGGTTAGAGTAAAAAAAATGACACTAACCTGGCTAGTGTCATTTTTTTGATGTACAACCCCCATGGACATGAATCCTGTCTTAGTAAAGACAGGAGTCATGCCCCCCAGCCCAATGGCCTTGCCCAGGGGACATAAGCATGGTCACTGGGCCCAATGCCATGTAGGGGGTACAAGTTAGGCCCCCCATTCACCTTTAAAAAAAAATATCCAAAAACTTACCTGGACTTACCTGGGATGAGTCCCCCATTCTTAGGTGTCCTTCAGGTGTGGGTGGGGGTGTCCCTGGGTGCAGGGAAGGGCACCTGTGGGTTGTTTCCATGGTCTCTGACCATGGAAAATGGCCCACAGGTCCCCTAACGCCTGCCCATACCCAGGCGCTAAATAATGGCGCTTAGCAGGCTTACCGCCATTATTTAAGGCCCTCCTCCTCCCGTGCGTGATTTTTGCATGGGAGGATAAATAAGGCGCAAGGGCTTTAGAGTAATCTTCTGCCCGGGAACGCCTACCTTGCATCTCATTGACGCAAGGTAATATTCCACAGGCAAAAAATGATGTTATAGCCAATATTTTGACGCCAGACTGGTCTAACACCAAATTATAAATATGCACCAGATTTGCGTATTTTTTTCTCGCAAATCAGGTCAAACAGAGTATAAATATGGGCCCAAGATTGCCATTGGGTCATTCAAACAATAAATAAAGTGCTTATATTATGAGCGCTGCAGAAGCGAAATGCTGCAGACATGGGCTTGCTCCGGCCCTTCTCATACATAGTGACATAGGCCCTCATTACGAGGCTGGCGGTCTTATGACTGTCAGCCTCGCAGTGGCGGTCAGGACCGCTGCTGCTGTGGCTGTCCGACCGTCACATTAAGACCCTGGTGGTTAAACTGCCAGAGTACCGCCAGTACCGCCTGGCAGTGGTGGAGATCGCAATCATCCAGGGTGGCGCAGCCTGCAACACGGCCGTGCTGATTACGACCTCATTCTCCGCCAGCCTTATCATGGTGGTTTAACCGGCATAATAAGGCTGGTGAAGAACAGGTGCAGGGAGCCACTGGGGGACCCCTGCACTGCCCATGCAGTTGGCATGGGCAGTGCAGGGGTCCCCCTGCCCAGCACCATTGCAATGCTCACTATCTGCTGTGCAGGCAAGTGAACTTTGCAATGGTGCTGGTGCACCCTGCGACGGCAGCATTGCCGCTGGCTGGATTACAAGCCTTAGACAAAGCTGCCATCTTGTTCCTGCTTGGCTGGTGGGCAGAAACCTTGGTTTCCCCCCACCAGCCCAGCGGCAAACTCAAAATGGGTCCTGCAGGGAGATAGCCAGCGTGGCGGCAACCTCCCCATCTGAAGTTCGGCAGATGGTGCAAGCCATCTACTGAACTCCTAATGAGGCCCATTGTCATCAATAGATAGTTCCCTCTCCTGGACGGCTTAGGGATGCCATTTTCTGGGCCACTGTGTCAACTGTTCACTCAACAAACTCTCATGTCTGCTCTCCGTGACACTCTATGCAGGGTACTATGACTGTTTCAGAGTGTGTCACTTATATCAGCAAAATCTCACACCTGCTCTTCAAGTGTCTCTTGATCCTGGGCACTCTACTCCTGTTCATACAATTTTCCTCAGGGGTCCAGGAGTCTTTCCCGTCTATTTTCAATGACTCAGACTGTCTCTGTGTTTTAGGAATGAAATTCTGTGTGTGTTCCTTGTGGATGCCTTAGTGGTCCCGGCCAGTGTGGTGACAGGGTGACAAGTGCTGGAAGATGCAGGCTGTGCTAAGCTAGCCTCTGAATTCTAACCGCTGTGGGATCTGAGGCAGGCAGCGCGCTATGCATGTATGAAAGGTTGTGTATCAATTAACCAATCCTCCGGACGACGCAATTGACTCACCATCCGATCTGTCAGAAGAACACTTGTGACTCCAGGCGTGCATGGAACCAGCTCTGCCCTGCAGTCCAACCCCACGACTCCTCGTGAACCAATCTAAACACTGCTCTCCTGCTGTTTGTTAATATCAATAGTAGGAGAGCAGCGAGAGGAGTGGCTTGGGCAAGCGCAGCCAGAGCTCCTTAGGAGACTTGGGGGCTGTGGCTTTGATCCCCAGAGCTCTTACATTGCACACGTAGGTGAGGGTTCAAGTGTGCATGTCAGGCTGTTCAGAGCAAGGTATCCATTGAACCTGACAAGCGCACTTCACCCCAAGGAGGCCGGCAGCTGAACTGTCAATTTATTGCCTATCCCTACCCTCGCAAACTTTGCCAGGGACATGCCATGGACATGCAGCGCACAGTGGCTAAAAAAATGGAATCAAAAGTAAGGTAAAGATTTAGTATGGGGCAGTCTGCCGCCCGGAGGCAACAAAATAAACAGGGGGGCAACATCCCCACACACCAATAAAGAAACTGCTAAAAAATCATCAAAATTATGACAGTTTTTGCTGTATGTTGATGTAGGAGGCTGGACTGGCTTGTAGTGAGTACCAAGGGGTAGTTGCACCTTGCACCAGGCCCAGTTATCCCTTATTAGTGTATAGGGTGTCTAGCAGCTTAGGCTGATAGATAATGGTAGCTTAGCAGAGCAGCTTAGGCTGAACTAGGAGACGTGTGAAGCTACTACAGTACCACTTAGTGTCATATGCACAATATCATAAGAAAACACAATACACAGTTATACTAAAAATAAAGGTACTTTATTTTTATGACAATATGCCAAAGTATCTTAGAGTGTACCCTCAGTGAGAGGATAGGAAATATACACAAGATATATATACACAATAGCAAAAATATGCAGTATAGTCTTAGAAAACAGTGCAAACAATGTATAGTTACAATAGGATGCAATGGGGAAACATAGGGATAGGGGCAACACAAACCATATACTCCAAAAGTGGAATGTGAACCACGAATGGACCCCAAACCTATGTGACCTTGTAGAGGGTCGCTGGGACTATTAGAAAATAGTGAGAGTTAGAAAAATAACCCTCCCCAAGACCCTGAAAAGTGAGTGCAAAGTGCACTAAAGTTCCCCTAAGGACAAAATAGTTGTGTTAGAGGGAAAATGCAAGGAAAACACAAATCAGCAATGCAACAACGATGGATTCCTGACTGAGGGTACCTGTGGAACAAGGGGACCAAGTCCAAAAGTCACAAGCAGCTCGGAGATGGGCAGATGCCCAAGAAATGCCAGCGGTTGGTGCAAAGAAGCTCTTACTAGGCTGAAGAACTGTGAATACTGCAGGAACGACAAGGGCTAGAGACTTCCCCTTTGGAGGATGGATCCCCCGCGCCTTGGAGAGTCGTGCAGAAGTGTTTTCCCGCCGGATGGACGCCAACAAGCCTTGCTACACGCAAATCGTGCGTTTGGCGTTTTTGGACGCTGCTGGGGCCCAGGAGGGACCAGGAGGTCGCAAATTGGACCTGCAGAGAGAGGGGACGTCGAGCAAGACAAAGAGCCCTCACTGAAGCAGGTAGCACCCGGAGAAGTGCCAGAAACAGGCACTACGAGGATGCGTGAAACGGTGCTCGCCGAAGTTGCACAAAGGAGTCCCACGTCGCCGGAGACCAACTTAGAAAGTCGTGCAATGCAGGTTAGAGTGCCGTGGACCCAGGCTTGGCTGTGCACGAAGGATTTCCGCCGGAAGTGCACAGGGGCCGGAGTAGCTTGCAAAGTCGCGGTTCCCAGCAATGCAGCCCAGCGAGGTGAGGCAAGGACTTACCTCCACCAAACTTGGGCTGAAGAGTCACTGGACTGTGGGGGTCACTTGGACGGTGTCGCTGGATTCGAGGGACCTCGCTCGTCGTGCTGAGAGGAGACCCAAGGGACCGGTAATGCAGCTTTTTGGTGCCTGCGGTTGCAGGGGGAAGATTCCGTCGACCCACGGGAGATTTCTTCGGAGCTTCTGGTGCAGAGAGGAGGCAGACTACCCCCACAGCATGCACAAGCAGGAAAACAGTCGAGAAGGCGGCAGGATCAGCGTTACAGAGTTGCAGTAGTCGTCTTTGCTACTATGTTGCAGGTTTGCAGGCTTCCAGCGCGGTCAGCGGTCGATTCCTTATCAGAAGGTGAAGAGGGAGATGCAGAGGAACTCGGCTGAGCTCATGCATTCGTTATCTAAAGTTTCCCCAGAGACAGAGACCCTAAATAGCCAGAAAAGAGGGTTTGGCTACCTAGGAGAGGGGAAAGGCTACTAACACCTGAAGGAGCCTATCAGCAGGAGTCTCTGACGTCACCTGGTGGCACTGGCCACTCAGAGCAGTCCAGTGTGCCAGCAGCACCTCTGTTTCCAAGATGGCAGAGGTCTGGAGCACACTGGAGGAGCTCTGGACACCTCCCAGGGGAGGTGCAGGTCAGGGGAGTGGTCACTCCCCTTTCCTTTGTCCAGTTTCGCGCCAGAGCAGGGGCTAAGGGGTCCCTGAACCGGTGTAGACTGGCTTATGCAGAATTGGGCACATCTGTGCCCAACAAAGCATTTCCAGAGGCTGTGGGAGGCTACTCCTCCCCTGCCTTCACACCATTTTCCAAAGGGAGAGGGCGTCACACCCTCTCTCAGAGGAAGTTCTTTGTTCTGCCATCCTGGGCCAGGCCTGGCTGGACCCCAGGAGGGCAGCTGCCTGTCTGAGGGGTTGGCAGCAGCAGCAGCTGCAGAGAAACCCCAGGAAGGGCAGTCTGGCAGTACCAGGGTCTGTGCTACAGACCACTGGGATCATGGAATTGTACCAACAATGCCAGGATGGCATAGAGGGGGCAATTCCATGATCATAGACATGTTACATGGCCATATTCGGAGTTACCATGGTGAAGCTACATATAGGTAGTGACCTATATGTAGTGCACGCGTGTAATGGTGTCCCCGCACTCACAAAGTTCAGTGAATTGGCTCTGAACAATGTGGGGGCACCTTGGCTAGTGCCAGGGTGCCCTCACACTAAGTAACTTTGCACCTAACCTTTACCAGGTAAAGGTTAGACATATAGGTGACTTATAAGTTACTTAAGTGCAGTGTAAAATGGCTGTGAAATAACGTGGACGTTATTTCACTCAGGCTGCAGTGGCAGGCCTGTGTAAGAATTGTCAGAGCTCCCTATGGGTGGCAAAAGAAATGCTGCAGCCCATAGGGATCTCCTGGAACCCCAATACCCTGGGTACCTCAGTACCATATACTAGGGAATTATAAGGGTGTTCCAGTAAGCCAATGTAAATTGGTAAAAATGGTCACTAGCCTGTCAGTGACAATTTGGAAAGAAATGAGAGAGCATAACCACTGAGGTTCTGATTAGCAGACCCTCAGTGAGACAGTTAGTCACTACACAGGTAACACATTCAGGCACACTTATGAGCACTGGGGCCCTGGGTTACCAGGGTCCCAGTGACACATCCAACTAAAACAACATATATACAGTAAAAAATGGGGGTAACATGCCAGGCAAGATGGTACTTTCCTACAGTTGATTAAAGCACTAATGGTTTGAATGTAGAAGCATCACTGACACGCTATTTAAATGTGCATGCATTTACAATGTAGAGTTAGACATAGGTGGTATTTGAATTAAATCAAATTTTAGAAGGACTAAACTGATTTAATGATGTAATTTAGGTTCTAGACTAATTGAAAGTATTGAAACAATATTGAATTTTTTATAATTAATTAATTAAATATGCGTGCAAACATGAAAAGAAATGTATTTCTCTGCTATATCAAATGAAATACATTAACAAAGTTTTCCCCACTTAAAGTGAATGGACTACACATATTTATGAAGTACTACTACACATATTTATGAAGTACTACTAATGCTGAATTCATACGTTTGCATATTACGAGTTTTACTTAAATGTATTAATTGAATGCATTGCTGTAATTCTCTTGTGTTAGCCTAAGTGAGGCCTATTAATTTAGTATTTTGTGACTGTGCAGAAAATGCTGATTCATTCTTTAACGTGAGCTTTCTTTTAGACTTCGCTCCTGTGAGAAGACAAGATTTTGGTAATTGGGCCTATTGTTTACACCTAGAGAGACAGTGTACTTGTGTCCTTGAAATTGGAATATTATGAACAAATGTACTAACAAACTGTACACATGTTTCAACATCGTGTGGAGCTACATGGATGAAAGATGTTCCCATGACAGACTTGGGAAAAGATGTAGCTGTTGCAGTTTGAAGTCATGTGATCAATTTCTATCGGATGATGCCCCTTCAACGTGAATTGGACTATATATACCTTTGGCAAACAGAACACTTTATGAACTTTAATATATTGATGACCAGTTGGACTTTGGACAGATCTTCAGATTCTCCAGACACCTGCTATTGAAGAACCCTGAATGCTGTGCCCCTTGAAGCGGTATCTTCCTCTCTTTCTTTGCCCCTTTGAAATGCCCCTTTGAGACTTGGAACCTGTTCTTCCAATACCTCTCAGAAGACTCTTGATTGAGCTTATGACTTGCTGACGCTTTCCCTTTTTACCTATTTTTTTGTCCATCTCAGCTACTAACTTGCAGTCTAAGGTTATCTTTTTCCAAATTATTTTTGCCCCTTTTGTGTTTTTTGTCTTTTGCCTGCATGTGTTGAGCCCTACACAGGTTTTTACCTGATTTGTCCAGATATAGGGTTTCCAAGTGCCCAGCTAAAATTATGACTCTGCCAAACCGAATTGATCAATGATTGCTAATCCTGGGTAATGCTTAATTTCTGTATCACAGATATTTCTTTTGATGATATATATTGTCATTCTTGAATGCTTAGGGCCTTATTGTGAGGGAGGCGGTCCGAAGACCGCCAGCCTTGCAGTGGTGGTTGAACTGCCACATTACGAGGTTGGCGTGCAGACCCGCCAACCTACTGCCATCCCCGCCAGGAACAGTGATCTCGACGGGCTGATAACGGTCCTGGTTGTAATCAGCTGGGGCCGCACTGAACTCAGACCACCATGAAAAGTTTGGCAGAGAACAAGTGCAGGGTGCCACAGGGGCCCCCCTGCCCTGCCTATGGCATGAGCAGAGCAGGGGTACCCCTGCCCAGCACCCTCAAAATGTGCACTGGCTGCTGTGCAGACAATGCGCATTTTGAGGGTGCTCGTGCCCCTTGCGTGTCGCAGCATTGCTGCCGGCTTCGTTATGAGCTGGTGACAATGCTGCTTCACCTTTCCCACTGGGCTGACCAGTGAAAACCTTGGTTTCCGCCAGTCAGCCCATTAGGAAAGTCGTAATGGGGCCAGTGGCAAGGTCGCCTGCACGGCAGCATCCTCCCTGTGGGGAGTTTGGCGAATGGATATTTCTGTCCACCAAACTCATAATCAGCCACTTAGTTTTGTTAAAGTTAGTTAATCTGAAACTGTTTCATCGCCTTGGACAACCCTTGGTGATTGTGAATCTTTATAACTTGGTCGTGCGAATTGTCTACATGACTTTGAGCTTGAGTTTGTAATACATCACTTAACTCTATTCCTAACTGAGTTTTCCTTCCATGGCCACATTGGTCATGGTATGTAAATAATTGGATTTGTATTTAAACTGTTAGTGGTTCTACCACACCCTATGCTGGGTCCACAGATTAATTTACCTCGAAGGGCATTGATTCCTGTGAAGGAAGAAAATGCTCCATCATGGTCAGCAGTTTTTTCCACAGGTAAAAATGTTAGTGACATCTATCATGCTGAAGACATTATTAAGAATGGTTATCTCAGCTGACAAGTCAGTAGCACAGGGCATATTCCTGATCTGATACTGACAGAGAGGTCTGTAAATTTAGGGGCATATTTACCAATCTTTGACACAGCCCAACACAGACATCCACCTTGCTGTGCTGCATGAAAGGAAAAGGGCAGGAATGAGCCATATTTAACAATAAATGGAGCATTCCTGTCATTTCCTAGAGCTGGCACACTTTTGGCTTCCTAGCGCCAACACAGGCATCTATGCCTCATGTTGAAAGGGTGCCTGCATTGTAGGCAGGATTGTTTTTGTGCAGGAAGGCCACAGTGCAGCACATACTTAATCCTTAAAGGCATTTTCCTCTTTCTATGTGTGCTCCAGAATGCAGCACACGTAGAAAGATGAAAAACAAGGAGAAATAAAGGTATTTCTCTATGTTATGCTTCTCCTGGGGAGGCGTACAATTCTCTCTATTCCCAGGTCAACCAGTGTTGGTAAATCTGGAATGTGTCAGAATCCATGGGTGCATTGTCATCCCAATCCATTAGGCTCCCTATCTTGACAAAATTAATCAGAATGAAAATAGATGTACATTTATGCTATTTCATAAGGGATGTTGTGGATGTTTTAGAGGCATGATCTGGGTCAAGGAAGAAGAATGGATGTGTAGGTTATGTGGAACAAGACTAGAGTCAGACTGTAATAACACAGTACAAGTGCATGGAGTACTGGAAGAATACCATTACATTTAAGATAAATTGATAGATAAGAAAATATAGACAGAAGAGATGACAGAGACAATCAGGGATAGATGTATATGGCTATAATGAAAAAAAAGGAAATAAGGGAAAGAATGTGAAAAAAGACCTAATTAAATCAAACAAAAACAATTGAACATTATTAATGATCATAAATTAATACATAATTAATTTATAGAATGAAACATCCAAAACGTTTTCTACCCCATGGCCCCAATAACATGCTATCAAAAGTCATCCACCGACACTACCTCATTCTGCTGGATTTTTCAGCATCTAAAAACTCAATGCACACTAGGTTTACGTTTCTCAAAACAGCACAGTTTGCCAGGATTCTGAAGAGTACAAATATCACCTAATCCATTCCGAGCATTTAAATGAACACCAGTGCCATAGCTATCCTTTAGTACAGATACATCCCTTCCATAACTAAATCATCATGGCATAACATTTTCAATTTGCTCCACTTGAAAATCTACATTTAATTCTGTTCAACAAATAAATTCTTCTTTGGAAACAGTACTGCTTAAGTCACATGGGAATTACATTTTAACATTACCATTTGTTTGATGTCAAGCTTTAAGCTGTAACCAAGGGCCAGATGTATGAAAGGCTTTTTCCGGTCGGAAACGTCCCATGGGGGTATTTGCGACCGGTAAAAGACTTTTCCCTATGTAACAATACTATTCTGCGAGTTGGTAACCTATTACCGACTTGCAGAATAGGTTTGCGAGCCTCTATTAGGAAGGGGCGTGCCAAGGGTGTCGCAGGTGGATGTAAGATTGTTTTGCGACCGTGTATACAGTCGCAAAACAATTGCAGTTACCACCAACTTCAAGTTGGTGGTAACCCATTCGCAAATGGGAAGGGGTACCACGGGACCCCTTCCCCTTCGTGAATGGAAGCAAAAATATTTTTTCAGAGCAGGTAGTGGTCCCAGAGACCACTGCCTACTCCGAAAAAATGACAAGAAAACCTTTGAGGAAAACAGGCTGCATTTAAAAAAAAAAAATGCTTTATTTAAAAAACAGTCACAGACATGGTGGTCTGCTGTTCCCAGCAGGCCACCATCCCTGTGAGTGCGGCCATTCCCAATAGGGTCGCAAATTGCGACCTACCTCATGAATATTGATGCAGTAGGTCACTTGCAACCCCACTGGGAATCAAAAACAGTGTAAAACACACTGTTATACATCCCAGTTTGTGATTTCCTAATAGCGAATTGGTAAGATCCGTTATTAGGAAATCGCAAAGTCAAAACTACATACATCTGGCCATAGGTCATCTAATCTATGTAATCATAGGATGTTCGATAAGGCACAGGCATTATTAAAAAAAAATTGTAATTGAATTTTCAAGCATAGACATGCAACGTAACATACAGATAACAATTTCAAGAGGCATGTTGTCAAGCTGTCATCATAGTCTGTTCCAATACAAGTTTAACTGGGCTGCACTAATTAGTGCAGGAGTAAACATAGTCCCAACAGACATATCAATTCCCACATGGTCTGATATCGCTGCTTCCCATGAGTCAAGTATAAAGTCCTCCTCCTCTGCCATTTCTGATGGGCCCCAGATATTTTCAAATTCCTGAGTGCATCCTCTAACCTGATACAACAGTCTTTTGGACCTCCTGCACCAACCCATGTTGCTCTCTATTCCTTTATAGATGGCAGACTTGCTGACCTCCAATGTTCTATGAATTCCTTCAAGCCACCATTAAAACCATATTACTAAAGAGATGGGAGTAGTAGTCAAGGGATTGATCTCCCCAGTACCTAGGGACCCCAACTGTGGGGTAAGTGTCACCAGATAGTCCAGTACAGCAGAGAATCTTTGACCTATTTTACAAGAATATTCCTGGGCTATATACTGGTACTCTATACTCTAGGGGAGATTCATCCGCCACTTCGGGCAGGCAGGCCCCATAACGTCATAGTATATGTTGCATTTGCTGATAACTCAGGAATTGGCTCCCATTAGTTCCTATTCCACTTGTAGATCCAAAAATTGAACCACCTTCCCATCTCGTCAGATGTCTCCTAGTTTGAAGGTACCCAGTACGTCCCATTTTGAATAGTCTTCTCTCTCATGCAGGCTGATGAGCTGGTCTGAGCCCCATAGGGGAGTCTTCAATGTCAGTTTGTCACTCCAGTCCTAGGCCTTGGTTGCACGCCTCCAAACCTTCAAACAGAGGGCCCAGTCATTAATTATAAATAACTGAATAGCCAGTAGTATAGTCAGAGGTTCCAAAGTGAAATCTTACCTCCCACCCACCCCTAGTAGATAATCTAGTCAAAGTAGCCAAGGCGATCCTGGGCATCCCCCCACTCCAGAACAATGTGGGTGTCACTCCATCCACAGCGCAGAAGAAGGTTTTCCGCACCTCAAAGGAGTATTTTGCAGCAGATAAATTATCTTATAGAAAATTGCCCAAGGGACAAGCATTTCTGGCAGACGAAGTGAAATTTCAGATGGAGTCTTCATGTCTCGTACAATTTCAAAAATTCTTCAAGACTTGTAAAACAGGTCACTTTGATTCTGACTTTGGTATGTGATCATATTAGCCAATGTGGGTTTTGTCTTCATTTCTCGTACAGTTTTGGCAATGCTTCATCACTTGCAATGCAGGTTCCTTTGATCTAGCTTTGGTATGTGGTCATATAAGTAAATGTGTGTATTTTCCTCAAGTCCAAGTCTCCAGCTAGGACCTTTCTCATTTTATGCATCTTAGTGCAATAGCATAAAACAGGAAAAAGGGTCTTAGGGGGTTATTACAACTTTGGAGGAGGTGTTAATCCGTCCCAAAAGAGGCGGTAAAGTGACGGATATACCACTAGCCGTATTACGAGTCCATTATATCCTATGGAACTCGTAATACAGCTGGTGGTATATCCGTCACATTTCGGACGAATTAACACCTCCTCCAAAGTTGTAATAACCCCCTTACTTTCTCGGAAAGCCCGGTAAGTTGGCCGCAGCTTTTCTGCAAGGGTAAACGTGAAACGAGCTCAAGTGTCGTAAACATGTCATTAGTGTAGGTAAAAGAATTGCATAAAACACTTCATTTTAGGAAGTACCTTTTTTCGTCCATAGCAAAAACTTTATGCAGTATGGAAACACATTTGGTGTTCTTAACAGGGTTCGTTAAACTAACATGCTATGAATGCATATTATTACATAACAACAATGCAAGCATACACCATGCATGTGGTTTAAATAAAAAAAAAAACATGCTTGTTAAAGATGTATGTAGTTTACCAACCCTACCTAACATAAACAATATTTTCTTAAATAACTGCTCTAGGTGATATGTACTTTATTCTATCAGCCAAATATATATACAATTAGTATGGTTCAATTCATAACAAGTAATTTGGTGTTAAGTTACATTCTTTAATATATACAATGGAAGCAATGTGAGCTTCCAAGTCACAGGTTTTTCTCTAGTCTTGTTTATTATTTGCCATTAAATTCAGATGTAAATTCAAATGTTTTTGTTATGCAGTAAATGCATAACTCTGTACATCCTCTACTCTTAGTCGGCTGTCTATTCTGTAGCATTTTGAGCACTTAAGTATTATTGTTGTTCCAACTTTTTAACTCATTCAAACAAAACATTATTTTTTATTTACTTTTACTGCAAAATTGCTTAGAAGTTTTTTTTAGCATGCTATTTTAAACAACACAATATCTTTCATATCTTCTTTGATATAACTTTCAGAAAGGTACAGCTTAAATATTTTTTTACATTCCTTGTGGTGCTTTAAGAATGTCTTGAATAGCTTACAGGAGTGATGACACTTCTGTCTTTGTCTCATTTTCTTTTATCTACTCTTTAATCACAACAGCTCTAACACTAAACAAACATTTTTAAAAGTTCATTGCCGTCTGTTCATATGTCATCGACCACCGCTTTCTGACACCCGAGACTGAAAGTCTATCCTGATTAATATGTAGGACATCAGTGGCATGTTTGTACCCCGTGCTATGTCTCTCTTTTTTCTACTGAGCATACTCTACCTCTCACATGTGATGGACTTCACCTGTGATCCGACAAACATTGCCCTCACAATCTGAATCCTCCAGAGTACAATCATTTTCATTCAGAATTTTCAAATGCACCACTCTTGATTAGCTCTGGACTACTGATATCTCATTAAATGTAATGACAAAAGCTTGCATTCTGCAATTAAGAAGGTTTACCATACATTTAAGAAATACGTTACTCAGCAATGGATGCAATGTGATAAAACATCCACATATTCAGCATGAATTGTAGATCTAAAATGCATTCTAAATCATTTAAAAAATGCCATGCGTGAATTAAATTCTTAAATAGCACAATTCATTTACTATCTCAGTATCACACAATAAGCTGTTGGCCATATCGTGATAGATGTAAATAATTAATTTAACCCTGAAGACATTATTCTAATTCACCTTCCTTCTTGGAGTCATGACACAAAATTCCAGTTTTAGAGGTTATACTAATCAACGGGTAAATCAAAATTTGGTAAAGAGACCAAGTGATAATGACCTGTCTGTTTCTTTTATTGTGCAAACTAACTAACTCCAAACTAAAAGCACTGCTCATCACGTCTGTCCAAATAGAACCCTTCCTCCAAGAATAGGCCAACCTCACCCCCCCTTGAGCCAACTCAATAAATAATGGCCTTTCAGTCATTCAAACAAATGATGTGTTCTTGTCGATTACAGTTGGATTCAAAGTAATCTTAATAGTTTCTCAGAGGATCTTTCCCTGTGGCCAGTGTAAGTTCCCTTTGCATTTCACTGGGAGCACAACTTGAATCCAGTGCCTGTATCAGATTAGCACATTAAAGCTTGGTTTTGTTATTGAAACATAATTTTATTCTGCGTTATCCAACAATTACACTTTCAGATCCCTGTTAGCAAACATCACACATTCATTGCTGTCGTATAAGAAACCTTCCTTCTCAGCTGCTGCAAGTTTATTCAAGTTGCCTTGGAGATACAAGTTACTCCGGAGGAAAGATTTCTATTTAACTCCTAGCTTTTCACCTTATCAATACATTAGCCCCTTCTCAAGCTTCCTCTTCCAATTAGAACATATTTTAAAATGCATCTTTATTAATAAGGAAGACTGCAGAGAATGCATCATTCCATTGTGCCAAACGTATGTTTTACTACTACACGTACTACAATAATCTGTTTCAGAATCTCCTCTACAATGCATGCTCCATTTGGCCTATTTGATTTAAGCCCAATTCATAGATAAGTGCATCTGCTGCAAAGTGGCACGATAGGAAAAACTAACTTATTTCTAAAAATGGTCCATGCCGTGTGCTGTATAAACAAGAATGTGCCACATTAGGCCCTCAGGCTCGGGTTCATATTTTCCAGTTAAGGTGACTTTCCGTTTGAGGACTCTTTTCTGGAATGGTTCTGGATTTTTCAGGAGCTGTTTCTGTATCTTTCTGGTGTTTACTTCTACAGTCCTAAATAAGTCGTTCGGTTTATCCGATTTATTTCTTCCACAGCAACGTGGGCTAATACACACAGATTTGGAATGACAGCGTAGTAGCACAGCTCGACCTTATTATATTTTCAAACATAGCACCAGTCCTAACGCTACAATTTGCTTTACACTGAATATCCTCTAGAGGTATTACTACTGGTAGCCAACATTAGTATGAATTAGTGACATTACTCAATGATGGTTTTAATTAACGCAGTTGATGAAGATGGCTGCTGTTTAATAGTTGCAAAGAATAATGTTTTTCTAAGTTATTCTTTCAGGTTTTAATTCTTATTTGAACTCTACAGTAAGTTATAAATCAGGACATGATGGTCCCAACACTTCGCCACAGCAGTGGCACACCTTTCCAGAGAGGATGAACACTTCTCTTCAGGACTATCACACTTTAAATGGTTCACTTCTAACACCTCCGTGCAGGGCACTGAAAGGTACTTGCTGCATACACCAGTTCCCCATTTCAGCCCTTGGAATGATCAGACACACATTGGACAAATCGTTTCGAAACCAAACTGCATGTTTTAATATGTAATTATACTCTAGCCGCAGCAAGGTCGCTCTATTGAGAGATTTAACTCCTCTCCAGATAAACGAACACCAGGCTTGTATAAGCTCTTGTAGAGAGCCATAAGGATGTCAAGTATTTCCGTTTGAGAATATACAATTTCTGCAGTTGACCCTGCCACCTGTGTGATAGGAGACCCCCTACCCTTGGATCAGACTAGCCACACTACTTCTGACCCATTCAGTCACACTCGGCTTGTGCAGTAGTTGGGTAGTCTCGCCTACTTATGGAGTAAAGATTTTTCAAACACTTCTGAATGACTTTCCCATGCTTATCTAAGGGCAGGTTGAGTCTCAGAGCACCTTGGAATCTCATTTTCCAGATGCTGAATATCATCTCGTATGGAAGTCAGTTCAGGTCAGAGATAGCGGTCAACAACCACTGCCTGGCTAAGACAGTACCTCCTGCCAACTACCTTAAATGCATCCTACTCAACGTTGGGTTGGGAGTCGGTATGTACATTTGTATCAAAGTAATCTGTTATCAGAAACCCAAGGGGGTTTCGAAAGGTGGGTTCATAGAGGTGGCTAGGTGAGAGTCTCCAAGTGAGGATGGATACAATGCACCTGCAAAAAAATAAAATTCCATCTTGAGCGGGTTAGGATCCCATAACGTGCAGCCCAGATACTCGGACCAGGTGACCCTGGCATGTGCAACCTTATCGAGCTGCACATGCAGGTCATGCACTGGGAAATAGAAGGAAAATTCCCTCCGATCCGGGTTTCGATCCCACCATATGTCTGTGAATGTACAGTAGTCCAACCAGCCCAACTGTGTACCAACCTTATCACAGGAGTTTCTGTCATCGAGGGAACAGATCTGTTGAGGTATGTGTCCTCCCCACAGGTATATTCTCCCTTCAAGACGACTGGGAAGTCTGGATTATGCAAGACGATTCAAGAGAGGGGAGTTAGGAAAATAGATGCTTCCAATGGGCAGATGGCTCCCTTTAAGCCTCCCCAACAGGAGAACATAACCTCCCTCATCATCTATGAATGTCTTCTCTACATCTTGAGGATCCCCTGTTGGACCAAAATCAGTGCCCCACTAGAGAACGCTGAGTACCCTGTCGCATGCATCTGGACCCCCTAGAGTCTCCTTGCAATTTGGGTATCTGTGCCCCATCAAGTGTGTCTACTGAAGGAGAGCTATATCCACGCCTCTGCAGTTTGGGCAAGCTAAGATTTTATACTGTTTGCCAATGGAGCCCAGCCCTCTGATATTCCAAGTCAAAAGAGAGTATCACATTAGGGGCTCCATTGCAGGTGAAGTACAGTGTTCCCCCCACCCTATGCACTCCCCACTTCCACCTCCCCCCCACATCCCCATCCTCCTCCGAACCCTGAGGACCACTGCAGAGCATGTACCTTCCAAAACTGGATAATAACATTATAACAGTCCCAAACTCCCTCTCCCCAGACCAGAGTAGCAACAGTCCCCCAGACAGAACAAAGAGTCAAACTAAGCTGTAGAAACCAAACCCACAATGCCAGAGAGCTGTACCTATGTAACCATGTTGGGTACCTCTGTTTTCTTCAGTAGACCCACGATGATTCTAATGTTATTGCAACAGCTACGTCCCTCAGCAGCTTCTGCCCATCTATCCAATAGGTCTACCGAATGAAGTAAAGCAGCCACCATCTCCTGAAGCCCTCGAGCTGTAGGCTCCACTTCCTCAAGTGCTTCTGAGCTCCATTTCACCCTGTCAGCCAACTTGCAATGGTCATCTCAAAGTACCCCTCACTTAATAGAGACCTTGTCACTTCTGCTTTTTAGCACTTTGCAAGAGGAATTCACAGTGTTCAGGATCAAATCCAGGTTGCAAGGAAGGGCAGGTATCTGACATGTGACCTCTACCTGAGGGTCATTATCAGTCCCACGGAGATCCCCTGTGTTGCCGCCTCTGATATGCTCTTTCTGCAGCCCATAATGTCCAGTCAATTTTCCATCCAGCACAACTGTCCTAACACTCAATTCAGGGGGAAAACCTACGCAATAGCACCACCACTGCTTTGCAATGGGGCGGGTGGGGTCAATGAGTGATCACCAGTCCTACGGGGCACAGCCACATGTACTTTGGATCATCCAGTCGCCATCTCCCACCGGATGTAAAGATATAAGTGCAGATTACGCAGGTACCATCAGATCTCTGGATGCCCAACGACATCCACGGGTTGCTATGGTGTTCCAGAGCCATGTGGATCTCCCCCAACACACCTCGTTCTTCATCCCCAGGATGTGGGCATTCCACTCCCAGCTGCCTTCCCCCTCAAGTCCCGGTTGTTTCAGCAACAAGGGGTACAAAGTCGCCAAGCTGTGTGATTGCCTGCTAGCAACAGTCACAACCGGGCGAGGGAAGAGGGTGCTGATCAGCAGGCAAAAGGAAAATGTCCCAGCACTGCAGTTCAGTTGGACCTGTCACATCCACTTCAATTGTCTTCTTGCAGCACGGCATGGCCCACTCCAGTGCTTCCAATCTACCTGGAGGCCAGATCGGTCATTCCAGGGGGAATGCAAGGCTGGCTGCACAGGCTTCTGGGGAGCAGCAGGTCTCCATGCTGAGGTGCCAGCCGCACTAGCGTGGCCTTTGCCTGGGCGGAACATACCAGCCAAGCTGCTCCAACCCCCAATCCTCCTCCCCCTCTTTCCCTAGATTTCATCATAGTGATCTACTCCCTACAGAAAGGTACAGAGAAAAGGAAAAATACATTTAAAAATAAATTGTGAAAGTATTTTTATGTTAAATATTATGTAACTTAATTTTACATATTCATCTGAAATGTACACCAACAATAAAAAACTGTTACAACACTATTGGGTTAATTTTGAATTAAATATTTAATTAATTTAGATCTATTCAGTGAAATAAAAATATTTTTATGAAATCTAAATTAAGAAAATTACAACCTATAGTAAAGAAATATATATTTTTATTACATATTAATAATTACTAAAAAGTGATTGTAGAATAATTAACAGTAATCTAATTTATTTTAATACACATTAATGCTACATTAATTTTTAAAATAAAAATGTTTATTACACTATTTTATATTTTAAAATTAAGTAACAAATGTGTGTTTTAGTTTTAAATAATTGAGTGTTTTGAATAGAATTAATTAAAAGTAATCTACTTTTATTTTAATACAAAATAATGCTACCCTAATTTAATTATTTTAAAATAAAGTAATACATGAGTTTTATTCTTATATAACTTTTTACATTGAATTAAGTATGTTTGCATTTTTGCAAGAATTTGTATTGATTTATAATGAAAGTAACACGTGTTTTATTCTCATATAACTTTTTACATTGAATTAAGTATGTTTATATTTTTGCAAGAATTTTTATTGATTTATAATAAAAGTTAGACCACATCAGTTAGTACAATGCCACTGCATTTGTGGGGCATGGAGGAATGAAGTATAAATTTACACATCCTGAGAAAAGATATATAGTCCAAACCCTACTTCCCTACCAGCAATATCTCAAAAACATGTACATTAATACCCAGCTGGAGCAACACATGGCACAAGAAATAAAGAATCATATTTAAGATATCAGCAGTGTGGCTTTCTCAGTGGACTGCATGAGGGGTGTCACCAAATCTACCTCTGCATGTATGCCTTCTACGGGTCCCAGTGTTTCGTTTGTTTATGAAGGCACCACCTAGCTTCATAGACCTCCTGCTCCAAAAGGGCACAAAGATCCATCTCGCTTTGTCATTCTTGCATCTTTCCAGAGCCATCTATGGGCTATATCTCTTTTAGCTATAATGTAGCCAACACAAAGTAGCGTATAGCCAAATTTAGGCTCACTGTACTCGTCCAAAATACCTAAAAATGCCCCTTTAGGGTTGAGTTGGACCGGCCTCTCAATTACAGCACTTTAAAGCTTCCTCCACCTTATTCCAGTACCTCCTAACAATAGCAAAACTCTAGTTCATGTGTAAGAATGTTCCTTTCTCCTCAAGACATCCGATACAACTTGGCGTTAATCTACTACCCATTTTCCAAAGTCCTTCTGGCGTGAAGTAGGCCCTATGGAGATAACTGATTTGAATTAGGTGGAAGCAGGCAGATACCACCAAAACTCGGTAGGCTATATGTGCTCCCGCCACTCATCATCTATGGTCCTTAAGTCTTCTTGCACTTGGCCTGCAGTGATTCCATGGGGTCTCCATGGCATCAAAGGTATTAACTATCAAGGAACAGAAGAGCCGATATATCCTTTTGGCCCCCAGGGGTTCCAGTGTTAACTTAAACTCCAAGAGGCTAAATCTGGGAAGGGCCGCTGGGTACATTCTCAAGGGTTCAAGAATGCTCCAGAGTTGTAAGTATTTGTAAAAGTGTGAAGTGTATAGTGCATAAACCCCTTTGAGGTTGTTGTATTACCTCATAGATGATCCTAACCATACATCTCCCAGCTTGGACAACCCTATGCC
The DNA here is from genome assembly GCF_031143425.1 of Pleurodeles waltl. Classification (NCBI taxonomy): domain Eukaryota; kingdom Metazoa; phylum Chordata; class Amphibia; order Caudata; family Salamandridae; genus Pleurodeles; species Pleurodeles waltl. The sequence continues at coordinate 585,238,108 of NC_090439.1, read as the reverse complement.
ATCCTATCCCTGAAATCACATGCCCTGCCAGCACTAGCCACCCAATCCCCAGTCCAGATAGGTGTCTCTTGTGTTTTATACCAGTGGATGTGGCATAGGGCACTTTTCCAAGCTTGCAATGTCACCTGCACAGTTTCAGCGGGGATGACGTGGTCATTTAAATCCCTCTAATTTTAGACTGTAAATAGGTTCATTCCTATACTTGAAAAACTAAAAAAGTTGACCCCTCCCATCTGCCATAAAAGCAATGAAAACCTTATGTAAGTAATATGATTTGACCTAACATGGAGTCAGGTTTTTCATTAAAGATACACCCAAAATATACCCATACATAAATTCAAGCACTAACCGTATCCCTGCATGGAAATAAGGATGAAGTAGGGTATTTGTCAAGTTTTGTCAGCAGCGGCGTTTGATATCACCCTCAGATAAAAGGTTGGTTTCAGGCTGCTGGACATGGTTTCCTCAGAGCAATGTTGACGTTGGGTTCATCTTGACAGCTGATTCCAAGCCCCCGGTTCTTCTTTCCTCACTGGGGACTTTGTGTCCGGAAAATACTATACCTTTTTCGCAGGAGTGAAATGACACAAAGTAGTTTAATACTTCCCTATGAGTCAAGCAGACAAATAAAATGGTCAAGTCTGACCCACCTTGACAAAGGGACAAGCTTGATCAAGGAGGCCGCCTGTCTCCCACAGGACTATGTCGGATTGACTTTACAGCTTCTGGAAAATAATGAACACTGCTTAGGAATAGAACAAGAATATGCACACACGTTATTACAATGTGAACCACTCCTGCATATCTAATGTCCCTCAGGTGTGTCCTTGGGCTGAATCCACTATGTGCAATGTTAGACCTGGCATCTTTTGGTGTGTTTTCCCTGTCTTTTTGCCTTCTGAACTCTCGATTTTATGGCATCCCTGGCTTTGTTTTGCTGGTTTATTGTCTCTATGCACTTTACCACTGCTGATCAGTGCTAAACTGCAAGTGCTCCCTGTGTAAATTGTATTGGTGATTGGTTTATTCCTTTTTGGCATATTGGATTTACTAGCAAGTACCTATTAAACTGCACTATAGGTGTCCAGGGCCTGTAAATCCAATGCCACTATTGGGCCTGTAGCACTGATTGTACCACCTACATGAGGAGCCTTGTAAACATATTGCAGACCTGCCACTTCAGTGTATGTGTGTGTGTAGCTTTGTACTGCCCATTTGACCTGGCAAGTGTACCCACTTGCCAGGCCCAAACAGTCCCTTTTACTGCATGTACGTCACCCCTAAGGTAGGCCCTAGGTAGCCCCATGGGCAGGGTGCAGTGTATTCAAAAGGTAGGACATGTACTGATGTGTTTTACATGTCCTGATAGTGAAATACTGCCAAATTTGTTTTTCACTATTGCAAGGCCTATCTCTACTATAAGTTAACGTGGGAATTGCCTTTAAATATCTTTTAAGTGTAGGTTCCCATTAAGAGCAGATAGAGATGTAGAGTTTGGGGTCTCTGAACTCACAATTTAAAAATACATCTTTTGGTAGAGTTGTTTTTTAGATTGTCTGTTTGAAAATGACACTTTTAGAAAGTGGGCATTTTCTTGCTTAACCATTCTGTGCCTCTGCCTGCCTGTGGAATCCACATCTGGGTCAAACTGACAGTTGGGCATTCCCTCTAGACAGTGACACAAAGGAAGTTGAGGTGTGTCCGGCATAGCCTGATGAGTCTCCCAGGGCTAAGAGTGGTGGGAGGAGCTGACATGTGCACCTGAATAGGGCTGGACCTGGCTACACAAAGAAGTCTCCCCCTCCTGCAGAGTGCCTGGGACAGAGCAGGACAGAACTGGATCTTGTGAGGAGGAAGGATTTGCCTTTGAAGTTTGCCTTCTTCAAAGGCCAGAATTAGTATAAATATTGCACCCAAAACCCCAGACTTTTAGAACACTTCTGGATCAAGTGGAACCTCTGCCAAGGAGAAGAGCTGGAGGAGGAGTACTGCCCATTTGGTGTATGTTCTTTGCTCGGTTGGCCTGCAGTTCCTGCTTCTGCCTTAAAGAGGCCAAAGTTGGACTTTGCTGTGTATCCTGCTTGTAAAGTTTCTCCAAGGGCTTGAAATAGAGCTTGCTTCCTGTTGGAAGTCTCAGGGATATCAAAGACTTCAGATTCATCTGCCTACAGCACTGGAAACTGTGTGTTTTGTGCTGCAACAGAAGAAAACCACCATGATGCCGTCAACGATGCTGCGTCCTGCATCGTGACCTGACAACGCTGCACGGAGCTGTGCCCCACTTTGCACCGCAACCCTGGTCTCACTGACACCACCACCTGACACCATCACCAAGCTGCTGCTTGCACTGTGACCTGTGGGCCCCTCACTCAACATTGCCTCGCATACACTGCAGCCTTGGTATACCCGATAACGCCACCCTACACTGACACCGATGCTGTGGCCTGCACCGTGGCCTGAGGACACGGCTCGTGAGTTACACAGAGCACCGTCATGTCCTGCACTGCAACTCAGGTTCACCGATGCCAGCGCCATCAACTCCAGCCTCATCAACAGAGGCCCCTGTCTGCACCGCGACCCGTGGACTCCACATGGAGCCCTCCCCGCATCGTACTGACGTCTTGGACCTACTGATGGCATGTCATACCATCCCGCTTCACACCTCAGCCATGGTCTCTTCGACACTGCAGGACACTGTCACCGAGCTACTGCCTGCACCTTGACCTGTGGGCACCACACATCGCATCATCCAGCTTCGCACTGCAACCCCGACGCCATCAACGCCAGAGCTCCTGACTTTGTCACCAGTTCGGAGTTCGAATTGCAACACCCCCTGCACAGACTTTCAGAACCGACGCCTGCAGATGCCTGCCAACACCAGTGACGCCTCACCTAGGATCTCATTGCGAGGGTCACGAAGCCCTACATTTGCAAGGTACTGTTTGCTGGTCTTTCCGACACCGTAGCTGGCCCGCAGCCCCGTGGTCAGCCTGAAGTTTTAGATTTGTTATGCACGACTCCGTGATAACCCCAGACCGAGCTATTGACTTCAAGGAATTGTATTTATAAGTTAATTCTTGCAAAATTCATATCTTTATTACTGTATGTTGGATTTTTCTTGTTTTGCTCTTGTTGTACACAGATAAATATTGGCTATTGTTAGAAATGGGACCTCTAGTTGGCAGAGGTATACAACCTTGTCCAAGTACGGACCATAATCCTAGTCAGGGTAAGTCACACACAATCCAAATTATCCTGTGCCCACCCTCTGGTAGCTTGGCACTGAGCAGTCAGGCTTAACTTATAAGGCAATGTGTAAAGTATTTGTGCAATAAATCATAAAGTAACACAGTGAAAACACCACACAGGTATAGAAAAATAGATAATATTTCTCTGAATAAAATAAGGTAAAAACGACAAAGATCCAATAAGCACAAATCGAAATATCACTGTTGAAAAGCTTAAAAATGTCTTAGGCCCTCATAATGACAATGGCGGTAAATACCAAATAACATCTTGCTGACTGCCACCAGCATACTGCTGTGGAGGCGGACATCCGTCTGCCACATTATGACACAGACATACAAAATCGACAGCAAAACAGCCACAACCACAAAACCGCCAGACCCACTGAACGTGATAAACTGTAGGTACTACCACCCATACCGTTACGCCACCAATACTACGCCCTCCAAATAATTCCCCAAACAATCACCACAGCGGACATTCAAAGACGGTAAACCATTGACGGCCACCCAAAGACAAAACAAGACAACATTGGCCAGAACAAAAAAAACACACATGACACAAATACACACACCCACCAACAGCAGTATAAAACACATACCCACATCACCCACAATCCTTTGCTAACATGAAAAGACCGCAATAGCTAGCCACGCAAATCACAGAGATCACAGAGACAACTTCACACACACACCACAACCACCTATTCATCCGTCACGCACCACACACCCCACCACATTACTCAACAACTTCTGCACAACACAAACACCACACAACACCCATGTCCCCACAAAGGCACCCCCGTTTCACTGATGAGGAGTTGCGAGTCATGGTTGAGGAAATAGTCTGGGTAGAGTCACAGCTGTTTGGGGGACAGATCCAGCAGAGATTCATTGCCAAGAAGATGGAACTATGGCGGAGGATCGTGGACAGGGTGAACGCCGTGGGACAGCATCCACGAACAAGGGACGACATTCAGGAAGAGGTGGAATGCCATGCGAGGAAGGTGTGTTCCATAGCAGCAAGGCACGAGCTCGCTATCCAGAGGACTGGCGGTGGACCGCCACCTCCTCCCCCACATGGTAGCAAGTCTTGGCAATCCTGCATCCTGAGGGACTCACTGGAGTAGCCATAGGACTGGACACTGGTGAGTCAACATTTACTACCTATCACCTTCCATACCTGCATGCCACCATCACCCCTCACCCTGACACCCATCACTCCACTCCATCCCATGCAGTGCACCACCACAATTAACAAATGAAAACACCCACCACCAATGCATGCACAGCATGGAGAACTAACAATCCCACAATACATCACCATACACAAACAAATGTGGCAGGGCAACAGCAACAATATAGGGGAAGCTAGGGATACCGAATATGTCACAGACATGTAGCATAATTCACCACTTACATCCCCACAGGCACCCCAGCCAATCTCACGCCCCAGCCACAGCTACTCAGTCCCTCACCAGAAGATGCCCCCAGTGATGACAGCAACTCTGGAGTTCTGGATCTGGAGGAACTCCCTGGCCTATCAGGGACCACTGATCAGTCGGCTACCCCAGCCTACACCCAGTCCACCACAGAGCCTCCCCCTCAGTATCCAACACCACAGCAGCCACCCAACGTCCCCAGACCTCTGTCACCAGGACACGCCAATCAGCAGTGTGCACACCCGTACAGGGACCTCAATCCACACCTCACAGGCAAGACAATGAGGGTCCTGATGTCAGTGGCAATGGGCACACCGTTCAGGGGTCACAGTCACAGAGGGCCAGGGACACTTGGAGGACAGCTGTGTACCAAGGGAAGGACAGGCCCAGAGAACCGACTGTCCAGGAGGCACTCACTAATGGCCTGTTACCAACCATTCCAGGACACAACGGGTCAGGTGATAGACATCATGCAGAAGAACCAGTGGCTGCAGGAGGAACACCACCAGTAGATCAAGAAAGAATTGCAGGCCCTGAACACCACCATGCCGACTGTGTCGGATTTCTGCCCGAAATCAGCACAATGTCGTAATATGGTGGTCTTCGGCCTGCCATCACTGGTGGTCTTTTGGTGCCCGCGGCTTTAGACTTCCGAAGTCGTAATGAGCACCTGAGTGTCCTGTGTTTTGTGGTTCTCTGGATGAAATGCACAAGGATGCTGTCAACCAGCCCAGCCCAGACGCTGACTGGAGACAGCTTGTAAGGCACAAATGGTTTTTAAGTGCAGAGAAATGCTCATTTTCTACAAGTGTCATTTCTAAAATAGTAATATAAAATCCATTCTCACCAATAAGCAGGATTTTCTATTACCATTCTGGCCATACTAAATATGACCTGGTTACCCCTTTCAGATCAGAATTTACCATTCAAGAAGTGTATGAGGGCAGTCCTAATGCTAGTCTATGAAAGGAGCAGGTCTCACAGTAGTAGAAAACGACTTTAGGAGTTTTTCACTACCAGGGCATAGAAAACACATATGTACATGTCCTGCCTTTTACCTACATAGCTCCCTGTCCTATGGGTTACCTAGGGCTTATCTTAGTGGTGACTTATATATAGAGAAAGGGGAGTTTAAGGCTTGGCAAGTACTTTTAAATGCAAAGTCGAAGTGGCAGTGAAACTGCACACACAGGACTTGCAATGGCAGGCCTGAGACATGGTTAAGGGGCTACCTATGTGGATGGCACAATCAGTGCTGCAGGCCCACTTGTAGCATTTAATTTACAGGCCCTGGCCACATGCAGTGCACTTTACTAGAAATTATAAATAAATCAAATATGCCAACTGGGGATCAACCAATGTTACCATGTTTAAGGGAGAATGCATGTGTACTTTAGCACTGGTTAACAGTGGTAAAGTGCGTAGAGTCCTAAAACCAGCAAAAACAGTGTCAGAAAAGTGGAGGGAGGAAGGCAAAAGGTTGGGGGATGACTACCCTAAGGCCGTGAGGTCTAACATGTGTCCCCCCAGCTGAAAGTGGGAAGACCTACTCAACCCCCTGGGAGCTCTCATCACTAAGGCGGAGGAATCTGGAGAGACCATCAGCACTGGCGTGGTCAATCCCCGGGCGATGCTCCATCGTAAAATCCATCCCCTGTAGGGAAATGGGCCACCTCAAGAGTTTAGGATTTTTACCCCTCATCTGCATGAGCCATATGAGGGATCTGTGGTCTGTCTGAACCCGTAAGTGAGTCTCAAACAGGTATGGTCTCAGCTTCTTCAGTGCCCAGACCTCAGCAACTGCTTCTTTTTCAATGGCACTCCACCTCTGTACCCGTGGTAATAGCCTTCTGCTAATAAAGGCTACTGGTTGGTCTATGCCCTCCTCATTCAGCTGTGTTAGAACTGTTCCTATGCCATGCTCTGGAGCATCTGTCTGCACGATAAACTCCTTGCAGTAGTCAGGGGCCCTGAGCATGGGTGCCGTCCACGTGGCTTACTTTAGGGAGTCAAAGGCTTTCTGACAAGCCTCTATCCAATTCACCAAACTAGGTTGCTTTTTGGAAGTTAGTTCTGTTAAGGGAGCCAACCTGGTGCCCTTAACAAACCTACGGTATTACCCAGTGAGGCCTAGAAAGGCTCTCACTTCTGTTTGGGTTCTAGGTGGTTGCCGGACTGTGATTGTCTTGATCCTGACCTGGAGGTGCTGCACCTTGCCACTAGGTGCCCCAAGTACACGACGAAACCCTGCCCAATCTGGCACTTACTGGCCTTGATTGTCAGGCCTGTCTGTTGCAGGGCCTGGAGCACCTCTTGGAGGTGGAGCAGGTGTTCCCCCCCAGATGGAACCGTAGACGGCAATGTCGTCTAGATAGGTGGCACAGAACGCATCCTTACCAGCCAGGAACCTGTTAACCAACCGCTAGAAGGTAGCTGGGCATTTTTCAAACCAAAAGGCATCACTCTGAACTAGTAAATGTCATTCAGGAGTTGAAAAAGCGACACTCTCTTCAGCCACCTCAGTCAAAGCGATCTGCCAGTACCCTGATGTGAGATCAAAAGTACTGAGGGATTTGGCCTGTCTATGAGCTCATCAGCTCAGGGAATGGGTTGAGCGTCAGTTTTAGTGACAGAATTGAGTCCATGCAGAACCTAAGTTCTGACTTGGCACCGGGTGCGGTAGCCTTGGGTACCAGCACCACAGGGCTAGACCAGGGACTGCTTGATTTCTCAATTACCCCTAGACCCAGCATCTTGACAACCTCATCTTTGATGCTAGCCTTCACCCTGTCTGACAACCTTTAATGTTATTCTTTACAAGGGGACTGTTTCCCGTCTCAATATCATGAATGCACAAGTATGTGGGTGCAGGGGTGAGGGAAAACAGGGAGGATTACTGCTCCAGTAGCTGGTAGCAATCCCCTCGCTGGTCCAGGATCAGAGAGTCAGAGAGATTGACTTTCTCCACTGACCCATCACCTTCTTGGCGATAGAGGAGGTCAGGGAGGGGTTCACTCTCCTCCTCCACACCCTCATCTGTCACCAGAAGCATGCTGACTTCAGTCCTCTCAAAATGAGGCTTCAGTCTGTTCACATGGAGCACCCTTAGGTGGTTCCTAGGGTACTGGAGGTACACCAAGTGAGTGGCCACCCCTTTACGCTCCTTTATCTCAAATGGGCCAGTCCAGCAGTTCTGGAAAGCTCTAGGCTCTACTGGTTCCATCACCCAAACTTTGGCCCATATTTATACTTTTTTAGCGCTGCATTTGCGCCACTTTTTGATGCAAAAACAGCGCAAACTTACAAAATACAATTGTATTTTGCAAGTTTGCGCCACTTTTGTGACAAAAAATGACGCAAATGCGGCGCTAAAAAAGTATAAATATGAGTATTTGTCTACAGGCTGAAACTCTACCAGGGTGGTCTTCTGGTCATACCAGTATTTTATAACCTCTTGACTGCCCTCAAGGTTGCTCTCTGCCTTCTTCCAGAAGTGGTGCATCTGGTTGTGGAGAGCCAACATGTAGCTGACCACATCCTGGGGGGGGTTTCTTGGGAGCTTTCTCCCACGCCTCTTTGACAATGCTTAGGGTCCCCTGACAGGGTACCCATAGAAAAGCTCAAAGGGACTGAACCCCATTCCTTTCTGGCAAGAGGACAACCCACTTATGCCTCATAGCCTCAGGGAGGCCTGTGATCATGCCTTTCAAGGTCTTGTTGAATCTCTCCACAAGACCATTGTATTGAGGATGATAGGGCGTGGTGAACTTGTAGGTCACCCCACATGCATCCCACATGGACTTCATGTATTCAAACATGAAGTTTGTGCCTCTGTCAGACACAATCTCCTTTGGGAATCCCACACGGGTAAAGATCCCCATCAAAGTTCTGGTCACCACTGGTGCAGTCACTGTCCTCAGAGGGGTTGCCTCTGGGTAGCGGGTCACATGGTCCACCAAAACCAGGATAAACCTATTGCCTAGGGCAGTTTTGGGGTCCAATGGACCAATGATGTTGATGCCCACCCTTTCAAAGGGGGGCCAGGGGGGCCCTTGAGCCTTTTCCCTGTCTTCCCACTGGTCTGGCAGGTGGGACAGGACCCACAGAAGCCATCTGAGGTTGTCCGCTTTCAAAGCCAATAGAAGTGGATGACAAGCCTGGCAAACGTCTTGTCTTGCCCTAAATGTCCTGCCAGGGGAATGTTGTGAGCCAGGCGCAGTAGGAAGGCCCGGTAACACTGGGGGACCACCATCACATGTGCTGCCCCAGCCTCCGGTACCTCAGGCTCACTGTAAAGGAAATCCAATGTTACCATGTTTAAGGGAGAGAGCATATGCACTTTAGCACTGGTTAGCAGTCGCAAAGTGTGAAGAGTCCTAAAACCAGCCAAAACACTGTCAGAAAAGTGGAGGGAGGCAGGTAAAAAGTTGAGGATGGCCACCCTAAGGCTAACACTACAAAAGAACACCACACACATTTGAGAAAAATAACTGTTAGACCTGACAGCCTTAGGGTAGCCATCCTCAACTTTTTACCTGCCTATATATATATATATATATAGATGTATAGGAATCATGAGCTCCCTGAGCAACAATTTCTCACTGGATCACAATTCTGTAGTAACATCATTCCTTATCATTCCTTGTTTTTGCATAATGTGCATCTCCTGATTCATATATGTACATATATAGATATAGAGTTCAATAGTTCATCAACCAACATTAATCGAGTTGTACTGCAAGGTCGGTCTCATTCTAAGTCAATGTTATCAAGTCATCAAATTGTGGGGGTTATTCCAACTTTGGAGGAGGTGTTAATCCGTCCTAAAAGTGACGGATATACCACCAGCCGTATTACGAGTTCCATAGAATATAATGGACTCGTAATACGGCTGGTGGTATATCCGTCACTTTACCGTCACTTTTAGGACAGATTAACACCTCCTCCAAAGTTGGAATAACCCCCTGTATGTCAAAATAATAAGGTACTCCTTAATTTGACATAATAGAGTCAGTTCATCAACCTTGATAAACAATAGCAATTAGTCCTTCTTATACTTATAGAAAAAAACTAAGTAAAACAATCAGATAAGTCTTTGTACACTGTATTCCAGTTTGGACTTAATTTTCCCAAATTGAAGAGATAGCTGCTTAATGCAACCAAGAGGAACCAAGGACAATGCGCGCACAGAAGAAGACATGGAAAACTGAGGAAAACGCTGACTGAACAGCAGGGGACGCCAACACTGGATAGGTGAGTACAAGTGGGGAGGGAAATGCACAAGCAAGCATCCCAGTGCAGCACGCACCCTTAAAGGCCACACGTTCCACCCTTTAAAGGGACCACACAGCCGGTACGGCGCACCAAGCAGTTTGGGGGTGAAGGGCAATTTTGCTAAATGGTGGGTCTTTCTTCTGTCCAGGTGTGTCCAAGAAGATTGTTTGTTTCTGTATAGAACCTTGATACGCGTCAGAAAGTGTAGCATCTACTGTAACAATCATAACAGGAGAAGAGTCACTTAACAGTTTACTTTGCTTACAGGCACTCCGGAGGATCACATTACTGTCAGCAAAATTATAGGTTCTAGCTATCACAGGCCTCATTGTTGCTCCTGGGGTGGGCTGGGCATCAGCAACCCAGGCACTCTCTCAACCATAAAACACCAGGGGCCAGATGTAGCAAACGTTTGCGACTAGCAAACGGGCCGATTCGCAATTTGCGACAGTGCAAAATCGGAAATGGGATGCAAAAAGCCCATTTCCGACTCGCAAAAAGCGATGGGACCCGTTTGCGAGTCGCATCCGTTGCGACCCCATTTTGCGACCCGCAAATTGCAAGTCGCAATTTGCGAGTCGCAAACCTTATGCAATTGCAACTCGCAAATTGCGACTAGTCGCAAAAAGCCCAGTTTGCAAGTCGCATTTACCACTAACTCAGAGCAGGTGGTAACCATTACCAAAGTATAAAAGGAGACCCAGAAGGCATCTGGGTCACTCAAGATGGCGGACATATACCTGATAGCAGTGAGGAGGAGAGTCTACGCAGCCCAGCAGAGGAGGAGGAGGGGCCACAGACAGGAGAAGATATATAGAACAAGGCAGACCCTTTTCCAGCAAACTGAAGAGGAGATCTATGATAAATACCGCCTTAGCAGCGCTGCCATTCTAGAATTAATAGATTTACTAAAACCACAGCTAGAACACAAGACTCTGCATGGCTGCGCCATCCCTACGCATGTGCAAGTACTATGCGCACTGCACCTCTTGGCCTCAGGGAGCTATCAGGGGGTCATTGCCGTGGCAGGTGGGGTATCCCAAAGTGCAGTGTCAAGGTTCCTCAGGGCATTCCTAGATGCCTTAGTAGCGCACAGGTCTCAGTTCATATACTTACCAAGGAATGAGGCAGAAATTAACAGCACGAAGCTGGACTTTTACCGCATTGCCCACTTCCCCCATGTCATTGGATGTGTAGATGGGACACACATTCAAATATGCCCCCCGCTAATCTGGAACATATTTTCCGCAACAGAAAGTGTACCCACTCACTCAACATACAGGTTGTTTGTGATACCCATTACGTCATCACGGACATCGTAGCTAAGTTTCCAGGCAGTACCCATGACTCATACATTTTTAGACATAGTGGGATACATCAACGCCTGGAACGTGGGGAGTTTGGAGACGGATACCTCCTAGGTAGAGCTGCATACACCTTGCAGACATACACACAGGTCACTGTGCACGACTATCTGGACTTACTAACAGTGTACTTTTGTGCCCAACAGGTGACAGTGCATATGCTCTAAGGCCGTGGATCATGACTCCATTTTTAACACCCAGCAATGATTCAGAGAGGCAATACAACAGTGCGCATAAGAGGACCAGGAACCTCATAGAGCGCACCTTCGGACTCCTGAAGGCAAGATTCCGATGCCTCCACCGCAGCGGAGGCGCCCTCCAATCCACCCCCATTACCGCTTTCAAAATTGTGGTCGCATGCGCCATCCTCCACAACATAGCCACCCGACGTGGGCTACCTCTCACCCCTGCAGACCCAGATCCTGATGATGAAGAGCAAGAACAACCACATCGCCATCATGGGGATAGGAGTCTAGCTAATCAAGGCAGACTGAGACGGAACCACATTGCAACGCAATATTCTGGACGGTACGTGTCAACTCCCACCATACTCACCTATTAACCATTTGTTAAGTGGAACAAAAATAACTGTTTTATTAATGTCATGAAGAAACTATATACACGTTGAAATTGTCCATGGGCAGGAAAATGCCAACCAGTCATGTGGCACATTAACGCCATGTGCCACATGAATCTGTCCTGGCTGTTATCTATGATCTCCTGCCCCTCCTGCCAGCCTGGCTGGTCCCTGCTGCGTCCATGGTGCTGTGCCTACCACTCCTCAGCACCCTACTGTGAGTGGCAGAGACACTGCTCACTGTTGAGCCCTCCTCCCAGGTGTATTTGTTAACTTCCTGGCTGTGATGTCATCATCATGTGCCAGGAAGTGTTTCCAGGGTGTTCTGGTATGCTTTCTGGAGTGTTCTGCTGCATCTGCAAGCAATTTTGAAGGTATTCGCAATTTGCGACACCCACTCGCTAATTGCGAGTTCGTTTTTGCACACTCGCAAACAGCGACCTCGCAAACTGCGGACTCGCACACAGCGTTGCGAGTCCGGCTGCGAGTCGCAAAATCGGATCGCTTTTTTTTCTGGCATTCCAATTTGCGACTCGCATTTTGCGAGTCGCATCAACTCGCAAAATGCGAGTCGCAATTTTTATTTTTGCTACATCTGGCCCCAGGAGACTTTATCTGCAGGGACCCAGGATTTTAGCCACATTGTGATGAACTGTGTGGGAGACGGAATCTCTGTTCCCTCTGGGATGCCCACGATTCAGATTTTTTTTGTTGCTGTGAGTGTCCCTCTGATTTCTCTGCTCACACCTATAGCTGGGGAGAAGTCTGTGGTTTTGGTCCAGGTAGTCCAGAGGAAGTCCTCAGTTTCTGAGGTTTGTCCTTCTACTTCAGGGTTCTGTCAACTCTGTTTCCCAGATCTTACTGGAACAATGATCCAAACATTCAAACTCAGTTCCCCAGTCTTGCCTTTCAACAATTGTAACACAACAAACTGATGGACAGAGAGCTGAAACTTTTCAGATCCTCACCTTGAGTCACAGATCTGGGTTAAATCTGTCATTCTTTTGCTCACCATGCCACCCCAGTTTGGACCCAGCCGTATGCAAATCAGCCTTGACCCTCCACCCCAGGGGAACAGTCCAGCCCGAACTGCCAGGCCAGGTCTTTCCTGGAATGGAAACAAGCATCCTTTGACCACTTTCTGGGTATCACCCCTCATCAGCCAGTCTAGCTTGAATCTCGTGGCACAGTGAGTAAGGGACCTACGTCTGGACACACCGTGGCCACTTAGGGCGAACATACCAACACAACAAGATGATGGACAGGGTGCTGAAACTTTTCAGGCACTCACCACCAGTCACAGATCAAGGTTAAATCCATCATTCCTTTGCCCACCATGCCACCCCAATTTGGACCCTGTCATTTGCAAATTAGCTTTGACCCTGCTCCCTAGGAGAACAGTCCATCCTGAATTGCCAGGCCAGCTCCTCCCTGGACTGGAAACAAGCACCCTGGGTCCGGTTTCGGGGTATCACCCCTCATCAGTCAGGTTAGCTTGAATCCAGCGGCATAGTGAGCAAGGGACCCACGGCTGGGCATACTCTGGCCACTTAGGGCAAACATAGCAACACAAGATGATAGACGGAGTGCTGAAACGTTTCGGACACTCACCCCAGTCACAGATATGGGTTAAATCCATCATTCTTTTGCTCACCATGTCACCCAAGTTTGGACCCAGTCATATGCAAATCAGTCTTGATCCTGCTTCCCATGGGAAAAGTCCAGCCTGAACTGCTAGGTCATTTGTGAGTTCATTTTTTCCTATTTGGGTCCCTATTTCCATTGATTTCTATAGGTGGGCATGGCAGTACCAGTGGTAGTTCATGTGTGGTACTAGACTTACTCCACTTCTATGTTGGAGTATATTTACTATCGTTTTCAGTCCTTTTAGACTGCAGTCACTTTAGAAGTGCAGTTCTGAAAATCAATGGGCTGTCCCTTTTATGGGCTGGTGCACATCCTACCTTAAACCACCCAAAACCCCACTTGAGCCCTCACTAAACCAAACTTCTCCCTTAATCCCATCCCTTTATTCATAAGATTGTGCCATTTTCTAGCCACTCCCTTATGTACCTCCCACGATTACTACAAAAATGTACACTTACGTGCGCAGAGACTCCACAGTAGGTGCAGAGATCTCTGCACAGAAAAAGAGAGAAGAGGTGGAGGCAGAACCTCCACATGTAGGTTTGTGAGTAGCATTGTATAGTACAATAGACGAGTGTTGTAGTACTACTAATTTTGCAGTTGTGAATAGGCCCCTAAGTGTTTTGAGTTCCTCGCCTACGACTTTCCTTTCCCAGGATGCAAAACCACAAGAACTTCAGAGAAGAAATATGAGACCTCATCATTCCTGCTTCCATTGAACAGTTTTAGGCCATCATCATCAGAGACTGCATTATGCCCTGTGACTCCAGCACGAAAACCATGAAGGAAGCCCTGGATTGTCTACTCAACACCCTTGAAATAAAACACCACATCACCAACCCAAACCAACAAGTAAACAGGATGTCATGCTCTCTGCATGCTAAAACATCCACTGCCATTCCCACACCCATGTACTGGACTGATCTTTTCCATCACGCATGCCACTCCCCACATAAAGCGCAATAGAAAAATGAGAACGTTTTCTTCTGCTTCTTCAAGGACATCCATATAGAAGAACTCCAAAAATAACTAACCAACCTTTTCAAGCATTTCCAGAACACACTTTGCAAATTTTAAAACAATACTCAGAAGAATCATGTAGAATTTTATGCTTTTCTAAAAACTCACACCTACAAGACTGTGCTATCGGCTCCCTCAGATATCCAAGAATAAATGAAAACTAAGCATGCCACATGAAGAAAATGAATTGGAGAACATTGAAATGCTAGGAGGAACTTACCCTTCTGAAAGTACTCCTCACCAACCGTTGTTACATCCGTGCCACAGTTAAAGTAGCCTACTAGAAGACCCCCTTCAATGGAGCAAACAACAGAAGCAAAGTCCTCTATACGTGTGTTAAACAGTTTGCTAAATCCATTCCCTGAAACTGCTATCCCACCATTACCTGACACATGTAGTGCTCTCAGACTATTTATCACTGAGAAATTCAAGAAAATCAGATCTAACATCACCTGTTCATTGCCATCATCCACAGTATAACCTATACTCAACTGCCAAACCACAAACTGGTCATCATTCAGTACTATCTTTCACACAAACTTCACAAATATTCTGATCTCACTCAAAACCACCTCTTACAAATATGGTGTGCTTCCCTTCTCCATTCTCCATTATCAACTCTCTGAATTGCCTGACAGATCCTCTCTAGTCAGTTGGGCCACCTGGACACGGGCCATGGGCGTTGGGTGCAGAGTGGTCAGGACTTGTGGATCAGTGGAGGCTCTGGGGTCCTTGGATGTTGTTTCTTCTTGGATAAGGCAGCTGTCCACAGGAGTTCTTGGTCCTCTGTGATGCAGGGAGATCCTCTGGAAGCTTAGCATAGGTCGCAGGACCTGCAGGATGCGTCACCTTCTTTTTGCAGGTTTTTGAAGCAGGAGACAGGTCGGTAGGGGTGGGGTCAAAACTGTTTTCATCTTCCTCCGTCTCTGCTGGAGTTTCAGCTTAGAAGTCCTTCTTCTTTCTTCTTGTGAGGTCCCTAGGAATCTGATCACATGGGATCAGGGGAGCCCTTAAATCCTGGATTTAAGGGCATTACATGGGTCAGAGGGCAGTAGCCAATGGCTACTGTACCTGAGGGTGGCTACACCCTTCTTTTGTCCATCCCCTTTGGGGAGGGGGACACAAACCTAACCCTATTTGTCCCTGTCCTCCAAACTAAGATGGAGGAGTCTGCAGGGAGTGGGTCACCGCAGCTCTGGACACCTTAGGGGTAGTCCTAGCTGGGGTCGTCACTTCTCTTTGTTTTCCCTATGTTTCCCATCGGACTTGCCGCCAAAAGTGGGGTTTTGTCTGGGGGCAGGCATCGCCACTAGCTGGAGTGCCCTGGAGCACTGTAACATGAGGCTTGAGCCTTTGAGGCTCACCGCCAGATGTTACAGTTCCTGCAGGGGGAGTTGTGAAGCCCCTCCACCCAGGCAGGCTTTGTTTCTGGCCACAGAGAGCACAAGGCTCCCACCCCATGTGGTCAGAAACTTGTCTGAAAGTGGCAGGCCGGCACAGACTGGTCGGTCTTGCACTAGCAGTTTGGCTAACATACAGGGGGCACCTCTAAGGTGCCCTCTGGGTGCATTTTTCAATAAATCCCACACTGGCATCAGTGTGGGCTTATTGTGCTGAAAAGTTTGATACCAAACTTCCCAGTATTCAGTGAAACCTTTTTGGAGCTGTGGAGTTCGTAATGACAAACTCCCAGACCATATACTCAAAATGGGCACACTGCACTTACATTGTCTAAGAATGGACTTAGACACTGTAGGGGTATACTGCTCATGCAGCTATGCCCTCAACTGTGGTATAGTGCACCCTGCCTCAGGGCTGTAAGGCCTGCTAGAGGGGTGACTTACCTATGCCTCAGGTAGTGGGTTGTGGGTATTGCACCCTTACAGGGGTGCCATGTAGACTTTGCCTTTTTCTCCCCACCAGTACACAGAAGCTGCAAAGGCAGTGTGTGTGCATGTGCATGGTGAGGGGTCCCCCAGGGTGGTATAATACATGCTGCAGCCGTTGGGGACCTTCCCTGGCCACAGAGTCTTGATACCATGGGTACCTTTTGCTAGGGACTTAACTGAGTGCCATGGGTGTGCCAATTGTGGAAACAAAGGTACAGATGTTGGGAAAGAACACTGGTACTGGGGTCTGGTTAGCATGATCCCAGCACATTTTCAATCAAAGTAGGCAAAAAGGGAGAGGGGGAGGGGGAAACCATGCCAACAGTGGCACTTTCCTATATTAGTATAGTGCACCAGGTATGCAGTCTCCAACCTCCTGGAGTGTGTCTGGGGTCAGGGCAGGGACCCCAGACACACTACAAAGACTTCTCTATGAAGTTTGCCTACTTCAAAGACAGAAAGGGGTACAAGTACTGGACCACTGACCCCAAAGAGTTAGAACACTTCTGGACTGAGGACATTCATCAAGAAGAAGAACTGGATGCTGTAGGAGGGACTGCCACTCTGGCTGTTGCTTTGTTCTGCTGGCCTGCTGCTTGCTGCTTCTGTCCTGGGAGTGAAAGGACTGGACTTTGCTTTCTACATCCTGCTTTCCAAGGTTTTCCTGGGGCTTGAACTGAGCTTGCTTCCTGTCAAGAAGTCAGAGGGTCATCAAAGACTTCACCTGCCAGCACCTGGGCTGACTTGCCAAGTGGTGCCAAATACAGTCCCTGGGCTCTTGGAGGTGAGTTCTGGTGATCTTGAGGAGAAAATCCATGCATCGACTCCCAGCTAATCAAAATCAATGCATTGCTGGAATGATCCGATGCAGCGTATGCTTTGCCACTGTAGAGCAACACAGTGTGTTTGTATTTTCAATACATTGTCCTTGGGCACCAATTTCTTCATCAAAACCACAACGCAGTAAGGACCCGAGGCTGCGTGTCCAGAAACCAACGCATCATCGCCGTGCAACAGTAAGGAACCGACGCATCACCTCACATGGCAATAAGGAACCAACGCATAGCTTGCTTTTCCGGTGCTTCACCTCCCCTGTGCCTGGTCTTGTCTTTGATTTTACTGCATCTAAAGTACTGTGCCCTAAAACAAATGCATCCATTGATATATATGGATTAAACAGGCTTAAACATTTAAAAGTGATATCTTGACGTGTATGTTGGATTTTTGTCATTTTGGTCTTGTTTTGCTCAGATAAATATTGGCTATTTTTCTAAACTGGTGTTCAGTCCTTTTGCAGTGTTTTCACTGTGTTACTGTGTGTGTGTGTGTGTGTGTGTGTATGTGTCTGTACAAATACTTTACACATTGCCTCTGAGATAAGCATGACTGCTCGCGCCAAACTACCTAGGGGGTGAGCAGGGTTTATCTTAGCTGTGTGACTCCCTTACCTTGACTTGAGTGAGGGTCCCTACTTGGACAGGGTGCAAACCACAGCCAACTAGAGACCCCATTTCTAACATGCACATTGGTGTTTTCATGTATATACTGAGCTAGCATGGCCTGCCAGTATGTACACACTTGCACATTGATGTTTTCAAGTATATACTGAACCTGGCATGACTTGCCTATATGTGCACACTTGCACATTAGTGTTTCATATATATGTATATATATATATATATATATATATATATATATATATATATATATATATATATATGTATGTATATACATATATATATATATATACTGAGCCTGGCATGGCTTGCCTATATGTGCACAGTTGCACATTGGTGTTTTCATGTGTATACTGAGCCTGGCACAACTTGCCAGTATGTGCACACGAGCACATTAGGTATTTTTATGTGCACTGAGACTGACATGCAGCCTTTTATGGGTGCACTTGCAACCTTGTGGTGTTCTTAAAGCTTGTGTCCAGTGTGCCCCTGCAGGTTTGTGGGTGCACCAGGACACATGTGCCCAGAGAGTGAAGAATGCCAATGTGTGTTTTCACTACCATTGAGAGCTGCTCTGCCCATCAGTTAATATGGGGGAAGTTTAAAATTAATCCTAGCTGCAATAGTAGATTGCAGCGGAGCAGCCTCATCATGTTTACTATCATTAGATTCCCAATGACAAACCCTTTCCAATGGCAAAGGTAGTTTTGTCAGTAATACCTTGGAAATGACAATTCTAGAAAGTGGACATTTCCATGTTCTAAAATCCCTTTTGTGTGCCTTTTCGATTCAAGCTTCATTTCACAGGGGGCTGGGGAAAACTCATCTGTGGATTCCACAGAGACAGCAATAAAAATTGGACAGCCGAAATGACAGAACTCTGCCATCTGAGGGCCGGGCTGGATAGGTTGAAGGGGGAGGTTTTGACACTCAGAATCTTGTAGCCAGATCATGGCCCCACTAAAGATAAGGATCTACAGTCTGGGCCCCATGGCAGACAGGACTGAAATTTAGGGGAGACAGCTGTGGTTCAACCCCAACCTCAAAGGTCCGCTTCAGTATAACAAGGGGGATCTCACTTCAACAATTTAGAGATACACCTGCAGGAGTGCTGGACGGAGTCCCCATATTGTGTGGTGCACACTGACAAAGGAATCTGTTGTGTACAGGAGTATTTACTGTCCTGGAAAGGGATTGCACGCCCTTTCTGCATTGTGGCTCGTCTGGGCACACTGCTTGCTGCAGTGTGACACTCTGAAGTGTGCTCTCCAAGGGCTTGTTGGCTTGCCCCGTATTCTGCGAGGAGGTCTCATGATCATCAAAGACCTCCTGCAAGGGACCTAGACCATCTACCGTGTCATCTGGAGAGCAGTGCCCTCCTATGTGTCTACGTTGTCTGCTGGAGTCCACCTGGTAGAAGTGGGGTGAGCGTTGAACTAAGTATTGGACCTGGAGACCACATTTGCCTGGTGTTGGACCTGCCGAGTACAGCCTGCATTCAAGGAGTGTGGCCCTTCACTGTGGGGCCACGTCATACAAAAGCGTTTGGTTGGTAGTGAACGGATTACTGGTTGCAGGATCCTGCTTCGCCCACTGTTGTTGAGTGTGCCGTATTTCTCTCATGCGACAACCAACTACATGCTCATTGTGTGCAGTGTCTGTGTCACTGGTTGTGACTCTTGGAGGTGGGGGCATACCTGGAGCAGTGCTGCATTCTACCTTGTGCGGTACCACTGAACTGGTGCCTCTGTGTATGTGAACCAGATTTCTCAAGTCATCGTGCTCCAGACATTGTGCCTCATTCCAGGGAGTTGCGGAATGGGAGATGATTATGTATTAAGAAGTGCCTGGTGTGACTCAAGTTACTGCGCACCAGGCATGGTATCTCATCCCAGGAGGGCACTGCATTGGTAACTTTTTGTGTGCAGCGGGATTGTCTGGTGCAACCCAAGTCCTTGCACATCAAACGTTGTGCCTCATTCCTGGGAGACACTACATTGGTATCTTGTTGTGCGTAAGCGGAATTGTTTGGTGCAATTCAAGTAATTGCGCAGCAGACGTTGGGCCTCATCCAAGGGAGGCCCTGCATTGAGCATTTTGTGTCTGTGTTCGGAAGTGTCTGGTACGACTCAGGTGATCGTGCACCAGACCTTGTGCCTAAAGCAGGAGGGCACGGAATTTGGTAAACACTTTGTGTGCAACCAGGATGCCTGGGGTGGTCCAATTCACCGAGCCCCAGATGTGGTGCGTCCTTTCCTGGGAAATGCCAAATGGGTAACTATCTGTGAAGTAGAGTGGCTGGCTTGGCTGGACGCCACTATGAACAGCATGCCCTAAGGCTACCCTCTCCCTGTGCGTTGCAGACTGGGACCTGTGCCGGAAGGCTGGTGTGGAGATCCCCGAGTGAACTTCCTGAGTGGGGACTAAACCTCCATTTGCCAACTGTTTCCTGACCTGCCATTCTCTCCTTCTTTCCTCGTACCTTTTCCCTGGGATCTTGACTAAGTGTAACCACCAGCCATGAGCGGCCTAGTATCTGGGGAAAGGTTGCTTCATTTCTAATTCTGGTGGGGGGGGGAAATTGGTTGGAGGGTGGAGGAAGGTTTGGGTCCAGGAAGGGTCTGCAAGCTCGTTTACACCTCACCTTCCGGTTGTCAAAGCACCGCATTAGGGTATTGAAGGCAAGGTTGTGCGAGTGGGTGCAGGCGACCATGGCCGCATAGTGGTGTCGAGTGACTGTGTGGAAGTGAGTGTCTGAGCTTGATTTCACCATGGAACAACATTGCTATGCACGTTGTTTACTACAATGGTTGACATTGACGTTTACTGGTGCAGCCTAGGCCACGGAGCTAATATAACCGCTTTAGTGGGGGTGTCGGCCACTGGCTGACGCCCTCACTACCCCCCTGGTGCGGGTCACGACCAGTGGCCGACACCAGGGAGGGGGTTAAAAAAATGCACCCTAGGATTTTTCTATGTACCCCCCCTCCAGCCCATTTGTGACATCAGCGCACTTTCTGCTCCAGTGGGGAAAACAGCCCCAAACGGCCTTCCTGACGTTCGGGAAGGCCTCGTTTGAAAGGGGAGACTTTCCCCTTTCAAATGAGGCCTTCCTGAACCGGTTTCCTGGCCCTCGATCACAGCACAGCTGCGATCGAGGGAAAGGAACCCCCATTAGACACCAGGGATTTCATTTGGGGAGTCAGCCCCATTGGCAAACGGGGCTAAATTAAAAAAAAAGAAATTGACAGGGAGCCTGTGAGCAGGGTGACCCCATGTGGGGCCTATAATTGTTTTCAGTATGGCCCCAAGGAAAACCATACAGCTACTAAATATATATATATATATATATATATATATATATATATATATATAGATATATATATAGATATCACTTTTGTCTATGTGTGTGTGGTTTCCCTGGGGGCTGTGATCGGCCCCCAGGAAAACTGGACCCACATATAAAAGTGATCCATATATATATATATATATATATATATATATATATATATATATATATATATATATATATATATATACATATATATACTCCCCCAGTTGTCTTGCAGTTGCAGCTTGCATCTTCAAAGCAACGCACATACTTTAATTGACACGTTTCAACTGTAGCTTTTAAGCAGCAACAAAAAAGTCAAGTAAGTCTTGTGATTATGTTTCTGCTACAAAAGGATCAGACTTTTGTCTAGTGGCAGTTTTGATGCCATATAGCAGCGCAGAAGGTTTATATGCCTACTGCAAAGATCAAATCTGTATTTTATATAAATAGCTGAGTAATTAGTAAAGTCAGCTGCGCTATAATACAAATGAAATTTATGTGCAGGGGGCTATTGAGAGATGCTGGGTGGTAGTGAGGGAATCCGAGGAGGAGGTCATGGGAGTGGGAGCACCAATAATGATTGTTAGACTGGGCGCTAGTGGTGCTAAAGACTGTGGCGATTGGTATGTGACAAGGTGAAGTAATAGTGTGTCTTTTTTTGAGTGTCTTGAAAGAACGTGCTGATTGAGGGAAGAAGTGAAGGTAAGGTGACCTCTACTGTTGCACGTATCACACACACCCACCCACCAGCAATTTTGTGACTGTCTACGTAGGCTGGTGTTTTAGAGCAACAGTTCAGCCATTAGCAGGGATGGCATCTCGTTGGATGACTGCTGCTCAAGCTCTCACTCGGGTTATAGAGGACAGCTCTGACATAGGATCGCAGACTGAGACAGCAGATGCTGAGACAGCATCTGAGGGATAGGACAATGGCGCAGAGGAGGAGTGTCATTCGATAACTCCTCTTCCATTGATTATAAGGGAGGTGATGAGGACAGTCCTGCTGTCCCTTCGCAAGCACAGTCTGTGCGGCGGGACAGTAGCATGTTAGCCCAACGCAGGTGCATGTGGAGGCAAGCACAGAGAGAGTGCTCTCTTGAGAGCTCCCCAATTTATTTCAGCCCCACATTCCACCGCCCAAATCGTATTGTGGAGACATCAAAATTATCTATCACAAAACAACCTGGTTTTGTAAGGCAGGCACCTGCATTTTTGGTCCTGGGCTTGGTGGCCTTATAGGGAAACCTACCAAACCCAGACATTTCTGGAAACTAGACAATCGGGGGAGTCCACAGAGGTGTGACTTGTGTTGATTCCCCAAAGTTTTCTTACCCAGAATACCATGCAAAAGTGAAATGTTGAATAAAAACTCAATTTTTTCTTGCATTTCTGACACACAAACTACATGAATATGCTGGGATCCACAAAATTCATACCAACCAGTTTTTCCCCACCTGTTCTGATGAAAACGCTACCCCACTTGAGTGCCTGTACCTAGCGCCTGCGTCAGGAATGGATCACCCCAGGATTAACAGTTGCCCTCATGTGAGGACCAACATTGACCGTTGTGTGATCTGTTCCTGTCGTGGGCACTAGGCATACCCGCACAAGTGAGGTACCATTTTTATCTGGAGTCTTGGGGGAATGCTGGGTGGAAGGACATTTCTGGCTCCTCTCAGATTCCAGAGCTTTCCATCACCGTAATGTGAGGAAAAAGTGTTTTTTTGGCCAAATTGTGAGGTTTGCAAAGGATTCTGGGTAACAGAAGCTGGTGAGAGGCCCACAAATCACCCCATTCTGAATTCCCCTAGATGTTTAGTTTAAAAAAATTTATAGGTTTGTTAGGTTTCCCTAGGTGCCGGCTGAGCTAGAGGCCAAAGACCACAGCTAGGCACTTTGCAAAAAACAGATTAGTTTTCTTTGGGAAAATTTGATGTGTCCATGTTGTGTTTTGGGGCATTTCCTGTTGCGGCACTAGGCCTATCCACACAAGTGAGGTACCATTTTTATCAGGAGGCTTGGGGGAATGCTGGGTGGAAGGAAGTTTGCAACTCCTCTCAGATTCCAGAACTTTGCAGCAACGAAATCTGAGGGAAACTGTTTTTTTTTGCCAGATTTTGAGGTTTGCAAAGGATTCTGGGAAACAGAACCTGATGAGAGCCCCACAAGTCACCCCATCCTAGATTCCCCCCAGGTGTCTAGTTTTCAAACATGCATAGGTTTAGTAGGTTTCCCTAGGTGCTGGCTGAGCTAGAGGCCAAAATCCATAGCTAAGCACTTTCCAAAAAACAATTCAGATATCCGTGTTAAAATGTGATGGGTTCATGTTGCATTTCCTGTCGCGGGCATTAGGCCTACCCATGCAAGTGAGGTACCATTTTTATCAGAAGACTTGGGGGAACACAGAAAAGCAGAACAAGTGAAATAAAGTTTATTTCTGGTCTCCTCCAGGGGAACCCACAAACTCTGGGTACCTTTAGAATCCTTACAATGTTGGAAAAAAAGGATGCAAATTTGGCATGGATAGCGTATGTGGGCTAAGCGCGAACTAACCCAAATCGCCAAAAAAGGGCTCAGCACGGGGGGAGGCCCAGCAGCTAAGGGGTTAAAAGTGCTATAATCTCTGTATACATTGCTGCTATCGCTGGGAAGCAGGATTCATCCTACAACTGTTTCGCATTGAATTGGGGTGATCATTGGGGTGGGCCCTATGCTGCCAATGCCACAGTGCTGCATGTGGGTGTGGGAAGGGAAAGTATTACTCTTCTCTCATGTACATACTGTTGAAGTTGTATAAACATTGTTGGGCCTGGTGCTATTTTTGAATGTGATCTTGGCCCAGATTTACATGATGTTTATGTGGTGTTAATTCATGTGTGTTGCATACAAACTATTTACATACACCTTGTGTGAAGTCTCGTTTGTGACGCTGTGTAGTTATTGTGTGGTCGTGTTGTGCCAATGCCTTACACATTGCCTCTGTGATAAGCCTGACTGCTCTGTGCCAAGCTGCCCAAGGGTGTGCGCAAGTTATGCAGTGAGTGTAATCACCTACCCCTGAAGGGAGTGGTAGGTTGTGCCTAGCGAGGGCCTCGCCTCAGCAAACCAGAACGTGCCACCTCCAATACCTACTTCAAGACTCTCAATCAGGATTCAGACCATGATGTCGTACTGAAACAGCTACAAAAATGGACTCTTCCTTCTGGTCCCGCTCAACCTCTCTACAACTTTCAACACTGTTGACCATCCAGTATTGATTCACATCTTGAAAATTCACATGGGCTTCACTGGTACAATCTTACATTCATTCACATCCTACCTCACAACTGATAGCAACTTGTTCAGATAGGAACTGTTAGATCCTGGACTATCCCTGTCAGTTGGGGAGTCCTCTAGGACTCACACCTGTCACCCATCATTTTCAACCTTCTTTACATTGAACCCTTGGAGTCATCCTTGCAGACAGCAGCATCAAGATCCACTAGTAAACTGACAACTCACAACTGTGTCTCAAAGTCTCCTCAACCAATGAAATACAGAGACTCAAAGCCTGCGTCCAATGTATCCTACCCTGGACGTCAATAACCTACCTGATGCCAAATCCCATGAGTCCCCCGTTTCTCCTACTTGCCAACATTACTGGACAATCTCTGATAATCTCTGATTAAGGTGTGACTCCATCTGAAACCTAACAGGCTTCACACACCTACTGAATCCCTGAGAGTCACCCTACACTCAAACATCTCACTTGAGGAACTTATTGCCAAGACTAAATCAGCCTGGTTCCATTTATTTCTCCTGAAAAACAGTGAAATGCTTTCTCCCACAATACGACTTCAGAACATTTATTCAAGCTCTTGTGCTTTCGCCCCTAGATGAATGCAATGTCCTGCTCAACAACATCACATAGGCCACTCTCATCCCTGTGAAAGGTATCCATCATGCAGCAACACAGCTCATTAAGCAGCCAAAGACATCCAACCACATCATCCTTGAGATAAAGAACCTACACTGGCTCCATCTTAACGCCCACCCCCAAGCTCCAAGATTAGCTGCATCACTTCCAATACCCTCTACACCAAGATCTCTCTCTACCTGGCTAATAAACTAACAATATCTAGAGGTTAATACCAGATGAGGAACTCTGGCATCTCCAGATTAGAGACTAAACACTACAGGACAGAGAAAACAAGAAACAAGCCTCCTTATCCGATGCTCCCTGGAACTTGGACAACATACCTTACAGCATCAAAACAGCACCAACTCTTCAGGCAAAAATGGAAAATGCACCCCAAGGAACAATACCTTTGTTAGACTACTTGTCACCTTTTCCAGTAG
This sequence comes from Pleurodeles waltl, assembly GCF_031143425.1. NCBI lineage: Eukaryota > Metazoa > Chordata > Amphibia > Caudata > Salamandridae > Pleurodeles > Pleurodeles waltl. Next base: position 585,212,521 of record NC_090439.1, on the reverse strand, counting down.
TGTTACATTCTCCTTCTGTTCCCGTCCCCATGTTGCCTCCTTTACAGTGCTCAATTGTTAGCCAAGTAGGATTGTTATATAGCAATAACAAAACAGAAAACACACACATGCAGTTGTGAATTTGTATGAGCATTCGCAGTATTGAAAAGCAAGGGCAGAGCAAAAATGCTCTTCCCTGTCTCAGACTCTAAAACCAGAACACAACACTGTATCTGTTTTCCCGCTCTTAACTTGAAAATTGTGCTTGCTAATCCGCAGTCTTTAACACAATCATTATGTAGCCCCCAGGAGCATGTAAAGTCTTGCTATGGGATCACAGTCTGTCCTTAACAAGAATCAAGAATACCTGCATGTAATTTATGCTGACCACTGTCAATGACATGGTGAACCACCCACCGGCTGGGAGCAATCAGGTTGAAGTCAGGGAGTTGCATCTCATGCCCTGGATTTTTACCACTTTTCTTTCCAAAAGAGAGCCACCTGTAGTTGTGTAGACATAAACTGTGTGCAAGAATACTCTCAGCTGTGAGCCTCTTCATTGGTTCCCTCTGTTCCATACACTGTTTGATAGCTATATGATCTTGATGGTATGGGTGAGGGCTAGCAGTGGAGCTTATATGGCACTGCATGAGTGCCTCATTTTCAGACTGTATCTGACTAATCATTATTGAGAGCTGGACAAGACTAAAACCCTCATTATGACATTGGCGGTAAATCCCGTGGTGGATATCCGTTCACCATATTAAGACACGCACTCACCAGTACGATACTATTCAGCCACACACACAAATCCGCCACACCAAAGGTCAGCGATAAAATGGGGGTATCAAAACCTACACCGTTATGCCAACAGAACAACGCCCACCACATTATGACCCACGAATCACCACGGCGGACATTCAGTGGTGGTAAACCATTGGCGGTACATACCGCCGTGCTCAAAATACACACACTCAAACAAAATACCACTACATTGGTCAATTCAAATAACACACACCTGATACCCATGCACACACCACACACAAACACCACTATAAAACACACACCCACATTACCCACAACCCTTTACCATTACAAACAATTGCCACCAGAGAGAGACAGCAAGACCACAGGGAAGACCAGAGCTACACACCACCATTACCTATACACCACCCATGCACCTCACAACACACATCCCAACACATCACCCTACACATCCTCACCCACACTACTCACACAACACCCATAGCACCAGAACAACACCCCAGTATCTCTGAGGAGGAGCTAAGGGTCATGGTGGAGGAAATCATCCGGGTAGAGCCACAACTATTTGGAGCACAGGTGCAGCAGATATTCATTGCTAGGAGGATGGAGCTATGGCGGAGGATCTTGGACAGGGTCAACGCTGTGGGACAGCACCCCGGAACAAGGGGCAACATCAGGAAGAGGTGGAATGACCCACGGGGGAAGGTGTGTTCTATAGCAGCAAGACACCAACTAGCTGTACAGAGGACTGGCGGTGGATACCCACTTCCTCCCCCACAACTAACAACATGGAAATCATGCATCCTGAGGGCCTGGCAGGAGTAGCAGGAGGACTGGACTCTGGTAAGTCAACTCTCTATTTCTATCCCCCCCTACCTGCATGCCATCACATACCCCCACCCTCACTCCCATCACTCCACCACTACCCACGCACCCCACCATCACATCTCACCCATCCCAATGCCAAGCCCTGCATGCACCACCAATGCATGGACACCACTCACAGACCTGCATGGACACCTATCACTAAAGCATGCACACTGGAAAGAAACAAGATAAAGCTGCCAGGGCAAATACAACCTAAGAGGGCAACCCACCCATGAACAAAATGTCACATACAGAAACAATAACACTGCATTTACATCCCCACAGGTATCCCAGCCAATGTCACTGGAGAAGAGGTGACAGCACTAGCCAGTCCCCCCACAGAAGAGGCCCACAGTGATGACAGAGACTCGGCTCGCCTGGATCTGGATGACCAACCTGCCCATCAGGGACCTCCGGACAGTCGGTTAGCCAGGCACAGTCACACACTATCACAGAGCCTCCCCCATCTGGAAACACCACCACAGCACCTACCCAGCGTACCCATACCTCTGTCCCCGGGACATGTCAGTCAGCAGTGTGTCCACCACTACAAGGACCCCAGGGCACACCTCACCCCCAAGACAATCAGGGACCTGGGGTCAGTTGCAGTGGGCACACGGTTCAGGGGACAGAGACACAGGACAACAGGGAAGCTGGGGGAACTGCTGTGCGCCAGGGGAGGACAGGCCCAGGGAACCGACTCTCCAAGAAGCACTCACTGAGATCCTGGACGCATACCAAAATTCCCAGGATATGCTGGGCCAGATCCTGGACAACGTGGAGGAGAACAGGCGGCTGCAGAAGGGACAGTACCAGGGAATCAGAGAGGACTTGCAGGCCATTAACACCACCCTGGTCTCCATTGCAGGGGTGCTGGCAGACATTGCCAACATTATGAGGGAAGCAGCCTCAGAACAGAGGGCCCGGAAATAAGACTCTCCTGATTGTCATCCTTGTGTCCCACACTGTCACCCTGTCCACCTTGAACTGCCATTGCTCCCCTTCCTATGCCCCCTTGGACAATGCACCTGTGCTACAAATAGACTGGAACAATACCCTGGACTTTTCTCCATCATCACCCCAGCCCATTGCACTTCCCCCTTTTCTTCTTAGCGCTGCAATAAACAGAATTTGAAAAAATACAAGTATGGAGTATGTCAAATGATTTAAGTATGTATTCGTTTAACAAGGTTCAAATATTGCAATTCAACTGTACAGTAATGTGCACATAGGATAGACCTGTAGTTGGCTGCAGTGAACACACCAGGAGCGATATTGGGGCACCAACATCTGCAAAAAGAGTTACCAAAGGCTACAGGGAGTGGGCATAGAAGTGGGAAATCACAGCCTGCCAGTGACAATCTCAAACAATAAAATGACGATGAAATGTGAAGTACCACTGTCTTACCTGTGTGTTATTGGAAATATTGTCAAATCACTGCAGTTCTGCTGTCCTCATCCTCATCCTCTGCCTCCTCATCTTCACTGTCCACAGGGTCCACTGCTGCCACACGGCCATCTCCAGCCTCCTCCTCCTGCAGAAAAGGCACATGGTGACTCAAGGCAAAGTTATGCCACATGCAGCATGCCACAATTATCTGGCAGACCTTCTTGGGTGAGCAGCACAGGGATGCACCTCTTAGATGGAGGCACCGAAACCTGGCCTTCAGGAGGCCAAAGGTACGTTCAATGATCCTTCTTGTTCGCCCATGTGCCTCATTGTAACATTCCTCTGGCCTTGTCCTGGGACTCCTCACAGGGGTCAGTAGCCATGATAGGTTGGGGAGACCAGAGTCACCTGCAAATATCGAGGGACAACATTTAGCCACACACTATCCCTTATGGCCCATACCATACCCATACACAAACATCCACTGGGTGGGAACCAGGGCTCACCTATTAGCCACACACGGTGCCTCTGTAGTTGGGCCATCACATTTGGGATGCTGCTATTCCTCTGGATAAAGCATTATGCACAGAGCCAGGATACTTTGCATTGACATGGGAGATGTACTGGTCCGCCAGGCACACCATCTGGACATTCATGGAATTAAAACGCTTTCAATTTCTGTAGACCTGTTCATTTTGCCCAGGGGGGATAAATGCAATATGTGTTCCATCAATTGCCCCATTTATGTTGGGGATATGTCCCATTGCGTAGAAGTCAGCCTTCACTGTAGCCAAATCATCCACTTGGGGGAAAACAATGTAGCTGCACATGTGTTTAATCAAGGCTGACAACACTCTTGTCAGCACTATTGAGAACATTGGCTGCGACATTCCTGCTGCCAAGCCCACTGTCACTTGGAAAGAACCAGTTGCCAGGAAATGGAGCACAGATAGGACTTGCACAAGAGGGGGGACCCCAGTGGGGTGACGGATAGTAGAGCTCCAGTTGGGCAGACAGCTTTGTGATTGTGACCCTGTCAAGTCCGTAGGTGAGGATAATGTGCCTGTCCTCCATTGTTGCCAAGTCTACCAGGGGTCTGTACACTGGGGTATGTCTCCATCTCCTATTTATCAGCAGCGGTTGCAATCTATGGGGCAAAAGAGTGAGGAGCCGGTCATAAACTGTACATTGTAGCGACAACAGTACAATGCATGATGTTATTTTAAAATGTATATGTGGCATTTGTCCAGATAGTACAATTGTGAACTGTGACGCAGTTGTGATCCAGGGCCTGCCCCCCCATTCCCTGAAATGGCGTCCGCCTGTCCTGTGTGGATAGACAGGTGGAAGTGAGGTAATTCTGCTGACATTGTGCGCCGATGTGGGAGGCGGTCGGGAACCGCCGTGCAACGCCTCATTGGATAATATTGGCCCCTATGGGGTACAGTGGCCAATGGTGATGTACGCCGGTGGTGACGGTTTGCACCGCCGCGGATGTCACCGCCATTTTCTATCTATTCACCCACTTGCTACCTGACCTTCAACAGGAGAGGACCTACACTGCATGTGCTGCTGTGACCTGTGTCTGGAACCTACCATGGCTCGCTCGTGTGACTGGGGAAAGGGCCCCTGCCTTCACCTCAGCGGAGTTGGAGTGACTGGGGGGTGGGGTCCTACCCCAGTACGGACTGGTGTATGGGCCTCCAGACCATGGGTGAGTACACTGTGAGCATGATGCATGGGGCATGAATGCATGGAGTGGGGTGTGTGAAGGCCTCGTGTGGGGGTGGTGGATGTCCCCTGGGTGACGTGCAGCTTGTGTGCTAGGCCATGTCTGTGCAAATGGAGATGGGAAGGGGTATGGAGGGCCATGAGTGTAACAGGCAGGACGGTCTGAGTAATGCCTTTCCCTGCGTATTTTCTCTGCAGGTCAGAAGAAGGGTATATGGATTGCCATCGCCAAGGACGTGCGGACCCTGGGGGTCTATGGCAGGCTGAGCACCCACTGTTAGAAACTGTGGGAGGACCTGAGACGCTGGGCACTGAAGACGGTGGAGGCCCAGCTGGGGATGGCCTCCCAAAGAGGAAGGGGTGCCTGTCGAACCCTGACCCCCCCTGATGCCCGCATACTGGCGGTGGCCTATCCTGAGCTGGATGGGCTCTTGAGGGCATCACAGCAGCCACAAGTGGGTGAGTACAGTGCCCATATTACAACTTACCCATAGTAGGGTGGTATCTGGGTGGGGGATGTGTGTCTGTGGGTGCCCCTAGGCCAGGCCTGACATCGCAGAGTAGGTCCCATGTTGGACAGGGTTCTGATGTGATATTCCTCCTACCTAGCTAGTAGGCATCCACTACTGGGCAGGGCTGTGTGGGTCCCAGGTATGCTGCAGTTGGCGGTATGTGTCCCTCTCCATACCCTGGTGACTAGATTTTACTGGTAGTGCACTACATAGTGAGTAGGGCTGATCCCTGTGTGTGAGGTTGCTGTGTACGCCAACGGTGGTGTTGGTGCAGTCATTGACCAAGTGTTTCCTTTGTCTCTCCCCCCCTTTTTGTTTTGTCATCCTGTCCTTATGTGCATTAGCATCATCTGGTGGAGGAGCAGAGGCACTGGCAACGTAGGGAGCTGCATCCCACAGGACCCAGGAGGCTGAGTCCACTGATGCTGAGGGCACCAGTGGGACGGAGAGCGATGGGAGCACCACATCCGAGACTGGAGGGGACAGTTCAGACACAGATACCTCCTCTGACGGAAGCTCCCTGATTGTGGCGGACACCTCTGTGACCACCCCAACTACAGGTACATCCGCCACCCCGTACCAACATTGCCCTCCCAGCAGCCCCTCAGCGAGTTGCCCGTGCCTGCTCACCCAGGAGGGTGGGCATGTCCTTCGCCCCAGGCACCTAGTGCCCTGCCCCAGTTAGCCCTCCGAGTGAGAAGGCTATTGACCTCCTGAGATCGATTTCTGTTGGGCAGTCAACCATTGTGAATGCCGTCCGGGGGCTGGCAGCCCAAATGCAACAATCCAATGCATTTCTAGAGGGCATTCACACTGGCTTGGCGGCCCACCAGAGATCAGTCCAGGCTCTGGCCTCCTCTCTGATGTCAGCCATTGTCCCTGTTTCCACCCCCCCCCCTCCAACTTCCTTTACCCAATCCCATTCCCCTCAACCCCAACCTATCCCAAGCACACAGGCAGACCAGCATGCACACAAGACAACACACAAGAGTGGTTCAGGCAAACACAAGCACCACATTTCATCCCACAGGCGCTCACACAAACACCATCCAGATATACCAACATCCACTGCCTCCACTGTGTCCCCCTCCTCCTCCTCCTCCACCTCCCTCCCAGTTGCATCTACACTCACACCTGCATACACTACATCCTCATCCACTACCGCCATCACCACCACACCTATCAGAACACACACCTCACTGGCAGACACCACCCCAACAGCCATGCACAGGTCCCCTGTGTCCTCTCCCACTGTGTCTGTGCCCCCCCTCCAATGGTACACAAATGCAAGCACTCAGACACCCAACAGCCATCCACCTCACAACAGCATCCAGCCCATGCACTTGCACCTAAACACAGCAGACAGACATCTCCCACAACCACTCCCTCTTCCTCCACTCCCAAACCTTCTCCCTCTTCCCGCCCCAATGTCCCTAAGACGTTTTTCCTCTCCACCACTGACCTCTTCCCTACCCCTCACCCCCGTCCTTCACGTCTGGCCAGGGTGGGTAAAACCCAGGCAAGCACCTCAGCCACCCAGTCCATGGGCCCAGTAGTGTCCACAGCAACTCATGGTGGTAAATGATCCAGGCCACCAGCCAGCTTCATGGAAAGGGTGTCTGCCCCAAGTGCTGCCCGGAAGGGCAAGGAGCCATCCCCAACTGCTGCCAGGAAGGGCAAGGGGCCATCCCCAGCTGCAGCCCTGAAGAGCAAGGAGCCATCCCCAGCTGCAGCCAGGAAGGGCAACGGGCCAGCACCAGCAGGCAGGAAGGAGAAGGGGACTGGTGCAGGGACTCAGTTGGAGCACCCACCACCAACCATGCTTGTGCAGCCATCTGAGGCTGCAGGGGATGGGCTGGAGCTTCCCCCCACAACCACCACCAGCAGCACTGCCACCAGCAGTGGGCAGCCATCCGAGGCTGCAGGGGATGGGCTGGAGGTTCCCCCGACAACCACCAGCAGCAGCACCACCACCACCAGCAGTGGGCAGCCGTCCGAGGCTGCAGGGGATGGGCTGGCGCTTCCCTCCACAACCACCACCAGCAGCACCAGCAGCACCGCCAGCAGTGGGCAGCCATCCGAGGCTGCAGGGGATGGGCTGGAGCTCCCCCCCACAACCACCAGTAGCAGCACTGCCAACAGCAGTGGCCAGTCATCCGAGGCTGCAGGGATGGGCTGGAGCTTCCCCCCATGACCACCACCAGTAGCAGCAGCAGCACCGCCACCAGCAGTGGGCAGCCATTCGAGGCTGCAGGGGATGGGCTGGAGCTTCCCCTACAACCACCAGCAGCAGCACCACCAATGCCACCACTGAGCAGCCGTCACCGCCGGCAGACATTCTTTAGACCTGCCTCCATGGGCTGGTGTGCGGCCTGCCCCACGCAAATCCTGTGGGTATGACACCCAGCTGAGAGACTGTGACCTTGCACTCCCCATGATCAGAAGCACAGGGCATGATGCCCCCTCCAGAACCAGTGGGTATGGCACCCACTCACCCCATCCTCCCCAGGATCAGAAGCACAGGGCACAATGCCCCCTCCAGAACCAGTGGGTAAGCCACCCACTCACCCCATCCTCTCCAGGTTGAAGATCAGAGGGCACGAGGCCCCCTCCAGAACCAGTGGATATGGCACCCACTCACACCATCCTCCCAAGGATGAAAATCACAGGGCACGATGCCCCCTCCAGAACCAGTGGGCAAGTCACCCACTTGGGAGACTATGGCCTTCCACTCCCCAGGACCAAGCACAGGGCATGTTGCCCCCTCCAGAGCATGTGGGCAAGTCACCCACTTGAGTGACTGTGGCCTTGCACTCCCCAGGACTAAGCACAAGGCATGTTACCCCCTCCAGAGCATGTGGGCAAGTCCCCCACTTGAGAAGCTGTGGCCTTACACTCCCCAGGACCAAGCACAGGGCATGTCGCCCCCTCCAGAGCATGTGGACAAGTCACCCACTTGAGAGACTGTGGCCTTGCACTCCCCAGGACAGAGCAATGGGCATGTTGCCCACTCCAGAGCATGTGGGCAAGTCACCCACTTGAGAGACTGTGGCCTTGCACTCCCCAGGACAGAGCAATGGGCATGTTGCCCGCTCCAGAGCATGTGGGCAAGTCACCCACTTGAGAGACTGTGGCCTTGCACTCCCCAGGACAGAGCAATGGGCATGTTGCCCCCTCCAGAGCATGTGGGCAAGTCACCCTCTTGAGAGACTGTGGCCTTGCACTCCCCAGGATCAAGCACAAGGCATGTTGCCCCCTCCAGAGCATGTGGGCAAGTCACACACTTGAGAGACTGTGGCCTTGCACTTCCCAGGACAGAGCAATGGGCATGTTGCCCGCTCCAGAGCATGTGGGCAAGTCACCCACTTGAGAGACTGTGGCCTTGCACTCCCCAGGACAGAGCAATGGGCATGTTGCCCGCTCCAGAGCATGTGGGCAAGTCACCCACTTGAGAGACTGTGGCCTTGCACTCCCCAGGACAGAGCAATGGGCATGTTGCCCCCTCCAGAGCATGTGGGCAAGTCACCCTCTTGAGAGACTGTGGCCTTGCACTCCCCAGGATCAAGCACAAGGCATTTTGCCCCCTCCAGAGCATGTGGGCAAGTCACCCTCTTGAGAGACTGTGGCCTTGCACTCCCCAGGATCAAGCACAAGGCATGTTGCCCCCTCCAGAGCATGTGGGCAAGTCACACACTTGAGAGACTGTGGCCTTGCACTCCCCAGGACAAAGAGCAATGGGCATGTTGGCCCCTCCAGGATCAGTGGTGTTGTTCCATCTGCCGGCTGAGGTGCCACCCGTTCCTCATCCCTTCTGAGATGCCTGCCTATTTTCGAACTGAATCCCCTGCAGCGTTCTCTCCATGTTGTTGCACTTTCATCTATTCGTGTTGTCCTTGCATTATTCCTGAGGGGTACAGGATATATATGTTTTATTATTGCATCTGATTGTGTGTATGGTGTTGGGGTGGGGGTGTGTATGTTGTGCTTGTGTGTGTCACTCTCTTTTTCCTCCCCCACTCCCCTGCGTGCTAGGCGGCTGTACTTACTGTGGTCGTCTTCGCCGTCGTTGGTGTTCGTGGTGGAGCAGGTCGTAGAAGATCATAGGAAATATCTGCAGCTCTGGTTCCATGGCGGCATCGTTGTTCCATGTGTCTCCAAAGGTGAGTCGTTTGTCTTCTGAGCTCTGTTTCCACCAGGTTTTTGATGTCGTTGGTACCGCCCATGAAAAGTTGGTGGATTGGATTGTCATAATATGGTGGGCGGAACATTGTCTCCCGTCTGGCTGTAGGCAGCTACCGCCGTATTGACTGTTGTTTCCGCCCTGGCGGTCGGTGTGGTAAGGTGGCTGTCTATCTGAGCTCTTTCATTTGATCATAATTTGGCGGTACTTACCACCAGCCTGTTGGCGGTATTACTGCCACTTTATCACCAACCGCCAGGGTTGTAATGAGGGCCTAAGTTGGCTGCAGGTAAACCACAATAAATTTGAGATTAGACTTTTCAGCACCTGATTAATTGTAAAATTAATCACTGAGTGAAGTGAAAAGGAATCATTGAGTGTAAGGTAATGTCTTAAGTCAATGTGTGTTTCCTCCTGGTGAGTGCAAACATTTCTTTGTGCAATATTAAACAGTAAACACTTAAAAGACAGTATCACAAAAACGTACCTCACATTATAAATATAACATGTAGCACAGGATACTAAAGTGGATTTCATTATGCAAAAACGCACATTTCATGGCACAAACAGTCACATGATTGCTTTTTTACCAAAGTGCAGTAGGCTTCATAAGAGCGATAAATGTTCTAATTTTATAATCTTGTAGAGTGAAGTTAATTGTATTAAAAAGCCTGTTTGTCTGTACCTAAAGGCTGACCTTGATGAATCTACTAAATAGATTTTTTGAGTGTGTGCTTGTTTATATAATTTGTTGATATGCGCATTACTGGAATGGTGTATTTACTTGTGTTTCATTTGAAGGTTTTTGTTGTGAAAAATCAATGAGAGACAGTTCAAAAGCCCATTTGTCTATGTAAATGGTTTTATTTGATTTTTCAATAATAAGTCAAAAACTCGGATGAAAGGACTCACATCACACGAGGGCTTTCAAAAGGATTTTCTTAAAGTTATAGGTACAACTTCTAAGTACAAAGTAATATGAGGTCAGTTTTATTGTGCAGTACAGAACACTTACCTGGTATCACCCGAACAGCTTTCTAATGTTAGGGAAAATATTCTCCACATTTTGTCTTTGCAAATGTACGAAGAAAGGTTCATAAATCCAATGAGAAGTATATGTTTTGTTGCATTCTGTGCTGAGTTGTTTAAATGGGTTTGTGTCATCCTAAAATTCATGTTCTTCTCTGGTTGTAATGAAGTGATGCTCGTCTTGGTCCTTGTTGTTAAAATTGGTATATTATGAAATGTATTCATACCAGCGAGACCTCCAGCAAGACATCTTTTGAAGAAGAGGATACTAAGACAAGAAGGTAGTCAAACACTGCACACAAAAGACCTCAAACTTGTTTGTGTTGCATGACATGCGAAAATGTTGCCCGATAGTTTCTTGGTAACCGCAGAATATTTCTTCATAATGAGTGTGGATATTTTGTGAACTCAACCCTATTGAGACTTGATACCCTTAGCAAATGAGAAAAAAAAACAAATAATTCACTCACCTTTTGAAAGGTATTGTAGCACCCAGTAACTGCCTAACATGGTATCCAGCACTTAACAGTATCCAGAGTTATTTTAACAAGGAAGAAAGTTACACATCCTGTGAATTTTCAGCATCATGTCCTAGTACATACCCGTTGCTGTGTGCACAAAAATGTTCTGCTGTAGTATTGCAGACAGTGAAAAGTGCGACAAGTGCAGGTGCACCCTACACACCGCAGCATTGCAGCCGGCTCCATTATGAGTCAGTGTCAATGTTGTGAGCTGTTTCCTGCTAGGCCAAGGGGCGGTAACTTGACCGCAGGAGTTTGGCAGATGGCCTTTTCTATCCGCCAAACTCCTAATGACCCACTTAGACTCTGTCCTAGTAAGTTTCCTCTTTAGATTAGGGCGTGACTCATGAAAAGGTTTAGAAGGGGCATTGAAACAGTGCCAAGATAAATTGCTTGATGTAATTGGGCCTTTGGCCAGGATTTTGGATGTGGCGGACGAAGCCAGATCTAAATTGGTGCAGGTAGACATAGAATTGTTATGTTATTGGTCATGGAGAGCAATTTGTTTTTTAGGCTATGCGAATGCTGCTTTGGTGGCAGAATGAAGAAAAGGAGTTTTGATGACAATACGTTCAAAACTAGCAGATTTGCAGAAAAGAACCAGAACAAGACCCAAAAGGTTACCTATTTGGAGATGGTCTGGTTAAAGAGTAGGGAAATATGTATCAACTTTCACTTCTTTGGATAAGGCACAATCCTCTTTCAGGAGGGCTTTCAATAATAGTGTTTTTGATAAGGTTGGGGCAATGGGATGTTTCTCTGGCCGATCAATTCAAAAGTCACCATATCAGTCTCAAGGAAGAGGTACATTCAGAGGGTTTCAATCTACTACAGGATTTTACCCTCAAAGAGGAAGAGGTGGCAAGCAGCGCTAAGCCAGAGGAAAGGCTCAATTTTCCCAAGGATCTCAAGGTAAGTATGAGGTTTCTCTCTGGTTTTTCCCAAGAAAAGGTTGTGGGTTGGTTAAGGAAGTTTATACACAATTGGAGTACTTCAACAAAAGACCAATGGGTTTTAGAAACAGTGAAAGGGTGTGTGATAGAATTCAGAGACTTACCTAATTGGAGATCCAAAACAAATGTTATTTCAAGAATATCAGATGGTTTAGTAACAAAGGAAGAAGAAGAACTGTTAATGAAGGGAGCAATAGAAAGAGTATCAGAGGAAGAAAGGACTTTTGTGAGTACAATATTTTTAGTGAAAAAGAAAGACAAGGGCTGGCATCCAGTGATAAAGTTGCGGGACCTGAGTTGGTATTTGGTGTACAGGCATTTCAAGATGGAGGGTATCCATCTCCTGAGGGACATTTTATTACAAAATGATTAGATGGTGAAATTTTATCTAATGGATGCATAGTTTACCATTCCATTAACAAAAGGCAGTCACAAGTTTATTTTGTACAGATGGACAGGAGAGCTATATCAGTTTACATGCCTTACGTTTGGTCTGGTCTTAGCACCTTGGTGCTTTACAAAGATGTTGAGACCACATTTGTGGCTTTTTTGAGTGAAAGGGGAGTTTAACTTATTATGTATTTGTACAAGTTTTTAACCATGTCTCATGTTCAGGAAGAATTGATGAGTCATCTACATCTAGTTGTGAACCTTTTGGATTTGTTGGGTTTTCTGATAAATCTGGACAAATCAGCAGTAGTGCCCTGTCAGGATTCTAGGTTTTCAGATGAATTAAATTTTGTCAATTATGAGTTTACTAAAGAAAAAGGTGATGAAGATAAAGACAGAGGAAAATCAAGTGATAAAGAAAATGAATATTTCTCTGAGATCTTTGGCAAGAATAATAGCTTAGTTTTCTTCTTCAATTCAAACGTTTTTTCCTAGTCCTCTTCATTACAGGGCACTACAGAGGTTTAAAGCAGAAGGTTTGAGGAAGGGTTTATGGTATGGGGATCATGTCCCACTTTCAATAGAAGAACAGGAAGAACTGACCTAGTGGTTGAACAATATAGACTCTTGGAATGGCTGGGCAGTATTATGTGATAGAGACAGATTCCAGTCTTTTTGGATGGGGAGCTTGTCTAGGTCATCAGGAGACAAGTGGAATATGGACCTGGGAGGATAGTCAAGAACATATAAATGGTCTGGAGATGAAGGCAGGATCTTTTGCTTTGCAGAGTTTTGAGAAGACATAAAAAATTACAATGTATTGTCAAAGATGGACAATTTTACAGCAGTATTTAAATAAATGGATTGGGAGGCAGCAGATCCAATAATCTAACACAGACTGCAAAAGAGATTTTGGGCCAGATTAAGAAAGCCCTGTCGCCACCTGAGCGTCACTTTTTGTGATGCTCCGGTGGCGCAATGCCCTCTGCTGTATTTGCAACGTGGCATTAAGCCACTTTTTTGTGGCTTAACGCCACTTTGTAAATACTGCCCTTTCACATGCAGCATTGTGCGTGGAAGGGGGGAGTAATGGGTGTTGTTGTGGGCATTCCACAGCAACACTCATTGCATTTTGACGCTGCCCCAGATTTACGAGTTTTCGTAAACCTAAGGCACCGCCAAAACCTAACTCCACCCAAGGGGTGGCGTTAGAGTGGTGCAACGAGGAGAAATGCTTTAATTTATCCTCCTTTTTTGCTCTTTCTATGTGTGCTGCATTTTGCAGCACACATAGAAAGAGCAAAACAGCATTTAAGATTGTTTTTGTGCAGGAAGGTGACCTTTCTTGCACAAAAACAATCTCCCCCTCAACGCAGCCATCTTTGCACCCTGGCGCAAGGGTGCCTACATTAGCAGTCGGCAGAGATTTAGCGCAGGGGGAAATGCAGGGGTGAGCTGTATTCTAGTAAATACGGCGCATCCCTGCATTTTGAAAATGACGGTGCACGGCACTGCCAAATTTGGCACCACGCACCGTCATTTTCTAGTAAATCTGGCCCTTGGTGTTTTTGTCTGGAGCAGATGATAGGTTTGCAAGCTCAGTATTTTCCAGGTCTAGAGAACATAGTTGCAGATTGGAATTCAAGGTATCTCACACATTGCAGCGACTAGAAATTGAAGGTAACTGTATTTCAGAAAATGAAGCAGATTTGGGATCCTTTGGCAAAAAATCTGTTTGCGTTTAGGCTGACTTACCAATTGCCCCGTTATTACAGTTGGAGACCAGTTCGGCCAGCGGAGGCAGTGGATGCTTTCCAGCAAGATTGGACAAGGAGTCAGGGACATGCATTTCCTCCTTTTGTGATGATTCAAATAGAAGCAGATATGTCAGATAGTTCTGGTGACTTCTTTTTGGAGTGCTCAACAATGGTTTCCAGGGTTGTAGGAGTTAGCGTTAGGGGAACCCTTTTTGATTCCAGAGGCAGAGGACAATTTAGTAGGACCAGAAGGGGAGTTGCATCCTTTGGTGAATGAAGGGGCCTTGAGCCTTTGTGCTTGGAAGATTGCAGGGGATGACAGGGTCTCACAGGACTTTCGCAGCAGGGTCAGGATTTACTCAAAGAGTCTTGGGCACCAGGTACCAGAAAGAGATATGTTGGTGCATGGAAGACATGGGTTTGTTAGGGCATGGACAAGGATTTGGATCCCCTGGAAGTTTCTGCTGTAGAACTTGCAAATTTTCTTTCTTGGTTGTATGAGAAAGGAATGAGCTATAGGACAATTCATTGTTACAGGTCAGCGGTTGCTGTCAGTCATTGTCTTGTAGGAGGTATACCTATAGGGAGGAATTCTCTAATTGGTAGGGTGATGAAAGGTATTAGACGTCAGAGCCCTCCTAAGCTTGGATATAATTGTTTGTGGGATGTGAATGTGATTTTCAAACTATTGAGAACCTGGCCTGGTAATAAGTATTTATCATTGAAACAGTTAGCCAGTAAGTTGGCAACTTTGTTAAGCTTAATATCTTTTAGAAGAGTGTCTGATGTAAGAGCATAACAGGCGAATAGTCAATTTTATAATCCTGATGGTGTTTTATTTCAGGTTACAAGACAAACAAAAGCTATGTTGTCTTCAATTTTCTACCTACGTTTTAATGAACATCCAAAATTGTGTTTTATGTTTGAAAGAATATGAGAGCAGGGTGCAAGAGTTTCAGAAGAATGGAGTAAATCAATTGTTGATTCTGTTTGTGAGATTTTTTAATCCAGTAAATTCTGCTGCTATAGCTTGTTCGGTGAGAAATTGTATGTTTGAAGCAGGAGTGAATATGAGTAAATTTGGGGCACATTCTGTCAGAGGTGCAATAGCAAGCAAGGTTTTTTATCAGGTGTTCGACTTGAAGACATTTTAAAGGGTTCAGATGGGTCTAATGCTGATGTTTTTGCAAGGTTCTATTTAAAACCAATGGAGCATGCTTTTTCTGTTGTTGCTTCACAGCTTTGAACATGCACAATGCTAGCCTCTGGTCTTCACATAAAATGTAAATTCTCCAAGTATGAATCTGGATATCATTAAAGACACTGAGGCTATCATTATCCCCCCTCCCCCTTTCCAGGTGAGTATTGTTGAAAGGAGGTAGTGTATATATATATATATATATATATATATATATATATATATATATATATATATATATATATATATATATATATATGTATAACATGTGTTTAAAGTACAGTTAGTTACTAAAACATCTGATTTTTAATTTAATCTGGATGAGATTTACATATCATTTTGTTACATTTCAGATATTCAATAGAAGAGAGGAGATTTGGATCAGAAGATGTTGTGGGAGTTCTTAAGTTCTATAGTTGTTCTTCAAGTTTAAAGAGTCTTTTGTGATGGAGCAGCTTAAATGAGGAAGATGGGTGATGTGTTGGGCCTTATATAGACTGTAGAAATATTCTAATTCTAGATTTCTGAGTGTGGTTATTATTTTCTTTGAAGTGATGCATTGGAGTAGCAATAAAAGACTAATGCATAATGCTAGCCTTCGTGTCTGTAATAAAATCAAGATTCTCTCATCACAAACTTGGTGAATCTATATTCTGAGTGAGAGAGCCCCTACCAAATCCTTCAAAATACTGTAAAAGACACAGATATAAGATCTCCTAATTGGGGGTGGGTGCAGAGAGAGAGAGAGATCTCTTAATTAAATGAGAGAGAAAGAGAGAGAGAGAGAGATACCTATCAGAAGCTAAAGGACATGCTTTCAATCTGGGCATTTATCTGAAAACCCTCCGGTTCACAGCAAGTGTGCAAGGAGTATTACATGACTCTGCAACAGATAACATAAGAATATGAATCCTCAAGGCTAATTCACAGTTCTAAACTAATTGATTATGGATGTGTGAGGAATTATGTTTGGGTCTCTATTATGTTTACCTTTATAATATCAATAATTGTTAAATAACCTCCAATTATGGTGATAATCCTAATTCACACAGATTGCACCAGGTTAACAGACATTAAATACTACTTATTATATAATACCAGATGTGTGTGTGTGCAGGGCTTTCGAATTCTAAACACCCTCATACTCCTATAAGCATAATCTCTAAGAAGGAGAGGAACAATCTGCTAATTATCATTTTCTCCATGGAGGCAAGAACCACCTGGAAATATACCCAGGTTGGATCCCTGAAAATAAGGGATTCAACGACAACATCAATGTTCCCTGACAAGGTGATTGCTTTCCACTAAAGGGGCTGCATATCTGCCATAAGTGGAGACACTTTACCAAGGATAACAGGCCTTGCATGAATTACACCAACATTCATGCTGGCTGCTAAAATACCCTAAATCCACAGTGTGCACTGGTGATCTACTGCAAAGTGGGGGTATATTATTAGTGTCCACATGCCTATTCTCCCTAAAATGTTTTCTTTGGCAGGTGTCTACCCAGGTAATTCCCCTAAACACAATTGGAGATCAGCCACCCTATATCACGCAACTGATTCACCACCATTTCTGGAAGAGTTGACTACAGCTAGCCAGAACCCTGGAGGAGTTTCTGCATACTAGTAAACCTATAATAGGGTGAATGCCCTATCAAAATAGTAATGTAGGGCAACTATACCACTGAAAGCGTGGATACCGTTGTTTTGGTGGTGCTGTCCTGTGCTATATAAGACCCACAATTGTAACTGAAGGAGAGAGGCAGGTTAAATATTGTCCTCTCTAGGATATGAGGCATTAGTGCTCCGATAATTGTTGTTCCAGTGATCCAGATTAGATGCCCATGATTAGTAATTTGTAGTATACATTACATCTATCTTGAGTCTTTGCCAGAAAGACAGCAGTAAATCCTTCAGCTGCTCTAGCCATCATTTTTCAAATACACTTCCATATAGCAGCTGCAGTCAGCCTGTGGCAGGCGCCGCAACCTGTAGAGCAAATATCTCTATTCGAAATCCACATTTCTGCCTCTGTTCATACGATCAGCCATATTTTGTTGCACAGACAGTGTGAATTATAGTTTGGGGGATGTGACTGATATTCTGTCCTCCTTATTACAAGTGCCGTGGGCTATAATATACTTGTAATAAAGCAGACCGGCTATCCGTCATATTTGTGAAAAAGTAACCCGGACACAAAACTACATGGGCCGGATGGAGTGAAAAAGCGCTTTGCGATTTTCTAAAAGCAAATCGTAGAGTTTCGCTATTAGGAAATCACAAACCATGATCAATAACAGTGTGTTTGACACTGCTAAAGATTCGCACTGAATCACAAATGGACCTGCTTCATCAATATTCATGAAGCAGGTCGCAATTTGCGACCTATTGGGAATGGCTTCAGTCACAGGGATGGTTGCATGCTGGGGACAGCAGACCGCAGTGTCTGTGATTGCTTTTAAATAAGGCAATATTTTCTTTGTAATACAGCCCATTTTCCTTAAAGGAAAACGAGATGCATTACAAAAAGAAAACTGAAAAGTTTTTTTTTTCATTTTTGTGATCAGAAAGCACAAATGCCGGAATGCCCTGATTAATGCTGGCAGCTATGGTGTAAAAAGGTGTGGCTGCCTGGGAGATCACATGATGCAAATGCATCCAATTGTTGCATCCAGTTGGTGCACAGAAATATGGGGATTGTGATACCCCATGCCAGCGCGCCCTTATTAATGCCGACAGTTCTGGTGTAAACAGGTGTGGCTGCCCAGCCCAATCATGTGATGCAAATTTGTCCAATCATTGTACCCGGTCGTCACACAGAAACATTTGGATTGTGGCAGCCCATGAACAGCAGCCCCAGTAGGTGCCCACTCCTCATCAGGCAAGATGTAATAACGGGCCTGTGCTTGATCAACATATTAGGAGGCCCAGAATAAACAAAGAGAGATATAGCCGAGAGGCCACATAGCTATGTACACCCCCAATTCCCAGCTGATGCAGGGACACCTATGAAATGTAGTACCCCATTGCGCGAGCCCCTCAATGGGAATTCAAAGAGAACATAGGGTGTAGAGACTGTGTACTAGGAGCACCAACTTGATCCGAGTCAGTTATTGAAAAAGGATAATATCTAAGAACTCCCTCGAGATAGACCCACTCGAGTTAGAGTCTGCCCTGGTAGTATTATCTTACCAGGGTGGCACGAGGTGGCCTATGATGAAGCATGTCACATTACGTGAGTGAGCCCACTTTGTCCAAATCTTTGGGATTGCCAATATCCTAAATAGGAAGTATAGTGATAGGAAGCCAGGAACTCTAGTGAAGATCATGTTCATAGATTGGTTACCACTTTAACCGTAAGACCATCCTGCTTCTCCTGCAAATCCTACTACAGACACCAGGTATTCAGCCGAGACTTCAGTCTTACCTGTCATTAACCACAAACATATTTGCAGGTAGGAGAGTATCCTTTTCTCATGCCTGCAATCAATCTATTTTTGGGTAGTCCACCTCTAAGGTTCTAGTTTGATTCTAAACTAGCTAGCCAGCACAAGGCGTGCAGAGATTGCCTGGATGGTGGACGGAGTTTTCCATTCTAGTTCAGTCCCTTTGCACAGCACTTTAGGGCAGGTGAGGGAGATCAAAGAGTGGAAGCCCAGAATTAGCTCTGACCCGCCATAGACACACTAGGCTGTAGAGCACGGGCAGGCTTAGAAGAAGCCCCAGCTCAATAGCAGACCAGGCTTGGGGGCTGAAGGGGAGGTTTGGAAGACCAAGCCTAGCAGATATAACAGACACACCTGGGGGTGTAGGAGGAGCTTTCAAGGGCTAACTGTAGAACAAATGTTTCACATTTTGCTACGTAGAAACTGTGGGGCAACAGGAAAAGCTGCTTTATATACAACAGCATTTAATTAAATAAGACTCCTGGGATACGCCAGGGTCAATACAGGAAGGTTTAACATTACCTGCTATACTGGTAATCTTTGAAAGTGGTAGGGCTGACAGACTGCAGTTGTTAACTCCCTGTGATTGACTGGGAAAGCCCTTCTCATACCCCCTCTAGTAGACCTGAGTTTCTGGTTGTCAGAGTATGCACCACTCCTAGTCAGGGTAAGCTAGATACACAATTTGAGATAACTTGTGCTCACTCTTTGGTAGCCTGGTACAGAGCAGACAGGCTTATCCAAGGAGGCAATGTGTACAGTATTTGTGCAATGCATACACACACACACACACACACACACAGTAACACAATGAAAATATCACAAAAAGATTCCACATATGTTTAGAAAAAATAGACTATTTATTTGACTAAAACAAGACCAAAATGACAAAAACCCAATCAGTAGAAGTTGAGCTATTAATTGTAAATGATTGAACTAAAAATAGTGCCCAGAAGCCACTAGCGGTCAAAAGGTTACTTAAGGTCGTGAAGGACTGGTGCAAATCCAAAGTTCAGGCCACTCGCAATGGAGGGTTAAGCGGCTACATAACCTACGGAGGGTCCACTGAAAAAGTATCTTGGTTTTACCAAGCGTCGATGTCTAGGAGCAAATGCGAAAGCAATGCACTGATTTCAGTCCGGGTAGTCGAGACAAGGCTTTGTCATCAAGCCCTTGCAGCCGGGTCCCACTTCAATGTCGAGTTCCACTGAATTGAATGCATGTGTCGTCATCGAGCCGCACAGAGTGTCATCATTGGGCCATGCAGGCTGTAGTTCCACTGTCGCTAAACAGCCTCTACATCGGCGTCTAAGGGCGATGCGTCACATCCAACCAGCGCAGTTGTGACAATGCATCCGTTTTTTGTTGTTGCAAAAAGCAGCTACAGAACCCACTTCTGAGGCCCAGGACTGGAGACCTCATTCAAGGGTAGGCATCACAGATTACAGAGTCGAGGAGCACAAGGAGAGTTGCAGGCAATATTTGATGTCCCTGAGACTGCAGGAGAACAGGGGGCAAGCCAGCAAGCCCTTTTAGCTACTCTGGGATCAAGTGAGATGGGTCCAGTCCTTATCCTCAGCAGCGCAGTGATCAGCAGGCAGCCGGGCAGCTCAGCAAAGCAGAGAAGCTGTCCCTCAGAACAGTCAGTCCAGGCAAAGTGGCAATCCCTAATGACCATGGGGGCTTTACATAAGAGCGCTGATGCGCGGATTCTAGTTCGGTGAGTGAGAAAGCACCAGGCTGGTGGTTTTATAATTTTAAGGGGAATCATTTTTGGGGGAATATTTTCATTTTCTGCTGTTTGTCTGTTTTAACAGGTCACTGGCCTGGAGGGGTCCACATTTTTTAAAACCTGTTTGGGTCCGTTAGAGCCCGGAAATTTTTGTCAGTGTGGCAGCCATTTTGGACGCACCACAGTACATAGTGTGTCAGTGCTCCAGCATTTGTGGGCACATAACCACAAGGACATTACATAAGCGGCGATATGCAGACGTGCAGCGGACACATGCAGTGGACATGCGCAGTGGACATGTGCAGCAGACGCCCCACTGGCATGCCGAAGGCGTGCCTAAGGCAAGTCTGTCTGCGTCTATCCATCTGCTGGTTTTACTGACGGTACCGTGCTCTACGCTTACAAGGCAACAGATCCTTGAATTACGACCTCTGAGTACTCAGGGGAGTTGTGATAGGTGGGGCCCTATGTAAGAATTCTACTGTCCTGCATGTTATTTTAACGGCAAATGAGAGGAAGGGACAGGAACAGGAGGAGGTTCAGTATGGAATTGGATTTAGATACTTCAAGAGAACATTTGGAAACACAAATACTTAAATGTGCTCTGATTAATGCACAATACATGCCTAATCATAGCATGGAAATCAATGATTTCATAGAGCATAATGGCTTAAACTGCCTCTTTGTCACTGAGACTTGGACGAAGGAAGACTCAGGCCCCTGAGTGGGGGGTGCTGGCGATTGTATTCCGTCAAGAGTTAAGCTGTACCTTGAAAGCTAGGAGCTCCCTAGTCTGGGAAGGTTGTGAGGTGGGCTTCTTTGGAGTAGAACTTGCATCTTCTGTCTGGATTACTAGTGTACCGCCCGCCAGGCCCTAAATCTCAGTATCTCGAACATTGGCACCAGATAATAGACCCACATATTACCAATAATAATTTTATATGCTTGGGAGACTTCAATCTGCATCTTGACACAGAGCATGAGAAAGAAGTAAGGGTCTTCTTGGACTTGATGAATAATTTTGGGTTTTCCAAAGAGTAGAAACGCCCACGCATCTAGCTGATCATGCACTAGACATTATTTTTACCAATTGCGGGGGAGTGAGGGTGGGCGGTTGTCTCCCACTCAGATGGTCTGATAATTTGGCAGCAATATTCTATCTTTTTGGAAATACCGGAAAAGTGCCAATTATTGGTGGCACCAATATGGCCAAAAGATGGGACAGTATTTCAAGTAGTGAGCTAGAGTGAAGGCTGGCCGAAATGTTCAGCAGGGTGGAAGATAGCAAGACCTCTCCAGCAACTTGTTTTAATAACTGGGTTCAGGCTACACTGGAGGAGCTAGCACCCATTAGAGAAAGCAAAAGGGGAGAAGGAAAACCTCTGCTCAGAGGTGAAAATACTCCAAAGACTGTGTCGTAGGCAAGAGCAGAGGTGGAGCGAGACCCCAATTAGGAGGAAAAACTGAAACATAAAGAACTGTTGAAAAGGTATAAGATTGCTATTAAGGATGCGAAGACTGCCTTTTTCTCTCATAAGATTAGGATGGCAATAAATATGCCCTCTGAATTTTTAAGATAGTAAAACATCTGACGTCTCCCCCATCCCAACAGCTGTTGGAGAACTCACAGGAGTTCTGCGATAAAGTAGCTGTATATTTCAGGGATAAAATCTTGAATTTATTTGGGATTTTCCAGATACAAAAGACTCCCTGAGTGATGAGATATCAGGTGGAAGGGTTAAAGAGCAATCCAATAGTAACCCACTAGTTAGCTTCTCACCTCTTGCACATGAGAGGATTGTCTCCCTGCTTATACAGACTAGATTGGGTTCTCCAGAGTACCCTTGCCCACTAAGAATGTTGCAGGTGGACCCTGAGATAATAGCAGAAGCTTTAGAGAAAATCTATGAGCAGGTGATGGTAACAGGGGAATACCCTCAGAGTTGGAAGGAAGCCATTATTTGCCCTTTCAAGAAAAAGCAGAGTGTAGATTTACGTGATTTGAAGAATCTCTGACCCACCTCTTTATTGCCAGCCCCAGCTAAAATTTTAGAGAAACATCTGAATAAAGAACTGGCTCTTTTTCTTGCTGTGAACGAGTTGTTAGATCCTTCACAGCACAGTTTTAGGAGTAACCATAGTACGGAGTCCGGTTTAATATCTGCGTCTGACTACATCCGGCTTCAGATGGATCATAATGCTGGACCTGTCTGCAACCTTCAACACCATTTCTCCATCTTTATTGGTGAAAAGGCTGTGGCAGGTGGGACTGAGGAATAGGGCTCTCCAACTGCTGGAGTCTTTCCTTGGGAACAGGATGAGTATAGTCAGTTGTGGCATTTTAGTTCGTGTCCATTTCAATTGCCTTGTGGGGTGCCACTAAGTTCGTCCCTCAGTCCCACTCTGTTTAACCTGTATGTCACTCCGCTGGCACGGGTGATAAAGTCATGGAGCTTTCAGGTGGCATCATACACGGATGACACACAGATCATCATGCCAGATGACAAGGATTGGACAGAGGTTGTTTCGAGATTTAACTCCTGCATGGCGGAGATTAGTAGATCGATGAAGCAAAGTTGGCTTAAGATGAATGGTGAAAAAAACAAAGATTCTGTTCTTCGGGTCCAGTAACTTCATTTTGGAGTAGTAGCTGGTGGCCAGAGGCCTGTGACCCTTTACCCACTCGTGTTAAGGAAGCAAAGAATCTAGGAATTGTATTTGATTTGAACTGACCATTGAGCGCCAGGTCAGTAAGACAGTGAGCATCTGTCATTGGATACTCAAGATGTTGAGAAAGAGTTGATAGTTCATCCCACAGGAGCTTAGGGTTCTTGTGACGCTGGTGCTTATCACCTTTTACCTGCATTATTGGAATGCCCTATATCTAAATGCCGCTCAACATTCCCTCAACAAGCTCCAATTCATTAAAAATGTGGCAGCGTGCTTAGTTGTTGGGCTACCTAAGAGCCACTCGGTGAGGGAGGGCCTGAGGACCTTACACTGGCTACCCATCAGGAAACAGAATAATTTTAAGACTCTATGGGGGTCATTCTGACCCACAACTGCCAAACCGCCAAAAACCCGACATCCACGGAAGGCCGCCTCATCAGCGGTCAGCGATAAACTGGAGATGGCCAAACCTCCACTGTCACGCCAACACAAACACGCCCATGCAATTACGACCCACGAATCCACGCGACGGTCTTTCAACCGCGGTATTCTATTGGCGGTACACACCGCCGCGGTCAAAATACACACACCTTTACAAAACACAGCCACATTGGACAATTCCAAATACACACACCTGATACACATACATACACCACTCCCACACATCCAATCAACTATAAAACACACACCCACAAACCCCCACTACTAGAATTTCGGAGAGAAGGCGAGAGAGAGAGAGAGAGAGAGAGCACAGCTATCGACAAACCCAACACACACAGGAACACAACATCATCACCCACACTACATCCACGCACAAAACACCACACACCACCACACACACCACACTCATCACCACAAACACCACCCCACACCACCCCATGGCACCCCAAAGACACCCCAGGTTCTCGGACCAAGAACTCAGGGTCATGGTGGAGGAAATCATAAGGGTAGAGCCCCAGCTATTCGGCACACAGGTGCAGCACACCACAATAGCTAGGAAGGCGGAGCTATGGCAAAGGATCGTAGACAGGGTCAACGCTGTGGGACAGCATCCCAGAAACCGGGAAGACATCCGAAAGCGCTGGAACGACCTACGGGGGAAGGTGCGGTCGATGGTGTCAAGACACAACATTGCTGTGCAGAAGACTGGCGGCGGACCCCCACCCACTCCACCCGAATTCACAGCATGGGAGCAAGAGGTCTTGAACATCCTGCATCCTGAGGGCCTCGCTGGAGTAGGCGGAGGAATGGACTCTGGTAAGTCTCATCTCAACTACTTCACCCCCCCCCACCCACCAGCATGCCAACCCACACCCCCGCCCTCACCCCCAACCCACCAGCACACATCCTCCCTGCCAATGTCTCACCAGCACAACCCACCCAACACAACCCCAATCCCTGAATGCCACCACAAACCATGGACACCCATCACCTAAGCATGACCACTGCACATACCCATCCCCCCTCACAAACCACCCTCACAACTCCTCCCACAAGGGAATGCCAGCACTGGGGGACAAGGGCACCCACAAATCGCACGCCATGGCACACACAGAAGCAATAACCATACTCTTTTACCCCTGCAGGGCCCGAACGCCAACACACCGGCCAGGAGGGTCCAGATTTGTCCATCCCGCCCCCAGAACAGGCCCCCAGTGATGACAGCAGCTCTGTCGACCTAGAACCTGATGACCAGCCCGGAACATCGGGGACCTCTGGACAGTCGGTTCCCCACACACAGACACTGGCCACAGCAGACCCAACCCCCTCTGGGAATACCAGCACAGCTCACACCCAGCGGGCCCATGCCTCTGTCTCCAGGACGCGTCAATCAGCGGTGTGTCCGCCACTACAGGGCACCCAGGCTGACCCACCACCCCAACAACAACAGGGACCTGGGGGCAGTGGTAGTGGGCACACCGTCCAGGGGACAGAGGCCCGGGGAAACAGGGCAACTGGGAGGGCTGCTGTGCGAGAGGGGGTTGACCGGCCCAGGGAACCCACTCTCCAAGAGGCCCTCACCACCATCATGGGAGCATACCACCACTCCCAGGAGACGATGGCGACGGTACTGGCCAGGTTCCAGGAGATCCAGGCACAGCAGGAGGAACGGTACATGGGGTTCAGAGACGAACTCAGGACCATCGGTACCGCAATGGGGACCATCATCCTGGCCCTCAACCAGATAGTCACCACATTGCGGGACCATGTGGCACCCCAAAGGGCCCCTGTCACCAGCCCGGACGACGAACAGCCTACCACCTCCGCCGGCGCTAGTGGACAGGAGGCCCCCACACCACGACAGGCCACCAGAACCCCACCTCCTGCTGAAGATCAACCACCCCGCAAGCGGAACCTGAGATCACACAAGAAGACAGAGTAGGATGCCAAGACCCCCGCCAGCATAAGATACCCCCTGATGTCATCCCACTGTCCCACATTGTCACCCTGTCCAACCTTGAACTGCCCCTGCTCCATCCTTCCACAGGCATATGGGCAATGCACCTGTGCTACTGAGAACTGGACTCTGCCATGGACATTACTCCACCCCCACCCATCACCGTTTTACTATCATGGACCTATACGCAACACTTTAAATAAATCACCAATTGCACTTCAAATGTCAGGAGTCTGCTTGTATTCTTTACAAATGTATTACACATAACGGTGCAATAATGTTCATTTACATTGTGATGACAACATACCAGTGTCAATAAGCATTAGTCCATGGGCAAACAAAGCAGAGGTCACGCTGTGGGTCATACAGCTCTGAAAAGGGAAGGGAAAGTCAAAAATCAGTTAAAAGGAACTGGGGGGAAACACAGAAAATAGAGATGCAGGAGGCCAGAAGTAAATGTAAAATGGCGTGGGTGATTCTTACCTGTGTGCTACTGAAAATACTGTTGTATAACTGTGTCCCTGTTGTCCATGTCGTCCCCGTCGTCTTCCTCCTCTTCACTCTCCACAGGCTCCACAGCTGCTACAACACCACCATCTGGACCATCCTCCTGCAGGAAAGGCACCTGGCGTCGCAAAGCCAGGTTGTGAAGCATACAGCAGGCCACGATGATCTGGCACACCTTCTTTGGTGAGTACATTAGGGATCCACCAGTCATATGGAGGCACCTAAACCTGGCCTTCAGGACCCCGAAGGTCCGTTCTATAATCCTCCTAGTTCGGCCATGTGCCTCATTGTACCGTTCCTCTGCCCTGGTCCGGGGATTCCTCACTGGGGTCAATAGCCAAGGCAGGTTGGGGTAACCAGAGTCACCTATTAGCCACACACGGTGTCTCTGTAGCTGTTCCATCACGTAAGGGATGCTGCTATTTCGCATGACATACGCGTCATGCACTGACCCCGGGAACTTTGCATTTAGATGGGAGATGTACTGGTCAGCCAAACAGACCACCTGGACATACATCGAATGGTAATTTTTTCTATTTCTGTACACCTGCTCATCGTCTTTTGGGGGTACTAAAGCCACATGGGTCCCATCAATGGCACCAATGATGTTGGGGATATGTCCAAGGGCATAGAAATCACCCTTCACAGTGGCCAAATCACCCTCCTCAGGGAAAACAATGTATCTCCGCATGTATTTCATCAGGGCAGACAACACTCTGGACAAAACCTTAGAAAACGTAGGCTGAGACATCCCTGATGACATGGCCACTGTTGTCTGAAAAGACCCACTTGCCAAAAAATGGAGTATTGACAGAACCTGCACCAGAGGGGGAATCCCTGTCGGTTGGCGGATGGGGGACATCAGGTCTGGCTCCAGCTGGGCACACAGTTCATGTATAGTGGCTCGGTCAAGTCGGTATCGAAGTATAATATGTCGTTCTTCCATTGTCGACAGGTCCACCAGCGGTCGGTACACGGGAGGATTCATCCTTCTCCTCGCAAGTCCCAGCGGACGGTGCCTAGGAAGGACAACATGGAGCACAGAGTCAAGCAACCCACAGGTTCGTTCACACAGCTTGCACAGTACACAAATCGCTATGCATTGAAAGGCTTGTATGAGTGGCAATGCAAGGCCTAGGCCTGTGTGACGCAGTAGAAATTAAGATATGGGGGCCCTTGAAATGGCAGCTGCCTGACCTGTGAAGTGTGACAGTGGGATGTGAGGTCACTGCGCTGGCGTGGCACACCGTGGCGGTAGGCGGTCGAAGACCGCGGCGCAAAGCAGCATTGGTCAACATTCAACCCTTTGGGTCTCAGGAGCCAATGACGATGTGCGCCGGCGGTCACGGTACGCACCGCCGCGGTACGCACCGCCGCGGTACGCACCGCCGCGGTACGCACCGCCGCGGGCGTGACCGCCATTTTCTATCTGATTAATCACTCGAGACCTGATCATCCACAGGAGAGGACCTATACTGCAAGTGCTGCTGTGACCTCGGTCTGGAAGAGACAATGGCTGCTGCGACTGGGGAAAGGGCCCCTGCCTTCACTTCTGAAGAGTTGGAGAAACTTGTGGATGGGGTCCTGCCCCAGTATGCGCTACTCTACGGTCCTCCAGACCAACAGGTAAGTCCACTGGGTGCACGTTGAATGGGCTATGCCTGGGTTGTGTATGGTGGATGTAAGATGGTGGGGTGGGGAGCGAATGAGGAGTGCAAGGCACGACAGATGAGAGCATGTGCCACATGGCAGGGTTGGGGAGGGGTGGGGCAATCAAATCTAACATGCAGAAAATGTTGAAATTTTCTTTCCCACCCTGTACATGTCAAATAGGTCAGTGCCCATCAGAAAGTCGACATTTGGCGTGCCATCGCCAAGGAAGTCCGGGACCTGGGGGTCCACAACAGACGGGGCACCCACTGCCGAAAGAGGTGGGAGGACATCCGCCGCGGGACCAGGAAGACCGCTGAGTCACTGCTGGGGATGGCCTCCCAACGTAGGAGGGGTGCCAGTCGTACCTTGACCCCCCTGATGTCCAGGATCCTGGCGGTGGCCTACCCCGATTTGGATGGGCTCATGAGGACATCACAGCAGACACAAGGGGGTGAGTACCAGCACATTCTGCTATCTTTACACGCAGTGGAGGCGTCTGGGTGGGGGAGGAGGGCTGTGGGTGACATTAGGCCAGGGCGCTTTCTGTAGTGTAGTCCCCTCCTTTAGGCATGGCCCTGTGCCCCCGCCCCCCACCTCTGTAGGGTGCCAAGTACAGCAATACATGGTCCAGCATCACCCATGTGCGCATTTGTTGTCCATAGACCTGTTGGCCTAGTCACAAGTACTGAGTAGTGTACCCCGATTGCGCGGTGTAGTGCATGAGGCTCCTGTGTCTGTCCTCTCCACCAACGGTGTTGGCAATGCATGCACTCAACCTGTTTTTATTTCTCCCCCCACCCTTTTTCTTTATCTTCTTGTGCATGTGTGCATTAGCATCATCAGGCGGAGGAGAATTGGCATCGGAGCACGAGGGAGCTGCAAGTCACAAGGCCCCGGTGGGCCATGGTACAGACACCGAGGTCACCAGTGATACGGAGGGCGAGGGGAGCACCACAACGGGGACCCGTGGTGACACCAGCGACACCGACACGTCCTCGGAAGGGAGCTCCCTAGCGGTGGCGGCAACATCCGGGCCCCCCGCCTCTACAGGTACAGCCACCACCCAGCGCACCAGCTCCGCCCTCCCAGCAGCCCCTCATCCTTCGCTCCGTGCCCGCTCACCCAAGAAGGCGGGCATCTCCTTCGCCCCAGGCACCTCAGGCCCTGCCCCTGTTACCCCTGCTGCCCTCAGTGAGGAGGTCATTGACCTCCTACAGACCATCATTGTTGGGCAGTCTACCCTTTTGAATGCCATCCAGGGGGTAGAGAGGGAGGTGCATCGGAGCAATGCATACCTGGAGGGCATTCATTCGGGTCAGGCTGCCCATCAACGATCGTTCACTGCTCTGGCCTCAGCACTGACGGCAGCCATTGTCCCTGTTTCCAGCCTCCCTCTTCTGACTGCCTCCACCCTGTCTCTGTCTCCTGTTCCTCAGCCTATCCCATCCACACCATCAGACCAGCCTGCACACACCTCAACACCCAAGGGCAGCTCATCCAGACATAAGCACCACAGATCACACAAGCATTCACCCAAGCAACACCCAGATGCAGACATGCCAACAGTCACTACCACCCCTGTGTCCCCCTCCTCCTCGTCTCCCTCCTCCCTCCCTGTGACGTCTCCACTCATACCTGCATGCACACCACCATCAGCCAGTACTTCCATCACCAGCACACCCTCCAGTACAGTCCGCACACGTGCAGTCACCACCCCCACTGCCATTTACACGTCCCCTGTGTCCTCTCCCACTGTGTCTGTCACCCCCTCTTCCAAGAAACACAAACGCAGGCAGCCACCCCCCCAACAGCCAACCACCTCACGACAGCCTACGTCACAAGCACCTGCACCCAAAGACAGCACACCTGACTCTCCTACAACCACATCCTCTTCCTCCACTCCCATACCCACTACACCTACCCTTTACATTGGTCCTAAAAAACTTTACCTCTCCAAACTTAACCTCTTTGCCCCACCTGACCCACCCCCTCCATCTGCTAAGAGTCCCAAGAGCACCTCAGCCACCACCAGCCCTGCTTCAAGTGTCAGTATTGTGCACGGGTTTTGGAGTCCACCCTTTCCCAGCACTGATACATCGGCCAGCAGCAAGGGGACAGCCAGCCCCCCCCCCTGGAAAGAGGACCCGTAAAATAAAGGGCCGCCGCGAGAAGACTGACACGGCTGCCCCCAAGGAGCAAAGTCCTGGGCCGTCTCCTGCCACAACATCCAGGGGAGGCAAGGGCCAGAGAGCCTCATCGAAGGAGGGCAAGGGCAGCAGGGCGGAGAAGACAGCCAGCCGTGGACCAGGAGGGACCCACAAGCCCCATCCCGGGTGTGAGGGAGGACACCCACGGGCCCAGGACTCCGTCAGCGAAGGGTCCAGCAACTGCACGGTCGGAGGGCGACTAAGCAGGGAGTCCTGGCCAGGTCCGGCTCCCTTGATTGACTGGACAAGGACCGCTGAAGAGGGCCCCGCCGGGCAGCAAGGCACCGCTGAAGAGGGCCCCGCCGGGCAGCAAGGCACCGCTGAAGAGGGCCCCGCCGGGCAGCAAGGCACCGCTGAAGAGGGCCCCGCCGGGCAGAAAGGCACTGCTGAAGAGGGCCCCGCCGGGCAGAAAGGCACCGCTGAAGAGGGCCCCGCCGTGCAGCAAGGCACCGCTGAAGAGGGCCCCGCCGGGCAGCAAGGCACCGCTGAAGAGGGCCCCGCCGGGCAGAAAGGCACCGCTGAAGAGGGCCCCGCCGGGCAGCAAGGCACCGCTGAAGAGGGCCCCGCCGGGCAGCAAGGCACCGCTGAAGAGGGCCCCGCCGGACAGAAAGGCACCGCTGAAGAGGGCCCCGCCGTGCAGCAAGGCACCGCTGAAGAGGGCCCCGCCGTGCAGCAAGGCACCGCTGAAGAGGGCCCCGCTGGGCAGCAAGGCACCGCTGAAGAGGGCCCCGCCGGGCAGAAAGGCACCACTCCGCTGGGCCCCGCCGTCTCAAGCACCGCTCCGCTGGGCCCTTCCTGTCAAGCACCGCTCCGCTGGGCCCCGCCGTCTCAAGCACCGCTCCGCTGGGCCTCGCCGTCTCAAGCACCGCTCCGCTGGGCCTCGCTGTCTCAAGCACCGCTCCGCTGGGCCCTTCCTGTCAAGCACCGCTCCGCTGGGCCCTTCCTGTCAAGCACCGCTCCGCTGGGCCCCGCCGTCTCAAGCACCGCTCCGCTGGGCCCTTCCTGTCAAGCACCACTCCGCTGGGCCCTTCCTGTCAAGCACCGCTCCGCTGGGCCCTTCCTGTCAAGCACCGCTCCGCTGGGCCCCGCAGTCTCAAGCACCGCTCCGCTGGGCCCTTCCTGTCAAGCACTGCTCCGCTGGGCCCTTCCTGTCAAGCACCGCTCCGCTGGGCCCTTCCTGTCAAGCACCGCTCCGCTGGGCCCCGCCGTCTCAAGCACCGCTCCGCTGGACCCCGCCGTCTCAAGCACCGCTCCGCTGGGCCTCGCAGTCCCAAGCACCGCTCCGCTGGGCCTTGCCATCTCAAGCACCGCTCCGCTGGGCCTCGCCGTCTCAAGCACCGCTCCGCTGGGCCTCGCCATCTCAAGCACCGCTCCGCTGGGCTCTTCCTGTCAAGCACCGCTCCGCTGGGCCCTTCTTGTCAAGCACCGCTCCGCTGGGCCCTTCCTGTCAAGCACTGCTCCGCTGGGCCCCGCCGTCTCAAGCACCGCTCCGCTGGGCCCTTCCTGTCAAGCACCGCTCCGCTGGGCCTCGCCGTCTCAAGCACCGCTCTGCTGGGCCTCGCCGTCTCAAGCACCGCTCCGCTGGGCACTTCCTGTCAAGCACCGCTGGCCCATTGACAGTGCCGGTTCTGTGTCGAGCTATTGTTCACGCTGCACTCGGGGCACCCTGCCTCCTCCATTACCTGTGGAGTCTGTCATCCACCTGATGGCCTGTGTCTCTGCACTCCCCAGGATGGCAGAGTGGGCAGACCACCCACTGTAGAGACTTGTGAGACTGTGGCTTTGCACTCCCCAGGATGGCAGAGTGGGCAGACCACCCACTGTAGAGACTTGTGAGACTGTGGCTTTGCACTCCCCAGGATGGCACAGTGGGCAGACCACCCACTGTAGAGACTTGTGAGACTGTGGCTTTGCACTCCCCAGGATGGCACAGTGGGCATGGTGGACCCTTTGTGGATCTGGCGTCTTGGACTCATGTGGCTGAGGTGCCCCCCCTTCCCTTCCCCCTGAGGTGCCTGTAGTTTTGTCATCTGATGCCCCAGCAGTGTTCTCTCCAACGGACTCAGGTCTCCTGTGTGGGCTTTGCCCATGTGTTGATACACTTTGGCCCACGGACAGTGGAAATTTAAGTGACTGTGCAGGACTTATTGTCTATGTTTATCGGTTTCGCAAGGTTCTTACTTGATTTTTTTGAATTCATATTGCCATTTTACCATGACTTCAATGACCCTCTTTTATACATAAATTTTGATTCTCACTTTAATTATGTGTTTGGATTATTCCGGGGGGTTTGGGTGGTGTCACTGTGACTTGGTGCTCTGCATTGGTGTGTAGATAGTTGGGGGGGGGGGGGTCGCATATGTGTGTGCACGTAAGCTTTCCTCCTCCCCCCTCCCCTGTGTCGTAGGTGCAGTACTCACCGTTGTCTTCTGCGCCGGCGTTCGTACTCTTGGTAGATGAGCAGGTAGACAATAGCTGGTAGGATGTTTAATTCGGGTTCCATGCTGTTCTCCGTCCTCGTGGAGTGTGTATAGGTGAGCGTTTTCCCGTTCGTAGTCTGTTTCCGCTGTGTTTTTATCGGCGGGGCTCCCGCCCCGGAAAAGGTGGCGGATTGGTGAGTTGTGATAGTGTGGGCGGTACATTGTCTGCCGCCTGTCTGTTGGCGGTGACCGCCGCGCTGTTTGTTTGTGCCGCCGTGGCGGTCGGAGTGTTAAAGCGACGGCCTGTGTTGGCGGTTCCCGCCAGGGTCAGAATTCCATTTTTTGGACCGCCAGCCTGTTGGCGGGTTGGCCGCCGCTTTAACACTGACCGCCAGGGTCAGAATGACCGCCTATGTCTGATGCACAAGGCACTGCATCAGTCCGGCTCTGGGTACCTAAGGTCCGCCTTTACTTGGGATGCCCCCCAGTAGACCTTTGAGATTGGCGGATAACAAGAAGGTAATTGTACCCAGATTCAGGAAAGCTAGATGGGGAGGAAGAACTTTGTGGCAGCGACCAGGCTCTGGAATATGCTACTGGAGGAAATAAGAAAAATAGATTCTCTTATGGTGTTTGGCAGGGCAGTCAAAACCTGGTTGTTCAGGGCAGATTAGTATGCTTCTGGGTCTGTACGGTCCGTTTTTCCTGTGTTTCTTTATGCACCAAGCACTTAGATACCCTTTGGGTTTAATGCACTGTACAAATGCAAATAAATAAATACAGCACAACAGTCTTTACTACAGCAGAGTTTTTCCCAGGTTCAGTAGTGTACTACTTTGGTAGGGACAGAGCCCCAGTACTTCTACCCAAATCTGCCTTTGAAGTGATGGTGACTTCAAAGCAGCTCCTTGAAGTGCACAATCGCCCCTTTCATCCCAGCCCAGGCTCAAGACTATCAGAAGGGGTAATCCACTCTTGAGTGGGGACAGGCGCTTCCATTTTCAGGTGTAAGTGTCAGCTCCCCTCAACCCTTCCTGCCTGGGAAGGTCATCAGAATGCAGATGAATGCAGATGAGTCCATTGGCACACCCACCCTTCCTGTGTTTGTGGCTCTCTAGACATATTGAACAAAGTGTAGCTGTCGCCTACCCGAGACGTGTATTGGAGACAGGCTGCAAGGCACATAAGAGCAGAGAAATACCTACTTTCTAAAAGTAACATTTCTAAAATAGTAATATTAAATCAAACGTTACGAGTAAAAGGATTTATTTTTACCATTCTAATTATATGAAGCATGATGTAGCTACTCCTTTCTGATCAGGATAAGGTTAAAAGTGTATTAAGGAATCCTCAATACTGGCCTAAGAGAGGAGTAGGCCTCACAGTAGTAAAAAATGACTGAGAGTTTTTCACTACCAGGACATGCAAAACTTAAAATTGTCTTTTACTTACAAAGCACCCTGCCCTAACGGCTACCTAGGGCCTACCTTTTGTGTGACTTATTTGCAATAAAAAAATAGGGCTTTAAAGGCTTGGCAAGGAGGTTTAAATGCCAAGTCGAAGTGGCAGTGAAAGTACCCACACAGGCTCTCCAATGGAAGGTCTGAGACTTGTTTAAGGTCTACT
The DNA here is from genome assembly GCF_031143425.1 of Pleurodeles waltl. Classification (NCBI taxonomy): domain Eukaryota; kingdom Metazoa; phylum Chordata; class Amphibia; order Caudata; family Salamandridae; genus Pleurodeles; species Pleurodeles waltl. The sequence continues at coordinate 585,178,588 of NC_090439.1, read as the reverse complement.
GAAGTGGGTGGCACAATCAGTGCTGCAGACCCACTAGTAGCATTGAATTTAGAGTCCTTTGGTATATGATATACCACTTTAAAGGGACTTACAAGTAAACTAAGGCCCTGATTCATTCAAAAGTGGTGCAGCACAGTGCTACGCCAAAAATAGCAGTGCCGCGCTGCGTCACATTTGAAACACAGGGATGCACTGTATTTACAGGAATACGGTGCACCCATGCATTTCCCCCTGCGTGGGGCTGAATTAAGCTGCCTGCGCCAACGCAGGCATCCTTGTACCATATTCAAGGGTGTCTGCATTGAGGTAAAAGATTGTTTATGTACAGGAAGGTCTGCCTTCCTGCACATAGACAATCTATAATGGTGATTTGGCATTTCTATGAAGTACCAAAGCATAATTCTGGAATGATTGTTCCTGCACACCTTCCTGTACATAAACAATCACTCATGGCATTTTGCTCTTCCTATGTGTGCTGCAGAATGCAGCCCACATAGAAAAAGCAACAAAAATGAGGAGGAATAAAAGCATTCCTCCTCGTTTTGCCATGTTAACGCCATTTAGTTTTTAGCGCTGCCACAGGTTTACGATTACTCGTAAATCTGGGGCAGCATCAAAAGCAATGGGTGTTGCTGTGGAACTCCCACTGCAACACCCATTGCATGCCCCTCTGACGCAGAACACTGCGTTGGAGGGGCCCATATTTACAAGGAGGCGTAACGTCACAAAAAGTGGCGCTACACCTCCATGTAAAAGTTGGAGCAGTGGTTAGAGCCACCAGAGTGTCACAAAAAGTGATGCTCCGGTGGGCTAGGGGCTCTTAAATCTGCCCCTAAGTATGCTAAACAGATATAAACCAATGTTACCTTGTTAAGAGAAGAGAGAACATGGACTTTAGCACTGGTCAGGTGTGATAAAGTGCACAGAGTCCAAAAGCCAACAGAAAGATACAGCAAAAAGTGGAGCGTAAAAGGCAAAATGTTTAGGGGTGCCCCTGAAGAAAGGACCTTTTCCAACACCCTCATACTTGCAGTTCAGAAAGGGTCCCAGGAGCCCTTTTATGAGGCAAAATACTTTTACAATTCGTAAGAGGGCTTTTATACATTGTAAAGTGCACTTTGCAGTTGTAGACTCTATGATTTTCCAAATATAGCAAAGGGAGGAGGCAATAACAACCCTCTTCTCAAGAGGAATCATTGCAACCTGACAAAGAACAGGGTAACAGACTTGAAGAGGAGAGGTGCAACTGAATTGGGGAAACCCATTCACAAACATCCATTGCTGTCTGGTGGGGATCTCCGGCTTGAATCTAGTTTTGAAAAAAGACACAACGACACAACAACACACTCGAGGACACACACACACGCCCACACACACAAAAGCGCTGTCCCCCAACTATCCAGTCATACTATCATCACTCAGATGGCCAAAGTCTGCCAGCACACTTTTTGTACTCGTCACACCTCAGTAAATGTAATTAACTCTATATCTGCCGTGTGGCATGTCAGAACTGACTTATGGGTGGACTGTGTGATCTCACAGCCCACAAGTTGTGATTACTGCAAAGGAATGTACTTGGTGGAAAAGAAAAGATGTGCAGAACATTACAACAATGAAAGGGAGCTCTGGAATGTTGTTCTTTCCTGCTGCACTACTGATCAAGGCATTTACACCTTTTAATAAATGGGAATCAGGAAGGAAAATGGGTGTGTGTGGAGAATGTGTGTGTGTAGGGGGAAGGAGAGGGAGATGGGTTCTGGTGTTTTCTCTTGCCAGTCAAATAATTATGTGTCTCAGCTTTGGTTGCTGAAAAGGGTGCTGCACGGCTTTGAGGAGAAACTATGCCTGTGTCTTCTCTCGATCTGCTTTTAGGATACGTCTCATTCCGTCCATACACCTCATTGCTAAAATCTGAACTCACGCAAAGCCTAATGCCATACCCACATCCAAATTACTGCCTGGGGCTAAAGGAGAAAAATCCATCCAATCTGCCACTCAATATTCCCAGCCCTGTTGTTCTGACAAAGTGAACCTTACCTGGCACTGATGCTCCAATGAGTATTGGGTCTGGTGGCTCTCTTGAGTCGAGATTGCATCATATGTGCCTTAGACTGGGCCAAAGCAGTATTTTATACTTCCCAGGTAGAAAAAATAGGTTCCAATGAGTTGAGAACTAGTAGCTCATGACCTCCTAAAGCCTTTCTGTTCATGCATCAGTTGATACCAGAAAAGGTGCACATTACAGGAGTAGCTACGGACTGTAAGTGCTGTATATATGCAATTACAGTACAACGCAATATAATGCATGCAGCAATACACTCCAATATTAGACGCTAGAGCCTGTATGACGAAGCGTTAAGAATGTTAAATGTTAAAGCGTATGCACTATTTCAATGAAATGATTAAGAGCAGATTTTGAGTTGTGTTGTAGCAGGAGCAATAGGAGACGAATAATCTGTTTTTTGAAAAGGTCAAATTACCATCTTCTTCCTCGACATTAATGCTTTGGCTGCCCAAGTACTCACGTGCGGTTGTGAGGTCATCCCTGAACAGACGGAGAGCGTGTCGCACTTTGAAGGCGGTAACCGTGGTTTGGTTGCTAGCACTGCGTCAGCATGTCAACGGCCTTCTTTTTTGACAACCAGTGGGCACTGCTGCTCGCGCACGGGAATACTTGCCAGTTGACATTCTTCTATGGTCAGCTATGCCCATCGGAAGAAAGTTGAGTGTTTTTTTAGTTAAAATCTCGTATTAGGACAAATACAAGGAAGCGGTTTAATTTATATGGATTTCTTTTTTCGAGTAATGTAGACATTTGGAATTTGAAGCTGAAAGTTTTACGTCTGGTTCAGGTTTCTGTATCAATATTTTTACGTTATTTTTAAATCCTTTCGATCGAGTAGGGGATTGTTTAATATTTTCAAAATGGCTGTGGCTGATGGTGAATGTAATATAACATAAGGTGGTGCTCATTAGGAAATAATTGAAAGGCTTGTCAGTAAGGATATAAATGACTCTATGCATGATGCAATGAGGAGCCTGTTGGGAAACAAAAGGAAAAATGTTAGGGAAGAAGGCGAGGTCTTTTGTTCCCTGTTAAGATGGAGATAGGTTTTAAAAGGGCCCAAGAGGAAAGTGATAAAAAGTAAAACAAGGAATACATGTCCAAAGTGGCACACAAAGAGGGCACGATATCCTTGCGCAGGATGGCCATTATTGAAAGATGATTTGATTATGTATGTTGATAAATATGTTGTTGGATTGGAACGCAAATAAATATTCAAGTAATGAATTTGGGGAAAGTGACATTCAGAAATCACACAAACCTCTAGTGTTGAAAGATCCTTTTGGTCAGAACCTGTTTGATCCAAGAAATGAGACATCTCATAGGTAGGGACCTGAAGAAAGGTTTGATGCATTGTCTCAAGCAATGTGAAGATAAATGTTTCGATATATTCGGTGCACTCACCCCAATTTTTTATTTGATCAAGGAGACATATATCAGGGGCAAGGAAGTAGATTTGACGTCACTAAGGTTGGTGTCAGAGGGCAACATATTTCTTGGATAGTGTGAATGCAGACCTTATTATTCAGAGGCAAAATGCAGAATTACTAGAGATTAGCCCCACTTTTAGGTGATCTGATCAGAAAGGAATCTAGTGAAGAGGCAAAAGGGCCCTTAATGGTGAGGGAATGGTGAAGTCCCTGGGAAAATACATGGCAACTTTTATACCGTGTTAGACAAAGCACATTCATCTATGAGAAAAGTGTATGATGGAAACAATTTATGTGGCAGGGCAGGAAGGAGAGAGCAACCTTTTGACGGTGGACTATACAAGTCCCAGTATGGCAAAGAAAGAAGATCATACAGATGATCACAAGGCTTGAAATATTATTCCCCAAGAAGAGGCAATTGTGGAAGGGGTTGACCCTCAAAAGACTGGGGCCACTATTCGAGATTGGGAGATGATGAGCACAGAGACTGCTTTTGATTTTTCCCATGGAAAGTTAGAGCAGGTTGAGAAAATTCAGGGTGCGTTGGCAAATAATTATAGGGGATCCATCATGACTGCAGGGTAAAACCAGACCAAAAAGATAATTATTTCAGTCTCTAGTCCCGACAGCAGAGGAGTGGCAGAGGTTTCTGCCATTTAGGTGGGAGGAGCAATTGGACCAGTTCCAAGGTCTGCTGTGTGGCCTTTCTTCATCACAGGGGTGTTTCACCAAGATGTTGAGGGCAGTGGTAGGATATCTGAGAGAGCCTGGTGTGTGAATGACAAATTATTTGGGAAATATTTTGGTAATGAATCAAGATGCATCTTTCCTGAAATCTTAATTTGGCAGGGTTTCTTTTAAAGAATCTGATAGTTATTGTGAATCTGGAAACAAAAATTCTGATGCCCTCATAGAGTTCGAGGTTTCTGGGTGTTGAGTTGGATACTGTGAAGGTTCAACTTGTGTTATCAGAGAAAGCGATGAAGGTGATAATGTGAGATGTGATTAATTTCTTGAAAATAAATGTCATGAATTTGAAAGAGTAGACTTGGGTGATTGGCCTGTTATCCTCTCCAATCAAAGCTGTGTTTCAGGATCCATTGCACTACAAAGCTGGCAGCTTCTACAAAATTCAGGCTTGTCAAGGGTTATTTGGTACAAGCTGGTTCTCTCAGAAGAAGTGAGAGAGGAGTTCATTTAGTGGATGAAAAACGTAGAGACATAGAACGGTTGTGCACTATTTGGAATAGTCAAAGAGTTTGCATTTGAATTGGTTGCAAGCACTGAAGAAAGGGAGAAATGTTGCTAGATCAGGAAACAGGTGGAAGACAGTAGAAAAGAAGAAGCATATTAATTTCATGGGAATGACAGCAAGGTTCTTTGCAATTTGCAGTTTCAAAAATCAAGTTCAGGGTTGTTCAGTGCTAGTGAGGAAAGACAACAGGACTGTGGTCTTACATAAAGAAATCGGGGTAAGCAGGTTAAGGAAGCTACCAGAGATTGAAAAAAAAATGTAGGAGTACTCTCTAGAACTCAAGATACATTTGAGGAAACTGTATTTGCCAGGAATTAATAATGGAGTAGGGGGACTGGAATTAATGTCATCTGACAGACTTTATTGATTGTAGGCTGAAAAGAGAGATAGATCTGAAAATTCAAGATATATGGGGTCCATTTGAGGTGAATTGTTTACTTCCCATTTGATTTGTGGGAAGGAAAGGTACTTGAGTGCCACATTGAAGCAGGGGCACAGGCAGTGGATGCATTCAGTCAAAACCGGAAGGAGATGAATGGCTATACATTTCCTCCATTAGCAATGACACAGAGCGTTGTTGTACATGAGAATGCAGAATTGTCAGATAGTTATAGGGACGCCTCTTTTCACATCTCAGGCATGGTTCCCATCCTAGAATTGACAATTGAAATTCTGTCTTGATTCAGCCTTGCAAGGGCATGGAGGAAGGTGGAGAATAAGAAGGGCATCCTCTAATAGAGTTAGGACTGCTCAGCCTTGTAGTTTGGAAGCTTTCAAGAATTCAGAAGGATTTAAAGATGCTTTAGGAGAGGCATTCGAGCTCCTTGACGAGTCTTGTGTCCCAGAACCAGGAAGAGAAACGGGTGCCTGGAAGATATGAATATGATGGTGCTTGGCAAGGAACTTGTATCAAAAGGATGCTGATAAGGTAATGGTAGCAGTTTTGGGGCTAAATTGTTTGGGAAGGGGTTTGGTTATATGATAGTAAATTGCTATAGGTTGGCTATTGCAGTGGGATATTATTTTGTAGATGGTGTTTTAGTAGTGAGAAGTCTCTTGATTTGCAAGGTAATGATGTGAATTTGTCTAACGAGGCTGCCTTTGTCTAGATATGACTGTCTATGGGATGTTGGCTTACTTTTTAAGTTATTTGAGGCTTTGCCTGAGGATAGACTTTTAGCTCTCAGGAAGTTACAATGGATGCAGAGTCCTTACTTTGTCCCACATATATTGGAAGGGTTGCTGACCCAACAGTAATGAAGTTGGTGTGTTTTTCAAGGTGTGGAAAAGAACTAAGACTATGGTAGAGTCAGCTTTTACCCAAAACTTGACAACCATCTAATTTTGTGTAGTGAGATGTATTAAAGAATATGAGAGCAAGTCTCGGGGGAGAATAAAAAAGACGGTGAGGACTCTTCACTTATTTCAATTGTGAAACATTCTATTCCTGTTACTTCAGCAACTATTGCAAGATTGATTAAAACTGTAAAAAGGGAGGCTGGTCCTGACTTGAGGAGTGTTATGGCCACTAAGGCTTACTGTGCAGGATGTAGATTGGAAGAAATTAAAAGGCAGTCGGTTATTAAAATGCAGGGGGGGTTGGAAAGTTTTGTTTTAATCCAGTGGATCATATATCAGGCGTTGCTTTGAAAGGCTTTAAACATGCACAATGGTGGCCCCCTGCCTTGCCATTAAATGTGGATTCTCAATGCTAGAGTGAAATGGAGAATTGTGACTTTATTAAAGACAAGGAGGCAAGCATTATCCCTCCCACCGCTCCTATTTTAAGTTAGATGGAAAGGTTTTGGTTCATTCGTGCAGAAATGTATATGTGGTATAACTGCATTTGTTAAGAGAGGTCGAAGTAAGTATGGACAATGAAAAGGTGTCAAGTATTGTGCATGTTTGTAGAAGATGTCATGTATAATTAAACTTTAAAATAAAGATGTAGAATTCATAGAACTAATGAAGAACGTTTTGAAGTTACTTTTTGCTACAAGCAGAATGAAGGTGTAATGTTTCTTCTCCATTAGCAGCACCCAAAACAAGGGTCAGATGGAAGACAGATGCTTTTACGGGGTTGAAGAGTTCTACTTCCTTATTGTGTTCATTCTAAGGTTTTACATTCCAATGTTCTTCAAAGTGTTGCATAGTGGTGAAAAAAGAATAATGCATTATGCTAACCTCCTTTGCTTTACTAAAATCACAATTCCTTTTTCACTCTGGCTTTGAGAATCAGCATTCTCTGCTCAGTTGCTTTGAGAAAAATTATCAAATGGTCCCATTTTCTCCTACGTGGTATGCAGTCTGTGGACGGTAACATGCAGAAATGGCTTCAAGGACCTACGATTCTCCACAATACCTTCAAGATTTGGATACTTCTTTGGGGTGTTGGGATCACTATAGGTTGTTTCAACTTTGTATTGGAGTTTTGATTTTGAGGTGCCCTTTTAGGGAGTTTGGCACACTGAAGGAACAGTGTACCTACCTTGTAACTGAGCAATGAGTTACACTGTTTGACTTTAAGCTGGTACCACACTATAGGGTAGCAATAACATGCAGCTGTTATTTATGTTGCCAGGGCAGGCAATGGTAGGTCAGTGATATGAAGAAAAAAAAACTGAGCCAGGAGCTTTGCCAGTATGTGGCCTATTAGTATGATGACAACAACCTTCATCTGTTGCCTATATTTTTCCTGCCAATGCCATCTATTTTATACATTACTGTTAACTCACAGAATATCACAAAAAAACTATACACCTTAATATCAAAGGTAGAAAATATTTTCTCCTTTTGTTTTGTTTTACATTTGTATACAATCTTATTGTCATAAAGTGAATTGGATGTTTGCAAAGGATAACCACAAGCATGTTCAGTCCTAGATCTGGCTATTTTTCATAAAATATTTCTTCCTTGATTGACCATTCTGTTTGTATAGTTGTGCAAATTGATTAATGGGTGAATGTTGAACATGATTCTATGGTTAGATGAATGGATGGATGAGTGAGTGCAGCCACAGGTCGATGAATGTGGGGACTGGTGGCTGGAAGATTAGATGAAGGTATGGAAATATGTATAGTAGAGTGCATGTAGAATGGATGGATCAATAGGTAAGACAATGGATGTGTGCATGAATGGCTACAATCATGTTGTTGGAAGTAGACTATTCTCCACTCCTTCTACGGTTCAATAATACATTAACTTACTTATTAATCCATCCACAATCATCAGCATTAACCCACTCACATAACTCCCATATTTGGTGATGCCCCCAATCATACAATCCAAACACACAAACAAACCCACCCATAAATTACCAAGCATGTTCTCTATAAGAAGCCTGATCTACAGGTTTTGCTAACCTGTGTTTTCTTCATAATGTTCATGATAAAAGTTCTGGTTGTGCCAAATTGAAAAATAACCTATACAGTGCCGAAGAGAAGAACAATAAATATATAAAACTAAAATACATTATTATTTTATATTAAATATTTTTTACTAATTTATTATAAAGTTTAATAAACTTTTTAAATTTTCTCCATGCTTTACAATAGGGAGATCTCCACCACAACTGTGGAACGTCCCTATAGGAACGCATAGATAAACATAAAAAATGTGCTTAACTAAAAAAACTAAGTACAAATATTTTTATGTTAAACATTCATATAAACTAATTTTATGCATTTATTGTAAATGTAGAATAATGTCAAAACCGCTACAGCACTATTAACTTAATTCGGAATTAAATATTTAATTTCAATATATTAGTAAAATAAAAATCTTCTGAAGTTCAAGATTAAACAAATAGGGGGTCATTCTGACCCTGGCGGTAATTACCGCCAGGGCGGAGGTTGGCGGTAGCACCGCCAACAGGCTGGCGGTGCTCCGCCGGGCATTCTGACCGTGGCGGTACAGCCGCGGCCAGAAGCGGAAAGCCGGCGTTGTACCGCCGACTTTCCGCTGCCCATGGGAATTCGCCATGGCGGCGCAGCTTACTGCGCCGCCATGGGGATTCTGACACCCCATACCGCCATCCTGTTCCTGGCGGTTCGCCCGCCAGGAACAGTATGGCGGTATGGGGTGTCAAGGGGCCCCACAAAGATTTTCACTGTCTGCTTTGCAGACAGTGAAAATCGCGACGGGTGCCACTGCAATTCTGAGCCGGCTTCCTTGTTGACGGGGCTTTCCCGCTGGGCCGGCCGGCAGTCTTCTGGCTGTCACCCGCCGGCCCCGCGGGAAAGCCAGAATGACCGCTGCGGTCTTTTGACCGCGGAGCGGTCTTTCGGCGGGAACCGCTTGGCGGGCGGCGACTGCCGACTGCCGCGGTCAGAATCACCCCCATAATGTCTTGTTCATGCATTTTCCTCTCACCTAAAGTACAATGTATTTTGTTATTATGCATTACTAATTATTCAAGGTGATGCATAGAAAGAAGTTTAAATAATTGAAGTATATTTTGATAAAAAAGGTTACATCAATTTTGAAATATATTTTATTTGTGAATATTTTTTTAACTTTACATTATCTTTATTTATAATTGTAACTATTGTAAATAACTTAACTTGACATTTTTCCTATGGAGTTTTAATTTGAGCTCCTCCCTCAATTATTTTGCACAGGAGGGTGTTTCGGTTTGTGTTCGGTGCTGGATGCACCCCCACTCTGAGTTGGAGTAATTGAGTCTTATTTTGAGTCCTTTTTTTGGCAGTAGTAACTTTAACAGCATATTTTGTGAATGTGATGGGTTTACTCTTTTGTGGGGGTGATCATGTCACTCCCTAAAATCCTCCTTAGCCATTCCTAAACCCCTCCCATTTAGTAGTAAGCAGGCTTCTTTTTTCCCATGGTCTCTCCTACATTTACTACTAAGTAGTAAGCTTACATGTGTGAGGATCTCCCCATAGAAAAGATCTGAGAGGTGGAAATTTACATTTGTAGGTACATTAATTGCATTTTGTAGTACTTTAAGTAGTACTATTTGTCCGCACTACAAAATGCAATTTGAAAATATGGCCCAAGTAAATACACTAATAGAGCATATGCAATTGACACAGCTCATTAACACATGCTCGGGGTGGGGGAGATGACAATCATCAGCCTATACCTCAAATATGCAGCAGAGGCAACTATGACCAGGACAAAAAATGCAACTGACCTCAGATTCACAACACACATGGCAAAAGAAACTTACAACTACATGATCGGGGGAAACATGATTTACCAGTATATGGTCTGAAAAAATCTTAAGTTCTGGACACGAGCAACTCTTGAGCATTTGCAGATCATTTCAAACTGTTTTGTGTGTGTCTTTTTTCATGGGGTATTCTATTGTGATTGGTGCCTGTGTTGTGTTCATTCACATTCACTCCTGGTCTGAATCTGAAGCAATGATAGTACTTCGTAATGATATCATGCAATATTCATGACTAAAGACTGTATGTTCACTGACAACACATTTCTGTTGGTGTTTCCCTTTAGCCTAACATTCTGCAGACCAAAGTAAATACACTAACTGAGGATATATAATAGAAAATATATATTAACTTATGTTCAGAGAACAAAAACAGCAATATTCAGCTGTGCGCTAAAACACAATCTACAAAACTCTCATTGGGCCAAAATAGCAGCACACCACAAAATACATGGCTGAAAAAAACGTATAACCTCATGCAAAAGGTAAAACATTCTTACCAGTGCTCATTAAGTTAAGACCTTCACCACTGGACAAGAGCAGTCTGAGCATCTGCAGACAATTTCAATCTGTATTACATACATGCTCTTTCATGAGGCATCCTTTTGTCTGTCTACTGTTCTTGTTCATTCTTCTCTAGCATGAATCAGTGACAATAAAAGTACTCCCTGGTCTCTTCCAACTTGAGGCACTTAACATCTCATGTATGCTGGTGCCACATTTCTACAACCCAGTGACATTAGAGACAGAAGTACATACAGTAAACAGTTAATTACTACATGTAAACCATTCGACTAGGTAACTCTGACCTGCCCAAAATAGCCACAAACCACACAGTCGGAGCAGATGTAACATAACAAATGCCTTACAATTATGCACAGAGGAGAAAGAGTAATCACAAAAGCATTCTCAGAAAAGACAATAAGCACTGGGCATGAGCAGCTATGAAGCCACTCCAAGAGAATGAATCTGTCTTATGAGCATGTTCTTTCATAAGGCATCCTTTTCTGATCAATGTCTCTTGTCCATGCTCATTCACTCGTGGTACGAATCATTCAAAAAAGGGAAGTAGCCGTGCTCACAGGTTCACACATACAACATATCCATACAATTGCCGGGGGAGACTGTTAATGTGAAAAATATTCAATGGGTGCCATACTGGTATTACACCCAACCACCAAGGGTGTATGTTGTGCCGACTGAAGAACCAATCAGAACTGAAAGGTTTGTTATAGATTGCCAGGGTACACCAGAGCAGTCCACAAAGTCCATGTAAGTATTAGAGTACAACAAAGAAAGTCCTGAACATGTCTTGTGATTGCTTAAGTCTTGCACGATTATTTTGTCTTTCGCCCTTCACGATGCTAACATTTTACGGCATATAATGGCCAGTCTTCTTCGAATTTTCTCTGCAACCTTCCAGTATAAGGCAGGCAGCATTTCATAGAATACTTTAAGACAGTACGCATTTCTTATCACGCTTGGATGTTGTCTTCAGTAGTATATGCCTTGAGAAAGTCTAGATGACGAAACACGTGTCGGCTGTTTTGTTGGATGCATTGTGCCTTGGAAAGAATAAATCTTAACCAAACACAAGACGTTTCCAGAACTTTCTTTGTTATACACTAATACTTACATGGACTTTATTGGCTGCTTTGGTGTGCCCTGGCAATCTACAACTCTCTAGTGGTATGACTTGGTGTTAATGAGTGAACTCCATGGGTGGACTTATGCAATCTGAGACACTAATAACTGCAGGTTCAGAGATGCCACATTTCTATCACTATTTCCCTTTACGTTATCTTGCTAAATACATATGTAATTACACCAGTAAAACATATGCTGTAGATATAGCACATTACCACATGTTCAGAGTTAAACAAAACATTAGCCTATGCTAAAAATGTGTAATGCAAGCAGATCTGCTCAGGTCCAAATAACAGCTGACCTCATGATCAGAACATGAGTGGCAGAACAAACCTGTTAACATGTGTTCAGGTGAGAAACACCTGAATCACCGCAAAGTACACAAGGAATAGATAATGCGCTCGATTAGCAGCCGCTGAGCATTTGCACATAATTTAAATTTGTCTTGTGGGCATGCTTTTTCTTGATTCATCCTTTTGTGATCAGTGTGGATGTCATGTTAATGCACTTTCTTCCTGGCACAGGTGAGTGCAATGAAAGCACTCAAAAGACATGCAACACTTGAATGTTACTGATCTCAGATTTGTATAGCTGTTGCCCTTTATTCAGCCATGCTATAGAACGAGGTGAAAAAAATAGTATAGCAGATACAATGGGAACTGCTCACTAGCACATGCTCAGAAAACATAAACCAGTCAACAGCCTATGCTAAAAAATATGCAATCCAGACAAGTCTGATCAGGCAAAAATAACAGCATACGACATGAAAAAACAGGTGGCACTGAAGGGGTTTGTTACTACAGGGAGTGCAGAATTATTAGGCAAATGAGTATTTTGACCACATCATCCTCTTTATGCATGTTGTCTTACTCCAAGCTGTATAGACTCGAAAGCCTACTACCAATTAAGCATATTAGGTGATGTGCATCTCTGTAATGAGAAGGGGTGTGGTCTAATGACATCAACACCCTATATCAGGTGTGCATAATTATTAGGCAACTTCCTTTCCTTTGGCAAAATGGGTCAAAAGAAGGACTTGACAGGCTCAGAAAAGTCAAAAATAGTGAGATATCTTGCAGAGGGATGCAACACTCTTAAAATTGCAAAGCTTCTGAAGCGTGATCATCGAACAATCAAGCGTTTCATTCAAAATAGTCAACAGGGTCGCAAGAAGCGTGTGGAAAAACCAAGGCGCAAAATAACTGCCCATGAACTGAGAAAAGTCAAGCGTGCAGCTGCCACGATGCCACTTGCCACCAGTTTGGCCATATTTCAGAGCTGCAACATCACTGGAGTGCCCAAAAGCACAAGGTGTGCAATACTCAGAGACATGGCCAAGGTAAGAAAGGCTGAAAGACGACCACCACTGAACAAGACACACAAGCTGAAACGTCAAGACTGGGCCAAGAAATATCTCAAGACTGATTTTTCTAAGGTTTTATGGACTGATGAAATGAGAGTGAGTCTTGATGGGCCAGATGGATGGGCCCGTGGCTGGATTGGTAAAGGGCAGAGAGCTCCAGTCCGACTCAGACGCCAGCAAGGTGGAGGTGGAGTACTGGTTTGGGCTGGTATCATCAAAGATGAGCTTGTGGGGCCTTTTTGGGTTGAGGATGGAGTCAAGCTCAACTCCCAGTCCTACTGCCAGTTCCTGGAAGACACCTTCTTCAAGCAGTGGTACAGGAAGAAGTCTGCATCCTTCAAGAAAAACATGATTTTCATGCAGGACAATGCTCCATCACACGCGTCCAAGTACTCCACAGCGTGGCTGGCAAGAAAGGGTATAAAAGAAGGAAATCTAATGACATGGCCTCCTTGTTCACCTGATCTGAACCCCATTGAGAACCTGTGGTCCATCATCAAATGTGAGATTTACAAGGAGGGAAAACAGTACACCTCTCTGAACAGTGTCTGGGAGGCTGTGGTTGCTGCTGCACGCAATGTTGATGGTGAACAGATCAAAACACTGACAGAATCCATGGATGGCAGGCTTTTGAGTGTCCTTGCAAAGAAAGGTGGCTATATTGGTCACTGATTTGTTTTTGTTTTGTTTTTGAATGTTAGAAATTTATATTTGTGAATGTTGAGATGTTATATTGGTTTCACTGGTAATGATAAATAATTGAAATGGGTATATATTTTTTTTTGTTAAGTTGCCTAATAATTATGCACAGTGATAGTCACCTGCACACACAGATATCCCCCTAACATAGCTAAAACTAAAAACAAACTAAAAACTACTTCCAAAAATATTCAGTTTTGATATTAATTAGTTTTTTGGGTTCATTGAGAACATGGTTGTTGTTCAATAATAAAATTAATCCTCAAAAATACAACTTGCCTAATAATTCTGCACTCCCTGTACATATTCAGAAGTTAAACACTAATCACCAGCTTGCGCTCAGAGAAGACCTTAAGCTCTAGACATCAGCAGTTCTTCACCATCTGTACGTGGTTTGAACATTACATTTATCCATGCTCTTTCTTGATGCTCCATTTTGTAACCCGTGTTACTGCCATGTGTAGACATGTTCACTCTTGCCATGCTTCAGTAGCAGTGAAAGCACTCAATAGGCAGGCTCATAGCATACAAGACTAATCTTTGAATAGTCACTCCTACCAGTTTCTGTTGCTAGTTCAATATATCAACATAGTTTGCACATTAGAAGAATTTCCTTGCCACATGCTCAGCAGACAGGCACCTGAATATGCTCAAAATATGCAGCTCTAAATAGGCCAAAAGAGACCACAAGGTAAGAGGAAGTAATGCGGAAGAAACCTATCGCTACATGTTCTGATGAGAAACACTAATCACTTCTTGATGCTCCGAGAAGATCTTAGGCACAGGACATAAAAAGCCACTGAGCATTTCTAGAGCGGTTTATTCTGTCTTGTGGCCATGCTTTTTCATGGGGCATCCTTTTTGGGTTTCGCCTACACAGCGCTTGCCCTGTGCATGTGAAATCTATTGTTTTTAATATAGCTTAAAAGGGGTTTCTCTTATCAACATCCCAAGGCCCCAGTACTCATTCCAATCCCCTTTAGTGGATGGAACTTTTTTCTTACGTTAGGGCTGCACAGCGTTTACAGTTTACCAATACTTATCTTCCCCTGGTGCACACATTTACGACAACACTTATCTCCTACTAAAGGTGCATTTTTGGCCTGGTTATTACAGAATATATAGGCGTATCTTATGGAAGTTATGAAAAACGCTTATGGCCTCAATACGAGTTTGGCGGAGGGGATTACTCTGTTACAGACGTGACGGATATCCCGTCCACAGTATTACAAGTTACATAGGACATACTGGAACTTGTAATAGGGTGGACGGGACATCCGTCATGTTTGTGACAGAGTAATCCCCTCCCCCAAACTCGTATTGAGGCCCTTAATAACTGAACTGGTCTCTGCTGCTTTCCTTATTGTGGGGGCTGTTGCATTATCCACTCGATTTATCTTTGAACAATATTGTGCATTTTCAAAGCGTTACCATAACCCACGTGCTGAATTGCCTGAAATGCAATACAGGGCCAAATGAAGCCAGCAGTAGCTTATTACAAATCTCTGGATGGTAATTTGTGACTTTTTCTGACGATTAGAAGACAACCTTAATTTAAGTTGGTGTTTAGCGTACAGTAAGTGTTTGCATTTAATGTAATTTCCTTTTATTATCATCATTTTCAGTTCATATACATTAAATGCACTCCCGGAAACTGTACAGCCTATATTATATACTATTTGTACACAAATGGCAATTAGATGTGCAGCTGGAAGATTTCAAAGGACAAAAGTGCATTTAAGTCTCGGTGTCACCCTAACATATGGTGTTCTTTGGCAATTCACAGTGTTTAAGGCCTATTCACTGTCAGGCTTTAGGGACTGTTAAACTATAAGATAAGATCTCCTCCCACTGCAAACGCAGAAATGCTTGTTTGTTATTTCTTTGTTGTGTAAAGCAGATGCTTTAGCCTTAGAAGATATGTGGTACTTTCTATTCATTCCTCAGTACCTTTCTTTGCACTTTGTAGGCATTATCGGATGATTTTGACAACTTCATCTATTAGGTCGTTGTGATCGAATTCTAAATGTTGTAATGTACATTGCACGTTAAAATAAAGTTACTATACAAGAGCTACTCTTTGTGTGTATGTAAGGTAAAGCCGAACAAAGTGATTTGCAGTGCTTTACATGAGCACGCTCCCTGGTGCTCCGAAGGGATGTTTTAACCTCCTTTGTCTGCTGGGACAGTTTCTGTATATTATTACAGCACCAGACAACTGCAGCAGAGTCTTTATGTGGCTGTTCTAAAAAGTATTTATTGAGTTTTGTGATTGCAGTCTGTTCCTTCACTAGGGCCATGTTTCAATAGTGCAGCGAGTGCAGTGGCACTGGAACTAAAAGCGGTACGCCCCCCCATAAAACACCAATTATTGCTATATGTTACTACTATACAGCCAGTCACAAATGCAGTTATTTTGCAGGCACTAAGGTCATTTTTTGAATGGTGCAGCAGGTGCAGTGGCACCCAACCAAAAAGTTGTCAGAACTCCTCCAAACACCTAATATTGCTATATTTTACAACTAAACAGACAGTCATATGTGAAGTTACCTACCAAGCACTAGGGTAATGATTTCAAAAGTGTAGCAGGTGCAGTGACACTGGGACCAAAAGCCCCAGGCACCCTACTAAACACTGATTATTGATACTTTTTACAACTAAACAGGAAGTCACGAGAGCAGTTATCTTTCTGGTGCAGCAGGTGCAGTGGGACAGAGTCAAACACTGTCAGAACTCCTGTAAACACATAATATGGCTATATTTTACTACTAAACAGGCAGTCATAATTGCAGTTACCTTGCAGTTAAAAGGGACATCATTTGAATGGTGCAGCAGGTGCAGTGGCACTGGGGCTAAAAACTCTAGGCCCCCGCTAAACACAGATTATTGCTAAATAAATGTTACTACTAAGCAAGACAGTCAGAAGGGCAGTTATCTAGCAGGTAATAGGGTCATAATTTCAATGGTGCAGCAGGTGCAGTGACACCAGGACTAAAAGCTCTAGGCACCCCACTAAACACCTAATACTGCTATCTTTTACTACTAAACGGGCAGTCACAAGTTCAGTTACCTTGCAGACAACAGGGTCGTGATTTAAATGGTGCAGCAGGTGCAGTGACACCAGGACCAACAGCTCTAAGCACCCCACTAAACACCTAACATTGCTACATTTTATTAAAAAACAGGCAGTCACAAGTGGAGTTATCCAGCAGGCACTAAGGTCATGATTTCAATGGTGCTGCATGTGCAGAGGCACCAGGGCCAAAAGTTGTCAGAACTCCTCTAAACACCAAATATTGCTATATTAAACTACTAAACAGGCAGTCACAAGTGTAGTTACCTTGCAGACACTAGGGTCATGATTTCAATGGTGCAGCAGATGTAGTGACACCAGGGCTCATAGCTCTAGGAACCCCTCTAAACGCCAAATATTACAATATTTCACTACTAAACAGGCAGTCACAAGAGCAGTTATCTTATAGGTGATAAGATCATGACTTGAATGGTGCAGCAGGTGCAATGGCACTAGGGCCAAAAGTTGTCATAGCTCCTCTAAACATCAAATGTTGCCATATTTTAATACTAAACAGGCAATCACCAATGCATTTATTGTGCAGGCACTAGGATTATGATTTGAATTGTGCAGGAGATGCAGTGGCACCAGGCCCAAACATTGTCAGAACTCCTCTAATCACATCATATTTCATATTATATATAACATCAATTAATTCTATTTTTTCCTCTTTCATTTTTCAAAATGTTACTATTACTTACCTCCACTATTCCACTAGTAGCAGCACAATGTGTTGCCTTTTTGTACATGAACAAACCATAACACGTTAACAGATGTTCTGTAACTTATTTTGTACAACTACTCAGCAAGCTACAGCTTATAACAAAAAAACTGCTGATTGTAAATCACATAGGTGAAACCTAAGGCATTTACCAATGCTTGTTTTGTTAGAGTCTGTCGCCTATTCATGCTTATTAACTCCTGGCACGAATCTGTGCGATAAAAGCGTTCTGTATGCTACCTCACACAACTTGAGGCCCTAATTACTGCTGATCACTTGTTCAACATTTTTAGCATTCTTTCCATTTACTCAACTATGCTGACAACAGAAGTAAATGCAGCATGCATAGATAAAAGAATCAGCTTCAATAAAAACAGCTCATTATCACATGCTTGGTAAATAGGTACTAGCAGTGCTGGAAATGGAAAAGGTTTACTCTGCAATCCTATGAATAGGGTATTGCAGACAGAGGCTGGAGTAATAAGGGGTGGAGTCATAAAGGGAGGATTCAGTGGCATACAGTCTATGCATTTTTTTACAAAGTCTGCCCCCAAAGACATTGATAGCAAGGAAAACTTTCTTGGTAAAGCGGTTTTGGTGTGCTTAGTAGGTTACAAGCAGAGAGGATTTTAAGATAGCTCAGGGAGTTATGCAATGCTTTAAGAAGAGCAATGAAGTCATTCAACATCGTTACTTTCTGTTAAATCAAGTTATTCTGTTGGTAGGGGTGAGAAGAGATCGATCCATGACGCTTCTGGGTGGGATATTCCTCACCTCCTTAATAGAATTGAAACTTTCCTTCTCGATAACCAGGAAATGTTTCATGTTTAATGCTCACTTACCAACAAAGCTGCGGCATCATAAATAGGTTTGAAATAAAACTTCTTGAAAGACGACTCTGATGACCAGTGTGCAGCTTTCATAAAGTCCTCCAATCTACCACCTACATGGATGGCCTCAGATGCCATGGCCCCCCCTTGAAGTGTGAGCATCAAACGTTTGACATCAGTTCCTGCTTCCGCCATGATCCATTTTACCCACCTGGCAATGGAAGGAGTGGATAAGCCTTGAAAGGTTTCTTCAGAGCAATAAGGAGATGTGTCTCCCCTGCCAGCCTAATGCCAGTAATCTATCCCTTGTATGCTCTAATGCCTCTCACCACACACAGTTTTTGTTTATCACTAAAAGCAGGATAGGTTATCGACCTGGTATACGTCTTTCTCCTCCTAGAGATGGTAAATATAACTGTTAGAAATGGGGTCTTTGGTTGACAGTCAGGTTACCCCCTGTTCAAGCAAGGACCCTCACTCTAGTCAGGGTAAAAGAGAATCACCCTCAGCTAATCCCTGCTTACCCCCTTGGTAGCTTGACAGAGCAGTAGGCTTAACTTCAGAGTGCTAGGTGTAAAGTATTTGTACCAACACACACAGTAATTTAATGAAAACACTACAAAATGACACAACACCAGTTTAGAAAAATAGGAAATATTTATATAAACAAAACAAGACCAAAACGAAAAATATCCGACATACACAAGTCAAGTTATGATTTTTTAAAGATTAAACTAAAAAATAGCGCTAAGAAACACAAAATGCTTCGATGAGGTGTTACCACAGCGTCGTGACGGAGTTGTTTCCAACAAGCCGACGGCAGCAGCGCCGGATACGGAGTCGCGTAGACCCCCAAGTACAGTACCTTTGGTGAAGAGTGAAAACAAGTCGATGCGCGAAGTCGGGGTTCGCGGCGTCTGTGCGAAACGTTGAATCTGTGCACCTTGAGCGGCGTCAGTCACGACATGGTGCAGAGATTTCCACGGAGTCGCGGACTTCAGCGGGGCTGCAGCGGCATCGGGCCTGAGAAGGTCGTTGCGTTCCAGCGAAGATCACGGAGTCAGGTGCAGGCGGCGTCACCGGATTCAGCAGCGGCGTCGGTCCGAAGTCATCCGAAGTCGATTTCCTTGGATTTCCACCAGCTTTCCTTTCAAGGGCCCAGGGACTGGATAGGGCACCACTTGTCAGAGCAGGAGTCTCTCCAGAGACTCCAGGTGCTGGCAGAGAGAAGTCTTTGCTGTCCCTGAGACTTCAAACAACAACAGGAGGCAAGCTCTAAATCAAGCCCTTGGAGATTTCTTCACAAGATGGACGGCACACAAAGTCCAGTCTTTGTCCTCTTACTCTGGCAGAAGCAGCAACTGCAGGATAGCTCCACAAAGCACAGTCACAGGCAGGGCAGCACTTCTCCTCAACTCTTCAGCTCTTCTCCAGGCAGAGGTTCCTCTTGTTTCCAGAAGTGTTCTAAAGTCTGTGGTTTTGGGTGCCTTTCTTTTACCCAATTTCTCCTTTGAAGTAGGCCTACTTCAAAGTAAAGTCTCTTTTGAATGTGAAATCGTGCCCTTCCCAGGCCAGGCCCCAGACACTCACCAGGGGGTTGGAGACTGCATTGTGTAAGGGCAGACACTGCCCTTTCGGGTGTGAGTGACCACTCTTCCCCTCCCTCCTAGCCCAGATGGCTCATCAGGAAATGCAGACTACACCCCAGCTCCTTTTGTGTCACTGTCTAGTGTGAGGTGCAACCAGCCCAACTGTCAAACTGACCCAGACAGGGAATCCACAAACAGGCAGAGTCACAGAAATGGTATAAGCAAGAAAATGCTCACTTTCTAAAAGTGGAATTTTCAAACGCACAATCTTAAAATCAACTTTACTAAAAGATGTATTTTTAAATTGTGAGCTCAGAGACCC
Organism: Pleurodeles waltl; assembly: GCF_031143425.1. Classification (NCBI taxonomy): domain Eukaryota; kingdom Metazoa; phylum Chordata; class Amphibia; order Caudata; family Salamandridae; genus Pleurodeles; species Pleurodeles waltl. The sequence goes on along the minus strand of NC_090439.1, from coordinate 585,158,403 downwards.
CAAACTCCACACGTCCATCCGCTCCCAAAGGGAATCTACACTTTAATCAGATTTAAAGGTAGCCCCCATGTTAACCTATGAGAGGGTCAGGCCTTGCAACAGTAAAAAACAAATTTAGCAATATTTCACTGTCAGGACATATAAAACACATTTCTATATGTCCTACCTTAACCATACACTGCACCCTGCCCTTGTGGCTACCTAAGGCCTACCTTAGGGGTGCCTTACATGTAAGAAAAGGGAAGGTTCAGACCTGGCAAGGGTGTACACTTGCCAAGTCGAATTTACAGTTAAAACTGCACACACAGACCCTGCAGTGGCAGGTCTGAGACATGGTTACAGAGCTACTTATGTGGGTGGCACAACCAGTGCTGCAAGCCCACAAGTAGCATTTGATTTGCAGGCCCTGGCACCTCTAGTGCACCTTGTTAGGGACTTACTAGTAAATCAAATATGGCAATCATGAATAAACCAATCAACATTACAATTTACACAGAGACCATATGCACTTTAGCACTGGTTAGCAGTGGTAAAGTGCTCAGAGTTCAAAAGCCAACAGCAACAGGTAAGGAAAAATAGGAGACAGAAGGCAAAAAGATTGGGGATGACCCTGCATAAGCAAAAAAGTCCAACAATAACACTGTCCAGTGTGAAGACCCTTGCTGAGATATCAATTGCCCTCACATCTGAAATTGTCTTGCACAAAATCAAGCATAACAAAATAGCCAGTTTTGTAGAGAGTTCCTTTATGGAAAGGTACTGGTTATCCTGCCAACTCATGAGAAGTCTTACAACCAAATTCACATCCCACAATTTAGAATACCTGGCTTCTGGTGGTCTCATGAGTCTAATACCCTTAATCAATTTACATATCTGGGATGTTCCCCCACTGGAACATTCTTAGGCCCATATTTATACTCTGTTTGCAACAGATTTGCGTCATTTTTTTATGCAAATTCGCCGCAAACTTAACTCCATATTTATACTTTGGCGCCTGACCCGTCCAGTGGCAAAGTTATGGAGTTTGAGTCATTTTTTGGACGTGAAAACCTACCTTGCACTAATGACATGCAAGATAGGCGTTGCCGTGCAAAAAATGATTCTAAGGCATGTGTACCTTATTTATCCTCCCGCGTCATTTTGACGCACAGGAGGAGGCGGGCCTTAAAAAATGTCGCCCAGCCGGATCTGCACTGTTTTTTAACGCCTGGGTCAGGGCAGGCGTTGAGGGACCTGTGGGCTCACTTCCATGGTCTCCAACCATGGCAGCAGTCCACAGGTGCCATTCCCTGACCCCAGGGACACCCCCTGCCACCCTCGCCCACCCCTGGAGGACACCCATGGATGGGGGGACCCATCTATGGTAAGTAGAGGTAAGTATTTTTTTTTTTTAGGTGGCATAAGAGGCCTAACTTGGGCCCCCCTACATGCCACTGTGCCCAATGGCCATGTCCAGGGTACAGAAACCCCCTGGGCATGGCCATTGGGCAGGGGGGTATGACTCCTGTCTTTGCTAAAACAGGAGTTATTTCCATGGGGGGGGGTGCGTCAAAAAATGACGCTAGTCAGGTTAAAATCATTTTTTTTTACTCTAACCTGACTTGCACCATTCTTTGACGCACAACCCCCAGTCTTCCCTACGCCTCAGCTGTCCGGTTAGAGTAATTTATTTTGACACTAACTAGGCCGCAGCGCCGCTACCGTCATTCCTTAAAAATGACACCTGGCTGGCGCATTGGAATGGCGGCAGCCGGCGTTAAACTTTTTGACGCAAACCTGTGCTGGCGCAGGTTTGTGTAAAGAAGTATAAATATGGGCCTTAATGGGGCCATGCCCAGCAAAAATGGCAGCAAATGCAAAAAGAACAGTTGATGGACGGAATGCTGAATAGATCAAACATTCACCCCCAGTTACAGATTTGGGTATAATCCATCTTTTTTTGCACACCATGACTTTTCAGTTTGGACGTAGACATATGTCAAACAATCTTGACACCGTACCCCATGGTAACAGTCCAGCCCAAACTGTCAGGCAGGTCCTCCCTGGACTGGAGAAAAGCATACTGGGACTTGTTTCGGGCTATCACCTCTCATCAGCCAGGCTAGCTTTAATCTGGTGGCATAGCGAGCACAGGACCCACGTCTGGGCATACCCTTCCCACTTGAGGCTACTAATACAAAAAGAACAAACTGGTGCGGCATGGTGAGCAGGACAATGATGGATTTAACCCAGATCTATACCAGGAGATGAGTGTTTTAAAAGCTTCAGCACTCCCCCCATCATCTTTTTGTGTTGCTAAAGTCGCCCTAAGTGGCCAGGGTATGTCCAGATGTGGGTACCTTGCTCGCCTTGCTACTGAATTCAAGTTAGCCTGGCTGATATGGGGTGATACCCTAAAACTTGTCCCAGGGTGCTTGTTTCCAATCTAGGGAGGACCAGGCCTGACAGTTCGGGCTGGACTGTTCCCATGGGGAGCAGAGTCAAGACTGATTTGCATATGACTGGGTACAAACTGAGGTGGCATGGTGGACAAAAGAATGATACATTTAACCCAGATCTGTGACAGGGTGTGAGTGTTTGAAAAGTTTCAACACTCCGTTTATCAACTTTTTGTGTTGCTAAAGCCGCCATCAGTGGCCGGAGTATTCCCAGACTTGGGTCCTTTGCTGGCTGGGCCACTGGATTCAAGCTAGCCTGGCTGATGATGGGTGATACCACAAAACCAATCCCAGGATGCTTGTTTCTAGCCCAGAGAGGAGCTGGCCAAGCAGTTCGGGATGAACTGTTCCCATGGGGAGCAGGGTCAAGACTGATTTGCATATGGCTGGGCCCAAACTTGGATGGCATGGTGAGCAAAGAAACAATGGATTTAACCAGATCAGTGACTGGGGGTAAGTGTTTGAAAAGTTTCAGCACTCCGTTCATCATCTTTTTGTGTTGCTAAAGTCACCCTAAGTGGCCAGGGTATGTCCAGATGTGGATCCCTTGCTCGCCTTGCTACTGGGTTCAAGTTAGCCTGGCTGATATGGGGTAATACCCTAAAACTTGTCCCAGGGTGCTTTTTTTCCAGTCTGGGGAGGACCAGGCCTGACAGTTCGGGCTGGACTGTTCCCATGGGGAGCAGAGTCAAGACTGATTTGCATATGGCTGGGTACAAACTGAGATGGCATGATGGGCAAAAGAATGATAAATTTAACCCAGATCTGTGACAGGGTGTGAGTGTTTGAAAAGTTTCAACACTCCGTTTATCATCTTTTTGTGTTGATAAAGCAGAGATGACAACCTGAAAGAATTCACAATACGACAGGCTAGGCCCAACTGCACCAGTTCCACCAAGAAATTTAGGATATCTGTAATCTCTGCCTCATGGAATCCACACACCAAGGAGCCCATCTTTTCCATGCCAATCAGTACCTTTTGATTGTAGCCGCCGCCCATGCTTGTTGGATGAGATTTGCAGGGTCTTCTGAAAGCAAATTGTTTTTCCATGCAATGAGTTTGAGATGTCTCTGCAAACTAGCAGATGGTGGCAACCCTGGGGGCCAGTATCATTAAAGGGAAGAAGGATAACTCCACCGGAGAATCCCATGAGAGTTCCATCAGGGCCAGGAACCACACCTGTGACTTCCAGAATGGTGCCACCAAAACCAACAGAGCTGTATGATTTCTGACTTGAGCTGCTACTCTGGGACTCATCAGGAAAGGTGTAAAGGCATAGGATTGACCGTTCAGCCAGTCCTGAAGGAAAGCTTCCACCGCTATTGCTCCCGGATCTGGATGCCAACTCACATATTAAGGTAACTGAAAGTTCAGTCTCGATGCAAACAGATCCATATTACATTATCCCCATCTGTCCAAGATTATGTGATCCAGTTGCCAATCACTGTCCTCCATGGTGTACCTGGAATTCCAGTGCAGCACTGTATTCGGGATCCCTGGAAGGTATTCCACTGTCACCGAAATCTGTTGTTGTAGGCAGTAATGCCAGAAATCCTTTGCTAGCTCCAGAGAGCCTTTACTGGTCTGCTGACATGTTGTCCATCCTCAGAAGAATACAGCAGGAGACCGTGTCCCTGGTGAGAAATTTTATCGCAAAGGATCCCACCAGGAGTTCCAAACAGCTGATGTGCAATTTCAGCTCCACAACCCAGATGCTCGCATCCAATTATATGATGATGTTCTGTATTGAACCAAAAATTGCCCTGCCATTCCAAGTCCCCATGTGGTCTATCCACCACTGACTTCTTTCCTGGCCTCGGGCAACATTGAAATCAGATCTGAAACTCTCCTGAGATGTGCTGCCTTCAGTCGCTGTAGCACTCTGTAGTGTAATGGGTGCGGGAAGATGGCTTGGATAGACAAGGACAATAGTTCCACAATCATGACCAACTGGTGGAGAGAGTCTGTCTTGTTTCAAAACATTTGTTAGTTCCTTTCTTATCTTGGAGATTTTTGGCTCTGGCAGACTCAGAGTAGCCAAGTTCGAATCTATTTGGAACCCCACGAAGGTCATCCTCTGAGACAGATTCAATTCTGTCTTCTGCCCGTTGAGCACAAAGCCCAAGTCCTGCCGGACTCCCTTCATTCTGAGAACTTCCATCACCAGACGTAGGAGCTGGGTGAAGCACCATGGGTCAATGAAAGACCGAAGGGGAGTGTTTGGAACTTGCAAACCTGTCCCCTCCAACAGAATTGGAGGAACTGTCGGTGAGAAGGGTATATAGGAACAGTGAGTTATGCTTCCTGTAAGTCTAATCTCACCACATATATCTTCTATCTTGAAGTGCTGATAAACCATCCATTCATTGAATTCCTTCAGGTTTATGACTGGTCCGAAGCCTTTGTCCTTTTTCTCTACTAAGAAGATGTGGGTCAGAAGCCCCTTGGGTATAATACTGACTTGCAAATAGCCGCTTTGGTCCAAAAATCCATCACCTTGGAATCTATGAGGCTCATCTCCTGGTAGAAGAATTCAAGGGTCTCAGATGAACCACCTGTGTCGTGGATCTGTAGAACTCTATGTGGTATCACTGAACCGTTTCTGAAACCCATGCATCCGTGGTGATTTCCACCGACTTGTGAAACAGTTAGAGTTTCCCCTCTAGTTTTCGAGGGAAAGAAAGGATAGTGCTTACCAGTAAAACTTTCTAAAACATTTGCTCCACCTCTGCCCTATTTGTTTCCTTTGTTTCTTCCTCAGCCTCTGTTGGCAAAAAGTTCCCTTGGCATCCAACATGCCAGCCGTTGTTTCCTTTGGGTTGGCCTCTAGCAGAGCCTTGCTGAAAAGGATGGCTGGAAGAGTGGCCCCTGCCTCAACTGGGCCCTGGCAAAAAGCTTTCTGGGAAAAATCTTCTTCAATGTTTGGGCTTTATCTAGGGTGGGGAACATGGCTATGAACTTGCCTAACTCATTGACAAAGGGCTCTCCAGAGAGGTTCCCCTACGCTATGGCCCCTGCCTCAGACACAGCTAACTTCCCTAACTTGGGATGAACTTTTATGAGCAGGGCACTAGGGGGCAGGGTCATGGTGGCGGTCGGGCTGCCGCGGTCATGACATTCTGACCACCACATTATGACCGCCACGGTCCAACTGCTGACACCACAAGGCTGCCGCCAGGTCAGCGCTGCAAGCAGCTGCCCTGGGGATTAAGAGTCCCCATCCGCCAGCCTATCCATGGCGGTAAACACCACCAGCCCAGCGGGGAACCCATAATAGGGCCGGCAGAGTTCAGGCCGCTCTTGTGGCCTGATGGCGGTATGGCATTGGCGGGCAGCAGATGTCATAAGGAGGCCCTATGTCTCTCTGCAGAAGAAGCACAGTTTATGTTGCCTAATAAACAAACAGCCCTTTGTGCCCAACCTGGCGCAATGTCTGTCAGCATAGGAGTCCCTCAATGCTTTGACAACTCCACTAACTCTGTAATTTTTGTGAGGGGTCCCACAACATCTAGGAGTTTGTCTTGACACTCCCTCCATGAGTGGTCAATGCATTTTTGGGTCTTTCATGTGTTTGTATATGTTGAAAAAGGTCCACATTTTCATATCTATCTCTGGTGTTGACACCACCTTCCCTACTAGAGAGGGTCTGGGGCACTCTGCTCTCAGGCGAGCCCTCACCTAATTTTCAAGTGGCTGGCTACATAGTTCACCACCTTCTGATCTGGGGTCCAACCGGAGGACCGGTGATGGTAAATACCATTGGGTTTAAACATGTCTAATTGACCAGGCTCCCCATCTAGAGAACCAGAATCCTTGGTCGAGAGACCCACTGTCAGGTTCAGGATTTGGCAGAACTAGGTTGCAATTTTCCCAGGGATTGTCATCGCCGCACTAGGGTGTATTTTTCAACATGCAATCACTCTTCTGGACGTCTTCGTGCAATCTATTAAAGCATTCCAGGTGCCATACGTCACATTTAGTGGCCTTTTTGGCCACAGAGGAGGATTGCTTGCTAGAACCTGTGCCTCATGCCCTAGGTTCACTAGAACTACTGGAAACTGAGTTGCCAACTTGTCTATCTGGTCCTTGCTGGTGATCTTATAATTAATTTAAATGAGCAAGGTGCACTTACTTAATGTTGCCACTAGTTGAAGTTAACAGCTGATCTTGTCATGCAGCAGGGCCTCGGAAAACTGTGTTGATGTGCACAATAATAATGTAACTTTATATATGAACAATATATTTTCATACTCAAACAAAATCGCAGAACGCTGTTAGATTCCCCGATTGTGAACTCTCCATTGACCCCAGCATATAGATTTTTGTTCAGGCAGGTTCTGCGACCATGACCTGAAGGTTAATGGCTGACAGATCCGAAGTGGGATAACATTTAGCCAACAGCCAAACATGCACATAGGTTAACTTGGATTAAAATCCCACAGATAGGCAGCTACACTACAATAGTTCCAGGAGACTGGTCCCAATAAAGCACACATGGGCAGAGGGACACGGGCATTATAAAACACCATAAAGTTGGATGCCACATGTAGTTAGGTACACCTAGCCAATCACGACGCAACACACACAGCACACAAGATGACCACACGCCCCTCAGGCCGGACATCAGGACAAGAACTCACTGGCACTCATTTGTGTCCACCCCAGGTCGAGGCCCACCAGCATTCTCTCTCTCTCTGGAATTATGGTCATGACTCCAGAACAGCTGTTCTCATTTTATAGTTTTATGGTCCCCGAGAAAGGTATAAAATGTGTTTAGAACTAATGTACTCCAATAGACAGTACTCAGACCCGATTCTGTAACTGCTCTTCTGGCCATAATGTCTGATTAAACAAATTGTTTGCTGCTCTGCCAGAACCTTTTGTCTTTTGTTTCCTAAAGTAAAATCTAATTTCAAGCAACAACTGACCACCGCAGCGGTGTTGTATGAGGGGTGGCAGGGAAGCCCTGAGGGAATCCTGCAGGGACACCTCAACGGGGATTCCCCTCTGCATGCCACGTGCCTGGGAGAGCACACAAGGCTTCTCTGCTGGGCCGGCTTCAGGACTGGTGGTGCCCTGTACGATAGTTTTTTGTGGCACCCCCCACCCCATGACCTCCTCCTCGGCTTCACTCACTACCACCTGGCAAATGTGCCCCTCATCTCTCAATCGCTTTCCTTTCACATACATTCATGTGTTTTAAAGCACTTGAGAAGGCTGGCTTTACTCATCCACTCAGCTAGTCACATAAAATATAGGGGCATATTTAAGAGGTCCTAGTGCCATTCTAACGGCACATTAGCGTCATTTTGTTACGCTAATGTGGCGTTAGAAGGCCAAAAATGCTGTGCCATATTTACAAAGTGGCGCAATGCATGCATTGCACCAATTTGTATCACTTTGCGTTACATTATGCCCGCGCCATGCATAATGTATGCAAAGGTGGCATTCCCCCGTTAGGGAGGGGCAAAAACATGGCGCAAAGAAATCTGACAGATTATTTTGTGCCGTTTTTTTCTGCCACTTTTAATGCCTGCTCAGAGCAGTCGTTAAAAAGAGGATTCTGTTGGTTACAAGGGGCCTTTGGGTGCTTTGCAGGATTAGCATCAACATTTTTTACGCTAATCCTGCAAAGCGCCAGACTAGCGTAAAAACATTCTGACACTAGTCCCCTAACTACCGCCAAGTTGCCCCATATTTTAAATACAGTGCACACATGGTGGCGTTAGGGGAGCGCTAAGGGGTGCAAGAAAAGTGGTACAGCACTGTGTGCTGCGCCACTTTTTTTCAAATATTCCCCATAGGGGCATATTTAAGAGCCCCTAGTGCCATTCTAATGCCACATTAGTGTAATTTTTTTAAGCTAATGTGGCGGTAGAAGGCCAAAAACGCTGCGCCATATTTCCAAAGTGGCGCAATGCATGCATTGTGCCACTTTGTAACCTTTTGCGCTACATTATGCCTGTGCCAGGCGTAATGTATGCAAAGAGGGCATCCCCCCGTTAGGGGCCAAAAAAATGGCATAAGGAAATCTGACAGATTTCTTTGCGTTATTTTTTTCAGCACTTTTAATGCCTGCTCGTAGCAGGCATTAAAAGGAGGCTTCTATTAGTTACAATGGGCCCTCGGGTGTTTTGCAGGATTAACGTCAAAATATTTTATACTAATCCTGCAGAGGGCCGGACTAGCATAAAAAATTCTGACGCTAGTCCCCAAACTACCGCCATGGTGTGCCATATTTTACATATGACTCACACTGGTGGCGTTAGGAGGGTGCTAAAGGGCACAACAAAAGTGGAGCAGCACTGTGTGCAGCCCCACTTTTTTCAAATATGCCCCATAGGGCAGTGCTTAATTTGTAAGTAAAAAGGTGCCAGTGCCCAAATCGCTCCTTTCAAACTCACGGCTGCTGCAGTTAAATGTGTGGACACGGAATACAGAGGCAGTGTAATCCTGAAGCCATCTTGGGCCTCTTCAATCCATTTACAGGCACTCCCTGCCCCTTCAGCTCACTCTTGCCTATTTCTGCTTTTTCCCATTACAATGCTTTTTCGTTTTTCTCTTCCTCCGTCTTTCCCATATGTGTCTTTTTCTCAGAGTAAATGCTTGAGGCAGAAAAATAAGTGCTGGCCCTCAAAAATAAGGGCTGGTGCTCTGCACCGGAAACAACAAGCACAAATTAAGCACTGCCATAGGCGTATATTTAAGAGCCCCTAGAGACACTCTAACATCTCATTAGTGTCATTTTTTTACACTAACGGGGCGTTAGAAGGCCAAAAACTCTACACCATATATACAAAGAGGGTGCATTGCGCCACTTTGTAACCCTTTGCACTACATTATGCTTGGGCCAGGCATAATGTATGCAAAGGGGGCATCCCCCATTGGGGAGAGGGAGGTCAAAGAATAGGTGCAAAGAAATCTGTTGGATTTCTTTGCATCATTTATTTTCCTGCACTTTTAACACCTGCTCAGAGCAGGCATTAAAAGGAGGCATCCGTTGGTTACAATCGGCCCTATCTCTGGGTGCTTTGCAAAATTAGCATCAAAATTGACGATAATCCTGCAAAGCGCCGGACTAGCGTAAAAAATTCTGACACTAGTACCCTAACTACCGCCATGGTGCACCGTATTTTAAATATGACGAACACATGGTGGCGTTAGGGGCGCTAAGGGGTGCAAGAAAAGTGGCGCTGCACTGTGTGCATCGTCGCTTTTCCTAAATATGCCCCACAGTTCTGTTTTTTGCAGCAGGCATATTAACTCTCTATGCTACTTTATGTTGAATCAAAGCTGCCACTGGGCAAAACTCCCATCTCTCTCCCTAGCAGGAACATTAATCACAAGAGGTATCTTGACATTTCAATTGTTTCTTGAAGGCTAAGCACATAAGCAACTTTTCAGCAGATGCTTTTAAATCGCAAGTTTCGGAAGTTATTGATAAACGCAGTGCCCCCTTGAGGTCTGCACCCTACGTCTCTGTCAGGGGCGACTTGACTGACAGGTTCCATGAGAGGCACGAAACAGTGCCACCTAAGGAACCTGTGTGAGATCAACTAATCAACACACTTGGACTAAAATCACCTACTGTGCGCAAGACAATGCCCAAATACTGTAAACCACCACAATATCAATAAAACACAACATAATGATAAGGAATATATGTTAAGAAAGCACATGACTTAACTGATGAGCAGTGAAGAAAGAGGAACAGGAACAGATGTCATACATATGACATTGGACAATGGTTGTTATGGATACCTTTTTACCAGTGGTTCATGGGAAATTTAATTAATATGTGTTTTTATTAATAATGTTCTTTGAAATCTGCTTGTTAATAAAGGTGAAGAAAGACATGCATAATCCTTGCTTCCGGTCCCAACACAGAACTGTTTATAACATGTGTATGCTCTGTAAATAAGTAAATTTATGTGTATATGTGGCCTACAGTATTGAGTTCCTCGTGCTCCTGGTCCTGTCCTCCTCCCTCTGTTCCTCATCCTCCTCTTGGATCTTCTTTTACTCTTCACAATGCTTGCCCTTTCTAAACCTTCACCTCTACTGCTTGATCATTTCCAACCTTTTCCTCCTCCTTTGCCTGTTGGTGTTGTCCTCTGTCTCTTATTCCAGGTCCTTCTCTTCCTTTTTCCTCCTCCTCGTCTTGGCCTTCCTTCTGACCCCCCATTTATACTCTTGACTGCCATCTGGGTCCTGATCTTGTACCTCCTAATTCTGATTCTTGTCCTCCTGGTCTTAGTCTTTGTTCTGTCCTTTGGATCCTCTTATTACTTCAGATCCTGGTTCTCCTTGGTCTGGTCATCTCTTTACTTCTGATACAATTCCACTTAGTCCAACTCCTCTTTCTCATCCTCATAGTCTGCACCTTGGACCACCTCCATCCTCTGGTACTCCTCCCTGGTCTTCCTTCTTTTGTACTTATTCCTCAGCCTACTGGCTCTCTCCTTCTTGTCCTAAACCTATCTTAATGGTCTTGGTCTTCCTGCTAATCCTGACCCAGATCCTTCAGGTCCTGGCCATCCTGTTCTTTTTGATTCTGTTCCTCCTGATGTTTTCAGTCCTAGTCCGTTTGTTTTTTGTCATTCTCCAGTTGCTGGTCCTGCTTTTCCCAAGAAACAGAGTCAGTAGAAGATATGTGTACATCCAAGTAGTTGTACCCACCCACGGCGTGATGCAGCTCCTTCGCCCACGCCAATTTATGTGCCCCTTGCCACTGCATAAATTAAGGATTTAGATTTATTAGTATGAAGGCCTGAGATTTATCCAAATACGCGCAGAATCTGTAGCAATCTAGGGCTGGTGACTTCCAGGTAAGAAAGGAAAAAGAGAACGTAGTCTGCATATAATGCAACTCTGTCTGATAAGCCCGGTCGCCACTCAAAACCTTTCACTTGCACGTCCATTCTCACTCACACTGCGAGTGGTTCCATGACAAAGGGAAACAAGAAGGGGGACAGAGGGAAACCTTGTCTTGTCCCCCTCTATATTGGAAAGGTATGTTACTGTGCTCCCCCCACCCGCACCGAAGCGGTTAAGTCTTTGTAAAGCAAATAGAGATAATATATGAAGTGTGGGCTGAAGTCTAGATATTGGAGTAGAAGAAAAAGCTGACTGAATCAAATGCTTTATTGATATCAGCTGGGAGGAGCTGTTCTGGCCCTTTAAATCTGTCTGCCGTAGCAATGGCATTGTGGACCTGTCGGATATTGTGGCGGGTCGCCCTATGGGGCATAAAGATAGACTGATCTGAGTGAACCATATCAGGCATATGAGGTAGAAGTCTATTTGTAAGGGCTTTGGCTAGTATTTTGACTTCTAAGTTGAAGAGTGAGATAGGGCGATAAGAGGTGATGTCATCCTTGGGGCGGCCAAGTTTGGGGAGGACCACAATCTCAGCGTGATGCCAATCAGATGGCATGATTCCTGTCTCAGAGGCTGATACGATTGCCGCCAAGAGACCATCTTGTGGTTTGGGCATGTATCTCTTGAAGACTCTAGAAGGGAATCCATTGGGCCCGGGTGGTCTGACCTGAGTTCATAATAGTCACTGAGAGGCCAATTCCTCCCTTGTCAATTGTGTGTCTAGTAATGTACGGACTGCGGTGGAGAGGGTCCTGAGGGAGAGGTCATTTACAAACTCTTCTATTAGTGAATGGTTTCATGTTTAGCACAGACTTTTTCAAAATGGGTGGCAAAATGATTGGCTACCTTATCAAGGTTTGTGAGTGGAGTTCCCGATGAGTCATTAATTACGGGGGGAGGGTGTACGTTAAGTTGACCTTGGCAGAGCCTGTGGAGCATACGGCTCGACTTGTCCCCCCATTGGTAGATGCAGTTTTGCAATGCCTGCCACTCCAGCTGCACCTTGTTCATCCATGTCTGGTGATATTGTTGTTGTGTCAGGATTAGTTGTCAGCATGCGTGTATGCCATTGTTTTGGCATCATCATCGTCCATGTCTAATTGTAAAGTTTCTTCCAACTATTGTGTCTGGTGGTGTTTCATAACTGTGCAGTAACTAATGTCCACCCCCAAGAGTGTGGGTACCCTATCCTCCCATAATATCTGAGGAGAAGCGAATGAGCCGGTATTTTGCTCAAAATAACAGTCAATGAACTGTTCCATATGTGCACAATGCTCTGGGGACTGCAGATGCTATGGCGACATCTGCCACTGGAGTGTACGGCGCTGTGGGCCCAAGCATAAGTTCAGAGCTATTTGAGAGTGATCTGACAAACCCCGTGGGAGAATCTCAATATCTATCACTCTTTGACTGTAGGACTGAGGTACCAGGAAGTAATTCAGGCGGGAGATGGAACCTCGAGCCAAGGAGAAGAAAGTGTATCCTCCAGGGACAGGATGGTGGATGCTAGTGAACATCCAAGAGCCAAAGGTTGCCTATCAGTGAGAAGAGGGGTGCCGCTCCCATCTTCCGGGGTCCCTCTCTGTGGGTGCCATCTATCCAAACACGGGGTCACCACCCTGTTCCAGTCAACTCCCATCACTACCATTCCTTCTGGCAAGTCGCTACACAGTTGTGTCAATACCTCAGTGAATGATTGTCCGAGGGGGGGGGTACATAAATGCAAAGCAGCGCAAGAGACTCTCCATAGAGTCAACCTGTCACTGCGGTGTAATGACTGTAAGTGTCCGACCACGTTTTGAGATGCTGGAAGGGGACCAATTTGTTAATCAGGATGGCCGTGCTCCTAGAGACCCTCATGAACCCGAAGTGGTAAACGTGTGTATACCCCATCATTGTAAGTATTTGTTCCCATTGAGATGAGTTTCTTGAAGCGTTAATATTGCAGCCTTATCATGGAGACCATTAACATTCCAGGACACCCTATGGAGGGTGTTTTTGGGGGTAGCCTGATATGTGGGAGTCATGTTGCTGTGTTTCTGTAGTGCTTGCTTAAGTTAAGTGCATCATGTGCATGTCTCGCATTTTGTGGGAATAAAAAGCAAAGAATCTGCTGAAGGTAACAGTAGTATTCTTAAAAGGTGTTGTAGTGACAAGAACCACAAAAAACAAGTCCAACTATAACCATATCTCATTAGTACCGCCCACCCTATACTTCTAAGCCATGAAGTATCTGTCATGGAAATGGATCCCGAGAGACCCCAATGGAGGCCTTGTCGTGATCAAGTCCAAAGCATCCCACCCCTAACTATTAATAATTCAAAAAAGAAAGAGGGGGGAACCAACAGGAAGGGAGGGGAGAGGAGAAGGAGGTGAGCGCCTGAATATTACCCTTGTGGAATCACCCATAAGCAAGGATATTAAATAAGCAGACCATTACACTAAAGTTCATTTAGGAGAGTCAGCCTCGGAAAGGTTGCTAGCTGAGGATTTTTCAGTTATCTTTGTTGGATTCGTCTGTCATTTGAGTCGCCTCCAGCTGGAGCGGGACCGATGATTATGGGTACTCTGAGACTTGTAGGATTTTGCTGGGTTAGTTCCTTGAGAAGAATCCGAGTCCCATCTAGGCCGGGTGTGAGGTATAATGTGGAATTGCTTATCTATCCATTGGAAGACCTCGTCAAGAGTGTGAAAGAAGAGGGTTTGCGTCTGATGAAATACTTTGAGTTTAGCAGGATATTGGAGCATGTACTTGATGTTTAGGTCACATAGGCATTGCTTGGCCTCTTGGAAGGACTGGCAGTGTTGCTGCACTAGCTTAGTGTAGTCTAGAAAGATCATGATAGTGTGTGACTGATATAATATTTTGTCCTGGAGTTCAGCATATTTAAGGATAGCATCTCTATCAAGATAGTTCAACAGTTTTGCAATGACAGGTCTAGGCCTGGCCCCCGGGGGCGAGGGGCAACAAACAACAAACAATCACAAAGCAGGAGGATAGGATTCCAGTCGGCACCAATTCCCAGATCCAAGTGTCCAAGAATTTCTCCATTGAGGGTTCGCAGCCCTCCAGGAAGCCTATAAATCTCAGGTTGTTGCGACATGCTCTCCCTTCAGCGTCTCCTACTTATGATGCTAGTTCTTTCATCACTGATGTTAATCTACAGACTGATTTCTTTCAGGTAGTTGATCATATCTTCCACATCTGATATTCAAGACTCTGTTGCTGTAATTAGTTCCACTGCATTATGGAGGTCTTGCCTAAGTAGTTGAACCTTGGATCCCACAGCTCCTATATTTGTGTCGAGGGTATCTCTGGATTGAGTTATAGCTGCCAGGAGTGTGGCATTGTCTGTTCTATTACCTGCCTTGGTGTCTTGTCCCGTCGGCATGGTTTTTGACAGAGTGTATTTGTCAATTGTGCCTTGTTTGGCCACTGTTTGCCATTTATCGTTAGTCTTTATTAACGCAGTGTATGTGGCCGACTCAGCTGACCCCCACTGCTTCAGGGGCGGCACAAGCAGTCTGATCTTGGCGTTACTTGCAGGTCTTGAGATACAATCCTGGTATTATAGCCCAGTGAGTAATACGCTGACATCAAAGAGCCATATGTAGCAATCACAAGCTGAGTAACTATAGTATCCAAAGTTTGCAAAATGAGAGAAAGAGTAGGCCAAAAATACATAAGCACATACTGGTAAAATGCAAGGGGGTGAGTTTGGAGCAGGTGCACTATGTGCCTCTGGGAGCTAAGAAGCAGATATTGGCAAGGTCACCTGAAACAAAGAACAAATCATTGGCTACCTTCAAGGCTACAGGTGAGGGTGGGTACTTCCAAGTTACTTTAAGTAGGAGCAGCGGGAGTGAGGCTATCCTCCACAACTTGTTTTATTGTCATATTCCCGCTCTGCTCAGTTCATTCCCCACTTGCGTTCACACACCGTTATTGTTTTTCCCTTTCCTCTTTGTGTTCCCTCTTATGTAGGAATCTTTAAATACCTGATGTCCTTGAATAGCAGGCATTTTGCATCTTGCAATATCTACTGATGTCTCCTGTGCTCTCGAATTCACAAAGGGACTCCTGGTACTATCCAGGTGTGTCATCAGCCTGTATATTGGAGCACAAGATAAGTCAAATACCAATAGCATTGTATTCTGAGATACTTTGGTTGGATTCTCAGCTATCCTCTGTTTCTTTAAGATTCTTCCTGATGTCTTGCAACACAATAGTAATTAAAACCAGTCTAGGAAGTTGTGTTTCTCTTTGTCTCGCTTTCCTACCCTATTTTCCATTGACCAGGTCTTGTTAGAGAGACTTCCTAGCCAGATGTTCACAAACTTGCACTCTGAGGGAGGAGATCAGTGGATTCCTGTCAGAAACCAGTCTCAATTTTTTTTTAATTCTTTCATTCCATTTCTTTTGATATGTTTGTACACAATATTGTTTTTAATTATTTAGTTGAGTCTTATTAGTTTCTGTGGTATAAGCTGTTATTATTTTACTGTTAAATATGTTTTATTGATTTTAGCATTGTTTTGTTTTCTTTGATTTGGTGATAAGTTTTTAAGTTTTTTTATTGTATGCCAATTTTTTGGGAAGGTTATTGGGTCTGTGGGTGAATAAATATTTATTTTTGAATGGATAATAACTTTTTTATTACTTTTAATTTGTCAATTAGATAATTAATTATATAAATGCTTTTTTGGTTATTTAATAGATGAATTTTGTAATAATTTGTTTTACTTGTTAATTGGTTAATTTGAAGATTGTGTTAAAATGTGTTTCAAATAATTTGGGTACTAATTAATTATATCATGTTTACTTTCTCTTTAATAAATGATGTTATGGTTATATTATATTTTTCAATAATTTGTATTGCTATTATCATTATTATTATTATTATTGTTGTAGCTATTTGATTTGTTTTCATGGTTATTAGAAAGTTCCGGTCACAGGGTGTGAAGTATTTTAAATCTAAAATGTACATTTTTCATTTATTCAACTTTAAATATAATTTTAGGAATAATTTAATATGTTCATTTCTTGTTTTTAGTTTTTCATGATTTATATAAATTATATAATGTAATTTTTTTTAAATGTTTCATGGAAATTAATGTCATTTTAATTTATATATATATATATGTCATTTATTTTGTTTTGATTTAGGATAGGGAAATTAAATATGAGCTTATTAAAGTTTAATATTTCCCCACTGCTGCTTACATTGGAATGGGAATAGTTGTACACTTCTCCTACTGTTGCTTAGTCAGAGCAAGAATAGTAAATCTAACCCTTCCAAAGTCCAGCACGTTCTATACTGTTGCAAAGTTTGGAGTGAGAATAGTGAATTTAACTTCTCCAAAGACCAACACTTTCCTGCTCTTGCTCAGTTTGGAGTGGGAATAGTAAACTTCACCCCTCAAAGTACAACACTTTCCCTCCTGTTGCTCAGGGTGGAGTGGGCCCCTGAGCCAATGTGCCCCCCAGAGTCCAACACTTTCCTTACTGGTGCTTCTGTTGGAGTGTAAGAGTTAATCGAACCCCCTCCAAAGTTCATTACTTTCCCTACTGTTGCTTATGTTGCTGAGGAAATACAAAATATATTTTTTTTTAATTTCCTATTACTATTTGAACATTAAAAGACAACAAGAGTGAAGCAATACAACATGGCAACATAACTCTGCAGCAGTGTCCCCCAGAAATAAATAGGCAGTACACAGTGTTCAGGGTTGGCCCAACCCAACCCAAACCAGGCCGTTCCAGGAGGGTATTGAACCCCCATATTTCTTACTGCTCAATATAGTTTACCGGGGCCAAATCATAGCCGTACATCAATTGACACAAGACATCCCAACTCTTGTTGCATGTTTCGGAGGAAGAGACAGGTAAAAGGGCACAATTCACAGCAGTCTTATTAATCATTTACAATAGCCAGGCATTCACAACTCTCTAGAAGACTTCCACTTACCTGGCTGGGGAGACCAGACAGGTTCCTCCTTCTCCCACTCCACACTTTTCAGACAGTCCACCATCTCTCCCCATATCTCTAAGTTGCGCTCTGAAATTCTATCCGGCGGCACTCTTTTCAACTTGCACTCCTCGGCCACTGCCCATTCCCATATGTCTGCCAACAACTTATGCAGAGGAGTGGGTACTGAGCTGATCCAGTGAACCTCAACACAGTGCCTGGCTAACAATAGGCCCAATAAGGCAATTTCATACGCCATCCTCTCCCCCGCCTTGGGGAGTGTCAGGGGGCCAAGGAAGCAATGGCTAACTGTCAGCTCTAGCTAGACTTTAGTGACCCCTTGCAGCATATGCACCACTCCTCCCTATTAGGCCCAAAGTCTGTGGCACCCTCTTATTATGTGAAAAAAGTCTGTTGGGGCACCCTCGCACATGGTGCATCCCTCCAGCGGTCTAGGTATATTCTATGGAAACGCTGCAGGGGAAGATAAACCCTGTGCAGATAATCAAACTGCGTAAGCTTAAATCGCACATTGCTAGCAGTTTCCTTCACTTGGCCTCTGGCACACTTCCATTCCCCGTCCGTGAGTGGTTCAGCAAGGTATATAGCCCAACTATCATAAATCAATACTAAATCATTGAGTCTGCCATCCTTCAAAGCTAGATATATCTGGGATATGAGACCCCCTACAGGAGACCGGGTCCAGTATGACGTTCAGGGTATGTGATTCATCTGACTCGGCTTGCAATGTCGTCCATATCTCATGAGCTGTACTGGAAATACTTGTGCACTGTAGGAACTGGCCCAGACCCACTACAAAGAGAGGCCTTACTTCCTCCAGCATCACAAAAATGCCATTAAGGTGCAGGTCCATTCCTCTAGCAATTACCTACTGTCCACTGTGATACGTCCATCAAGAATCATAGGTGCAGAAAGGGCCATAGCCACCAGAGAGGGAGAAGTCTGGAATATGGTGACCTACCCAAAACATGAGGTACTGCTTGTTCCCAAACCTGCCCTACTTGTTGCACTATGAAAAATGTATCATCCGGCACAGTGGGCCAAGCACCAATATCCCATGGATGTCACCCTCTGCCACCAGTCCAGCCAGGAGCTTCTTTTCCCAATAGGATTTGTCTGTGCACCATAGCTCTCCATACTGTA
Organism: Pleurodeles waltl; assembly: GCF_031143425.1. Classification (NCBI taxonomy): domain Eukaryota; kingdom Metazoa; phylum Chordata; class Amphibia; order Caudata; family Salamandridae; genus Pleurodeles; species Pleurodeles waltl. Next base: position 585,139,951 of record NC_090439.1, on the reverse strand, counting down.
TGAGCCCTGCCGTGTGGTACAACTGTATGTCCAGGAGTTCCAACCTGCCTTCTACAGAGTCTAACTTGAGGATATCCAGTCTGACTTTTCTCCTCTTACACACCCACACAGCAATGACACCAGCAGGCTGTTAATTTACCTGAACAGAGAGCTCAGCAGAACACAGAAAGAGCTGTGCATGGCATATAGACACCTGAGTAGCATCACCATTTTACTCAAAGCAATCCTGCCCATGACGAACAGCAGCAGAGTGCTCCAGAACCATATGGAAGCTGTCAGACTGCCAACCACCCAGCCCATATTAGGATCAAATTTCTGTTTCAGCTCATGTGCTACCCACAGTCCCAGGTATTGGACCTTTTCTGTTTCTCAGAGTAGGCCCTCCCCTGGGAGGTCTGCCTTCTGTAAAGATGCCAGGGTGACTAAGGTGAAGGAGACTGCCTTATGTCGATTGACATGTGGGCCGGACCTCCACCCAAAGTCCTCCATTATTCTCATGAGCCCTGGCAGAGCACTTTCCGGCCTGTTCAGATGTATGAGGATGATATGGATGGTATCCCAGACCTTCAACCCACCATTCCCTGAGATCTCACCTGAGGCATGACGCCAACAGCTCCATGGCTTGGGCAAAAAGGAGCCAGGACAGGGGGCATCCCTGTCCCATATCCCACCCAATAGAAAAGACCTCAGACACTAGATTCCCAGTCTGTACTCATGCTGTTGGCTATGTGTACAGCAATTGCACCCAGGACAAGAAACCCGGTCCCATCCCCATATGCCGTAATACCTCCAAAGGCAACCCCACCCTAGGGTGTCAAAAGCCTTCTCAATGTCCAGCGCCACTACCACATCTTCTAAGACCGATCCCTGAACCGTGTGCTTCATGTGCGAGATGTGCTGGAGGTACAAATGGGTACACTGACCTGGCATAAAGCTACACTGGTCATCACACACCAGATGTTCGACCACATGACTCAATCTCATTGCATGCACTTTTGCAAAAAATTTAGTATCCACATTCAACATGGACAGTAGGAGCCCTAATCTCTCTGTCCTTGTCTGGCTTTGGAAGTATCATGATAAGGACCTTTTGCATGGACAACGGTAGCACACCCCTGTGTTCAGCCTCTTGTAAAGTCTCCAAGAGCTTGGGCAGCAGTTCCCTAAAGTACATTTGAAAATACTCCACCGGAAGCCTATAAGGGATTTACTGTGGGCCATGTCCCGGAGGGCTGCTTGTAGTTCTTCCATCTGCACCTCCTCTTCTAATCCTTCCCTCTGGGCCTCCACAAGCCAGGGCACAGTCACTTGCTCCAGGAAAACTATCACTCCATTCCATACGTCCTCCGCAGGGGGTCCATACACCCATGCTAGGTGGTCCCGAAGCAACATATTTATTGCATACTGACCTACTGCGAGCATGCCATATGCATGGGCCAGGGCTAGAATTATCAGAGAGTGTCTCTGTGGCTTGAGCAACTACACCAGTTATCACCCTAACTTGTCTCCCTCTCTATGAAGTCACTGTCTATATTCCGTTTCACGTAGCAGTCCTGTCCCATAAGGTTGCTATCAGACATTGTGCAGCGAGAAGCGTTCTCTCAGCCATCCTCTGCTCACTCCCTGTCTCTGTAGTCAGGCTAGTACTTCCCTTTCCTCCACCAAGTCCTATTCTAGCCTTCCCCTAGTGCCATAAACCTTATTGAGGCTTTCCCCCTTTCCACTTCTTTCAGCACCCCCTACTTTATTTCCCTCATCTCTGTTGTGTTCCAGTTCATTTTCATGTATCTCTGTAGGACTGTCTTCTTGCCTTCTTTGTACAGGTGATTCCCCCAGGAACTCAGACTGGAGGCGTCACAGAGGACTACGAGGATGTTGTCTGCCATGACTCCGTTGTGTGCCCTATGTGCTGTTTTACTTGTGTGGATCATATTACCCTTCCCTTGTGGCACCTCCCTGTCCCAAGCACTCCTAGTCATCCTTCCCTTGTGGCACCTTCCTGTTTCGAGGGCTCCATTATTTCCCTCCCAGAAAGCCTGAATCATTGATGATCCTGTTCTGTTGCTAACCAAGTTTAGTCTGTTTTGCTCCTGCAGATTATCACGTCTTTTAGCATAAATTATGCTTCCTTTGTGAACAATTGAACTGTACCATCATGCACTTTGGGTTCCATTATATTTGTTACTTGTTTCCAATTACCGTTTGCACCTGCCACCTGCAACGTCTCATATCTATTGTATTTAACATGATTTTCCCCAGGTTCATTGGAATATTTCGCGATACCAAGTGGGACACGTGCCTTCTGGAACACTTTTTTCCTTCCAGTATAAATACCTCCTCTGAACCTGCATTGGCGGTTGGAGTTGTTCCTGTCCTGGGCAAGCATGGTCCGTGCACTCACCTTGTGAGTCTCCCAGGGCTCTAGTCTTCCAAGACTCCATGATGAGCCCGTGATCCTTGCTTCTGTGATGCTGCAAAGTTCTTCCCACAAGCGCTACAATTCCGTCTCCTCGTGAGCTTCTTACACTGAGCCTCCTGTAGTCTTTGGATTCCAGTAAAAGTATTAGACAAGGCTAAATACGTTTGATGATTTAAGTATCAGCATCTTCAGTACCATGGACTTGTCTCTAGTTCCTTCTCCATACATTTCCTCCAACACTCCTTGCTTATTCTTAATCTGTCTCTCTCTCTAACCTTGGCACTTGAACTGCTAGTACACAATGACCAGAGACTTATATCTGTGTTTCTCTGATGAACAAAAATGTTGTTTGAGAGTGATTGAAGTTTGTATGAACCTTGTAAACTCCAATCTGTGTTTCTAGCATACCTTGGTAGTGTTCCTAACTCCAACCTATGCACCAAGTGTCACCTTGGGAGTACCAGTAACTCCAGCCTATGTACCAAGTTTAACCTTGGCAGTATCAGCAACTCCAATCTTGTATCACATGTAACCTTGGGAGTGCCAGTAACTCCAATCCTGTTCTAAGTGTAACCTTGGGATTGTTAGTAACTCTAACCTATGTACTGAGTGTGACCTTGGGAGTATCAGTAACTCCAACCGTGCTCCGAGTGTAACCTTATGAGTGTTAGCAACTCCAATCTTGTACCAAATGTAACCTTGGGAGTGCCAGTAACTCCAACCTTGTTTTGAGTGTAACCCCCTAGAGTGCTACTAACTCCAAACTTGTTTTGAGTGTAACCCTGGGAGTGTAAGTAACTCCAACCATTGTTCTGAGTGTAATATCGGGAGTGGCAGTAACTTCAATCTAAGTTCCGAGTTTGCCCTGGGAGTGTCAGAGGCTCCAATCAGTATGTCAAGTTCACCATTGAGAATCTCAGAGGTTCTTATCCAAGGAGTTCGTACCATGCTCTTGTGTTGTGATTTTGAAGAAATCTGTGTTTGTTACTGAAGTTGATACATTGTTAATGTATGTAGAAGCTTGCAAGTGCATTGATGGTAATGGTTTCTTCTTGTTCCCAGTGTATTGCATCTTCACAAAACCAGAGGTGCTCTCCTTCACAAACACAGAAGGTCTTAGGAGCAATACTTCCTGTTAAGCTGTATTGTATGGTCGCTAAGCAGATCTAGTACTGCCAGTCTCTATTTTCTTATTCTGTCCAAGCCCCCCCTTCTCATGCTGGACAGTGCAGGATCTAGGAGTTCTGTCCCTGGATCTTGCATCTCTCTGAGAAGAATAGAGGTCCAGCATCAGCTCCAGTGTTGTCTCTGCGGTTAGAACCAGGTGAGTGTTTGACATTGTACCCCCTTTTTGACACTCAAATAATAGGAGTGCATGATCCAACAAAAATGGTACCAGATATCAAGCCACCTGCATTTTGAGAGCACCATTGTATTATATTAAAAACTGGCCGCACCTGCTGTGCGTGCCATGGGAGGGTGTAAAACAGGAGAACTCTCCAACGTTCCTTCCATATGTTGTCTTAAGGCTGGGTGCCTATCCAGAAGACCATTGAGCACACAATTAAAATCACCTGCCCAGATGAATGACATCCCCACATCCCAACATAGGTCAACAGCTCTACTTTGAACTCTACTTCCTGTGTGTCAAAAAGGTCACATTCATCCACATGCAGTGCATAGATGTAAAGGAAGCACATTTTTACCTCATCCAGTACCCCGTGCACCAACACTCTGACCCCTGATTTCTTCCCTTAAGGTCGCAACACACATCCCTCAGCAGGTAGTCACCCAGTGATCAATAACACAAGAGGTAAAAAGGGAGAAGGAGAAATGAGTATATCATAAGTGGAGGGGGATAAAGAAAGGAAAGAAGAAAAGAAGAGGGGTAACGTTTGGTATCAGGCCTTGCCCACCCACCATTGACCACCCCAAGTGGTTCACAGCACATCTGCCAGGTGCACAATCATCCAAATAGGTACCTTATAATTGTCTACATAAATGTCCCTTCTGGCTTCTAGGTGCCTCAGCATCCGATCACTCAATGTCGCCACGCAGCCACCACAAAACTCAATGTGTTCTCCAAACCACTGATCAGGTCGACAGGCCAACATCCCCAGCCGATTCCATTCCACCACTTTGGGGTCTACTTGACAGCAAGGTCCTGTGTGTCTTCCTCCATGTCTGAGCTATGTTCACCTGAGGCCACAAATGTGATCGTCTCCGCCAGGGCCGTGACCTCTTCTTGTTTCTGCTTCTTTCATTCCAAATCAAGTGTTCCATTGTGACTCACCACCACTTGAGTGTCCAATGCTATCTCCTCCTGCGCCTGTCCCCTCTCTTTCCCACCGAGCCAGTCCGGCACTTCTGCTAGGACGAGACTCAGGTCACGCCTTGGCCCGGAGTTGGAATATGCCCATCCCCTTGAATCTCCAGCAACTCTCATTTCTCCTCCGGCTTTGTGAAAAAATTAGAGCATTCCTCATGCACTACCCTTAATTTTGCAGGGTATTCTAACATGTATTTCAGACACATGGCTTTCAGTTTCTGTTTGACACCCCCAAATGTTTGTTGCTGTTCCTGGACTCGCTGTGTGTAGACTGGGACTATCTGGGGTTCTCCAGCATCCGGACTGCCTGCAAGATAGTAATAATGGTCCGCAGCGGACCCCCAGGTGGCAGAGGGGGTGCCAGGATCCTGTTTGCATGCTCAACCACAAAGACAGGAGACAGGTCAGCCTCCGGTAGCTTCAGCCTATGTCATCTTTCTAGAAAGATCTCCGGTTCAGCACCTTTCACACTCTTGGGAAATCCCACAAAGTGCAGATTACATCTCAAGGAGCAACCTTTGCATCGTCGGTGTGCATTTCTAACTTCTGCATCTGCGCCGTGAGGCCAACTACTGTAGTCTTAAGGGTAGACATCGCCTCCTACAGTTTATTAACATGCTGCTCTGTCGCTATAAACAATTCAGCAACCTTGCGTAAGTCCACGATTAGCAGGATTACATCAAGGGAGACCGATTCAATATTCATTTGCACGTTAGCGCTGGAGGCCTCGATCATTGCCAGGATCTATGACTCATAGGGCCCTGCAGATCATGCATCCCCCTCCACCTTTAGCCAGCAGGGGTACACCCCCAGGACAGTGGCAATGAATTCATCAGTTTTTTTCTGTTGGGCCCCACTGAGTACCCTATCCTTGCTCATTGTCAAACTGTTGTGTGTGCACCAGCGCTATGCACTGTGAGGGGGTACCAGCTGAGAATCTGTCAGGCAAGTTGTGTCACCATGCTCCCCTCCCTCACTGTCCAGTTGCGGCTAGGTGTGCATTTACGGAGTGCCCGCTGGCTCCGGATGGCCCCATGCACCTTTCGATCCAAGACCGGAGCCTCACCATTGGTGGTGTAGCACTCCAGTGCTCTGCTCTTTCAGGCCTTACATTCCACCAGAGAGGCCTCCTGTCACTCACCTCGGGCCCATCAAGCAGGCCATGTTTTCACCTGGTGTCACCTTATTCCAGGGGGTGCAGTGGAGGTGCTGCCATTTTATTGTGGCTGAGGCCAGACATAACTGGGACCCCAGCCTACATGTGGGCTCACTAGACCTTGGGGCACCAGAACCGGGATGTTATGTGGTGGCCAACCCCTCTGGGTCCAGTATCAGTTCCTATCCCAGATGCCCACATCAGCCGAATTCGACCATTTTGGTAGCAGGGGATTGCACCTGTCCCTGACTCTCTTGATATGCCTCCCCTTCCGTCTCCCACAATCTTGATGTTTTCCTGGGCCCCCCATTGGTTCCGTACCTCCTCTCAGCAGCGTTGGAGGCCTCAGGTCACATGCTTCTCAGGCACATTGGGGGGAGGCTTTTCATCTAGCGGAGGCCCGTCACCCCCGCTCTGCAACATGGTCTCCCTCAGGGCTCTGCTTAGCACCACTCCTCTATGTGTTCAGGCTCTCACAGTGGGGCTGCATCATCGCATATCCAGGCCTGATGTTGCCATCTTTAACTATGCGGTTGCTGCTGCTTCGCCGCCATGACTTCCACCGCCAACAGCGGTTTGCAGGCACCTGGGGAAGGTTTTCTCCATTCCCCGCTGACATTGCTTGTTTAGCGGTTCTGAGTGCCAGCCTCATCTGATCATCACGTCTGACCTTCACCTCGCTGGAAGCACTGCACCGTATTATTGGCACCCCATCTCGCAGAGCATACCCGACGCCAGTCAAAGGGCAGTGCCAAAGCCTGCCCAGAATGGTGCTCATTGCAGATGTTGCAGCCGCCCCAGGGCAGTAGGATACAAAAGGATTTTTGTTGAAGGCCAGGAGCTGCTTGCTAGTGCCGCCGGTCAGTCATCTTGCCGGCCTTGCGGGAATTATAAATCTAACTTAGGTTGGGTGAGAATAGCACATCTGACACCTCCAAAGTCCTGTTGCTCAGGTTGGAGTGGAAGTAGTGAATTTTATCCTCAATATTTTTTCTGTGTTTTTTTTTTGTTTCAATATATTTTTTTCAGTTTTGAAAGTTATTTAATGTCATTTTTCATTATTTACTTTTTTATTATTAATTTTTTGTATTACTTTATTTGCTGTTCTTATTCTATATTTTGTAATATTCTAAAATATAGTGTGTGCCTTTCAAATTGTTTTTATTAGCAGTAAATGTATGTTTTAATATGTTTATCGCAACAATTGTTATATATATATAAGTAGATAGACATGGATAGATAGATAGATAGATGGATTTAGATAGATAGATAGGTAGATAGATAGATAGATAGATAGATAGATAGATAGATAGATAGATAGATAGATTTTCCAACTCCTTCAGACTTTCCAAAAGGATGACAGGCACTTGGGCGCAGATCAGTAGACCATTTATTCAGGCAGCAAACACATACAGACACGTTTCGGCAGAAAAACTGCCTTTGTCAATTTTTCTGCTGAAACACATGAGTATGTGCATGCTATCTGAATAAATGGTCTGAATTTTTTTTTTTTTAAACAGATTTTCAGGTAATTATAGTTAAGATCTAGTTCCTATACAAAAAGCGTTTTTTGTTGTGCTAATAACTTTGGCACCCTTTGATCAATCTTTACACAATTTTCCATGAAAATACAATGCTCACTTCAGCATCTGCCTGGAAAGTTTCAGGGTGATTTGTCAAGTGGGGGCAAAGAAAAAGGGAGGTCCCAAAACAGTTTTCCCCATTGATTTTTCCAGAGGGATTTTGAACAGCGATAGCGCAGGAACCCCTGGACGAAATTACACCAAATTTGGCAGAAGATATCTCTTAGTCCAGAAAGCACCCTTTTTCTTATTTGGGGTAAATCCATTTAGTAGTTTTAGAGAAATGAAAGAAAATCCAAATTTGTATATTTAGGGACACAAAGGATTTATGACCCCTTCCGATTTTGTGCTGAGATCTGATTGGCTGACAACACTTCAACCAGGAAGTCTTGTCAGCCATGTTGGAAATAATGTGAAAAATAAGAAAAAGGTCCAGGGTACAGACACCCTGACCCTTTAGCTGTGGTGGTGGGGTTCCAGAGGGAACCCTCCCACCCTCAAGGGCTAAAATGTTATTTTTAAAGATTTGCCACGATTGTCTTCAGATTCGGTGAAAACTAGAAAATTATAAAAAGAAAAAAAAAAAAAGCACAGGGTCCCCATCTCGTTATTATCAAGCCCCCAAGTGGGCCTAATCCCGGGGGCATTGTTGATATAAGTGCAGGCGGGTAGCCCGCCCCCCTGCGCCCCAGGGACCACCACCTTTCCAGAGCAAAATGGTTTATTTGTGTGGGGAGGCCAGTTGGCCTCCCCCACAGCCCTGGGGACTGCTACCTCCCCAGGGCATTAATGACATTAATGAAAGTTAATGCCTGGGGGCCGCCCTGTCCCCCCGCAGCCCCAGGGGCCATCACCACCTTGGAGCATTTGTGAAATTTGTGAGCAGGGGAGCGCGGGGCATTTCTTTGATTGTGTGCAGTGGGCCACACACACCCCCCCACAGCCCCAGGGACCACCACCTCCTAGGAGCAAATGTTCAAAATGGATTAAAAAAGGGGTTCCATTTCAGACCCCATAGGCCCGGGGACCACCACCTTCCAGGACTATGGACACTGGAGGAGGGACCATGCGGCCCCCCCTCGTGGAGCCATTAATGGTCCTGAGGATCACCACCCCCCAGGGTCGTCTCCTGCTATGTCCCAGGGTGCCCACCCCTGATACATAGCTGCTTGCTTGGTGGGAGCTGATAGCTCCCACCAAGCAAAAGCAGACAAAGTAAATTTTCTGAGAGCGGGATCTGTCAAACAGGTCCCTCTGGCAGAAAGCGAAGTTTTCCTCTGTCTTCCCTGCACGCAAATATGTGTGCAGGTCAGACAGGTGAAAACATTGCTCCAGGTACCAGGGAGCTGCTGTTTAAAGCAGCTCCTTGCTTGCTGAAGCAATAGTGGCTCACACAGGAGGTGGGAGCTGGCTGGGACCAGGGGGGAGGCTTTGAGGCTTCCCCCACGGTCCCAGATAGCCCATAAAGGGTGAAAAATTAAAGAAACATAAAAACAAATGTCTGGGACTGTGGGGAAGGCTTTGAGGCTCCCCCACAGTCCTAGATAGCCCATAAAGAGCAAAGAATAAAAAAAAAAACATAAAAACAAAGTGTTGGGACTCTGCTGGAGAGGCATTGAGGCTCCCCTGTGGTCCCAGATAGCCCATAAAGGACAAAAAATGAAAAAATAATAAACAAATGTTTTAAAAACAATGGCCTAATGGTCAAGGTTTCACTGGAAGTTCAGGGTTCTACTCCAGGAGTGTCCATGATCATTTCCTTCTTTTTTTTTTTTTTTAACTTCTGAAGTTTAAGGCTCATACTGAAGGTGATGTCACTCTCTTTAATTGACAAATACATTTTTAAATATTTGTCCAGAAATATCTCATTCTAAGTGTATCATCTGTCAAAGCCTTAAAAACTCTTTATCTCTCTCCCTCTTACTCTCTTTCTCTCTCGCTCTCTTTCAATCTCTTTCTGCCACTCACAGACCCACTCAGACCCTTTATGCACCCACTCACAGACCCACTTAGACACTCATACACCGACTCACAGACCCACTCAGACCCTCGTGAACCCACTCACAGCCCAACTCAGACCCTCACGCACCCACTCACAGACCTACTCAGACCCTCATACACCCACTCACAGGTCACTGACACCCTCATACACCCACTCAAAGACATGCACAGACAGTGACACACCCAATCAGACATTGATGCAAGCACTCTTACACCCAGACAGAGATTCTCACAGCCACTGTCATCCACAGATACACCCTCTTACACCTATTCTCACACCCAGAGAGACAGGCTGCAGCCAACTCCTGCCACTCCTGGCCAAAGGGCCGTGTGTAGAGTAGCGTTGGGTGGTTAGAGGGGTTGGCCGCAGGGTCTGGCTGCAGGCCAGGCCTGGCAGGCAACCCCTGCAACACACAGGCGAAGGCCGTACATGGTGCAAGGTTGGGTGCTCATAGGGCACGGCTCGTGGTTGGATTAATTTATAGTAATGAAAATTATTATACCTTAAAAAAACAGAAATTCACTGAAAAAAAATAAAGGTTACAGGGGCGTTATAGTTAGGAAATAGAATTGACGAAAAACTGTGCATAGCAGTGGTGCAAGTTATGGTTACCTTAGGGCACGAGTTATAGTTAATTGAGGTAATTCTAACTGAAACTGGTGAATTCCTCTGATTTTGTACGTTCAAAATGTGAGCCTAACTATATCGTCCCTGTAACCTTTGTTTTGTTAAAGTGAATATATATATATGTATATATATATATATTTATACACGTTCCTTGATTCAAGGAAAAATCTGACTCTCCTGGATTAGAATGCAAGTCTGTTTAATTATTGACACATGTAAGTCCTCGTCCAACGCATTTCGACCATGACCTTGATCACAGTACGGAGCAGAATCTGACACGACTTTTTCATACCCATAGTCAATGACAAAAACCAAAGGACAACAGCAGTGATAATATAAAACAAAAATGCAGAGAATGGCAGCCATCTTAACATATGCTATGATCACAATGCAACAAAGAGTTTGCACCTCATAAACAACTATACATAGATTACCTTGAATATGGACAGCATGCATAAGTATAATATATTGATCAAATGTAGCCCAGGCCCCCCAAGGCATACACGGTTATTCTTGATATCCAACTGATGAGTATGGCAGTATGTGTAACATCAGCAAGCACAAAGAACCCCCTGTCTGATAAATTGGACTAAACCGCCCTAGCTGTCATGATAAATTGCCTATGTTTGTCAGCATAATGTAATTTATGTCACCTCACATGTGGTCATAATGATACCGTTGTCAAATGCAGAAAATATTCATAGTGCAATCCAATGCACCAAACACAGCGAATTATGGGTAATGTAGTAACAATAATAATTCTCTCTGTCCACCCTGCTATCCAAAACATGCATAAGGGTGAAGCGTCTACCCACATATACATAAGACCACAATATGTGGACCGCATAAGAAAAACACAGAGAGAGAAAAAACAGCCTATTAAATTAAGGCATTGTAGCCATACAACGTCAAAGGGATGTGCCAGCTAGCTCAATAAGCAGCGCTATAACAAGAGGCATGTCAAACTGTAAGATCCATGTAGCCCTCCCAGTGGGCTTCTATATCACTCACATATTAAAAGGGGAGGAGTACATACAAATGCTGGGGGCTGAATATGATACACAGCTCCCATACATGCCGATGATCAGTGCCTTGATGAAATGAATAATTCTGCCCAAGTGAGCTAATAGTGCCTTACGTTTGTGAGAGACGCCCACCGCTTATAACAATCATCGTGTCCCGCCTAAAGTCTTACAAGGTGATCACAGAAAACGTGAAGTGAAGCAAAGTGAAGTGCTCAATTGGCTGCCCTCGGACTCACTCAGTGTGTAAACCTGTGTAAAAAACAGATAAAACAAGTGATATGAAATCAGTTTCAATGCCATAATTGTTGTAAAAGCTGCTGGGGAAAAAAACATAAAATGAACATTAACCTAAATGCGCACACAGTTCTTCACTAAAGTTTATGCCCCCTGGTGTCTGAGTTTCAAAGTCCAAAATGTATTTGGATTCCAACGCTCTCAATTTATGTTCTTGGTTACCACCCCTAATATCAGGTTGGACGGCATCAATTACCACAAATTTAAGAAGTTTCTCATTTTGGAAGTGTAGCTTGGTAAAGTGCCTGGCTACAGGGTACTGATGATCATTGTGCTGTATAGCTCTTTTATGTTCTGTATGATTTTTTTGGCCTTATGAATGGTACTGCCTATATGCAAATTGTCACAAGGACAAATCAGGCAATATACACAATAATCAGTGTTGCAGCTGAAGTTCCTTCTGCAAGTATATTCTCACATACAATTTGGGATCTTGGGGCAGCTGGAACTGTTGCTGCAGGCTTTATACCTCATACAGCACAAAAGGCCATTTGTCACAGCTTGATGTCTACTTGCATCTTGGGTGACCATGTTCTGACTCAAACTGTCTCTAAGTGATCTGCATTTGCTAAAAGTGATCTGAGGAGTGTCATGTAAGTATTTATTAAGCACTGTATCAGATTTGAGAATGTGCCAATTATTGCCAAAAATCTTCCTGACTTGGTGATCCTGATTAAAGCATGTGGTGATGAATCTCACTTGATAAGATTCATCATCTTTGGGTTTTCTGGCTGGATGTAAAAGTTAGGTCCTGGAAACAAGGTCAGCCTTAACACTGGCCTGCTCTATCACTTTGGTGCTATAGCCTCTCTCTCTGTAAATCTGTCCTTCACGATTGCTTTCTCTCTCTCAAATGCCTAATTGGTGCTACAGTTTCATTTAGCCAAGAGTAACTCCGCATACAGGATACTGTAAAGCAGACCGGATTGGAGGGCAATTGAAGCACCAAAAAGGCTATTTCCTGCTGTGGGTTTACGGTGCAACCTGGTATTTAACTACCCATCGCTGACCTCAATCTCCACATCCAGGAATACAATTTTGTTCCTATTAGCATGACCTGTGAGTTGAATGTTGTAGGGGTTATCATTGAGGGTAGAAATAAAGCTTTTCACAGATGTTTCAGCTCCTTTCCAAATAACAAAAATGTCATCTATAAACATCATTCACATGATCACATGGTCATCAAAACTTGGCACCTGAGTGGACACCAGCTTCTTCCACCAGCCCACGAATGAGTTCACGTAGCTTGGGGCGAAGCAGGTGCTCATCGCAGTTCCCTGATGTTGCCTGTACTCTTTTTTGTCAAAGAGAAAGAAAATGTTAGTAAGACAATACAACATCATGTCAAGAAGCATCACGGTGCGAAGCAATAGTGAGACTGACCTGTCTCACAGAAAATGTCTGGTGGATGAAATGCCCAAATCATGTCTGATACTGGTATAGAGACTGCACACATCGAGAGTAAGCAGTATGTAGTCACCTTCCCAATGCACGTTCTCAATAAGCATAGGGAAATGTGTGGTGTCTTTGACATATGTTGGGAGAACAGTAACAAAATGTCTAAGCTAATGGTCTATGTATTTTTAGGTGTTCTCTAGGAGTGACCCATTAGAGGATACAATGGGACTCCCAAGTGGTTTCTGGACATTTTTATGGAGTTTAGGTAATAAATAAAGTACAGGGGTAATGATGATCGAACTTGAGAAAAAGGCAGTCCTCCCACTACGGCACTTCCAATCCCCCAGCATTTCCCATTACCTACAATTTGAAACTGCAATCACTGTGGTGTTAGAAATGGCATAGCAAACAAACTCACTAAGATGAGCAGATTTAGAGAATACCACAATGTTACCCCCTTTATCAGATTGACGAATGACAGTGGAGGAATCATTCCTAATTTTTTCCATGCTTTGAATTAGATAGCTGAGAGATTGTTTCTTATGTTACCATTGGTTCAATAACTCATTTGTTTCAATTCACCTATGATGCTCCTTTCAAAAACGTCAACTGCAACACAATGAATAGGTGGTATAAAGGTAGATTTTGGTTTAAACGGACAAGGGCATGAGCAATTGACCTCTAAATTCAAATTTTGCAAATTGATAAAAGGATCTTCATGACCCTCTGTATCTACGTCAAGTATAGCCAATGAGAGAAGAGTTTCAATGTCACCAATACACAATTCGTTCAAAGTTGATGTTGGAACATTTCTGTGGATTCTCTCAGGTCATAAATGGAACCATTTCTTCAACTTTCGTTTTTTAAGAAAGTAAAATAGGTCAATCCTGGTTTGCACATAGTTTAACTTACTTGAGGGGCAAAAGGAGAGCCCTAGGGATAAAAGTTCAATTTCATTTCTGGAAAACTCATGGTTGGATAAGCTGATCACATTCATTTTTGCAGTTGTCTTGTCCTTGTTGTCATTCCCACGGGTGTTGCTCCTTCTTCTCATGAGTCGTGCTTTTGCCTGCTCGTTTCTCATTTTTCCCATCCTCCAATGCCCCTGCCCCTCTGAAAGTTCTGTTCTGTAGGTTGTTCCATCCTTTCTTTGTTTAGCATCTAAAATTGCTTTGAAAAATTCTTCCTGTTGGTGTTGATGCTTGTATTGAGGCCCCTGGCCAGCATTGTGACCGAGACGTCCAACAGATTACTGTCCGATGCATCACTGTCCTCTAGGTCAGTAATTGGTTGACTACTTGTATTTCTTTGGGGATGTTGATGTTCTGGTTGTCCATCAGTGAAGAAATGATCGTACCTTTTGTGAAAAGCATGAGTTCTGCCTGATTGGTAGTCTTTGAAGTCCCGTAAAAATTTATGTTGCTTCTTATTTGTTATTTCTTCCTCACCTTTTGTCAACTGGATTTGAAGTTTGGACACAATTCATCAAATGCCTCTTTGGAGATTAGCCCCTGCAATTCCTCTGTCAATGTGGCAATTTCTACTAATAATTTGCTCTGATGTTTTAGAGCATATTTAACGAGGACATTCATCATCTTCATTCAGCATTCTTTTGAATTATTTGCCCATTCATCTAGCATGTTGGGGGTATGGATATTTAAAGGTCTGTACAATAAAAATTCTAGGGCCCCCTCGGGACCCGTTCCACATATATATACTTCTGTAGAAACTCTGCCTCCCACCACTTAGCTATTCCCTTCTTGTGCAGTCTCTCTAATTTCTCTTGGAGTATAGGCACCCTCATGCCAATATCAATGCTTTCGCCGGGGTTAAAAGTGTTGTTACTAGGGGCAGCCTGTGCAAATAATAGTCTGTTTCCTTCCTTTAGGCTTCTAACACTGAGGCCATACTTGTAATATAATCTGATCTGTGTCATTCACTACAATCCAGATGTTGCCAGACAAGCATGTATGCTTGTAATGCACAGCAACTCGGCCACTGTCAGCTTGTGTTGCCTGCAAATGAGCTTCTAGGATGCAAGCACAAAGAGAGGTTAGGGGTACTAACAATGTAGTCAAAGTGAATCCCAGCCGGGTCCCCCAACTCCACCATGATCCACTGGGGCCCGTCCCTACCCAGCTCTTGTGCACAGGTAGATGGTTTCCTCACTTTTTGCATTTGTAAGATAAAATTATAATTTTGTGTTTGTAAGTTAAAATTATTTTATATGTTGTGTTCATAATATAACTATATTTTTGATGTAATGTTATTTTTAAACTTGAGATGTCTTTTTAATTTAACGTAGTGTACAGTAGTTAAAACTCAGTGTACTTACCTATTTTAAGAGATATTGTGGTCTGCTATACTTTTGTTATCAATATTTTTGACTTTATATAAAAAAGTATATAAAGTTGGCATTTGTGTTCTTGTTATTTTTTGGCAATATTTTTGTTAACTATATCTTATCATACAAATTTTGGTTGTGATGGTTTACAATCCAATGGAAACTCTTAACAATTAGACATTGGGTTTCGGATGTTTGACCCCCTCCAGAGGAATATTTTGATGACCTTCATCAATTTAAGGTGTTCTTAGCACAATGTACACTACATTATTATAGTAGACCCAAAGCATTTCTTACAGATTTGATTAAAATAACTTTTATATTTTTCTGTCTTGGCAATGAGGAGGTAACATCTTTAATCAACAACAGTCCTTTACTAATGAACTATTTTGACCTTATGGGAAAAATTGTCAAATGAACTCCACGTATGGGACTTTTTTTGTTAAAACAAGAGTCCAGAGAAATAATCTTATATTCTACTGATTTCCAACAATTATGGTATGAAGCTAATTTGGTGGAACAATCTCCTGCTGCTGCCTTTTTACAGTGGCTTATGAGGGGAACTGAAAGATGCACTCACTCTTGGTGTAAACTAGCTAACAACTACTGATGATTTAAATTACCTAACATTGCGAAATGGAGTCATAACAAAGAGGGTGTAGAAAATAAAATAAATGAAGAGTGTTTACAAGAAGTATGATTTCTCCCATAAAGGTCACAGAGGTTGAATAGGAAAAGGAAGAACTGATGCATATTGCTTCTGTCCAAAACAACCTAGCATTAGGGAAGAAGGAGAAATGAAGAAGAGAAGGACTGTATTTAAATTGTAGAATTAAAGGATGCTTTGTATGCAAGTGGCCACATTTACAGGAATACTAGAATGTTCACCTCTAACTTGCAAACCCAAGGTAAGTGCATCTTTGATACAAGAATTTGCATCCAAGCACACATACATTTTAACTTGAGTATGCAAATTATGGCTACTAGTGGTCTTATGGTAAACAGAGTATTGATCAATAGTGGTGCCTCTCAATGTTTTATCAATCAACAAATTTGCCAGATGCATCAACTCGAGCTACTTGGTAAGAGAGTGGCAGAAGCCACAAAGGCATTGATATAAAACCTTTAATTTCAGGAAGGTGTATAAAGAGACAAAACCCATTCTTATGGTTCTTGAAAGTGGGCATGTGGAGTCACTCATTTTTTATGTCATTCCCACCCCCACATTTCCCTTGGTGTTAGATGCATCATGACTTTGAACTCACAGAGCTCACATACATTGGAAGGCAGAAAAGTTCTGTATGTCTTTAGAATATTGTCTGACTCATTGTTGGTCTGGAGAAGGATTACAGCATACACAGACCTTAATTTGTTAAGCACAAAAAGAAGTAACAGAAGAAGATTTACTTCCAGCTGCTTCTAAATGATTTACAGATGTGTTGTGTAAAAGAAGAGTAGAAGAATAGCCACCACATGTAATCTACAATTGTGCCATTGATCTCATCCTTCTAGCTAAGATTACATGTGAGGCATTTTATCCATTGCTCCTAAAGAAATTGCATTTTAAAAGGCATTTTATTCAAAAACCTGATGCATAGACTACTGAGAGTTGAATGGCATTAGTATTAGGAATTGATATCTGCTTCCACTTGTATTTCTTTTATCGTAGTAGATCATGACTGTGAAGATCTTCTCAAAACGGATCCTTCAAGGGGCTTACACCCTGATCCATATTTAAAAAAAGAGGCAAGTAGAAGATAGCTTTCAATAGCCTAAATGGCCATTTTGAGTACATCATTATACCGTTTGAGTTAGGCAACACACTGCTGCCCTTCACCACTTTATTTGTGATGTTTTCAGAGATATTTTAGATAACTACTTTGAAATCTTTATTGATGGTGTTAACGCGTCCTTTTATGATAGTTTATTTCACATCAGTACTCGTTTTAGGCCAATGAATCTTTTGACCCAGTTGAGAGACACCGTAGGACGATATAGCTAATCAATATATCAATCAATACATCAATAATGTCATCAATATTTATCACAACAATGCATTTTACTTTAGTCAAAGTAATTAATCAATTCAAAAGACGCTACCATGACCTTTCAGCCATGAATAACCACACTGGTTTAGTAAATTTTTATGAATTTTATTCCCTATTAATTACAATCTAGGAGCAAATGCGTTAATCTCAACACCAATAAACATAATAGCATAGTCACGATATGGCAACTTTGATAAGATTTCACTAAGGTGAGAATCACAAACATCAGAACATAACACGGCGTGAACATAGCTCAAGATTTGCAGAATGTCAATATTGCGTCAGTTCAACAAAGCATAGTCTCAGTCATTTGTCTATTTGCGTCAGTTCAGGTGAACACCTGTCCTAACCACTGATTAGCATTAGCATGTTGGGCTTCATGCAAAACAATTTAGAACACCAATTTGGAAAACATTTAGCTAAGGTCTCTGTCAAAAGTAAGCAGTTGGTACCTAGAAAGGAAAAGCAAACAGACAAATTACAAATGCATTGTCATAATTACCCTCCAAAGTTTAGGTCAGCGCACAGGTTCATTCTTTGTCTTCAGGACATCAGTCAAATCGCCATCAGTCAGAACTCAGCTAAGGGACAAAAGGGCCACTTCCCTCATAAGGAGGAAAGAGTAAATGGGCAAACTAAGGGCAAGGATGGTTTCAATAAAATCTCAAGTCACCAAACAGAGTGACAGAGTTTCGGGATAAAATCAATAGCATTCCCCACCTAATTCTCTATGACCTCTCTGTGACATGGGTTTTTATCCCTTTTTTTGTAGTACATCCCCCCAAAATTCTATTGGACATTTACTATACCCCACTATCTTTAACCTATCAAATTAGACATTAGGTAATCCTAATCTTCACCCCATATTGATTTACAAGTTTTTGATTGGTCTTCATAATTGAAGTCTTCAGAGGTGGCACATCCGGTGACTTCATTCCCTTGTAATTCTTTGCACATCTTTTGGTCAGCAGTTTCATTGTCTTCTTCGGTTTGAATGACCTTGTACATTACATTTAATCTACACTGTTTCAGTTCATTTATAACATTCTAGTTTTAAAGACGATGGGAGCGGGTGAGAAACAGATCTACATGGTTACATTCATCGTCCAAGTTTGAAGAAAAAGAACGAACGGGGTCATGGCCCCCAGTGAGTCAGCACACTGAAAAATAGAAAAATGCATTTAATATGAGAGCCAGGCAGCTAAACTCCAGCTCATGCTAACTTAAAGCATGAGCTTTTCAATACAGATTTAATAATGCAAAGGTTAATATAAGCTCATTTAAACGTAACATAAATATCTTGGTCATCATTATTAGTTTGCGTATACATTGGTGGCCACTCATCGTGGTCACAATTCAAGTGCATGTTTAAGCAAAATTGCTATTACTACAGTTTCTATGCAGCATCATCACACCTTAATTCATAAACATTTCATGTTAATATAGATTATATAAGCTACGCTCTGTCTCAGTCCCTCCTCTGATGACGCTCGTCATCACACGAACCCTTCCCTTTGACCTTTCACATTAATTTTTCACCTTACGCATAATGCGCATTTCAACATCTTGTCCCTTATGTGAACTTTCCCAAATTTAATTAAACATTTTCTCCCTTTCATTTTCTTCATTCTTCCTGGTTCTCTTTGTCCAAATTATTTTAACCTTTTCATTAATTTTGCATGCTCCCCATAATCCTAATAGACAGGCCAAAACTATTAATAGACCCCCTAAAATTTTTGCAAGTACACCATTCCAAATATTGCTAAACCAGCTCCCTACTCTGGCAATTCCTTTACCAAATTTCTCCCACACTCCAAGTTCTTTCAAATCTTTCAAATCTGCACTATCTCTAGTTAGGTTAGTAAGCATACCTCTAATCTTTTTACTATTGTCTGGTATAAATGAGCAACAATGACGCTCGTTGAGCATCTTGCAGACTCCGCCACTCGTTGCTAAAAGAATGTCTAAAGCAAGCCGATTTTAAAGAGTCATAGCTCTTTCTCCATCAGGAGTATGGGCCTTGTAAAATTTGTCAGCAAGTTATCCACAATAGCAGACAACCTTTGAATTTTTATGGAGTTTAAAATAACCCCTACTGAAGGAATTATGGCTCCAAATATATCTCCAATGACAGCAGCCGCTGTCTCTCGTTTTTGTCTAGCATGTTGTAATTCAGATGTTTTAGGTATTTGCTTTAAGTCATCAATCTGGTAAATCTTTGGGAAAACTATTCCCAAATAACATGTCCCATACCATCCCTTAGGGAGACGGTAATAAGCATTAAGTCCACAGATATAATAGATCCCAGGGATCGCTGGATCCTGTCCATTTAACATGAATGTCCATTCACTCTGAAACAAAAATACATGTCTGCATTCACTCGTTCCCACAAATAAAGTGTCTTGCTCAGATTTTGGCCTATATATACAAAGCCTCCCTACATGCAGTGCATCTATAGCTAATTTGCCTTGCGTCTTGGTTGCGGTGTAAGCATAGTCGTTTGCATATGTGCGTTTCTCAATCCCCTTTTCTAATCTTTCCTTCAGTGCTTTGTGTCTATCACCAGTGTGGTCTAAGAAGCTTTTCTCTACAGGTGTCAATAAGCAAGTCAGATTGTTGCGGTGTGCATAAGCTGTCCCTAATGTGAGCGTCGGTTCAAAGAAACCTCTAACTATTTTTATATTATGCTCTTTAGCTAGTCTGTTCAGAAATTCAATCACAGGCACAAAAGAAAACACAACATCCAGATTTGAATAAAAGTATTGCGCATGCTCTTGATTATAGAATCTTGTTAATAGCAAGCTACAGCTTATCCCGTAAGTGAGTGGAAGGCTATGATAGGTGACCCCTTCTTGCACTGACGAAGGAATCTTTGTACACACATAACAGTTTCTCGCATCCATTGTCTCAACATACTCATTCAGCAAGAGATAGAAGACATTAATTGAAAGTTCCCCCTTTGAATTAGTTCCCTCATGCAAGTGTTTTGTATCCTGCTCAAACTTTTCCCACGGCGTTAATGTTGTAGTCTCAGGTTTTGAAGCATTGTTAGTCACTTTCTTATCCAACCACGGCATTCCCACAATCACTCCCACAATTATTATTGCACACACAATACCTATTATAAGACTCAACCAACCACACACCTTACCCTTCTTGTTACTACCTCTATTATAAGCCATGTCTGTAAAGAATCAGATAGCAAACCAACAATCAACTTGAGGATGATATAAAAAGGCATTTTTTTTTTCTCTGATGCAATAGTCTCTTTTTCTCTGTGTATATTTACAGCGTTTCACTCACTCCAGGATCCCGTTTTGTCAAATCAGGTTAGCAGCTTGTCATAATCAGGTTTCTTAAGTCAAATCAGGTTATCAGTGTCTCATCCGGTAATTTATAAGTCTCTTTTCATACGTTTTCAGCTTTCGATTTTAACAAAGTCTTTTCTTTGCGTTACTTCAGGTACCGTAGTATTGGCCTGGTACTTCTCGATCAAAACAGAACACTAAGAATTCTTGTTGCCATTCAGATGTTGTTGCATACGCCCACTCAGGACCTGCGTACCTTCTATTTGCGTTTCTCTTTCTTTTTAGTCTGCGTTCACCTTGCAATTCTCCTTCACTCAGATCTTCTACTCGGATGTATCAGTTTCTTCTGCTATTGTTTCACCTGGTACGTTTCTTGGTTTTGCAGCATGTTTTTCTGGCCAGTTATCTCCCTTATGCGTCTTCTTCCGATTTGTCTTTTCAGGACGCTGAACAGCACCCTCCTCTTGTAATATGGTGTTTTCTCTTGATGGACCTGCAACTGGCTCAAGGGATGCCGGATTGCTCTGGTCTCTTTCTATTATTTCCCCTCCTTCTGCTTCTTCGTCTGGATCTGTAACGGATTCAAGTTCTAACCCGTATCTGTCTATTTCTGGGAGAACCTCTCCTTGATTTAGTTCTCCTGCTGCCTCTACTGAGATAGGCACACTGTCACCTCTCTCGAACTCATTCACTGTTTGAGGGACTAGGCTGTTCTCAGTGGGCTCTCCTGCAGTCTCTGTTCCCTTGTGGCTGTTTTCTAGCCCTGAGACTTCCCTCTCTGGAACTGTTGTGCCGGAAACTTCAAGTTCCTCATCAGTTGGACACGTTACCTTCTTTGTGTGACTGGCATGTATCCAATTTGGAACACCTGCACATTTCACAGCAGTAGTTGTTGTCAAAATTACTTGATATGGCCCCTTCCAACGCGGCTCCAAACACAACTTTCTCACGTGCTTCTTGACAACCACCCAGTCACCAGCTTGTAGGGTGTGACCTGGATCACCGATCGGTGGCAATGTGTTAGCTTCTACCTGGTGAGAGAAAGAGCGAATCACATCAGCCAAGCCTTTGCAGTAATCCAACACCATATCATCTGTGATATTCACTAGAGCATTTGCAGGTACTGCGGGTAACCTCATAGCTCTGCCCATGAGGATCTCATGAGGTGATAGTCCTGTCTTCTTATCAGGGGTGTTCCTCATAGACATTAGCACTAAGGGTAATGCATCTGGCCATTTCATATTGGTAGTTGCGCACATTTTTGCCATTCTTGATTTCAAGGTACCAGTCATTTGCTCTACTAATCCTGATGCTTCAGGGCGGTAGCTACAGTGCAGCTTCTGTTCAATGTCTAATGCGGCACACAAGAGTTTAATCACCTCATTGTCAAAGTGTCTGCCCCTATCTGATTCTAGAGAGACCGGAAACCCGAACCTGGGTATTAGTTCCCTAAGCAGCAGCTTTGCAACTGTGAGACTGTCATTTCTACGTGTGGGATAAGCTCACACAATCACCAACGCGTATTTCAATCCTCCACAAACAGGCATTTCAATGAAATCCATTTGCAGCTTGCTAAATGGACCACCAGCTCTACCTATGTGGCTCAAAGTTTTCCAGCATTCATCTGTTGACAGATGATGCACCTGTGACAAGTAACCTCTGCGGCGTGTCTGAACTTCGGGTTGAACCAATCGATTTTGAATGACCTGATCATTGCATCTCTCTCGAGGTGTGCCTGCCCATGGTAGAGCCTAGCGAATTGTGACAGAAGACTGTTTGGCAAAACTAATTTCCCCTCCTCTGAGACCCACAAGTCGTCAGCCCTCTGCACACATTGCATTCTTTGCCAGGAGTGTTTTTCCTCTTTGCTAGCACGACCCTGTAGTGTTTTTAACTCATCTAGGGTATCAACCACCCTTAAAGCAAGGTTTAAGCATGTGTCATTTTCAGTTTGTGGCATTAATTCCCACTGATCCTTAAATGATATACAGTTCAATGCGCAAAACCTTGCGACTTGATCTGCATAGCCGTTTCCCATGGACACAAAGTCTTGCGACTTAACGTGAGCATTGCATTTCACCACATCAATTTCAAGAGGTAACTGAATCGCATGTAACAAATCCTTAATTTGTTCACCATTTTTCACTGGAGAACCAGAAGAGGTCATGAAACCTCTCTGCGACCACAATTGGCCAAAATCATGTAAAATTCTAAATCCGTACCTGCTGTCAGTATAGATAGTGACTCTCAGAATTTCAGCTGCGTGGCATGTCTTACTAAGGGCAATTAGCTCTGCCACTTGTGCGGAATACACTTTCTCGAGCCAGGAAGCTTCAATGATACCAGCTATGGTACATACAGTGTAACTGACTCTCAGCATTCCGGCTGAGTCTCTCAAACAGGATCCATCAACAAACATAATACGGTCATTTTCTTTTAACTGTCTATCTTGAATATCAGGTCGTGGCTTGGTACATAGTTCTGTTACCTCAAGACAATCGTGCTCGACTTTCTCTTCATTATTAACCTCAGCATTCTCAGCAGGAAGTAGAGTTGCCGGGTTCAACACAGTACAACGTTTCAGCGAAACATTTGGCGCCCCCTGTATAATTGTCTCATATTTGGTAAGACGAGCATTTGTCATGTGTTGAGTTTTAGTTTGAGTCAACAAAATTTCAACTGAATGCGGAACCATTACTGTTAGGGGATATCCCATCACTATGCCTTCACACTGCGTGAGGCTCTGACCAACTGCTGCAACTGTGCGCAAACAACCCGGTAAGGCTGCTGTGACGGTGTCCAAGGTAGCTGAAAAATATGCTACAGGGCGGTTTGCACCTCCATGGACCTGTGTCAAGACAGTTCATGCCAAAACAGTAGAAAAGGCTTCGTGTAATCAGGCATTCCCAAAGCTGGTGCTCTGCATATGCACTCTCTCAATTCCATGAATGACTCAAGCTCTTCCTTGGACAAAGCTATGGTATACGGCTCATCCTTGATCTCCTTGCCTGTCAGCTTTATCAGTGGTTTTGAGATAATCGTGAAGTTTGGTATCCACTGGTGGCAGTAGCCCACCATTCCCCAAAACATCCTAACATCTCTCTTCGTTGTTGGGGGGTTCATATGCAAAATGGCTGTTATTCTTTCTTTCGATATTCTCCTGGACCCTCTTTCAATTAAGTGTCCTAAGTACTTCACTTCTTTCTGGCAGTACTGCAGCTTCTTGGGTGACACTTTGGGGGTCATTCCGACCCCGGCGGGCGGCGGGAACCGCCGAATGACCGCACTGCGGTCAAAAGACCGCGGCAGCCATTCTGGCTTTCCCGCTGGGCCGGCGGGCGACCGCCAAAAGGCCGCCCGCCGGCCCAGCGGGAAACCCCCTGCAACAATGAAGCCGGCTCTGAATGGAGCCGGCGGAGTTGTAGGGGTGCGACGGGTGCAGTGGCACCCGTCGCGATTTTCACTGTCTGCATAGCAGACAGTGAAAATCTTTGTTGGGCCCTGTTAGGGCCAGTGGCATGGGCAGTGCAGGGGCCCCCTGGGGCCCCACGACACCCGTTCCCGCCATCCTGTTCCTGGCGGTAAAAACCGCCAGAAACAGGGTGGCGGGAAGGGGGTCGGAATCCCCATGGCGGCGCTGCAAGCAGCGCCGCCATGGAGGATTCCCTGGGCCAGGGGAAAACCGGCGGGAAACCGCTGGTTTCCCTTTTCTGACCGCGGCTTTACCGCCGCGGTCAGAATGGCCCAGGTTCACCGCCAGCCTGTTGGCGGTGCTTCCGTGGTCGTTGACTCAGAATGACCCCCTTTATGTCCATTCTTTCCCAAATGATTCAGTAAGGCAATTGTGTCATACTTACAGTCATCCCTTGTCCTGGATACAATCAGCAAGTCGTCAATGTACTGCACTAGAGTTTAATTAAAAGGCAGTACTAAGGATTCTAAGTCCTTTTTCAATATCTGATTGAAGATGGACGGTGACTCAGAAAACCCTTGAGGAATTCTGCACCAACTGTAGACCTTATCCAGAAATTTGAAACTGAATAAAAACTGGCTGTCCTCGTGAAGAGGTATCGAAAAGAAAGCTTGTGACAGGTCTACAACGGTGAACCATTCAGCATCACACAGGACCTGAAACATGATCACTGCTGGATTGGGTACTATGGGGCAGCATTTGACCACAATCTCGTTTATTTTCCTTAAGTCCTGCACAATCCGAACCTTCCCACAAGGCTTTTTCAGACCCATTATCAGTGAATTACATGGGCTGCTTAATACTTCCTTCAGGACTCCCTGTTTCACGAAATCTGCAATTATCTGCGACACATGAATAAGAACATCCTGTGCCATGTGATATTGTGGCACCTGGGGAAACACTGCATTTGGCTTCACTTGTACTTTAACTGGTTCTACTCCTTTTATCAGTCCCACTTCTTTTCCTGTCAAATCCCACACTTTTTCGGTCACTGTCCCTTGTAACTCGGCAGGTAAGTCGATCACTGTAAGCATCGGGAACAATGTAATCAAGGGGTAATCTTCATTCGTAGTTCCTGTCTCTAACTCTGAGAACTGACCATCATCCCCTTCATCATCACTGTTTGCCTGCACTTCAATTCCATCATTGGAACAGGTAATCGAACATTTTGTCTTGCACATTAAGGGGGTCATTCCAATATTGGTGGGCGGTGGGCGCCGCCCGCCAAGCGGAAACCGCCAATTGGCCGCTCCGCGGTCAAAAGACCGCGGAGGCCATTCTGGCCTTCCCGCTGGGCCGGCGGGGCCCGCCAAGGGAGCGCATGCCGGCCCAGCGGGAAAGGCCCTGCAACCCAGAAGCTGGCTCCGAATGGAGCCGGCGGTGGTGCATGTGTGCGATGGGTGCAGTTGCACCCGTCGCGATTTTCACTGTCTGCTAAGCAGACAGTGAAAATCATGCTGGGGCCCTGTTAGGGGGCCCCTGCACTGCCCATGCCAGTGGCATGGGCAGTGCAGGGGCCCCCATGGGCCCCACGACACCCGTTCCCGCCATCCTGTTCCTGGCGGTAAAAATCACCAGAAACAGGGTGGCGGGAAGGGGGTCAGATTCTCCATGGCGGCGCTGCTTGCAGCGCCGCCATGGAGATTCAGCCCAGACAGGGGAAATCCGGCGGGAAACCGCCGAATCCCCTTTTCTGACCGCGGCTTTACCGCCACGGTCAGACTGGGCAGGGAAGCACCGCCAGCCTGTTGGCGGTGCTTCCGTGGTCATCCACTCTGGCGGTCGATGACCGCCAGGGTTGGAATGACCCCCTAAGTCTCTTCCCAGTAGGGATACCGGACTTGAATCGCAGACTACAAATTTATGCAGTCCTTGGAAATTGCCGATCTCAGCCTGTACTGGATCTGTAATCGGATTTGTCAGGTACTGGTTTGCTACTCCGACCACCCTTATGGTACGCCCCGAAAGTGGTAATTTCGGAACCTCTGCACTTCTGGCTGTAGAGCGTGTAGCTCCGGTATCAACCAAGAATGACACTTTGTGACCCATTACCTTTCCTTCTACATAGGGTCCCCTCTGATCTATCTCTAGGGATGCTGCAAGCCTGCACTCTTCGCTATCTGAGCTGTCATCCGACCACTCCTCATTCATTCCATCTTCGCCATGCAATGGGAATTGCTGTACTGTATTATTTTGACTCATCACCTGACCTGTGACCTGCTGAGGAAGCATCACCTGTTGCTGTCCCATCGGAGCCATTGGTAATTGCAGTTGCTGTCTAGGTACCATGGGAACCTGCTGTTGTACTTGCTGCATTTGCACTGATTGAATGCGCAGCATTTGCCTTTGCTGCATGGGCTGTAACCCTTGCATCTGAACCATGTTATTTTGGAAGTTCGAATTTTGATTTCTCAATTTTGGACCTCTCACATTTTGCAATGTACCGACATTAGTGCTTTGTTGAATGACACCATCCTGCACCACATTCGGCCATTCCCGCTTCCAATGCCCCACGCCCCCGCACGTGTGACATGGTGACATCCTTTTCATCCCTTGTGCATCATTGTGAACCACCACAGTATTCAAGTCTGGACCGCGATTCACAAAACCTCGACCTCGACCTCTCGGTTGTGCCTGAAACACACCATTCACTTGCGGTTGCTGTTGTATCATCTGTTGAACTCCATTTCCCTGTATTCCTGCCTGTGCAGCCCTTATCTGCATCACCATCACTTTCTCTTTTAACTTTTTCTGCTTCAGCTCAATTTCGTCACTACAGTATTTTGCATACTGCAACACCTCATCAATCGGCTTTGCTTGCTAACAAATCAAATGATTCTTAATCATCTGGCTAAGCTCTGGTTTCAGCCCTTCAACAAATCTGAACACGAGATGGTTCATATCTTTCGGCTCAATGGTCTCAGTACCACTATAATGTTTGAATGCCTTCAACAACCTCTCATAGTAAGCATGAATTGATTCTTTAACCTCCTGCGAGGTCCGGTCGATTTTCTGCCAATCAGTCACCTTCGCTTCAAGAATTCAATCACCTTATGATAGTACTTCATCACCTCCTCAGAGGGAGATCCGGTCACCTTATCCCTTGCCGGCTCCTTCGTCAGCCAGTCTACCCCTCTCTTGCACTCGAGCCACATATCAGGCGGAACAATGATCTCAAGCAAAGTATTCAAGTCTTCCCAAAGACACTTTGCAAGTTTAACAAACCTATCTGTTTGTTGATACCACTCAATCGGTTTCTCCCTTAATCTGGGATAATCATTTGTAAAAGATAAGATGTCTCCTCTGGACCACGGCACATGAATTAAAACTCCACCAGCTGTTTCTCTCATGGGTAGTATTTTTACTGATTCCGTATTGGGTGAAGCTTTAGCTTGACCTGACCCCGGACCGTCACCTTTCTCCTTATCTCTTTCTTTGCCCATCTGCCTTCCCACTTTTCTAACGCTCCCCAAATCTGCGCACTCTGCAGTATTTCTTTTAAATGCGCTTTCACTCCAGCAGATCTCATATGCTCAAAGTCTTTTGAATCAAAGTCTAACCGGTAACTTCTTTTCAAATGTTTAGTGTTCTCAATATCAATGTTGTACTTGTCTGCCAGGTTCGCTAATCTCTGATGTACCTTGCCTACCTCTTTAGTAATCTTAGGACACAGATATCTTAATTCTACTTCTGTGTATGACTCTAATCTGTTCACTCCCATTGTTCCGTCTACTAGTTCAGCAGCTTCCACCCCCAGTCTCACAAAATTCAGGTACTCATCTTTCCCTATCCTTTCCGGTTCGACTGCAGTCACTGTAGTCTTTTGCGAAGCATAGGTCTTCTCTAACCACTCATTCAACTGTTGTACTGTAAAACCTTGCAGTGAAATGTTCCCTTCATGCATCATTGGCGATTGTGAAGCGTTCGTACTTATTGTCTGTGGGGTTAACACCCCTAGCCCTGCCTGTCTCATTGCCTCCAAGGGTGCTTCAACTGGACTAAGGTCTATCAAAGACCTGGTTTTTCAAACGCTTGTTCTCCTGGGGCCAATAACTGAGGGATTCCGATGGAACCTCCTCTTAACACATCTTGGACCATTACTCCCTGATCACATACACCAGGCTTACCTTCTGCAAACAATGGTACCGGTGGACCAACAGTAATTGGCAATGATATCGCGGCAGGTGTTTGACCCGGTCCCAAACTTCGTGGAGCAGCGACTCCAAAGGTCTGATTCTCTGAAGCTGGGGCAGGAATTAACGGAGGACCCGCTACTGTGTTATATCCCGGTATCAGTTGTGGCCGTGGCTGGGGCAGCAATTGCGGAGTTGACTCAATCTGCACTAACCTCGATTTTGTATATATCGGGTCTGGCGGCACTATCAGATTTGTAGTAGTCTCTAGTACTGGGACGTCTGGATAGATTCTCGGTATCTGCGGTGGAGGTTGCAACTGTGTCTGTATGTCTGGCGCAGTGGGTACACTGACACCATTCTGTATCAAACCTGTATCGCTAGTCTGTGCTGTATCAGTAACTCCCTTCTCCTGCGTCTGGCTCCCAGGATCCGTACTAGTGCTCGGGACATTGTCGCTTGCCGCATAAGGTGGCGGGCGATCATGTAATATACGATCCATGAATTCTTCATCATCTGAATCGTCTTCCTCTTCCCAAGGTCTCTTAGTTTCCTTAGGCTTACTAGAGTCTTTGTCTGTTTTACAGGTGGCTTTCTTTCCCTGCGTCTCGTCTCCCTGTGTTATTGCTGGGAACAATTTCAATCCATCAACTATTCCCCGTCTCCACATTTTGTTCTCATTATCCCACCTAGTTTCTGCATAAGTCTTTTCTGCTCTTTTTATTCTTCTTTGGAATTTCTCTTGTCTATGTTTAAGGGCCTTTAAATCCCAAATCGCTAAAGCCTCATACTGAGCTGGCCTCGGAGGTGGTTTTTGTGTACTTAACATCCACCTTAAATTCTCTAGCACCTTCGTATTGAACGTCCCATGTTCTGGGAACGCTAAACATCCCTCTTTCTCTGTTAATTTGTGCCACTGTTTCATCCATAAACAAGGAGCAACACCTTTTTCTTCCATAACTATGTAAGCTGGTGTACCCTCAGGCGGTGTAGGCCCCCCCTTCACTCGCCATAATATATGTGTCTCCTTTCAGAGCACTCTTAAAAGCCTTAACAAAATTCATTTTTGCGTTTTCTCTTATTTGTATTTAATCAGAAAGTGACTTAGTTCCCAGGACACTCTTCACCCACCTTTCTCAACCTATTGTCTTTCACGGACAGCAGCCAATCCGTGCGCAACCCCTCTCGACAACTGACCTATCTCAGCGCGGCACCACTGACGTCACACCCACACACTGCAGCTGACAAAGCCTTGCAGCTCATCCACCCCTCACTGGATTCACACAAAACTAATGCAAAATTACTGCGAGCACCAACAACAACACAAATCTGCCGGTTTACTACAGGAAGGGTAACACATTCGCTTCATAATTTTACAGAGATTTCACTTGAAGCCTCGGCCGCTACTCTCTCCTTCTCAATTCCCACATACCCAAGCAGAATTCGACCCGCAAATCCTACTCTCGACTTGTCAATGGTTCGTTCTAGTGCACTTTAGAACTTGCCAAATCTCCATCGAAGGTTTCACACATACATTTCGACTCAAACTCGACTCGTCAACCACGCCCGATTGACCTATTAAACCGCACAGATTACAACATAAACCCAAGTGTCTCCTACACTTGTCAATATACTCCAGAGTCTTAGACCACGATGGGTCCGTATATAAACAACCAACCACGTGGATAATTTTGAGCACAAAGCGCCACACTCATATGAAGTACGCCGACTTCCCTAGTCTCATACTGCGGAGTACGCCCACTCTTACTAAAACAACATTTACCTGGTCCTAAATACACACAAACTTTACAATTCACCTGCAAAAAGGCATAAGCTAAGCAAGCGCAAAACCCTATACCACACACGCTATGACGCCGAGAACATTCCCAACTCATTTAGGCAGGCTCCGAGATCCCGGTAAAGTCATGGTGAATTTAGAAACACATCATACCTCCAATTTGCATTATCTCAGAAAAACTATTTAAACAATGATTCCCCGTCCAAGGGCCCCAAAGGGCCAAACCATCGCTCTGCTACCAGAACTATTAACGCGTCCCTTTATGATAGTTTACTTCACATCAGGACTCGTTTTAGGCCAATGAATCTTTTGACCCAGTTGAGAGACACCGTAGGACGAGATAGCTAATCAATATATCAATCAATACATCAATAATGTCATCAATATTTATCACAACAATTCATTTCACTTTAGTCAAAGTCATTAATCAATTCAAAAGACGCTACCATGACCTTTCAGCCATGAATAACCACACCGGTTTAGTAAATTTTTATGAATTTTATTCCCTATTAATTACAATTAGAAGCAAATGCGTTAATCCCAACACCAATAAACATAATAGCATAGTCACGATATGGCAACTTTGATAAGATTTCACTAAGGCGAGAATCACAAACATCAGAACATAACACAGCGTGAACATAGATCAAGATTTGCAGAATGTCAATATTGCGTCAGTTCAACAAAGCATAGTCTTGGTCATTTGTCTATTTGCGTCAGTTCAGATGAACACCTGTCCTAACCACTGATTAGCATTAGCATGTTGGGCTTCATGCAAAACAATTTAGAACACCAATTTGGAAAACATTTAGCTAAGGTCTCTGTCAAAAGTAAGCAGTTGGTACCTAGAAAGGAAAAGCAAACAGACAAATTACAAATGCATTGTCATAATTACCCTCCAAAGTTTAGGTCAGCGCACAGGTTCAGCCTTCGTCTTCAGGACATCAGTCAAATCGCCAATAGTCAGAACTCAGCTAAGGGACAAAAGGGCCACTTCCCTCATAAGGAGGAAAGTGTAAATAGGCAAACTAATGGCAAGGATGGTTTCAATAAAATCTCAAGTCACCAAACAGAGTGACAGAGTTTCTGGATAAAATCAATAGCATTCCCTACCTAATTGTCTATGACCTCTCTGTGACATGGGTTTTTATCCCTTTTTTTTGTAGTACATTCCCCCAAAATTCTATTGGACATTTACTATACCCCACTACCTTTAACCTATCAAATTAGACATTAGGTAATCCTAATCTTCACCCCATATTGATTTACAAGTTTTTGATTGGCCTTCATAATTGACGTCTTCAGAGGTGGCACATCCTGTGACTTCATTCCCTTGTAATTCTTTGCAAATCTTTTGTTCAGCAGTTTCATTGTCTTCTTCAGTTTGAAAGACCTTGTACATTACATTTAATCTACCCTGTTTCAGTTCATTTATAACATTCTAGTTTTAAAGACGATGGGAGCGGGTGAGAAACAGATCTACATGGTTACATTCATCATCCAAGTTTGAAGGAAAAGAACAAACAGGGTCATGGCCCCCAGTGAGTCAGCACACTGAAAAATAAAAAAATGCATTTAATATGAGAGCCAGGCAGCTAAACTCCGGCTCATACTAACTTAAAGCCTATGAGGTTTTTAATACAGATTTAATAACGCAAAGGTTAATATAAGCTCATTTAAACGTAACATAAACATCTTGGTCATCATTATTAGTTTGCGTATACATTGGTGGTCACTCATCGTGGTCACAATGCAAGTGCACGTTCTTGGGATTCATCATAAAATCAGAGGGGTTAACAGCACTTTCCACAAAGTAGCACTTTAATATCTGATGGTTGAGTGTTTTGCATATTATGTATGGCAAAAAATGTAAATGTTCACTGCATATGTTAATATTAAAATCTATGATTTGTCGGGTTTTGGAATTAGCCCTTTTTGCAGGCCTATCCCCAGACATTTTGC
This sequence comes from Pleurodeles waltl, assembly GCF_031143425.1. Classification (NCBI taxonomy): domain Eukaryota; kingdom Metazoa; phylum Chordata; class Amphibia; order Caudata; family Salamandridae; genus Pleurodeles; species Pleurodeles waltl. Next base: position 585,108,053 of record NC_090439.1, on the reverse strand, counting down.
CTCTGACCTCCTGTTTTTGAGTATATGCTGCATTTCATTTTTGCTGGCTTTAGGGCCCTGGACACTTTTCCACTGCTAGCCAGTCCTAAAGTGCAAATGCTTTCTAAATTGCATTGGTGATTGGTTTATCCATGATTGGCATATTTGATTTACTAGTAAGGCTCTAGCATAGTGTACCAGGTGTGCCCAGGGCCTGTAAATTAAATGCTACTATTGGGCCTGTACATGGGTAGCCCTGTAAATGTGTCTCAGATCTGCTACTGCAGTGTCTGTGTAGGCAGTTTTAAACTGCCAGTTCGACCTGGCAAGTGCACCCACTGGCCATGCCCAAACCTTCCCTATTACTAATTGTAGGTAATCCCTAAGGTATTCCCAAGGCAGCCCCATGGGCAGGGTGCTGTACATTTAAATTGTAGGACATGTACTTGTGTGTTTGATGTGTCCTGATAGTGAAATACTGCTCAAATTTGGTATTCACTATTGCATGGACTGTCTTTCCCATAGGGTAGCATTGGGATGGCCTTGGAATATCTTTTAAGTGTCATTTCCCATTGAGAGCAGATAGAGATATGTTTGGGGTCTCTGAACCCACAACATAAAACTTCATCTTTTGGGGAAGTTGGTTTTTGAACTGTGGCTTTGAAAATTAAACTTTTAGAAAGTGGGCACTTTCTTGCTTAACCATTTTGTGCCTCTGCCTGGCTGCTGAATATACGTCTGATTCAGGATGACAGTTGAATTCGCTCTAGACAGCCGCACAGAGGGAGCTGAGGAGTGCCCTGCATTTCCTGATGGGTTTTCCTGAGCAAGAGTGGTGACAGCTGACACTTGCACCTGAATAGGGATGTGTCTGTCCTTACACAAAGCAGTCTCCAACACCCTGGAGTGTGCCTTGGGCCAGGGCAGAAAAGATAGGGTCTTGTGCACTACAGAGACTTTTCTTTGACGTTTGCCTACTTCAAAGGCCGACATGGGCATAAGGACTGGACCTCTGATCCGAGAAAGTTAGAACCCTTCTGGCCTGAGGATATTCTTCCAGGAAGAAGAGATGGATGCTGTCGGAAGTACTACCACTCTGCCTGTTGCTTTGCTGTGCTGGCCTGCTGCTTCTGTCCTGGAAGTGAAAAGACTGGGCTTTGCTTTCTACATTCTGCTTCCAAAAGTTCTCTAAGGGCTTGGACTGCGCTTGCCTCCTGTTAAGAAGTCTCAGGGACATCAAAAACGTAATCTTCCAGCACCTGGCCTCTCTTTCTGAGAGTCTTGACTTGCCAAGTGGTGCCAAATGCAGTTCCTGGGCCATTGGGAATGAGTTTGAATGTAACCAAGAAGAAACAAGCACATGGACTCCAGAGCACTTCGGGACCAGCACAACTGTCCGACTCCCCAGGGCTGCCTGCATCAGAGCAATGGTCCACGCTAAGTGCAACAACTGCAGAAGATGCAGCAGGTCTGTCACCACAGCAGCACCTCTGAAGTCCCACCACAGTGTTAACCCTGAGTGCCTTGTCAACGATGTCCATGACTCCTGTCTCTGGCTCTGCTGCAGCAACTGTGGCCTTGTGGTATGATTGCGACACCACAAAGTCAACGCCTCGTGTCTTGACCTGCTGGATTCTTCGTCCCTGCATTGTCAAACGCAACTGACACCTCAAAACAGATGCAGCATTACCGCCCGTTCAACCGTAAGGAACCAATGCCTCACCTTCCAGGTAGCAGTAAGGAATCGGCAACTCACATCCCCAGTAGCAGTAAGGAACCAATGATGCACCAGCTCCAGTGACGCCTCACCTCCCCGACTCTGTGCAATGGCTATGTTTCCTCATTTTCCAAGGTACTGTGCCTGGGGTCAGTGTGACTCCCGTGACTGGCCCACACTCCCTCATGAGTGGCATCGGACTGTTGGAAATGACTCCGTCAGGATGTCGTGATAGTCCAGTTGCAGCTGTTGTGTTTATAAGCGTAATACTAAGATTTACGCTTTTAAAAATTGTATCTCTGCTTCTAGATGTTTAACTCTGATAAATATTGGCTATTTTTCTTAAATGGGTTAAAGTACTTTTCAGTGTTTTTACTGTGTTACTGTGTGTGTGTGTGTGTGTGTGTGTACAAATACTTTACACATTGCCTCTGAGATAAGCCTGACTGGTTGTGCCAAGCTACCAAAGGGGTGAGTAGAGGCTATCTTAGTTGTGTGATTACCTTACCCTGACTGGAGTGAGGGTCCTTACTTGGACAGGTTGCAAACCACTGCAACCTAGAGACACCATTCCTAACACTGGTGATCAGTGATAGGACAGGACTTGTATTTGTACTTTATATAAAGTGATTGGTGTACACTACTTCCATTTCGCAGACCATTGCACCCCAAAATATTAGTTTGATGTTTCTCTTTTTACAACTTTTGCAAGGCCTTTCCTTTCCTTTGATGCTTTTCTGAATATTTCTGCAGCCTGAATGCATAGCGACCGGGCTACAGAAATGCCCACTAGACACCAGGGATTTTGTTTGTTTACATGTTTACAATGAAGTGGGGCGACCCCTTGGGCAAGGGTCGCTCCCCTTAGGAACAGATCGGCCATTTTAATTTGCCCGATCTACCCCCGGGGGTGGTAGAAACCACTAGACACCAGGGATTTTAATGTATTCTGAGTAATGGATTTACATAGAAAATGTAATAAAATAGAGAAAAATAATGCACACATTTGAAAATATGTCCACGTGAGTGGCCTCTAATGTTCAAGAAGTATACTTATTAATGGCTTATTAGTATTGAAATATGGAGCTTATGTTTGATTAATGTAGTACTACATCATATTGAGGGTTATGCACTGTACATTAGCTTTATTAATTGTGGGCCTTAACTTAGCGGAGGTCCTGGCCTAGTTGCACTGCCTCATGTCAAGCTGTATTTCTAAACCGAATAATAAAATGTTAGATAATTAAATTGTAATAATCCACTGTGCTGTTCAAATGTGTTCATAGCTAAAAGTCTTTCTCATGAGAACCACTTGCTAGAAAATACTGTTCTTGTAAAATGTAACATTATTAGTGTAATGTGTGTAAGACTGACTTTCTCAGGAGGAGAACAATAGAGACTCTCACTGGAGAATAAGCTGCAACAATATTGTTACCTGTTGAGCCAGACTATGAGGACATTACAAAAGAAGCCAATCAGCGACATGTGAACCAAGTATTAGTAGAAATTATAGATTTTAAGTCTTAGTTTTATTAGACAAAGTGTGAACATGCAATCCCTTGACCAAGGGGGACTTCGTAAGTAGTTTTAGGTAATCTAACTGATGGACTCCACTGAGAAGAAGTTGCCATTGCGCTCTTGCCTTTTGCCACAGATATTACTTTTCTTGAGCGTCTTGACAAGAGACGTGCTTAACTTTACTGCTTAATGACTTTGCGTTTTCTAAACTTTGATACTGAATCCTGATGCCTTGCTGACCAAACTGAAGTCCCGATGATGAAGACTACCTTAACTTGCTGATCCATATGAGGAGAGGTATACTATTGCTGATGTGTTTCTTATGATTGTTTGCTTTTTCTTTCTAGGTACCAACCACACTATTTTGATAGAGCCATAGTTAGATGCTTTCCAAATTTTCATTTACTAAATTGTTTTGCATGAAGCTCAACATGCTGATGCTAATCTGGTGTTAGTTAAGGGATCCCTACTAATGAAAGCCAGTTATAGGAAATAACATTTGATGTATTTTCTTTGCTGAATCTAAATGCATGTGATATCGTTTGCGCAATTGTTCTTGTTATTCATTTGCACCGTAACTTTAGAATGTGTAGTGGTTCTAGGTTTGATTAGATTACATTTCTTTCACAGATTTGGACAGCCAGTGATGTTTCTGTATGTTTATCATTTGATTTTGAGATTATTTTACGTGACATTAGCATTGTTAATGTAGGAAAATAAATATTCTAACTTTTACTAAAAGGTGTGGTTATTCATGACTGAGAAGTCATGGTGTGTGACAATTACTGATTGATTATTAATACTATTGATTATCATTGATTGTTATTGTTATTGATTGATTATTGATTTATATGTACTGGAGTTATGGTGGGAACATCTTAAATGCGAGTCAAAAGGTTCATCGACCTATTTGCGTCCCCTTGTAAGTTTACTTATTAAGGTCAGGTATGCTAACATATGTATGGCCATACCCCCACCCCAAATAAATGGGGACCAAGTTGTTTGGGGCAATTAACCCGATCCACTCCCCAGGGGTGCAGAAAGCCTACTAGATGCCAGAGAATTAAAAACAAATAAAAAGTAGTGGGGTGGTGACTACCAACCATATAGGCATGGTCATGCCCCCACCCCAACTGAAGGGGGTAACAGTCGTTCAGCTCTTCTGCTGCACACTAAAAGATCTTATCCCAATGTCAAGCAAGAGGACATTTGATTATTTTGGGTTTTGGTTTTATATTTGGGGCATGAGAGCTTGCCTAACTCTCAAAATCGTCCCACTTGGAATGGTGAGGGCTGCACTGTCAGGACTTTGGAAGCTGCCCAGTAGAAAAATCTATGAAACCGAGACACATCTGAAAACTAAACAGCTGGGTGAGTCCAGGGTGGTGTGCTTCACATGCACCCCGCACCAACCTCCAACTTTGCTTGAAGTCACACATTTTCCCCACATTTGTGTGATGGAACCTTCCGGAATCTGCAGGAGTCCACAAAATTCCTACCACCCAGCATTGTTGCATCTAGACCAATACAAATTCTGCCCCACTTTTCAGCCTAAAAACCTTTTTTTTCAAACCGCCCTTTTGGACCCGCTTTGGTTCCCTCTCAATCTCGAAATGTTTTTGGCTCTTCCCTGTGACAGGTGCTTGGCCCACCTACACAAGTGAGATATCATTTTTATCGAGAGACTGAGGGCAACATTGGGTGTTAGGAAATTTGTGTTGGTGAGGTGATCCCAACCTGAAATGTGGGAAAAATGTGATTTTTTAAAGTTAAATCTGAGGTTTGCTGAGGATTCTGGGTAAGAAAGCATTGGGGGATCCACGCAAGTCACACCTCCCTGGACTCCCCCGGGTGCATACTTTTCAGAAATGTCTAGGTTTGGTAGGTTTCCCTAGATGGCTGCTGAGCCCAGGATCAAAAACGCAGGTGCCACTGCAAAAACAGGTAGTTTTGTATTTGATAATTTTGATGTGTCCATGTAGTGTTTTGGGGCAATTCCTGTCGCAGGCAATAGGTCTACTCACACAAGTGAGGTACCATTAGTATCAGGAGACCCGGGGGAATGCTTGGTGGAAGGAAGTTTGTGGCTCCCCTCAGATTCCAGAACATTCTATCACCGAAATATGAGGAAAAATTGTTTTTTTGCCAAATTTTGAGGTTTGCAAAGGATTCTGGATATCAAAACCTGGTGAGAGCCCCACAAGTCCCCCCATCCTGGATTCCCCTAGGTGTCTAGTTTTAAAAATGCACAGCTTTGGTAGGTTTCCCTAGGTGCTGCCTGAGATAGAGGCCAAAATCCACAGCTAGGCACTTAGCAAAAAACATGTCAGTTTTCTTTTGGAAAATGTGATGTGTCCACGTTGTGTTTTGGGGCATTCCCTATCGCAGCCACTAGGTCTACCTACAGAAATGAGGTATCATGTTTATCAGGAGACTTGGGGGAATGCTGGGTGGAAGGAAATGTATGGCTCCTCTCAGATTCCAGAACTTTTTGTCATCAAAAATGTGAGGAAAAAAGTGTTTTGTTTCGCCAAATGTTGTGGTTTGCAAAGGATTCTGAGTAACAGAACCTGGTGAGAGTCCCACAAGTTACCCCATCCTGGATTCCCTTAGGTGTCTAGTTTTGACAAATACACAGGTTTGGTGGGTTTTCCTATGTGCTGGCTGAGCTAGAGGCCATATCCACAGCTAGGCTCTTTCCAAAAAGCACATCAGATTTCAATGTAAAAATGTGATGTGTCCATGTTGCATTTTTTGCTGTGGGCATTAACCTACCCATGCAAGTGAGGTATAATTTTTATCGGGAGACTTGGGGGAACACAGAATAGAAGAACAACTGTTATTGCCCTTGCCTTTCTCTACATTTTTTCCATCCAAATGTAAGACTGTGGGTAAAAAAGACGACTATTTGAGAAATGCCCTGTAATTCACATGCTAGCATGGGGAACCCGGAATTCAGAGATGTGCAAATAACCACTGCTTCTCAGCACCTTATCTTGTGCCCATTTTGGAAATACAAAGGTTTCCTTGATACCTATTTTTCACTCTTTATATTTCACCAAATGAATTGCTGAATACGCAGTATAGAATGGAAACCCATTGCAAGGTGAAGCTCCTTTATTGGCTCTGAGTACCTAGGATTCTTGATGAACCTACAAGCCCTGTATGTCTCTGCAATTAGAAGAGTCCTGCAGATGTAACGGAATATTGCTTTAAAAAATCTGCCATAGATGGAAAAAGTTATAGAATAAAACGTGGACAGAAATGGCTCTTTTTTCACCTCAATTTCAACATTTTTGCATTTTAGCTGTTACTTTCTGTAGGAAAATCTTAAAGGAACTACACAAATGACCCCTTGATGAATTCAGAATGTTGTCTACATTTTTCAGAAATATTTAGCTGTCCGGGATCCAGCACTGGTTTCATACCCATTTCTGTCACTAAGTGGAAGGAGGCTGAAAGCACAAAAAAATAGTGAAAATGGGGTATGTCCCAGTAAAATGTCAAAATTGTGTTGAAAAATGTGGTTTTCTGATTTGAGTCTGGTTCCTAAAAGCTGTGAAGATGGTGATTTTAGCACTGCAAAACATTTGTTGATGCCATTTTCAAGGGAAAAAAACACAAGCTTTCTTCTGCAACTCTTTTTTCCCACATTTTTTTTTAAAGAAAAAACAAAAGTTTAGCTGTATTTTGGATAATTTCTTAGTCTCCTCTGGGGCAACCCTCAAACTCTGGGTACCTCTAGAATCCCTAGGATATTGGGAAAAAAAGATGCAAATTTGGTGTGGGTAGCTTATGTAGACAAAAAGTTATGAAGGCCTAAGCGCGAACTGCCGCAAATAGCCAAAAAAAGGCCTGACACCTGAAGGGGAAAAGGCCTGGCATCAAAGGGGTTAAAGAAATCCAAGAGTTCCTTGCATTCACAAAGTCGTATAAATATTTTGTTTAGGCCGGCCAAACAGGCATGCACATTTAGGTTTCTCCAACCCAGCTGTATTGCACAGCCGGGTTCGAGAAACAGCACAGACTCCCTGTGCCAGAGCGAGCGGTAAACTGGCTCACTCAGGCCAATCCCCACGCTGCTCTTATGCTTGGTAATGGCATGAGCACACCACATGGATTGCACAGGGAGTCTCTGATGCTGTCCCAGGGACTGCTGGGACCAGGAAGCAGAGGAGCGCGAGGTGGCCAGCAGAACCAGGTAAGTGTTTAATTTTTATTTAATATTAAACTACCACCCCCGTCCCTCCATGCCCCGTACACCCACCCCACCACTTTTAATTTGTTTTGGGGGCCACTGGTAAGTAATAAGCAAAAACTGCAAATTCAACATTGCATAACTAGCAATAACACACATTGGATAAATCAGAACCATGATCGTCATTATGGGTTGACCCATTTCTAAGGTAGAGGAAGTCATCCATTAGCTTCTACAGCAGCTACAATCCGGAAATGTACAACACAATATGAAACATTCTCAAACAAAGACTCATACATTGGTGTGCTAGCAAGCCTGCATCTGAACTTCCAGTGGAAGTGTCCTTCACAAAGTTACATTAGAAACAAGATGGAAACGTTTCATTCACAATACATGCTCTCAAAGGAAAATGACCAATTGCATCAAAGTGTCCAGTGCTCTGCAAAAACTGTGGGAAGAGAAGACTCACAAAAGGACATTGGTTGGGAGAGGTGATGAGCAGGAGCATGATTAACAAAACACCAGAAACAGCATCCGTTTAAAAAAAATTGTTTCAGTACGGAAATCTGGCTTCTAAACCTCCACATAAAATCGTTTTGAGTGCAACTGTTAGCGCCTCAGTCCTTATTTGGTCTTTTGTTATTCATTTATAAGGGGACGCGTTATAGGTCGATTTACCATTTGACTACCCTTAGAGTGATTCCACCATAAGTCCCAAACTTCAATGCAAATACATCATCATAATCAATAAACATCAACAAATATATCTCAGGACTCAATAATTTTCACACACCATGACCTATTCAGCTATAAATAACCATGGGGGTCATTACAACCTTGACGGCCGGCTGAAGCTAATGCAGCCGCACTCCCGCCGTGGCCATAATGAGATTCACGCTGGGCCGGCGGGGATCTCGGCGCAACACAGGAGCCGGATCCAAATGGAGCCAGCGGTGTTGCGGCTGTGCGACGGGTGCAGTTGCACACGTCGTGCTTTTCACTACCTGCACAGCAGACAGTGAAAAGCTGCACAGGGCAGTGCAGGGGCCCACGGGGGCCCCGCGACTCCCCTTTCCACCAGCCTTTTTATGGCGGTTTTTACCGCCATGAAAAGGCTGGCGGGAGGGGGACTTGTAATCCCCTGGGCAGTGCTGCAAGCAGCGCTGTCGTGGAGGATTACTCCTGCCGGGACAAAAGTGGTGGGAAACCCCCGGTCCCGGCAGTGCGACTGCGGCGCTTCCGCCGCAGTCGTAATCCGCCCTGGAAGCACCGCCAGCCTGTTGGCAGTGCTTCCTCCAAAACAGTCCTGGCGGTCTTAATGACCCCCCCCCATGTATTTTAGTAAAGTTAAAATGTTTATTTTCCTAGATTAACAATGCTAATATCACGTAAATTAGTCTTAAAACCAAATGGTATACATACACAAAGAATACTGGTTGGCCAAATCTTCTAAAAAATCTCAGGCTCATATTTATACTTTTTTGCACCACATTTGCATCATTTCTTGATGCAAAAGTGACGCAAACTTACAATATATAATTATATTTTGTAAGTTTACACTGTTTTTGCGTCAAGAAATGATGCAAATGCTGCGCAATAAAAGTATAAATATGGGCCTCAATTTAGTTGGAGCATTTGCTATTAGACCTTCAAGAATCACAGCACAAATTAATCACAAGAATAACTGCATATTGGAAATTACATACATATAGGTTTAGCAAATGAACAACATTAGATCTTTAGTAATAAATTGTTAGCATTTTCTGTGTCTCCCTAACTAACCTTCAGATTAGTACAACATATATGGGCCTCATGCAAAATAATTTTAGTCAAAAGTTTATTTGAAAAACATCTAACTATGGCTCTAACAAAACAGCTGTTGGTACATAGAACCAAATAGCAAATCTACAATCAAGACAATAGCATTTTCACCTCTCCTCAAATTGATCAGCAAGCTGCGATCCTCTTCGTCAGTTGGACATCCATCTGGTCTTCTTCAGCAAAAAGACAGTGAAAGGGAATGGCTCAGACACAGGGGTCTCTAAGCAAATCTGAACCATTTAAGAACAATCTCTAAGGGACAGCATTTAATATTAGCAGCTAAGTTTTAGAATTAAAGTTAGGAAAAAGCCATCAGGAACTGCTTAGCTCTTCAACCAAGATAGAATGAGCACACTTCTCCTCTGTGCAGTCGGGCTAAGATAAAATCAGCAAAAGAACTTCCCCCATTGTAATGGATCAAAAAATTGTATGTTTACAGTCAATCCAATAAGAATTAAGCCACAAATCAAAGATATAACTAAACTGTCTTTCACACGTTGATGACTGGCTCCTCGTCTTGTGTTCTCATCGTCAGGTAACAATTTTGTAACACTCCGTACCCTAGTCTGTGCATTCATTGTTGGTTTCTGGGAACATCGCTGTCTCACGCATCAAGTTAACATTGTAACAAATACTAATACAGAACATATTCTCAAGCAGTTCTCATGAGAAAGTTAAAGAAACCTGCTAAACGTCTGGTCAACACAGTGTGAACAATAAATCTCTATTTCTCTGAACATACATTCCCATGATTTTATTCAGACATTGCAGTCTAATATGAGGCTGTGCAAAGTAGGCCTAAACCTCGCTAACTTAAGTCTTACGATTAATAAGCAAGTACATCACATCAAATCATCAACATATGATTATAATTTCTCTACACATACACTTTGAATAATAATTCAAATGCATTCTCTAAAAGCATTACGTATTTAATGGCGGCCACTTAAGTGGGTACATTTTCCAAGTCACACATTATTTTCTACGTTAACCTAATTTCTAATGCAAGTCATAAATCATGGTACATGAAATTATTAGTAGTAAATTCAGCCTTCACAGTCCCTCCTCTGATGACTAAATATATCATCACACTTTACATCATAAAGTTTTTGTTCACATAAAATTTGCTTTCCCCATACATTTTATTTCTTCCATCTCTTTTCCAATTTTCCCTAAACAATCTTTCCATTTTGATTTCTTCTCTCCTCTGATCATTTTTCAGCTTCTTTATTTTATTCACATAATACAATTTAAAATTTTCCCATGTTCCAAATAGACAAATCACAATAATTAATTAATATTACTTGCATTATTTTCAAAATTATCCCTTTCCCAATATTGCCAAGCCAATTTCCCACAGAAGCAAAACCTTTGCCAACCTTTTCACAAACTCCAGGTTCTTTCTGCTCATTCAAATCATTCCCCTCATTAGTTAGATTGTCAATTAAGGCTCTAATCTCTTTGCTATTATTAGTATAAACGTACAACAATGTTGCAAGTTCAGCATTTTACAAACTTCACCCTCCTTTGCTAAAAGGATGTCTAACGCAAGGGGGTTCTGAAGAGTCATAGATCTTACTGCAGCCAGTTCTGTATCCAATAGGATTATGGCTCCTGAAAATTTTGTCAGCATGTTATCCACAATAGTAGACAACTTTCTAATTCTTACCGAATTCAGAATAACTTCTACTGAAGGAATCATTGCTACAAAAATATCTCCCACTATGCCAGAGGACGATTCTCGCTTTTGTCTAACATGATGTGATTCAGTAATTTTAGGTTCTTTGTTCAGGTTCTCAAGTTGAAATATCTTTGGGAAAACTATCCCCAAATAACATGTGCCATACCATCCTCTTGGAAGACGGTAATACACATTTGGTCCACAGATGTAATAAACTCCTGGAATGGCTGGGTCTTGTCCATTCAACATAAAAGTCCATTTGCTCTGAAACAAAAACACATGTCTACATTCACTCGCTCCCACAAACAACGTATCAGTTCTAGATTTAGGCCTATACACAGAAAGGTTCCCTGTGTGCTGTGCATCTAAAGCTAATTTCCCTTGCATTTTTATTTCGGTAAATGCATGATCATTTCTAAAAGTCCTCTTTTCAAAGCATTTCTCTAATCTCTTCTTTAATGCCTTTTTCTTATCATGTGTCTGATCTAACAAGCTCTTTTGTAAAGGTGTCAGCAACCATGTGAGATTATTCCTGTGTGCATAAGCTGTGCCAGATGTCAATGTAGGTTCAAAGAATCCTCTCACTAACTCTATGTTATTTTCCTTAGCTATTCTACTCAGGTACTTAATTATGGGGAAACGAAAACACAACATCGTGATTGTAATAAAAATATTGAATGTACTCCTGGTTATAGAATCTTATTAGTAAAAGACCTCAGCTTATCCCATAATTAAGAGGCAAACCATGGTAAATAACTCCTTCCTCTACTGATGAAGGAATCTGCATACACACAGAACATTCTCTCGCATTCATCATCTCAACATACTCACGCAATAAGCGGTAGAAAATATTAGAAGAAAGATCTCCTTGGCTGTTGTCTCCATGTAAATGCTTCTCATCTAACCTAAACTTCTCTAACTCTGTGAGTGTAGTAGTTATCTCTAAAGCAGTGGTATGGTTGGCCACAATCTCGTCAAGAAAAGTCATATTCACAATCAGTACCAAACACCGTATCATGCACACAATTGCCAAACCAATACCTAAGTACTTACAACACCTACAATTCCTAACCTGCTTAATGGGTTACTCATGATCTGTAAAGAATCAGAAAGTAGGAAACAAATTATAGCTATGCAGCAAAAAGTTTAAAAAAAAACCTTCAATCTTCTTTTAGCAATATTTACAGCTTTTAGTCTTTCTTCCAGGACCCTTTGTGAAAAATAGGTAGCTTGTCAAAATCGGTTTAGGAGCTTGTCATATCAGGTTACTTCAAAAGCACTTCCGGTTACTTTCAATTGTCTCTTTTTCGTAGTTTACAATTTTACATAGTTCAGTTAATTGATCTTCTTCATGTGCCAAAATATTGACCTAGAATTTCTCCATCAAAACAAAAAGACAAAAATGAACTCTGCCATTCACTGGTTGTTGCATATGGCCATTTAGGACCTGCTTACCTTTGACTTGCAATTTGCTTTCTTTTCAATCTTTGATCTCCACTTAGCTCTCCATCACTAAAATCTTCCTTTCTCATTGTGTCTACTTCTTCCTCAATTGTTGTCACTGTAATTGCTTCTTTCCCCTTGACTTGTGATTTCAGCCACTTATCTCCTTTCAGTGGATCTTTTGTTAATGCTCTTTTCAGTGCTGGACTTGTAATTTCTCTGCTTTCTGCAGGATTTTCTATTGACGTACATACAATTGGTTCAGGAGGAGTCAGATCATTTTGGCTTTGACCCGCCTCAACTCCCTCCACCTCGGGGTCTGTAGTTTGCTCGGTTTATCTCTTAAGACCATCTGCTTCTGGGAGAGCCCTCCTCTGACTAGACTCTCTTGCTACCTCAGTTGAGGTTGGTTCAGCTTCACTCTCCTGTAGTTCTTCTGCTTCGTCGCTCGCAAGAGTGTTTGAACCGCTTTCAGATTGCTCAGATTCAGTCTCTGTTCCTCCTTCTCCCCTCTCCAATTCTGGGGTTAGTCTGGAAGCTGTTGGTACTCTCAACAACCCTTCTTCATTGTTCAAAGGACATGGCACTTTCTGAGTATGGCTTGCGTGGATCCAATTCGGAACTCCAGCGCACTTCACAGCTGTAGTAGTAACCAGTACTACTTGGTAAAGGCCTTTTCACCGAGGCTCAAAGCAAGTCTTCCTCATGTGTTTTCTGATCACAAACCAGTCTCCCACCATCAGGTTGTGGCTTTTTATCTTGTGATGGCTGCAGTGTGGTGGCTTCCACTTGATGAGCGAAAGAGCGAACCACATCAGCCAGGCCTTTGTAGTAGTCCAACACCATATCATCTGTTATGTTCACAAGAGCATTTGCAGAAACCACTGGCAACCTCATTGCTCTGCCCATGAGGATTTCATGCAGCGACAATCCAGTTTTCCTGATGGGTGCGTTACTCATACTCATCAGAACTAACGGCAGTGCATCTGGCCATTTCAGAATCGTGGACACACACATTTTTGCCATTCTTGACTTCAAGGTGTAATGAGCCATTTTTAATATAGCTTCATGCACGTTAGTTTAGCATACTAGGCAGCTGTGCACTTTGCCCTAGATATATTTTATTCAACTTCGTACTGTTATTCTACAATAACCAGGTTTACAGTCTTGTTTTAATTTCTTCTATTGCATTGTTTAGCTTAGTTCAGCGCTGTGTTCTCAAATAATGCATTCTTGATCGCCCTGTGCTTCAGTCAAGGTTACAGTCTGGTACATTGCCGGTAAACGTGGTAGAAGTTGTCTCCAGTATTCATAGAAAATACACATCCTTACATAGGGACATTTTCTTAGAACATCTGCGTGTTAGTATAAAAACACTTCCTAGTCCTAGTACAGGTCAAAAGGGAGATTCCGGCCAGGAACCTACAACTAGATGCTAAACGCCCCGTTGCAGATGCTGATGCAGATTACAGGCCTTTGCTCAGGTATGAGGGTTGATGTCCTCCTGGGGGAACCTGAAAGGCAGGCTTAGAGCTTCACATGCTGTGCTCGAAATATAACTTAGAGAGAAAATAATCTAGCGGCACTATGATAGCCTTATTCTTGTTCTTCACTCTCATGCTATCTAAAATGCAGTCATTTTAATAAACCAATCTTTAAAACTTAAACTGCCTTTGTCATTTATATATGAGACCGTACTGTGTATGAGAGAACCGGTTGTGACCTGAGTGACCACAATTTCCCTGGGAAGTGCTAAGATGTCATGCGCTCGGCTGCCCAATTGTCTCTTCCATTTGGGAGAGATGAGGCACTGCTAGTTAGCCGGAGCAAAACCCGGATTTAGAGTGACAAGGGTCCTTCACCGTGGGTCATACTTAGTCCCCCACACTGTGAACGATCTTGCCGCTCAAAATCCAGTAGTCTCATTAGGATAATGAGAGCCTACGCGACAAAGATACCATTTATCTGTTCTACAAGTCCTGAGGCTTCAGGGCGGTAGCTACAATGCAACTTCTGCTCAATGTTTAAAGCTGAACATAGCAATCGAATTACTTCATTGCTGAAGTGACTTCTCCTACCTGATTCTCAAGAGACTGGAAACCTGAAATGTGGTATCAGTTCCCTAAGCAGTAACTTCTCTATTGTGAGGCTGTCATTTCTTTGTGTAGGGTAAGCTTCAATCCAGTGACTAAAGATGCAAACAATCACATGCACATATCTCAATCCTCCACATACAGGCATTTCAATTAAATCCATCTGCATTCTGCTAAATGGACCTCCCGCTCTTCCAATGTGGCTCAAATTGACAACAGTCACTTTACCCACGTTCACCTGCTGATAGATGATGCAACAATGGCAAATTGCTTTGGCAACCTGTCTGCATTTTGGATTAAATCACTACTGCTTGAAGGTGTGAATCATGGCATCCCTTCCAACATGTGCTTGACCATGATAATATCTAGCCACTTGAGTCAACAAACAATTAGGCAGAACCACTTGTCCCTCTCCTAAAACCCATACGTCATCCTCACGTTCAAACACATTTTAACTTTGTCCAATTTTTCCTTTCCTCCCTGTCAATATTCTCTTGAAGCGCTTTTAGTTCTTCCAATGTGTCAATTACATGCAACGCATAACTAGCACAATCTTCTTCCTCAGGTAACAATTCCCATTTGTCCTTGAACGTAATACAGTTCAATGCACAAAACCTTGCAACTTGATCTGCATTCCTATTTCCCATTGACACAAAATCTTGTTCCTTCAGGTGTGCACTGCATTTCACCACAGAAATCCTTTCAGGTAGCTGTATAGCTTGCAACAAATCATGGTTTTTTTCACCATTTCTAACTGGAGAACCAGAAGAGGTCAGTAAACCTCTCTGTGACCACAGCTGGCCAAAGTCATGGACTCTTCCAAATCCATACTGGCTATCGGTATAAATGGTAACTTTAAGCTATGCAGAAACATGGCATGCTCTAGTAAGAGTTACTAATTCAGCCACTTGTGAAAAATACACTCTCGAAGCCACAGCGCTTACAGTATACCAGAAAATGTGCACACAGCATATCCTGCTCTCAGTGTTCCCATGTTATCTTTTAAACAGGAACCATCAACAACAATTTGGTCATTTTCTTCCAATTGGGTATCCCAAATATCAGGTCTTTGTTTAGCCTCTAGACAGTCATGTTCAACGTCTTTCAATTTGTCAACTTCAATATTCTCTTTTGAAAGCAAAGATGCTGGATTAAGCACAGTACACCTTTTCAATGACATGTTGGGGGAACCCAGGATGACAGTTTCATACTGGGAAACCTGGTATTCGTCAGGTACTGTGTCTTGGATTGGGTAAGCAAAATTTCCATGGAGTGAAGGACCATAACAGTTAAAGGATGTCCCATCACAATGATCTCACTCTTATTGAGGCTCAATCCACCGCAGCAACAGTTTGCAGACAGCCTGGTAAAGCTGCTGCAATTGGGTCCAAAGTAGCTGACAAATATTTTACTGGACGGTTTACACCACCCTGGACCTGCGTCAGAACAGACAAAGAACATGCATCATGCTCATGACAAAACAACATGAAGGGTTTTGTGTAGTCAGGCATCTCCAAAGCCGGAGCTTTGCACAAACTCTCTCAATTCAGTAAAGGCTTTCATACATGCTTGATGTAACACTAAGGGATCAGTAACTTCTTTGTGAGTCAGCTTCTGCAATGACTTTGAAATGATTGAAAAATTGGGAATTCACTGGCGACAATAGCTCACCATTCCCATAAACATTCTGACATCTCTCTGTGTAGCTGGAGGATTCATCTGCAATATGGCTGTGACCTTCTCTCTGGAAATCCTTCTAACTCCTTTCTCAATTTGGTGTCCCAAGTTCTTCACTTCTTTCTGACAGTACTGTAATTTAGCTGGGGACACTTTGGCCCTCTTACAACCCTGGCGGTCAGTGTTAAAGCAGCGGTAATACTGCCAACAGGCCGGCGGAAAAAAATGGAATCACAACCATGGCGGAAACTGCCAACATAGAGAGCCACTTTAACACTCCGACCGCCACGGCGGTAGAAACAAACACTGCAGCTGTAACTGCCAACAGACAGGTGGAACACAAGGTTCCACCCACTGTATTACAACACGCCTATCCGCCACCTTTTCCGGGGCGGTGCAAACGCCATCAAAAGCACAGCAGAAACAGGACTTGGAACAGAAATCACTCACCTTTCGACACTTTACGAACAACCAGGACGCCATGGAGCCCGAGTTACAGGCCCTGCCCATGCTGGTCTACCTCCTCTTGTATCAGGAGCAGCAAAGACGCTGGTGACAACCACGGTGAGTACTGCACCTAGCACACAGGGGGGGGGGGGAAAGAGCGTGACACACACACGCAACACTTAACACCCCCACCCTCACCCACAACACCATACACACAAATACATGCAGCAACATTACATATACACCCCGTCACCCCCTGGAAGAACGCAAGGACAAAAGGAAATGATTGTAACGAGTGTAATCATTGAAATACCAGATAGGCCAAATTCAAATATCAGTATATACAAATATGTACACCAACTACACAAGTCCGGATATCAATGAAATGATTGTCCGTGGATCAGTGTCCCAAAATGCCTGGGTGAAGCCCACACAAGATACCTGACTTGAAACGGAGAGAACACTGCAGGGGGATCAGATGGAAAATAAACAGGCCCCACAAGGTGAGGGGGGCACCTCAGCTGGATGAACGGACGACACCACTGCACCACGAGGGGGCTCCATGCCCACAGTTTTGTCCTGGGGAGTGCAAAGCCGCAGTCTCACAAGTCTCTTAAGTGGGTGGTTTGCCCACTGCTTTATCCTGGGAAGTGCAAAGCAACAGTCTCACAAGTCTCTCAATTGGGTGGGTTGCCCACTGATTGGTCCTGGGGAGTGCAAAGCCACAGTCTCGCCAGTGGGTGGTTTGCCAACTGCTGTATCCTGGGGAGTGCAAAGCCACAGTCTCTCAAGTCTCTCAAGGGGGTGAGTTGCCCACTGCTTCATCCTGGGGAGTGCTAAGCCACAGCCTCACAAGTGGATAACAGTCTCCACTGGTTCTTAAGGGGGCTTTGTGCCCAGAGTGCTTCATCCTGCCAAGGACAGAGGTAGTGGATGTGAATCTCCACTGGTTCTGGAGGGGGGTTTGTGCCCAGAGTGCTTCATATGCAGTGTGGCAGGTCCCATTCCCTCAACTGGGTGTGTGTGCCACGAGATTGCCTGGGAACAGGTAACATGATACTCCATGGAGGCAGAGACACACTCCACCCTGCTGCTACTTTGCCTGCCACCTGCTGGTACAAACAGTGCTGGGAGTCATGCCTCATGTACGCTGGGCAGGGTCCAGGATGTCTCCTGCAGCCTCAGACGGCTGGCCACTGGGGATGATTGCCATGTCAGCTGTGGTGGCACTGTCTGAACACGTCACAGGGCTGGTGGCGGTGGTTGCGGCGGTGTCTGTGGCGGAGGTGCTGGCGGTGGTGCATGTGTCTGCACCTGTTGAGGGACACAGCAGGACTTCTCATGCAGCCTTGGATGGCTGCCCCACTGGGGAAGATGCTGGGGACTGTTAGTGAGGCAGCAGACGTGCAGGTGGTGGTGCTGGTGGCGGTGTCCACCGCAGTACTGATTGA
Organism: Pleurodeles waltl; assembly: GCF_031143425.1. Lineage (NCBI taxonomy): Eukaryota > Metazoa > Chordata > Amphibia > Caudata > Salamandridae > Pleurodeles > Pleurodeles waltl. The sequence goes on along the minus strand of NC_090439.1, from coordinate 585,090,028 downwards.
TGTTGTGGTTGACAGAAGGGGTGACTCTGGTCCCTCAGCCGGAGCCTCCGTGCCCTGTCCTGACCTGTTTTTCGGTTTGTGTCCCTTCCCCACCTTTGATGTCACTGCTGGTGTCTTGCCACCGTCCCCTTTTGGCTTGGAGGAGCCCTTGCTTGCTGGTAGGTGCGGCTTCTCCCTCTGGCATGTGGGCACCTTCTTCACCTTGGCAGGTGGCGGAATGGCCTGCTCCTTGGCCTCACTAGGTGGCACATTGGCAGCCCTGATGGGTGCCGCCCGTGATGTGACCGGACTTGCTGAGACCACTGTGCTGGAGGATTTGGTGGCTGAGGTGCTTCGCTGGGACCTGGACAGCCTGGCCCTAGGCGAAGGACGGGGGGGGAGGTGTAGGGAAGAGGTCAAAGTTTGCAAGGAAGAGTTTCTTAGACACACTGAGACGGAAGATGAAGGGGGTTTGATAGTGGAGGAAGAGGTAGTGGTTGTAGGAGGTGTACGTGTGCTGAATTTGGGTGAAGGTGCATGGGCCAGAGGCTGTTGTGAGGTGGATGGCTGTTGGGTGGGTGTGTGCCTGCGTTTGTGTACTTTGGGAGGAGAACTCACAGACACACTGGGAGAGGACACAGGGGATGTGTGAATGGTAGTGGGGGTGGTGAGTGCACGTGAGCGGTGTGTGGTGATGGAAGTGCTGGTGATGGAGGTAGTGGATGAAGATGTAGTGCATGCAGGTGTGAGTGGAGACAAGACAGGGAGGGAGGAGGAGGACGTGGAGGAGGGGGACACAGTGGAGGCAGTGGATGTTGGTGTGTCTGCATGGGAATGGTGCTTATGTTTGCCATGTCCACTCTTGTGTGTTGATGAGTGTGCATGCTGGTCTGATGGTGTGCTTGGGATAGGCTGAGGTACAGGGGTTTGGGTCTGGGTAGAGGAAGTTGGAGGGGGGAGGCTGGTCACAGGGACAATGGCTGCCATCAGTGCTCAGGCAGAGCCTGAAATGCTCTCTGTTGGGCCGCCACGCCAGAATGAATGCCCTCCAGGTATGCATTTGTTTGCTGCAAATGTCTCTCAACACCCTGGATGGCATACAAAATGGTTGGTTGCCCAACAGTGAGGGATCTCAGGAGGTCAATAGCCTCCTCACTGAGGGCAGCAGGGCTGACTGGGGCAGGGGCTGAGGTGCCTGGGGCAAAGGAGATGCCCACTGTCCTGGGTGAGCGGGCACGGGAAACTCGATGAGGGGCTGCTGGGAGGGTGGTGCTGGTAGGAGGGGTGGCAGCTATACCTGTTGATGCGGTGGGCACAGAGGTGCCCGCCACCACAAAGGAGCGCCCATCAGAGGAGGAGTCGCTGTCGCTGGTGTCTCTCCTGCTCCGGTGCCACTGCTCCTCCGCCAGATGATGCTAATGCACACAAGGACAGGGTGACAAAACAAAAAGGGGGGGAAAGACAGAAGAGACACATGGTCAATGCCTGCAACACCACTACCATTGGCGGAGACAACACACAGGGAGCAGCCCTTTGCACTAAGCTATGCACTGACAGGGCAGGGGAAAAGCACATGCCCATAGGGGACTCTGTCGAGAACCATTTTATGCACAGCTGGAAGCCATAGGAGCCTGAATAGGTATAGACGGCAAATACCACCTTTGGGGTTGGAAAGAGAAGGAGGCTGCAAATCAATGGATCTACCCATCTTTTCCGGCAGTGGGCGCTCCATCTATGGTAGACCCCCAGGGTCCACACTTCCTTGGTGATGGCACGCCAAATCCCCTTCTTCTGGTGGGCGCTGACCTACAGGAAAAGTGAAGTAAAAATGGATGTTACTCTCCCGTATAGTTCTTCTCACACATTGGCCACAAACCTCCCATCCACGCTCAGAAATACATACACACACCATCCTCACATGCTGGCCTGTCCCACCCCGTCTCTTCCATCCACGACACTCCATACAATCATGTGCCATCCACCATGCACACAGTTTACTCACCTGTTTGTCTGGAGGACCGTACAGTTGCGTGTACTGGGGGAGGACCCCATCCATCAGTTTCTCCAACTCCTCCACAGTGAAGGCAGTGGCCCTTTCCCCAGACACTGTAGCCATTGTCGCTTCCAGACACAGGTCACAGCAGCACTTGCAGTGTAGGTCCCCTCCTGTTGAAGGTCAGGTATCAAGTGAGTGAACAGATAGAAAATGGCGGTCACGTCCGCGGCGGTGCGTCCCGTCACCGCCGGCGTACGTCATCATTGGCTCCTGGAACCCATAGGGCCCAATGATAACCAATGCTGAATTGCTCATTACCTGTTACCTCATTTCCCCTTGTCCCACCTTACAGGTCAGGCAGCCGCCATTTCAGGGGGCCACATGGCAGGCCAAATAACTGCCTCACACCTATTTAGGCAAGGAATATGGACAGACAAAGTCACATAGAGAAAATTTAATGTTTGTGCTAAATAGCCTTGTGAAACCTATGTGTTGTATGTCCCCCTGCTCACTGTTCTCCTCCATAGGGCACGTCCGCTGGGGCAGGTGATGAGATGGCGGCATCCTCCGGTGTACAGACCCCTGGTGGACCTGTCAACAATGGAAGACAGACACATAATTATCACTTACAGACTTGATCGTGCAACAATCCAGGAACTGTGTGCCCAGTTGGAGTCTGACCTGATGTCAGCTATCCGCCATCCCACAGGAATACCCCCTCTAGTGCAGGTCCTGTCATTACTCCATTTCCTGGCCCGTGGGTCTTTTCAAACAACAGTAGCCATGGCATCAGGGATGTCCCAGCCAATGTTCTCTAACATGTTGTCCAGAGTGTTATCTGCCCTGCTGAAACACATGCGCAGCTACATCGTTTTCCCTCAGGTGGAGGATTTTCCCACAGTGAAAGGCGACTTTTATGCTCTGGGACATATCCCCAACATCATTGGTGCCATTGATGGTACACATGTGGCATTTGTCCCCCGCCCCCAGGAATGAACAGGTGTACAGAAACCGCAAAAGCTACCATTCTATGAATGTACAGATGGTGTGTTTGGTAGACCAGTACATCTCCCATGTGAATGCCAAGTATCCTGGCTCAGTGCATGACGCTTACATTTTGAGGAATAGCAGCATTCCTTATGTGATGGGACACCTCCAGAGGCACTGTGTGTGGCTAATAGGTGAGCCTAAAGTCCCCAAACAGTTTCATTTGGTGTCTGGGTATGGGAGATTCCCTAATGTTTGGAGTATGTCTAACAGTTGTCCATCAATATTTGCAGGTGACTCTGGTTACCCCAACCTGTCATGGCTACTGACCCCAGTGAGGAATCCCAGGACAAGGGCAGAGGAACGCTACAATGAGGCACATGGGCGAACTAGGAGGATAATAGAGCGCACCTTCGGCTTCCTGAAGGCCAGATTCTGGTGCCTCCATCTGACAGGTGGATCCCTATACTACTCACTGAAGAAGGTGTGCCAGATCATCGTGGCCTGCTGTATGTTGCACAACCTGGCTTTGCTACGCCAGGTGCCTTTTCTGCAGGAGGGTGAGCCTGATGTTGGTCTTGTGGCAGCTGTGGATCCTGTGGACAGTGAGGAAGAGGAGGCAGAAGAAGAAGATGTAGACAAACGAAACAACATCATCATGCAATACTTCCAGTGAGACACAGGTAAGAGGATGGAACTGCTTACCACATCTCATACTATTGTAGGACCTAGCATAAATCTGACTTTTTACCTTTGTGTATGGACCCTGACTTGTCACTTTGGCTTTCCATTTCACAGATCCGGTCCCAATTTGTACCCACTGCTATGTTTACTGCTGGCCTACAGCTGTGTAACATTGGTATGTGAACAAGTACATTGACATTGCTGTATTTCAGAGATGTTGCAATTACACATTTGTGAAAGCACAGACTGACTCCAGATTGTTTTATGATTCAAGGGTGTTTATTTCTGTGCTAATAAGTGCAGGGGGGGTGCATTGGGCTGGGGTGATGGTGGAGGAATGTCCATGGCAGGTGCATTGTCCAATGGGGCATAGGAAGGGGAGCAATGGCACTTTAAGGTGGAAAGGGTAACAAAGTGGGACAGAAGGGTGACATTCAGGAGGGTCCTATTTCCTGGCAGGGGTCTTGGCAATGTTCTCTGTCTTGTTCCTGGATCTCAGGGATCGTTTGCGGGGTGGTTCTCCTTCTGCAGGGAGTGGGGTGCTGGTGGCCTGTTGGTCCTGTGGCAGTGCCTCCTGTCCACTAGCACCGGCAGAGGTGGAGGGCTCTTCATCGTCCAGGCTAGTGTCAGGGGCCTGTTTGTGTCCCACTGTGTCCCTCATGGTGATGACAAGGTCTGCCAGCACCCCTGCAATGGTGACCAGGATGGTGTTAATGGACTTCAAGTCCTCCCTGATCCCAAGGTAGTGTTCTCCTGCAGCCACTGGGTCTCCTGAAACTTGGCCAGTACCGTGCCCATGGTCTCCTGGGAATGGAGGTATGCTCCCATGATGTTTGAGAGTGCCTCGTGGAGTGTCGGTTCCCTGGGCCTGTCCTCCCCCTATCGCCCAGCAGTCTTCCCAGCTTCCCTGTTATACTGTGCCTCTGTCTCCTGAACCGTGTGCCCACTGCCACTGACCCCAGGTCCCTGATTTTCTTGGGTTGGTGGGTTTGCCTGGGTTCCCTGTAGTAGTGGACACACTGCTGATTGACGTGTCCTGGGGACAGAGGGATGGGCCCGCTGGGTGGGTGCTGTGATTGTGTTTCCTGAGGGGGGAGGGTCTGTGGTGGCTTGTGACAGTGGCAGGGGAACCGACTGTCCAGATGTCCCTGATGGGTCACTGTGGGCCTCTTCTGTGGGGGGACTGGATATGTCTGGCACCTCCTGTCCGGTGACGTTGGGTATGGGTCCTGTTGGGGTGTAAATGCATAGTTTTAGTATCTGTGTGTACCATCTTGTGCATTGGGTGAGGTACCCCCTACTCCTGTGCTTGCATTATTGTGTTTTCCCTTTTGTGATAGTTGGTTTGGGGTCTGTGTGGGTATCTGTACTGCACATGCTTTGGCGACTGTGGTCCACACATAGGTGTTGCATGCAGGGACTTGGTATTGGGATGTGTAGATTGTGATAGTGTGAATATGTGAGATGATGGAGTGATGAGAGTGAGGGTAAGGGTGGGGGTATGTGTTGGAATGCAGGTGGGGTAGGGGATATGTGGTAAAGATATGGCTTACCAGGGTTCAGTCCTCCTGCTACTCCTGCAAGGCCCTCAGGATGCAGTATTGCCAAGACTTGCTCCTCCCATGTTGTTAGTTGTTGGGGAGGAGGTGGAGGTCCACCGCCAGTCCTCTGTACAGCAAACTGGTGTCTGGATACCACTGAACGCACCTTCCCCCCGTAGGTCGTTCCACCTCTTCCTGATGTCATCCCATGTTCTTGGATGCTGTCCCACTGTGTTGACCCTGCCATAGCTCCATCTTCCTTGCAATGGAGGTGTGCTGCACCTGTGATCCGAAAAGCTGTGGCTCGACCCGGGTGATTTCCTCCATCATGACCCTGAGCTCCTCCTCAGAAAGCCTGGGGTGTCTTTGAGGTGCCATGATGTGGTGTGGGTGATGTGTGAGGTGCTGTCTGTTGTGATGTCTGGGGGGATGTGTTGGTGTGTGCTGTTTGAGGTGTGTGGATGTTGTATGAGTGATGGTGTTGTGTGTCTGTGGATGCTGGTGTAGTGTTTGATAATCTCTCTCTGTGGGCTTCCTCCAAATTTGTTTGTTGTAAGGGTTTGTGGGTAATGTGGGTGGGTGTTTTATAGTGTTGTGAGTGTGTGGGGTGTGTATATGTGTCAGGTGTGTGTATTTTGAATTGTCCAATGTGGTTGTGTTTTGTAAATGTGTGTGTACTTTGAGTGCGGCGGTGTTTACCGCCAATGGATTACTGCAGTTGAAAGACTGCCGCGTTGATTCATGGGTCGTGATAGTGTGGGCATATTCTTGTTGGCGTGACAGTGTAGGTTTTGGTATCGCCAGTTTATCACTGACCTTTGGTGTGGCGGACTTGTGTGGGTGTCTGTATTGTGGCGGATTCCGAGATGTCGGTCGTAATACCTGTAGCGGAATTCCGCCGCCGCAGCGGTGCGTTGGCGGTCTTCAGCACGGCGGAAAGCGGGATTTACCACCAGGGTTGTAATGAGGGCCTTTATGTCTATTCTTCCCTAAGTAATTTAATAAGGCAATAGTATCATACTTGCATGCCTCTTTTTTCTTTGATACAACTAAGAGATCATCAATGTACTGGACTAACGTCAATAGGAAAGGCAATTCAAATGACTCCAAGTTCTTTTTCAAGATCTGGTTGAAAATGGATGGTGACTCTGAAAACCCTTGAGGAATTCTGCACCAACAGTAGACTTGATCTAAAAATTTGAAATAGAAGAGAAATTTGCTAGCCTCGTGAAGAGGTACAGAAAAGAATGCTTGTGACAAGTCCACTATAGTAAACCATTCAGCATTGCAAGGGATCTGAAACAATATCACTGCTGGATTTGCCACCACAGGACAACCCATTATTGTGAATTACATGGGCTGCTCAGCATTTCTTTTAAAACACCTTGGTTTACAAATTCTGCAATTGTAGGGGCAACCCCCTCAATTGTTTCCTGTGTCATGTGGTATTGGGGTATCTGGGGAAAAATCGCATTTGGCTTGACTGGGACCTTAACTGGCTCCACTCCTTTGATTAGAACAATGTATTTTCCTGTAAAATCCCACACTTTAATTTTACCTGTACCTTGTAAGTCAGGAGGAAGATCTCCCACTGTAAAGCCTGGAAAGAAACTGATCAAAGGGTACTCCTCATTCACTGGATGGCAATTACATTGTTCGAACAAGTAATCGAACATCTTGTCTTGCATAGCAAGCCTCTTCAAAGTCAGGATACTGGACTTGAATCACAAACTACAAATGTATGCAATCCATTAAAATTTCCAATTTTAACCTGAACGGCTTCTGTGATCATATTTGTCAACTACTGATTGGCAACTCCTGCAATCTGCACTGGCTTCCCCGAAAGGGGCAGTTTGGAACTTCTGCAGTTCTCACCATTGAGCTCCTGTGTCAACTAAGAATGAGTCTTTGTGACCCATCACCTTTTCCTTCACATATGGACCTTTCTGATCTACTTCTAAGGAAGCTGCTAACATGCATTCCTCCTCATCTGAACTCTTGCTCACTCAATAATCATTCGCTTCATCAACACTGTGTAATGCGAATTGGTGTACTGTGTTATTACTCTGGTTAAACCTTTGACTCGTGACCTGCTGAGGAAGCATCACCTACTGCTGTTCCATTTGGGCCTGGGGTATTTGAATTTGTTGCCTAGGTAACATTTGCACTTGAGGTTGCATTTGCTGTGAGTGGGGCATCTGCAAATGTGGTATTTGCACTTGTTGCACGGGCTGAAAATTTTGCATTTGGGTCACATTATTTTGAAAATTCAGATTTTGATCTCTCAGTCTTGGACCTCTCATATTTGGGAAAGAATTGATTTCTTTCATTTGCTGAACAACACCTAATATCGGACACTCCCGTTTCCAATGTCTGAGGCTTCCGGAAGCATGACATGGTAACAATCTCTTCATTCCTTGCACATCACCCTGAACAACAACTGTACTCAGATCTGGACCACAGTTCACATTTCCAGACCATATCTACCTCTACCTTTCGCCTGGTTCTGCAACCACATGTTTCCTTGCTGCTGCGGAAAAGTTCCCTGCATCCCTGTTTGTGCCACTTTAATCTGCATCACCATTGTCTTCTCCTTCAACTTTCTCTGCTTCAACTCAATCTTGCCACTACAGTACTTTGCATACTGCAATACTTCATCAATCGTCTTCGCTTGCCATCAAATCAAATGACTCTAAATCATCTGGCTAATCTCGGGTCTCAATCTTTCAACAAATCTGAACACAAAACGAATCATGTCTTTTGGCTCAATTGTTTCTATGCCACTGTAATGTTTGAATGCCTGCAACAGTCTCTCATTGTACGCACGTATCGATTCCTTACCTTCCTGAGCTGTCCTGTCTATTCTCTGCCAGTCAATATTCTTGGGTGAAATTCTTGTTTTCAAAAATTCAATCACTTTATAGTAATATTTCATTACATTAGGAGATGGTTCAACTGTTGCTGGATCTCTCAGAGGTTCTCTTGTCGGCAAATCTACACTCCTCTTGCACTCGACCCATAAGTCTGCTAGAACCACTATTTCTAACAGGGTGTTCAAGTCTTCCCACAGGCCCTTTGCGAGTTTCACAAACCTATCTTTTTGCTGATACCATTCCACTGGCTTCTTTTTCAATCTGGGATAGTCATTAGTAAATGACAGAATGTCACATCTGCTCCAAGGGATATGGACAAAATTTCCTCCCGGAATTTCTCTCATTGGTAATATTTTCACTGGCCCTTCAGTCTGTTGCACATTAGCAGTAAAATTCCCCAAATCTCTTTTTCTCTTGTCTCTTTCCTTCCCCCAACTGTCTTCCCACTTGTCTAATGCTCCACATGTTTGGATACCCTGAACTAATTCTCTAATGTGAATTTTCATTCCCAGTAGTCTCATGTTCTCAAAGTCCTTTGAGTCAAACTCTAACCTGTAGCTCCTCTTCAAGTGCTTAGTTTTCTCAATTTCTATGTCATATTTTTCTGGCAAGTCTGCTAATTTCTGATGTACTGGACCTGCTTTATTTGTAATCAGTTTACCCAAGTAACGTACCTCATATGAATCAGTTCTGTCTAACCCCATAGTTCCTTCAATCATGCCTTCTGCTTCTAGTCTAAGCCTGGCCAAATTCAGGGCACTTCCTCCGCTGGAATCACCTTGGGTACTACTCAACTTTTCTAACCATTCAGTTAACTGCTGAGCTGTCAAGCCTTGAAGTGAAATGTTAATTTTACTTGCACCTGGCATTAGCTCGGGGTCTTTGGTGTCATCATGCTTGGATTGGGGCATGTTTCAAATCTTCCTTGGCTATTTGGAGGAGTCCTAAAGGAACCCAAATCAATTAACAGACCTGTTTTTAAAAAAATGTCAGTCTCAGGGGAGTCATCATTCTTGCATTTTCATTAAACCTCTCCCTTTCTACACTCGGATTGAGGGTTTCTGCTAATTGTTTCTGTTATTTCCCTGGGCGAACAAAGGTATAATTGGACCTATGGTAACCAGTACTGACACTGCATCTGGACTGAATCTGGCATTTGACTCTCTCGGGTACATTCTCCTGTATTCTGATTTATCGATGCAAACATCTCTGTCTGTGATCCTCTTATGGGGCTGTATCTCAGAATTGTCTGTGCTTGCATTGGGGGTATCAATTTCGGTGTAGACTCTTTCTGGACAAGAGACAACTTCTGGTAAACCTGGCTTGTCGACACTACTAAGTTTGTTGCAGTCTCTGCAATTGGCACATCTGGATAAATTCTTGGTATGTCAATCTGCGGTATAGACCTTTGAATCGTAGAAGTGTTCAGAACACTATGGCTAACCTGTATCTGACTCTGTGTAAGTTCAGTTGGCATCGGAGCTGTAGGGTCTACACTGGTAGTTGACCCTTTCTCATGTGCTGCATATGGTAGGGTACGATTTCTCAGTAACTGTAAAATAAACTCATCGTCTGAGTCTTCATCCCAAGTCAAAGCCTTTCTAGACTCTTTCGATCTATGCTCTCTTTCATCAGGATAGGAATCCCTCTTCCTAGTGGTTTTTCTAGTCTTGTTCCCTCTCTCTTGGGTAATTGCAGGAAACAATTTAATTCCCTGTAAAGTCTTGTTTTTCCAAAGTTTCTGCTCACTATCCCATCTTGCCTCAGCTAAAGTCTTCTCAGCTTTCCTTATTCTCCTTTCAAACTTCAATTGCTGTTGCTGTCTGGCTACTAGTTCCCAAATGGCTAAAGCTTCAAATTGTGCTGGTCTCTGAGGAGGTTTCAAATCATACAGTACTCTCCCCAAATTCTCAAAAATCCTCAAATTAAATGTTCCATGGGCAGGGAATGCTAAGCTCGCGTCTCTCTCTGTTTCTTTGCACCACTTTTTCCAGAGACATGGTGCAGCACCTTGTTCTTCGAATACGATATGGGCGGGTGTACCGTCTGGTGGTGTAATTTCTCCTATATTAGTTGGAATGAACATATCTCTCCTTAGGACACTCTTTAAAGCTTTGAAAATTTTCATTTTCGGTGATTTACCTTACTTTCAATCAGGAAGTCACTTTCAATCCCAAAATCCTTTTCGCCTACCTTCTCAACCAATTACACTTCACCTTTGTCCACCAATCCATTTGCGACCCTTCTCACTAACCAACCTATCCCAGCGCGGCTCCAATTACATCACACGAACAGTGACAAAGCCTTTCGGCTTGCCCTCCTAAACTCAGGTCCACGCAAAACTAAATGCAAATCTTGCAATCACTAAGTAAAAACGAATACACACATTTTTCTGCTTACTACAGGTAGGTAACACAATTGTTTCTGAAATCTTACTGATTTTTCACTGTGGCATTTTATTTCGCTCTGATAGATACTTCTTCTATCTCAGTTTCCCTGACTCGCAAGCAAAATTCGACCAGCAAATTTCACTCTTAACGGATCATTGGAACCTCCTACTGCACATAGGACTCACTAAATCTCAGTCGAAAACCTATCATTCACTTTAACACGCACTCTCAAGTTTGTCAACCAAGCCGAATTGACCTATTGAACAGACAAATTACAACATAACCCAAGTGTCTCAAACACTTTTCAATACTCTGGAGTCTTAGACTACGCAGGGCCCGTATACCAACAACTATGTAGACACTTTTTGAGCACAATGCGCCACACACATATGAAATTCAACCACTTCCCTACTCTTAAACTCCGGAGTATGCAAACTCCTTAAAAAGCTTCATTTGGAGTATCCAAACTACCTATACCCTCATAAACATTACAATTCCTATGCAATTTGCTTAAGCTGTGCAAGCACAAAACCTATTTCATTCACAGTGCCACTAGAATGCCGAGAACATCCTCAAACAAGCATTGGCAAACTCCAAGGTTCTGGGAAAGTCATGGTAGGTTCTTAGGGAGACATTTTCTCTCCACTTTGTATCTTCAAATTTGAAAATCTTTACTTTTACCAACTTCTCTTATCAAATCTGCAAATTATATTGATCTCTTCAGGAGACTACCCATCCAACTCTTCTACCACTTCTAAGGGGAAAGATCCTTATGATGGCCTCTTAGGGAGACTAACCATCAAACCCCTTGACAATTTCTAGAGAGTAAGGACCTTATGATGGTCTCTTAAGGAGACTAGCCATGCACTGGACCTTATGATGGCATCTTAAGGAGACAAACCATCCTACTCTGCTACCATCTCTGTTGGCGCATCAGTCCTTATTTGGTCTTTTATTATTAATTTATAAGGAGACGCGTTATAGGTTGATGGACCTTTTGACTATGATTACAGTGATTCCACCATAAGTCTCAAACGTCAATGCAAATAAATCATCACGATCAATAAACATCAACAAATATCTCTCAGGACTCAATAATCTTCACACACCATGACCTATTCGGCCAATAGATGAACAATGCTAATATCACGTAAATAAGTCTAAAATCAAATGGTATTTATACACAAACAACACTGGTTGACCAAATCTTCTAAAGAATATCAATTTAGCTAGAGCATTTGCTATTAGACCTTCAAGAATCACAGTACAAATTATTAGTAAGAATAACTGCACATTGGAAATGACATACATTTTGGTTCAGCAAATGAACAGCATCAGCTCTTTAGTAATATTCTGTTAGCATTTTCTGTGTCTCCCTAACTACCCTTCAGATTAGAACAACATATTTGGGCTTCATGCTAAATACTTTTAGTCAAAAGTTAATTTGGAAAACATCTCACTATGGCTCTAACAAACTAGTACATAGAAACAAATAGCAAATCTACAATCAAGACAATTGCATTTTGTTATACCTCGTCTCAAATGGATCGGCAAGCTGCGATCCTCTTCGTCAGTTGGACATCAGGGCAGTGCGCGCTCTACGGGCGACTAGAATGCAAAAACCCAGCACTTTCAAGATAACGTAATTTATGCATTGTGCTGATATGCTGTTGTTTAACCTTTTGCATTGCAGAGTTCAATCCTGAAGACTTATTTTCAAGGTGCTTATAAATACTGTTCATTTGCAATGTATTGCTGCAGGCTTTCAGAGTGTGTCAGGGTGTGGTCCCTTTCCAGGGCCTTCTAGAAGCTTTCCCTGCAGCATGCCTGGGTGTGGGCCAAGACTCTATAAAAGGGAGCCTGCCCAGCTCCACGTGCTCACTATTCAGAGGTCCCGGTGCAGAGCAGCAGCAACTTCCTGAGCTCCTGTTCCGGAGGCCTACTTTGATCTTCCAGGTTTTGCCCTTTCACTTTGTCGGTGATTCTTGATCAGGGCGGTAAGACGGAGGTCGGGCTGGGCCCCCAATCCCGTTCTCGAAGGCTTTCGAGTTCTTGGGCCTAATTTGCAAGATAACATTTTTTTGCTCTTATGTGTGTGAATGTGCGCTCGAAGTTTTATGGCATTTACTAGGTAGCATTCGAATCGGCAAGACGCGCAGTTCATTTCCTGTGCTTAATTCGTGTTATTCATTGTACGCTACCATTTCTTAGCATTCATATGGTGGTATTCGAATTGGCAAGACGCGTGATTAATTTCCTGTGCTTAATTCGTGTTATTCATTGTACGCTACCACTTCTTGGCATTCATATGGTGGCATTCGAATCGGCAAGACGCGCGATTCATTTCCTGCGCTTAATTCGTGTTATTCATTGTACGCTACCATTTCTTGGCATTCATATGGTGGTATTCGAATCTGCAAGACGAGCGATTCATTTCCTGTGCACAATTCATGTTTTTCATTATGCGCTACCATTTTATGGCATTTAATAGGTAGCATTCGAATCCGCGAGTCGTGCGATTAATTTCCTGTACTTAATTCATGTTATTCATTGTACGCTACCATTTCTTGACATTGTAACATTGACTTGACAACAAATTTGTAACACTCCGTACTCCAGTCTGTGTATCCATTGTTGGTTTGTGGGAACATCGCTGTCTCTTGCATCAAGTTAACATTGTAACAAATAATAATACAGAACTTTCTAGCAAGCAGTTCTCATGAGAAAGTTAAAGAAACCTGCTAAATGTCTGGTCAACACAGTGTGAACAATAAATCTCTATTTCTCTGAACATACATTCCCACGATTTTATTCAAACATTGCAGTCTAATATGAGGCTGTGCAAACTAGACCCAAACCTCGCTAACTTAAGGCCTACAATTAATAAGCAAATACATCATATCAAATCATCAATATAACATATTACTATAATTTCTCTACACATACAATTTGAATAATAATAAATATGCTTTCTCTAAAAGCATTACGTATTTAATGGCGGCCAGTCAAGTGGGCACATTTTCCAAGTCGCACATTATTTTTTATGTCAACCTAATTTCTAAGGTAAAGTCATAACTCGTAGCACATAAAATTATTAGTAGTAAATTCAGTGTTCACATAACCTTATTAATGCATCGGTTACCACTATAGTCATTAAAAAAATCATTAGTATTCACAAATTATTTGTCACCCAAAATTGCCCATTTCGAAAAAGCTTTAACAACATCACAAGGCATTTGCCCACAAGCCGGCTCCAACAGATAGAGGTGGGACATTTTGATGAGGAGGGGTATGTCAGGAGACAAGTAACTAGTGTATCCAACATCTGCAAGAGAAGAAAAAAGTAGTCTGAAAACAGATAAAGATCTTCAGGCAAAATACAAGGCAGCAAGTTTGGAAAAGGTGAAGTACAGGCTTGTGGAGGCTGAAAAACAGACATTGGGAAGGTTGCTTTTCATTTAAAAAAACATTCTGGGACCACCTTCTAGACTACAGATGAGAGACGGAACTTCCAGGTGACTTTAAGTAGAGCAGTGGCAGTGCCTTGCAAGTTGTTGTGCACTAAGGTTCCCGCTCAACTCAGTTTGTTCAACACTTGCGTTCCAGTACCTTTATTGTTTTTTCCCTTTCCTCTTCCTGTTTCCTCTTCTGTGGGATTCCTTTTTATCTGGTGCCCATTAGTAACAAGCATTTTAGTCTTCCCATTTACATTGCTGCCTCCTTTGCTCCCGAACTTTGAGAGGGTCTCCTGGTACTGTCTGGGTTAGTTATCAGCCAATATAGTGTAGCATGTGTTAAGTGAAAATACACTTGGGGCAATGGATTCTGAGATAAATTATCATCACATTTTGAACTACCCTTGGTTCCTTTAAGATAAGCCCAAACGTACCTGACCAAAACCTGCAGCTGAGGTGCTGCAGCAGTGCTTGTTCTCTTAGCCTCTCCTCCCCAACCTCTTTTCCCCTTGTAGAGGTCTGAACAGTAAGACTCTCTAATCTTTATTCACTAACAGGAAGGAGCTTCATGGCTTCTTGTCAGAAACCTATCTCAACATTGTCTTCCTGTGGCCTAATTCTGACAGTAACTTGCAAAGCATACTTTTACAAACATGAATGTTTTTCCTCAATCTGCTGTTATTCCAAAATTGGTAAAAATAATTTCACTTTAGTAGTTATAAACACTTGTTGTTAAATGCTAAAAAAAAAATGTTCTTAATGCAATCACAGGGACAGATACAGGACATGCAAAAGTCTACACTTTTTTATATACAGCTTAAGAGAAGCGAAAACATTCCCAAATGTTAGTTTTTCTAAACTTGTGAAGTGATAGGTTACGTGTCCTTGTTTTCAGTCTGATGTGTTTCTGAATTTTGCATCAAGGATTAAGGTTCCAGCTGTGATCCTTTGAGATACAACAACTCACACCCTTGGCAATCAAAGGGATCTGCTGCAACACATTGGGCCCTGACAGAAAGAAAAGTTGGTGAATTCACCCTGTAAGCTCCACAGCATATGTTCTGGAGCTCACAAACTGCACTTGGTCAATGTAACATTCAGGACATGTTAATATTCGCTGGGGCAATCGCAGATCTAGAATCCAGATCAATAATAATGGCTGAATGCGAGATCTGACTTGATTCCCCTTTCAGCACTGGACTAGTCATCAGCCTGTGTTCAAAATACATGATGCATTCAACAATGACCATGTCAAAATAGGAGCAGACCACAGGATCAGAGCATGAGTAGCAAAATAAGTTTATAGGTAAATGCTCAGAGACCATGAGTAGCCTTGAGCTTTTAAGATACTTCCGATCTGTCTTTTTTCATGCTCTTTCTAGAATCATCTTTTTTTGATCAATGTGTGTCTCCTGTTCATGCTCTTTCTTCCCAGCATCAATAAGTGGCAAGGAAAGCGCTCCATGGTGGACTCATTCAACCTACCCACCTAGAGCCATGTGGACAAAATTGCATGTTCAAAGGAGAAATATTAATCATTAGTGATTAATTTACGCACCTGACAAGAGTAGCCCATGAGCCTTTCAAGACAATTTCAGAAAGACTGCTGTAGTGAAAACTAATACCAAACAAGCATTTGCAATGCAATAGGTCTCGCATTGGTGAGAGCTAGAGCTATTGGTGTTGTGAATGATTGGAGTGTAGTGGTTTGGTTTGGAGTGTAGTGGATGTTTGAACAGAAACTAAGCTGCAGCACTGTCTAGAGGACTAAGAATGGAGAATTACCACTAGGAACAGAGATCCAGCTGCAGCACTGCGTAGAGAATTTAGAATGGAGGAGTTACTGATGGGACCAGAGAAACAGCTGCAGCACTGCCTGGAGGACTTAGAATGGGAGAGTTACTGATGGAAACATAGAAGCTGCTGCAGCATTGTCTAGAGGACTTAGAATGAGGATTTTCCACTGTGAGCAGAGATACAGCTGCAGCACTGCTTAGAGGACCTAGAACGGTAGAGTTACTGACAGGATAAGAGAAGCAGCTAGAAGCATTGTCTAGAGGGGTATGAATGTGGAATTGCCACTGGGAACAGAGAGACAGCTGCAACAATGCCCAGAAGATTTAGAAAGGAGGAGTAACTGACAGGACCAGAGAAGCAGCTAGCAGCATTGCCTAGAGGACATGGAATGAGTAATTATCACTGTGACCAGAGACCTGTCTTGAGGACATAGAATGGGGGAGTTACTGACGGGGCAAAGCAACAGCTAGCAGCACTGTCTGGAGGACTTAGACTTAGGACTTACCACTGGGACCTGAGAAGCACCTAGCAGCACTACCTAGAGGACACAGAAGGAGGAATTACCAATGGGAACAGAGGATCAGCTAGCAGAGCTGTCTAAACGACTTTGAATGAGGAATTACCGATGAGACAAGAGAAGCAGCTTGCAGCAATTTCTAGAGGACTAAGAATGAGGAATTAACACACAGACCAGAGAAGCAGTTGCAGCACTGTCTAGAGGACTAAGAATGAGGAATTACAACTGGGACCAGAGACGTAGCTAGCAACACTTCCGAGAAGACTAAGAATGAGTAATTACCACTGGGACTAGAGAAGCATTTTCCAGCATTGTCTAGAGGAGTCAGAATGAGGAACTACAGACAGGACCAGAGACGTAGCTAGCAACACTTCCTAGAAGACTAAGAATGTGTAATTACCATTGGGTCCAGAGAAGCAGCTGCAGCACTGTCTAGAGGACTTAGAATGAGAAATAGCCACGGGGACCAAAGAAGCAGCTGCAACATTGTCTACAGGACTAAGAATGAAGAATTGCTACTGGGGCCAGAGAAGCAGCTAGCAGCACTGCTTAGAGGACTTAGAAAGAGGAATTACCGACAGGACCAGGGAAGCAGCTAGCAGCACTGGCTAGAGGACTTAGAAGGAGGAATTACCACTTGGCCTAGAAAAGCAGCTAGCAACACAGCTTAGAGGACTTAGAATGAAGAGTTACTGACGGAACCAGAGAAGCCACTAGCAGCACTGTCTAGAGGACTTACAATGAGGAATTACTACTGGGACCAGAGAAGCAGCTACCAGCACTGTCTAGAGGACTTAGAATGAGGAATTACCGATGGGACCAGAGAAGCAGTATTCAGCATTGTCTAGAGGACTTAGAATGAGGAATTACCGACGGGACCAGAGACGCAGCTAGCAGCACTACCTAGAGGACTTAGAATGAGGAAATACTGATGGGTATAGAGAAGCAGCTAGAAGCACTTGCTAGAGCACTAAGAATGAGGAAGTATCACTGGGACCAGAGAAGCAGCTTGCAGCATTGTCTACAGGACTAACAATGAGGTATTAACACTTGGACTAGAGAAGCAGCTAGCAGCACTGTCTAAAGGACTTACAATGAGGAATTACCACTGGAACAGGAGACGCAGCTTGCAGTTCTGCCTAAAGGACTTAGAATGAGGAATCACCCGGGGGGACCAGAGAATAAGCTAGAAGCACTTACTAGAGGACTAAGAATGTGGAGTTACCACTGGGACCAGAGAAGCAGCTGCAGCACTGTCTATACTTAGGATGAGGAATTACCATTAGGACCAGAGAAGCAGCTTCAGCATTCTCTACAGGAGTAAGAATGAAGAATTACCGCTGGGACCACAGAAGCAGCTAGCAGCACTCTCTAGTGGACTTAGAATGAGACAGATCAATATGACTGGAGAAGCAGATAGCAGCACTGCCTACAGGACTTAGAACAAGGAATTTCTGATGGACCAGAGAAGCAGCTAGCACCACTGTCTAGAGGACTTAGAATGAGAAGTTACCAACAGGACCGGAGAAACAGCTAGGAGCACTGCCTAGAGGACTTAGAATGAGGAATTACTGACTGGACCAGAGACGAAGCAGCTAGGAGCACTGTCCAGAGAATTTAGAATGAGGAATTACTGAAGGAAGTGGAGAAGCAACTTGCAGTATTGTCTAGGGGACTTAGAATGAGGAATTACAGACAGAACTACAGAAGTAGCTAGTAGCACTGCCTTGAGGACTTAAAAGGAGGAATTACTGATGGGACCAGAGAAGTAGCTAGCAGCATTGCCTAGAGGACTTAGAATGAGGAATTACCGATGGGACCAGAGAAGCAGCCAGCAGCACTGTCTAGAGAACTTAGAATGAGGAGTTGCCACTAGGACCAGAAAAGCAGCTAGCAGCATTTGCTAGAGGACGCAGAATGAGGAATTACCAACGGCACCAGAAAAGCAGCGAGCAGCACTGCCTAGAGGACTTAGAATGAGGAATCACCGACGGGACCAGAAAAGCAGCTAGCACCACTTCCTAGAGGACTTAGAATGACTACCACTGGTGCCAGAGAGGCAGCTGCACCTCTGTCTAGAGGACTTAGAATGAGGAATTACCACTGGGGCCACAGAAGCAGCTGCTGCATTGTCTACAGGACTAAGAATGAAGAATTACCACTGTGACCCAAGAAGCAGCTAGCAGCACTGTCCAGAATGACAAATTTCCACTGGGACCAGAGAAACAGCTACTAGCCCTTCCTAGAGGTCTTAGAATGAGGAATGACCTACAGGCCCAGAGAAGCAGCTTGCAGCATTGTCTAGAGCACTTAGAATTAGGAACTACCAACAGGACCAGAGTAGCACCTAGTGGCACTCCCTAGATGACTAGGAATAAGGAATTACCACTGGGACCAGAGAAGCAGCTAGCAGCACTGTGTAGAGGACTTAGCATGAGCAATTACCACTGGGCCAGAGAAGCAGCTAGCATTACTATGTAGAGGACGTAGAATGAGGAATTACCACAGGAACCAGGGAAGCAGCTAGCAGCACTGCCTAGAGGACTTAGAATGAGGAATTGCAGATGGGCCAGAGAAGCAGCTTGCAGCTTGGTCTTGAGGACTTAGAATGAGGAATAACTGACAAGTCCAGAGAAGCAGTTAGCAGCACTTCCTAGAGGACTAAGAATGAGGAATTACCACTGGGACCAGAGACGCAGCTGCAGCACTGTCCAATGAGCAATTACTACTGGGACCAGAGAAGCAGATGCAACATTCACAACAGGACTAAGAATGAGGAATTTCCACGGAGACCAGAGAATCAGCTAGCAGCACTGTCCAGAGTCCTTAGAATGATGAATTACCACCACTGGGCCCAGAGATGCAGCTAGCAGCACTGCTTAGAGGACTTAGAATGAGGAATTACTGACGGGACCAGAGAAGCCACTAGCAGCACTGTCTAGAGAACTTACAATGAGAAATGACTACTGGGACCAGAGAAGCAGCTACCAGCACAGTCTAGAGGACTTAGAATGAGGAATTACCTTTGGGACCAGAGAACCAGAGTGCAGCATTCTCTAGAGGACTTAGAATGAGGAATTACTGACGGGACCAGAGAAGCAGCTAGCAGCCCTGCCTAGAGGATTTAGGATGAGGAATTATCGACGGGAACAGAGAAGCAACTAGAAGCACTTCCTAGAGCACTAAGAATGAGGAATTATCACTGGGACCACAGAAGCAGCTTGCAGCATTGTCTACAAGATAAAAAGTGAGGAACTACCACTCAGACCAGAGAAGCTGCTAGCAGCACTGTCTAGAGGACTTAGAATAAGGAATTACCACTGGAACAGGAGAAGCAGCTAGCAGCACTGCCTACAGGATTTAGAATGCGCAATTACCGAGGGGACCAGAGAAGCAGCTAGAAGCACTTTCTAGAGGATTAAGAATGAGGAATTGTCAGTGTGACCAGAGAAGCTGCCAGCAGTAGCAGTACTGCCTAGAGGTCTTGTAGTGAGCAATTACAGTCTGGACCAGACAAGCAGCTAGCAGTACTGTCTAGAGGACTTAGAAGGAGGAATTGCCACTGTAACCAGGGAAGCAGCTAGCAGCACTGCCGAGAGGACTTGGAATGAGGAATTACCGACAGGATGAGAGGAGGAGCTTGCAGCATTGTCCACGGGACTTAGAATGTTGAATAACCGACAGGACCAGAGAAGCAGTAAGCAGTACTTCCTAGAGGACTAAGAACGAGGAATTACCACTGGGACTAAAGACACAGCTGCAGCAATGTATAGAGGACTTATAATGAGGAATTACCACTGGGACCAGAGAAGAAGCTGCAGCATTGTCTACAGGGCTAAGCATGAGGAATTAAAACTGGGGACAGAGAAGCAGCTAGCAGCACTGTCTAAAGGACTTATAATGAGGAATTACCAATGGGCCATAGAAGCAGCTTGCTGCAATGTCTAGAGGACTTAGAATGAGGAACACCAATGGGATCAGAACAGCCGCTAGCAGCACTGCCTCAACACCTCACAATGAGGAATTTCCGATGGGACCAGAGAAAGAGCTTGCAACATAGAGAACTTAGAATGAGGAATTACCTACGGGACCAGAGAAGCAGCTAGCAGCACTTCCTGGAGGACTAGGAATAATGAATTACCACTGTGACCAAAGAAGCAGCTGCAACACTGTCTGGAGGACTTAGAATAAGGAATTATCACTGGGATCAGAGAAGCAGCTGCAGCATTGTCTACAGGACTAAGAATGAGGAATTACCACTGGGAACAGAGAAGCATCTAGCAGCAATGTCTACAGGACTTACAATGAGGAATTACCACTGGGACCAGAGAAGCAGCTACCAGTACTGCCTAGAGGAATTAGAATGAGGAATTGCTTACAGGACCAGAGAATGAGCTAGAAACACTTCCTAGAGGCCTAAAAATGTGGAGTTACCACCGGGACCAGAGAAGCAGCTGCAGCATTGTCTAGAGTACTTGGAATGAGGAATTACCACTGGGACTATAGAAGCAGCTGTAGCATTCTCAACATGAGTAAGAATGAATAATTACCACTGGGACCAGAGAAGCAGCTAGCACCACTCTCTAGGTGACTTAGAATGAGGAATTACCACTGGGACCAGAGAAGCAGCTAGCACCACTCTCTAGTGGACTTAGAATGAGGAATGACCACTGTGATTGGAGAAGCAGCTAGCAGCACTGCCTATAGGACTTAGAACAAAGAATTACTGACAGGACCAGAGAAGCAGCTAGCGGCACTGTCTGGAGGACTTAGAATGAAGAATTACCAATGGGACCAGAGAAGCAGCTAGCAGCACTGCCCAGGGAACTTAGAATAAGGAATTACTGAAAGGACCGGAGAATCAGCTTGCAGCATTGTCTAGATGACTTAGAATGAGGAATTACAGATGGGGCCACAGAAGTAGCTAGCAGCACTGCCTTGAGGACCTAGAAGGAGGAATTACTGATGGGACCAGAGAAGTAGCTAGCAGCACTGCCTACAGGACTTAGAATGAGGAATTACCAATGGGACCAGAAAAGCAGCTAGCAGCACTGTATAGAGGACTTGGAATGAGGAGTTGCTACCGGGACCAGAGAAGCAGCTAGCAGCATTTGCTAGAGAACTTAGAATGAGGAATTACCAACGGCACCAGAGAAGCAGCGATCAGCACTCCCTAGAGGACATGGAATGAGGAGTACCAGTGTGACTGAAGAAGCAGATAGCAGCACTGCCAAGAGGACTTAGAATGAGGAATCAACGACTGGACCAGAAAAGCAGCTAGCACCACTTCCCAGAGGACTTAGAATAACTAATTACCACTGGGGCCTGAAAAGCAGCTGCAGCACTGTCTAGAGGACTTAGAATGAGGAATTACCAATGGGACCAGAAAAGCAGCTAGCAGCACTGTATAGAGGACTTAGAATGAGGAGTTGCCACTGGGACCAGAGAAGCAGCTAGCAGCATTTGCTAGAGAACTTAGAATGAGGAATTACCAACGGCACCAGAGAAGCAGCGAGCAGCACTCACTAGAGGACTTGGAATGAGGAATACCAGTGTGACTGAAGAAGCAGATAGCAGCACTGCCTAGAGGACTTAGAATGAGGAATCAACGACTGGACCAGAAAAGCAGCTAGAACCACTTCCCAGAGGACTTAGAATAACTAATTCCCACTGGGGCCTGAAAAGCAGCTGCAGCACTGTCTAGGGGACTTAGAATGAGGAATTACCACTGGGGCCAAAGAAGCAGCTGCAGCATTGTCTACAGGACTAAGAATGAAGAATTACCACTGTGAACCAAGAAGCAGCTAGCAGCACTGTCTAGAGAACTTAGAAGGAGGAATTTCCACTGGGACCAGAGAAGCAGCTACTAGCACTTCCTAGAGGTCTATGAATGAGGCATGGCCTACAGGACCAGAGAAGGAGCTTGCAGCATTGTCTAGAGCAGTTAGAATAAGGAACTACCAACGGGACCAGTGTAGCATCTAGTGGCACTTCCTAGATGATTAGGAATGAGGAATTACCACTGGGACCAGAGAAGCAGCTAGCAGCACTGTGTAGAGGACTTAGAATGAGGAATTACCACTGGGATGAGAGAAGCAGCTAGCAGTACTGCGTAGAGGACTTAGAATGAAGAATTACCACAGAGACCGGGGAAGCAGTTAGCAGCACTGCCTAGAGGATTTAAAATGAGGAACTACGGACGGGGCCAGTGAAGCAGCTTGCAGCATTGTCTTGAGGACTTAGAATAAGGAATAACCAACAGGTCCAGAGAAGCAGTTAGCAGCACTTCCTACAGGACTAGGAATGAGGAATTACCACTCGGGCCAGAGACGCAGCTGCAACACTTTCTAGAGGACTTAGAATGAGGAATTACTACTGGGACCAGCGAAGCAGCTGCAACATCCACTACAGGACAAAGAATTAGGAATTACCACAGGGACCAGAGAAGCAGCTAATAGCACTATGTAGAGGACTTAGAATGAGGGATGACCAGTGTGACTGGCGAAGCAGCTAGGAGCACTGTCTAGAGGACTTAGAATGACTAATTTCCACTGGGACCTGAGAAGCAGCTACTGGCACTTCCTAGAGGTCTTAGAATACGGAATGGCCTACAGGATCAGAGAAGCAGCTTGCAGCATTGTCTAGAGCACTTAGAACAAGGACCTACCAACGGGACCAGAGTAGCCCCTAGTGGCACTTCCTAGATGATGTGGAATGAGGAATTAACACTGGGATCAGAGAAGCAGCTAGCAGCACTGTGTAGAGGATTTAGAATGGAGAATTACTACTGGGACCAGAGAAGCAGCTAGCAGTACTGCGTAGAGGACTTAGAATGAGGAATTACTACAGGGACCAGGGAAGCTGTTAGCAGCACTGCCTAGAGGACTTAGATTGAGGAACTACAGATGGGGCCAGAGAAGCAGTTAGCAGCTTCCTAGAGGACTAAGAATGAGGAATTACAAATGGGACTAGAGACCCAGCTGCAGCACTGTCTAGAGGACTAAGAATAAGGAATTACTACCGGGACTAGAGAAGCAGCTGCAACATTCACTACAGGACTAATAATTAGGAATGACCACAGGGACCAGAGAAGCAGCTAGCAGCACTGTCCAGTGACTACGAATGAGGAATTATCACTGGAGCCAGAGAAGCAGCTAGCAGCTCTGCCCAGAGGACTTAGAATGAGGAATTACCGACGGGACCAGAGAAGCAGCTTGCTAGATTATCCAGATGATTTAGAAAGTGGAATTACAGAAGGGACCACAGAAGTAGCTAAGAGAACTGCCTTCAGGACTTAGAAGGAGGAATTACAGAAGGGGTCAGAGACGTAGCTAGCAGCTCTGTCTAGAGGATTCAGAATGAGGAATTACAGATGGGACCAGAGAAGCAGCTAGTAGCACTGTCTAAAGAACTTAGAATTAGCAATTGCCACTAATTGCTACCTTGGCTAGTGCCAGGGTGCCCTCACACTAAGTAACTTTGCACCTAGCCTTCACTAAGTGAGGGTTAGACATATAGGTGACTTATAAGTTACTTAAGTGCAGTGTAAAATGGCTGTGAAATAACGTGGACGTTATTTCACTCAGGCTGCAGTGGCAGTCCTGTGTAAGAATTGTATGAGCTCCCTATCGGTGGCAAAAGAAATGCTGCAGCCCATAGGGATCTCCTGGAACCCCAATACCCTGGGTACCTAGGTACCATATATTAGGGAATTATAAGGGTGTTCAAGTGTGCCAATCAGAATTGGTAAAATTAGTCCCTAGCCTGCAGTGACAATTTTAAAAGCAGAGAGAGCATAAACAATGAGGTTCTGGTTAGCAGAGCCTCAGTGATACAGTTAGGCACCACACAGGGAACACATACAGGGCACACTTTATGAGCGCTGGGGTCCTGGCTAGCAGGATCCCAGTGACACAGGCAAAAACAAACATACATACAAGTAAAAATGGGGGTAACATGCCAAGCAAGATAGTACTTTTCTACACAACCCCCCCAAACGAGGGACAATAAGGCTAACCTTGCCCAGATGAGTCTTCATTGTCTAAGTGGAAATATCTGGAGAGTCCATCTGCATTGGAGTGGGTACTCCCTGGTCTATGTTCCACTGTATAGTCCATTCCCTGTAGGGATATGGACCACCTCAACAATTTAGGGTTTTCACCTATCATTTGTTTTAGCCAAAGTAGAGATTTGTGGTCTGTCTGAACAATAAAGTGAGTACCAAACAGGTATGGTCTCAACTTTTTCAG
This sequence comes from Pleurodeles waltl, assembly GCF_031143425.1. Lineage (NCBI taxonomy): Eukaryota > Metazoa > Chordata > Amphibia > Caudata > Salamandridae > Pleurodeles > Pleurodeles waltl. Next base: position 585,065,560 of record NC_090439.1, on the reverse strand, counting down.
TGCCAAGACCACAGCAAAGGCCTCCCTCTCTATAGCAGACCAACGCTTTTCTCTAAGGGTCAACCTTCTGCTGATAAAAGCAACAGGTTGATCCTGGCCCTCGGTATTAAGCTGTGATAGCACTGCCCCAACTCCCAATTCAGAAGCATCAGTCTGGACTATGAACTTTTTGGAGTAGCAAGGGCTTTTTAGGACAGGTGCAGAGCACATGGCCTGTTTGAGCTCATCAAAAGCTTTTTGACAACTAGCTGTCCACAATACCTTTTAGGCATCTTTTTACTAGTGAGGTCATTATGAGGAGCTGCAATGGAGCCATAATTCTTAATAAACCTCCTATAGTACCTTGTGAGCCTAGAACGGCTCTCACCTGGGTTTGAGTTGTAGGGGAGCCCATTCCATAATGGTCTGGATCTTCCCCTGCAGTGGTGCAATCTGTTCCCCACCTACCAGGTGGCCCAGATAAACCACTTTCCCCTGCCCTATCTGGCACTTTGAGGCCTTGATAGTGAGGCCTGCCTTTTGCAGGGCCTCCAAAACGTTCCACAGATGGACCAGGTGATCATCCCAGGTGAAGCTAAAGACAGCTATATCATCTAGATATGCCGCACTAAAAGCTTCCAACCCTTACAGGACTGTGTTCACCAACCTTTGAAAGTGGCAGGTGCATTCTTCAGACCAAAGGGCATCACAGTGAATTGATAGTGCCCTCCAATGGTTGAAAATGCAGTCTTGGGTTTAGCATCTTCTGATAATTTAATCTGCCAATACACTGCAGTTAAATCAAAAGTGCTTAGATACTTGGCAGAAGCCAGTGTATCTATCAGCTCATCTGCCCTGGGTATAGGGAGAGCATCTGTCTTGGTTACTTGGTTGAGCCCTCTAGTCAACACAAAACCTAATTTCTCTTTTACCATCCTTACTGTGAGGTTTTGGGACAAGCACCACTGGGCTAGCCCATGGGCTTTCTGAAGGTTCAATCACTCCTAAGTCTAACATTTTCAGAACTTCTTGTTTAATGCAGTCCCTGACATGGTCAGGCTGCCTATAAATCTTACTTTTGACATGTAAACTGTCTCCAGTATTGATTGTATGCTCACACCAAGTAGTGGTACCTGGTATCAAACTGACTTAAAAGATTTACACAGTTATCTTTCTGCTCAGCAGTAAGACAATCTGCCAGTACTACTCCCTCCACTAAGCCATCAGCTTCAGTGGTGGAGACGAGATCAGGGAGAGGGTCACTCTCTTCTTCCTGTCCCTCATCCGTTGCCATGAGCAGGGTGAGATCAGCCCTGTCATAGTAGAGTTTTAGGCGGTCGACATAGAGCACCCTAAGGGGACTCCTGCCAGTGGCCAGGTCTACCAAGTAGGTAACCTCACCCTTTTTCTCAACAATTAGATGGGGTCCACTCCTTTTGTCCTGGAGTGCTCTTGGGGCCACAGGCTCCAATACCCACACCTTCTGTCCTGGGTGGTACTGGGTCAGGACAGCCTTCTGGTCATGCCATTGCTTTTGCAGCTCCTGGCTGGCCTGAAGGGTTTTACTGACCTTTTTCATGTACTCAGCAATTCTTGATCTTAGGCCAAGTACATAAACCACAATGTCCTGTTTAGGAGCTTTTAAAGGTTGTTCCCAACCCTCCTTAACAAGTGCAAGGGGACCTCTCACAGGGTGCCCAAAGAGGAGTTCAAAGGGGCTAAAGCCCACTTCTTTTTGAGGTACCTCCCTGTGAGCAAAAAGGAGTCAAGGTAACAGGACATCCCATCTCTTCTGAGTTTTTCAGGGAGTCCCATTATCATACCTTTGAGAGTTTTATTAAACCTCTCAACCAGACCATTTTTTGTGGATGATAAGGAGTAGTGAACTTTATGTTACACCACTCTCCTTCCACATTGCTTTGAGGTATGCACACTTGAAGTTACTACCTCTGTCTGACACCACTTCCTTAGGGAAACCCACCCTGGAAAAGATTCCCAGGAGGGCCTTTGCCACTGCATGAGCTGTAGTGGTCCTTAAGGGAATTGCCTCAGGATACCTGGTGGCTTGGTCCACTACCACCAGGATAAACCTATTGCCTGAAGCTGTTGGAAGGTCAAGGGGGCCAACTATGTCAACCCCTGCCTTTTCAAATGGCACCCCAACAACAAGAAGTGGAATTAAGGGGGCCTTTGGAGTGCCACCAGTCTTGCCAATGGCTTGGCAGGTCACGCAAGAGCGACAAAACTCTTTGGTGTCCTCTGGCATATGAGGCCAGTGAAACAGGGTAACAAGCCTGTCCCAAGTTTTACTTTGGCCCAAATGCCCAGCCAAAGGAATGTCATGTGCCAAGGTAAAAAGAAACTCTCTGTATTGCAAAGGGATGTCCAATCTCCTGGCAGCTCCAGGTTTAGGGTCCCTTGATTCAGTATACAGGAGGGTGTTTTCCCAATACACCTTATAGCTATCACTGACATCCCCATTCTGCTGTTTGACAGCTTGTTGTCTCAAACCCTCTAATGTGGGGACAGGTCTGCTGTGCCACACTCAGCTCTTCCCTGCACCCAAAAGCTCAGCAGTGTCTGCTGCCAGCTCCTCTGGTGTAGGTTCTGCACAGGGAGAGGATTCCTCTTCCTCAAAAGGGGAATCTTCTGGTGAGGGAGGGATCGGTGGCAAGGATTTACCCTTCCTACCCCTAGCTTTTGGGAGCACTTGGTCCATTGTTTCAGGATCCAAGTTTCCCTGTCCTTTTTGCTTTTTGGCCTGAGCAAAAGCAAAAAGGACTGTTAAAGCAAAAATATGCCCAGGAATGCCCAGCATTGCTGCATGAGCCTCCAACTCCACTTCAGCCCAAGCTGATGTCTCCAAATCGTTGCCTAGTAAGCAATCTACAGGGAATTCAGTGGCTACCACAACTTTCTTTGGACCAGTAGTCCCCGCCATCCCACCTCCCCCAGTGGAGATTCACAACAGCCATGGGGTGGCTAAGTGTGTTATTGTGAGCATCAGTCACTTGGTACTGCTGACCAAGTAGGTGTTGATCAGGGTGAACCAGTTTCTCTATAACCATAGTTACACTGGCTCCTGTGTCCCTGTAGGCCTCAACCTCAACACCATTAATTAGGGGTAGTTGCTTGTACTTACCCATATTAAGGGGACAAGCAACCAAGGTGGCAAAGTCAATGCCACCATCAGAGACAAAAACAGCCTCTGTGGTCTCCCTAACAAGACCAACCCCAACTACACTGCCAATAGTGAGCCCAGCTACACCCTTGGATTGGCTAATTGTAGTAGACTTCCCACCGCCACTGCTATTACTAGGGGCAATAGAGGTTGCAGTTGGGGTTGTGGTAGTGGGAGCCTTGGTGTTTTTCTTTGGACAAGTGGTATCACTTGCCCAATGGCCTTTTACTTTACATAAATACCACCATGGCTTTTTCTGATTGTGAGAAGAGGATTTGGGCCCACTACCCCCAGAGGATTTTTGTGGGCCTGATGAAGACTCAGAATGTTTTTTATCTTTTCCCCACCCTTGTCAGAAGGCTTACCATCCTTCTTCTTGCCATCCTTGTCACCCCCTGTATGAACGTTTCTATTCACTCTTGTTCTGACCCATTTGTCTGCCTTCCTTCCCAATTCTTGGGGAGAGGTCAGATTTGAGTCTACCAAGTACTGGTGCAACAAATCAGACACACAATTGTTCAAAATGTGCTCTCTCAGGATTATATTATACAGGCTTTCATAGTCAGTCACCTTACTGCCATGTAACCAACCCTCCAAGGCCTTCACTGAACAGTCTACAAAGTCTGTCCAGTCTTGAGAGGTCTCTTTTCTGGTGTCTCTGAACTTAATCATGTATTGTTCAGTGGTTAAGCCAAATCCATCCAAGAGTGCATTCTTCAAAACTTTGTAGTTATTAGCATCACTTTCTCTGGCAGTAAGGAGCCTATCCCTACCCTTACCAGTGAAAGATAGCCACAAGATAGCAGCCCCCTGCCTTTGAGGGACCAACTGTACCATACAGGCCCTCTCAATGGCAGCAAACCACTTGTTAATGTCATCCCTCTCCTTGTAAGGGGGGACTATCTTATGCAGGTTTCTGGAATCTTGCTCTCTAACAGGATTACTATCAAAAACACCGCTGCTGCCACCATGGGGAACTAACCCCAACCTCTGCCTTTCCCTTTCCACAGCCAGAGATTCCCTGTCTAAGGCCAGCTACTGCTGTTTACGCTTCAGCCTGGCCTCTTTCAACCTCAGCTTTCTGAGTTCCCTTCCATTAAGTTATCCTCAGGGTGGGAGGCTTGGGAATTGTGAGACACAGAAGCAATGTGGGAATTGGCAGAGTTGGACCTGTCCCTAACTGACTGGACTCTAGTAACCTGGCCTTTAGGAGTGAAAGGTGCCCTACTAATGTGTGACCCCCTCCCACTACCAGTGTTACTAGATGGCCTGTTAGCTGACAGGTCCTTGGAGGAACCCTCCCCAGCCTCCTCAGGGGACTTCTCTGAGTCTGGCTGGGTACCCCCCTCCTCTACCTCCTGATCCTGGGATGGGCCAGACTGGTTCTGGTCACTTTCTAGGAGAAGGCGAAGGAGAAGATCTTTTGTAGGATTCTTACCAATTGCTAAACCCCTTTCTATGCAGAGACCCCTCAGTTTTTTTAAGTTTAGATTCCCATATGTTGCCTGGACAACTGTGGGAGTAAGCTCTACTGCAGACATGATAGAAAGGGTTTAGGACAGAGATTGAAAAAAGTTTTTAGAATTTTTTAAAAGAACAGAGAAAAACATTTTCAAACTTTTGAAAACTTTTGAAAGTTTTCAGAAACTTTTCAGAAACTTTTTAGAAAGTTTTAGAGAAGGAAAGTTAAACTGTTTAGGTTATTGTGTATATTCTGAAGTATTTGGTATATGTTTTTCTTATGAAAAGCACCAATGACAAAGTGGTAAAGCAGCTACAAGTACTTATCCCACCAAAGGTACTTTATTTTAGTGACAATATGCCAAAAGTATCTCAGAGGATATTCTCCCTTAGGAAGTAAGTAATATACACAAAATATAAACACAAACCAAAATCAGGTAAGTAAAACACTTAGAAAAGTAGTACAAACAATGTAGAACACAATAGAATGCAATAGGAGAAAATAGGCCTGGGGCAACACAAACCATATACTCCAAAAGTGGAATGCGAACCATGAATGGACCCCAGGCCTAGTGTAGTGTGTAGAGGGAGTGTAAGAAAACACTAAGGTGGTCATTACAACCCTGGCGGACGGTGTTAAAGCGGCGGTAAGACCGCCAACAGGCCGGCAGTAAAAAAATTGGAATTATGACCGTGGCCGAAACCGCCAACAAAGACAGCCACTTTAACACTCCGACCGCCACGGCGGTACAGACAACCAGTGCGGCGGTCACTGCCAACAGACAGGCGGAAGACAATGTACCGCCCACAGTATCACAACCTACCAATCCGCCACCTTTTCCGGGGTGGATTCACCACGGATAACAACACGGCGGAAACAGCCATTTCAAAGGGAAAACGCTCACCTCTACACACTCCACGAGGAACGGGGACACCATGGAGCCAGAACTACATATTCTTCCTGCACTAGTCTTCCTGCTCCTATACGAGGATCATCAACGCTGGCGGCGAAGACAACAGTGAGTACTGCACCTACGACATAGGGGAGGGGGAGGCAAAATACAGGGACACACACACGCAACACCCCCACCCCCACCCTGACCCTCACCCACTACAACACACACACCAATGCATATCCAAACATTACAGTAACAACCCCCAACCCCCCCCGGAAGAGTGCAAAGACCAAAGGAAATGAGTGGAACCATTGTAATATATCAAAATACAGTAACCAAATAAATACATATATATATATATATATATATATACATACATCAAATAAAATATACACCACAATTAGTAGTGCAGGTAATGCACCATTCATTGTCCGTGGACCACTGGGCCCAAAATGCATGGGCGAGGCCCACACAAGATACCTGATCAAAACGGAGAGAACACTGCAGGGGCATCAGATAGAAATACAACAGGCACCTCAGGGGGAAGGGAACGGGGGGCACCTCAGCCGGATGAGTGCAGCACGCCAGATCCACGAGGGGGCTCCATGCCCATTGATGTATCCTGGGGAGTGCAAAGCCACAGTCTCTCAAGTCTCTACAGTGGGTGGGTTGCCCACTGTACCATCCTGGGGAGTGCAAAGCCACAGTCTCTCAAGTCTCTACAGTGGGTGGCTTGCCCACTGTACCATCCTGGGGAGTGCAAAGCCACAGTCTCTCAAGTCTCTACAGTGGGTGGCTTGCCCATTGTACCATCCTGGGGAGTGCAAAGCCACAGTCTCTCAAGTCTCTACATTTGGTGGCTTGCCCACTGTACCATCCTGGGGAGTGCAAAGCCACAGTCTCTCAAGTGGATGCAAGTCTCCACTGGTTCTGGAGGGGGACTGGTGCCCAGAGTGCTTCATCCTGTTAAGGACAGACGGAGTGGATGCATGTCCCCACTGGTTCTGGAGGGGGACTGGTGCCCAGAGTGCTTCATCCTGTTAAGGACAGACGGAGTGGATGCATGTCCCCATTGGTTCTGGAGGGGGACTGGTGCCCAGAGTGCTTCATCCTGTTAAGGACAGACGGAGTGGATGCATGTCTCCACTGGTTCTGGAGGGGGACTGGTGCCCAGAGTGTTTCATCCTGTTAAGGACAGACGGAGTGGATGCATGTCTCCACTGGTTCTGGAGGGGGACTGGTGCCCAGAGTGCATCACTCACCCCGTGACGATCCCAGTTGCGTCACTGCCCCTGCCGCTCATGGGATAGCGGTGCTTGAGTTTGCAGTTTCTGACCTGTTCAGCGGTGCTTGCCCTGTTCAGCGGTGCTTGCCAAGGCGGTTCTTCATTGCCCAGCTGGGCTGGGGCTGGCGGTCCTTCATTTGGAAGCTGGGCTGTGGCTGGCGGGGCCCTCTTGGGCAGCTAAGCTGTGGCTGGGGGGGCCCTCCTGGGCAGATGGGCTGTGGCTGGCGGTGGCCTCCTGGCCAGTGACGATCGGGCTGGCCTCCTAGGCAGTGACTCTGGTGGTGGCCTCCTGGCCAGTGACGATCGGGCTGGCCTCCTGGGCAGTGACTCTGGCGGTGGCCTCCTGGCCAGTGACGATTGGGCTGGCGGTGGCCTCCTGGGCAGCGGGATGATGGTGGTCTTCTCCGCTGTGCTGCTCCTCCCAGACTTTGGCGATTTCTCCTGCCCCTTCCCCACCTTGGGAGGAGTCACAGCTGAGCCGACACTCCCCCCGGGACCCTTGTGAGCGGCTTTGCCGGCTGGAGTCTTCCCCCTCTCCCGCCGGGCACTGTCCAACTTCTGGTGCTTCACAGGGGGGGGGGAATGGCTGTGCTGTGGCTCCGTGCCACACTGGCTGGCCTGGTGCCCGGTGCACTCCACATACCTGTAACAGGCACCACTGGTCCTGGAGATTTTTTGGCTGAGGTGCTAGTACAGGACCTATGAGTTGGAAGGGGGGTGGGAAAGAGGTCAAGCTTGGTCAGGAAAAGTTTCTTAGGAACACTGGGACGGGTAGCTGGAGGGGGTTTGGGAGTGGAGGAAGAGGTAGTGGTTGTAGGAGGTGTACGTTTGGTGACTTTGGGTGAAGGTGCATGCGCTGGAGGCTGTCGTGAGGTGGATGGCTGTTGGGTGGGTGTGTGCCTGCGTTTGTGTATCTTCGGAGGGGGTGTCACAGACACACTGGGAGAGGACACAGGGGACGTGTAAATGGGAGTGGGGGTGGTGACTGCACATGAGCGGGGTGTGGTGGTGGGTGTGCTGGTGTGGGACGTAGTGGCTGTAGTGGTAGTGCATGCAGGTGAGAGTGTAGACAAGACTGGGAGGGAGAAGGGAGACGATGAGGAGGGGGACACAGTGGAGGCAGTGGATGTTGGTGTGTCTGTATGTGTATGATGCTTGCGTGAGTGCCTGTGGGATGTGTGGTGCTTATGTTTGCCTGAGCTTCCCTTGTGTGGTGAGGTGTGTGCAGGCTGGTCTGATTGTGTGCTTGGGATAGGCTGGGGTACAGGGGATTGGGTCTGGGTGGAGGAAGTTGGAGGGGGGAGGCTAGAGACAGGGACAATGGCTGCCATCAGTGCTGAGGTCAGAGTTTGCAGAGTTTGATGAAGGGCAGCCTGACCAGAATGAATGCCCTCCAGGAATGCATTTGTGTGTTGCAATTCCCTTTCTACACCCTGCATGGCATTCAAAATGGTAGACTGCCCAACAGTGAGTGACCTGAAGAGGTCAATGGCCTTCTCACTGAGGGCAGCAGAGGTGGCAGGGGCTGAGGTGCCTGGGGCGAAGGTGATGCCCACCCTCCTGGGTGAGCGGGCACGGGGCGAAGGCTGAGGGGCTGCTGGGAGGGCGTTGCTGGTGGGGGGGGTGGCGGCTGTACCTGTAGAAGTGGGGGGCACAGATTTTGCCGCCACCACAAGGGAGCTCCCATTGGAGGATAAGTCCGTGTCGTTGAATGCAGATCCTGTGACCGCCGTGAAGCTCCCCTCGCCCTCCATCCCACTGGTGTATTCCGAGTCCGTGGTGTGGCCCTCCATGGCCATGTGGGATGCAGCTCCCCTCGTGCTCCGGTGCCACAGTACCTCCGCCTGATTATGCTGATGCACACAAGAACAGGGAGACCACAAAAAGGGGGGGAACTACTGAAGAAAGACAGTATGAGTGCATGGCTTACCGCTACCGTTGGCGGACAATACAGACACAGCAGACCCCTGCACTACGCCGCGCTGTTGGGCTCTACAGATGCAATTCCTGGGATATGTCCTACATGGCTATGGTCGACATCTGCACACATAGATGACACAGGGGCATGAATACCTGTACTTGGCACTCTACAGAGGTGGGGTGGGGTGCCACATGGCCTGCATTACGGAGGGGCCCAGCCTACGGAACTCGCCCTGGCCCTGGCCTAGGGGAACCCACAGCCCTCCTCCCCCACCCAGACACCTTCACTGCGCGCAAAATCCGCTGAATGATGTTGCACTCACCCTCTTGTGTCTGCTGTGATGCCCTCAAGCGCCCATCCAACTCAGGGTAGGCCACCGCCAGGATCCGGAACATCAGGGGGGTCATGGCTCCATGTTGTGAGGCCATCCCCAGCTGAGCCACCGCCGTCTTCTTGCTCCAGCGGCGAATATCCTCCCATCTTTTCCGGCAGTGGGTGCTCTGTCTGTGGTGGACCCCCAGGGTCCGGACGTCCTTGGCAATGGCACGCCAAATATCCTTCTTCTGGTGGGCGCTGACCTACATGAAATGTACAGGGGAAGAAGAGAAGTCATTACCAACTGCACCGTCGAAGTGAGTGGCCCACATCCCTACCCTTGCCATGTGGCACATGCATTCACAGTCCTTCATGCACGCAGAACTGTGCCCCCTTCCTTCTTACAACCAGCCCTCTCCACACAGGCATAGCCCATACAACGTGCTCCCTGTGTACTTACCTGTTGGTCGGGAGGACCGTAGAGTAGTGTGTACTGGGGGAGGACCCCGTCCACGAGCTTCTCCAACTCCTCTGCAGTGAAGGCAGGGGTCCTTTCCCCAGACGCACAAGCCATTGTCTCTTCCAGACCGAGGTCACAGCAGCACTTGCAGTGTAGGTCCTCTCCTGTTGAAAATCAGGTATCGAGTGATTGAACAGCTAGAAAATGGCTTTCACGTCCGCGGCGGTGCGTACCATCACCGCCGGCGTACATCGTCATTGGCTCCTGGGACCCATAGGGTCCATTGTTAACCAATGCAGCATTGCACCGCGGTCTTCGACCGCCTACCGCGACGGTGTAGAACGCCAGCGCAGTTACCTCACATCCCATTGTCCCACTTTACAGGCCAGGCAGCCGCCATTTCAGGGGCCCACATGGCCTGATTCACAACTGCGTCACACAGACCTAGGCCTTGTCTCACAACACAAATACAGGCCAGATTCTGTGTATGAATGGTGTTCTGTGTAGACTGTGGGTACATACCTCTGAGTTGTTTGACTCTGTGGTCGCTGTTGTCCTTCCTAGGCACCGTCCGCTGGGACATGTGAGGAGATGGCGGAATCCTCCGGTGTACCGACTGCTGGTGGACCTGTTGACAATGGAGGAGCGACATTTGATCATCACCTACAGGTTTGACCGTGCCACAATCCAGGAACTGTGTGCCCAGTTGGAGCCAGACCTCATGTCAGCAATCCACCATCCCACAGGGATCCCCCCTCAAGTGCAGGTGCTATCAGTGCTCCATTTCCTTGCAAGTGGGTCATTTCAAACAACAGTGGCCATGGCATCAGGGATGTCCCAGCCTATGTTTTCCAACGTGTTGTCCAGAGTGTTGTCTGCCCTGCTGAAACACATGCGGAGCTACATCGTTTTCCCTCAGGTGGAGGACTTGCCTACAGTTAAAGGTGACTTCTATGCCCTTGGACATATCCCCAACATCATAGGTGCCATTGATGGGACCCATGTAGCCCTGGTCCCCCCCCAACAGCAGTGAACAGGTGTACAGGAACCGGAAGTGTTATCATTCCATGAATGTACCGATGATATGTTTGGCTGGCCAGTACATCTCCCAGGTAAATGCTATGTTCCCTGGCTCTGTGCATGACGCCTACATCCTGCGGAATAGCAGCATCCCTTATGTGATGGGTCAACTCCAGAGGCACCGGGTGTGGCTATTAGGGGACTCTGGTTACCCCAACCTGTCATGGCTACTGACCCCAGTGAGGAATCCCAGGACCAGGGCAGAGGAACGCTACAATGAGGCCCATGGGCGGACTAGGAGGGTGATCGAAAGCACCTTCAGCCTCCTGAAGGCCAGGTTCAGGTGCCTCCATATGACAGGTGGTTCCCTATTCTACTCACCAAGGAAGGTGTGCCAGATCATCGTGGCCTGCTGTATGCTTCACAACTTGGCTTTGCGATGACAGGTGCCTTTTCTGCAGGAGGATGGTCCAGATGACGGTGTTGTGGCAGCTGTGGAGCCTGTGGGATGGCAGCAGCGGTAGCTGCAGAAAAAACTCCAGAGAGCTAGTTTGGCAGTACCCGGGGTCCATGCTGGAGCCATGGGGATGCATGGAATTGGCCCCCCAATACCAGAATGGTATTGGGGGGACAATTCCATGATCCGAGACATGTTACATGGCCATGTTCGGAGTTACCATTATGAAGCTACACATAGGTATTAACCTCTATGTAGTTGACGCGTGTAATGGTGTCCCCGCACTCACAAAGTCCGGGGAATTTGCGCTGAACAATGTGGGGGCACCTTGGCTAGTGCCAGGGTGCCCTCACACTAAGTAACTTTGCACCTAACCTTCACTAAGTGAGGGTTAGACATATAGGTGACTTATAAGTTACTTAAGTGCAGTGTAAAATGGCTGTGAAATAACGTGGACGTTATTTCACTCAGGCTGCAGTGGCAGTCCTGTCTAAGAATTGTCTGAGCTCCCTATGGGTGGCAAAAGAAAGGCTGCAGCCCATAGGGATCTCCTGGAAACCCCAATACCCTGGGTACCTAGGTACCATATACTAGGGAATTCTAAGGGTGCTCCAGTGTGCCAATCAGAATTGGCAAAATTAGTCCCTAGCATGCAGTGACAATTTTAAAAGCAGAGAGAGCATAAATACTGAGGTTCTGGTTAGCAGAGCCTCAGTGATAAAGTTAGGCACCACACAGGGAACACATACAGGGCACACTTTATGAGCACTGGGGTCCTGGCTAGCAGGATCCCAGTGACACAGGCAAAAAGAAACATACATAGAAGTAAAAATGGGGGTAGCATGCCAAGCAAGATGGTACTTTCCTACAGGGACAGTGTCCAAGATGGTAAAACTTCACAAGCTCACACCACGGTGAACACCCTAGAGCCTGTCATGGCACTTACCCTCCTCTCGGGAACTGGGTCACCCCACTCAGCACCCCTGTCCGGGGAACCAGGTTTAACGTCAATGAAGCCTTAAGAAGTGGGTGGGCTCGCAGCAGAACCCTCAGCAAGGAGCGAGCCTGGGCAGTATTATCTCAGAGTCAATCCTGCCCATCCAAGCGGTATGCTGACTTCCTGATTGACTCAACAAGTGTTACTAAGTGAAGGATCAGTTTGCTTTGGCCATTCCAAGATGTGACTTGAACCTGTGAGCTAGTTTTGTTAATTTGAACTGAATAACCTTATGTGGTGATTAGAATGTTTGATAGCTACAATAGGAGTAGAATGTGGGGATGGAATGGTCAGGCAAGGAGAATGCTGTTGGCAGCAGTTGCTGCGGGGTGGTTGCGGGAGGATGTCGAGTTGGTGTTGCTCCCCTACGACGAACCTTGTTCTTTATTAAATTGAGCTGGAAACAAATTTGTCTTGGAGGCACATTCTTTTCTCCTCAATGGTGACAAGTGGGAGATGAGTAACGCCAATTTAAAGTCACATAACTCTGTGTCTACTTTGTGTTTTGATTCTGTCAGCAAACTTCATGAGCAAACACATTTCCCAGAAGGAGAGGCAGGATTGGAGGAGCCGGTTTTCCATGGTAGCGATCATACTTGTTTGAAGAGTACGTTTTGGAAGTGCAGGAATGATAAACTCATGCGTGGAGCTGTGCACGAGCATTTATTGACACGTACAGTGAAGTGCACTTAGCACGTGGAGCTGTGCACAAGGCCTTATTGACACGTACAGTGGAGTGCATTCTGAGTAAAAACAAGCCCCAATACCTATGGACAAAACGTAAGATTATGGGGGTCATTCTGACCCTGGCGGTCGGTGATAAAGCGGCGGCCAACCCGCCAACAGGCCGGCGGTCCAAAATATGCAATTCTGACCCTGGCGGGAACCGCCAACACAGCCCGCCGCATTAACACTCCGACCGCCACGGCGGAACAAACAAACAGCGCGGCGGTCACCGCCAACAGCCAGGCGGCAGACAATGTACCGCCCACCCTATCACGACCCACCAATCCGCCACCTTTTCCGGGGCGGGAGCACCGCCGATAAAAACACGGCGGAAACAGACTACGAACGGGAAACGCTCACCTCCACATACTCCACGCGAGATTCCGGCAGTATGGAACCCGAGTTACAGGTCATCCCCACACTCCTATACCTGCTCCTGTACCAGGAGCACGCCCGGCGGCGCGGAAGACATCGGTGAGTACTGCACCTACGACACAGGGGAGGGAAAAGATTACCGGCACACACCCACCCACCCACACCCACTACAACACACACATCAATGCATTCCCACAGATCACTGTCACAACCCACAACCCCCCCCCTCCGAAATAATGCAAAGACCAAAAGAAGAGATCTTAAACGGGCAGATATATTGAAAAATGGACAGCAGTAATCCAAATAAATAAATAAACTATGTACAAAATATATACATCTACTATATGTAGTCCAACCACTGTCCGTGGACCACAGGGGTCCTGAGCAAAGGGGCAAGGCCCAGTCCCACGACAAGAACTCCACGGAGAGAACACTGCAGGGGCATCAGAAAGAAAAAAGGACAGGCACCTCAGGGGGAAGGGAAGGGGGGGCACCTCAGCCACTTGAGTACACGACGCCAGATCCACGAGGGGACTCCATGACCACTGGCCCATCCTGGGGAGTGCAAAGCCACAGTCCATACAGTCCATACAGTGGGTGGCCTTCCCACTGGGCCATCCTGGGGAGAGCAAAGCCACAGTCCATACAGTCCATACAGTGGGTGGCCTGCCCACTGGGCCATCCTGGGGAGTGCAAAGCCACAGTCCATACAGTCCATACAGTGGGTGGCCTGCCCACTGGGCCATCCTGGGGAGAGCAAAGCCACAGTCCATACAGTCCATACAGTGGGTGGCCTGCCCACTGGGCCATCCTGGGGAGTGCAAAGCCACAGTCCATACAGTCCATACAGTGGGTGGCCTGCCCACTGGGCCATCCTGGGGAGTGCAAAGCCACAGTCCATACAGTCCATACAGTGGGTGGCCTGCCCACTGGGCCATCCTGGGGAGTGCAAAGCCACAGTCCAAACAGTCCATAACAGACTCCACTGCCACTGGAGGAGGCATGTTGGCCAGAGGACATCCTGCAGCCCTGCCCGAGACAGATCCTGCCCTGCCACGTCTGCCAAAGGGCCAGCGGTTCTTGCCTGGAAGGGCCCAGTTCAGCGGTTCTTGCCTTGAAGGGCCCAGTTCAGCGGTTCTTGCCTTGAAGGGCCCAGTTCAGCGGTTCTTGCCTTGAAGGGCCCAGTTCAGCGGTTCTTGCCTTGAAAGGCCCAGTTCAGCGGTTCTTGCCTTGAAGGGCCCAGTTCAGCGGTTCTTGCCTTGAAGGGCCCAGTTCAGCAGTTCTTGCCTTGAAGGGCCCAGTTCAGCGGTTCTTGAGACGGCGGTCCCCAGCGGAGCGGTGCTGGAGACGGCGGGGCCCAGTTCAGCGGTTCTTGCCTTGAAGGGCCCAGTTCAGCGGTTCTTGAGACGGCGGTCCCCAGCGGAGCGGTGCTGGAGACGGCGGGGCCCAGTTCAGCAGTTCTTGCCTTGAAGGGCCCAGTTCAGCGGTTCTTGAGACGGCGGTCCCCAGCGGAGCGGTGCTGGAGACGGCGGGGCCCAGTTCAGCGGTTCTTGCCTTGAAGGGCCCAGTTCAGCGGTTCTTGCCTTGAAGGGCCCAGTTCAGCGGTTCTTGCCTTGAAGGGCCCAGTTCAGCGGTTCTTGAGACGGCGGTCCCCAGCGGAGCGGTGCTGGAGACGGCGGGGCCCAGTTCAGCGGTTCTTGCCTTGAAGGGCCCAGTTCAGCGGTTCTTGAGACGGCGGTCCCCAGCGGAGCGGTGCTGGAGACGGCGGGGCCCAGTTCAGCGGTTCTTGCCTTGAAGGGCCCAGTTCAGCGGTTCTTGAGACGGCGGTCCCCAGCGGAGCGGTGCTGGAGACGGCGGGGCCCAGTTCAGCGGTTCTTGCCTTGAAGGGCCCAGTTCAGCGGTTCTTGCCTTGAAGGGCCCAGTTCAGCGGTTCTTGAGACGGCGGTCCCCAGCGGAGCGGTGCTGGAGACGGCGGCCATTCTATGGCCAACTGCTCATTGCCTGGTGGTGCCCTCCTGGGCAGCGGGGATAGTGCTCCTTCAATGCCCACCTGGGCTGCGGGTGGTGGGGCCCTCCTGGCCAGCTGGGCTGGGTCCTCCCTGGGCAGCGGCTATGGGGGTGGTGGGCTCTCCCTGGGCAGCTGTGACGGTTCCTCCCTGGGCAG
Organism: Pleurodeles waltl; assembly: GCF_031143425.1. Lineage (NCBI taxonomy): Eukaryota > Metazoa > Chordata > Amphibia > Caudata > Salamandridae > Pleurodeles > Pleurodeles waltl. Next base: position 585,050,323 of record NC_090439.1, on the reverse strand, counting down.
CGGCTATGGGGGTTGTGGGCTCCTCCTGGGCAGTTGTGACGGGTCCTCCATGGGCAGCAGGCCTGCTGCCTGACTTCTCCGCCTTGCTGCCCTTGCCCTCCTTAGTCGGGAGTCTGTGGCCCTTTCCTCCCTTTGGAGCTGTGGCTGTTGACGGTGGCTGGCTAGTGTCCTGGGGGGATATAGAACCCGGGCTCCTGCGGCGGCCCTTCCGCCTTCTGCTCCTCTTCCCAGGGGGTGGGCTGCCTGTCCCCTTGCTGCTGGGCGAAGATCCAGACATGCGGGCTGGTGGGCTCCAATACCCCTGCACCCTTGTCAAGGGGGCTGCAGGGCTGGTGGTGGCTGAGGTGCTCTTCTTACCCCGACGAGAAGGAGGGGGGGGCTCAGGGTCAGAAAAGAAGTTAGCAGTAGCGAGAAAGATTTTCTTGGGACAATGGAGAGTGGTAGGTACAGTGGGAATGGGAGTGGAGGGAGAGGATGTGGTTGTAGGTGAGTCACGTTTGCTGTCTTTGGGTGCAGGTGCAGGAGGGATAGGCTGTCGTGAGGTGGATGGCTGTTGGGTGGGTGGGTGGCTGCGTTTGTGTGGTGTGGAAGAGGGGGTGACAGACACAGTGGGAGAGGACACAGGGGACGTGTAAATGGCAGTGGGGGTGGTGACTGCAGGTGTGCGGACTGTACTGGAGGGTGTGCTGGTGATGGAAACACTGGCTGATGGTGAGGTGAATGAAGGTGTGAGTGTAGATGTCACAGGGAGGGAGGAGGGAGACGAGGAGGTGGGGGTCACAGAGGTGGTAGTGACTGTTGGCATGTCTGCATCGGAATGTTGCTTGTGTGAATGTCTGCGTGATCTGTGGTGCTTATGTTTGGATGAGCTGCTCTTGGGTGTTGAGGTGTGTGCAGGCTGGTCTGATGGTGTGGGTGGGACAGGCAGAGGAACAGGAGACTGGGAGGAGGGAGTTAGTAGAGGGAGGCAGGAGACAGGGACAATGGCTGCCGTCAGTGCTGAGGCCAGAGCCTGGAACGATCGCTGATGGGCAGCCTGACCCGAATGAATGCCCTCCAGGTACGCATTGCTGCGATGAACCTCCCTCTCCACCCCCTGGATGGCATTCAAAAGGGTAGACTGCCCAACAATGAGCGTTCGGAGGAGGTCAATGACCTCCTCACTGAGGGCAGCGGGGGTAACAGGGGCAGGGCCTGAGGTGCCTGGGGCGAAGGAGATGCCCGGCTTCCTGGCAGAGCGGGCACGGGGCGAACGCTGAGGGGCTGCTGGGAGGGCGGAGATGGTGCGCTGGGTGGCGGCTGTACCTGTAATGGCGGGGGGCACGGATGGTGCCACCCCCGCAAGGGAGCTCCCTTCCGAGGATGTGTCCGTGTCGCTGCAGGTCCAGTCGTCCCTGTTGTGGAGCTCCCCTCGCCCTCCGTCTCACTGGTCCAGTCAGACTCTGTGGCATGGCCCTCCTGGGCCATGTGAGATGCAGCTCCCTCCTGCCCCGATGCCACTTCTCCTCCGCCTGATGATGCTCATGCACACAAGCACAGAAAGACAAACAAAAAGGGGGGGGAGAGAGAAATAAAGAGATTTTGAGTACATGGATCACCGGTACAGTTAGCGGACATGACAGACACAGATGCCCCCTGCACTAAGTTGCGCACTTGGGGTCCGCTACGCATTCCGTGGAACATGCCCTACACGCCTAGAGTTGACAACTGCACCCATGGATGACACGGCCCAGGGATGGCTGTACTGGCACACTACTGAGGGTGGTGGCTGGGGACACAGGGGCTTACGGGGGTGCCCAGCCTACAGATATCGCCCTGGCCTAGGGGGACCCACAGCCCTCCTCCCCCACCCAGACACCTCCACTGCGTGACAACAGAGTAGATTATGCTTGTACTCACCCCCTTGTGTCTGCTGTGCTGCCCTCACGCGCCCATCCAAATCAGGGTAGGCCACCGCCAGGATCCGGAACATAAGGGGGGTCAGTTGACGGCAGGCACCCCACCTACGTTGGGAGGCCATCCCCAGCAGAGACTCGGCGGTCTTCTTGGTCCCGCGGCGGATGTCCTCCCACCTCTTGCGGCAGTGGGTGCCCCGTCGCTGGTGGACCCCCAGGGTCCGGACTTCCTTGGCGATGGCACGCCAAATCCCGATCTTCTCATGGGCGCGGACCTATGTGACACGTACAGGGAGGGAGAAATACCACGTTCAAGTTTGTCTGCATTTTCGTTGCCAGTGGCCCAACGCCCCCCATCCCCGCCAGGCCCCCCGCCAGGCCACCCGCCAGGCCCAACATGCCCCCCATCCCCGCCAGGCCCCCCGCCATGTCCCCGCCAGGCCCAACATGCCCCCCATCCCCGCCATGCCCCCCGCCAGGCCCAACATGCCCCCCATCCCCGCCAGGCCCCCCGCCATGCCCCCCACCAGGCCCAACATGCCCCCCATCCCCACCAGGCCCCCCGCCAGGCCCAACATGCCCCCCATCCCCGCCAGGCCCCCCTCCATGCCCCCCCGCCAGGCCCAACATGCCCCCCATCTCCGCCAGGCCCCCCGCCAGGCCCAACATGCCCCCCCATCCCCACCAGGCCCCCCGCCATGCCCCCCCGCCAGGCCCAACATGCCCCCCATCCCCGCCAGGCCCCCGCCAGGCCCCCCGCCAGGCCCAACATGCCCCCCATCCCCGCCAGGCCCCCCGCCATGCCCCCCGCCAGGCCCAACATGCCCCCCATCCCCGCCATGCCCCCCGCCAGGCCCAACATGCCCCCCATCCCCGCCAGGCCCCCCGCCAGGCCCCCCGCCAGGCCCAACATGCCCCCCATCCCCGCCAGGCCCCCCGCCATGCCCCCCCGCCAGGCCCAACATGCCCCCCATCCCCGCCAGGCCCCCCGCCAGGCCCAACATGCCCCCCATCCCCGCCAGGCCCCCCGCCAGGCCCAACATGCCCCCCATCCCCGCCAGGCCCCCCGCCAGGCCCCCAAGCCAGCCAGTGGCCCCAAATCCATATTGAATTAAACTCACTTGTTGGTCTGGAGGACCATAGAGTAGCGCATACTGGGGGAGGACCCCATCCACAAGTTTCTCCAACTCTTCTCCAGTGAAGGCAGGGGCCCTTTCCCCAGGCGCAGCAGCCATTGTCCCTTCCAGACCGAGGTCACAGCAACACTTGCAGTATAGGTCCTCTCCTGTGAAAGTTCAAGTCGCGAGTGAATAAGTAGATAGAAAATGGCGGTCACGCCCGCGGCGGTGCGTACCGCGGCGGTGCGTACCGCCACCGCCGGCGCCCTTCGCCATTGGCTCCTGAAACCCATAGGCTTCAATGTTAACCAATGCGGCTTCGCGCCGCGGTCTTCGACCGCCGACCGCCGCGGTGTGCCACGCCAGCGCATTGACCTCACATCCCATTGTCACACTTCACAGGTCAGGCAGCCGCCATTTCGAGGGTCCACATGGCTCAATTTCAACTGCGTCACACAGGCCTAGGCCTTGCATAGCCACTCATACACGCCATTCACTGCATAGAGAATCGTTTACTGTGCAAGCTGTGAGTACGTACCTGTGGGTTGCTTGACTGTGTGCTCCATGTTGTCCTTCCTAGGCACCGTCCGCTGGGTTTGGCGAGGAGACGGATGAATCCTCCCGTGTACAGGCCGCTGGTGGACCTGTCGACAATGGAAGCACGCCACATTATCCTGACCTACCGGCTTGACCGTGCCACTATACATGAACTGTGTGCCCAGCTGGAGCCCGACCTGATGTCCCCCATCCGCCAACCCACAGGGATTCCCCCTCTGGTGCAGGTCCTGTCAGTACTCCATTTCTTGGCAAGTGGGTCATTTCAGACAACAGTGGGAATTGCTTCTGGGATGTCTCAGCCCATGTTTTCGAAGGTGCTATCCAGAGTGTTGTCTGCCCTGATGAAATACATGAGGAGCTACATCCTTTTCCCTGAGGTGGGCGAATTGGCTACAGTGAAGGGTGATTTCTATGCCCTTGGACATATTCCCAACGTCATTGGTGCCATTGATGGGACCCATGTGGCTTTGGTTCCCCCAAGAGACAGGGAGCAGGTGTACAGGAACAGAAAAAGTTACCATTCCATGAACATCCAGGTGGTGTGTTTGGCTGACCAGTACATCTCGCATGTAAATGCCAAATTCCCTGGGTCAGTGCATGACGCCTACATCCTAAGGAATAGCAGCATCCCTTACGTGATGGAACAGCTAGAGAGACACCGTGTATGGCTATTGGGGGACTCTGGGTACCCCAACCTGTCGTGGCTACTGACCCCAGTAAGGAATCCCCGGACCAGGGCGGAGGAACGGTACAATGAGGCCCATGGGCGTACTAGGAGGGTGATCGAACGCACCTTCGGCCTCATAAAGGCCAGGTTTCGGTGCCTGCATATGACAGGTGGATCCCTAATGTACTCACCTAAGAAGGTGTGTCACATCATCGTGGCCTGCTGCATGCTTCACAACCTGGCTTTGCGCCGCCTGGTGCCTTTCCTGCAGGAGGATGGTCGAGACAGTGGTGTTGTGGCAGCTGTGGAACCTGTGGAGAGTGAAGAGGAGGAAGACGACGGGGATGAAACAGACAACAGGGACAGAATCATTGCACAGTACTTCCAATAGGACACAGGTAACAATTCAAACATAATTTAGTAAATGTAAACTACTCTCCTGCATCTCTGCTGCCTGTCTATTTGCCCCAGTGTATGATGACTGAGTTGTGGCTTTTCCCTCCCTATTTCAGATCTGGGGTCCCCACTACGAGTCCTGTGCTTCGTTTCCCCATGGACTACAGCTTTGTGGCAGCTGTTTGTTGACTTCACTATGTACAAGGACATATTTGCACTGTCATGTCAATTACAATATTTTGAAATCACAGCCAGACTCCAGATAGTTTTGTGCTAAATAGGTGTTTATTTCAGTGCTCAAAATGGGAAGGGTGGTTTCAAGTGGGTGGGGGCTATGGTGAAGGAATGTCCATGGCAGAGTCCAGAGTAACAGTCACACAGGTGCATTGTCCATAGGCCTGTGGAGAGATGGAGCATGGGCAGTTCAAGGATGGACAGGGTGACAATGTGGGACAGTGGGATGACATCAGGTGGTATCCTTTGCTGGCGGGGGTCTTGACATCCTACTCTGTCTTCTTGCGAGATCTCAGGGCCCTCTTGCGGGGTGGTTCTTCTCCTGCAGGAGGTGGGGGTCTGGTGGGCTGCTGTTGTGCGGGGGCCTCCTGTCCACTAGCGCCGGCGGAGGTGGTTGGCTGTTCTTGGTCCAGGCTAGTGGCAGGGGCCCTTTGTTGTTGTTGAGTGTCCGTCCTGGTGTTGATGAGTTCCTGCAGCAGCCCTACCATGGTAACCAGGGTGGAGGTGAGGGCCTGTAGTGGTAGACACACCGCTGATTGACGCGCCCTGGAGACAGAGGCATGGGCCCGCTGGGTGGGAGCTGTGCTGGTGTTCCCAGAGGGGTTTGGGTCTGTAGTGGCCTGTGGCTGTCTGAGGGGAACCGACTGTCCAGAGGTCCCCGATGGTCCGGGCTGGTCATCAGTGTCCAGGTCGACAGAGCTGCTGTCATCGCTGACGGCCTCTTGGGTGGGGGGGGTGGAGAATTCTGGGCCCTCCGTGGCGGTGTGTTGGCGGTCGGGTCCTGCAGGGGTATAGAGGTATGGTTATAGTTTCAATGTGTGCCATATGGGTGTATCTGTGGGTTCCCGTGTCCCCAAGTGCTGGCATTCGTGTGTGGGGGCTTTGGTGAGGGTGGCTTGTGGGGGGGATGTGTATATGCATTGGGCATGCTTTGGTGATGGGTGTCCATGCTTAGTGGACGCATGCAGGCCTAGGTTTTGGGATGTGTGGGTTGTGATGGTGAGACATTGGCAGGGAATAGGTGTGCTGGGGGTGAGGATGGTGGTGGGGGGGAGGATGGTGGTGGGGGTGAGGGTGGGGGTGAGGATGGGGGTGGGGGTGAGGGTGGGGTTCGAGGATGGGGGTGAGGGTTGGGGTATGATTTGGCATGCAGGTGGGGGGGAAGCAGTATTGAAGCTTCAACTTACCAGAATCCATTCCTCCGCCGACTCCTGCAAGGCCGTCAGGATGCAGGATGTTCAAGACTTCCTCCTCCCATGTTGTAAATTGTGGGGGTTGAGGTGGGGGTCCTCCGCCAGTCTTCTGCACGGCGATGTTGTGCCTGGATACCATGGAACGCACCTTCCCCCGTAGGTCGTTCCATCGCTTCCTGATGTCTTCCCGATTTCTGGGGTGCTGTCCCACAGCGTTGACCCTGTCGACAATCCTCTGCCATAGCTCCGTCCTCCGGGCAATGCTGGTGTATTGGACCTGTGTGCCGAAGAGCTGGGGCTCTACCCGAACGATTTCCTCCACCATGACCCTGAGTTCTTCGTCTGAGAAGCGGGGGTGTCTTTGGGGTGCCATGGAGTGGTGTGTATGATGTGTGGGGTGGAGTATGTGTAGTTAAGTGTGTTGAGTGTGGTGGTGTGTGTTGTTTTGTGTGTGGATATTGTGTGGGTGATGGTGTAGTGTGCCTCTGTGTGATGGTGTTCTGTGATCGCTGCTGTGTCTCTCAGTGCTTCTTTTTGGATTTTGGTCGAAGGGGTTTGTGGGTGATGTGGGTGTGTGTTTTATATTGTATTGTGTGTGTGGGAGTGGTGTGTGTATGTGTATCAGGTGTGTGGAATTCAAATCGTCCAATGTGGCTGAGTTTTGTTCATTTGTGTGTATTCTGACCGCGGCGGTGTGTACCGCCAATGGAAAACCGCGTTTGAAAGACCGCCGCGTGGATTCGTGGGTCGTAATGGCATGGGCGTATTTCTGTTGGCGTGACGGTGGAGGTTTGGTCACCTCCACTTTTCCGCCGACCGCTGGTCTGGCGGTCTGTTGTGGCTGTCGGATTTTCAGAGGTTTGGCTGCTGCGGGTCAGAATGACTGTGGCGGATTACCGCGACCGCGGCGGAATTATGGAGGATTTCTGACCGGCGGTAGGCGCCTTTTACCGCCGAGGTCAGAATGACCACCTATGTCTTGGCAGCCATCTTTGTTGTTTCGGGGGATTTCTTTTTACAGCTTTGATTGTACGGCAATCGATAAGGATATTCACTCCGACTTGCCCTTCTATCCTGCGCGTTCGGTGATGTGAACACCTTTAATTACTGAAGGATCAGCAATCGTCAGTTGGGTTGTACGGCAATCAGTACAACCATTTACTTTGACTCTGCACGTTCGATGACGCGAAAACAAAACCCGGAAAATAATTATTTAAAGGAGTGACACACACTGGCCACAAGCACATACTTGGGTCAATGGAAATTGTGGCTACATGTGAAGTTTTATTGACTTACTTCTTATAGTGGGATAGATATGTCTAGCATTCAACTGCCACCTTTCATTTTAGCTGAGCATGGAGACTCACCTATTCCATGGGAATTGTGGTTGGATTTTTTTGAGGCATAAATGGAAGTATTGGAGAATGGGGAATGTCCACCGGAAAGACATTTGTCCTTACTAAAACACAGACTAGGTGCAATAGGTCTTAGATAATTTAAACAGCTGCTGAGGTTGAACAACGCTGATGAGGAAGATGTGTATAAATGTGCTCTCAAACAGTTACAAGAAAGGTATGGTAGGAAAATTAACATAGTCATGGAAAGATATAAGTTTTACTCAAGAGGGCAAAAAGAAGATGAATCAATTGACCAGTATATGGCAGTGTTGGAGGGACTTGCTGTAACTTGTACGTTTGAAAACATGACATATTACCAAGTATTAAGGGACCAGCTATTGATGAGAACTAAATGTAAAAAAAATTGAGAGAAACTATGGTCTTCCGGTGAATTATCTTTAAAAAATGCGATAGAAGTAGCAAGAGGTATTGAGATTACTGAGAGATGTATACAGGCAGTGAGGAATAAAAATAAAGATAATGGTACTATATGTGCCATAGGGAGTGAGAAGAGTGATAAGGAAAAAAATAATCTTGCGGTTGATTAAACTAGAGGGTTACTATGTTTTAGATGCAGAGCTAATACACATTTAGCTAATTTTAAATTGTGCCCTGCCATTGGAAAGACATGCAATGTGTGTAAGAAGAGAGGACATTTTTCACGTGTGTTTAAAAGTGTGGAAAAAAAAGTAAACTGTATCGTGTAGGACCCTAATGATGAGGAGCTTGAGTATAGAATGCGTGATGTAGTAATAAGCGGGCAGAGCGAGAACAGCAAAGCGAAGAATGTCCAATTGTCTAACTGTACATTAAGCATAGATAGATTACAGGTCAAAGCTATGGTGGACTCTTGTGCATGGTACACCATAATGGGGAGAAGGTTGTTTGACAAACTATGGCCGGGCATATTGTTAGAGAATACTAATTCAAGCCCATGTAGTTATTCTGGTCATAACATTTCTATTGTAGGGTCTGTGCAAGCTGAAATTGGATTTGCTGGAAAAATATTTTTAGGAAATGTGCTTACAGCAGAAAGGAGCTATGATTTTAAGATGGCCACACATGACTGAACTTGGAGTGAGAGTTGACCCTAAAGTTGACCCACCCGTGTATGCAGTGGGTGAGGGTAATATTAAAAGTACAAATGATACATATTCTGTCTTAAGGGAGGAATTTCCTAATGTTTTTAGCAAAGAGTTAGGAACCTTGCAAAATTGTAAACACAATATAGGGCCTGATTACAACTTTGGAGGAGGTGTTAATCCGTCCCAAATGTGACGGATATACCACCAGCCGTATTACGAGTTCCATAGGATATAATGGACTCGTAATACGGCTGGTGGTATATCCGTCACTTAACCGTCACTTTTGGGACGGATTAACACCTCCTCCAAAGTTGTAATCAGGCCCATAATCTTAAAAGGGAATGCTAAACCTGAGAGGCAAAAGTTAAGAAATGTTCAGTTGAATTAAAGAGGGAAACTAAAAGAAATGTGCGTGATTTATGTGAAAGGGACATTATAGAACCAATTGAAAGTTCTGATTGGGTATCTCCAATTGCAATTTCCTTGAAATCCAATGGTGATCTAACATTTTGTATGGACTTACGTTCTTTAAACTATGCTATTTGGGTGGATGCCTTCCAGTTACCAAATTTGCAAGAATTAATGTCATCCATTGCTAACATTTTCTCGACAATTGATTTAGCTAACGCTTATCATCAAATTCTGCGGAATCCGACCTCCAAGCACTGCACAGCCTTCATAACACCTGGAGGTTTGTTCCAGTACAAAAGTATGCCGTTTGGTTTAGCCAGTGCATCTGCTGTGTTCCAAAGGGAATTATCTAGAGTATTATCAAAAATAACTGGTGCAAAAGTTTTTCAGGATGACATATTGATACTGGGGAAGGATAAAAAGGAACACAATTGCATATTGAGGGAAGTTCTACAAGCACTTATGGACAATGGATTAACTGTGAAAGAACAAAAATGTAAATGTGGGAAACAACATGTGGAACATTTGGGTCACGTAATTTCACAGGATGGGTCCGACAATTAGCTATGTGAAAGCCTTTTGCAATACTCCAGAACTCGACAGTTGGTATCCTTTTTAGGGTTGACAGAATTTTACGCATGTTTTGTAGAAAATTATGCACCAAAGTGGAGAATCTTAGAGTACTATTAAGGAAAAATACAACGTTTTGCTGGGGATAGAGACATACGTAAGAATTTGCAGCACTTAAAGAGAAATTGTAAATGCAGCATACCCAACATCATTTGATGAAGATGCAAATTGTATCATTTCTGTGGATGCTAGTGGGTGAGGCATTGGTGCTGTCTTATCCCAAAAAAGTAATGGAAATGAGTGGGTGGTCGCATATGCATCCCGTACTCTAACACAAGCAGCGAGGAAGTACTCTGTTTTTAAAAGGGAATTACTAGCTGCAACTTGGGCTGTGCAACTTTTTAGGATGTATGTGTGGGGTCAGAAATGTAAGATATGTACAGACCACAAACCTTTGGTAAATATCTTGAGTCCTGGAGGTGAGAGAAATATTAGCCCCCAAGTTAGCGAGACTCGCCTCAAAACTGCAAATGTACCGTTATGAGATCATGCACTTGCCAGGGAAAGATAATCGGGTGGTGGATGGATTATTACGGTTGCCTTTGACGTATGAGAATTGTGAGGAAGTGGATGATGATGAGTGTGATGTGGCATTTACGTATGACGATGTGGTATTTATTGAAGATCATGGGATGGAATTAGAGTTTTCTGAGGATAAGTGGATCAAGGAAATGCAAAAAGATGGAATCTTAGCAAAGGTAAAGGAAATTCTTATGAAGGAGTGGCCATCTGAGCGGCAGCTTCAAGGAGAATGTAGTACATTTCAAGGATGAGTTATCCATATGCAATAACATTGTGTTAAGGGGCGATAAAATAGTACCTCCTTATGTCATATGTGAATTTATTGTCAAGTTAGGATACAAAGGGCTTGGTGGTATAGCAAGTACCAGAAGGAAAATTAAGGAAAGCTTTTGGTGGCCAGGGGTGGATAGTATGGTGGACAGTTATGTGAGGGAATGCAATGCAAGTGACAAGTCTGTCAAGTCAATGGTAGTACCTCTGCAGATGGTCGAATTCCCTGAAGGACCTTGGCGGAAGGTAGTGATTGATTTTATGGGGCCTTTCGCCATCTTGCCATTACCATCCCATGCCATTGTCCTTATTGATTATTATTCTAAGTGGCCAGAAGTTCGTATGGTTGGCAATGTGACCACAGATGTAGTCATCGACTTTTTAGAGGATGTGTTTTCCAGGGAAGGGATTCCTGAGACTCTAGTAATGGATAATGGTGTGCAGCTCACATCTAGTAAAATGAAATTGTTTTTAAAAATGATTGTGTAAATCATCTAAAGGTGTCATTATATCATCCAGAGGGAAATGGTCAAGTCGAAAGTTTCAATAGGGTAGTGAAGAAAGCTATACAGTTGGCTCTTAAATCTAACCTGTCACGGAAGAAGGCTCTTCAGAGTGTGTTGCAATCTTATAGAATTACACTACATTCGGTGACAGGGAAAACCCCATTTGCATTATTAAGGGGAAGGAAACCGTCTTCCAAGTCAGTTCCATGGTGGTTAAAGAATAAAAAAAGAAGCAGGGGTTGACCAACATTGATGATCTAATTAGGGAACGTGTGCTAAAACACCAAGGTCATGTGCTGAGTAGAGTCAACGGAAGGAGAAGCATGTCTAAACTCGTTGCAGTGCAGTATGTACGTGTGAGGAACCCTGGGTTCATAGAAAAAGGGGCAGCCTGTTGGTCAAGTCCTGTTAAAATAGTAACGGTATTGGATGGAACTGTCAAGTCTTGAGGGTGGTAAGATACGTAATCTGCAGCATGTGAGTCTGTGGGAAGGAGTCAACATGCATGAAAATGATGATGAAATTGAGGGGTATTTGCGGAAGTGATTCTGAGTTGCAACTAGTTGTGGGTCCTGATATTCATTTTGATATATGTGCTGACTCTGGTCATAATGCAAACAAGTGTTTCGACCACCAAAGGTATACCTCTTTGACGAAAGGGAAAAGAGATTTTTTGGGCATCTCCAAGAATTTGTCATGGGGCACTGAGCAATAGTAATGTAATGTGAATATTATTGATCTGGTTGGATGAAGAAATGTAGCTCCTGCAAAGTGCAAATTGGTGTATCGCTATTTTAGGTAACATTACCTCCTGTCCCTCCCTCGCCTTCCTTTCCCAACCAATGAGGCTCCTTGCCTCCCCTAGACTCCTCCCTTCCCCTTTAAAAAGTCCCCTCCACCTCCAACACCTTGTGTTCTTTTTAGGCTAGCCCGCTAGACTTACCTTCTCTTTCTCCTCCACGGCAGGGCTTGGGGGAGCTTCATGTTGACTCTTGGCGGGTGCGGTGCTCCTTGCGGTGGGTTCCCGGCAATGGTGTCTTCCTGGAGGTCAGCTGAGCTGACTTGGGAAATGCTTCCAGGTCAGCTGACGGAGTCCGCCGGCTCTCTGGTGGCTGGGGCTGCACTTCTGGGTCTTCGCCTCGCGTTTGCTGGGCTGATTGTTGTGTCATCTTCCTGCAGCTACAGTATGGCAGGCGATTCTACCTGCGTTTTTTTTCTCTTATTTTTGTGTAATTGGTGCGACCTTTTCATTTGCTGCTTGTAAAAGGGGAGAGGGGGTTTCTCCCCTATTTTAGTTGGCTGCTGTTGGGGCTTCTGTGGTGTGCATTTTTTCTTGAAGCATGTCAATGCAGGGCCATTACAAACGGCGCCAGCTTGTGCCTTATTCTTCTGTGGGGGAGGATGTTGCGGTTCCCATTCAGGCGCATGGTGGATGCCAGGTTACGCTGGGGGTTCCTGCTCATGTCCAGGGAGGAGGTTCAGGACATGATTAAGGTGGCTGTGTCTAAGGCCCTTCAGGCTGGGGTACCCTGTCCTGGACCTTCTTCTGCCTCCAGTCCCTCGGGCGGCAGAGGGGTCCTCTTCCTCGGATGATGACGCTCCTTCTAAATCTTCTGGTGGGAAGTATGTCTCCAGGGAGGAGATGTGGGATGTTCTGGCACATGTTCAGGACAATTTGGGATTTCCTGTTTTTCAGCCTTCTGGGGCTGATTCCCACTTTTTCCGCAGTATGTTACACCTTCTCAGTTTGCCATGCCTTTCCAGGGCCCAGTTAAGAATTTGGTTTTCTGTGAGTAGAAGGATGTGGACAAGTCTCAAGTTCCTCGTTTCCTGAAGAAGTTGTACTTGCTGGAGGGGGAAGAGGTGTTGCCTCCTTCTGTTAAGCTGGATTCCATTTTGGCTACTTTGATTGGCAAGACTGCAGTCAATCCGGAGGACTGTGTTCCTGCTGATGCCACTGACAGGAAGGTGGATTTGGGTCTGAAGAGGGCCTTTGCGGCAGAGAATTTGGCCCTCAGGGCTAGTATTTTCTCTGTGTATTCTGTCCTGTCTTTGTTGCAGGACTTTGACAAACTTGCTGTTGCTGTGCAGAAGGGCTCTGAATGTTTGGAGCTGCTGGCAGTGATGGAGCAACAGGCCAGGTTGCTGGCTGACATATCTTCTGATGTGGTCCACACTTCGGCTCTGGCTTCTGAGCATTGATTAGGGCTCGTAGGTCTCTCTGAATGCGGATGTGGAAAGCGGATCCAGAAGGTTTACTCTCCTGCGGCTTCCTTTTGAAAGTCACACTTTGTTTGGGGATCAATTGCCTTCCATGATTTCCAAAGCTTTCAAGGAAAGGAAGCATGCCTTACCTTACAAAGGTGGTTCCTCGTCTGGCAAAGGTTAGCAGAAGCATTCTCGCTCTTCTCCTATATTTGATTCCAAGTCCTTTTCTTCCAGGAAACTTCGTTTTCAGCCCCGTTTTTCTCCTAAGAAATATGGTCCTTCTGTTCGGGGTGGCCTCAAGAAGGGTTCCTGACAATCACTGTGGGACTGGAAGTTGGCCGGTTGGGGGTCGACTGGGGCACTTTCTTCGCGTTTGGCGGGGGGATGTTGCTGATCGCTGGGTGCTGGACATTGTGGAAAATGGCTATGCCATAGACTTTGACCAGGTTCCTCCAGACACGGGGGTTCGTCCAACGCCCCTGCCTGCGGACAGTGCCAAGAGAGTGGCAATGCTGGATGGGGTCCGGGACTTATCCCGGGTTCCTGAGGGAGAATAGTACCGGGTGCTTATTCCATCTTGTTCCTGGTCCCAAAGGTGTTGGGGGGATTTTCGTCCTGTACTAAATCTCAAATAGGTGAATACCTGGATCAAGACTGTGCATTTCTGAATGCTGGCCAGTCAATTTTTCCACTGATCAGTCCAGGGGATTTCCTGGGGTCTCTGGATCTGCAGGATGCTTACCTGCATGTTCCAGTCGCTCTGTCCTCTCAGAGGTTCCTCCGCTTTGCAGTAGGCCGGGACCATTTTCAATTCTGTGTTCTTCCATTTGGCCTCAAATCCTCTCCCAGGATTTTCACCAAGGTGCTGGCTCCTCTGGTGGCTCTTCTCCATTCCGAGGGGGTGTTTGTCCATCCATATTTGGACGATATTCTGATTCAGGCTCCCAGCAGGGTTCTGTTGGAGATTCATGTGGCAAGGGTTTGGTTGGTCCTGCAAAGTCACAGGTTTTTAGTCAACTGGGGGAAGTCAGATTTGGTTCCTTCCCAGGATCTGGTTTTCATCTGGGCACGCTTTCTGACTCTACGGGGATTGGTGATGGGGTCAGAGAAGTGGCTGTTGAGCCTCCAGTCAGAGGTGTTGACGGTCTTGTCGCAGAGAGCTCCCAGGTGCCTTCAGGGGTTGAGTCTGCAGGGTCATTTGGCGTCTGTAATTTTTCTAGTGCCTTGGGCACGTTTTATCTTCTTTGCCTGATGAACTGGTTTCTCTCCCGTTGGTCTCCGGCTCCGGGCTCTCTTCTGGCAAGGATTCCTGTGTCAGGATTCATTCGCAGGGAGTTGGGTTGGTGGCTGGTGCCAGCTCATCTTCGGTTAGGGGTGCCTTTGGCTCCTTCGGGACCTGTTGTAGTGACGACCAATGCCAGTCTCTCCGTATGGGGCGCTTGGCTGTGGTCTGAGCAGGTCCAGGGGTTTTGGTCTCTACAGGAGTCGGTCCGATCCTCGAATTGGCAGGAGTTGAAGGCGGTTCTTCTGGCTCTGGTGCATTTTCAGCTGCCCCTGAGGGGCAGGGATGTTCTTCTCCGGACGGACAACTTGGTCGCCAAGTCTTATGTGAACAGGCAGGGTGGGACCAGGTCTCGGTCTCTGTTTCGGATTGCGAGGGACATTTTTGTTTGGGTTCAGGAGTTGGTTCAGTCTCTTCGGGCCACATACATTCAGGGGGTGGTCAATGTTCGAGCGGATCAGTTGAGCCAGGTCATTCCCTCCTCCCAAATTTTATCTCTCCAATTACCTTTGTTCCATTGTCTGTTTTGCATGTGGGGTCTTCCAGTGATGGATTTATTTGCTGCCCCAGAAAATGTGAAGGTGAGGCGCTTTTGCTCCCAGTTTCGTTGCCCTTAGGCTTGGGCAGTGGACTAGGGGGGTGATTCTGACTATGGCGGACGGCGGAGGCCGTCCGCCATAGTACCGCCGCCAAATGACCGCACTGCGGTCAAAAGACCGCGGCGGCCATTCAGACATTTCCTCTGGGCCGGCGGGCGCTCTCCAAAAGAGCGCCCGCCGGCCCAGAGGAAATGCCCCTGCAACGAGGACGCCGGCTCAGAATTGAGCCGGCGTAGTTGCAGGGGTGCGACGGGTGCAGTTGCACCCGTCGCGTATTTCAGTGTCTGCAAGGCAGACACTGAAATACTTTGCGGGGCCCTCTTACGGGGGCCCCTGCCGTGCCCATGCCATGGGCATGGGCACGGCAGGGGCCACCAGGGGCCCCGCGGCACCCCCTACCGCCATCCTGTTCATGGCGGGTTTCCCGCCATGAACAGGATGGCGGTAGGGGCTGTCAGAATCCTCATGGCGGCGGAGCGCGCTCCGCCGCCATGAAGGATTCCCCCGAGCAGCGGTAAGTCGGCGGGAGCCCGCCGACTTGCCGCTTCTGACCGCGGCTGAACCGCCGCGGTCAGAATGCTCGTGGGAGCACCGCCAGCCTGTTGGCGGTGCTCCCGTGGTCGGTGGCCCTGGCGGCCACCGGCCGCCAGGGTCAGAATGACCCCCTAGATGTCACGTCCTTGGCCTCGTGGTATTCTGTATGCATTCCCACCCTTCCAGTTGCTCTGGGCTTTTCTGGTGAGGGTGCGTCTACTGAGGGCAAGGTTGAACGGCGGGGGTTGACGGGTGGGGGTTCCGGTCCCTTTGACTTTGCTGGCTTCCCGGCGTTGTTCCACGTTACTATCCTATGAACATCAGTAGAAAGTGTTTTCTGCCTAGTGTTTGCATCACCTGGTGGATCCTATGGGAGCTTCTCTGTTTGAGGTGATGCAGTTTTTGCAAGATGGGGCTCAGTTGGGTTTGTCTATGGCTTCTCTGCGGGTGCAGTGGGCAGCTATTCAGGCTTTTCGGGGTCTGTGGCATAATCTTTCTGATGAGGGTCATTTGATGCCTAGAATTTTTCAAGGCCTGCTTAACTTGTTTCCTCATCCGGTGTGTTCCTTTCCTGCCTAGGATATTTGGTTGGTGTTGGAGGTCTTGGCTGGTCCTCCTTTTGAGCATTTGGAGTCCTGTGATTTGCATCACCTGATGTTGAAAACCTTTTTTCTGGTGGCCATCACTTCGGCCTGGCGTTTGGGGAAGTTGGGCGCTTTGGCCTGCACTTTTCCTCTTTGTAAGATTTTTCTGGATCGGGTTGTTCTTGGGCCTGTTCCCTCTTTTGTTCCCAAGGTGAATTCCAGTTTCCGTGCTCCGCATGAGGTTATTCTGCCTGCTTTTTGTCCCGACCCTTCCTCGGCTGAGGAGGTTCGGTTGCATTTTTTGGATCTGTGTAGGGCACTGTTGGAATACATGAGGGTGGTTGCTCCTTTCCGAAAAGGGGATTCGTTGTTTGTAAACTTTGGTCCGGCTCGGAAGGGGGAGAAACTGTCCACTGCTTCTTTGAGTCGTTGGGTCCGCTCTATGGTTTTGCTGGCTTATTCTTTGAAATGGGTTGTGCCTCCTCCAGGGACGTTCTACCCGGGGTATGGCTGCTACGGTGGCTGAGTTACAGGGCGCTTCTGTGGTGGAAATTTGCAGGGCGGCTACTTGGGCCTCTCCTTCCATTTTTGTTCGTCATTACAGACTTGTGGACTTGGGGTGTTTGGAGTCAGTAGTGGGTCACCGTGTGTTGTCCTCTATGATGCAATAGGGGGGTTCTTTTCTGGTGTCCTGATGTTTGTGATTAAATTTGTTGCAACTCAGTGTCCATCTCCTGTGTTTCTCTTGTTACATCTCATTGGCTAAGAAAGGAAGGCAAGGGAGGGACGGGAGGTAATGCGTCCATTACTTACCGGTAACGGCATTACTCCTAGTTCTACTCCCTCGCCTTCCTTTCCGTTCCCTCCCGCCCTCCTGATACGGGACGCCTGAGTTGCTGTTTTGGGCTTGTTTTTGTGCGTTAGGTGTTGTGGGTGGGGGGGGGGGACTTTTTAAAAGGGATGGGAGGGGTCTAGGTGAGGCAAGGAGCCTCATTGGTTGGGAAAAGAAGGCAAGGGAGTAGGACTAGGAGTAATGCCATTACCGGTAAGTAATGGACGCATTAGTAATTTTGTGTTAGAGGTTTTTTTGGGGGGGATATGTGTGGTGATCGGAATGTTGGATAGCTACAATGGGAGTAGAATGTGGGGATGGAATGGTTGGGCAAGGAGAATGTTGTGGGCGGCAGTTGCTGCGGGGCGTTTGCTGGCGGATGTCAAGTTGGCGTTGTTTCCTTATGATCAACCCTGTTCTTTATTAAATTGAGTTGGAAACAATTTATCTTGGTGGCACGTTCTTTTCTCCACACCTTATGTTGTTTGTTGTTGCTCATATTGTGCTCATTTTTAATTTCAGTATAAAGGAGGAATGTGCCTCAGAACGCTGTATTGCTTAGCGTTCTTTGCAGGCCTACATTACAGCAGTATTTTGTTACTGTGTAAGAGGACAGTTTTTTTTGCAGACATCCGAAAAGAGTGCCCTTTTTCTGCTCAGTAACGGGTCTGGTAATGTACGCCGCCTCGCTGGCTGATATTCACATACAGTCCCGGGCCTCTCTTCTGTTGGCACAAGACAATTAAGTGATGAATTGCCAATGTGTGGCGGCCGGGCCGAGCTTCGGCCAGCAGATGGCAGCAGGGGAAAGGCTTCCGAGAGGCAACAGCAGTTCGAACTAGAGAGCCCGCTCTGTACCCGTGCCGCTGTCAGTCCCGGGCTCCAGCCGCCGAGACCTCCCCCTGTACCACTGAGCAGACACTGCTGGCAGCCCGGGAGGAGGAGGAGGCACGAGCCATTTTGCAAGTGCCGGGACGGCCTGAATATTGTGCGCAGGGGGGCGAGATAATCACCCCCTTCCTCCTTTTCACATCCGGGGGTGGCAGGAAGGGGAGCCGGCGCTGAACGGGCCGGGGAGCCGGGCACCTGCTTCTGAGGCCATTGAGCATCCGCAGCTGAGCCGGACAGGTTCACCGCCCCCTCCGCTGCCTATAATAAGGGTCCTCGGGAGGAAACAATGGGGGCCCGGCGCTTTGTACGGATGGGATCACACGTCTGACGGCGGAGCAGCCGGTCTCCTGCCTGCTGCTGGAAGCGGAAAGAGGAACTCGCACAATTCTCGCTAGGACTTTCCACGGAGGAGAGGTGCCGGTGCCCACCGGAGCCTGGTAAGAAAAAAAAGAAAAAGGGGGGGGCAGTGGTTCTAACGCGGGAGCTGAATCTGAACCAGCGCGAGAGAGGGGGCTGAGGATTAAAAAGGTCACCGGGCAGGCATCTGGAAATGGGCGTTTGACGCCAAAGAAGCCTGTTTAATCCAGGGATGGCAGGGCATAGATATTCTGGAACAGAAGGCATCGTGCGCCCGGCCCATGTCAGGACTGTCATCCCCTGTGGATTTTTTATTTATCAAAAATACTGTTTGAACGGAAAGAAATAGGGGGTTGCCGTCCCGTGATTTATCTCCGAAGAGTACATTGCTCATTTGGTGCGGGCTACACAAAAGAGGGTCGTGTAGGAAAGTTTAAAGGCTGCGCCGCAGCTGACAAAGGCATGAGCCGTCCCTGGCTTGTCACGCACGCACCCCTCAGCCTGTCACAGTTATACTGGCGGCTGTTCCTCTTCGAAATTTCCGATGAAATCCTTTGGGGTGGGCTGATGTCTGGACGGGGCCATTCGTGGGTACTATGGCATGAGATTCGGGGTTCCAAATGAGGGTGACTGGAGGACGCTGCGCGCCGCAGGTGAGAAGTTTTTGTTGTGTGCCCCTGCAGGCTGCTGGGCATTGTTTAGAGCAGGCACAATGCGTGAGAGGGAGGGAGGGCTCGGCTCCAGGAGACTGAGCCGGAGCTGCAGAGCCCGGCGTGCCCTTCTGTGCATCCTGTGCGCTGGGGCTTGTTTGGCCAGATGCCCGTGGCCAGCAGAGGGCCTGGACAAGCAGATTAGGGAATTCAAGCCCTGGGCCAGTCGAGGCCGTCGAGAACTAGACACGGAAGGGAAGCAGGCAGAAATAACTGGGTACAAATAAACAAAATATGTATTTTTCTTCAGAAGACAGATCCATTAGTTGACAATATCTGTTATGTATCAGAGTACGGGACAAGTTGAAAAAATATCTTTTATTGATTAAACACCAGTTGAAGAAGAAGCTGAGTTCACCGGTTTGTTTTGTCTTGTCTTTAGACACCCTGCTGGCAGAGGCAGCTCGAGCAGCGGGCCGGCCTGCCTGCGCATCGCTTGACGGAGGGATGGTCGCCTAGTGATGCCGAGTGTCTGAGCTCCGCCGACGGGACGTGCCAGCTGCAGCCCATGAGCAGCCGAGTCGGCCCTCATCTCTGGGATCGGTCCCCGGGCCGCTTGGCCCGCCTCATGGAGGGCCCGGAGTGGGACATGCAGCGCCACTTCCAGGACTGGTGCCTGCGAACCTACGGCGACTCGGGCAAGACCAAAACCGTGACCCGGCGCAAGTGCGAGCGCATCGCGCAGCTGCTGCGCGGCGCAGATTCTGGCTCCGCAGACAACGCCAAGTTCAAGTTCTGGGTGAAGTCTAAAGGCTTCCAGCTGGCGGGCCCCGGAGAGCCCGCGGCGGGCGGCAAGCATGTGCTCTACGTGCCGGTCAAGACCACGGTAAGTGCCCCAAACCCAGAGCTCCTCTGCTCCACCGAACCATGTGCCTCTGGACCACAGCCCATCTACCCCTGTGGGCCCTGTGCCCCTCTGCGGTGGGGCCAGAGCTCTCCCGCTCCACTCCCCGGAGTCTGACAATGCTGGGTGTGGGGCCCCATTTCTCTCAGTTCTGGGCCCCTTTACTCCACCGTCCCAAGCTTCTGCCATCACAGCCACACTGGTATCGTTAACCCCGAGGGGAGTCCTGCGAGGCCCCTCTAAGCCTTGTCTTTGTTCTCTC
This sequence comes from Pleurodeles waltl, assembly GCF_031143425.1. Lineage (NCBI taxonomy): Eukaryota > Metazoa > Chordata > Amphibia > Caudata > Salamandridae > Pleurodeles > Pleurodeles waltl. The sequence goes on along the minus strand of NC_090439.1, from coordinate 585,030,338 downwards.
ATATGTTTACCACGCGTCTATCTCAGTTCTCTTCACTCCTCGCGCTCTTGTTCTCAGCCCGTCCCGTCCATGCACCCTATTCCATTTTGAAACCAGTGACATTTCCTCTGCCTTGCTGAGGCGCTGAAGTCCCAGGGCCTCGGCTTCCATCAGTTAGATGGGATCCATTTTCGGTCCTGCCACCCTGAGCAGTCCGCTGCCCGGTCTGCAGGGCTCCGAGCAGGCCTGCGTGGCATCGCATCTCTCTGTTCGCTGGCTGCGGGGGCTGGAGGCAGGGTGAAGGGCTGAAGAGAGGGGGCGCTGGCTGCAGATGGGACTTCTGTGCGACGGTGGGAGACTGCGTGGTGGTGTATAGCATTCACAGTGTCGGCTCTGGGTGGGCATTGTGTTCTATGGGACAGACTGCGGTGTTGGGCCAGCCAGTCCTGGGCCAGCGTGAAAGCAGCCCAGGAAACCAATGCTGCTGCTGAGCAGTGTCTGACTGCCGTGTCCGCAACACTAGTGGCATCATTCCTCTTATGTGACCGGTGGCATTGTGTTCAGTCTACATATGCTTGAGAACCCCTTGCACTGTCTAGAGTGTGGTAGGCAGGGGTGCCATCCAGACAGAATATGTGAAACTGGTGGACCTGTGTGCTGATTGTCCTTTTGACCATTATCCGGGGAGGGCAATCAGAGAGTGGCTGAAGGGCTTGTCGGACAGATCAACGACTGTTTTTGGGCTTGTTTTCAGTCTAGTGGGGCGTTTTTTATGGTCTGGCTTGACAACGCAGCTGTTGCCAGACAATTATGTGATCATCAGTAGGGAGAGGTTTTGGCTCCGCCCACATGGTTAGAGTCAGGAGTACATGTTTTGATTTGGCATAAGTTGTGTGTATCCACAAAAATACTGCTTTCCCTCAAGCCAGATTTGATCATTTTTTTATTTATCCATCTGCCCAAACTTGAACATTCAGACACATACATGACATTGGAATGTTATTAAAGTGTCTTAGATAACTAGATAATGTATGTTGTTTTTCTCTTGAAGCAGCACAGCTGGGAGGAGGCCAGTCATTTGCCTACATTGATTTTTAGGTCAGGCTTGACAATGTAACTCCCAGCTGACCTTTTAACCTACACTAATTTTCTATCCCAGTTCGACCCTGACATTATTTGCTATTATCTCTGTGTGGAAGCAGCAGAAATTACTCTGGGACAGCGAGATCTGGGATTTTGTGCATACCTACCAAACCGTGCTATGTCATGTGGGGATCTATGGACAGACCTATTTTTTTTTTAACCAACGCGGCTTTGGAGTAGGGCACTTTTAGGCCCAAGTTGTTGTTGGAAAAACGTAACTCCATGAGCTATTGGCTGAAAAGACAGGACGAGTTTACCTTAATCAGCAAGATACCACTTGGCAGCTAAGGACGTGACAGCCTGCAAGAAATCCCCACTCCCTTCTCTGGAATCACTTCACCAAAATCATGCTTTCCGTACGTGACACACATCCCTTTAAACTTGATGACATCACATGAACTTTAACCCAGCTAGTGGAGCATTAGATACTTATTTCTAAACTTTACAAATTCCAGGTAGCTAGCAGCATGTCAGTAGTGAACGTAATTGACAGCAGTCACGAACAACCAGCTCCTTACTGCATTAGCAGCAGGGAAGCAAAGGATTACCTTGTAAAACAGTAAACAGGTGGTTTTGTCACAGGGGCTGCAAAGCACTCCACAGGGGTTGCAGGCAGAAGCAGGTAGCGTTTACTACTCTCAGCAGCCCTCTCACATAACAGTGTTGCCCTTGTAAGGAGCATTGGCCTTCAGAGTCTGCAGGGGTTTACAACCCTCTCAGACTGTCACTTGGCTCAGAAGTAGGTGCCACCAGGCCGATGTGGCCTTTTCCTCCAAGGTATGTCGGGAGATAAAAACACACTATTTTTACTGACCCTTTGATCATTGACATCACCACCCCTTTCCAGTGAAATTTCAAGGTGACTACCGAAAGGCAGTTTGAACCCACAGGGAGTTCTCATTTTTCTTGTTTTCATATTTTCACAGTGTTTTGTGCCCTTAGAGTTGCTCAGAGGCATCTTGTAAGAATTTTTTCTTGCACAAGTGTTAACCTCTCCAATCTGCAAGCAGGGCGTTGGTTACCTATAAAGGGGGAATACACTTCCTTTTTAAAATAATTATCTTTTAGGAAACTCAAAGGTATCTATTCACCTCCTCGTGAATATTTTGTTTACAACCGAAAGAAGCAGAGTTACAATTGACTTTCTGTAAGGTGTGTTAATCACTCAGGTGAAGCACCAACTTGGCAAGCCTGGAGCACTCTTTGCAAACAACTTTATATTGGTGAACTGGCAGCTTGTAGCAAATAGAGACTCCCAGCCTGGCATGAATAAACATATGTAGTCGTAACCATAGATACCACTAAGGCCTGTGCCACAAATTTCACGACGCAGTCTGAAACATTTTCTGCCCCCATACTAAAATGGAGGTAAAGATTTGTAATTTGTCATTTCCATACAGTGAAATAACAGAGGTATCTTTATTCTGTTTAGGCTTCTCCCCGAAGCCCACATCTCTGTGGGGAGGGAAGTGGGACAGCTATGGTCTCCCACCTCTTCAAGCCCCAGACCGAAGCAACATACACGCTGGGATTGGCGACGATGCAACATAATGTAACCCCAGCTCAAACCCTAAATTTAACCAACCACATTACCTTACCCTGTCCCAGCCATTACTCCAATCCTAACCCTAACTTCTACCTTCACCAAACTTGTAGAGCTTACCTCATATCCCACATACTGTTCCCTACTCTAAGCCCATCCCTTAACAAAATGTACTTAATCCTAAACTTCTCGCTAACCTCACCTCTCACCTTAAGCCTAATCCATGCATTTTTTTCCTAACGTTTTGCAAATTCTACCTTTTTGTAGCTCACTTTCTTTTCTTCTTTTATGCCCCTACTTTTTTTGTAACTCTTATTAATTATTTTTTACTACATAGGAATTTTAACAATTTACTAATGTTGTAGTATTCTGTCAGGTACTTACAGCTGATAGTTCCAACCCTGGGCTTTCCCAACTGCCTTTTGTTTTGAGATCTTGAACTTTGATCCAATACAAATGGCCCATGTTTAATTTAGGTCCATGGTATGGAGAGGTTGCATGTCTGCTGATGTTAACAGGACCATTGGCAAAGACAGCCTAGTAGAGAGGCAAAAGATTTGAAAAAACTCCAGAAGCTTTTGGGTCCTTTCTGTCCTCCCTCGATGAATACAGTTCAGTTAATCTTCCTGCTCATCACTCTTAATTATTTATGTATTTATTTCCATAGAGATTGCTTATACCTTTAGTATATTGTAGTGAAGTCTCATCAGAGTACCTTGCTATGCATGATACATGTAGACGCACATACAAACATACATGTGAAATATATTGCATCCTCTTGTATGTTCCACATGAATTAAGGATCAAGATTGTTCTAGTGTCCTTGAGCATGATTGGGAGGCTAGTAAGGGCTTATTAGTAGTAGGTGAGCAATGAAGTAAAGAATGCACTGTGGTCTATAAGCAGGTGGGCTCCTACCAGATAGCGATGTTAGATCCGGATCCAATTATATGTTCAATGTGTCTAGAGATCACAGTTGTCAGATGAAAAGTTCTTTGATTAGTTCAGTACTTTCGAGTTTCCTGAAGAGTAGGCCCTGTCCTGCCTTGAATAATGTTTTTAGGTCAATCCCAAGTCTTGGATCCTTTACTGATCGCTACCTGCTCCTTTGAAGGTTCTACGTTTATTAGTGGATGGTCAGCATGTTGGTCAAGTAGAGGTTCATATTCAGTGTATAGCTGGATGCCACATTCTGCAGATATCCTCGGTGGTGCATCAAAACACTTATGAGTACGGTGGATGACATTGACTGGAATCCTGGGTGGGGAAGAGAAATCCTTCCCTTAACGAATAGTACATTTGGAATGGGCAGTATGTGGTGCTGGTCTAGCTCCCTAATTGAAACCAGATATGGATTTTTGTGTTGCCTGAAAGCATCAGGAATTGGAAGTGGTACTGTTGAGTTTTTTTTAGCCATCGGGAGCCTTTGAATATGTTTTAGGGAGTGTGAAATTATTTATCCAGGGGTGGTGCTGCATGAACTTTTCATCTGGAGGCATCAACAGGCGCAGTGGACAGATGTTAATTGGGACTGCCAGGAAATGTTTTTAGTAAAACCACAGTAGTTTCTTATTTACTCTCCCAATCGTTTTAGCAAAGTGTCTTGTAGGAGATATGGTCTACTAGCTAAGCTGGTGAGTTTGGAACCTGTTGATCCTCGTTGAAATGTACGAAACCAGTGGTTCCCAACCTGTGGTATGGGGACCCCTGGGGATCCACAAAGCCTCCTCAGGGGGTCCGTGACTGCTTAGAAATTTAAATAATATTAAAAGTCTAGGTCCCCAGCTTTCAGTAATGACTAAGTAGGGGGTCTCAGGATTCCAGTTATGATTCAGTAGGGGTCACCAGGTTCCAAAAATGATAAAGTGGGGGTCCACAGATGTCAAAAGGTTGGGAACCACTGTACTAAACTGAACTGAACTACCAGGCTAGAATCACACTATACAAAACCCAAAAATTAACTTCCATTGTGTGGTAGTCTGTAAAAAATGTCCAGGAGCCTTTTTGTGTTCTCCTTCCAGGATAGGAAAGAAGTCTCTTCAGAGATGTTCTCAGCTTTATTTGTAATATGTGTTGTGGTGGGTTGGAAATCCGAAACATGGCCTTTGAGTAGGTTTTTTTGTTCTACATATGCTATAGTTGTCTTGTGATTTCCTTCTCTAGAATTTTACTAGAGGCTGAGATTTGAGACTCCTGCATGGTGCCTCAATGTCAAACATGGGTTTTCTTTGGGTACAGGTTGATAATTGCCTCCATTCAAAGGGCAATGTCTCTCCTTTTGAAAATAAACACAATGAGTTCTGTAATGTTGGAAGCAAATGCATGGAAAAATCCCTTGATGTTTCATGCAGGGCAAGGCCTTATAGGCGGGTTGAAATCTTTAATCTTCTTTGGTGGCATATTAACATTATTCAGAACCATTAATTTAATTGTAGAAAGAGGTGATTTTATCCAGGTTGAGACAGAGGGTTGTGGGAAAGCAAGGGAAGTATTTTAGGTTATTTGGCTTTCAGATTTTGATTGTGTTCAGCTGGAAAATATTCTATGATTCTTTACAATGTTTCTGAGTTAAGCGGGACATGGAGTGAACAAGGATTTTTCAATAGACGGCACACTGGGTTGATTCCTAACGATTGTTGAAAGGTTCAATCCTCTGACTGGCCACACCATTGATGCAATTGATCTTTTGTGTCTTTTAACTTCTCACCCTTTTTAGGCTGAGACTTGGTCCAATCTCCAGTGTGTCTGTGAATTTGTGTGTGTGTAGGAGTGTCCACTAATAGGTTGAGACTTGGGGCTTCTGTGCTCTCAAGTAGGTAGAGTTTAGCCATTGATAAAAGTATCCAATCAGAAAGATATTTTCTGCCTTAGTAATACTAAATGATGGACCTTTCCCAAGAAGAAATTGTACCTTGAGCATTACACATGGCTGAAGGACAAAGGTTATTTGGATCAAATACACATCAACAAAGTTTGCACTTCAGTCAGGTGTATGTTGATACTTGTATCATAGTGCACAGCAGCATTTTAGCAAAACTTATTGCCACCCCTGGCCATTACCTCTCCTTGGCGTAGTTTGGTCCAAGGCCATAGTGATCCTGCAGGTAATTTCTTCTCATGCTGAACCCATTGGTGTTCCCATTACTATTAATGTGGGTGGCAACTGTGCTAAAGGAGATCTAATAAGAATGCACCTAAATGACCGCAGAACAGATTCTGTGGTAAACTAGCTCCTTCCTCTGAATGGATCGATACATGTGGCTGCATAAATTTTACCATACAAATATATAATTATTTCCTTAGATTTGTATGAACCAATAGATCACAGCTGAGGGGTTTGCCGGACCATGCATTGAGCCCCAGAATAAATCAATTTCGGCAAGGTGGTTCAATTAGAACAAGCTTCCTCCTTATTATTCTCTTTTATAAACATTAGAAAAACATATAGGTGTTCCAAGTGATAGCGCAGTGCTAGTGATAAGTGAAATTTGGTAAACGGACACAACGGAACAGTGAAAAACAAATACAGTGTTGGCTGCATATTCTGTTTATTTTGAAACACTGACTACAGTGTTCATTCCAGTTCATCGATTGTAAAATAAATGTCCAGCCAATAGATTAATCGCGTTGATGTTTCAGCCCTCAATCACTTATTTAAGGGCAGAGTCTTCATCAGGGCAACAAGATGGTAGCATCCTGCAATGTAATAAAACACTAATTCATTTGAATCAGCATATATCATGTTAGCAGGTTAACAGTCTTATCTCAAAGAAGGTAATTAAAGAGGCAAAGAAACTATGGCGCAAATTCATAAGCATCTATAAGTACAAAAAAAAATCTAATAAATTCAAATAAACATGATTTGTTTGTGGTAATACAGTGCCTTCTTCATAATGTTTCAAAGACTTAAGAGCATCTCATCTTTTTTTGGACAGTGCAACACTGTGTGAGTTACGAACAGCTATGTTTTGGGCAAAACCTGTTTGTTCCATTCCAAATAACATTAACAAGCATGACAGAAAATGAATTTACTCCATTTTAACTCCAGTAAAACCATTGTTTGTCTCAAATATTCCAGAACAGACAGATTTGTCATATTGGTAACTGAAAACACTATCAAAAGAGATCGAACAAATTAAAGTGGCAGAAAAGCAAAAATACGTTCCCTCGCCATATATGGTGCAATGTTATAAACAAACAAGCAGTAAATTCCTGCAACCGTTACGGAATGCGTAGTTTCTTCTTTTTTTATGTAACTAGCACTGATTTCATTTAGTTTCTTATGGAGCTCTACAATCACCTCGAAAGTCTTCTTGGTGCTAAAAGTGTAACTAAAAACGGAACAGAATGAAAGCAGATATATTAGAACCCAAGAAGTTGTGTGTGAACTTCCTCTTATGTCAGATCAAGCTACCTTTGGTCTTTGACAACAAGGTAGATAGTTGGAACATAAGGGTCCCAATGTGCAGTGCAATGAAAGCCATTCCTGAAAACACAAAATGATTAACCTACATCAGGACATCAGTGTTTCGGATCTTTTGAAGCTTAGTTAGACCAGCCTCAGGGAGACCTAGTTAGGGATAGTACAGTTACCTGCATAAGATAGTATGCTGGCTGACACCGCTTTCACATGGAGCTCAGGGGGCAGGTACAGCTACATTTTACCCGAAGCTTTAGAAGCAGGAAGAGGAAACTGTATTTTAACATTATAGATTGGGTCAATCCTGGTTAGTCTACAGTCATCTGTGATAAATCAGGTGTTGTCTATGTGTCTCCTACCAGATGCAAAGGTCTTCTGATCCAAGGAGGGTGATGAGTTTCTGGCCAGTCTCAACACAGGTACTCTTCTGACAAGTCTCCAGCAGATACTACACAACCATCTGTTGGATTCTGGCCTTGGAGAGCTTGGACGGCCAACCCTCCAGCGTAGCCTTGAGCAATCCGGAGATTATGTCAGAGCCATCCAAGGAATTGAGTGTAACAAGAAGTTAGTAGGTAAGCTCCCAGGAGCTCAGCGTGGAACAGGCCCAGGCGCCAAGCTGCTATTGGGTCACACATGCGAGCATCATTTCCTTCTCTCTGCAGCAACCTGAACGTTCCTGGACAGCTTCTGAAATATATGGTGGAGGCGGAAGTAGAGAAGGAACGGTTCTATCTCGGCTAGTGGCTGCTGTTCTGTATGAGTGAACCATACTTATGATACTCTGACCTTTAATAGACTATTCAGTATATACTTATTTGAAAGTACTTACGTCAGTCTTGAATTCTTCATATTCATGTTGTTAGAACTTATTGTTTTCTCCTAAACCACTGCCTTACTCTTCTCATTTAGGGCTTTTGCCATTTATTGATAGAGTGCACCAAATCCAATTATCCTTAAAAGACGTGTCTCTATGAAAGTCTCCTCTGCCCTTGGATCTGATAGCCAGATGGCGAACCAACGAGCATTCTGCATCTTAGCAACACTGCTGACACTGCTGAACACATGGAAACAGATTTCACTTCCATTTGCTTTACCAGCTACATTTACTATGGAAACATGCTCACTGGGTTTTGCTTCTCCTTAGCTTCCTAACATTGTAAGATATGAACATTCCAGAATTATGTACCTTATCGCTTTACTTGTTGTCTTCAATTACCTTGTGAAGCACACGCGGACATGCCGCCCTATTCATAACTGGAAGACCAGCTATGCCTCTCTGTATCATTCCAAGCTGTATCCCATTTAAATCTGGCATATAGCTTGGGTGGACATGTAAAAAATTCAAAGAAATGGGCAATAGATCTGAGGCCGAATTTTCAAAAGTGCCCCAGAGTGCAAGAGGTATGTGTGTCTGTTTTTAACAACCACTAAACACTTTTGGTGTTACAGAAAGGAGTCACAATTGCATGCGTGGCAGCTTCTGTAATACAGCTCACGTTGACGCGGACACAAGGAGGTGTTCCTTAATTTGCGTAGGGGTGCATCTCATGCAAATAAGGAAACTCATTGCCTCAGTACCTGCACCATATTACTGATGTGGGTGCAGAGGCAAAGAGTCCTTCGGGAGGCACACTAACAGTGCACCAGATAGAGTTGTGCTTTAGAACGGAGAATGCATCCAGACATCCCCTTGCTGATGGATGTTGTAACTCACTGCACCCACCTGCAGAGTTTCAAATGCTTTATTATCTTGATGCCGTATTATCAGATGTGTCACAGAGGCACAACGGGTGTGTGCACCTGCTTCCTGCACACACAAAGGCACTCTGGCATTACAGAAGGGGTGGTGGACTCTTGCCTACCCCTTTCTGTAATAAAGATTGTGCCTGAACCTCAATGGCGCAATCTTAAAAAGATGTTCCTTGGTTTGCATCTGGGGGGTGACACCATATAAATGAGGAAAGACTTTGCCTTTATCCTGTGCTGTATTATGGATTGGGCACCAAACAAGGAAGCGGTCAGGATGCATATTGACTGCACCACATAGCGGTCACCTAGTCAGGGTGCCCCCTGAGAGCAGTCCCTTGGACCATCCCCCAGATACCGCCCTGCAGCCAGGTGCAGTTACAGCATCTGCCTGCAGGGGGATTTGTGCTCCCATTTCAGAATGCATGCAAGGTTCACACCTGCACGGTGAAAGGCAGACTGGTGACTTCAAACAGCCAGCCCTTCAAAATCACTGTCCCAAAATCAGGAGTGAGTTCACAGCTGAGGTTAGCCCTATCTGTAGTATGTGCCCACAAGACTTCTTAGTAGAAGGAGTGACACATAATGATGTACTAAGGAAGGAACAACATGTTTATATGCTGGTTGCTTTTTTGTCACACTGCAGGCCCCCAATATAGCACATAAATATATTCACATTTATATTGGGTTGTAATGGGTTGAGTTTCCCTCCAGTGCTATCCTTACAATATGAGGAGCCCAAGTTTGAATCCTTGTACGGCTAGCTCAGGCCTTTTTTCCTTTCGAGTCTATTTAATGATTACCATCGAGCTGGGTAATAAACATGTCTATTTTTGCAGCATTGAAAGCAATGCAGTTTCTTGTGTGCTTTGCCAGAATAATCAGTATTTTTGTGTTGTGTATGCCTTGCATTGGATGCCGTTATGTAGACAACCTTATCCGAAACCCAATAATCCACTACTGTAATAGTATGAAAAACGTATTTCTGTTCCAACTGTAATTGTGGATAAAAGTGTTGGTGTGAATTGAATTGTTGAGTTGTTTCTTAGAAGGAGACAGTCTGGACTTTAGCTTGGCTGGTACTGCCTGGGATAATGTTGGTTTGCAGGCCCAATACCCGAATGCATTCCTAGTTTTCACTGTCTGGGGAAGACCTCTATTTATTATTTTCTCAAGCTTTGGCAATCCCTGTCCCAAAATGGTTTGGTGGAGGAGTGTGTGTTTGAGGGGACAGATGTTGCCAGGCAGGTCTGACTTGGTGTTACCTTATAACACGAGAAGAAGACTTTGCTCTTGTTACTGTTGTTGCTGAACCAATACCCGGAGTAATGTTTCCTTTAATTGTGTCCCTGGGCTAGGAATAAATTCTCTAATGATGGTTTCTTTTCTGGGTAGAGGTGAGCAGAAAACAGGGTCTGCATACTGGTTGAGGGTAAAACATGTATTCCATCTGTTGGTTTGGGGTTGGAGTATTTTTTAATAAGGTTGAATAATCTGATTTATAGTTCCTCATTTACAGTGCAGTTTTCTAGTATAATGTGCTTTCTTGCCACTTAACCTCATTCCTTACATATTGGTTGACGTTTTTCATGATTTTCTGAAGGGTTTCCGATCTAGGATATCGCTTGTTATGAGTCAGATCACATAGTGTGCCATTTTAATTGAACTGAGAGCCTTCTCAATGAGGATGGAATTTTGGTTCCCCTCCAGCCACCAATACAGTGCTGTATAACTAGGGGTAGGTGAGCCACTGATAACTTGAGCCAGGCTCAAGCCCGGAGCCTGGCTCAGCTCGAGGTCCTGTTGGAACTTCAAGCCCATAATGAGCTGAGCTTTCATGTGGCTTCTTCCTGACAGCCTCCCTCTACCCAGTATGTGACGTTACAACTAGGTTCAAGTCTCAGCATTGGCTCAACATCCTGTGTTTCTGGGCAAATCATTTAATCTCCCCTTTCTATTAACAATGAATGTGACCTTGTGTGATGTAATTAACACGCATGTAAAGCACTGCAGTACCTTCAAGTCCAGTTCCCGCTACATAAAAACTGCAGAAAAAACACACAAAGAGATAAAAAATAAAGCCTTAAAAATAAGGAAATGCAAATAGATACCCATTTCTTGGCTGATTTGTACAGAGTGAAACCAAAATACCTGGCTAAATTGCGACTTCCCGCTTAAATTGTGTGATCTTAGGCAAATGTTTTATTTCACCAAAACTCGATTTTTCTGCATTATCCTGCATGAAACTCCTTTCAACTATATGAGTTCAGAATGCCAGTTGTATAAGAACCTATTTTCCATGATTTAATAGACTGTAGTGTTACTCTTTAATAATCTGGGTTGCATACTGTGTTTATGTGATAGTTGTCTTGCCTCATTGTGCAGTTATGGTTCATCCTTAAATACTATCACTTTTAATGAGTACTTCTTGGTGCAGTGCTTTATTGCGGTTTATTAGGGTCAATGCTTTACCTGTTTAGGAATGTACTTTCTTGAGTTTTGAAGCGGCTTTGTCATATTTCACATGATATTTGTTGTGTGCTTTACTCAGCAAACATTTTCAGGGCATGGATTCTGCACGGGCTCTAAGATCCGAGCCAGACCCTTGGCTCGGCCCTGCTCGGCTCTCCCTGTAAATCTGTTGTCTCGCTATGCATCACAAAAAGGTCAACATATGAGAAGGAAATCCTACTGCACTCCAAAACCCTGTGCCACATTAATTACAGTGCATATAATATGCAATTCAAAAGGCAAGACAGCGATCTATCTTCTTGCTCAAAAAATTGAATGTTTTGTGCCAGCCTTCTTATACACAGGTTGTGCTCCCACTGTAGAATACTCAGGATCTCCCAAAATCCGTCCCTGTGTTCTAACCCCTCTGCACATAGGGAATATATTAGATATGTAATAGCACAACGTTAACTGTGAGGATCAATCCTGTATTTTGCAGAGATCTTTTTTATCATAGCAAGGACTTCTGAAACATGGTGGGCTATTCGTAAGACGGTGTGAATGTGGTTTCAATTTAAGACAAGGTAAAGGAGCTTGCCCAGCATCACACGTTTATTTTTACGTGTTCAAACCAGAGTTATGATCCAGATCACAAGATCAGCATCTTGGTCACTAGAGCACCCTGAATCCATTATCACACATCTGTTCTCATGGACAGAGTATAAACATGAGTAGGTGCCCTTGAAGTATGTCCTGTGATCAAACCTCTCCACTACCTGGGTCTTCTAGCAACACCTTTCATGCATCCAAACATAACAGTTCGCCTTTTTTAAAACTAACCATTATTATATGCGTCCTCCTTTGATATGAAAATATGCTTGTGATTTGAAAGAACCGTGTCACAAAGGTATTTTTTACTGCAACTCAGACATACATTAATTGACTATTATCTTTTTTTTCCCTTTGGATGCGTTGCTTCCCGCTTAAATGTGGCACGTTTCACTTGCGCCCTTAAACACAGCTGTCCGGCTACAGGAAAAGAACTAATGTCTTTGAAATGATGTTTGTAGTGCTGTAAATGAGCACCAGCACGTTGTCTGCGCAAGACGGAGCCGCGTTCATGCACAATGGCACGAGGCGGCGTCACGCACAATGACGTTCACACCCGAAGCTTCCAGGACAAGTCTCGAGCCCCGCCTTGGTCAGGGTTCTTCTTTCATGAGGCCTGTCTCCTGCCGCCGCGGAGCGGGAGGCTTGCATCACAGCTCTGCTGTCAGCCGCGTGATGTGACCCTGATGGCGCTGTAATCCAGTGCTGCTGATAATTAGACATCATTACCACTGCGATAAAGCGAAAGGGAGAAGGGGAGAGGACAGGCTGGGGCTAATTAAATACTTGCTTTTAATGACAGAAAGTCTCTTAGCGACTCAGAGGTTAGGCGTTCAGTGTCGCCTTTGACGGCCATAGTCTAGCAGGTTGGCATAGCTTGTGTTTCGATTTGCTTCTCATTGTTGGTTCTCTTTTCATGAGTGGGTAAAGTTGTTATCTTTGCAAAGTCTATGATATCTTGCAATCTTTGTTTTTAAGGGTAAGATGCTACAAATTCTGAGCAATGAGAGATTCAGCGAATTGCTAGGGTACCTATATAGAACGATCCTGTGGAGTTAGCCGTATTAAGGCCTTGAGTATCACAGCAGGACAGCAAGGCTAGGACTTATAAATGCAATAAAACAAGCGTTGGCGTGATAGCGCCCCAGAGGCTGGGATATGTTGACAGACAGCGATTGCTTGTCTTAGAGTACCACAGCCTGAGAGCTGAACCGAGGAACTTCTGCCACCTTTGGTTGCTGGATTAAAAGAAGGCAGGGAAAGAAGTGAGATGAGTGTAAAGAACGCCTCAAGAGGATTTGTGAAAAATACAAGACAGCGTATTAGTTGAGTCAAGGTAAGGCAGCTTATCTTGAGCAGTGCCTGTCACATATGCGAACATCTCCCCAGTGGCACAGTGCTCCGAGAGTAGCGTCTCTTTTTGTGGCAGTTACGTGTTCGGTCACAGTCTCTGGATGAAGTTTATTTCTTTAGGCCAAGGTGTGAATTTATGGGCACTCGTATGACGGACTAACGATTTATTTTTGCTTTTTAGAAAAAAGGCTCCTTTTGAGCCAGTACATTTGATAAAAGCACGACTGGAGAGGGACTTAGAGAAGACAAATCTCGATACAGAACATCCCTAAATGCATAGACTTATTCTGCATTGATTTATTCTGCAGTGAGAGATTTTCTCTCTGAGGACCAGACCCAGAGAAGCAAACACTGACAGTAAACCTTTTAGTTTCTACTTATAACTAATTGGGATTGATAGAACCTCTTGGACGGTGTGGGCTACAATACATTGCTGTTGTTGGCCAGTCATGCTAATCAAGTAACTAAATTGTCTATTGTTCAGTACTTGAAGTTTTCTTTCATACTAGTTCCCTACTTAATGCACTAGTATAGAATTAAATGTAAGATCTGTACTCCATGAAAAAAGTAACAGCTACTTGAAATAAAACATACAATTGATCTCAATACTTGGTATCCCATCATAGGTTATATTGATAGAAGGTATGAGTTTTTACATAGACCATCCATCTTACATGACTTTCTTAATTTGAATGTAGACTGGATCGAATAAGGCAGACAATGATGCAATGATTAAATGTTAGAATATTGAGTACAACATTATTGTGCTACAAAAGTATTTTAGCCAGGATATCAACTGTAAAATATTATGAAGGTGTAAATAAATACATAAAAGCTATATGCACAGACAAACATATAAACATGGGTATATCACCCAGCAGAGGTTGCCAGTATATAGTTAAAAGGTAAGTCAGAGTTTCCGTATGAAGAAACACTTTTTGGTTTTGCTAATAACTTTGCTCTGTTTGACGAATCTGTACAACAGTCACCTCAGATCCTTCATGGAAAGTTTTGCACTGCTCTATGAAGCGAGGGTCAAGAAAAAGGAAGGGGTCTCAAAAATGTGTAGTTTTAATGTTAATTCCTGAAAAATAATTTGCTGTCTGATAGAGGAAAAAACGGCATTTCACCAATTTGGCACACCGTTAGAACTTTTCTGAGAAATAATGTTTTTTGTGATTTGTTGCAGATTCGTTCAGCTGTTTTTGAGAAATTAGCTTTTAAAGACAGGCTTGGATTGGGCCTGAAAGGTTATAAAGCTAGGAACTCGTGGACTGTTGGTATCCATATATGCTCTGTTTGGCCAATTTAAAGGGGATTAGTCAATCCTGACTAGCTGGCCACAACAGGAACAATATATTTTGGCAGTCAACAGAGAACTTCAGTACATGGTCCCCGTATCGTGAAAATTAATTAAAAAATATAAAACTGGGGCAGGGTAAGCACACTCTGACCCAGCAGCATGTGGTGGAGTCCCATGAACCCCCTTTCTCCCCCCATGATTAGCTGACCTTAATTAGGACAAAATGTTGTGGCAGCCATTACAGAGTTCAAGCTCATGGACCAAATTGAAATGCATTGTAGTGAAAGCCTCTTTTTGAGGGTCACAAAAAAACGAAAGGTGATAACATTTTAGTCATAATAAGATTAATTTGTTGGTTGTGTTATACTCATTTCGCAAATTACGGTGAGTCCTCTGGTTTGTGGACATTCCAATATGTAGTCACCCCAAAACATTACCTAATCCTTTTCTCCCATAGATTAAATTGTGTGTTAAGGCACCCTCGAACAACAATTATCAAGGAAAAAACTCCACTTGATAATTGAGATCTAGATCAATACAAAGTAAAAGGGTTTTATTAAAAAATTCAAAAAGAAGCAGTACAGAGTTATTGCAATAAAGGCTCTCTGGTGCAAAGTAATACAAAGTCAGAGAATATTCTAGGTCCAGATGAGCAGCAACATCAAAAGGAAGTTGGACAGCATCCCTAGTAGAACAGAAAAGTCTTCTGGCTCATCCCTCAAATCAAGGGGTTCTTATATACAATTCTTGCATAATAAACTAGTAAAACTGCGAAATCATCATGGTGTGAGAACAAGCATAATTTCTTTAGCAGGTCAGAACACATTAAAATACATATCAGTACTTTAAAAGATAAACACTATCTTATTTCTAAAAAACAATTCTTCACCCTCTATTAAAACAGCACTTGAGGAAGCTCTAACTAATACTAAACATTTAAACAATGAAACTTTCAGACATTTAATGGGCTAGTATTCACAATAAAGGAAGTGAACAGGACCTTGACACGCAACAAGTCACAAGAAATAGAGAAAAGTTCATAGAAAGCATTGTAATCATAACCATGGAAATAAACCACTAGATGTCAGCATGACTGTGGTCCGGAGCACCTGTGGTGAGAAGATGTATTCATGGGGGGAGCAGGAGTGAGTGACAGGGATGTTGTCCTTTTTGTCTAAGATGGATCTCACAGGGACATTTGGCGTAACTAAGAGGCATTCATAAACAAAGTTCTACACATCATATGAAATTTATTCAAACTATAATCATGTTAATTAAAACTCTAGATGCATAATCAAATGGGAAAAGACATATAAACCTTCATTATTAATGTACAAAAAATAAGCCACGAAAAACAGTCTAGCACTTTTTTACCCTCTGAAAAATGCTATCTGTTGAATTTGATGAATCATGTTAGAGAGAAGACTGTTTCCTCTCACGATTTCCTATCAGGGGTAATGGAAGATATCAACATAAAGAAAACTGTAAGAAAATCATCCACCCATGGGAAGTCATACACATAGGTGTTACAAGTATCTGACTTAGTAAAACTAAGAATGTACCAATGAGTCTGTGGTCAAAAGTAAGAAGTATGGCCTTCAGGATAAACAGAGCAATAAACGTTTAAACATTCAGTATATCGCAGTACATAAAACTACCTCTCCCTGTGCCTCTCCATCCCTCTCCCCACCATTGTCCTTATCCCTCACCATCTCCCCCAGTACAGTGGTAAGAAACATACTAATATCATGAATACAAGATGAAGGAGTTAGATAAAAAGAAAAATTGAGCATCCAGTTGATCTGCCTTGCGATCCATTTCCATGTGAGCTGTGGTGGTCAGTCTTCTCGAGAAGGTGGTAGCTTGTCCTCACCCCCCCCCCCCCCCCCCCCCCACCTACCAAACCACACCCGAACCACTGAACAGGAGGAAATCCAAAAAAGCTGCAGGTCAGAGGAAGTTACTCCAGATTATGTCCCAGAGGTGGAGGCATCATAAAAGACAATAAGGACATCTCCGCAAGTCATGGTCTTTTAATTAGTGTGTGGATACTATATGCTGAGGGTCTCCCAAAATCCTCTAGCCCCAGGGATATATGAGGACCGTTTACAGCATACTTGCTGACCCGAACAGCAGTGACCTGAGGAAAAGATATGCACTAGAGACATACTTGGATGTTATTATGGTGAATGTGTTGGCGGTGACCCTAAGATGCTCTGCTGCTTACTTGATTCCTACCTTTGTTCTGTTGTATGTGTAGACAGTACCTATTCATGTCATGTGATGTGTAATGAAAACTTTAAATATATATATTTAAACAAAGAGTGTGGAGGTCTTCCAGTGCAGAGAAGGAATTGTTTAGGAACCAGTAGTGCTACTGCACACCTTCAACCCAGTTGTGGACCTATTCTGATATGAATAAAATACATTGTGATCTGAATACCAACTTGATTGAATTAAAGTTGTAAAACTGAAAGCATTGCCATAACAAATTAACAAACAAGAGGGTTTATTTTGTCCTAGAAATTATGGTTGGTGCTCTAGAAAGTTCAAATTAGGACACATTTTCTGAGTTCTTAAATACATTCCTCATCGATTTCAGTAATAACAGTCTGACATGCAGAATGAACATGTCCTTCCACCAGCAGCAGTAGTCTGTCGGGTAAACCCCTAGTAATCAACTGCAGTGTCACCATAGAGTCCTAATGAGCAACTAGAGCACTAACATTTTGCATTCAAGACAAAAGTGAGGCATTTCTGAACCCCATTTTATAGTAATATGATCTGTTGAATTTAAAGCCTTTCCGGAGGAGCAGGCTGAAATAAATGAGCACTGAGATGTTAATGCAGGCATTAAATCAGGTAGTTATCAATATGTTTATCATTCCAAGTGTGTGTGTTCATATGTTATTTGTTGGACTTGGGCCTTGCTGCAGGGTCAGCCCCAAACATTTTGCCTTTACTCTCCTGTTTTGTAAACCAGATTTTGTTGGCTTTTAGGAGTCTGCACACGTTATCACTGCTTGCGCTCTCTCCTTTAAACATGGTGAAATTGGCTTACACCCAACTGACACATTTAATTCACTTGTAAGCCCATAGTAAAATGGTACTTCATGTACCCAGGGCCTGTAAATTAAATGCTACCAATAGGCCTGTAGCACTAACTGTGCCTACCACTTAAGTAGCCCTATTTCACATGTCTCTGACCTGCCTTTGTAGCCTATGTGTGCAGTTTTAAACTGCCATTTCAACCTGGCAAAATAAACCTTTTGCCAAATCTAAACCTCACTTTTTAATAGATAGTAGTCACACTAGGGTAGGCCCTACACAGCCCAAATGGCAGGGTGCAGTGCATTTAAAACATTGGACATGTACGTTTGAAAGTTTGTCCCAGTAATGAAAAACTCCTAAATTTGTTTTCAGTACTGAGTGGTTCACCTTTCCCGTAGGATAACGGTGGGTTACCTGCTTACATTTAGTAAGTGATAGCTTTCAATTGGGTGCAGGCAGGAATGTTGAGTTTGGTCTCTAACAAATTGTAATTTAAAACTCTCCTTAATTGTAAAGTTGGATTGTAAGTCACTATTTTGAAAATGCCACATTTAGAAAGTTGGCATTTTCTTGTCACAACCGTTTGATTCCTGTAGCTTGTATCCTGGGTCACATGACTAGGTGTAACTGGCACTTGGTCTTTGTGTATTACACCAAGACAGTGAGACAACTGTGGAATAGATGTTGGCAGGATCGGCCATCTCTGACTTCATAGGGAGGTGGAGCTGCCACCTACCCCACTTATACACCACAAAGCCACTGGCTCAGCACACTTACAGAGGGTTTCACACTTTTCTTTTGTGCCCCCAGACAAGCTGGGACCAGGGCAGGGACATAGGAAATTCCAGACAAATCTGTAGGTGGAGGACTCCAAAACTTTCTTCCACTGCAAAGTGGACACCAGGTATACATAGTGGGCCATCACACCCAACTCTTCTGTACACCTCTGGACCTGTGAAAGTCTCAGAAGGACTGCTGTGCTGCTCTGCTGCAAGAAGGAGAGATACTCTGCTGCCCTGCTGCCTGAATGGGAAGGACTGAACGTGCATCTTGAACCTAGAACCATCAGAGTGACTCCAAGGGCTAGTTGACTTGCCTCCTGATCAGATGCTCAGGGACAGAAAAGGCTCTACGCACCTTCAACCCTGGTGCCACCCCAATCCTGTACCCTTGGAAGAGAGCCTGAAGGTGTTCTGTCAGGCAAGCTATGGTCCTTTGGGCAGAACCGATGAAGTACAATGCATCTCTGCATCGGAACTGCTGCTGCGCGATGCATCCCTGATGCAAGACCCCACAGCTCTTCAGAACCGCCACTGTATGACGTCTCCTTGACCAGAGACCTTGCATTGTAGCCCAGCAACTCCTTAGAACTTGCCTCTATGTGATGCATCCTGGCATCAAAACCTCGCATCACAGCCTGCAGCTCCCTGGAATCGCCACCGCACAATGCATCCTCAACACGGGATCTCGCAATGCTCTGCAACCAGAATTTAATGTACTTTGTTCAATGGGCCTAACTTGGTCCCTGTGTCTGGGAGCACTCCATTGGGGTCGGTCTGAACTTGTGACTTTTTCCCAGTCCAGCACGACCAGATAATCACAGTTGGCACTTTGTGCTTTTAAGCACTAGTTTTACTTGAAACTTTAAAAGTGCATAGCTCTGGTTGTGTCATTTTGGTGTGAAATAATATATTACATTTTACTCTATTTTTCTAATTTGGTGTGGGATTTTTATTGCATTGTGTTTTCACATTATAACTGTTTGAAGTGCTGTATGAATACTTTACACATTGCCTGACTGCTTTTGTGCCAAGCTACCACAGAGTTTCATCACCCCCCTTAACCAGTAGTCCATTTTCTTACTATACATGTGTATATTACTTGGGTTATTGAATGTTTGCCAGTGATTTCAAAGCTGTATTTCACAAAAATGAGGTCTAACTGGGAATTATTTCTAGTAATTCACAGGGCTGAATTCATTTGCAGGGAATGTAACTTTCCCTAAACAAATAAAAAAGGTAAACACAGCATGTCATACTGCAAACACAGAAACCGCTCAGCAAAAAGTTACACTGACTTACATTGCACTTTATTTTTTTTCTTGGTATATCTCTTGTTCAACCTATTCTATAGTGCTAAAATACTACAAAAGAAAACACACTTTAGAATTCATGTTTTTAATTTCCATACAGTGCACTTTATATTGATTTATAATAATACACTGTGTTGCATAAAACACATTATTCCCAACAAAAAATGCATTCCTCAAATAATTGACAGAAATGTCTGCAGTCTAAGCAAACAATAAACATTAAGGGGATGAGCCCCACAGTCCTGTAATAGCAGCCGCAACATTTTTATCCATTGCAGCCTGCCAAATACAGATGGCATTTTAACTCATGCGGACCTGCAGGAATACCAGGGGAGTAGCCCGTTGCTGGATATCCCTACATTTTTAACCTTATCCTCTCAAAAGCAACAGAATGGATTTACACCAAGTCACAAAAGCACGCTATCTGGTTAAACATCTAGCTTTCTGCCAAATTTGGTATAATTAAATGTATCCATTTTGGCTGTAGCTGAGGCTAAAGTTCTTATGGTAAATTGCATGGAAAAGTGGGTTTTGGGATCTCTCTTTTTTCTCGACCCCGTTTTTCATGCTGCGGTTTCACCACAGAGGTGGATCTGCAGATTCGCGACCTCAAGCACACTTGATTGGCTGGCTGCAACTTAAAGGAAAAGTTGTAGCCATCATCTTAGGATTTGAAAACTCAGTTCCCAAGCACTGCAAAATAAAATAAGATATAGGGGGGAGGTTATGGATACCCTGACCCCTGGGGCCAAATTAATAAAATAATATTTTTTTGCACTTCTGTGGTCCATGAGCCACAGTGCAGCCCCCTGGAGAATCACAGCAGATTGCAAAGACACTAATTATAGTTAGGACATGAGTTCTAATTACTTGAGATAACCATAACTGGTGATTTTCAGAGTTTATTGTTAGTTTTAAAGTTTATGTTTTAACTGACATTTTCACCTAACACCCCTTTAAAATGTGCTTTTTACAGTGAATATCTATCTATCTATATATGTATAAATAGATAGATAGATGATAGATGGATAGATATTCACTGTAAAAAGCACATTTTAAAGGGGTGTTAGTTGAAAATGTCACTAGATAGATAGATAGATAGATAGATAGATAGATAGATAGATAGATAGATAGATAGATAGATAGATAGATAGATAGATATGTGGAACTGCCCAGGGTTCTTTACTTCTCTTATTGCACTTTTGTAGCACAGTATTTAAAACTCGATATTCTGGTAGTGTGAGGCAGGCCCTCTCTTACTAGACTATTACTTGTATTTCAAAATGGGTCTGAATCTAATAAAGAAAATGTCCTGCGTGTTATTGGAAGCGTCAGCATTCAAATTATTTTAATGGCCAATATTGTTAAAATTATAACATCGGTCTGCAGCAACGATTCATAATAGCAACCTTCACATGCATGTCGGGGGATAGTTTTTTAACTTCACTGTCTCCGTTTACTACTTTTACAATTATACACTTTGATGACGGCAGAAACAGAATACAAAATATAGTATTTACATTTTATAGCATGCCTTTATAAACTAGAAAATTACACATGCTGGTCCTGCATTATCATGCCTAAGGCGGACATTTTTTGGACCTTGTGCTCTTGATTTTTTGCCTGGCATGGACATGAGACCAGGGGACGCACCAGGCAGCTTGTCAATTAGTGACAACTGCAACCCCGAGAGTTAGGCCTGCTGCAGCAGCTTTGGTCTATCTAAACTATGCTTTTATCTGAGGTGCATTCGTGTGCAGCGCTGTGACGGTTGTGTTTAAAATGCAGTTAGCGGTTGTGTTGGGAAGTGATTTAGCTAGGTGCTTACATCGTGTTGACACAATAACACGGTAGAAAGATTTAGCTAAAAGCATTTTTCTAACCTTGAACTTGCCCGACCTTCACAGGTGATGGTCAAGCTACATTTAACACAGAGCACTTCCTGGCACAGTTCCTCACTTACACATGGACACCCATGCTGTCATACACTTCATATGAGGGGCACCCTAGTGCAATTCATGAGCTGCAAACTGAGAACTATTTATTTATTTATTTGTATATATTTGTTTTAAATCGCCATTTTATCTGTTTGCTTCCTTTGCACTCTACATTAACAAAGGCAAGTTACATAAAGTTATACATATATGCACAAATCCGTAAAGTCAAAGTGAATTCCTAGCCAGAATTTTCTTGCCACAGAAAATAAAAAGTAAAACAGTTTCACAAAAGCGAGCTGACGGCCGCCATGCGCGAGAAGCAGACACACACATGGAAACAGAAGTTAGCTCTCAGTGAAACGTATTGGCAAAAGTGCAATTATCCATGTAACCGGCAAAAGTGCAGTTATCCATGTAACAAGGTAGATGTCATGCAAAGCGCCCGCCTACTGCCCAGAGAGATCACACTGCCTACGAAATTAAAAAGAAAAAGTAATCCAGAAGCCATACGGAAAATATTGATCCTTGTATGTTTTCAGTAGTTGGTCGGTGCGCTTGAAATGGGCTAAACACTGGAAAAGGCATGATGTGTACATGCGTTTCACTAATGAAATCATGGCAGGGGCGCCGGTTATAGTTACCTTAGGGCACGAGATATAGTTACTTGAGATAACCCTAACTATAACTGCTGAATTTCTATGGTTTTATACGCTTAAATTGTGAGCCTAACTATAATGTCCCTCTAACCTTTGTTTTTTTTCAGTGAATTTCTATGTTTAAAAAAAAATCTATTTCTTAACTATAACATCCCTGTAACCTTTGTTTTTTTTCAGTGAATATATATATCTATCTTCCAAACCTCAAATGTGGTCCCTTCCTTCAGAACACTCAGTACATCTGCTTTGATAAATTCTTTAGATCTCTTAACCAGAAATGTGGAAGTGTTGAATCAACACACATAGCACATCTGGCCTTGTACAATACAATGATTCCTCTATCAAATACGAGGACTTTTTCCCCTCAAAGATTTCATCACCAAAATCTCTAATGACATAAACTAGCCAAACAAGCTTTTCAAAATTATTTTCCAGACTCTAAATCCCTTCGATGTAAACGCAACATGAAATTGACCCCAATTACTTTTCAACTGTTAACCTTTTTTTTATCAACAGAATCTGTAAGTCTGCAATGACAGCCCAACTACAAAATTGACCCGAATTAAAAATAGTAACTGATACTTTTCTTTAAAACCAATCCTTAAAATCAATTCCAAGTACATGCACATAATTCTATGGATTAGCTCTTCACACAATTCCATCTAATCCAATGAAGCAATTAGCAGGTTTGTGTATATCTTGTTCCCAGTCACATATAACTCCTCTAATAAAGCAGTTCTTTAAAAAACAGAAGCTTTTCCAATCACTGTCAAACAAGCCATAGTTGTGTTTCTCACGAAAAACCACACATGACTCAACCGCAACCAACCAGTAGATACCTACTTCCACCCTCTTCACTGTATTGAGGAAAACATTGTTTTCTAACTCCAGACTCACTGTGGTAATCACAGCCTCCTCTGCTTTTATAATTTGACTTATTTCAAGGACAAGTACCAAAGTACTAATCGGACATCATCAGAAAGGTGTATGACACATTTTAATTAGCCAACAAAGACAAGACATGTCAGCCAATATATCCAAATCTTATTACGGTTGTCAGTGCCATAGACCATGAAATCCCACTCACTCCTTCTCGGGGTAACAGGACTGTCAGCCTCTCCCTCCCCCAGAACGCATCATTCTCTATTGCCAATCTCACTCACTTACACAAGACCCCTTCCTTTCCAACTTTCCAAATAGTTCTCATCACAATTCCTGTAACAGTCTCCCGTTTACCATTACTGTTCAGCATCATCCTCCAGCCTCTTCTGAAACCCCAAGGCAAACATGCCTTCATTTGCTAATCCCTTGTTCACCACACTCAAGTGTAAGTTTCAGCAAAGAAGCAAAAACAGTACCAATCCATATTATCCTTCCAGTAATGTATGGAAAGGGTATTACTAAAACCTAATGGGCTATTGACCCAACTACTACTCTTCAGTGACACAGACAATCCAAAGTCCTCCATTTGGGTTGAGTCAGCCAGTAAACCTATCACTAACGTCATAAGCCATAGATCCCTGCAGAATTAAAAGAAAACTCAAACCCAAATTGAATTTATGACCAGACTTCCTCCCCACTACTTGTTGCTTCTGTAACAAACCTGCATTTCAGCCCCTGAGGATTAGCAAGTAGTAATGGAAACCTCCATCAGTGCCTGAGCTAACACCACATCATTCTGCCTTTGAGTGGCAAAATATCACTTCTTTCACCTACAAGTGTATAGGATCTCATTACAAAACTGATGTTATGTTATTTTTATTTAGCGCATGTCTAACAATTACTTAGTGCTACTATGATAACATCTTTGTGACCCTGAAGTCACGACAATGGATTTCTATCATTCATGTAACAGCTAATGCATCCTCTTGCATGCTCCTCAATTCCTCTGCATCAATATATAACTCTAACTCCTAGAGGCTCGCTTCACTTATCTAAACCTCCACTTCCTGTTCTGTGACCATGCATTAAATTAGTCTTGTACTCAACTGTTAAACCTTCTTTGCCTATTGCTTACCATTGATGTGGTTTGACATTTGCACTCATGTATTTACAACACCTTCCTTTACCACGCATATACTTTTACCACACATGCATTTACAACAGATATATATATGTGTGTGGGCATTGCAAATCTTGTGCATATGCTCAGAATACACACTCATACATGACATTTGAGGGAAGAGTTTGCAAAATAACTGATCGCATTACGTGCAACACTGAGTACGTCGTATATGTGATTGAATGTGGCTGCCACAAAAAATATGTAGGCAGCACCATTCACAAACTCAAAGTGAGGTTTCTACAACATCTTAGAGCCATCAAAAACCGTGATCCATCTTACCCCTTAGCCAAACACTTTTGGGATGTTCATGAAGGCAATTGTAGTTCTCTGACCTTCTATGGCATAAAAAACATTGCTGGCAACCCTCGAGGGGGCAATAGAACTTCGCTGTTAAGACAAACTGAATCAAAAATGATTTTATTATTAGGTTCTGAAAACCCGTGGGGACACAATTTGGATGCAGAACTCCATGTACATCTATGATTAATCTAATGCTTACAGTCTTTATTCATTTATACAATGGAATTTTTAGGTACATTCAGGGGCATTTATCATTAGGATACATTTCTCTGATTCTGTGACGATGATTATGGACACCGGACTATGATACAGACATTTTTAGGATTATGTATATTTTTTACATGCCCTTTTCACCTTTATCACTATTTTATACACTAGAATGAAATTAGTTTTTATTAGCACCTTGGGAGATTGAAATGCGGTCTATTATATGTCCATTTCTATTTTATTGTATGTCCATCTCTATATATTGGTCCCTTTTTCCTTTTCCTTTTGCTTATATATATAGAAATTTGTTTGAATTATAGGACCTTACTCACAGTTGGATTTTTCATCATTGATACACTATCAACATTGGATAAGGTTACAATTCTTCCTGAAGATTATTTATAAATTCTATTTTATACATAAAACTAATATATTGTTGCGATAAACTGAGACATTTTATCGGTATCAATCATGATAATATTTATATTTATTGATTTATTGAAACTGATCCGTTTTATTGTTTCTCTTATCAGCCCCTTTTAATATAAAAGTGGGAATCATTTACTATTTATATAATTATATATTTACATTGATTGCATTTAAAAATCTGATTGCGAAATATTTGGTTGAGTAATCTATTTATATATATATATTATATTTAAGAGTGATGTTAGAAAATATGTATAGTTTTGTAAAAGAAAGGAAAAAAAGAAAGAGAAAAAGAAAAGAACAAATATAGGGGCTCATTCTGAGCCCGGCGGGCGGCGGGAGCCGCCCGCCTGGAGGGAGCCGCCAAATGACCGGGCCATTCAGACATTTCCTCTGGGCCGGCGGGAGCTCTCCAAAAGAGCGCCGGCCGGCCCAGAGGAAATGCCCCTGCAACGAGGACGCCGGCTCAGAATTGAGCCGGCGTAGTTGCAGGGGTGCGACGGGTGCACCAGTTTGCACCCGTCGCGTATTTCAGTGTCTGCATTGCAGACACTGAAATACACAGTGGGGCCCTCTTACGGGGGCCCCTGCAGTGCCCATGCCATGGGCATGGGCACTGCAGGGGCCCCCAGGGGCCCCGCGGCACCCCCTACCGCCATCCTGTTCCTGGCGGGAGACCCGCCAGGAACAGGATGGCGGTAGGGGGTGTCAGAATCCCCATGGCGGCGGAGCGCGCTCCGCCGCCATGGAGGATTCCCCCGAACAGCGGGAAGTCGGCGGGAGACCGCCGACTTTCCGCTTCTGACCGCGGCTGAACCGCCGCGGTCAGAATGCTCGTGGGAGCACCGCCAGCCTGTTGGCGGTGCTCCCGTGGTCGGTGGCTGACCCCCATAATATACCTTTTTTGTATATCAGTGTTAACAATTTCAATGTGGGATGTTCAATAATGTTCAAAAGGTCTCTTTTTAAAAAATGGTTTACAAATGCTTAAAAAATGCTTAAAAATGCATAAATAAGACTCTCCAAAGGAATTGGTTTATATAAGGGAACACAGTCGATGTATAAAATGCAGTAGGTAGGTTTTAGACCTAAGTATTTGGACTTTAATAGATAAACTCACTTTGAACATTGTGACGTTACAATATGGCCGCTGTTTTGCACATTTTGCACATTTGGTTAGTTAGGTTGCTAAAGACTGAAGAAGGACTAGAACATTTAAATAGATGAATTTAAAAATGTCTGCCAATGTCCAGTTGAAGGCTTTCGCCGAAACCCGTTGACATTTGGCCGGGACAGCGTGTGTGAGTTGTTTGTTTTTGGCACTTTATTGCTTTACTCGTTTTTGTATATGATTTTCTAAAGTGCTGTTTCATTCATGAACTCTCTTTAAATAAATAGAGGCAACGATTATTTATTGCACTTATTTTGCAATTGTGTTCATTTTTCACTCAGACCGAGCTTTTGGTTATTGTGCGGCTTGTTGGTGCCCCATTAGACGGCACCGCGTTTTTGATTAATTATATATATATATATATATATATACATACACACAAACTAAATTTCCCATGTAAAAGGAAGACACTGACACTTCAGAGTTAGAATCTGTCAATTTGATTTACTCCAACATGAACCTCCTCACCTAACGCGTTTCGTCCGTAGCCTTAGTTGCCAGTAGGTAGTTACAGTTAGGACCATGTTTGCATAGAAAAAACATTTTTCGACTTGCCTATATTTTTGGCAGCGTTTGACAAATCTTCAGAAAATTTCCCAAAGAAAGTGTGCCGGTGATACTTGTTGAATTTGGAACATTTCGGGTTATCCGTAAAGTTAGAGCCAAGAAAAAGGGGGGGGGGACCATGCTTTCCCATGTTAATTCCCTTAGGAGTATTGAACACGACTACAGCCAAAACTGCTGGATAGAATTACACCAAATTTGGCAGAAAGTTAGCTTTCTGTATGCAGATTGTGCTTTTGGTTATTTGGTGTAAATCTGTTAAATAGTTTTTGAGGTATTGAAGGGAAAATACATTTGTATATCCGAGGTGGCACGACTTCACAATGATAACAAGCTAGTGCAGGGGAATGCAGAGCTCTGATTGGCTGTCGACACTTCAGCCAGGAAGTGTTGGCAGCCATCTTGGGACTCAGCTTCAGCCAGGTCCCAGAAAAATGTAAAAAAATAAGACAAGGTGCCAGGGTAAGGACACCCTGACCCCTTAGCTCTGGTGTTGGGGTTCCAGAGGGACACCACCAGAGCTAAAAACATTTTTTGTTAAAAATGCCATCCCCCTGGGGCTAAACTAATTATGAGCAGCTCCCCCCGCAGCACGGAGGACCACCACCTCCCCGAGTCTAAACTAATTGTGTTATGTGCAGGGTGCTGCCCGGTCTCCCCGCAGCCCTGGGGACTGCCACCTCCCCAGGGCTAAAAAAAACAGAGGGGGGTCCATGCTGATCGCCCCGCCCCAGGCACCACCACCTCACCAGGACAATACACCTTGGAGCAGGGCTGCACCTGAGGAGCCAGTGAGGGCCCTCGGGACCATCATCCACCATGGTCGGCTTCTGCTATATCCCGGGGTGCTCACCCCTGGGACATAGCTGTTTGCTCTGACTCTGACAGCTCCCGCCAAGGCAGAGAAAACACTTTGGTTCCAGCAGTGCTGCCTCCCGCAGGAGGCGGGAAGCCAGCTAGGGCCTTCAGGCACCCTGATTACATGGCTGGGCCCTGGGATATGGGGTCCCTAAGGCTGAGATCGGCCTCGGGAGGGAAGCCAATGCGACCCCCCCCTCAACCTCCAAAAAATTAAATGTTTAGGCCGGGCTCAGGGCATGGGGTTTCCAGAGCCAAGATCGGCCTGGGGTGGGGCCTGCGAGTCCCCACCCCCCAGATAAAATAAAATGTTTAGGCTGAGCCCTGGAAGAAGGGGTCCCCAGGGCCCTGATCGGCCCAGGGAGGGAGGCCACTCAGCCCCCTCCCCAAGAAAAAAAAATGTTTAGGCCGGGCCCTGGGGGATGAGGTCCCCGTGGCCGAAATTGTCCCGGGAACGGGCTATTCAGGGGCCAAAATCAGCCGTGAAAGGGGGCTGAGTGCCCCTGTTGCCCCCCTAAAAAAATTATAAGGTTTGGGCCCTGGAGGATGGGGACCCTGGGGCCGAGATCGGTCTGGGGAGAGGTGGCCACACGGTCCCTTTACCCGAAAAAAATTATATATTAATGCTGGGCCCTGGGGAATGGGGTCCCCAGGGCCGAAATCGGATAGGGGACAGGGGGCCACGTGACACCCCTCCCCCCAAAACAATATTTTAGAAGGCTGGGCACCGGGTGATGGGGGATGAGGTCCCCGAGGCTGAAATCAGCCAGCGGTTGGGGCTGTGCAGCCCCCCATGGAAATGTAGTGGGCCCCAGGGAATGGGGTCCCCGGCTCCAAAATTGGCTGGGTGAGGGGGAGCCACGTGGACCTGCAGCCAAATCCCGCTGCACATGGCCAAAGGATTTGACCAGTGTGGGGTTGGGAGGTTAGGGGGGTTGGCCACAGGGACTGGCAGCACGGCCTTTGATTGGCTTAACGTATAGTAATGAAAATTAAGTTAAAAAAACATAGAAATTCACTGAAACAACTAAAGGTTACATGGACATTATAGTTAGGAAACAGAATTTTAAAAAAACATCGAAATTCATTTAAAAAACAAAGGTTACAGGGACGTTATAGTCAGGTTCACATTTTACACGTACAGAACCATAGAAATTCACGTGTTAGAGTTATTTCAAGTAACTTGTAACTTGTGCCCTAAGGTAACTATAACTCACACCCTCGCCAGGCACTGCTAATTACTCCACAAATTACGGCACTCATGACATCATTGATATCCTCATTCATAATATCAATGTAATATTTGCAGTAAACTTTTTGATAAAAAAAACTGTGCATGGCGGTGGCACAAGTTATAGTTACCTTTATAGTAACTCTAACAGGATGTGAGCCGCACTATAACGTCCCTGTAACCTTTGTTTTTTTAAGTGAATATATATATATATATTAGTCCCAAGAGGTCCACTTAAGGCGCGCTCTATTTCGTCAGTGCCCACGCCAGGGAAGGACCTTTCCTTTAGTTTATTGTCACATAAACTCAACACTTCTGTCCATGACACAGCACTCACAGGATTACTCCAATCTCCATTTTAATGTGCAAATTATACCATCATCAATATTGCTGTTGGTATCATTTTGAACATTAAAATGGAGATTGGAGTAATCCTGTGAGTGCTGCGTCATTGACAGAAGTGTCGAGTTTGTGTGACAATATATATATATATATATATATATACACTACTTTTTATTAAATGAAGGGAACCACCGCAACCCCTCATTATTTTAAAATGATTATTAAAATAGATATTTTATTTTTGGGGGAGTCCCCAAAACCCCCTTTTTTGTATCCTTAACACCCAATACCCTTAGCCACCCTAAACCCTAAAAACACTCCTACCACACAGTTTCCTTAGTCACCCCTAAACCATAAAAACACCCTTACCACCCAATTCCCTACCCACCACAATACCCTAAAAGCACCCATAACACCTTATGCCCTTACCCACTGCTGAAACCATTTTAACATGCTTACCAACCAATTCCTTCACCCCTAAACTCTAAAACACCCTTCCCCATACCCACCCCTAAACCCTAAAAACACCCTTTGCCACCATGGGTTGACTTTATTGTCATTCTCATTTGCTTCCTTGTTATATGATGGCTTGCTTTCCCCTTCATGTGCGTATCCCTTCCCTGAGCATATCCTCTTTACCTTCCTTTTATTTGGATGATTTGTATTCTTCCACAACTCCACACCAGGGTACTACTTTATTCTTTGGTTCACACCATAGGAGTGCATGATCATACTCAACCTCTTCTCCCTCCCAAACCCACTGCTTCTGTTGAGCGACTGAACCCCAAGCCTGACATAGTACTAGGCAGTAAACACGTAACTAATGTTACTTGATATTTGGCCAACAGCAACAGTTTCATTTTAATTTTAGGTACAGCAAGAAGACAGGTGTTCTGGCTCAACAGCAAACAAACTGAGGGAAAATACCACGAGTTGAGCTGGGAGTGCTTGTGCGTGCGTTTAGGCCTGCGCCATAGCTCACTCCCCAGGAACATCTCACTCAGCCACCAAATAAACATAGGATGTGTAAACTATTTCATATATGTGATGATCCTTCCTCAGGGGATTTTGCTGGCTATGTGTTATGTGCAGGTTCGTCGCGCGGTGCTGCGTGCGAACCCGAACTGTCTCGCGGAGCGGGCGGTCACGTCTGCGGGCACGGCATTCGGTGAGGACGGTTGGAATGAGGAGAAGCAGGCCAGCAGACGCGACAGCGGCGCTCTTCGAGGATATACTTTTAACAATAAAAGTTTTCATGTCACGCTTACTTGGGCGTCCCAGCATTGATTATAACATTGGATTTGTGGCGACGAGCTGGTTTCTTCCTACGCGTTTGATCAGAGCACATTGAAACAACATTCCTTTGCCCTGGCTTCATGCGGAGCGTCTTCAACATCATTTTACATAAGAAAACAGGTGTATGCTCGGCATTTCCTTCTGGAGGTTTGTGGATTAGCAGTTGAATTGGAGATATAGAACGTGTATATACTGGTCCTGTGAATGGCCTTTTCAGGCGCCATCTTGGAAGTACTTTGTGCATGAATCTTTACTGAAATATCACCAGTAGAATTTTATTGTTACGTTGTTCACGGCACATTGACTTTGATTGCCACGTCTGGTCTTAAGTAATGCAGTCAGTCAATCCTCCACCACCGTTCTTCGAAACTCCTGGTGCCCCTCCCATTCCATGGAGACAGTGGTTTGATGGTTTTGAAACCTACCTGGGTGCCATAGGAGCCTCTCGTTTTCGCCCTGAAAGAAAAAAATGTTTGCTTTTACATTTATTGGGGTATGAAGGGAGAGAAATTTTCAAACACTTACCTGACCTACCGCAAATTGATGAAGAAGAACTAGATGAATATTTGATGACTACCAAAAAGTTGTCCACAAGATTTGATGTTTTACCAAGTCTAGTAGTTTTGCGGCACAAATTCTTCAAGCGTCAGCAATTTCATAGTGAGGATGTTGATGCATATGTCAGTGCTCTAAGACAACTGGCTTCCAACTGTGAATTTCGGGATTTTCAAGACCAACTCATAAGGGACCAGTTCATTGGTCATTGTTCGAATAAACATATTCAGCAGAAATTACTCACCTTCGGAAATCCAACGTTGGATGAAGCTATCAAAGTAGCCAAGAGCGTGGAGCTTGCCTAGATCTCTTGATGGAACTCTCTTCTAGCTCTGCGGTGAAGGACTTGAACTCTCTTCATGTCAGTGTTGTTACAAAACGGGGCGTGGCAAAGAATGCTCAGATGAAGAAAAGTGACAATCCTTTTTTTAGGTCTTCGAATATCTGTTTTAGGTGTGGAAACATGCCTCATTTCAAGGATGGCAAGTCTTGTCCTGCAAAGAATGTTGTGTGTAGAAAATGTAGTAAAGTTGGTCACTTTGCTAGAGTCTGTCAATCTACTAGTAACAAGCAAGCTAATGTAACGTGCGTAGTGGAGGATGAGGAAGAAAATAGAGAATAATCTTTTGTAAAAGCCTTTCAAGACATGATTGTTGTGGTCACAGATAAAGTTTTAGGGGTCATGGAACAAAACCAATGCATAGATCCCATTGTGGATTTTGGGTTGGGGATAAATTGCTTCGTTTATTGGTGGACTCTGGTGCACGCATTACTATGATTTCATCAGATCTGTTCCATAATATTTGGGGTAACAGAAAGTTATTCCCTCCCGATAGGTCACCGGTCTCTTATGAAGGCAGGAAAATTGAGTTAGAAGGTTACATAGAAGACAGTTTAGTGTTCAATGGTGCTGAAACCTGGAACTAAAGAGCAAGTTTTGGTGGTGGAGAGCGTAGATTCCAAGACACCGTTTGAAGATGAGTTTCCAGGGTTTGGGGAAGATTACAGGTTTCAAGCATAGGATAAAGGTTAAGGATAGGGCCATTCCTGTTAGACATAAAGTCAGGTCAGGGCCGTTTAGTTTAAGAGAAGATCTTAAATCTGAATTGAACAAGCTTCAACAGAATGGTGTAATTGAGCCAATTGAGTCAAGTTTGTGGCTTTCTCCTTTGGTTGTTGCCCGTAAACGTAATGGAGATCTGCGTTTATGTGTAGACCTCAGGAGTCTCAATAAGGAAATATGGGTAGACTCGTATCCTTTACCCAAGATCAGTGACCTACTCGAAGGGCTCAGGGGCTCAGTATGGTTTTCAAAGATTGATCTGGCGTCTGCATATCACCAGGTTGAATTGGATGAGGGTTCGCGCCATTACACTGCTTTCAATTCACCCTTTGGCACTTTCCAGTTTTG
Source organism: Pleurodeles waltl (assembly GCF_031143425.1). Classification (NCBI taxonomy): domain Eukaryota; kingdom Metazoa; phylum Chordata; class Amphibia; order Caudata; family Salamandridae; genus Pleurodeles; species Pleurodeles waltl. The sequence continues at coordinate 584,997,623 of NC_090439.1, read as the reverse complement.
CAGGATGCCATTCGGGTTGGCTTCTGCTGCGTCAGCGTTCCAACGCATCATGCACAAAATTTTGGCAGAAATTCATGGTATACTAATCTTTCAGGATGATGTGTTGATTCCACAGTGGGTTTAGAAGATCACAATGAAAAAATTAGATCAGTGTTTAAAATTTTTCAGTCCTTTGGCGTCTGTGTAAAGAAGGAAAAATGTGAGTTTTACAACAAAAAAAATAGAATTTTTGGGCCATTGTGTGTATAGGGAAGGTATTACACCTCGTCCTGGGTTAGTAAAGGCGATTGTAGATTCTCCTAACCCTAAAGATAAAGATGAGTTACGATCTTTTGTTGGCATGTGTGAATACTACTCAAAGTTTATTTCCAACTATGCTAGCAAAATGAAAGTCTTGTCCAATATGCTTAAAAGCAACGTTCCATTTAAATGGGACAGTGAGTGTCAAACCATTTTCGAAAGGGTGAAGCAAGAGTTGGTGGACGCCAGACCACTGAGTCCTTACGACCCCAGCCAATTGTGTACCATTACGGTTGATGCTAGTAGGTATGGGTTGGGGGCTGTGTTGTCGCAAGGTCTGGGAAAAGATGAGAAAGTTATTAGTTATGCTTCTAGAGTCTTACGTGATCCTGAACTGAATTATTCGGTGATTGAAAAAGAGTTGCTAGCATGCTATTGGGCTAGCGAGAAATTTAGGAGTTTTGTGTGGGGCAGAAAATATGTAATTCAAACAGATCATAAACCGTTGGTTTACATTTTAAATGGTGATAAAATTAACTATACCACCCCTCGTATCGCACGCCTCACCACAAAATTGTTGCAGTATGACTTTCAGGTCAAGTATGTTCCGGGGAAAGATAATTTCACAGCAGATTTTCTTTCTCGTCTACCTATAAATGAAGAAAGTAATCTTGATTTGGAGGATGATGTGGAAGATTGTTTTATAGCCGGAGTTGATGCTGATGAGTCCAAGGTGTGCACGGAGACTGTGTGGAGGAAGGCTGAAAGCAGTGATGAGGTGTTGTCCATTGTTAAGCAACCTATAATCAATGGCTGGCCTAAAGAAAGAAATTTGAATCCTGAAGTTCAGCCATATGTCAAGGTGGGTGATGAATTGTCAATTGAAAATGGGATCATTTTGAGGAATGAGAAATGTGTTCCCCTGTGTGAGATTCGTACAAGGTTGGTGGATCATGCTCATGAGGGTAATCTTGGTGCCACTATGACTAAGAGACGTATTAGAGCACACTATTGGTGGCCTTCTATGGACAAGGATGTAGAAAGAGTGGTTGGTGGATGTGTGGTGTGTAATGGTGCAGAAAAAGGGTTGAAGATTGTAAAACCTCCTTTTCAACCCATATCGTTACCAGACAAGGCTTGGGTCAAAATTGGGGTCGATATGGTTGGACCTTTCAATTTTCTCCCCAGCCAGATGCGTTATGCTTTTGTACTAATGGACTATTTCAGTAAGTGGCCAGAAGTGCGGTTTTTTGCAAAGCCTACTGCTGGTAGTGTGATTCAGTTTCTCAAAGAGATTTTTTGGAGGGAAGGTTTTCCGGAAACCTTTATTTTGGATAATGGTGTACAGTTTGTGGGTAATGACATGGAAACGTTTCTGAGAGAATCTGGTGTGAAACATTTGAAAAGTTCTCTATACCATCCTCAAACGAATGGTTTAGTAGAGAGAATGAATAGGCTGGTTGTGGAGTGTATCAAATGGGCTAAAGCAAGTAAGCTGGATGTGGAAGAAGCAGTGAATTCTATGTTGTGGTTCTATCGTACCACTCCACATTCTGTGACAAAAATATCTCCTTTTGACCTGCTCAAAGAAAGACGTAGCACCTCAAGACTGTTTCCTGCATGGTTAGCCAAAGTTGTCTCTGGTAAATTTCCTGATTCTGTGAACAAGGACTGGGTGTTGGATGAAGTTAAAAAAAATCAAGAAAAGGTAAAAGCTAGGTATGACCTGAAGAATTCCACAAGAAAACTCTCATTTCAACCTGGAGATCTGGTGCGCGTCAAGTTACAGACATTTGTGAGGAAAGGAGAAGCCTGCTATGGTTGTCCTGTGAGGGTGAAGAAAGTATGTGGTAATGCTATCATGGTTGAGGGTGGTCAATGGTGGAATATGGGGAAGGTTGTCAAGGTTAGGGATGTTGATCACCGTGGAGTGGAAGGAAGTGACATCGGAAGTGGCATCTCTGGGTCAGAGGGCGTTCATCAGGAACGCAAGGTGTCAGACAACCATTTGTTAGAACCCGACACCTTGAGGAGATCTGTCCGTGAGAAACGGGTACCGATCAAACTCAGGAAAGATCATAGAGTTTAGCGGACACACTGATGTGATTGTTAAATATTATGTAATGCATATGTGATCCAATGCTCTTATGTACTTTGTTTTTCTTTATGTAAGTTGTTTGTTTAAAAAAAAAAAAAAAAAAAGATAATATGTTATGTGCAGGTTCGGCGCGCGGTGCTGCGTGCCGAACCCGAACTGTCTCGAGGAGCGGGCGGTCGCGTCTGCGGGCACAGCATTCAGTGAGGACGGTTGGAATGAGGAGAAGCAGGCCAGCAGACGCGACAGCGGCGCTCTTCGAGGATATACTTTTAACAATAAAAGTTTTCATGTCACGCTTACTTGGGCGTCCCAGCATTGATTACAACACTATGTCAAGGTGAAAGGCGACAGAGTGTCCGGATGCCTCTGCCCCAGACTCACTCAGCTGTAACAGGCAAATTATTCATATCCGTGCTCTCATTATTAGAGAGATCATCAGGAGTTGAACGGAAGTTGTACAATTAAAAACAATACTTAAATAACTTAAGCAGAACAATCAGTTTTATAATGTTTTTATTGTTATATTGGTTTGACTTATAATCATGCGATCTTCATGATTTTAGCATGTTTAACTATTTTTTATGGTTTACTGAGTAAAGATTTTTGATTGCTTGATTGAACTTAAGCAGGCACAAGGAGGGTTTGTCGTTACAGGAACTGACAAACAAGGTGCCATTTATATTGTTTAATAATTAAAGCAACTAGGGTTTATCTGCTGTCCAAAGGAGCCGTGGCAGGACCGGCGCTGTCCCAGAGAGGCATCCTTTGACCTTCTTGTCACGTGATAGAATCAGAGGCTCAAACACCACTATGTGTTCAAACAGAAGCATGATAAAACAAAAACACATTCTACCTAGTCCGTGCCCCTTCATGTATTACAAAATCTTGTGAAGGCTTTACACTTTGAAAAAAATAATGTTTTGTTAGTTCTCCGAGAAAAGGACACGCCTATTCCCTTTTGTAAACATCTCTAAAATAGTCGCAGGTAAGACAAAACAAAATCATTATTTTAGATGCAAGCCAGCCTCCACCTGCACACCTCCGCATTCAGCTTCTGCGGAGCACCCAGCAAAACGGTCCTTTGTGCCCAAGCTGCAGTGACAGGGCCTGCCCAGGGTCACCAATAGGCCACCAGCCCAACAGCAGTAGAAGATCTCTAATTAGGGCAGCTGCGTGATCAATAAACCCAGGTCGATTACAGCGCCCCAGTAACAGCGCCTAATGACGCTTCTTGGGAAGGCTTCAATCGCGTATGGAGAATTTTCAAAGAACTGAATTTTTACCCACTCTTTCTGAAGAACTGGCCGTCACCTTACAAACAAACCGTAGATAAAATGCCCATTTTCTCACCCTGAGTAAGATGTAACAGAACTGCGTGTAACCAGGAATGAGATGGTAAATGCTCACAGTCAGTGTTAGGTCAGTTTTTGCTATGCTGCGTTGTCTGGGATTTATTTGTAAGAACATGTTTGCTCTGCACCGAACTAAACAGCACTGCTTGCTCTTAAATCCTTTATGAAGGCCTGCTTTCTGCAATGTTTAGGCTGAAAGAGAATTTTCTGTTTTGCATTTACCGTTTTAAAAAAAAAAAGTTTGACAGGTCACATAAGCGCAGTATCTGTATTTTCTCAACTGTCTACTTGCCAGGTTGCTCCTTGTTTACTGTAGCTCTGTAAGATGTCCATGTCTTGTTTTCTTTACTAGTACTATTTTTTTCTTGGAGTTTGGAGGGCTTGGCAACTACAGTTTGCTCTTTTTTAAATGTACCACTCCAGAATAGGCTTCCAGCAACTTGGAAAAGCAAATTGAAACACAAGGAATATGGCTGGCAGATCATGACCTACATACTTGCTGACGTCATCAAACTGGGGCTCCCATAGGATAAGGATGCATACATACATACACGTGTGATGACACATGCTCGCGTTCACACATCAATGTAATTTTCTGCCGATGATGTTCTGTATCAGCAGACAAACATTTTTTTACCGATGCAGAGCAACATCAGCAAAAAGTATTTGCAAAGCTAAAAGTGTGGGATAACACCAGGAAAAGGCGCATTATTGGCTTTGCCAGTGCTTATTATTATTATTTTTTTACTGTCTCACTTGATAGCCTCATTTTTGCCTGAGGGAAGACTGTCATTTTCAAAACTTGTTAAACAAGTGTCAAATAAGCCTCAGTCCATAGAAAGTATGATTTTGAGTGATCTATCTGCGCCGCCACTCGCATCACGTGCTTTTTTGAAGCTATTGCTAATTAGAGCTGCAGTAGGTTAAAAGCTCCCTACTTTGAGGATAGACGCGAAGCTAATCAAAAATAATCTCAGAGCTGTGCTACCTTTAGCACGCTGTTTAACAAAAATTGCGCCTCAGTTTTATAGCAGCTTAAAGAACGTTCTGTGAGTGCCTCATGTGGGGGAGACGTTCTTAAAGTTATGATGTATAAATTAGAAACCCAAATGTAAAAAAATTCCTTTATAATTCATGCTTAATCCTTCACATTTGTGTTTGTTGGCAGTCTGGCAGTTCTTGCTACTGTATTCATTAACACTGCATTGGTTCGTTCTATTTTAACATTTCATCTAAAATATTTTCTAGAATATTCTATAGGCACATAAACGTTATTCTCTTTAATTTATATTGTGTTCTCATAACTATAGTTAACTGCTAGAGTTTTCCAGACACATAAAGCTACAGCCTTGTGTGTGCGCGCTGCGCGCGGAGCTGTCCAGGTGCTGACATTGATTTACAGCATCACTGCTTGGCTGGTGCTATCACCGTGCAGGCCCCGAGTTTGCGCTCTCGCGATATCTTCCCACGTTCAGGGCTACTTAAAACGGCATAGAGGGAGCACAACGTTCTGTGTTAGCACTGATTTCCGAAAAGTCGTATTGTAACCGGTTGTAACTTTAAAAGAAAAGAGGTAGATGTGAAAACTAAGAACGCCTGACTGGGAAACAGTAAGCGAACAAACCGCACGATCACCTGCTCGCAATCATACAGGCCCAGTTATAAAACAATCAGTTATTATACACACTCTCGCAATGGGTTCAGTTTTAACGCCCTAGTTTAAAGGCCATGGGATTCATATACAGCTACGCACTCTGCTCGCACTTAACACCTGTGCCTATTAGTAGCTATTATCACTCCTCGCCTGCCCTCCTACACACGTCTTTTTGTTGATCCACAGTAGGTTGCCCTTCAGAGGGCTGGCGGCAGTAAAAGGACACCTACACGGGCCATTAAATACCCCCAAAGACCCCGCTTGTCTTTGCTTGCAGTATGAAAAAAAGTGTTCCTCACAAGATTGTTAGTGTGGATCACGAAAAAAGTTGTATAAAAAAAATATATATATATTATGGCCGACAAACAGTTATATAAAGTAAACACAAGTCACTGATTAGAGAACCCTTCACACAGAGTAGGTACAGATGACGAAAACTGAACCCTTCATGCTGCCTTTCAAGGGAGAACACCAGAACCACAATCAACATAAAAAAGCATTAAGCGTAGTACGCAGGAACGGTGTGATGATTATCTGACTGTGAGAGACCAAAATGTACCTTTTGTGTGCCCTTGACACATTCCTAAGGAGGGGCACGTGCACTGTGTCATTTTCTGCTACTTCATCCTGGTGGCGCTATGTGGCCTTTATCTTGTAGGTGCAGTAGCCCTGGTAGTAAGCGTGCCAGGTGAAGTTCTCCTTAGTATGACAAAGAACGTGGGCTGGTGTAGGGGTTAGGCTGTGAGAGACTTCTTGATTGCGGTGTTTATCTCACTTACGGCCCCTAACCTCACATTTCCTTCATGTATGTGCCCCTCCATTGGTTTATAAAGTCCTTTGTCGCTAAACAGTCAGCACTGCTAGACCCAGAAACTTTGCGGTATTTTATTACAATCTCAACACTGCAGATTCCGTGTTTCCCTTTTCACTGGTGGTCGCCATTGATCAAAATCCTTTATTGTTAAACGCTGAAATGAGCTCCATTCTTTTTCTGAGCTGGAGAGGGGACGTGGTGTGTCTAAGATTTTTGGCCACACTGGAAGAGATCCAGATAGTAAGGCATAGAATTGTTATATCTCCCTAAACTTATTTATCACATTTTCTACATTCCTAGTAGTCTCTCTTCAGTTTTTGCATGAAGACTGAGTTTTGGAAGTGATAGCATTTCTACAAGTCACAATATGACTTATATTTTCCTTTGAGTCACAACTTTACTATGTTCAAATAGTTTTAAATTGGTGTGGTGGGGTTTGTGAGTGATAGGTATGCCTAAACCTGAGTGGGTATTGGTTTCTTACTGGGAAGAGACCACCAGACTCGTTTCACGTTGACAGAACAATCAATAGCCGAGGTGGCAATGGAAACTGTTTAGCTAGACCTCGTTATTAGTAGCGCTCTAATTCCACTAGGGCTGATAATGAAAGTAACTGGCCCTATCCGAATTATAAGATATATGTAATAGTGTCGATCCAAAAGCCAAAAGCCTGCTTGGTAACTCTGCTGCAAATAAGAAATTACCAAATAAATAGAGTGTGGAATTCCTGAATCCTGTGGTAACTGCCCATTTCTCAAGGTTCCATCAGAGATCACCTCTTAATTCTGCGATTTTTCTCCACCTTGCAGTTACAAATTCCATTACTATCAGTAAGTTCAGTGGGAGTAATACGGATTTAGTACAGCTTTGTAGGTTTAAAGCCAACATCTATTTACACACTTCTTGTCGCTTTTGTTTTGCTTCACTCCATCTTTACAGTGCCATGGGAGTTCAGTACCTGGCTAGATGATCCTACAAAATCAGTGTTCTCTGTTGCGTGACTCCTTACCTGTATTTGACCTTAAATAACTAGATCTCTCCCTGGCCCATTCTGCTGGTCATCATCTTGACTGCACATTTTCTACCTTTAAGGAACTTATGGTTTCATGCCGGTTCCTTGTACATGGATCCACCACTGAGTCTACATTCAAATGAACCACCTGCCAAAAAAAGATGAACTCTTCCACTCAAATTTCTTCAAGGTCCTGGCTAAAGTTAAACCCATATACATTTCAGGACACTTTATCTGATGTTCCTCTGCCTATTATAAATCATACGGGGCATTGGCATCACCTCTGAAAACCAGTTCTATCACTGGCTTGAGAACTCTCATGACAAAATTGGACAGGAAAATAAGTTAATCCTCATCAAGCCATTTCCTCGGCCCCATGACACACTAATGAGCTGGTTTCCCAGAAACACCACTGCAAAGCTTTGGAAAAAAACTTGGAGATTGGATTTTGGTGCCTATGCTAAATTAATGTCTAAGTCATCTCTAAGAGGATATAGACCTCTCCTTAGGACATCTTGCTCCTTGTACTATGGATCTAAAATTAAATTGGCACCTAATATCTTTTGTGTATTATTTAAACTTGTTAAAGTCCTTGTCAAGCAGGAAGCTCTTTCAATCAAAACTAAGCCCTCCCAAGATCTTTGTGTCGACCTTCTGAGAAAATGTTCTTTCCTTTCTGCATTGATCCCACCTCTAAAAAGCAACATGATATAAACCTCAGGTCTAATATTCGTTTCACAGAGTTTACACATCATTCACTTGATAGCACTAAAGAGATAATCTTGTCTATCAAATGAGGCTCCTCCCTTGGACCTATGCCCTCCTCATCTTCATATCTTACTCAAAGTAACTGATACGCTCACCCCTTTTGTTGCTGATTTATGCAATATGTCTTTTGTTTCTTTGACAGATTCTCCCATTTGAAAGCAAGTATTTGTAGTTCTGCTTCTCAAAAATGACCACTGATCTCTAATCCTTAGTAATTTGTGCCCATATCTTTTCTGGCTTTTACGTCTAATACTGTTGAAAATGAGGTAAATCACCAGATATTTTGAACACTGAGACTGATAATTAATTGAAGCAAGTTCAGTCTAGGTTTCATCACCACCAAAGTCTGGAAACAGTACTACAGACTGTCTCTGAAGATCTCCGTGCAGTCCTTAATCAAGGTGGAAGAGCAGCCCTCATTCTTTTACACTGGAGAACTGCGTTTGACACTGTCTCTCACAAGATCTGAGTCTATGGCCAGGCACAGGTTGGCAATTGTGGCGCAGCACTTACAGTTTTCATTTGTTTTTCTGCCATAGAGTTTAGGTATTCACTTACCATCCTTTCACTCCGCTCTCCAAACACTACCATGTGATTTTGTCCGAGGTTTATTTAGTACCACTATGTCAGACCTTTATATTACTGCCTTGCTGTTTTTATTAAGTCGTATGGAATTTCTCTTGTGTCTTTTGCGGATACTGCAAAAGACTGCATGCCCTGATTTTGGCCGTCCTGTTCTAGCCTCCATCTATCACAATCTTATTTCACTTCACTGATAGCTTTTAAGATCAATTTTAAGTCCCTATGTCAATACCTCAAGTCTTTTTATAACTCTGGTCCATCGTATTTTTAATTTTTCTGAGGGTGTCTGCGTGACTTGTTCAACATCTTTGGCCTCTTCTAGCTATTGCACCGGGGCATTCTCTGTAGGTTGAGTTTTATTCAGTCATTCAAAAGAGGCAATAAAACGTACCAATTTGTATTCAGCTAACCCTATTTACTGTTAACAATATAAGCCAGATTCAGAAAAGCCTTGATATAGCCAGATTCAGAAAAGCCTTGATATGCCCCCACCAGCTTCACAAGGCACAAGGCGTCACTTACACTTTGACACTTTTGGGTATTCATTACGTACGTTCTGTATTTTATTCAGAAACACTGCTGACGCAAGGCTGTTAGGCTTACATGCGCACAATTTATGAACTGCATCCATTGCATGCTTTATGGTAAATAAAATGTGGGATTTGCCTCATATATTACAATAGTGTTTTTACTGGTATTCTTTTTTTTTTTTTTACATCCAAGGGCTTCCTTAAAAACTCAACTGATATGCGCCCTTCCCCCCTCTATGGGCCTCATTACGAGGATGGCAGTCTTGAGACTGCCAGCCTTGCGGTGGCAGTCAGGACCACCGCTGCTGTGGTGGTCCGACCGCCATATTACGACCCCGGTAGTCAGTCTGCCAGGGTACCGCTGTCAACGCCATGACAAGGCTGGTGGAGAACAGGTGCAGGGAGCCACAGGGGAGCCCATGCACTGCCCATGCACTTGACATGGGCAGTGCAGGGGTCCTGCTGCCCAGCACCGTCGCAATGCTCACTGTGCAGACAGGGAGCATTGCGATGGTCCTGGTGCCCACTGTGGCAGCAGCACTGCCGCTGGCTCGATTACGAGTCAGCGACAATGCTGCTGCCACTTTTCCGCTGGGTTGACGCCCATCAGCTCAGTGGAAAAGTCGTAATTGGTCCGACGGGGTGGTAGCCAGTATGGTGGCAACCTCCCCGTCAGAAGTTGGACGGATGGGCCATTCAGTCCGCCAAACTCCTAATGAGGCCCCCTTCTTTAAGCCCACATAAGTGTGAGAAGTGCATTCCTAGATTTGTGACTACTCCAAAGGCACACATTTATGGATTGTAACCTACTTTCCATTGCAAATTCTTGATCACCACATGGACAAATGGTGAAGTTTTGGTGATTGGACAAAATATTGATTTAAAAATATAGGGAGGCAGAAATATCAGAAATAAATATTGTGGCACGTATATTGTAAATCACAAATATTATTGACAAGAATATCATTTTGTGAGGTACGCAATATCGTTGTAAATGATATTGATATTTTAATATCGATTTCAGTAATATAGTGGTTAAAATATCGTTTTAAAACAATTTAACATATTTTAGTTTATATATTTTTTTGTATTACTATTTTTTAAATATGTATGTTAATAATTGTTTTTAAAATATTTACAGTATTATCTGTGATTTTCAGTGGTTTAGATTTTTTAACTAAATATCAATAGTAATTTATAGTGACTTAGCAGGTTGTTGGGATTGTAGGGGAACAGGGCTGGAAGTTAATTAGCTAATAATTAATTAAGAATTATTTCATACATTTTGTTTAATTATAGGATTGATATTTATTATGTAATTTATGTAATACTGATTCCATTCCATTATATGTTATTCACAGCTGTGTTCAGGGGTATAGGGTGGAGAGTTAATTTGGTAATAATTAATTAGCAATTAATTATTAACAGTTAATTATTTGATTTTAAATATGTAATGTATGGACTACTTATTTATTTTACTTCTATCTAAGTTGCAGGCTGCTTGGTTTGTAGTGGGTACAGAGGGAAGTTAATTAATTAGCACTTTATTATTAATTGTTAATTGTTTAATTGATTGTTCATTATGTGAAATATGGAATACTGATTTATTTTTACTAATATTTTAGTTGCGGGATGCTAGGTTTGTAGGGGTATAGGGTGGACAGTTAAGTAATAATTATTACTTATTATTTGTAAATTATAGTTTAATTGAATTTAAACTATGTAAATGATTTATTTTCATTTTATTTTAGGTGTATGATGCAAGGTTTGTAGGGGTATATGGTGTGGAGTTAATCAAGTAATAATTAACAATTAAATATTCATTTTCAATTAATTATTTAATTCATTTTAAACACTTAAGTTATGAAATAGTTTTTTTTTACTTATATTTTGTGTGCAGGCTGCTAGGTTTGCAGGGGTACAGGGTACAGTTAATTAATCAATAATTGCATAACAATAATTTGTTAATTGATACATTTTTTATTGACAGTAATTATGTAAATTGATTAATTGTTTTTAGTTGTTTAATATATATATATATGTAGGATAATTATTATTTTCTTTATTAGGAGTTTAATATTTTTCTACATTCATGGGGTTACTCATATGTGTAATGTGTTTGAAGTGAAGTATTTGCCTTCCTCTTGCTTAGAGTGCAGTATGAATAGTACAATTATCCTCTTTGCAGTTCAACACTTACTCTCTTGTTGCAGTTGTGGACTGGGAATAGTGAATTTCACCCCTCTGAAATCCAACGCTTTTCCTGATATTGCAGAGACTCGATTAGGAATAGTAACATTTACCCCTTCAAAGTCCAACCCTTTCCCGACTGTTGTGCTGACTGGAGTGGGAATAGTAAATTTCACCGATCCAAAATCGAGCACTTTCCCTACTGTTACAGAGAGTGGAGTGGGAATAGTGAATGTTTCTCCTCCTACATCCAACACTTTCCATACAGTTGCGCTGACTAGAGTGGAAATAGTACATTTCACCCCTCTCAAATTCAACACCTTCCCTACTGTTGCAGAGACTGGCGTAAGGGGAATAGTACATTTTACCTCTCTGAAATCTGATGCTTTCCCTACTTTTGACCTATTTGGAGTGAGGATAGTAAATTTCAGTCCTTTGAAATCCAACGCTTTTCCCACTGTTGCAATGACTGGAGTGGGAATAGTACATTTCACCCCATTGAAATCCAACACTTTCCCTGCTGTTGTACAGATAGGAGAGGGAATAGTATATTTTACCCCCCTGAAGTCCAACACTCCCTACTGTTGCATTGTTTGGATAGTGGCATAGAGAATCTTAAGGGGGGCCCCCTTGCAAAGAACATGGCGGGGACTCCCTCCAAACTCACTCAGGCACTCTCAGGCCAGGATACTCTGCTGAGGGTGCCCCAAGAGCTCGAAGTCCCCAGCGCTGTGGTGGCTGTGGGGGCCTTTGCTACGCCACTGTGTTTGGATTGGGAATAGTGAATTTTACTCCTCCAAAATCCTGTGATTTTCCTACTGTTGTGCTCTTTGGAGTGGGAATCGTAAATTTAACCCCTCCAAAGTCCAACACTTTCCCTACTTTTGCATAGACTGGAGAAAAAATTGTAAATCTAACTTTATGAAGTCCAACAGTTTTGCTATTAATGCAGGAACCGGAGTAAGAATAGTAAATCTAACCCCTCTGAAGTCCAGTACTGTCCCTACTGTTGTGTAAACTCTAGAGCGGGAATAGTATATTTAATATTCTTAGACTTAAGTAGTTTTCATAATAAATGTTGAATAAACTTGATAGCATTAATTGTTTTTTTTTAAATATGTTTTATATTTGGTTTTTATTATTACATTTATTTTACTGGTTATAGTATTTTTTGTAAATATGTTATTGGATGTTTCAATTTTCAATATTTATTGTCTACATTAATATATGTTTCTTATTTGTTTATATTATATTTTAATATTTTATGGTTTTATTGTGTCTGTATGTTTATATATATATATATATACATGTGTGTATATATATATATATGGTGTAACATAATTATTAAAAATAATATTAATGTTATTAATATTTAGCATTTGTTTCTATGACTATATTTATACATATATATTTGCAATATTGAACAAAATAATATATTGTAAAATCTCTTTTTGTCTATTATATACATCCATAATAATACAGTTAAAATATAAACATAATTAATATCATGTAAAATAAATGATTGCATTAATCATGTTACACCATATATGTATTTATGTTTATATGAATACAACCATATATATGTGTTTCTGTGTTTATTTAAGTATATCATTATACACAGATTTAAATATTAATGGCATATATTTAATTACATTATATTACATTTATATATTAGAATATTTAACATACTCATTTAAACTTTATATTGAAAAAAAATACAATATTTTTGTCTATTTTTGAATGATATTAGTGCCAATTATATTTTTTTCCCAATATTTTTTAACTTGCCATTGCAAGTATAGGAGCACAATACTGTGGCAAACAATATTTTAGACACAATATTTTTTATCAACAATATTGTTTACCACAAGATTGTGTCAGTGATCCGAAGTTTCACAGTGGTGGGGCATAATCCCTGGTCTGGATTAGTTTGACCAATGGTGCAAAACGATCAAGAAAAAACATTAGGAGTAATATCCCTAATTTGAAAATGATGGTTCCATACAGTTCTAAAATTACTTTCATGAAATAGTCTAACGGTTCATGCTTTGCTGGTGAATCCATCCCTTTCTAGGGTTTTTTGGCATCTAATCACCAAGTGTTTGTAGATCATTTAGAACACATTTGAGACCAAGCAGTGCCTTTCATATCAGTAGCCCTTAAAGACAGTGGCTACAAAGCGGTACATTTTAGGGACAGTTTAAATCATCATAGTGTGCAGCATGATATAGCCGCCTATAATATTCCCAGAAATGAAGACTATTGTACTTTGCTTCTACCTTCCACTTTATTTCATTTTCTCATCTCATCTTTTTTGATTGCTTTATCATTCACACAATATTACTGAGAATCATGTGATATTACAACAATCAGCTCATAACAGTGGGATGAAAAAACATGAAAAATTACTCAAGTTTCAGAATCACAGGGTTTAGGAGGCAGAGCTATTTCTCAGGTTAGCTGTACTGTACAGGTTCAGCCACCATAACTGCCACTCCGGTGACAGAAACCTTAAAGGTGCAAACTGCAGACATGAAGTCTCATGCATCAGGGATCAGTTTCATATGTTCAGTTAGTAAATTATTTATTTCTCAGTTTTATACGTCACCACATGTTGCCTCAAGTGTAATTCAGAGTTGTGTGCCCTTCTCATTATTGTAAAAGATTGTGGCATATTAGTAGTCCAACCAGTGAGGCATGGTCCTTGTTGGTTGTTTCTCACTCCAACAAACTCTCTGATTAAGTCATAGGCCACACTGAATACCTGTGCTTTCAAGAGTTTTCTAAAGAACAAGAAGACGGTGTCTGCTCCTAAAGTTGAGTTCATCAAATTACAGAGGTCACTGGAGATTCCTGGTTGGGATGGGATGTACCTATGTACTTCAGGCCTTTCTTCTTGTTTGCTGTGTGGACTGTGCAGAAAATGTTACACTTGATTCTCACTTTCACTGGCAGCCAGAGGACAGTTCTTAAGTTTGCTTTACAGGACCTCACTCACTTTCATAGGTCTCCCTTTCATATACACAGATTAGCAGTCAGAGTTGCCATTCACTGCATTTTCTCCTTTTAGGAAGCCCGGTGTATACCACATCAGAGTAGTCCAATGGTGCCATTGCAAAAGAATGAGAGATCACTTTTAAAGATCACACCCAGAGTTCAAGCTTAGTTAATGACTGGCCTAGATCTTTAGACCTTGAAAGGGACAACGAGGATGGGCTTACTGGATCAAAGAGTAACATTTCTGTTTATTATTATGGCACAGTCAGTTGTATTGCATCCAGATGTGGATGTAGGGAAGACAATGGGAACACTTCAGAAAACATTGTCAACGTTCAAAATGTAAGCCCCCCACTGTACTGGTCAGATAGTTCACAATAATAAGTCACTCTCTATGGTGTTTGGCACAGAGTTCATAGTGTAAAACCCTTTTTCATTACATTTGTCAGAGAGTTCACAATGTAAAGCCACTTTGTTCAGTTTTCGGCTAGCAGCTCTATGTAAAATCCATTTCTATAATACATGTTGGAAAGCTAACAGTGTGAAATCCCTGCCAACTGTATTGATCACTGGGTTACACCATGCAACGCTGTGTCTACTTTTTTTTACCTTTGGGCTTCTTTAACTTTGTATCTATCAGCTAAGCACAATGGAACTACTTCTTAGGTGGACAGACGCAAAGATGTTTCACTCAAATACTTGTAGTGACGAAGATTAACGTGTGTGGAGCCATAATCCTTCTTTGAGTACTACTACTTACAGCTCTTTTTCAGGTACATTGAAAAGTCTGCTCTGTCAAGCCTGGGCTAAAAAAACAACAACATTTCCAAAACAAGGTTTGTTAGAAGGGGGTAACCAAAACCCACACTGAGTAAGGTAAACCCTGGAAATCAGTTTTAGAGGATTCTTGTCTGCCGCCTTTAATACAGTGTAATATAACAATCCACTCATAAGGCCTATTAATTTTAACATATGTTTCACAATTAATAGTTCAGAACTACTGTCTATGTCATAACTTTTCATAATTTGCACATCAGACCTATGGCATCTGACATAACTTTTCCCAGTGAACCAATCAAGTCTGTAGCCTTGATCACTAGCTTGTCATGATAAATAAATTAGCAGTACCATATTGAGCATGATCTCTGCAATATAAGCACTCTTTTTCAGCAGAAACACACAACCTCTGCTTAACCACAACCAGTAGTGAGGAAGATCGTAGCCAGAGCCAAAGCCCCTCTTTCAGTAGTGCTTCTTAAAGCTTTCTGTTGATCACATAATGTCAGGCAACAACTGCACCATCAAGCCAGCCCTAAAAAGCTCCCCAAGATACATTTTAGGACTGACAAGTTACTCCCCATCCAAAGGGATATCTAACTTGACAAACTCAAATTGGCTGTATTAGGAAAGACTATTTTATTTCTGCATTAAAAAGTTTCCCACCTCAACTGCCAAAATTAGTAAAGTGACGGCCGAGCTGAGTTTTGGCCATCAGCTTGGTTACTGCCTCCTGCCTGCATATTGGGTATGTGTGGGTGAAAGGTGTAGGAAAGCTTCACCCTTCTGCAAGCACAGTGTGCATGTAAATGTAGGAAAATGGTTTTACCTACGCAGAGTGATGCTAAAGGTCCGGACCCTCAGGACTTGCAAAGCTTTCTCAGGACCCTATCACCTCCTCTCATTGGATGGCTGATTTTGACAGACAGCAGCAGCTTGTAAAAGTTAGAATGTGGGGCTGGGTAGGATAAAGTAGAGGATTTCAATCATCTTGTCCATGCTGCCATTGCCCCACTCTTTGACATCAGTCACTAACCTTCCTGCACTGATGGTGCTGAATGTGCATGGCGCTCTAGCTTTCTATCTCATGGAGCTCAAACAGAGTTCCTGCAGAGGATTTGTCATATGAACTCCAACCACACCACGGCCCAGAGTAGTTGATTACAGATGAGGAACAGACTTGTCAAGAGAGTCTTGGAATGCAAGCTGATAAGTGCATGTCTATGTATTTATGAATATGTTATTTTGTGCATGTCTGTATTTGTGTTTGTGTGCTTTAGCCTGTGCATTCTGCACTTGTGTGTGTGTGTGTGTATGTGTGTGTCTGCATATGCATGTGTATGGGTAAGCATGTGCTAGGCATAATGGGAGACTTTATTGGCATATTGTAGCTATCCCTGGCTTGATGAATGCCATATCTGGATTTATAGTGGCATAATTTCTGTCTATATAGAGGCCATCCACAGAAGTATGTGCATCTGGCATAATGGTCAGCATTACTAGCTGACAGAAGCCATCTTTGGCATTTTGTGGTCTTCCTTTGCAAGATGATGATCATCTATGTTACACAGTGGCTTTCACCCTCATGACAGCGAACATCCCTGCCATCATGGTATCTATTCCTGCATGAAGACAGCCATCCATGGCATGTTGTTGCCATTCCTTCCATGATGGTGACCATTCATGTCTTACTGTGGCCATTACATTCGTGATGGCAGGCATCTATGGCAGGATGCTAGCCATCCCTACCATGCAATGGCTGTCACTGGAATGATGGTGACCACCCATTAGTGTTTGGTGGCCATTCTTGGCATAGGATGAGCTCTTGAGACATGGTGCTGATGCAAGGTATACAGTGGCTATCACTAGCATGTGGAGAATTTGACTCCATTCCCATTAGATGGTCTCAGGACCTGGGAATCCTACTTCATATACCAACAAATGGTAGAAACTTGGGAGTTACTCTGGGCTAAGAGACTTAATGGCAAGCAAATGGGTCATTCTGAATTGATTTTGATCAGTAGTAGGTTAAGTGGTTTGGATACCTTTTCAAGTAAAGTTCCACCTATGCGTCTTGACCAGATGCTAAAATTCCTGTGTGAATGTCAACGACATGCGCATGTATGGTAGAGGGTGGCAGGACTCCATAATGTTTGTGACTGCGTATTAATGTTTTTAGCACTAGGATCCTTTTTGGATTGCCCCTGGTCGCTCATGGCAAAAGTAGGAGGTTGTGAAACAGGTCCTAGATAGTGGACTCGTATTTCCTGCATTCCTGAAGAGTACAGTGCAACTCTAGACAAAAAATTGTGAAGGAATGAAGATATGACTGACCTTAGAAATGTTATGTCACCTTCAAGCAGTGGTTTGGTGATCAGTCTTTCCTGAGTGCTGCCATTTGGTTATTGGTGGAAGAGTGGGGCGAGTCAGCAGAAAGTTGGAAGCTAAAGATATGTTTCTGAGGAGAGAATGGTCCTTTGTTTTCCTTTAAGTGGGGCATTCTCAAAAGCTGATGACATGCCAGGTTCCTAAGGATGGATGACCCTTAGCACCACTATTATGTATCTCTGCATACTTCATGCCTTGACATTGGCGTTAACTGTCTAGTGGGACTGTTACACTACATCTTTGTATATGAATTGGGTGGGACCCATTTCAATACATTCTGCTACTCACTCACACACTTGCACCCACATAAGTGCTCAGAGACCACTACCACCATTATAAGACTTCTTAGTGTTCGTTGTTAGTTACTGTGTAAAGCACATCTTATCTTTCAGTGCAAATGCACTATATAAAACTGTTAAATAAATATTAAATAAATAATATTCAGTGAACCTAAATTGTATGATGGGTTACTCTAGGCAGAAAATATATGGCCGCGCGTATATTAAATTTAAATCCAATATGCTTGTTTTATTGAATGTTAAATGCGTTGACAAAAGCATCAGGCCTCTCATTTTACATAATGAACAACATGTCATAGTATGTAGGCTTAACATTCTTGATTGTGGGCACCTCACAGATAATAGGAACAGACTACATTTAGAGGTTTAGCTAACCCCGTTCATATTGCTTTAGGTTTGTGATTTGTATTCTGCTTAATCTGAACAACCCTCGTAGAAGGGTTTCTGATATGTGATTCCACCTTGAATCTTGCAAATATTTGTAATTTTGGTTGTAATATTTAGTTAATTGTTTATTATGTTACTTCATCTTTTTAAAGAACATAGCTCTGGAATGATTACCCTGCAGTAGAATAGAAAGAGTTGTTATATTGTGAACCCTCTGTCAAAAACAATGCAAAGTGATTTTACAATTGGGACAGCCATGTCAAACACCAGGAGAAGGAGATTTACATTAGCATTATTTATCAAATACAATAGGAGTGGGTTTCAAATTGTGATCTCTGGCAAATTCAGAGGGAAAGGATCTAGGGCCAGATGTAGCAAGCGTTTTGCATGGTGCAAACAGCAAATTTCGCTGTTTGCGCCAATCAAAACGCACATCGCGATGCTCAGGAATGCGACTCACAAATAGGAAGGGGTGTTCCCCTTCCTCTTTGCGATTCGCATCATTATGTAGAATTGCTTTGTGACCGCGAACGTGGTCGCAAAGCAATTCGCAGTTAGCGAATTTCAAATGGGTGCTAACCCATTCGCAAAAGGGAAGGGGTCCCCAGGGGACCCCTTCCCTCTTGTGAATGGCTCTGAAAAAATGAAACAAAAATGTTTCATTTTTTCGTGTGTATTGCAGCTCGTTTTCCTTTAAGGAAAATGGGCTGCAATACAAAAACAAACTGCTTTATTAAAAAGCAGTCACAGACGTGGTGGTCTGCTGTCTCCAGCAGGCCACCATCCCTGTGAGTGCTGCGAATCGCAAGGGGGTTCGCGATTCGCAGATGGTGTCAGGGACACCATCCTGCATCTGGGTTTGCGAATTGCAAATTGCGAGTCGCTCCGACTCGCAATTTGCAAGTCGCAAACTCGGACTTACCTACATCTGGCCCTTAGATCGGAAGTCCTTTCTAAACATGGGCACAGTAAATGATTGTATATTGTGAGCAAGAGGTAACGTTTATGACAATTCATACTTTGGGTCTGCCTAAAATACTTAAGGGTCTCTCGGGGCAGAGACTGCATGGTTATGTTTATTTGCTTTAATGTTTAATGTTGAAGCAAACAGGCTTGTTTCATTGATTATTTAGGGAATCAAGTACAGCTGTTCCATTCGCAAAAAGTGGTCACAAATTGCCCACTAATCTTTGCAAATGAAATAGTGTTTTGTGAACCAATCTATGTACATATCGGTCGGTTTACAAAATAGCGAATCACAGGGGGTCACAGACCGACATGCCTAATTAGTAATCATTAGGCAGATCGCACTGATAGTGGTCACCAGGAGACAGCAGAACACAATGTCTGTGATTTTGTTTAAATAAAGAAAGTGTTTTTTTAAATGCAGCCCATTTTCATCAAAAGGAAACAGGACTGCTTTTAAAAACGCCTTTTTTTCCCAAAAGTTTCACAACAGTTGAAAGTGGCCCTATGGACCACTGCCAGATGTTTCTGAAACCTTTTTGAAGATTTACAAAGGGGAAGGTATCTAAAAGGGACCCCTTCCACTTTGTGAATTAGTTTCCTCCCCAACTTGGGAGTCAGTAACTTTTCAAGGTTTGGTGACCGGATTATGGTGGAAACATTGATACGTCAGAGTCACTATTTGGAAGTGATACCCAAAACACACCCCCTCCAAATAGGGATTCCGAAACAATTCCTAAACTAATTTCACAGTTCGGAAACCCTTTCTGAATTGCGGATTTTTTTTGTACATTTAACAGAAGTTTCAGCATTCTGATTTACTGAATCGGAGGGCTTTCCAACATTTTAAAACGTTTTTTATGATTCTTGAAATCTTGTAAACATTTGTCAGTTTGAGTATCGCAATTAAAGTAAAACTGTCCCTCATTAAAGAAAAGGCATTGGTTAAACATTGATTTATTGCTTGATATTTTTGTGTGTTGCCCAGGTTTGAGTTTCTAGCCCACAGCACTTCAGTGAGTCAGCTTTGGACTACTTTGTGTCAATACCCTGAGAGCTAGACATTACATTTTGAACTCTTTGACAATTGGCGTAGGAAGGGGGTTTACACTGTGAACTCTTTGACAAGTTCAACAAGAACAAGCTTTAGACTGAGAAGTCAGTGGCAGCTACATTAGAGCTTCCTGGTATGAAATCCTAAACAGAACATGGGGGGGTGGTCTATACATTGTTTAATTCTGAAAGACCTGGCATAGATCTTTAGTGCAGGTGGTGCTAACGAGGTCTTGATAGCGATTTCATTGTGTTCTTATGTAATTGTATGTTTAATAGCTGTGTGTGAATTATCATACCTTTTCTTACAGTAAACACTCTGGGCATTTCTTAATTAAGAAATATTTGCATTGCGTGGATTTCTTTAACCTTTACTTCTTTGGCTTATTTAATTCGTCCATTTGGTTTTATCTTTTGTTTAAATACACTGTTGATATTCAGTTCATGATAAACCAATGTGGAAGTCTTGCCTCAGTCACATGAGTGATGACCAATGACCGTTTGAAGTTGAATTTTGATAAAATGGTATTGGTTCTAGGGAATTATTCTTAGACCCCAACCTCCATTTAGAAGCCACAGATTCTAGTTCCACTCCGAGCCTCTTCTATTATGACTAAAAATGTTAGTGTTACTATCAGTGCTGATGTGCCTTTCTGCCTATGTGACAGCAAGATTGCTGATATGTTTCACCCCACTTTTTTAGAGTGCTTGTGCAAACTGCAGTGGCCAGGTTCCTTACTTAATTTATCTAAGAGTACTTCAGTTAAATTTCGTCCACAGGCTACCAGTGAATAAATGGCTCTGACTTAAGACACTTTGCATGGTGCAGTAAGCCCTTGCTAGCACTTGTCCTGAGTATCTCATCTCTCTACTTCACTAAATGCCCTCACACATGCTTCAGTTCTCTTCTCATGCACTGTTAGTTATGCCCATGATCCATCGCACAACAGCCAGCTGAAGCTGTTTCCTGGTTCTCACTCCTGTTCCCAGTACATCATAGGTAATAATAAATCTACCCATGTGAGTGGTGTGCCCCCGAGAGTGCTGGGTGCAGCACTATAGCCAGGCTAATTAGCATTGGCAATGCTTGTTCCCAGTGCTGTTACCCTTTGATTTATTGAAAAACGAGTTCCCTCCTACGTCAGGGGTGCATTTTAATACTCTCCAATTGCACATTTGAGAATACCAGTTGCTCCAACTGCAGATTCTTTTATAGTGTATGATTATGTTTTCTAATCCTATTGCCTGACCTGATGAGAATTACCCTTGTCTTCCCTGGACCATGAATTATGCCTAAACTAATAGATACAACGACCATGTACATTACTGTTCAATCAGTCAGCTATATTTTAGCATTTTGAATTAGGGGACAATGGAGATCTCCCATTTTTCTTCTTGAAATGAATACGCTTTTTTATTTCAACAGATCTAACTATCCAGATATTTACTAAAAGCGAATATTTACATCATCTAGCAGACTACAATGTCTAGCTTCATTAAATCATCAGATAAAATTAGTAAGCAACCCGGAGAGGTGGCAATCCATTCTGGGTTTAGGCTGGTGTAATACAAATGTTTGCATAGAGTGCCCATGAATGGATTTGCAAAGATTTAGCAAAATTGTCAATGATCAGAACCTGAGAGGGTGTAACCTGACTGGCACATACATGCATGCCTTATGGAGATGCTGTGAAATCCAGATGTTCTGGCTAGAAGTTAAAGTCTGCCTGGAAAGGGTCACAAATATCTACTTAGCTCTGGATTTCAGAACAATGACTCTAGGACCTTAGGTTGATGATCCCCCGCCCCCTGTAAAATAGCCTAATCTCTTGTGGAATGTGGGACTTGAAGAGGCATTGAGAGAAATAGCTAGGGTTTTGGGTAGTCAAGAGATACTTGGCATAATGTTGTGGGCCCGTATTACAGAAAAGGTGCACTGCCTTATTCTGTGCTGTGGTGCACCTGGGTGCGCCAAGCGCAGACTAAGTCAATGCGCCCTATCACAATGAATGCACTGCCCTCGGCGCAGCCACGGAATTGAACCTGCTCTGGGGTGAGTGCATTAGTGAGAGGTGGACCTGCTATTTGAACATTTTGATGTGCCTTTCACTTTGTTTCACTCTGCAGGCAGCAACCCAGTCTGCATTTGAGATGGGGGCAGCGATCACCCTGCAGGTGGGTGTATTGAGTTACTGCACCCACCGGCAGCAAGATGCTTGGGAGTTTCCTGTGGCCCCCTTTTGCTCTCTTACGGAGGTGTGTCCAAGGGACGCCATTAGGGGGTGCACTGAATGTGCCCTACCTGTATGGCACACAACCAGTGCACCTCCTGTCGGCCTTTTTAGCTGTGTCTCTGTGTCTGCAATAATGCTTGGGCACGAAAGCAAATGATTCACTTACTTACATGGAACCACACCACCATGCATATGAGGGAATGCCTCCTTGAGATCACACCAGGGCACACTTATCGTAGGTATGATCTGTATTTCATCAGGAGTTACTGATGTTTCTGAGTCCCCTTCCATAATAGCAAAGTCACCCAAGGGTGCAAAAAGTGGATGCACATGCCAATTATTCCACAGGGGCACTCTTGATAATATGGCCCATGGGGCTGTAATGTGGATAAGTGGATGGTGGCAGGAACGAGGATTTACACTGGCAGAGGTTGTCCTAAGTAGATTTATAAGACTTGGGTAGATGGCAACAATGTTATGGACTGAACTAAGGGGCTACTTGGAGCTGTCGGTGATAATGCCAGTCACTATCACTATTTATCCGGTCCCCTGTGCCGTAGTCCTGACATTTATGACATGACTCATTGTCTGTCTTATTATCACACTAATGACCTGTTGTTGGCAAGTTGTTTTTTCTTTTTAGTTTAAAAACATAAAGATTGTTCTTTTTGTTTAAAGAAACAACACAATGTCATCATTGTCCTCTTAGATGAACAAATAACCTTATTCCTCATTAGTGCCTGTCTACTCGCTGCTTTGTTTTACTGACACACTTTTGCAAGTAACAGCGAATGAAACATCGTTTATTATATCTCATGTATTTTAAGAGACACACCATGAGCCTAGATGATAAGGACTGAAGTATACTAAATACGCAACAGTTTTTATCTTATAAAAAAGAACATTCCTGCTGTTTACATAGAGTCTTGTAGTAGGGAGGTGCTCGATCACAATTGTTTTGCCATTGTGTCCACATGGAAAAAGTCACCACTACATCTGACCAATGTTACTAGTGATAGTCTAAAGGATAATGAAGGAAAAAGTTGTTAGAAATTTGTTATGATAAAAGATAAAGTAAATTATGATGACTATCAAAAGTTTTTAGATATTGCGGGGACAAAATATATTTTCTCAACTTTAATTCTCTTGGTGAGCTAGGTTTTAACAATTATTCATGTTGGTATTTATATCCAGTATCAAGGGTCTACTTTAGCATGGTTTCTTCTGTCTCTCTAGTCCACAGAAATCTCAAGGACTAGGGGACACAGTTGTATCAAAATCTTTAAGCCCTATTTCAAATGGAGGGGGCATCTGTGTCTTAATGGTTGGTGACAACCGGCAGCACAACAACTGGCCCTTTGGAACAGTGCCAAGAAAAACCGTGTCAGTAAACACAAAACATTTCAGTTGTATTACAAATGACAATAGTACACAATCAAAATCTGTCTGAAGACTGAGGATTTTAGTCATACTGGACCATTTAGATTTCAGAACCGTGGATTTCCTGGAATAAATATTGCTTACCTTTTGATTTTTGCAAGGCTTGGTAACGTGATCTGTCTGTCTGTTTCCTGTCATTGAAGAATACAAAAGAATTGATTGATACCTTCGACTCAGTGTGGATGATAATTATTTGATAAATGTTTGAAAAACAGATGTCTTTCTGTGCTACAGGCTAAGCCTAAAAGACCCCGAAAATCGTGAGAATTAGAAAGTATTTGATGCTGGGAGCTAGCTCGACTCTTACTTGAAGAATTGATTGCAATTGGCCTAGAAAATGTGAAGGAAGACTGAACTTCTGGTGGAGGTCAGTTGCTGGACATGCAGTGATATCATTTTGCCATTTTTCTTTATTGCACTTTTTTAGAAGCCCTTATTGATCATCAGATGTAACATCAAAGTATACCAAGCTTACTGCTTTTGGTCACTCTCATTACCTTGAGGCTTCTGCATGGTCAAGCATCCTCTTCTTAATCCCCATTCGCGTGTTGACTCACTGTCATTTTTTTGCCATTACTAGCAGAAGAACTACTTTGTCATTGACATTCAGGCCCTTGACAGCCTTAGAACCCCAATGTGGTATCTGGGGCTGTATTATGTAAAGTGCCCTAGGAGTGCGACCGGCATTTGTGCCACCTTTCTGTACCCCGGAGCACTTGGTACTACTGAAGGGGCTGCAGACACCTTCGACTTCTGTACAATAGATTGTGCCGCCAGTACTGTGAAGGATGACTGGCTGCTTCAATCAGCGGGTCTGTCTTTCACTAATGCTGTTCCCACAGGGCAGTGCACGTTTGTGGGCACACGGTGCATTATTAGTTGTAGGGGCACTGCTCCTGTTTGCGCTGTGGCATAAAGAGGGACTTCACACCCTGGCTGTAATAAGGTGCTTGTTGTTCTATGTTCATAGGCCTTTAGTGCCTTGCCTTGCGTCCAGCTTATATTGTTCTACAGGCAGTCAGCAGCAGAGCACCATATATTCATTGTTATTATTACATGTCATGTTCTAAAATATAAACATTGGGATGTCATAATGAAAAAAGTGATTCTAAGACTGTGTATAAATAAATATCTCTTTCTCTCTCTCTCTCTATATATATATGCATATATATATATATACATATATATGTATGTATGTTTATGTATATATGTATACACCCTCACACACACACACACACACAATGGAAAATACAAAAATACAAAGGTTAAAGTGATGTTATAGTCAGGTGAAAATGTTAGTAAAAAAGTAACATTTTAAACTCAAAAAAACGTTCACCTGTTATAGTTTACTGAGCTAACTAGAACTTGTGTCCCCACCATGCCTAGTGTTGTCATTAATGATGGCACTTGAGATGTTATGAGTGATGTCATCAGTTGTGTTATTAAGCATGTCACATGAGTGATGCAGTCTGTGAGGTCACAAGCAGAGCATGGTGGGGACACGAGTCCTAGATAACTCTGTTAACTTTAAAATGTTATGCTCTAGCTGACATTTTCACTTAACTATAAGGTCACATAAACCTTTGTTTTTTTTTCATTGAATTTATATGTTTTTTTTAAATGTAAAGTACAATCTTATTACTGTACTCCATCCCCAGTGGGCAGCCAAAGCCCCTCTGCACATGGCATGCAGTTGGGTGCAGGGTCTGGCCTGAGGCTAAGCACTGCTCCCATCCTCCTGTAGGCAGCCAACCCACCATGGACACAAACCCCCACATTTATTTTTGCAATTCATTTTCCTGTCCCTCAGGAATTGCTTGGCAGAAGTCTCCTGGGTTGCGAAAACACCCACAAATAGTTTTATTAAAATTATGGGCCAAGTCCGACAGCTACTTTTTTACTTGAACATTTCCATGAAAGAAGCTGCTCTCTCCTCCATTCCTGTCTGTGGGTTAAATGTAATTTTAATTTTAACGTATTGCCTTTTTGGTTTTCTACTATATGCAGGAAAACATTTTTCCCAGTAGGAACAGGGATTGCTTTTGGGCAATGAAGGCAAGGGGATGTCTGTGCTTGCTTAACATCATTTTTTGAAAGGATGTCAGCATATTAACATGGCATCAAGGAGTTCTCTTTGTGGTAAGAAGAGAAAAAATCTCAATGACAACATTTATTAAATGTATAACACAAATTAAAAATATTTCATTTTGAAAGGTGGGCCAATCCAAATTGGCTTACAAATTTCCAAAGTTTGGGACGATTCACACAGACTTTGGAGCATCTAAGTATAATCTAAGTATACAAAAGCCATTTGTGAATCAAAATGATATTCTGATTGATAGAATCAGGATAAGTGAAATTGTATAAGAGCACAGTCCAGTAAATCCATCAGGAGTGTAGATTGTCCACCATTGGGAGAAGGAGTGGGTGGCCATGCCACCATTCAAAATGCACTTATGACCCCTAAAGCCCTAAATTTGTGGAAAAACGCAAACATTTTGCAAATACTTATTCACCATGAAAACCTGCATAAAACTACTGCAAAAGATGGTTGTGAGTGCCTTTTAGGATGGGGAAAGGAAGGCAATCAGTCAATCTACATGTGTCTAAGAAACAAGTTTTTGCAGATTTCCATATGATCCAACAACACTGATTTGTCCTCTGCTGGAGATCTGCATACATATAATGGGTGATAAATGAGTACTCCTAGAGTATTCCAGGATTCTATGAATTCCAAAAAGTTAGAAATCTACTACAAACCTTACAGCAGCCTACCAGGGTATATTTCCAACTTTTGCCAGCAGGGATTTGAGAATGAGGCCTTTTGTGTGGATTGTCTTAGCTGCTTTGTACAGCTCTAACTCATTAAAGCAAAGCTGTGCATTTCTCATTTAAAAAAGACATCTATTCATGTCCCCGGTTATCATTACAAGTGGAAACCATATGATAAGTAAATGTGTTCATCTGTAATGGTGCTTAGTGCTGCTCTATCGCTCATTTCTTCATCAAAAGATCCCAACTTACATTTTCCCTTTTGAATCTTCATAAAATGCTTAAAGGGACCATCATTTACAATTAATTGATGTCTTCCTGGCAATACATCAGTAATTTATTGAAGACACTTACAACACATATATACCCGATTCATATAGATGTTGCTGTGACTAGGTGTGACATACTATTAGAATACTTATGGTTTACTACTTAAATTCCTTAGAAGGCATGAAAATACCAAGACCATGTCTCTGCAAATTCTTTATTAATTAGCTGTGGTTGAATCAGGCCTGAACTTTCAGGTATAATTGGCATCTAGGGCAGGAGAAAACCTGAACAATTTACAAAAAAACGAAACAGAGGTTTATGATTCAGGCCTATAATTCTTCTCTCTTGTTGAATAGAGCTTGTGTGCTTGAGCTGGTCCTAAAATGTCTTAAAACATAAGTAGAGCTGGCATAGGAGTACACTGTCAGTGCAGACAAACGCTGGGTTTGCGGAGTACCAAGGCTGTCCAGTCTTGATTCCATCTCATGCTTCTTTCTTCCATCACCCTACAGTTCTCGGTTAATTTCACCCTTTAATTTTCTTTTTATCTCTGCTTTCTCCCTTTTCCTGGCTAAGTATTTTGTTCTGTTTCTCTATTTTCGAACTTTTTCTCTCACTTGCTCTGGGTCAAAGTCTGATTATGAAAAATATGTTCCAGTGCCCTCAATAAGTACTGGTGGGCCCCCCTAAACCACTGGCACAATAGTAGGGAACTGGATGTAATGAAAAGAGGACCTGGAGAAGAGTAGTGGTTTTCCCACGGTGTTGAAAATCTTAGAACACTCTGAAATGGAGTCATACTGTGAAGTTAAAAAACTAAGGACCTCATTACAACCCTGGCGGTCGGTGTTGAAGCGGCATTAATACCGCCATCAGCCGGGTGCAAAAAAAATGGGATTTTGTCCCTGGCGGTAACCGTCATCAAAGACCGCCACTTTAACACACCGACAGGGTGGTAATGGCCGCTGGGCTGGAGACTTCGGTCTCCAGCCCAGCGGGCGTCACAATCCCACCCTCGGGATTACGACCCGGCCTGACACCATGGTTTTCATGCCAAACTTACCGCCATGAAAACCATGGCGGTAGGCACTATCAGTGTGAGGGAATCCCTTCCCTGGCACTGATAGGGGTCTCCCCCCATTCCCCTGTCCAAAGTCCTCCCCACCTCCCCCTCCCTCTCCTGCCCCCACACATATACACACCTGCACGCACACCCATATACACACATGCACACACGCATACCCACCACCACCCACGCATGCACACATACATACCCACACACCACAACACACACCAACATACCTTGCCACACACATGCATTCACAACACACAATACTCACAATCACTCTTTCATGCATGCATTCAACACGACTCACACCTGCATGCACACATTCCAAAACATACACACACCCCACATACACACAACACTCCCCACCCCCTTTCCTGTCAGAGATCCCGACTTACCTGCTTGCAGGGGGTCCTCCTGCCGGAGACAGTCCATGGAGCTGCTGTCAGCAGCAGCGTCCGCCAGCAAAACATCACCAGGCTGTATCATTGGTTATGATACGGTCGGCAGTGTTTTGCTGGTGTGGTGCTGCTGCTTTCAGCAGCGCCGCCTTACCGCCGTCCGCGGCCATGACCGTCAGCGGTGTTCCGCCAGCATTCTGGTGGTATACCGTCGGCGGTCATGATACGCGTAGACAGCTGGTAGCCACGGTGACGGTATGTTGGCGGCCGTTGCCGCAGCGGTAGGCAGTAGTTGACGCCAATGTTGTAATGAGGGCCTAAGTTAGCAATAAATGTTTAGGGATGTTAATGTAGATTGTTTTAAAAAAGATATGCAAGACGCTGCATTTCTTGTCGACAACTGTAAAAAATGCGAATCAATTATGGCTCAGTTTAGTGTTTAAACCAATATACATCTAATAGAAAATAGAATAGGTTTGAAATAAGTGTTTTTTTCAGAGTTCCTATAAAAGGTTTCTATATTGAGCTCAAAAAGCTCTTGTGTTTTGTGTGTGCGAGCCCATGATGGTGTAAATTAGCTGTTTGTAAAGAACAGCTTCGCATACATTTTGCTGTTACCTTTAGCAAAAAATGTTTGGGGATTTTAACCATAATTGTTTTTCAAAAGATATGCATGACCATGCATTTCTTGTCGAAAATTTTGCAAAGAATATTGTTAAATAGTGTTAGTCAGTTTCACATACATTTTGCTGTGACTTATTCCTGGAGTACTCCTGGCTTACTAATGAAGTCCAGAAATAAGTCTCTACTCCTGGCTTATTCTGAGAAAGCAAGACTTGCTCTTGCAGCTCAGTAATAAGTCAGGACTTCCTAAAGAGCACTTCTCAACTAGTTCTTTAAGAATGAGACCTCAGAAGTAAGCCAGTACTCCTGGCTTAGTCCTGAAATTCAGGTGTGATTGAGAATCATAGAAGAGCAAGTTGCACCATCACATGCCCTCACAGCAAAGGTTCTCTGACTCAACCCTCCGTGTGAGTCATATAGATGACTGTATAGTGATCTGGCTGCTAACCCTAACTCAGATACATGATGGGGTTTTGCACCTGAATCGAGATTACAACTTGTACTGCACAGACTGTCTGTTTATCCTAAATAAGTTTTACCAGGTCAACCTAGATGAACCAAACTCAGTGGTATTGGTACAACCCAATGCAGTATTACAGTGTTAGATGGTGCATAATTACAGGGCGCGTGGTAAGCAGGAACAGGCCACACAAGAGACTCCAGGCTAAGGATGGTACAACAGGCCAGGAGGTCCGAAACCCAGGTACTTTCATTACTTCTTAGACTACTTCATTAGGACCGCAGCATGAGCCCCAGTGTCAGGGGTTCTGCTCCCGGAATGCACCTCTTACTCTGTGGTAACATGGGCTTGTCCATATAATGAACATAACATTCCTCCTTTACCCAGGAACAAAAACAGAAGACAAGAAGAGAGAGAAAGAGAGAGAGAGAGGGAGAAACGCAGTGAGAAGAAGAGGAAAAAAAGAACAAAAGGATAACATTCCAGAGTTCAATTTAATACAAAATCTTTCAGACAAGATGACTTCGCTGGACAAGGTCAGAGATGATATCTCTCTGTCCCCTCCATCTCTTCTTGTCGTGCTGACTGCAGGTGTGACTGACTCGTGTATTCAACTAGAGGTGTGCCGGACTCTGCTTCTTGGGAACAAGTCATCGTAGGAGGCAGCTCAGGTCGCTTACTTTGCTAGGAGGGTGACTTTTTCTCCTCACTCTCTCTTTCCTCCTGTTCACTTGTGGTAAGATCCCCTTCATGGACATTCACTGGCGATCTGTAGGGCTTGTAGAAAGATATGTTCCTCGTGATGGTCTATCCTGCCCTTTGAGCAATTATCATGTTCCCTTTCATTGGTCGTGCTGTCCATGGGTCCAGTTCAAATGGCAACAAAAACTTGATGTGGGGATGTATTTGCTTTACTAACACCAGATCACCAACCTTGATCAAACTTTGCTTGCTTGGCTCATAGGACTTTTGACATTCAGTCATTCAATTCTTTACTTTGTCTTAAAGCTGTAGCAGCCTGACTCTGGAGCGCGAAGGGTTCTTCTACTTGGGAAATGACATCTCTCACTGTTCGATTCAAACATAGCTAGCTGGGGCTGACTCGTATTGTTGAGTGGGGTGTTAGGCGATACTCCCTTAGGAAGTCATAGACCGCACATTCCATGTTCTGTCCATTTGCCATTGCGGTGCGAACTATTTTGTTTAAAGTGTGCATAAATCGTTCTGCTTCACTGTTGGACTGCCAGTGTGGGGTGATTTTCTGATGATGGATACTACGGGATTGCAGGAATTCTGCAAACTCCTGGCCTTAGAAAGGGGGCTATTGTTGGTGCACAACTCTTTGAGTAGTCCATGAGTGGCTATAACCATCTCCAACCTGGTAGTTGTTGAGTTCATTATTTAAATTTCCGGGTACTTAGAAAAATCATCTATGATAACCAACATGTGTCTGCCACACATGTGGTCTCCATGAGAATGGTCTCCATGAGAATTGGCCCTGGTGGCTCTGCGGGGCCGGCGGCTTGACATAGCGTGCACTGACACACAGTCCATTCTACTAGGTCATCAAGACTCAAGAACCGTACTTCGTATCTCAAATGAGCCTTAGTTTTGACAATTTCTTGTTGAGCCAGGTGAGCGAGATCAACCATTTGCTGTTGTAAAGCTCGGGGGAATCACTAACCGAGGCTCTGGGTTTAAACATCCTTCAGGGGACACTGCTAGCTGAGTATGGATGTTGTGCAGGGAGTCTAATGTCAACCATGCATCTTCAGTCCTAAGAGGTGTTTTCCTCTTAGCGTGTAGCAGTTTCCCGACGCTATGGCAGAGATGGCTATTTGGAGCCAGTCATCATTAGTCGTGGCTTCACTGATCTCTTTGATGGATATGGTTAGCGGTCGAGATCATTCCATCACCAGTCCAACATACTTCTGTTTCATCAGCCTCCGACTCCTCTTTCACCATAGCCAGCTTGGCATGCCTTAAGAGGTAGTCCATGAGATTCTGGGTTCCAGGGTGGTACATCATGGTGAACCAGTACTCTTGCAGGTGCAAAATTCACTTTTAAATCCTCTGTAGAGGCATCGAGGACAAACTCATGAACAATGGGATCAACAGCTTATGGTCTACATCAGTGATACTCAAAGTACGGCCCGGGGGCCGCATGCGGCCCTCCTGACTTTTTCCTGTGGCCCCTTGGTCAACAGCAGCACTTGGCTGTGTTTACTCATCTCAGCACTAACATTAAAAATATGTTAAATAAACGCCCAAGCATTTATTTAAAGATTAATCGCAGTTAAAGAAGTGGAGTAATTAGAGTGTCCTGCACTGCAGCGTAACTTTAGGAACACCCAATTTATAAATATATCTTACAGCAAACGTGTAAAATATGAATGTGTCTTAAAAATTCAAAAACTATATTCCATGCAGAAGTGTTTCACCTTAGGAAATCAGATTGTCAGTGCATTAAAAAGCTTTTTTTTGTTTAAGTTATCGTTTTCAGACTTTAATTTTGAAATATTCATGCTTCCCTCCAACCCTGACAATATTGCTAATAGTGAACTAAAAAGCAAGTCATTTGTTATTTACCCCTTTTGGGTGGCCGGTGTAGCTATTATACATGAACATCTACATTATTAAATCGAACACAGTAGACGTTTTTGTACAGCACCCATTCTGAAGTCATGTATTTCAAGGTCCTCTTAGATGTGATAAAGGAGGGAAAGTCAAATAGAACAACTGCCTAGGATCACACAAATTGGTCAAGCATGAAAGTCTGGTGTAATCCAGAGTTTTCGGATTCCACCTAGTGCAATTCAATTCAGACATTAGATGTACATGCTTAGCTTTCACTATACCCACCTTCATCCACCCTTCACCGACCTGCTCACATTAGTGCGGTCCTCAGTCTTACTGCTGACCAAACGTTTCGGCCCCTGGGAAAGTGTTTGTGAGTACCCACGGTCTACGTGGACAACGAATGACTGACCATAGATATTGATGTGAAAATGATGGCAACCCGAATGCACGGCAATGGCCTCCTTTTCAATATGGGAGTAGCGCTATTCAGTCTCAGTCAATTTACAGCTTGCATATGCCACTGGAGACCATTCTCCATTGTCTTGTTGTTGGGATAGCACTACCCCAATCCTGTTGGGCTTCCATCAAAGGACAGTTCTGACTCTTGGTTGGGATCAAAATAGACTAAGGTGGTTTCTTCTGACAGAGCCTGATTCGTTGCAGGAAATGCCTTGTCCTTTTCAGGCCCCCAACTCCAGATAGTGTTAGTTTTGGTTAGTTCCCTCAGTGGGGCTGTGAGGTTGGTCAAATTATGTCACAGTACGTGACCATGCCTAGAAAACTCCGCATCTCAGTGACTGTAATAGGAGCAGGTGCCATCTGGATGTCACACACTTTTGCTGGGTCAGGCATGTCTCAGGTGTGGGAAAAAAGTTATCCAAAGATGGCCACCTCCTTCTGGAGGAAGGTGCACTTTTCTCGGTGGAGTGTGAGGCCATTTTCCTGCAGCCGTTGAAATGTCACACTCAGGTGGTCCATGTGTTCTTCCATTGTGGGGGCATGTGCCAAGATGTTGTCGCTGACATTGAAGACCTCTTCAAGTCCAGCCAGCACACCCCTGATCATGTCCTGAAAAACCTCAGCTGCACCCAATACTCCAAAACTGAGCTCTTCGTACCTCCTCAGTCCTATATGGGTAGAAAAAATGGTGATGGCCTGAGACTCTGGGTCTAACATTAACTGGTGGTATCCAGTTCCCAGATCCATCATGGAGAATCAATTGGATCCACTTACTGCAGCCACTATGTCCTCCACAGTGGGTGTCAGGTGTCGTTCTCCCAAGATGGTCAGGTTGGGCAGGCACATGTTGACGCATATCCTCACTTCCCCTGGCTGATTGAGTTTTCATGCAAGGGCGTTCAGGGACACCCATTGGGTCGGGCGTCAAACTATGATGTCTGCTTGCTCCAGTTTTCTTAGCTTATCTTCCACTTTGGGCCTGAGGTGGAAGGCCACTCAGCGATGTTTCAGGGCAACTGGCTGGGCTGAATGGTCGATGTGTAGGTAGATGAGGTGATCTTTTAGGCACCCTGTGGCTTCAAACAAAGGCGCAAACTCAGTCACTAGATCCTCCCCACTTTCCTGAGGCACACTGAAGGCCAGAGCAACAAGTTGGAGGCGTTCTGCAGTCCGGCAACATAAGAGTATGCCTGACCTTCCTCGAGTGACATACAGTCTGGTGCGAGTGGAGTGAGCTTCGTGGGTGATTTCAGTTGTGAATATTCTGGCCAGTTGTAGGAGAGTCGTTGATCCATATGCAAAAACCTGCATGGATGTAGGGGGCAGAACCCATTGGGTAGGGAGTGTCTTTAGCATGGATTGTGCTTTGATATTGATGGATGCCCCATTGTCAATCAGCGCTTGTACTTGATGACCAGCAATGAGTACATTGCACTTTGGTATACATTTTCTTAGATGTCCACCAGGCCGCTTGACATATATGACGTGCATGGCCCCTTCGATGATGTCATCATCCATTTCCTTGTCTTCTTCTGGAGCAAGGCGCATGTGCCTGGCATTGATGGGTTTCGACTTGGGTCCTCGTTCGTGGGTTCAGGATCGACATACCTTCACAAAGGGGTTCAGCTTGTTGCATGCCAAGCATCGCTTTTCATGCGCTGGACATGGCCGTTGGTGGGGGTAAGGACCTCCACATCCATAGAACATCTTGGGCGTTGGGTTGGGCTTGGGTATTGCCTTCTTCCTTTCAGCCGGCCCTCTTGTGGCGGCATTGACCGGTTCCGTTTTTACTTCACATGGCAGCGCTGTCTCGATGTGTGTAGCATGCACTTTGGACAGTTCCTTAGATCTGCCCATCGTTAGTACGTCCGCCATAGGCACGCTGGGGTCTTTGAGTATGTCCTCCTGCAGCTTGACTTATGGGCTACCTTGGATGAACTGAGCCTGGATTTCATCATTTGCATCAGGTAGCATGCAGGTGCTGGTCAGATCCTTTAGGCATGCATAGAATGCATCTACCGATTCGTCTGGTAGTTGTCGAGCTTGGTGCAATAAGAAATGCTTGTAGTCAGAGTTAGCTAGTGGCTTGCAAATGGGCAGTCAGGGCCTGTTTCAGTGAGCCAAACGTGAATGGTGGAGCTGTTTCAGTGATGGGCTTTCTAAGCTTGTGAATGGCTTCACCACCCAAGTGTAGAAGCATGGGACACCGCCAGTCATTGTCTAGCGCTATGGCTGTAAAGTATGTCTCTAGGCACTGACCCAGTCCTTCTATTTTGCGGCTTCAACAGACTGGGGACCGTTGACTACGAATAACTCCATGGGTGGTACAGAGTGTCATGGTAACAGTTCCTGTGCTCTTGACTCTGGCGTTGCATTATCAGACTGGGGTTGAGGCTGACAGTGATGCGTATCTGCGGCGTGCTAGTGAGTAGACGGGCGCATGTTCTTTTCCCCACCGACCACCAAATCCAGGAGTGCCACGGTCACGGTGCCCCACAGAAGTTGCAGAGAGGATTTTCTGGTAGACAACAGAACCCCAGGCAGGAGGTGAGGATCAGGGGCAGCATGCATGTGATGAGAAAAAGGACCAGTGTCTATCAGGGAGGAGGCACAGCAGCAGTATGCCTGTGATTTCACACCTTTGGGCAAAGAAAACAGGTGGCGTACTCAATCCAAGAATACAAGCAGGCGCAAGGCAGATGGAGGGTGAAACAGGCAGGCAGGTTGTGTGGTCGACAAGGCCAGGCAGGCATGTGGATTCCTGGCTGGGCCAGAAGGGGATGCAGTACCACAGGTGCGCCGCTAAGAGCAACAGACAGGCCACTGACTCATCAGAGGCCGGTTCATCAGCTCCGGAGCAGACTTCCCCCACGTCGGAGAAACTGACTTGGTGCGGCAGTGACTGCAGGTGGGAGCCATGGCCTGGTGGGGTACTCAACAGCTTACAAGGTGGGCCAGCAGAAGCGTGGGCAGCTGCGAGGCATTCAGCGGCCTCCACGGTGAAACGGCCGAGTTAGGCGAGGTGGGGTGATGGGAACAGGCCATCTCATCACCAGTTGTTAGAAGGCACAGGGAATGCAGCACAGCAAGCAAGAACAGGACACACAAGAGACACCAGAATAAGGCCACGAGGTCCGAAACCCAGGAATTTGTATTACTTCTTAGATTACGTCATTAGGACCACACCACAAGTCCCAATATCACGGGTTCCGATCTCGAAATGCCCATCTTACTTCGTAATGACATGGGCTCGTCCATATGACGAACATAACACACAGCATCAAATTCCAAGGCACTCAGGGTGACCTCTACAGAAGGATAAGGATTACACGACATGTTGATAGCTATATAGTACTTATTTTTTAAATGTTCGTTATGGCATTGTTTTTCAGATATAGTCACAATATTTGTGGGGTGAGAGCAAAGGCAAGACGGGAGCCTCTACGACCTTTGCACCAGCAGAAATGATGTGAAGGATCTGCCAGTCCAGGTCTGCCATGTCTGCCATTGATATTTCTTTGGAAAAGCTGTATATCAAAATACTGATAACCAAAATATTGTCTGATATAAGAGTTGTGGCCTAAAATGTGATTTACAAAAACATCTCTCATTTGGACAGATTTTCTACTATTTACCCCAATATGTTTATAAATTATATTCAGCACATGGTATTTTTGTCAGACCAAATTTTTGTCTCAATATTCTGGTGCTATACTACCTGGAAAACCTTCCAGCACGCATTATGTTGCTAAACATTTGACAAGTTATGATGAAAGAAAACTTCAGACACGCAATGTTGTATGCTCTCTTTTTGTTTATTATGCTATCCTCCATAGACAACTGCGATATGCGATACTAGTTTTTATTACATTTCTTTCCAAATGTCAGTACTAAACATTGTACACAATGTCTGTGAAAATGCTACAGATTAACAATAAGATCCCGCTGTCAAACTCCTCTAACTCATATTAAATTATCTGCAAAACCTGTTTGAAATTGTCAGCAAAGTTATCATTGTATTTTTCCATGAACAGCATTACATTTCCTAATAAGTCGAAATTAAATCATAACGATTTTACCCTCAGTAACCATAACATTATCTTCAGAATCCAAACAGAGTGTCTCCAAAATGTGATTTGAACAGTTCCCTCAAAATAAATCAGCAAAATATCCTCCAAATTCAAACTGAATTTATTTTCAAAAGCCTAATCAACTCATTATGGATCTAAAAATTGGCTGGAATATGTTCCCATGGAACATACAAACCCCACTCCCCTCACCAGGGCAAAGGTAGCAGAGGTACCTCTGAAGCAGCAGTTTCACTTCTGACATGTCTGACATCGAGGGACTGCAAGGCGAAACTGGACAGTCTGCTTCTCTGGGATTTCCCTGGCAGACTGAAGGCTCGAGGACTGCTTGTGAACCATAGCTTGTGAACCATCCCTGCCCTATGGTTCAACTCTAGTAACTGTCCCAAGTGTGGGCTATTTTAAACAATTTTTACTAGGGCTAATTTTGGTGCCCAGACTGTCCTTGTTAATATACGTTACAATCCATCTGCCTTCCCCACTGACCCACTATGATGCATCAGCTGGAAAGCAAAGTATGAACAATGAGGGAAACAAGTCAGTTGCATAAAGATCTTTACTCAGTTTTCATGAACTTCCTTTTCATCATTACTCAACAAAGGCCTCACACAGACAATTTGCCGTCAGTAATTTAAACTTCTGAAGCTATATCACGTTTTTGTTTAACTCCACATTAATCTACAGTATCATTCCTGACCTAGAAGGGGGCATTGTTACCTTGGTTCTCTATGGCAGTGGTTCTTAACCTTTTGACTTCTAAGGACCCCCACTAAATTATTACTGGAACTCAGGGACGCCCACTGAATCATTATTGTAATCCTTGGACCCCCACTGAGTTATTGCTGGAAGCTGGGGACCTTGACCTAAGCATTTTAGATGATTAGGAATGAAAAACAATACAATAAAAATACAGAAACGAACATTCATAAAAAACACACAAATTGTGAAGTACTAGATTTAATAAACAAAAAATATGAAAACAATCTAAATTTTAATGTTAAAGGGAAAGTTGGAGTTTTCTAAATTCAATTTAGGCCACTCATCATCCATGCTGTATTATGCTGGCGAATTTGCACTGCTCCCACGCATCAATCTGAGGACATTAACTTAATTTGTATCTTCCAATTTCAAATTCCATCATATTTACAAAAGATTTTAAAAATTTCAATTTTCAATGTTGCTTCTTTATTTCTATAGACTTTATTAATCTGTTATTATTATTTAGTTTTCTAAGCAGTTGCGGGCCCCCTGATTAGGCTTTACGGACCCCCGGGATCCCCGAGCCACAGGCTAACCACTGCTCTGTGGGATGCCAGTGGACACTACAGCTGATCCGCCAAAGTTGTAAATACTGGTAGCCTAGTTTATAGTAACCGCAAGACTAGGAATTAATATGTAAAATAATAAACAACGGTGCCCACAGTTTTCTCAGATGCCTTCAGTCCAATGCTAACAGATGTAAGGATTGCCAAATGCCAAGACTGCATAGTCTTGATTCCACCTCATGCGTCTTTCTTCCAACACCAGCTTTTTCCCTTTTTGTTGTTTTTCTTTCTTTCTCTTCCTACTCCTTTCCTCATTTTGTGTTTTCTCTCTTGCTTTGGGCCAAAGTTTAATGAGGTTAAAATACGTGCTAATCCCTAAAAATGGCAGCTGGGCCTCAAATTTAGCATTACATAAGAAACACAAGTACCCCCAGAGGCGTTCAACTCAAAGGACTGTGTGAATCAGGCGTCCATTCCTATTCCCATTCTTTCAGGTTTTCTCATGTTGAACCCTCAGCCTTTCCCTTTGAATAATGTGCGCTTCAGCACTGCCGCAGGCAATGGTGACACTTCACTTCTGTGGTGAGCCCTTTGAGATGCTGTTTTTATTAAGTGCTCAATGTAGACTCTAGTGCCTATCTGGGGGCGTCAATCACTGGTGTTGAAAAGCAGACTGTGTCAAGCGAGAGCTTGCTGACCACATTGAGGCACACAGCATGCCCAGCATAGTCAGTTTGTGAGCAGTCAGTGCCATCAAGTAGGGCACTCGTCCTACTTGTTTTCTGGAGCAGAGAAGACATGAGCTCAGCTCAAACACCTCCACCAGTTTTGTCGTACATTGCACCTCAGCAGGTGCTGTATCTTTCAAATTGTGATTTGTTGTAAAGAAATGCAGTCCTAGTAAGATGGCTGATATTTGTCAAAGACAAAAAAGAAAGGTTCTCAAGTTAATGCTGATAGAAGTTATGTTAAGTTGATTGCTAATAATGTCTAGTTTTATCTATTATACTTTCTGAACTCATATAAAAATGTTGTGGGAAGGAAGGTGAAACATGTATTAAAGAAACACCAAAGCACATTGCCAAAAAGAGTAAGCATTTAAAAGACAGGATACCCCATTGCAAGCATGACAGATATAGTGCCGGCTGTATTTCTAGTGGCATTGGATATAATGTACTTTTGTTAGCAAGTAACTCATGCACCGAAATCTAAATCAGGCCCTTATATTTGTTGGCTGTCAAATAGGCATATTCGGCTATCCAATTTAGACATTGCCAAGAAAAAAATATTTTTTTCACTGTTAGGTTACGTTTAAATGTTATTGGACCTGATGCTTAACACTTTTGTGGTTGTAAGTGGAACTCATGATTGCAGAATCAGAGGAATAAATTAGAATTTCAGTTTAGAATACCTAAATCTTGATTTCCAGAAATAGATTTGTAGAGTTTCTCCAATTGCGAGTTCCACTTTGAACTGTGAAAAATGTAGGAGTGTTGGGGGCAGCCAGAAAGTTGTAAAGGTAGTCACAGATATTCCCTCTGCTTTTTTTCCTTTCTGTTTGCACATGTCCTTTCTCAGTAATTTAAAGTGCTTCACATTTCTTTAGAGAGTGTCTTGACCTAAGTTTGTTAAAAACCACCACATCACCTAGGCAAAGGTGTACTGGAAGGCACTTCTCCACACAAAAATAGTTTTCATGTGGAGGAAAAAGATTAAAATGTGCAGTTTCACATATCTTGTACACTTTGTCCTGTGGACTGTCAGTCCTGTACCCAACCTCCCAGATTTAGAGTGAGGCTTTAGGAGTAAACAGAGAATTCTACAGATTTCTATATATTTTCATGTGTTCTCCTACAGATTTTTGTGAATCACTTTAAAGTGTGTCGATCACACTCCTAAGTCTATGATGTCAGAATTTCCAGATTATTTGTGATCTGTCCTACTGGTTTCCAATGTGTTATGAGAATGGGCAGACATACTGTTTATTACTCACAAAATACTAGGTGCAGTTTGCCAGTAAATTACTTTCTAAACTCACCTATTTGCAAGTCGGTCATTTCAGAAAGTTCAGATTTGGAGTGGAAGGAATCTGACCTTCCTGATTGATATGCATGAGGAAGGTCACAAATTGCAACTCATTTCAGCTGTAAAGCAACATAGAGATGGTGGCCTGCTGGGATTAGCAAACCACCATGTTTGTGAATGCTTTTCAATAAAGTAAACTTTATTTTCAATTGAAGCACTTTGTCCTTGAAGGAAAGCGAACTGAGTTTCAAAAGAAAAGTTTTATTTTTTTCCTATTTTTAAAAGTTTGTTTTAGAATTGGCAGTTGTCCAGTGAACAAGTCGATACACTTCAGTAAACTAGTTTTTTAATCATTGGCAAGTGATTTGTTTCCCATGATTTACTACGGCTATTTCGGTTTTAAACCATTGATACATATGAATAGGAATCGGTGTTTGAAAGGGACGCCTAGAGCAAACCAAATAGCAATTTCTTCTCCATTTGTAAACCAATTTTAGGAGTTGGGAAAAAGCTATTTACTCCTAAAGTGGGTTTAGGACATAACAAAAAATCATTTTTGCAGTCACAAACTCCGAACTGGTGTGTTTGTGACCACAAAAATTCTTTGTACATCTGGTCCAGTATGCTCTTCCTTAATGTGAGGAAGGAGTCATGCATAAAGTCAATCACATTCTTATGGAGATTCATTTACGATTTAAATAGATATATATTTTTTGCTGATGCATTGTTGAACCATATTAAAAGCCCCTTGATAAGACTGTATTTTGTGGGAATATTACGCAGCGTTTGGGGGAAGATTTACAGCATAGTCACAAAAAAGAGGAGTTAAATAGTCATCCAACCACAGTAGCCAGCCATTACTTAGCATTTTTGGAATTGTTTTTTTTTTAACTCACTAAAAGATGACTTCAGATTATTTGAGTATTACAATAGAGGAAGACTGATAAGTCTAGGAATTATCCTTATGTGACACACTATGTTAAGATGCATTTTGAGGCCTAATGAAGTGGCTCGTCACTGCAAAATATAGATTGACATCACTTTTGAAACATTTGAAATCTGAGGCCCCAGCCACACAATGTATAAGAGAAATCGTTTCTTGGTATTATTTATATCACATGTATTCCTCAACATCTATAGTCGCCATAAATTGTGAAATTTCAATCATTCACGCCTTTGCGCTTAAATCTCTGTTGATGTTTTTTTTATCATACATCAGAAAGCACTGAATTACTCTTTTCCACATTATTGCACTACCATCCTATCTGAGTACACACTCTGATTATTTCACACATACGTGGGTAAAAATCTGCACCACTGAATGAATTATTGCTGATTTACTACATACTGTCACCTGGCAGATGGTACAGTGGATGAGCGATACTTTTGTCCTCTTTGCCTTTCCATCTGCAAATACATTTATATTCTGATGGGTATGTTATTTATGGCCACTACTTACTTTACTTTCAGTGACCTTAAAACACTTAAAGGGCAGAGTCTCAAAATATTTAACCCAATCTGTGATAGTGGCGATTGGGAAGAAGTGAATTTGGCACCTGTGCTAATTCTCAAAGTGAATTTGCACATGTGCCAACTGTACTAAACATGGCCAAAGTGCCTTTCGTGCACAAAACTACCCCAGAGTTAAATCTACTACATTTGAGGCTTGCATAGGAGGAGAAAGATACCAGGTCGCAATACATCGCTAATTCACATATTCATGTACAGTGATCTGCGCCTGTTGCAGATCCCCCTGTGGAGGGCCCTGCACTAGCGAGTGGTTAATGCAGGAGAATGGCAGACAGAGGATAGAAATGTCATCTGCTTGCATGGCAGGGGCAGTAGGTACTTCACTGCTTAAAAAGCGCATGAGAAGTGGAGTAGGGGTAAAAGTGTTCAATGCATTGTCATGGATAGACCTTCTAAGGCTTATACTTGTCAGGGCGGTTCCATTGGATAATGACTGACGGGGCAGAAACCAGAGACCTCAGCAGGCTTTCGTCACTAAACCCACACATGGTCATTAGAAAAATGCAAAACACGCTACGTTTTGCAAGGAAGGTCAGCCTGTAAAGTAAAGCACCAGCTGCTGTAGGACCTGATGCACTATGTATGTAAACATTACAAACCCCCGGAAATAAAAACCTTGTCCTTAACCCCAGCTCTACTTTTCCATTACGCAAGCTTAAAACTACCTGCTTCTACAACTGCTGAAATGTCTGTCACCCCTATACCTCATGTCATTCTTCCCTTTTTAAGATTAGTAGTCCCTACTTCTGGATTTGTGCATAATGTAGAGTCAAGGAAAGTAACCAGTTCTCCATGTGTTTTTCTGTGAGCTTACCTTCCTTTCTTTACAGCATTCTGACTATGTGAAGGTTGCTCTGCCTCACGCTCCCTTCCACATCACCTACTCGCTTTTCATGTTGTGAAGTTTTCTGAGAATGTTTAAAGCTGTCTTCCAACTCTGAGACTTTTTGCTCCACTTCTGTTACCCGGTCAACAAAAGTTCTTGAGTCCTGCCTCAGGAGTGCCATGTCCACACCCACCTCTCCAATTCGGTTTTCTAGAACATAGAACGTCTGTTATCGCTTGCAGAGTTAAATATGTATCCGTTAAACCGTTTGGGTGGTCCTCATAATCTTGCGCATTTTGCTTGTTCACGAGGGCGAGCCTGCAGCAGCTTGATGTCAATCTGGAGTATTTATCAAATTATCAGTGATTGGGCATATACTTTCTATTGTCTTTCATCGTCTCATTTAGAGTCTGCTGGTGCCTATAAAGGCCTTATACCCACTTTCGGGGCGAGGTCCTCTGTTTCGGATATTCACAGCCAGAGATGGTAACTCACTTTGAAAGTGCAGTCACTACTTCAGGTCTCAAAACGACCTGTGCTACATATGGGGACCTCTTGTCTACTGTGTTTCATGAATAAGCTGTTGTCCAAGTGTGATGTCTGCTGTGGAAGCCATTGCACCCCAAGAGTTCACAGGTGTATCTTGTGGTGCTGTGTTTCAGGGTGTGTTCTGTTTTGCGTTTGGTGTGCCGTTTGCGTGTAGCTTATGGCTGTCTCTATCAAGGTGACTTGTAATGTACAAGCCTATTGTTCTAAACCCTGATACTAAGGGGAGAATGGGATTAAAGAAGCAAGAAAAACTGAGTTAAAACTACAGAGTGGTGGATACTGAAATAATTGTATTAGGGTTACCCTGAGGTAGATTAGGACAACAGGGGAATAATTCTAAGTTAAGGGATGGTCAACATGTTTAAGACTTACAAAAAGCAATTGCAGTCTTCAAACCCATCTACCCGGGATACGGAGAAGTACACAAGGGTTGGAGAGTTTTAGTGCTCTTGACTAAAAGTTTGGCTTCCTTTTGACCTCAGAGAGGAACATCAGATTTAGTACAAACAATGTTCTTGATGAAAGTCAACTACTACCTCCAACTTTCCTAACTCATCACTTACAAATGACAAAATCACCCGCTAACCCTTGAGTTGCATATCTTCTTTACAAATACTTAATATAATACATACGTCTGAGTGAGGTTAGTCAGATTTTTCAATTATGAATGAAGATTTAATGTGTTGCAAAATGTGAGTCCGTGTACTGCACGGTAAAACATGCTGCTTACCATTACATTGGATATTAAGGTCAGTCATAATGGCAGATGTGCTTTATGAACCACTATGCACTATAGACAGACAAGCTATTATTGTCATTGTGCATGCCTATTGGCCAGATTCCCCAGCCGTAAACCTCTAAGTATTAGCATATGCAGTGTAATATGCTGTTGGGCTTTCCTGCATGTCACAAAGAATCCTGATCACCTATGTGTGTCTTTGGATGGATAGTAACATTTGCAGATTTAGCATGTCCCAATTTATTGTGTTTTGGAGTATTCAGTTACTGGTCTGTGCTGGCAGGTAACAGATGCATGTCCAACTTTAACTTGAGCCGTGTTTCCTTAGTTAGTTCTAAGTGAAGCTCTGCTGCACATTTTGCTCGTATATTTGAATGTTTAGGTGGCTCAGATAGAATGCTTTAAATGTGAGAGATGCAACCATTATGTAAAAAAGGCTGGAAAAAATCACTTTTTATGCTTTTCTTCTTTCCTCTAAAATAACTTCCTAGCTGCAAGAACCTGAAAAAAGTGCCTCCTCCCAATTTCAAAGTTGCCCACTAAATAAAAAAAGGGTATAGAACTGTTCATGGTTAGCAGCAGATCTAATTCTCAGACGTGGCCTCTGCCCACTTCCATAGTGT
Organism: Pleurodeles waltl; assembly: GCF_031143425.1. Taxonomy (NCBI): domain Eukaryota; kingdom Metazoa; phylum Chordata; class Amphibia; order Caudata; family Salamandridae; genus Pleurodeles; species Pleurodeles waltl. The sequence continues at coordinate 584,953,565 of NC_090439.1, read as the reverse complement.
CATGGTAATGCCTTCCAGTATTGTGGTATTATTCCATCATTTTTATTTCAAAATACTCTTCCCCAAAAAGAGTACATTTGACATATTAATCTAACAGTTTTAATGTAATCTTCTAAACCATTTCTTTTCCTAGAACCCTTGATCAAATACAAAAGGGTCATTTTCCTCCATCATTGAAATGAAGCACAAGATGCTGCAAGGTAAGGAGATAAGCTGCTTTAATCACCTAAGCCGCCAACTGTAAATGAACAACTGCCATCCATAGAACATCCCTCAGAAGGTGGTCTAGAAAGCCTTAAGTGGTATCTCTAGGTTCTAGAGTTCTCTGATCTAGAACTCTGGGGAGTGTCAGTTGAGCATGGACCAGTGGATGAGGCGGCATTAAAGGGGACTTGTTACTTCCCTTCCAGCATCATTGACCTTATTTCATTGGCAACAAGTGATGCGATCGTAATAGTTGCTGCCCCAACACAGCTTGGTTTTATCCAGGAGTCTTGTTTTTGACTGAGTCTTGGCTCAGGTGGATTTCGGTGCATCGCGGGCTGGCTGTTCCCTCATACTGCTGTCAAAAGGGGAGAGTACTCCTGTCATCTGCGTGGACTGTTTTGGTCAAATTTGCATGTGCATAATAAAAATACGGCCCGGCTCTGCAACAAGAAAGAAAGAGGAAAGAAACAAGATGCACTCTCTCTGGAAGCACACACACTCATTGAGCGTGCCACCATATTGAATGTTTGACTCAGTGAGTGATGAGTTGGAGAATCTGCAAAGATTGGGCGTCATTGCCCCTATAGAGACAATGGAATGATTGGCTCTGATAGTAGTAGCTAGAAAACCAAGTGGGGCTACAAGGCTTTATGTAAATTTAAGAGAGCTGAAAAACAAGACGAAAGGGAATTTTATGAGTATACTTGAATTTAAGAATGGTATTGTTCCAGAAAAAATGTACGTGTCGCTTAAAGGGAACAACATTCTGTGGTGGCACCACCAAAAAAGAACTGGATCCAAATTTGGACCCAAATGCTGAGTCACAGGTGTGTGTGCATCAGGTGCGAGAAGGGTGTTTAAACTTTGAAAAGATGTTTAAAGAAGTATTCAAAACAAAAATTGGATGTGTCAAAGGATATTCACAATACACTAACCTAAAACCGGGGGCATGTCCAATAGAAGCTACAGTTAGAAGGATACTATTAAGTGTCCTAGACTCAGTGGGTGATTAGTTGGAGAATCTGCAGAAATCGGGTGACATTGCCCCTGTAGAGGCAATGGAATGATTGACTCCAATAACAGTAGATAGAAAAGGAGTGGGGCTATACGGCTTTGTATAGATTTAAGAAAGCTTAACAAAGAAATAGAAGGAAATACATTCCCATTCCCCCACATCACAGAGATGTCTACAATGTGTGATGCCAAATCTTTTCCAGTTCAGATTTAAAGTCAGCGTACCATCAAATAAGACTACATCCTGATTCTCACAAACTCACAAGTTTTATTACACTTATGAGTTCTTTTAAATTTCTCAGAATGTGTTTTGTTGTAGCTGGAGCTTCTTCAGTCTTCCAAAGCGTGAAGCAATCTTGTAGGAAGCTGGCTCTGTATATACTATATCAGAATGAAATATAGTGTGCAAAGAATCCAAGCGTTCCCCAGAGGTTTAATAGAGGCTAAAGTAGATAATACCAATGGTCTCTTTTGTGGTAGTGGTGGAGCAGTTAGGCTCATCAGAGGATAGTAGAAAGCATTTGTTGTATACATACAGGCAATAAAGGAAGCACACACTCAATGACTAACTCCAGGCCAATGGTTTTCATATAGCAAAAATATACTTTGTTACTTTATTTCTAGATCCACAAGATTCCGTTTGTAGGTAAGTACATTAGTAAGTAAGTATCAAACATATGTATCAACACCACTTTGTTTCAATTTGGAAAGTTAAAAGGTTTTGAAGAAAATAGCAAATATCTGTTGTAAAAGTTGACAGTGCAATTTGTAAACACCGTTCTAGGTGGGAAGAATAGATAGTAAGGTTCTGAAGTAAGTACAAGACTTAAAGTTCCAGTCTCTGGAGGTTATGATGTCAAAAGGTTGGGGGTCAGGTTAACCCCAAACACCCACCACCAGCAACATGGGGCCGGCTAGGTGCAGAGGTCAAAGATGATGCAGGATTAAAATGGAGGCCCTTAAATCCTAGATTTTGGGGCATTACAGGGGCCAGAGGGCAGTAGGCAATGGCTCTTGTCCCGGAGGGTGACTACACCCTTCTGATGTCCACTCCCTTTGGGGAGGGTGACACAGACCTAACTCTATTGGTCACTGTCCTCCAAACCAAGATGGAGGATTCTGCAGGGAGGAGTTCAGCTCTGGACACCCTAGGGATGGTCCATCCTGGCTTGCCACCCAAAGTGGGGCTTTGTACAGCGGGCGGACTCTTCCACCAGCTGGAGTGCCCTGGCGCATTGAAACACGATGCCTGAACCTTTGAAGCTAACCCTCAAGTGTTACAGTTCCACCCAGAGCAGGCTTTTTCCTGTCCCCAGAGAGCACAAAGGCTCTCACCTCATGGGGTCAGAAACTTGTCTGCTAGTGGCAGGCTGGCACAGACCAGTCAGCCCTACATTAGAGGGTCGGATAAAATACAGGGGAGCATCTCTAAGATTCCCTCTGTCTGATTTTTATAATAAATCCAACACTGGCATCAATGTGGGTTTATTGTGCTGAGAAGTTTGATACCAAACGTCCCTGTCTTCAGTGAAGCCATCATGGAGCTGTGAAGTTCGTAATGACAAACTCCCAGTCCATGAACTTAATATGTCAAACACTGCACTTACAATGTCTAAGAATGGACTTAGACACTGTAGGGGCTTATTCCTCATGCAGGTATGTCCTCACCTGTGGCATAGGGCACCCTGCCTTAAGACTGTAAGGCCTGCTAGAAGGGTTATTTACCTATGCCACAGGCAGTGCTTTGTAGTCATGGCACACTGAGAGGAATGCCATGTCAACTTTGCCTTTTTCTCCCCAACAACACACACAATCTGCAATGGCAGTGTGCATGTGTTTGGTGAGGAGTCCCTTAGGGTGGCACAGCACATTTTGCAGCCCATAAGGACTCTCCCTGGCCACTGAGCCCTTGGTACCACTGGTACCTTTCACAAGGGACGTATCTGTGTGCCAGAGATGTCCCAATTGTGGAAACAATGGTACAGTTTATAGGGAAAGAACCCTGGTGCTGGGGCCTAGTTAACAGGATCCCAGCACACTCTCAGTCAGGTCAGTATCAATATCAGGCAAAAAGTGGGTGGGGGGGTAACTGCAACAAGGGCCAGTTTCCTACAAATCTATTTTTGAAAATGTAAAACGAGTGCATTGTTTCAGAGACAATGTTTTGATTCTTGCTTCGAATTGGGAAGATCATAATAAAAGAGTGTGTACAGTTCTCAAGAAATTCAAGGAGACAGGTTTAAAGTTAAATATTGAAAAATGTGTATTTGGGAAGGAGGAAATAATCTTTTGGACATTGTATAACCAAGGATATGGTTAGTCTCAAGAAAGAGTTGGTTGACTCTTTGTGTTCTTTCTAATAAGGATGAAGTACTCTTGTTTTTTATATGCTTGAGGTATACAAAATTTGTCTGATAGTCCCAAAGCAACAAGAACTTAATGTAAGACAAATGTGGAGTTTGTGTGTTCTGAGGAGTGTGAGCAAGTGTTTGAGGATAACAAATTGAAGTTGAAGACTGCTCCTTATTTGAGTATGTTACTTCCTGGGGAAAAAACAATACTCTTTACGGATGGTTTGGCCACAGTGTTGATACAAGAGATTGTGGGGCAGGAGAAATGTGTTGCATGTGGCTCATGTGTGTTAAATGGGTAGAGGCAAATTATTCTCAAATTTGTTTCAAGAAATGTAGACATTTTATGTACGTTCCAGGTGTGCAGAATTGTATTGCAGACTGTCTCTCTAGATTGCTGGTGATTTGGAGTAAGGATGGTGTAGGTCTCGATGATAAAGTGTAAAACGACAAAAGAGTGAGTGGCATTACTTGTGGAAGTATTTTGCAGAAAGAATGGAAAGCAGAACTGGAGCAGGGCATGATCTTCTAACAGTGCTGAAAAATGTTGAGAAAAGGATGGCTGTGAATAATGGTGTAAATGAGTTGGTTAAACCCTTTTGGTTATAAAAGACGAGTTATCTGTTTGAAATGGCATTTTTTTCTGAAGTGACAGATTAGTTACTCCTAGTAGCTTATGTAATAAAGTATTTAACATTGCTTATGAAGACCATTTGAGATTTGTAAAAATAAAGGCAAGAGTCTGCAAAAGTTTGTGGTGGTTGGGTTTGGATCTGCAGATCGAGAGGAACATTTGTGAATGTTTTGAATGTAGGGAAAGTGACAAAATGTGCATGGTAAGAACTGTTCCCATGGCTTGTAGGAGTTTGCTTGATGGACCTTGGCAGGACATAGCTGTGGATCTAGTATGTCCCTTGAGAGGTGAGAATGCCATGCCATACCTTTTAGTGATGGATGACCTATTTTTGAGGTGGCCTGAGTTTACGTGTGTTTCAGACATATCGTCAGGAGAAGTTGTATGTGTTCTAAAAAATATGTTCTGGAGAGAAGGGGCGCCTAAAAGTGTTGTAATGGACAATGGAGTTTAATTCTACTCTCAAGAAGTAGAGAGTTTTCTTAAGTCCTATGGCATTATTCATAACAAGTCTTCTCTTTATCATCCACAAACCAATGGAATGATGGAGAGATTCAAAGGGATCTTAAAGGAGAGCTATCAGATGGTCAGGTCAAATGGTTTAGACTAGAAGAAAGAAACACATTCTCACCTGGTTGCATATAGATTAGTCCCACACTCTACCCCAGGACAGTCTCCTTTTGAGCTCTTCAGAGGGTGAAAGCCAATTCCAAATTAGCTCATGGGTGGATGACCTTGTTTAGGAATGGGTGCAGGTGTCATTGGAGGATGTTTGGAAGAAACATGAAATGTGTAAAGTGAAGAAGAGGAAAGAAAATGTTGATGAAAGGCATGCTGCCAGCAAGGTGGTTGTGGGTGTTGGTGACTGGGTTAAGAAGCGTTCTTCAGTGGGTTCAAGACATTGGTCTAAATACACTATCCCTAAAAAAAAAGTTAAGATCTTTAGAAATGCGCTTATGACTGATGATGGTAAGATATGAAATCTCAGAACGATTGTCAATTTGCATAAACAATCAGGTTCTGTTGTTAGACCAAATAACGCTGGAACTGTTTAAAATCAATCTTTCTCATCTGAAGGGTGTCATGAAAATGGGAAAGCATTTCGTCTGGCTTCAACCGCAACAAAAGGATTTCTAGAAATCTGGTTATTTGAAAGAGTATGGGTAATGCTCTATGTTAATTGTGTGTATTTGTAATGTATACTTTCATTGGCAGTTGAGCGCGGACCATGGGATGATAGTGGATAAGACAGATTTAAAGAGGGCGTGTTACTTACCTTCCAGCATCATTGTCCTCATCTCACAATGATCTAAGGAGGCTTCACAGGCAAGAGCTACCACTGGAACACAACATAAGGGAAAGTTAGAATACCACAATCATTTTATTAACATTTTCTGAAAAAATACCATCTGTTCTGCAGAATAACCTGTCTGTGTTTAAGTGGTTCAGAAGTCACCATTAAGTACCATTTACACTCAGGGAACGCCCAACAGCCAAGATATATACGAGACTTATTCTACCTTCTAGTGATAGTGAAATATATCAATCACCCTTTCCTAGAATCCTCAGCCTCCTCAGAATCCTCAGCCACGTTTGAAATGAAGTTCATACATGTCATCTCTTTCATACAGATTACCACTAAGCTGAATCCCGAAGTACCTTATTGGGACAGCTGCCACCTTTCCCTGGAACTTTAAATCGGAGTCGACGTTTCTTGTATTTATCAGAAAGCCCTCCATTTTAGCTTTATTTTGTCTATATTTCAGAAAGCTATTGCCAGAATTCACTGCTCAGGACAAAGTAGGAGTGCTACATCATTCCCACGCAGCAGTTCTTTTGCACCTGCAGTATGCTTATCTAACTATAATCAGAGCGGCTGGAACTATGTGATGTTGTGGGCCTGAGGCGTTTGCCGCACAATTGTGAATTTGCTATATTTGTTGCACTCACCACATAATCCACCATCTGGTGCTTAATTTGTAGATTTAGTACCTCAAACGGATCAAAAATTTCTGAAAAACTCAGCACCATGTGTTGCTGCCCGGTGAAAGACAAAGGCTCAGAGGCCACCTTTCAGTTGCTCGTTTGCTGTATTTGGGTGTTAATCGGGTAGTTGTGAGGTGAAACCTTTGCCGAAACAGTGTTAATATGGAAAACTGACATGAATGAAGCATTATCACAATTTTGCCGCATTCAGCCGCATACCTTGCTTTTTATTGCCAGATAGTTTAGTTAACCCTGTTGCATGATTTTGTCCTCACGTGTTGCATAACGTCAGTGGCCCTGACTAAAACCGAATCCCATGTAAAACCCTGACAGGCCTGATGTAGGAGCTGGAGGAACGTCTGATGGCAAGACGCTTGCCATAGAATGACTCACGGGGTTCAGCCACCAGAGGTGATTCACACATTTTTGGCATAACCACCATTCCTGCACTTCTGTGAATGAGCTTCTTATTGTTTAAAGGGGGTCTCAACAGCAGCCTCCCAGGAAACATGAGCAGCCAGGCGCATTGCCTCTGCGCAAACATGTTTCTTTGGAAATAACTTTATGGGGCAAGTTATGTGCGAAAAATGTCCTCTTAAACTCTGATTTGTTAGAAAAAATTGAACAAAACGATGCTCCCGTGCGCGCATGCATGTGGTGTTTGACACGCATGGACAAGAAGTGCAGTAGTTTACCAGTTCGTAGCAGGATGTGGCTTTGCTGCTTTCAGTAACTCCGTCAGTCGTTTCTCGTTCGTTGGCTTACTTGCCCGCAGCAGTCAGTGTGAGATCAGATTGTCGCCTTGAAAATGTCATAGAAACAGCTTTCGAGTGCCGCCCTCGATGCTCACTCGCAGTGTGCAGTGCCTTCGCTGCGTTGCGATCAGGGGCGTAGCTGTGTGTGTGGGGGTGGGCTTTGTTTATGGGTACGGGTGCTTTCAGTCGGGTATTGTGAGATGTCAATAGGATTTCACAGGAATTTTTACATACTGAGAGACAAAAACGCACTCTACTGTTTTGAAAATCCTCAAAAATATTGGTTATTTTACAAAATATTGTATTTTCACTCTCAGTACTCCAACCAGTCCCAGTGGCGTAAAGAAACTGGAAGAGCCCCCCTGCTCAGAGCATGGAGGGGGCCGTCTTCTGGGCTCACACAGGCCAGGTGCTGTGCTGAGGGGGCCCCCTGGAGCACTGGGCCCCTCCCCTTTTCGCCCCCACCAACACTGCTGGCTAAGGCTGCGGGGGCGTTTGTTACTCCCATGGCCAGTCCGCATTTCTTTCCCTTTCCTCTGCCGCGTAGGCCCTTCCCATGCATCATGCTAGTCCTATAATAATGCATTTAAACATTATATGCCAGCCTGATTGCCGGAAAACTAAAGCTCACACCCCCACAATCTTACTAATCAAGCTATGTCCCTTGCTGTGATTCATGGTTTCCTTGCAGCCTGCCTTGAGGTGGACAGCAGCAACAAGCTGCTTCGGTGTGCTGCTGTTTGGACCCTGAATAGCTTCAGTGTGATGCTGCTTGGTCCCTGATGAAAGCATGACTGCTCAGCTTCTTGCAACTGTGTTCCTCGCACTCATTTTGTGCTCCGAGTGGAACTTGCATTGAAAGAAAAGATACCGCGCAATCTTTAAATACCAAAATTAAAAATAAATAAATACATGCAGTCCACCAGAGTCACTCCATTTTCCTTCCTATTAGAACTAACTTCTAGCATCAAATGTTGCTCTCCAGTTTGTTGGACACCTGGGACTTTATCATGATGGGCTTTTCTGGCACAGCGCAGAGCCAAGTGCCTGTTGTATGCACCTGCAGTGCGTAAGGTGAATTCACTTAACACAATATTTCTCTCAGTAAGTGCTTTATCCCCGATAGCATATCTTGAATACTGTGAGCAAGATTTCCCGCTTTCTGTTTCTGAGCTGTGCTGTCTAAAGAAATATTAGGTTAGATTAATTCACTTTGTGTCCCACAGGTTTAAAAACAGGCACTTTGCTCTGTGCTGCGCTAGAAAAGCCATCATTCTAAGCTAAGATTCACCAACAAATTCTTTTGGCAGGGCATGTAGTGGTATCACTCTTCTGTATACTGCTAAAGAATTGAAACCTGATGATGGCCCCTCAGACTTCAGGTCCGCAATGATTATCAAAAGTAAGAAGAGTGGGTTGGAGCACATCCCCATCACCCCCATGTATACCCTTCTGGGATCGGGTGAGGAATCCTTTACCTGGATGGGCTTAATGAGTGCCAATGTAATCATTAGGTTAACTATAAGCGTTCGACCTCGTGTATGCTTTTAGTATACTAATGGTTTAAAGCGATTTCATTTGTTGGTTGCAGTGTCCTTTAAAAATTCTTGCTTGCTAGCAGTGAGTTCTGCCTTTTTCTTCCTTCTTTTTCTGTTTCAGAGCAGTGACCAGGTACTATATTATTCCACTTTGGTTTCTTTATCTGTTGCTGTGACTGACTATTTTTGTTACTTCTTGGGTGCTCCCCTTTCACTGTGGGTGTTTTACGCTGGAAGCTGCCTGCATTTTATTGCAGCATTCCGTTCCTCCCATCTCCTCTCATGTAGCTACATTTGTTTTGGCTTTATTCCAGTGCTGTCCTCATTTACCTCTGGCTCCTAAAATAAGATTATTTTACAAAAGAAACATCTGGTTGTTTAGCTCACTGCTCACCAAAGCCACAATATGCCCTTTCCGGTAGAATGTTGCTAAACCTAGCAGCAATGATGTGAAACCTGCTTGGCCTCCTATCACATCTCAAGCTTCTCTCTAGGGCCCCTCCCAGCCAGCACTCAGGACATGGCACACAGGGCACTGCTTATCTCCTTTATTGGGGCCATAAATCTTCTCAGGCTGCTCTGCTCCTTGAAATGCTAGGCAAGAATGCTTGCAAGACTTTTCATTCTGCTAATATAAAAAGAAAATACTTTTCCAGCTTTATTTTCCAATTTCTGTTCAGACGTGTGCACACTGGGAGGTAGTGCAGTCATCTTCTTGTCTCTCCTCAAGGGCTTGTGATTTTTTATGTCAGTAGCCGCCAGTGTCCACCAAAACATGTCAGGAAAAGACAAAATTATGAGAGAGGATTGACCAATTTATGTGGCAAGAAAAGTCCAGTTCTGAATTTACAATGCCAATAGCTCTAACTCAAGAAAATGCAAGACCTATTGCATTGCAAATGCTTGTTTGTCTGTGCTGCTGTGTACCTATTGTTCGCTACAGTGCCAATTTAATTTGAGAACTACTAGTTCTGTTCAATCCATAGTAAGGCATGTCACCCAGCCCCACCAGAAAAAGAAAAAAAAATGCTGGAGAGGAGACTGAGCAAAGGATTGTGATCTTATTATCGGCAAAACAAATCAACCACTATGTTGGAATTTTTCATTGTACTCTTATCTCTACCTGAGTTGATTAGTTTACTGTCCTAGCTTTACCACTGAAGTGTATTACAGACTATTCCAATGTCCTCGATATAGACATGTTAGGTTATGTTATCATTTTTGTAGAGCTTGCAAATACCTATAAAAGGCATTTTGGTGGTGAGAGAACCACTACTAAGATACAGTTGAAAATTAGAGCCCGTATAGCCATGTTTTCAAGTAGGACTAAGAGTGCAGCAAATCCTATGTTTTAGGGAGATTAACAGGGAGATAATTCCAAGGTTTGGCTGCTGCTACTGAGAAAGCCTCACCACTGTAGCGGGCCATTTGAATCTTGAGATGCCCAGCAAGCGGGAATCTTTGGATCATAGAGGGCAAACGGGCGTATAAATTTAAAATTTAGTCCGAAGAAAGAAAGGGCCTTTCCCATGCACAGCTGTGAACATATAACAAAGAGATTTGAAGATGATCTCATGCACACTGGGAGCCAGTGTAGATTGTCAAGAGCAAAGGAGACAGAAGCTTAGCGTAGAATCCTCAAGGGCAGTTTAGCCGCAACATTCTGAATTTCCTGCAACTTTTGTGTAAGCCCGCTGACAGATGCAGATTGTCCAACACTGAAAGCAAGGTTGTTTCAGTGCTTCGCGATAGTTGGAAACCAGACTGGCCTTGATCAAGAATCTGGCTTTGCTACATAAACACAGAGAACAGGTGATTCACAGATTTCTCCAGAATCTTTACCGGACAACAGGGAGCTCGGCCTGATGTTGGAGGACATATGGATCTGCATTAGGTTTCTTCAGCAGAAGTACTACCAGTGAATTATTTTCAATCAGATGGCATAGAGCCATTTACTAACCTACCAATGCAGATTTCCTTAATATCCTCTTTCCAGTACTCTGGGGGGGGGGAGTGATCAAGAGGAGAGCCTGATGAGACTGACATGGCAATTCTTGTGCATTGATCTAATGTGAGGGGTTCGAATCGCTCCAAACTTTGGATAAGAGATGGCACCTTACAGTTTGCAACTGGGACGGTACCTGGCAATCTAATTGATGTTATGCTAAGGTTCGAATCAACAGTTGCTCTTAGAGGTTGTGCTTGAGATGATGGAACCTTTCCTTAAATCGTCAAAGAGTGTCTGCCATCTGACTCTTACTAGAAAGAAAACAGTTTATGAGAAATTAACTGTTTTTTGTAATTATTTAGTGTCTTTTTCAGTTCTTGTCTGGCTGAAACGGAATAGTCCCTCCACCACACTATTTCACGTTTTTTACAGCCCAATTGTTTCTTTAATTAGGGGTGTATACAGTAAGGCAGAGGGGTGCTCTGGCTTCTGTTTAAAGGTCTTCAGCGGTATCTCTTCATCCAGTGATGACTCTATTAATTGCACATATTTCTTATAGCCCTCAGGGCCTGCAAATGAATTATGTAACATAGCTTTTGTTTGAAGTCTGTCTACTTGATCCGAAACAACCATTTTAGATCATGGGCGTTTCTTCTGTTCCATACCTAGTGAACACCCATTGGGAGGAATTGTGCAGTTCTGTGTTGTGAACAAGAACAGTGTGCCTATTTCAGCTCGGTTTCCCAGGTAAGAGTAAGATACAGCAAGGTGCCAAAGTACACACCTCACTTACCTGGCACCCTGCATGATCATGATGAACACAAACCATTGCCTGCCTACTGATTCTGTGGCTCATACACTAACATGACCTAGGTCGTGATCTCAGTGTCATGGTGCGCCAGCGGTGTTGGTAAGATGGTTCAGCACACATGCTTTCATGCAAACACCTACTCACAGAATCTCACTTGTATCAGTTCTCTTGTGAGTTTCTGAAGAAAAGAAAATAAGTGCAGTATAAGTCCTACTGAGAATCAACACTTAAATTAAATTCCAGGGAATTGTTATGTTAGGTAGACTTGTAGAACACACTAGCATCCATGAGAGTATCCAGGCGCTTGAGCAGATGATTGGGTGAATGATCCCCGTGAAGTTATTCAAAGGGAGAGTTCTTCAGCCTCTTGTGGAACTCAAGAAGTTAGGAGGAGACCCAAAGGTGCCTGGGGAGGTTGTTTCATGTTTTGGGTGAAATGTAGGAGAAAGAGCGACCTCTTGTTTTGTTTTTGTGAGTGCAGGGGAGTATGCGAGCAAGAGTGAAGTAGAACGCAGTTGTCTGGTCAACTGGTGAAAGGTGTATAAGGTTATTCAGGTGTGTTGGTCCAATGTTGTGTAGGTCTTTGTAAGTGTGAGTGAGTAGTTTGAAATGGCTGCATTTGTGAATGGGGAGCTAGTCGAGTTCCGTAAGGTGTGGTGCAATGTGGGTGCAGCATTGAAGGTCTCGTATGAGTTTTGTGGTGGCATCCTTCATGGTCTGGAGTCTTTGTAGGAGTTGCTTGGAGGTTCCAGTGTACAGTGTGTTGCAGTAGTCAAGACTACTTGTCCTAAGTGTTTGGGTAACTGTCCATTTGGTTTCTTTGGCAGCCACTTGAGCTACTTACGTAGCATGCATAAGATCTAGAAGCAAGAGGTGCTTACTGCGGTGCCGTGCACCATCATGAAGAATTTGCCATCTAGGATGATACCCAGGTTTCTAGCATTGTTGGTGGATGTTGGGCTTAGTTCTGACAGCCATCACTGGTAGAATCCCAGGAGGAGGTCTTGTTCCAAGGGATCAGTATTCCAGTCTTAAATCAGAATTGAGGTTCAGGCAGCTTCAGCTTGGTTTGGTCTAAAGAAATATGTCAGTGGCAAAAGTCTTATGTTATATGTTTTTCACAATGTAGAGGCTGAGGGGAAAATTCGTGCAAAGTTTCAAAAACTTCATCAACACAGCTTCCAAATGAAAAGGTAACTAGGTTTCTACATAATTCCCTTCTATGTGGTAAATCAACCCCGCAGTGCCTAACTTCAGTCTGTGAATCTATTACGTCCAACTCCAGTGTTTGGTCCTGGTCGGGTTAAAAAATTATTCAAACTTGTATAACTTAGTTATTTTTTGTACATTTTTTAATCTTGCCTACACCTCATGCGGCTTGTTCCTATTTTATCCTGCTTTATTTTGAGGTTGTTGCTTAGTTCTACCCTGGTAAAAGCACGTGTTTTAGTATTTTAGCTGCACAAATTATTTCTGCCCCCGGTTTTTGTAGTTTGCTCCTCCCATCTCTCCTATTGATATCCTCAAACTCTTCGATAGCCTTCTCATAGAATACTAATCAGTGGAGATTCCTATTTTGATATACTCTTGTGTGTATCTCAGCTACTTTCCAGGGGGTGGAGAGGCATCTTAAGACAAGGAAATAAGGCCCTGAGGCAGGCAAGACCTGAGTGGGTCTTGGAAGAAACAATTTGCTTATATTGGGGGCACCGTATTTCAGGCAGAAACACTGAGCTCATTTTTGCACACCGACCATATGAATAGCAAACACAACATAATTTGCTGAGTGCTGGGAGATGTTCTAGAATCTATAATTATGAACAGAAAGGAGTCATTGGCAGACCTCAGGTAGTTAAGTTATAGCCGAGCAAGGAGTGGCAGGAAAATGTCTGAAGACAATAAACTTGTTATGAAAATAAACCTTTTCTAAGACCATACAAGTGACATGAATAGAAGTGTCTCTTTTTCAGGGCACGCTGCTAAAAAGTATGCCAAGCCGTACAGGAGCAACAGCCTTGGGTGGCTAGGTCAGTCAAACCACCTCAGAAATGGTCAACCTCTGTGAAAACATGAGAATGGTACATGACAAGCGTGGTGCACTAACTGCAGTTCGATTGCTACTTTTCAAATGATATTTAGTTCATAGTATCAGCAGGCTGATCTGGATATGGGCTCGGGTTGATCTGATGTCCGAAAAGATGTTGTGTCTTGTGTCCGGGTTCATGACCTGCTACTGTTCTGGAATGTAGCCAACACTGCAACAACCAGAAAGGGTCGGCGCAGGGAAGTCACCCAAGGGAAGTTGACATTTTTAACATTGCAGATCCCAAGAAGAAGATGATTGACACCTTGCCCGATAAGCGCAGACGAAGAAGCCTTTGTTTGCTCAATTGAGAGGATCCTAGTACAGAATTAGTGTAGCAGGACAGGACCGTGCTTTCTTCAAGCAGGAGAAGCTACTGAAGGTGAGGCACTGTTTAATCTGGGCCCAGGTCTCAGGCGGATGAGAACTCCAATAGATGAGTCTGGCTCAGAAGAGACGAAACAAAAGGACGGCCAACTATACCACAGTTTCTTCCCAAGAATGTGGCACCATCGTCCAGTGTGTGTACTTATAGTTGGAGGAGAGTAGGCCTAGATTCCAGTGGGGCCTTTGAACCCTTTCACCAGAGGGCAAAATAGTAATTATAGAAGGCCGCAGGGGCCATCAATGCTTTTAATTTGTCCTCCAATTGGATCACTTGCAGGCCCCCTTCAAGGTATATGGCTGCGGGTTGACCTTTTAAGTGCCCAGTGAGAGAGGCGTCCATGTAGAAATTTCTTGCTTATGGTATAAAGCCAGCTCAAATCCCTATTTAAAGAAACAGCTCGTGACCATCTTTGTGGGAAATCCATAGGAAGGGAACCAGCCCTGTACAGGAATAGTCAATCGCAAAGGGTGCCAGCTGGGTAAGGCAAGACTTACACATAATATGCTTTTAGTGTATAACTTTATATATTACATGTAGTCATGACTGTTAGCAGCTGTGGGTTTGCAGGTTAATGTTTTGATTAAGGGCAGTAGCACTGAGGTCAGATAATGTGATGAGGCAAGAGGGCAGTTTCATACTCTCTGGGGCTCTCAGGGCTTGAGCAAGTATTGGTGTGAAAATCTACCACTAACTGTAACCCTTGTTAATGCTCTGATCCCTTTCACTATCATTCCACTGATGTCTCCCTCCTTCACGGTCCTGCTCCCTCCTTCTCAACCAGCTGACCACACCTGACGTCAACTACCCACAATGCTCTACTGCTCGGTTCACCAGGAACCTCTGTCTTTGTTCACTTCATTCATCTCTCCCTGTCCCTCCATTTGAGTCCGCCTCCTCTCTTGACCGATTGTTACACCCTGACGACAACGTACAGCTCTGTGCAACAGACCAACATATAACTTGAAATGAGGAGACATAACATGGCATGAAACATTACAATCTTTAATTATATTTATGTCCCCATAGTAATCTAAGTTACAATCGTATGAAATTGAGTCGGTATAAATACATCCAGCAGGCACCTTTATAGGTGAGCTGAGCACCAGCGCCATGGTGGTTTGCCTTTATTTTCAAAGACATCAGATTACTGTGTAATGCACTATACGTTCCTCTGCGCCATTGACTTAGTGCACCTGAGGTCGTGCATAATATGTAGTATCCTGACTTAAAGCACTGCCAGCATTCTTGTAGATATGAGAATGGAGGTATAGAAAAACAAACAATATTGGAGGTGGGAAGAAAACGTACGTATCTCCTAGGAGACGACGCACAGCGGTTATGTTTCGTCACAACCTGCTGAGTGGACAGTGTCGGTGATAATTTCTCTAGCATCCAGGAAAAAGGACAAAGGCAACATGAAGTTCACATGAACCAGGCTGGCTTTGATGCAGGGTATGGACCACCTCTGTACTTCTTGATGGGCACGAGGCATCAGCATTGGAGCCCCCTCAGCACAAATGTTTTCCCAATATCATTTAAACTCCTCCTGTGAGACACCACATAGATGAGGATGGGCCACATGGAGGACCAAAGGGTTTTTTTCACATGAAAGGGAGTGTCCTGGTAGTAAGCCTTACTTTTGATGCAGTCATTTTAATGCCATCAACCCCAATTGCATCAGTAAGATGAATCTTCATCAGTGTGACATCCCAGACCATCACTGCTGTGCGCTCAATCAATGTTTCGCCCCCTTCCTGTCTCTGAACCTGCCCTCTACCCATCACATTCAAGCTTCATGTCCACACATTGTTCCTCATCTTGCCCTCTGTCATTGATCCTGCCACCTGCAGTGCCTTCTCCGTGCTGAGTGAGTTTCTTGTCATGTCCCTGTTACATCACTGTCCCCCTGAAACCACCTTACTAACTAAATAAGGAGGAACAGGCATCTAAAGGACCCAATGCGTCCACCAATAATAATCCATGCTCGACATGTACATGATCTCTGGCGTGGTCCTCTCTCCCATTACACCACCTGACACCTCACTTTGCATTGTGCTACTCTGCTTTTGCATCACGGACCCTGTTTTACATCTCACCAATACAATAGATGGTGGTACTGTTATTACATATCAGTTGCCAGCATCAATTATTGAACTGAAGCCAGCACAGGTCACGGTTTCAGAGACTGCCGTGAAACTGACGATACCTTCGTACTTAATATACAGATTGGAAAAGTAGGTCTTTAGATAGTGAGCCAGTAATACGGACTCTTTTCAATGGCATACCCCCTCTAAGAGGACCCTAGGACCGAGAAAGGGCTAGAGTGGAGGAAGGTTTATTTGGGTTGAAGAAATCTTAACACAGCTGCATGTTTCCATCTGTGTCTATCATTGTTCTCTGACTCTGGGTGCTAAACGGAATCTGTCTGTGCCTTGGGAGAGAGGTGGATATATGCAAGTCGGGTGGGCCCGTAGGCTTCTCAAGTGGACATAGGGTCCTTGCAGCTGCAAAACGTGTGAAGCTGTATGAGCTCACATGGTATTCTCTACTGAAGGCATACTGAAGGTGCAGAGCGCAAGGTGGGCCTGGGCCAAGTGGGAGGCTTTCATCCAGCCCTCGCTTGTAGGTCAGCAGCGTTCAGCTGGCTAGATGTTGTGGTTTGTCTTTTTCAGCTATACATGTGTGTCTGTATTAGTGAGCACGCAAAGAGCTACTGAATAAAATGAGAACTGGGGCTCGCCTAGGCTCACGTTCGTAGCTTGGGGCCAGCCGGAAGCTATGCAGAGGTGTGAAACCGGAAGAAGCTCTGAAGATAATTGATTTGGCTCCAAGTCCGTTTTCTATGTGCCTTCCTGCAGTCCTTGTACGCTTACTGGACTGGCTTTGGCACAGCACTGCGCACCAACAGAAAGAACATTTCCCCAAGCATGTGTGTCGAAATTAGATGTGGGTAGAAATTATATGGCATTAGCGTGGGGTCACCTGTAGCTTTATTCTATTGTATTTATAAGGCACATTTATTTATTACGTTTTATTATGTTTTTTTGGTTAAGCACAATCATGGTGAGTATGAGTGCACCACAGCATTTTTAAAAGGATGGGTATGTACAGGAAAGAGAGTTGGTTAAAATAAACGCATGCACAGTGAAACAAGAATTCCATATGTTTCATAAGCCTACATGTGCTTATTAACCTCTGTGTGAGAACTGTGCAAACGCAGGGTTAGAATAAAAATCTGCATAATTCAGCAGTGAAAGTTCATATCACATTACCTTCCATCCCTCCCTCGCCTTCCTTCATAACCAGAGACCCCTTGCCATAGACCCCTCCCTCCTCTAAATAAAAACTCTCTCTGCCCCCCTCCTAATCCTGTTCTTTTTTGTCTCGCCTGTTGGCTTACCTCTTTCCTCCTCCACGGCGGGGTCTGGGATCTTCAATGCCGGATCTCGGTGGGGTGTGGTGCTCTCTCTAGAACGTTGCTTGCAGACGCTGTGATGACGTCGGGCAGTCCTGCTGCAGCTGGGGCGGTGCTGCCGGATGAGCACCTGTGCCGGACTGGGCGCGTATGCGGTGGCTGTGTATGGTGTTCCTGTAGCAGTAAGAATAG
The DNA here is from genome assembly GCF_031143425.1 of Pleurodeles waltl. Taxonomy (NCBI): domain Eukaryota; kingdom Metazoa; phylum Chordata; class Amphibia; order Caudata; family Salamandridae; genus Pleurodeles; species Pleurodeles waltl. Next base: position 584,936,243 of record NC_090439.1, on the reverse strand, counting down.
GTTTCTACCCGTTTTCCCTTTGTCTGTAGCTGTTGGTCTCTTTGTAGGGGGTGTGTGCCTCTACTTGTGTGTGGTCTGATTGGGTCGTGTCACTGCTTCTCCCGCTGGGTGTTGGGGCTCTCTTGCGACTGTGGCTGCTATCCTTTCCCACCTCCTGCAGGTCAGGAATTCTTCAAGTTCTTTCTCTTCCGTCACCTTCGGGGTTGAAGACTTTGGGCCTGATTCTAACTTTGGAGGACGGTGTTAAACCGTCCCAAAAGTGGCGGATATACCACCTACCGTATTACGAGTCCATTATATCCTATGGAACTCGTAATACGGTAGGTGGTATATCCGCCACTTTTGGGACGGTTTAACACGTCCTCCAAAGTTAGAATCAGGCCCTATGTAACATAGACACGTAAAAAATGTGAATAGGAATATATAATTCTTCATGCTATGTGTTAGAAATGGGGTTTTTGGTTGGCAGTCAGGTTGCCCTCTGTCCAAGCAAGAACCCTCACTCTAGTCAGGGTAAGTCACACACAATCCAAAATCAGCCTGTGCCCACCCTCTGGTTGCTTGGCACGAGCAGTCAGGCTTAACTTAGAAGGCAATGTGTAAAGCATTTGTGCAATAAATCATACAATACCATAATATAACACCACAAAAATACACCACACAGTGTTTAGAAAAATATATAATATTTATCTGGGTATTTGCAGGTCAAAACGATTAAAGATGCAATATGAATTTGTAAAGATATCACTGAAAAGTGATATAAAGTGTCTTAAGTCTTTAAAAAGCAAACAAAGTCTCTTTCAAGCACAAAGTACCTGGTTTCTGGTGGAAAATCTCCGCAGAGGGCCGCAGAAGAGGAGATGCGTGGAAAAATGGTGTGTGCGTCGGTTACGCCCCTTCACACACGGACTTGCGTCGTTATTTTTCACGCGGGGAGACGTGCTTTGTTATTTTTCACTCGGGGAAGAAGTGCGTCATTTTCCGGCATGCGGACCGTCTCCTTCTATGGGTCGCGGGGATTACCAGATGTCCCGGGTCTGTGCGTGGATTCTCCTGCTTGTTTTCCGGCTGCGCGTCGTTCCGCGGGGCTGTGCGTCGAAATTTCACTCTCACGGCAGGCGTCGCGTCGATTTCTCCTTGGAAGTCGGGCGGCGTTGTCCTTGCGAGGCCGTGCGTCAAAGTTTCGGTCGTCCCGAAGGCGTTGCGTCGATCAGCGTCGGTGTGCGGCGTTTTTCTCACCGCGGAACAAGCTGTGCGTCGAAAATTTCGGCGCACGAAGCGTCCAAGTGAAAGATGGAAGTCTTTTTGGCCCTGAGACTTCAGGGAACAGGAGGCAAGCTCTATCCAAGCCCTTGGAGAGCACTCTTACAGCCAGACAAGAGTTCAGCAAGGCAGCAGGCCAACAGCAAGGCAGCAGTCCTTTGTAGAAAAGCAGACAGGTGAGTCCTTTGAGCAGCCAGGCAGTTCTTCTTGGCAGGATGTAGTTTCTGGTTCAGGTTTCTTCTCCAGCAAGTGTCTGATGAGGTAGGGCAGAGGCCCTGTTTTATACTAAGTTGTGCCTTTGAAGTGGGGGTGACTTCAAAGAGTGTCTAAGAAATGCACCAAGCCCCCTTTCAGTTCAATCCTGTCTGCCAGAGTCCCAGTAGGGGGTGTGGCAGTCCTTTGTGTGAGGGCAGGCCCTCCACCCTCCCAGCCCAGGAAGACCCATTCAAAATGCAGATGTATGCAAGTGAGGCTGAGTACCCTGTGTTTGGGGTGTGTCTGAGTGAATGCACATGGAGCTGTCAACTAAACCTAGCCAGACGTGGATTGAAGGGCACAACAAGATTTTAGTGCAAAGAAATGCTCACTTTCTAAAAGTGGCATTTCTAGAATAGTAATATTAAATCCGACTCCACCAGTCAGCAGGATTTTATATTACCATTCTGGCCACACTAAATATGACCTTCCTGCTCCTTTCAGATCAGTAGCTGCCACTTCAACAGTGTATGAGGGCAGCCCCAATGTTAGCCTATGAAGGGAGCAGGCCTCACAGTAGTGTAAAAAACGAATTTAGGAGTTTTACACTACCAGAACATATAACTACACAGGTACATGTCCTGCCTTTTACCCACACAGCATCCTGCTCTAGGGGTTACCTAGGGCGCACATTAGGGGTGACTTATATGTAGAAAAAGGGGAGTTCTAAGCTTGGCAAGTACTTTTAAATGCCAAGTCGAAGTGGCAGTGAAACTGCACACACAGGCCTTGTGATGGCAGGCCTGAGACAAGGTTAAGGGGCTACTGAAGTGGGTGGCACAACCAGTGCTGCAGGCCCACTAGTAGTATTTAATCTACAAGCCCTAGGCACATACAGTGCACTCTACTAGGGACTTATAAGTAAATTAAATAGCCAATCATGGATAAACCAATCAATAGTACAATTTACACAGAGAGCATACGCACTTTAGCATTGGTTAGCAGTGGTAAAGTGCCCAGAGGTCAAAAGCCAACAACAACAGGTCAGAAAAAATAGGAGGGAGGAGGCAAAAAGTTTGGGGATGACCCTGTCAAAAAGCCAGATACAACATGACCCCCTACCAGCCTAAAGCCAGGGGAGAACAATCACTATCCTGATGTACTTCCCTGTTTGAGGCGACAGAACAAGGACCCAGGCCCACAACAGAAAGGGGCATGCTCCAGTTCTTCGCCTTCCTGACTCCAATTGGATCCCTCTGTCCATACTCTCAGGGCCCACTAAGCCCATCCATGGGGAACCTTTCTCCTTACCTGCGGATCCCATCTGTGCAGCATCTAACCTTACTTTGCTCACAGATGTATCCCAGGAGCAGGATAGTACCACCAGGACTAACACAGTGGTGTTGCCCACTCTACCCTCGGGGTGTGACACTTGTCCCCTCCCCAGGGATAACTCTGTCCACCCGGACAGCAGGCCACAGTGATTACTGACAGCTGCCAGGGATGAGAGCCAGGCCCCAGGCCTCTCAAAGCTCTCCCACCACTGTGGTTGTGGAGAGTGGGGGGCGGTAGCCCCAGGTGCTGGGCACCCTTCAACCACTCTCCCTTCCACCAGGTCAGGGATGACAGCCTGAACCTGGTCCTCCCCTCTGGGGCTCTGTACCCTCCCTCCTGGAGCGGTACCCCCAGAGTCCAACATGGTCAGGGTGCTTATAGAAGTCGCCCTGTACCATTCCTCCACCAGTGCAGGGCTGCTAACCTGCAACTGGCCCTCCAACCTGTGGTCTGTACCTTCAGGTTGGACTAGAGCCCGGGGTGAGGCTTCCCTCACCCTGCCCTCCCTTCTGGGGTCCAGCACCCTCCAACTAGGAGTGGCCTCCTCAGAAGACAACATGGTAGGGGCACTGTTATCAGAAGCCCCTCCCTCCAGGTCCGGGGGGACACCCTGAATCTGGTCTTCCAGCCCAGGGTCTGTACCCTCAGACTGGATCACTGCCTGGCAAACCAGGACTTTCTGGGGGGCACGTCTACCCCCGCCAGGTCAGAGTTTAACCTCTGAACTTGGCCATCCAACTCAGAGTCACCACCCTGAAGTTGAACAATTGCCTGGCACGCCAGGACTTCCTGGAGGGCACACTGACCCTCCACCAGGTCAGAGTTTAACCTCTGAACCTGGCCATCCAACCCAGGGTCACTACCCTGAGGTTGAAAAATTGCCTGGCATGCCAGGACTTTCTGGGGGGCACACCTACCCCCCACCGGGTCAGAGTTTAACCTCTGAACCTGGTTTTCCAACCCAGGGTCACCACCCTGAGGTTGGGAAATTGCCTGGCATGCCAGGACTTCCTGGGAGGCACACCTACCTCCCACCAGGTCAGAGTTTAACCTCTGAACCTGGTTAGCCAACCCAGAGTCACCACCCTGAGGTTAAACCATTGCCTGGCATACCAGGACTTTCTGGGGGGCACACCTACCCCCCACCAGGTCAGAGTTTAACCTCTGAACCCAGTTATCCAACCCAGAGTCACCACCCTGAGGTTGAATCTTTGCCTGGCATGCCAGGACTTCCTGGGGGACACTCTCACCCCCCACAAGGGACACACCGTCCCCAAGGGACACACAAGAGTCTGGTTGGCGCAGGTCTCCCGACCTCTGCCCATCCGGCAGAGTCTGGGTTTCCCCCAAACCAGAAACGGTTTCACCTGGGTCATTCCTGGGGGGCTCTGCTCTCAGAGCTGACCCCTGACTCTCAATGTCCTCCACTGGGGTCTGCAACCCCCTCTCAACCCTATGTCTGGACTTCTACACCCCCTCACTAGGAGTGGTACTGCCAGACACCAGAACTGTTGGGATGCTGGCTACAGTCACCCCCCCAAGTTCTTCTGACACTGCGGGGCTTCCCCCAAAAGGTAGCCCTATGGTACAGGCTAGGCTTCCCTCCTGGTGTTCCCTCATGGAACCCTCTAGGACCTGGGACCTACTTGGGACACTACAATCCTCTCTCACCTCACTTGGTTGGGAACCACCTAGACCACTCCCTTCAGGAGCACTCCCAAATGCCTCTTCAGACTCTCTGGTACTCACCCAGAAGTCTGCCTCCATTGTAAGTTCCCTGGGGTCAGAGAACTCACACTCCACCTGGTGTTGGCGTAGCTCTGGAAAATAAGGACCAGACATATGCTCTCCAGCAATTACATCACTCTGCCCTTCACATGTATTAACCACAGTACCCTTCACCCAACCACCCAGTAACTCAGCCTTGGAAACGCACTCTACATCACCCCCTTGAGACTGGTGAGACAGTATCTGCCTGTCCCTGACACTCAACCCATACTCTTCTGGGATGTCTCTACACTCTATATCCAGGACATACACCAGGGGGGAACCCTTTTCTCTGTCACTCTCTGCTAGAGTCAGTAAAGTGTCCCTCCCCCCAGTAGGAATATGACTCCCTGTGCCAGTTCCCCAATCCTTCTCAGGGACCCTGTGCATAACGGGAACTACCTCATACCCTTGAACCACCTGGGGTGTGTCAACTCCCTTCTTCAAGTTGGGCACCACATCTCTGGGCTTGTGCCCTTCTTCAGCAGTACTGGATGCAAGATCTTTGCTGCCACCATCTGAACTGGACTCAGCCCTTCCGGCCTCCAGTCTCAGCTCTTCACAGCTCAGCTCTTGAGCTGCAGTCCTTTCTTCTTCTACGGCTAAGAGTCTTGCTGCCTCAGCCCTTTCAAGCTGCTCATCTAGCTCTTCCATCCACCGCTCTTGAGCTAGGAGCCATTCATCTCTCACTGGTTCTCTTTCCTCATCTGAGTAGTCTTCCTCCTCATTTGAGCAGTCCCCCTCTTCATCTGAGGGGTACTTAGTCATTTGTTTTTTTTCTGCCCATCTCTCTGCCCATCTTTCTTCCCCCCAGACTATGTAGGCATGTAGCATTTCCATCTTAGTAGATCTCCTTGATACAGGAAGGCCCCATTTTCTGCAAAGCCTCCTTAGGTCAGCCTTAGTGAGGTGGTCAGTAGGCACAAAGAGTGAGTAGGTAAGCAATCTCATTGCTAATAAGGTCTTACCGGCAAAAACCAAAATCCAAAGTCCAAAATATCAATAGTATATCCAGGAGGACATCAGAGAACGAAAAGCAAAAAGATGAAAAATCAAGTTGACCTTCAACTGTGGGTAGGTAGTGAAATACTTAGCTACTGTATGTCACTGCACAAACACAAGTCCTATCCTCACCGCTGATCACCAATGTTAGAAATGGGGTTTTTGGTTGGCAGTCAGGTTGCCCTCTGTCCAAGCACGAACCCTCACTCTAGTCAGGGTAAGTCACACACAATCCAAAATCAGCCTGTGCCCACCCTCTGGTAGCTTGGCACGAGCAGTCAGGCTTAACTTAGAAGGCAATGTGTAAAGCATTTGTGCAATAAATCATACAATACCATAATATAACACCACAAAAATACACCACACAGTGTTTAGAAAAATATATAATATTTATATGGGTATTTGCAGGTCAAAACGATTAAAGATGCAATATGAATTTGTAAAGATATCACTGAAAAGTGATATAAAGGGGGTCATTCTGACTTTGGCGGGCAGCGGAGGCCGCCCGCCAAAGTCCCGCCGGCAGAATACCGCTGCGCGGTCAAAAGACCACTGCGGTTATTCTGGGTTTCCCGCTGGGCTGGCGGGCGACCGCCAGAAGGCCGCCCACCAGCCCAGCGGGAAACACCCTTCCATGAGGATGCCGGCTCCGAATGGAGCCGGCGGAGTGGAAGGGGTGCGACGGGTGCAGTAGCACCCGTCGCGATTTTCAGTGTCTGCATGGCAGACACTGAAAATCTTGGTGGGGCCCTGTTACGGGGGCCCCTGCAGTGCCCATGCCGTTTGCATGGCCACTGCAGGGGCCCCCAGGGGCCCCACGACACCCCATACCGCCATCCTCTGCCTGGCGGCCAAAACCGCCAGGAACAGGATGGCGGTATGGGGGTCGGAATCCCCAGGGCAGCGGAGGACCGCGGCAGAATGCCCAAGGGAGCACCGCCAGCCTGTTGGCGGTGCTCCCGCGGTCGTTGGCCCTGGCGGATTTTACCGCCAGGGTCAGAATGACCCCCAAAGTGTCTTAAGTCTTTAAAAAGCAAACAAAGGGGGTCATTCCGACCCCGGCGGGCGGCGGGCGCCCGCCCGCCCAGCGGGAAAGACCCAGCAACGATGAAGCTGGCTCCGAATGGAGCCGGCGGAGTTGCTGGGGTGCGACGGGTGCAGTGGCACCCGTCGCGATTTTCAGTGTCTGCAAAGCAGACAGTGAAAATCATTATGGGGTCCTGTTAGGGGGCCCCTGCACTGCCCATGCCAGTGGCATGGGCAGTGCAGGGGCCCCCAGGGGCCCCACGACACCCGTTCCCGCCATCCTGTTCCTGGCGGTAAAAACCGCCAGGAACGGGATGGCGGGAAGGGGTTCAGAATCCCCATGCCATGGAGGATTCCCTGGGCCAGGGGAAAACCGGCGGGAAACCGCCGGTTCCCCTTTTCTGACCATGGCTTTACCGCCGCGGTCAGAATGGCCCAGGAAGCACCGCCAGCCTGTTGGCGGTGCTTCCGCGGTCGTTGGCCCTGGCGGTCGGTGACCGCCAGGGTCAGAATGACCCCCAAAGTCTCTTTCAAACACAAAGTACCTGGTTTCTGGTGGAAAATCTCCGCAGAGGGCCGCAGAAGAGGAGATGCGTGGAAAAATGGTGTGTGCGTCAGTTACGCCCCTTCACACACAGACTTGCGTCGTTATTTTTCACGCGGGGAGACGTGCGTCGTTATTTTTCACTCGGGGAAGACGTGCGTTGTTTTCCGGCACGCGGACCGTCTCCTTCTATGGGTCGCGGGGATTACCAGATGTCCCGGGTCTGTGCGTGGATTCTCCTGCTTGTTTTCCGGCTGCGTGTCGTTCCGCGGGGCTGTGCGTCGAAATTTTACTCTCACGGCAGGCGTCGCGTCGATTTCTCCTTGGAAGTTGGGCGGCGTTGTCCTTGCGAGGCCGTGCGTCAAAGTTTTGGTCGTCCCAAAGGCGTCGCGTCGATCAGCGTCGGTGTGTGGCGTTTTTCTCGCCGCGGAACAAGCTGTGCATTGAAAATTTCGGCGCACGAAGTGTCCACGTGAAAGAGAGAAGTCTTTTTGGTCCTGAGACTTCAGGGAACAGGAGGCAAGCTCTATCCAAGCCCTTGGAGAGCACTCTTACAGCCAGACAAGAGTTCCGCAAGGCAGCAGGCCAACAGCAAGGCAGCAGTCCTTTGTAGAAAAGCAGACAGGTGAGTCCTTTGAGCAGCCAGGCAGTTCTTCTTGGCAGGATGTAGTTTCTGGTTCAGGTTTCTTCTCCAGCAAGTGTCTGATGAGGTAGGGCAGAGGCCCTGTTTTATACTAAGTTGTGCCTTTGAAGTGGGGGTGACTTCAAAGAGTGTCTAAGAAATGCACCAAGCCCCCTTTCAGTTAAATCCTGTCTGCCAGAGTCCCAGTAGGGGGTGTGGCAGTCCTTTGTGTGAGGGCAGGCCCTCCACCCTCCCAGCCCAGGAAGACCCATTCAAAATGCAGATGCATGCAAGTGAGGCTGAGTACCCTGTGTTTGGGGTGTGTCTGAGTGAATGCACAAGGAGCTGTCAACTAAACCTAGCCAGACGTGGATTGAAGGGCACAACAAGATTTTAGTGCAAAGAAATGCTCACTTTCTAAAAGTGGCATTTCTAGAATAGTAATATTAAATCCGACTCCACCAGTCAGCAGGATTTTATATTACCATTCTGGCCATACTAAATATGACCTTCCTGCTCCTTTCAGATCAGCAGCTGCCACTTCAACAGTGTATGAGGGCAGCCCCAATGTTAGCCTATGAAGGGAGCAGGCCTCACAGTAGTGTAAAAACGAATTTAGGAGTTTTACACTACCAGAACATATAACTACACAGGTACATGTCCTGCCTTTTACCCACACAGCACCCTGCTCTAGGGGTTACCTAGGGCGCACATTAGGGGTGACTTAAATGTAGAAAAAGGGGAGTTCTAAGCTTGGCAAGTACTTTTAAAAGCCAAGTCGAAGTGGCAGTGAAACTGCACACACAGGCCTTGCGATGGCAGGCCTGAGACAAGGTTAAGGGGCTACTGAAGTGGGTGGCACAACCAGTGCTGCAGGCCCACTAGTAGTATTTAATCTACAGGCCCTAGGCCCATACAGTGCACTCTACTAGGGACTTATAAGTAAATTAAATAGCCAATCATGGATAAACCAATCAATAGTACAATTTACACAGAGAGCGTACGCACTTTAGCGCTGGTTAGCAGTGGTAAAGTGCCCAGAGGTCACACCCAACAACAACAGGTCAGAAAAAATAGAAGGAAGGAGGCAAAAAGTTTGGGGATGACCCTGTCAAAAAGCCAGGTACAACACTATGCCTTTACTTATCTACTATTATTGTATGCATAACGGACTTCTATGAGGACAACAAATGTTGCTACGGCTGATGGTCCCTTCCTAGCGGGCTTAAGGGGCTTCATTGTTGGTTTCTCCACCGTGTGCGGGGTTTGTGGGGTGCTTTCCAGGAGGGTGGCGTTTTCTGTCTTCTGCCTGGCTGTGGGCAGAGAGCTGTCTTCAGGAGCCGGTCCTGCTGTAGCTGGGGCTGCGCTTCCGGGTCGTACCTTGGGGGTTCTCAGTACCTGTTGGCAACATGGTGGCTGAGCGGTGGGACGGGGTTGTGTCTGTTTTTCTTTCTTTTGAGGTGGGCTGGCCTCCTGGTTTGTGCTGTCACTAGGTCGCCTGCTGGTCCTACTATTTGTCCTGCTGGGGTCCCCTTAGGTCTCATGGTTGGCTGCCATAATTTCTGTTTACTGTGGGTGTCTTTTTCTTCTTGTCCATATGGTTCTGCATGTCTTTTCTGTGTCTGGATGTCACTTGCTCCAAGTGGAGTATTGTGATGCAGTCCCGGGTGATGTAGCGTTCTCGTCTTTTTCCGAGTATCCTCTGCCTTGCGTTGTTCGCCATCTCCCCTGCTGGACTTTGTGCCGGCTCTACTCGGTGCTTCCTTTGCTGTGTGTGTCCTGGTACGCTATTTTTCCACATTCTTGGTCACTGTTCTTTTGGCTGTTGCCCGGATATGCGCTGTTCTTCCACACACTGTGTGACTCTTGATGTGGCTACCAACCGATTGTTCCAGTCTCTGGACCTTACCCAGCCTATTGTGGTTTCTGGTACAGGGGTGTCTGGTGTCCTTTCACTCCTGTACTGTCTTTCAGAAATGTAGCTCTTTCTTTCTTTCTTTCTTTCTTTCCTGGTTGGACCTTGTTTGGAGTCCTTTCTTTCCTTTCTCTACAGTCATTCCTGCAGCTTCAGCCTTGCACCTTCTGGGCCGCCTGCTTCCAGGCTTTGCATTTGGTTGTTGCCTTCCTGGTCACTGGGTTGGTTTTGTGGCATTCAGATGGTGCTCTGTCGGTCCTCTGTGGCCTGAGGGTTCAGGCTTTCGACCCTTGTGCAGTAGCGTGTGTGTTCCTGTCTCCCCTCATACTGCCTGTTGTGGGTTTTAGTACTGGGGTCTTTACGGTCCTTTCCCTTATTTGCGGTGTGTCTGTTGCCTGTTCATTGCTTCTTGGTAGAGCGTACTATCACCACCTTCTCACTCCTATTCCCCTCGTCCACAGCTTGTCCCTCTCTCTAGTTTGGTTGGGTGCCCCTCTTTTGAGGGAGTGGTGTTGTGAGGTCTGGTTCTGGTGGCTGGGGCCTTTGGGCGCAGCCTGGTGATCATGTTGCGGTGGTCCTGCCTGGGTCAGTATGACTGTTCCTACTGCTTTGGCCTCCGTTTGTGGGCACCCTCTCTTGCTTAGGTGCTGCCTTTTGTTTCCCACTTTTCTCTGCTTGCCGGGTTCCGTGCCCTTCTGGTTCCTGTTGGATCCTGGTCCTGTTGGTGGCGCAGGTTGTTTCTCTGCTTCCTTGTCATTGCTTTCTGCGGTGGTTGGCCCTTTGTGGAGGGTGTTGCTCCTCTGGACTCTCTTTTTGTCTCTCCTTCTCGGTTTTGCTGCCTTGCTCCGGTGTGCAGGACTCCCTCTTCTGCCACTTTTGTGCCATTCGCCTCTGGTTTTGGGGCTGCTGTGCTGGAATACTGGTCTTGTCCTCTGGTTTTTCTCAGCGGCTGTGACACCCTGCTTGGTACTGGTCTTCCTTTCGCTGGCTGTGGCTTTTGGGGTGGCTGCTGAGTGCTCTGCTCTGTTTGCTGGTCTGGTACTGTGTGCAGAGATGTTGCTGCTGTTTGGTTGTCCGGCTTCCTTCTTTCATGGGGCTCTGGCTACGGCCTGGGAGTGCTTTTTTGGCTCGCTGCGTGGCAGTCCTAAGTGTGGCTGCCTTGCTGTGTCTTCTGTTGTGGGTGGGGCGCTCTTGGTGGGCGTTTCCCTGCCCTGTTTTCCAGGGCCTTTCCTGCTGGTTTGCTTGCCTTGCCCTTTGGTGTTGCTTCTGGCCATTGGGCCCAGGTCTTTGTGGCTCGTGGCTCTGCTGTGGGCTTCGGTCCTAGTCCCCCTTCAGTTGGCTTTCTCCTGCCTCTTGTTCTGGCGGCCGTTGGGGTCTGGTTAGCCCTTTGGTTGGCATTTGGGGGTTGGGGGGGCTGGGGCCCTTTTCTGTTTTCTGCCTATTTCTGGTGTCATAGTCGGGGCTTCTTTCCTCCTGTTTCTGTGTCTGTTGCTGTAAGGGTCATTTTTGCCAGCCCAGGTTGGGCTTGGGTCGCTCCCTGGGGGTTCTGTACTCTTCTGCGCCTCTTCTTTGATGGTGTGCGTTCTGCCCTCTCTGACGTACGTTTCTGTCTGGGTGTTGTTTATGGCTGTGGGTCTGTGGCCTTTCTGCCCCTGCCTTTCAACGTTCCCTTTCGGCGGGATCTCCTGCCTCTGGTTCTTTTGTGGACTGACCTGTGTGGTCCGGTGGTGCTAGTTTGGGTGTATGGCCTGGAAAGGCATCAATTTTGTCCACTGGCTCTGCAGGGCCGGCTCTGCCTCCCTAGGCATACTTGCTCTGGGCTTTTTGTGCCTGTCCTCTGGGCTTGGTTCTCTCTTGGAATTACTGTTTACCTTCTGTGGGTGGACCTGTCCGTGCGGGTCTTTTGACCTGCACCTTTCCGTTCTCTTGTATGTTTCTCCCTGCGCTCCAGCTTGTTCGTAGGTGGGTTGGTGGCAGGGTGTTCCGGTGTTGGGACTGCCTGTTTCATGGCTTGTGTTTTTTCCGAGGCTGTTTCTCTCCTGCTTCAGTGGCTACTGCTGGCCTCGTCCATGTCCTCAGGGTCTACTTCACCCTTTTTCCGACTTCCTGGTGGTCTGGCTGTCTCGGGTGCTGGGCTGTATGTAGGGTTTGTTGTTTTTTGTTTTGCCTCATGGTGGTCCCGGGGTGTCTTTCTTTCAATTCTGGCATTCCGGGGGGTGGTCTGGTGTGGGCTCTTCCTTCTCCAGTCTCCATTCTTCTTCTGGGTCTTCCTCTGATTGCTTTGGGTGCTTGCCCTTCGTTCCTGGTTTGGTGAGCCCTTTCTCTGGTTGGGCTTTGCGGTTTATGTTGGTGACCTTTAGTTCCAGTTCCTTGGTTTCTGTTGACTCTTCAGCCTTGGTTTTGTTTGCCTCTGTCATGCTGGCTTTGCCAGGGGCCTATGTGGATGGGGTTTGTTAGGCTCCGCCTTGAGCTTCCCCGTCTCTTTTTGTTTTTTTTTCCCTTTTCGGTGTGCTGAGTGGGAAAGTCTGGCCTTCCTGTTTGGTCCGCTGTTTGGGCTCTCTCTCTTTCCTTGGGTTCTTTTCTGACTCAGTTGTCTGTTTCTTTTTCGCTTGCTATGTCTCATTGGTTAGGAAGGAATGAGAGGGAGGGACGGGAGGAAATGCATCCATTGCTTACCGTTAATGGCCTTACTCCTAGTCCTACTCCCTCGCCTTCCTTCTAGTTCCCTCCCAACCTCCCAGTACGGATCAACTGAGTATTTGGGTTGGCTTGTTTACGTACAGGACGAAGAGGGGGGGCGGAGGGAGTTCTTATTTAGAAGAGGGAGGGGTCTATGGGAGTCAAGGGGCCTCACTGGTTACGAAGGAAGACTAAGGAGTAAGGCTAGTTGTAATGCCATTACCGGTAAGTAATGGACGCATTATGTTCAGTATGCATTGTGAAGTGTACAGCATGGGGTCTGAGAGTAAGAAAATACATAAGACATTCATAAACTAAGCATTTATATAAGTTCAAATGTGCTTTTCATACACGTTGTGAATTGGCCCCAATTCATCCTACAAAATTTTCACTCCAAGGCCCGGTACTCAAACTCTAAAATAGGATTAAAATCCAAAACATCATATTACTACAGGAAAGGGCGGCCGAAAACAATCCTCCACCACAGATACTCTGGCCCTTAGTATAGAGAACAAAAATGGCACTTTACCCTCCCTCCCTATAGTTATGGGGGTGTTCTTTCCTACTCCTATCACTGAAACGGATTGGCTGCTTCCTTGAATAGGAGTAAATCTCTGACCTTTTGCACAGTGAGTAGACCAAGAGAGGGTTTGTGAGTACCCACTAACCCGCATGTTTGTGGATGTGCACAAGCTCCCCCCAGCAGCTCGTCTTGAAATACTCTCCTTAACTCTGGGAGCAAATTTACTCTCCGATAGTATCACAGCATACTGGAATAACAACTTGTGTGAGTAAATCGATTTGTGTAGATTCAGGTCGGTTATTATGTGAATCGAAATGTGTGTGAGTAAATCGGAGGTGTAGATTCAAGTCTGCTGAATACAAAATGTGAATGTGCAAACATGAATGGCAAATCTTTTTGTGAATCAGATCCTTAATGAAGGCAGGGTAGGTGCCAAAATCTTTGGAACAGCTAGCAGAAAAAGCATAATTTATTGTCTGAGACGTTCTGGCTCAGGAATATATTCAGCCGAGCAAGACTTTCACCGTGTGCCTTACAACACACAATTTAGCGGCTAAATGAGCTGACTGATTCAATACTGAAGGCTTAGAGGACAAACAGCCGGGCTTGGATGTATTTTGACCCCAGAATGAAGGCAATACAGTGAGGCTACAGTGGGAAATGAAGTCAGATTTCTTTTGTCAATGTTTGGTGGGCCCTCTGCCCTTGCATATTCACTGGTACCTCCCACCACGCTGGAGCAGAGGGTGGTTGGGGTGGAGGAGCTGAAATCCACAGAATGCGAGGCGAGCCGCTTGGCCGATGCATTTTTAAGGCAGCTGAAATCCTTAAATCTACCGCTATTAAAGAGCGTTTACAGGCGTCACTAGTGCAAACATCCTGGGGCACGCCCCCCCATCAGCGCAGACTTCCACTGGTGCAGAAAATAATCATATACTAGAAACAAGCAGCCCAGGCAAATTAATCCCAGAATTTGGCAGTTTTCATAATCTCTTCCGTAAATCTACACTCATTGCATACATGAGCTACCGAAAGGATTCGTAAAACTCTGTCAGACATAAGTACCCTGGACACACCATTCCTGAGAGTTTACTTTTCTATTATTTATCTGTGATTTTGTAGGTGCCATTTGATGCTAAATGGAAACTTTGGTAAAGGAGAGAGAGAGAAGATGAAATTTAGAAAAGTGAAAAAATAACGTCGGATTTTCATGGCTTTTAGATCTTATTCCAGGCCCGCTTTGGGATGTTGGGGGCTGCATGGGGGAGGATAGCATCTCCGTCGTGTGGTTGGTGTGATTGAGTCATTTTCTGTAGACTCCGTTGTTGGGGGTTAGAAGGTTTTGAAGACCAGAAGGTGTTGTACCGGAAGGATGTGGCAAAGGAGAGAGGTTGTCAGCTCTCTCGTTGTTTCAGGGAAGGGCTAATAGTGGTAACGTGGTGGTGCACGCGTTCCCGTTTCGTCACGGGCGCGACACTACAGGCTCAACCTATAGAGCTTTGCCTCTGAGGGCTTTTTAGTGGACAGCTCTGTTTGATTGAGTGATCGATCGTCATCTATTACAGACTTCATTGTGAGGCCGTCCTTAGTGGTGAATCAGCTTATTGGGGTATTTAGGCGTCCTACCCACTACAACTTGTGAACCATAAACAGCAGCTTGAAGTGGACTCTTTGTTCCATTTCGCACAGCACAAAAGTGAAAATCAAAATCCGTCCTCTCACATCATGAAATAGAAACAGTTAACTTTATCACCTCAACAGATCTTGGTATTCTCAAGTTAAATTATTGAACACTTGTGACAAAAGTATGATAGTTACAACTATGAGTCTGATTTAGAGTTTGGAGGAGGAGGGTACTCCATCACAAATGTGACGGATATCCCGTCCGCGGTATAACAATTCCGTTATAGCCTATGTAACTTTTAATACGGTGGATGAGATATCTGTCACATTTGCGACAGAGTAACCCCTCCCCCAAACTCTAAATCAGGCCCTGTCTTCTCCCCACAACACAATGAAGACAGGTGAGGGGAAGGAGCTGCTCTGATCCGATGAGAACCTCTGAAAGCCACAGACTGCGAGGGATATTAGAGGTAAGAGTTGTTCCCACCTTGCCACCCAGCTATTTAAGAGTTGTTCCCACCTTGCCACCCAGCTATTTAAGAGTTTCTCCCACCATGCCACCCAGCTATTCCAAGATACAGCTTTTCAGCATTCATCCACGGTGACAACTAAACAATGGTATGTAGCGGCCTCGCTTTCATTACGATGTGTGGGCTGGTCCTCTTTTCAATGATTATGGCTCCCTTTCTTGCCTCGCTTCATTCGCACCGGCGTGGGACTCCTGTACCTATCTGACAAGCAGGGATTTCCTAAATGCATAAATGTGGATCCAGCAGTGCTTTGGAATGGATTCCTAGAGACAGAAGATTTTTTTTTGTTTTATCTGGCATGGCTTGCATCTTGTTTTGGGATTCTGCCCAGATATCTCGAAAAAGAATCACATGGCAAGCCTTTAAAGCAATTTCTTTTCTTTTTCCATTTGTTTTACGCTAGCCTCTCGTTGACTTCGGTCCCTCATAGGCACCCTCACCACCCCGCTTTGTCTTAACCACTCGCAAGGCTCTTGGTAAGAAGTTTGTGTATCTTCACCTTTTCAATAGAGGAAGTGCAGGGGTCCCCAGAGACTCTTCTGTTGCCGCGTGCCAATACTCCTTTTTAAATTCCTTTCCACTTCTTGGACCTGGTGAAAAATTGTCTTTACTGCACATTGTGGGAAGGAGGAGGGCTTTTCTTGTGTCTCACCTGTGTCCTCCCACGTGGAGTCCACTGCTTGAGTTTTATTGACAGCCCGCTTCACTTCTCCCTGCACACTAGGAACTCTTACTTCCGTTTCCTTCAATTTACATGCCAAGTGGTCACCTTCACCACTAGCTTGTCATGCTTTCTGAATCAAGCCTACCCTGCATGTCACTGACATTGTTTTTAAGATATGCATTTACGTCATTTTGGTAAGGTTCCTCATTCTATCTCTCCAATGTTTCTTGTTCTTAAAAGTGTGCAAAAAGCTTCAGTGATAAAATTGCCTACAAGTCTGTTTTCCAACATTTGCTTTTCTGTGCTCCACTGATCTTTCTGCTGGTAGTGTGTGCAGTGCCTGAATGCCCATAGTGACATGCTAGGAACATATGTGCGCTGTGACAGATGCCACCATTTGTGACCCACACTTGTATTCCTAGCTTTTCCTTACTTTCTGCACTTATTGTGCCAGATTTATTTGGTGCACAGTAAGTGTTCAGCAGAGAGCAGGAGGTACATACCTGAGGTTTGTTAATGCCCAAACATTACTACTTTGTGGGTTGCATGTCCTTGTCAATCAATCAATCAGAGTTTATAGAGCGCAGCTACTCACCCGTTAGGGTCTCAGGGCGCTGTCCACTCCTTCGACACTACTCTTGTTATGCACACTTTTCCACTCCTAGCCAGAATTTGCATCTACATAATATTTGTCCAATAAATGCATTATTTGTGAATGTTATGTTATGTTATTTAATGTTATGTTGCATGAGGTTATATAGCACATCTCTACCATTTTTATGATCTCGTAGCATTTTTGCTTCAGTGTCCTTCTCCTTATGTGGTACCTGTTGACTAGAATCAAAGACTAGAGTCAAGAGTCTGTTCATATTATACCTGGTTGTGTTTTGTATTGTATAGAGCAGTGTTTCACAAACTGGGAGTTGCGCAAGCTGATTTTTAATGGGGAAGTCCAAGCCATACATAAAGATATTTTTATTGTGTCACATTTGTGTGTCTCAGCAACAGAGTCCAAATGTCAGGCAATGTCTTCTGAAAAGTTGCTGGTTATTCTTTTAAAATGGGATTGGCTTTTACTTTTCTTTCTCTAACTTCAAAGTGAGAGTTTTTAAAGTGAATTATGTGACAATCTTAAAATATACTTTTTTTTGCAATACACAACAAAGTATAATTACCTGTAAATAAACGATATGCATCTAGCAGTTAGGAAAGCAAAAATTAAGATGACCATTTTTTGTAATTCTGATGTGTGCTGGAGACATGGTTTTTAATAGGATTAAAACAAATAAAACCACTTTAATTGGTGATGCATAAATGCTAAATACACACAGAAACCCCAATTTTGCACATTATCATGTCAGTGCTGTATGCTATAGCTTTATCAATAAACCTATATGTCTGTACAGACTGAGTGGCCATTTCAGTGGAAAATGTACTGTGTAAATGACAATGTGCTACCACACAATACATTAGCTAAATTAAAAAAATCACCCCTCCTCATCGTCATTAAAAGTAGGTGGGTCGCAAAGATTTGTCATTCTTAAAGATGGGCCGTGGTTCTAAAACATTTGGGATCCACTGGTGTAGAGGTTTTGTATGTTTGACATACACCCTTAAGGTTATGATACACTAATATATTATTCTATAATAGAATATAGAATTAGAGGTTACAGATCCTATTTGGGGTTTGTGTGAAACATTATATGCCAGGATGTGCATTTCAAAGAACTTTGCACTTTGTTCCCTTCTGCTGGGGAGCACAGAGCTTCTTTGCTTGGCCTACAGTGGACATTTATGTTTGGAGAGTTGTATGATGGAACCATGCATGCCCTTACCACACATGCCATTACAATTTTACAATGCATGCCTTTTTATCACGCATGTCTTTACCAAGAGTATGCCTTTACCATGAAAATGTAAATATTTAAGGGTATGTATAAACTCACAGGGCCTGATTCACAAAGATAAAGTTAGACCAAAAGTAAAACTTTACTACTTTTCAGTATTCACAAAGGTAAAGTTAGATCACAAGTTTAACTAAGACCAAAAGTCAAACTTTACTACTTTTCGGTATTCATAAAGGTAAAGGTAGACCAAAAGGCTACCTTAGACAAAACGTCTAGACTTTTGGTCTAACTTTATCTTTGTGAACACCGAAAAGTAGTAAAGTTAGACTTTTGGTCTCAGTTAGACTTTTGGTTTAAATGTACTTTTCTGAATACCGAAAAGTAGTACAGTTAGGCTTTTGGTCTCAGTTAGACTTTTGGTCTAACTTTACCTTTGTGAATTGGGGCCCTTACTCTATACACACACACACATATATATATATTTATGGGATATACTATACAGAATATAACGTATGACTTTCCCACGTTAAATTTTGTCCGGTTTGACCTGCAAAATTGAATGATAGTGGTGGTACTTAAAGCATCTGATAAATATAACCAAACTCATAATTCAGTCCTGTGTGGGGTTTACGCACTGGTCAGAATACACTGACCAACTTTTAATCAGGCCTAAAGTATCAAGCTTCAGGAGGATTAAGATTGCAGCGTGTCCTGGTGGAATTTTAACATATGGCCTACGTAACTTGGGGAAAATCATAGTGTCCTTAAAGAACCAACGTTAAGGAAATCACCCCTCCCCCCCCCCACACACACACTTAATATAGTAAAAGAAGTGCGATTGGCTGTTTGGTTCATAGCCTTTGAGTGGAGAACTGTGGCTGATGACTTTTCTATTGCATTTAGAAGCTCGTTATTGGCCATCAGTAGCATTTTATACTATTAGCCTTGGTGGTAGCAAGGTCGTACTGGCCGTACCAGGCATTGGGCATTTCCCCAGGAGGCTTCAAGGGTGGGGGCGCTTTTGTTACTGGGTGCTGGTTTTCTAGCTTTGTAGATTTAAAAGCACTGCATAAGTCTTTGTATATCCAACAGTTTTCAGGCAACAATAAAAGTGTCAAGATAACTCTGGTGATTAATGTACTATAGGAAAATGCCACTGTTGGCATGGTCACCCCCCACTTTTTGCCTAGTGATTATGCCAGCTTTGATTGAAAGTGCACTGGGACCCTGCTAACCAGGCCCCAGCACCAGGGTTCTTTCCCTAAAACTGTACCTTTGTTTCCACATTTGGCAGAGCCCTGGCACACAGTTAAGTCCCTTGTAAAAGGTACCCCTGGTACCAAGGGCCCTTTGGCCAGGGAAGGTCCCTTAGAGCTGCAGCATGTATTATGCCACCATCAGGGACCCCTCACTCAGTACATGCACACTGTTTTGCAGCTTGTGTGTGCTAGTGGGGAGAAAAGACAAAGTCGACATGGCACTCCCCTCAGAGTGCCATGCCCACAAACCACTGCCTATGGCATAGACAAATCACCCCTCTAGCAGGCTTTACAGCCCTAAGGCAGGGTGCACTATACCACAGGCGAGGGCATAGCTGCATGAGCACTGTGCCCCTACAGTGTCAAAGTCAGTTCTTAGACATTGGAAGTGCAGAGTAGCCATACTGAGTATATGGTCTGGAAAGCTGTCATTATGAACTCTACAGCACCATAATGGCTACACTGAATACTGGAATACTGGGAAGTTTTGTATCAAACGTCTGAGCACAATAAACCCCACACTGATGCCAGTGTGGGATTTATTCCAAAATGCACCCAGAGGGCATCTTAGAGATACCCCCTGTATGTTAGCCCAACTGCTAGTGCAAGGCAGACCGGTCTGTGCCAGCCTGCCACTTCCCGGCGAGTTTTTGACCACATGGGGTGAGTGCCTTTGTACACTCTGTGGTCAGAAACAAAGCCTGTCCTGGTCGGAGGTGCTTCACCCCTTCCCCAGCAGGAACTAAAGGCTCAAGCCTGGTGTTACAGTGCCCCAGGGCACTCCAGCTGGTGGAAATACCCACCCCCTCCCCTGGACTAACCCCCACTTTTGAAGGCAAGTCCAGAGGGATAATGAGAAAAACAAGGAGGAGTCACCCCCTCAGCCAGGACCACCCCTGAGGTGTCCAGAGCTGAAGTTCCCCCCTCCTTGGGATATCCTCCATCTTGCTTTGGAGGATTAGGACCAATAGGGATAGGGATGTGTCCCCCTCCCCAGAGGAAGTGGGCACAAGGAGGGTGTAGCATCCCTCAGGCATAGTAGCCATTGGCTACTGCCCTCTGACCCTAAGACACCCCTAAATTTAGCATTTAGGGGCGACCATGAACCCAGCTCTTCAGATTCCTGACAACCTCAAGAAAAGAAGAAGGACTGCTGAGCTGAAATCCCTGCAGAAAAGAGAAGGAGACAACTACTGACTCTGCCTCAGCCCTACCGGCCCGTCTCCTGCTTTGAAAAGCTGTAAGAAAAGAAGCAACGGGTTCTGCACGACCAGCGACCCCTGAAAAGCCTTCAGGATACTGCCTGCATCACCGAGGACAAAGAAACTCCTGTGGACAGCGGACCCGTCCAAAAAGAAGATCAAGAAACCAACTTTAAAGGGACTCTCACCTCACTCCAGAAGCGTGAGTCCAACTACTCTGCACCCGACACCCCCTGCCCGTGGCCAGAGAAAACACCTATGCAGAGAGGACCCCCAGGCAACTCCGATGACGTCTCCACCCTGGGCTGACCTCTCTACACCCCCACGACGACGCCTGCAGAGGGAATCCCAAGGATCTCCCTACCGAGACTGCCGGGGACGAAAATATCCAACGCCTGGAGAAGCACTGCACCCACAGCCCTCAGGTCTGTGAGAAACCGACCACCGGTGCAGCAACAACCAGCAGGCGGCCCTTGCCCAGTCGGTGGTTTGCCTGAGAGGCCCCCCGTGCCCTGCCTGCTGCACCTAAGTGACCCCTGAGTCCCTCCATAGAGTTCTATTGAGAACCCGACGCCCTGTTTGCACACTGCACCCAGCCGTCCCCATGCCGCTGAGGGTGTGGTTTTTGTGCCTACTTGGGGACCCTTCAGTACTCCTCCAAACCCCCCTGGTCTGCCCTCTGACAACGCGGGTACTTACCTGCCAGCAGACTGGAACTGGAGTACACCCTGTCTCCATAGGCACCCACGTTATTTTGGCTCCTGTTTGACCTCTGCACCTGACCGGCCCTGTGTTGCTGGTGCTGGGTGTTTGGGGTTACCTTGAACCTCCAACGGTGGGCTACCTATGCCCCAGAGACTGAACCCATAAGTGTGGTACTTACCTCAGAAACTGTACTTTACTGACCTCCCCCATTGAGCTGTCAAAATTTGCAGTGTCCACTTTTTAAATAGCTTTTTGCCATTTAATGAAAACTGTGTACCATATTGATTTTATTCAAAGTCCTAAATATTACTATGCAAAGTACCTTTCAATTGATGTACTTACCTGCTAAATGAATCTTGTGGTTCTAGAAATAAATTAACAAAAGAATATTTTTCTATATAAAAATGTTTTGGCCTGGGGTTAAGTCATTGAGTGTGTGATTTCACTTATTGCTTGTGTGTGTACAACAAATGCTTAACACTACCCCCTGATAAGCCTAACTGCTCGACCACACAACCACAAATAGAGCATTAGTATTATCTATTATTGCCTCTATCAGGCCTCTCGGGGAAACCCTGGACTCTGCAGACTATATCTCATTTTGATACAGTATATACAGAACCAGTTTCCTACATGTACCTACCATAGAAAGATCTGGGTTTTATCTAGTGGCGGTTTTGGCTCATCTAAGGTAGTGCAGAAGGTTAATATGCCTGCTGCAAAGAACATGTACTATGCAGACCACAGGTCAGTATTTTATGCGCACAGCTCAGTGGGGTACTGCTTTTGTCACAGAGCACTTCTTGCTAGTATGCAGTACATACGTTGCAATCATACTCCAGCACAGGAAAGTATGAACTGCTATCAAAGAGCTGAATGCAAACTGCATGATACAGGTTAGAAAGTTATGTTTTTTTCCAAAGTGTTTGATTATGCTAATTTTGCTTACAAAAAAGTTTGTTTGGGCAGAAATAAATTATTTGTAAAGTCACCCCTAACCACTGTGTTACATTTTGAATCCTAAGTTAATGCTTCCGAAGAGCAAGCATTCTTGGAAAATGCCTACCAGTATGGATGACATGAATCCTACACCTTACAGTACACTTTGTCAATGTTTTCTATACACTTACTTACACACGTATGACTCATTGTGACCCCCCCCCCATACCCCATTGTAATGTTCAGGCTTGCTCACTATGCACCCTATATGGGCTGGTCTGACATAATGTGCTGGGGCTGCTTTGGGTTCCTATTCCAGCTCTGCCTGACAGTTGGATATTCAACCATTTGTTTCAACCTCTCTCAGGCCTCATGGCATTTATCAGAATAGTATTCCTCTGTGTGGTACCTGGAGAGTTTTTAAAAGCACATGTATATTTTTACAGGAGGCTTGATGCCATTAGATAAGGTGTCATGTTCAGTGCATGCAGAATGGCTGCTATGTTCTGTTACTGGTTGGCAAGGGGTGTTTCAGAAGCGTTACAAAGTGTTTGGAGCACTAGGCCCATCTGGCGTGTAGAGGCACAGCATGGCACCATGGTGCAAACAGAGGAATTAGGCTGCTTGTCTGGTGGTAGGTTAGTACATACCACGTAATTGGCATTCATTGAGTTCCTAACACACCTAGGTTCCAGTGTCACTTCCACTGTTGAACTATTAATAACTACTCCCCTGGTTTCTTATAATCATATTGGACGCAAGAGATGTTGCTATAGCAAGTAGGGTGCAGAGCAATAGTCGGAGATTGCCATTAGAGCTTGTAAAGCCAATTCATCCTTTGCTTAGGTTCCTTTGAGTGCTTCTGGAACTGGAATGAAACCCAGACCCTCTATACATTGACATTTGTATGTGGTGCCCAATACCATTCAAAACATTCCTAATGTGCCAATGAATGTTTGCACTAGAGGAGTGTTCGCTGATCGTTTACCATCCCCTGTTTCTTTTACTGAGGGTGAGTAGTATCACTCTTTCTGCCTACTCTCAGGCTAAATTTGCAGTAAGAGATTTTCAGGAAAAAGCAGTGACCATTGGTTAGAAGATTTTCTTGTATGACAGATGTTCAAAGTGAATAGTCAGGGCCACTGTTTTTTAGTGTAGAGGGCTGCCTTTTGGTGTTCCCATTGGTCGTCAGTGAACCTGATCTCTGTGTTCGGGTCTTGGAGATGTTTATAAATTGTCCTTGGTATGGATGCCTTGGGAGTTTCCTCAATGTGGTGTCAACTGAACGACTAGGGGAATGAGTGGGCCTCCTTGGAGTAGTTGTTTAGTTACTACTAAAGAGTGCATAATATCAGGGCATGACAGTTTGTGGTGGTCTGTCTGTGAATAAAGAATCCTTTATTTGGAGTTCATCTTTGCCTTTATTGGGTCTGATAATTGCATGGACATTGGTGGAGAGAGGGCTAGTGGCAAGGGAATGTTGGTGCTTACGTAAGGGCTATAATATGGTCACCAGGTTGGTTTAGGGAGCACATTATAGTGCTGCAGAAGAGGCAAACAGAAAAGGTGGAAATAGGTGGGATTATGGGACCCAGGAGATGCCACCCCCTCTTCTCAAATGAAGAAACTGTGTAATTCCTATTCCAGGCACACCATATAATTACTGTATTATGATGGCTGCCTCTAGAAGGTTCATTGTGTGACAGGCTGCCCTCCCAGCAGAGCGTGAAGGCATTCAGAATAATTTTAATTTATAAATGTGCGCAAAATGCTGGAGCTCCAAACGTCTTTCTGGGAGATAAAAAGTAAGCTGAGAGTGCGTGCAAACCTATTATCTAGGGGAAATAAGGAGACCCGAAATTAAGGGGCTAAGAAAGATTGGGAATTAAATATTTTTTTTCTACAGAGCTGTATGAAGCCCATAAATGTCGTGGAACATCTCGCTATTAAAGCTGCACAAAGATCTGGCGCAGCTCATGGTTAACAAAATGGGGCATGTGGGAGGTCAGAGTTGGGTTTCTGTTGATTGCTCAGGACGTTGGTGGGTGAGAGCACTGTTGTAAACAAGTGTCAGTACTGTCCAATGGCCATCTGATGGGTTCATCACCTAATGGGTCCAAGGTCAACGCCAGATGGACTGATACATCAGGGTGTGGAGCTGTAGTCTAGTGGTTGTCCTGACCCCTAGTATCCAACCAATGGTTACTCAGCAATAACTTCAGGGATGCCAACAGTGGCCATTTTTTCATAACTTCGCTGTCATCTCAGGACCTTAACGAGGAAGAGATGTAGTCTAACAGCCAGGGCTTTTGAACTTGGCTTCGGAGAAGCAGGTTTGAGTATTGAACTCACACAACATTTTTGCTAATATGGGAAAATACAACGAATAGGCAACCAGGTTAGTTTTGCAATGAACAACTATGCCTGGGTACCCTCTTGGGTGATTAGTGCGCTATACAAATCAATATAACACAACTCTTGTATTGGTGTACTTGGAGAGACTGTGTGGGTGTCTTGCTGGAGCTGCCATTGTTTGATCGCCTTGGCTGCTAATTTTGAAAACTGCTAGCAGGGTCAGACCGGCCTATAGGGCAATCACGCAGTGCTCTATGGTCTGGCGTGACAGCTTACATTATGGGCTGATTTTTGTTGGCTGATGGTGGGCCTGTTTTGTAGCCTGGTGGGCTGTTTTACTGATGGTTTATGTAATATTAAAACATCCATTGGCTGCAGCAAGCGCAAATCAATGCAGACTTCCACACCTTGCAAAACACCTATCACAGTGTGTTTTTACAAGTTCAAAACTGACCCAGTTTGCAAACGTTAGCCACTTTTTTAGCTGTCTGATTAACTAATGGGCCACTTTATTTTCTGGCCCAGACAGACCGTGACAGCTAGGTTTTCGGTCTCCCATGCCACAGACAGACCAGCAACCATTTTTAGACCTACTTTTCTGCATTTGACCCACAATATCCGTCCTACTGCCCATTTGGAAAACATCCAACTTAGTACAGGACATGATTCGACTTTTAATGTGTTTGAGCAAATATTTGTGGGAAGGAGAGCAGAACGGGTAAACGTTCATTCTTTTTGCCAGAAAGGGGGAGGCTGCGCCCTAGTTGGTGCCATCTCCCTGGAGTGCGTTCAGGCTGTTCCTTCCCTGTGCGGTTCAGCCGGGTTGGCAACGTCAAGCTCCGTGCAAACAGGGCCTTGCAGTGGCAGTTCAGCACTTGTGTGTTCGTGCTGCATGGTCGGCCGACCTCGGCCTCCCACCGCCGCCTGCGGTTGCCTGTAACCTACCCTTGTATCACAACACGGAGCGACGGCTGCAGGCCCCCGGCCGCCTCGCAGAGACTCTCACACAGGGCAGAGAGGGGGAGCCACCTCCCGTGTTTCCATGGGAACCGTGAAATACCTCCAGGGCAGCAGTGAAGCAGGCTGCAGGGAGGAGGAAGGGTGAGGAAGAGGACAGGCCGCCTCACTCCCCCTCCTCCCCACCCTCTGCTTGTCCCACCGAGGGCTTGCTGCTCTTGCGGTTTTACACCGGCGGAGGAGCGGCGCAGACTTGAGTGTGGCAGGCGGAAGGCCTTGGTGACGTCCGGGCAGCCTCTCAACCCCACCTAGCCAGCTAATAGCCCACCATCCACCCACCCCCTGCTTCAGTTCAGCAGTAGTTCATTTGTATAACTCCGTCTGCTGAAAGGGGGTGAGTTCCGGGTGCGGCAGAACGTTCTAGTCCATTCCCGTGCTGTGCCCCACATCCAAACGGTGACAGATTGTGACATGTTCTTTTTGAGAGGTGTTATATATTGCCAGTGCGTTAGTGTGGCACTGGTCTGCCACAAGTGTGACTTCTTAGCTCTTGTTGTGGACGGCCCATGAGTGGAGAACAACATATTTTGCCTGGAGTGTGTGTTACAGCACAGACTCAAGAGCCTGTTCCAAGGAGGCGGTGTCTAGTGCGTGCCCGAAAAATTACAGGGAATTGACGTGGCATTTTTAGTAAATAGTTTGTTTTGCATATAGCGCTTGTTACCCCTTTCTGTTGCTTTTTAGCTCTGAACACGTGTCATTATCACTAAACTAAAGGGCACTCAATTTAATGATCAGTGAAAACATAACTCGGGGGCTAGCTGTGATTAAATCTTATTGAGCGTTATTAAATAACAAAAATAGCCAAATGAACTATTGTGTCCATTGCACCGGCATATCTGCGGGAGGAATGTCGCAGGTTTGAACCACTCGGCCTTTCATCATTCTGGGGTCGATGAAATAGCCTGAGTTGGACTGCTGTTTTTCCTTTCCACCTGTAAGGCCACTTAGCGCTCCGCCTCAATCAAACTCTTGGTCCAATTTCCAATTTGCTTTGGAATAGTAAACACTGAAGGGTGCTGATCATCTTTTAACTAAAAAGTAACAGTAGGGCTAAGTTTGGAACCTGCAAATGAGCTCGCATGGGAACTATGCAACAAATACAGTGTGTTGAAGCTCTGCCAGTATTTGGCTCTCTCGCCCGTGCCTCCCTGCATCTCTCCCTCCCCGATGGCTCTCCCCTCGCGGTGCTCCCAGGCCCCATGTGTTCCCATGGAGACACCTTGGTCTCTGCAGCACAGCAGCACCTGGATGGGCAACCTGAGACAGCAGCCAGCCCACAAGCAGGCCTCCCAGAGCCACCGGGCGCACACCGCGGCTACGGCGCACGACCCTGCAGCCACAGAAACAGGACAGTCCGTTTTATGGTGCGACGCATGCCCTATCCCGGGCAGTCTTAAGAAAGATAACGCTTTACCAAAGCAGCACATGAAGCGTTTTTAGCACAAAGGCAGTACATTTTCGCATACACTATCTTGCTTGCAGGAAGGTGGCATTTTATCGACATGTAAAAGTAGTGCTTCTGAGCTCACGGGTTAAGAACATTGGCATTGAAATGCGTTCAGTGTTATCGGGTAGGAGTGGAGTCATAGGAACGAGGGTGACAAGTTAACAGAATAAATGATTTTTCAAGTTTGATGGGTTTTCAGAGCAGAATCTCGACGCAGACAGAGACCGCCAGCTAGCACAACGCTCAGAGCCGCAAAGGGCTTTGTGCCTTATGTTTATCACCGGATCCGTCGACGCTGACCTGTATGACTCTCACACTCGGCTACGAAAAGGGACACGTAAACCATTTAACGAAAAGGGACACGTAAACCATTTAGAAATAGGAACATGCTCTTCATTACACAGTGTTCTCCGGTCACTAGAGGCGACGCAATCACTTAACGCAGGGCACATACACATGATCTGCACAAGGGGGCGACAAAGGATGACAATTGAGAGGCAAAAAGATTGAAGGAAAACATGTCCTTCCTGGAGTTAGTTTTATTTATGTCATACACCTTTCTGCACACTAATTTGTTGGATTGTAGCGCAAAATACAAGGCACCCCCTTTTACTCTCTGAAACTGTAAATTGTGATCCAAGCGGCCTGAGCGCTTTTAATGGTTTTCTGTTCAGCTGAAGGACAATTGCTAGTGGTAGTTAGCCAGTTCTGTTTCTTTTTCACTTTCTTTGTTTTATTTTTTATTTTTGTAGATGATAAAGCGCTGGCCAAGTCAACTGTTAACGTCGTTTTTTTTTGCGCATTGTAGATACACTACTAACAGGAGAAAATCAAAGACACACAACTTTTAACACAAACCCCGTCAAACGTTGCACGTATCAAATTAGATGAGTGCATTTCGTAATTGTAGCACTTACTACCCCTACGAGGTGTTGAAGTGCTTTTCGACGAAGAGCACACTACTCCGGAACCCAAAGGATTAGTGGTGGATTAGTATAGGAAAATATAAGTTGTTACTTTGAGGGGTGGACATGTGAGTCTGTTCGTTTGACTGAATAGGATGAAGTAGGGCTAGAGGAGAGGAGGCTCTAGAAAGTGTGATTTGGGAGTTCATGTTAGTTAGATGAGGTTTAGGATGAGTCAAAGGAGGGATAGAGGAGGGAAGAGTCCAGAGAGGGTTATTTTATAGATCATAGTAGTAGAATGAGGTCTAGGGTGAGTCAAGGAGGGACAGAGGAGGGAAGAGTCAAGAAAGGATATTAGGGAGATCATACTAATAGAATGAGGCTTGGGATGAGTCAGCGTGGAGGTAGAGGATACTTTGAGAGAGTTTTATGGTGAGACAGTTGTGCAATTAAAGGGAGTTGTTTTTTGTCTTTCTACTGTAGAAGTAAAGTAATCAATATATAAATACATAACTACATAGAGAGGGAATATGTAAGGAAAATAATAAAGGGATATTAAATTGTGTAGCATAAAGTTCTGTATGTTGAAGTACAGATGGTTAGAAATTCAAACGTTCAGGTGTTGCTGTATGTAAAAGCTAATTTATGTGATTATTTTGATAATTTATATTTTTATTTTTATGTTTTCCTCAAAATTTCGATAAACACTTTTACTTACAATTTTTATGATCAATTACACATTGTGATAAGTTAATAAAGTAAACAGAGACCCATAGGCATCTAATGAAATAACTTAAATAAAAACTATGCAGTGACCTGTATACATGTTAAGCATAGATCAGTGTGTGTGTGTGTGTATATATATATATATATATATATATATATATATTTAATCTTAGGCAGACCTAATGCATTTCTATATATTTTTTGTTAAATCTATATCTCTATATAGAATTTTGTTAGTATTCCTACTACACCGCAATGACAAGACGTTTCACAATTCAGATGATTCAGTCTGTCTCCCACACTGACCCTTATAGTGTCAGTGTGTCCCTGCTGGTCATGTGCACATGGCACCGCCCAGCATGGGCGCACCCTCACACTTAGAGCCCTGCAGTCCAGCCTGGGTCCATCGCCGAGGTCACAGACTAGTTTTCATGATCTGAGAGTCATGACATGAGGACTAGTTTTCATGATATGAGAGTCATTACATAAGGGTCCTCAAGCTCGTTCTTGATCAGGGCTACTATTGAACTCTGGCTTTCTTCTGTAACACCTCCTCTAAAGAAATGTTGGACTGGTTCCCTCAATCTACTGCTGTCACTGATTGGATATTTAGATCCTGATACCATGTGTGCAGTGGAAACTCAAAATAATGCCCGCACCTCCTATAAAATAATGCTTTCACTGCATATTATGAACTGGGGCCCCTGAGTCTTCCATATTGCACATATATTCATTGACCTTCATTGGCCTTGGGTTAATAGGGGGCGTCCTCTGAAGGGTTAGGGAGGCCCTCTATTCTGCAGGAGCAGCAGAGGCCTGCGTTACACCTTGGCGCCCTGCACAGCCATCACAAGACCACCAGGCTAGGTCTTAAGCTGCAAAGCAACTGTTACTGGATCTTGAGGCACAGCCCTGACCAACACCTACAGCCATCGAGACACACCCCTTCGCCTTTTGGAACTGTTGCTACTGTCCCAGTCTGCCTAGTCTTTGCACAGTCTGGTACAAGTTGCAGAAGTGACAAACAAGTTACATTGTGTAGAAGAAAGGGCACACAAGTACCGCCACTTGCAACTGAACAAATAGAGTGGCAGACACTGAACAGTGCTGTAATTTTGAGTGCCGCCCTGCCCTCTCCCATTTACCACCTTAATGTTGAGAGCGGTTCCATTGAGTCACAACCTCCCTCATTTTGGCCCTGTCAGCTGCCAGCTCCTGAACAGACAACCTTGGAATTGATTTCCTTTCGATTGTATGGGTAAACCTAAGAAAAAGCTTGGGGAAATTATTCATATATACAGACTCAATATCAATGTTACACATGCGTCAGGGATGGTGCGCTGCCCCTCAGCTGAAATGATCTCCTACGTGCTGTAGATGCTTTACGCCATGTGTACCCCTTGTTCACTTGGCAACAGGTAATTTATTTTGAATAAAACCTCTTTACCAGATTCATCAGAACCTCCTGAATCAATTACCTGAAGGATGCCACCCCAATTGTCCCTGACTTCTTGTCTTAATGGCCTGCTAAATTCTAGGAGTGGGTGATAAATTCTGCTCCGCCCGCAGAGTTAGCAAAATTATGGGCACTCTGCGTTATTCTTGTAACATGGAGTTCTGGCCAAATTCCAACCACCCCATGGTGGAGGTTCGCAAACTGTAAGTTGATGGGTGCGAGTGAGAATTAATATCCCCTAGTGCATT
Source organism: Pleurodeles waltl (assembly GCF_031143425.1). Lineage (NCBI taxonomy): Eukaryota > Metazoa > Chordata > Amphibia > Caudata > Salamandridae > Pleurodeles > Pleurodeles waltl. The sequence goes on along the minus strand of NC_090439.1, from coordinate 584,906,446 downwards.
TTTCAGGTGCTGGGGAGGCACTCAGTGAGATTTTCTCCCCACAGTCACAGGTGGCTGCATCCGTTCACAGTGAGAAAACTGCCACTCGAGTAGAAAATGTACTTGAGCGGCAGCAAAAGAAACTCAAGTTGATGGGCCCTCTGGCGCGCTGCGTGGTGCTGTTCACGCTGATTTTTTAGCATGGAACGAGCTCCTGGCTCTAACAATCAGCAGGAGCAGGAAAACGTGGCGATTTCTACCAGTTCATAGTGTAATCTCACTGAGTTTTCATGTAACCCCACAGAATTCCGCACAGTGAAACTCCGCGAGTCCTACCCACCCCTACTAAATTCCCTCATGAGCTGAAACGTCACTGACACCACAGTTTTGAGCTGTTTTGACGTTTAAGTTCTCAGTTAACATTGCTAGATGAAATTACAATAACTGCCTGTTAGTCACCCTAACTCTAGCTGAGTCGTTGAGAGCTACAGTGTTTTCATATATTTTGCTGTATGTGTGCACTTGGACTTGATGCAGTGAAGATCTCCTAGTAGCCACAGTGCCATACCATCAAAATTGTTTATCTCCAAATATGAAAGACTATTCACTGTGATACAAGTTCTGTATTTAAAAAAAATAAAAATTCTGTTGAGACTGCCTTTAGGAAAACTATTCCCATGCTTTCTTGAGGGGTAACCCATGTGTAGGACATCCTGTTTATATACTAAATTTCCAGATTGTAGAGGGAACCAAATTCTGAGCTCAAATATTATATGGGAGCAGTGAATAAATAATTGATTACATTATAGTTTCATGTTGGACGTGACAGCACACAGTGCGAAGCTGCTGCTTGCGATCTGAATCCCGTGCCCGGCTGCACAACCATCGTGATTAGGTTAATGCAAGCACATTAACCTGCTGGACGGCATGGTTATAATAATATTGTCATTGCCCCAATCTAACCTGGCACCAGTGTTTATTTTGAGCTGGTGTTTGCCAGTGCTGGGCACCAGTACTTTATTTTCAACACCGGCAGTTATTACAGGTCAAAAGATCATGGTGCTGTTCATCTATTTTTGAACTGAGCACATCGGCACGGTGTTTAACAATTAACATGCATTAAAATGAATAATAACAGTGCACCTAAGGGGCATAACAAAGACCTCTGCAGCGCACCGGGGCCCCCAACCCTTCATCGGGGAGGGGGGGCATTTAACGCAAGTCCAATAAATATCTATGAGATATGTGAGACTCAGGGGCCCCTCATCACATTCTGCAGGGGGACATCATTTTGCCTTACACCACTGGCTCAACTAGGCCATTCCTATGACTTCAGGGCTGCCTGGATAGTCCACATTGTTGCACTTCTAGGAGTCTGATGATGAGTAGTTGGCTAGATTAGTGAGCATCACTATTTTAGAAGCCCTAGCACAAGAGAAGGGAGAGAAAGAGAGGTAAATAGAGACCCAGAGGGAGGGGGAAACACTTAACAACAGGAAAGAGAGATGGAAAGAGACTGGAGACAGTGGGAGAAGGACGGAAAGACAGAAAGAGTGCAAGCAGGTGATTGGGATATATTTTTTTTCATATTCCAAGTCCTTCTGTTTCTTTTCAACTACTAAAGTCGGGGGTGGAAGTAGACGTTACAAAAGGGGCAAATCTGTGATGTTGTGAATACTGTGTGAGCTAAACAATCATTTCATCAAGGGCTAGGGTGTCATTTCCTGTGATGTCATCAGGGCTGAAGGGATTTGCGCTTCTGCTGCTCCGGTGATTTCAGTAATATGGCATAACAGGGTGTGAATTATTAGTCGTGCCCTACTCTTTGTTATTTCCATACCAAGTCCAGAACAGACCAAAACATTTATATAGCACTGTCATCCCAAAGAGGCTAACGTTGTTACACGTCATGTATCTTTTAGGTGATTGAGGAGAAGTGAGTCTTTGGATGTCCCCGAAGGGTCAGGTCTTTACTCACTTTAATGTTAATAGATCGTTTTTTTCATAGTTTTAAACCCAGGGCCAGGACGTTTCGCTTGTACGAAGATGTCGACTCCTGGTAAGGTTTGCTCCAGTGACGAGTGGGTGCTCGTTGGGTTATACCAGCAGATTGACCTGCTCCACTGAATTGGGCTACTTTAATGCAGATACTTATGTACGAGTACCTGTACACCAAATTTAACTCCACCCTCTGATGAGGAGATCAAATTGAGGAAGCATAAAAGAGGGTTTGCATGGGAAGATTAAGTGGCCCGAAGAAGTCTTTATGAGTCACATAGTTTTGGATCTTCTGGAGTTTATTTATTAATTTGCCCTAAACACCTTATAGTAAAGCCTACCGTAGTTAATGCGAGATAGGAGGATCATTCTGGCAGTAATGGTTATCACTTTTTCATCCTGACAAGGTTGCAGTTTGTTTACTCTGCAACCGTGGTATCTGCAGGTTTTTCTAGTGGCATTGACGTGGTGTTCTAAAGAAATTCATGAATCAAGAGTAAGTCAGAGTATTTGGGATGTCAACATGGACCACTTTAAATGTGTGTCCACCAATCAGGCTGCAAAGTGAGACATAAAAGGAGAGACTCCTATAGGCTCCTTCATGCACAACCGCAATGATTTCATGAGACCATTAAGTGCTATTCCCTGATGCCATCTTTGAACCAGGCACCCTGAATCTACACAGTAGCCTGATGTTAGAGCTTTGTCCAGTGATAACTTGCCTGGTGCTTGGCCCTTTGCAGGTATAGAAAGGCCTTCCATACCAGACTGCTTGAGAACTGCCCAGTCACTGACATCTTCATGGAGCTTGGGTCTTGGGTGACTTTCAGGAGCCACACATCAGCATTGTGGCTTCTTGAAAGAGTCAGATAGAAGCAGAGCACCCACACACAGACAATTGCAGACACTTCTGTGAAATCGAAAGTAACCCTTTTGCCTTAGGACAGTTTTTCTACCAATGTTCTTTACTCCTGATTTGGTGAGCTTGAATGCTCCTGCAGACAGCAGGTGTCCAGCTCATCATATGGAGGCTCTTGCAGCCGACGTCCATCAGCGCTTTTACAACCTCTCCAAGACATTGGCAGGAGTATCAAAAGCATCTGTAATTATTTTTAGGGGAGTGAGGAGGGGTTGGACAGTTTCTATCTGTAAGCCCCACCCCTCTCCTTGCTCCCACACCCTCCCTGAGGTTGACTGGCAATGGGCTCAAACCCCCTCTCCCCTTAACAGATCCCACCTCTTCAAGTTTCAGCCCTCTTCTCACACAGTAAAACTCATTTTAAAGTTGGCTGCTGTGCTATAACCAACGAATTTCATAGATTATGTCAAGGGGCAAAAAGGATATTAGCATCTCTCCATCAATCCTCACTCTGCACTTACATTCAGTTTTCCTCTCTACTGTGTACTTTCATTAAAGGCAGGATCAGAATGCAGATAACAACAGTAGTTAATCACGGCATTCAAGGTTCTGACTGGTTGAATACATCTGATCATTATATAAAGGGTGCTATCATAATTTGCTGCGCATAAAATAGTAGAAGTGAAGTGTAGTAGTAGTAAATACTTTATTTTGGCTGAAAGCCATAAAAGTGCATATCATAATAAAATAAATAAAATACATAAAATCATATACAAGCAAAAAACATATAATTTTTTTACAATTGACCATATCAAATATTTACACTAAAAATCCACAATAGATTCTGCATGTCTCATAAAATACTAGACCAGAGTCTTATAATACACTGTATCAACTTAGACCCACGTATTGGCTAGTCCTTTTAGGTACTAGCTCTTAGTCTAAATCTTCATGCCCAGTGCAGGTAGCGAGAAACTGCAAACACTATTACTTCTTGTGTTTCACTCTGTACGATTCATAACATTTCCCTATATTGTCTCACACCCGTTAGCTTACAAAGTGCTTTTATCCACTTTTCCACACCTGCACATATAGAGGACAGAAAAAGAAAAAATGTGCCTCAGACTTGCTGCACGAGGCAATAGGGGCAAAAGGTTTTGTTCACTAGCTTCTTTGCCCCAGTTTCCAATAAAGGTTTTTAGGGGAAGAACCCCACATCTAAACAGGACATAGAGTTGTTTTGCTTGAAAGGGAGAAATTCTATCTCAATGTGGTTCAAATTTAGGGATGCATTTGTGTGACAGGAACTGCGCTGCCAGACTCCCATCCTTCTGTTCAGTCCAAGCCCTTAATGCAACGTAATCCCAGTATTCTTTTTTAGTTTCTGGATGACATCTGCCCCATTGACCAAGGTCTACTCCACAGTTCCCCCATTTTTAATGTATCACTTAGTTGTTTTACATGTTTTAACCAGGGTGTTCATGCTTGTGGATCTAGAGATACCAGTTCAGCTTGCGATTTCCTATAGCGAGAAGACTCCTCAGAGGACCACATTCTTACCCAATACACAAGGGGTCTCAAGACGATCGAATGGTGAATCCTATTTAAGGACAGGTCCTACAACAGTGGTAGAAGAGGTACACTTCTAGGAAGATCAGACAAGGCCCTAACAAACTTATTTTCTGTCTGTGACAGCAGCGTTACATTCGCATAGCCCCATATGTTGCTGCTGACACAGCTGTGGCCCCATAAACGTTTAGAACAGGCGACACTGAGCCCCCCGCCCAGTTGCCTTATATATTATCCATATGGCCATTGCCCTTTGGAATAGAATGGCATTACTTTTGTCTAATTGTGGTCCCCATTGTGTGTTATCCGCCAGCCTTGCCCCCAAATAGTAATTGTAGGAGGCTGGCCTGGCTTATAGTGGGTACCTTGTGGTACTTACACCCTGTGCCAGGTCCAGTTATCCCTTATTAGTAGAATAGAGGTGTTTCTAGCAGCTTAGGCTGATAGAAGGTAGCTATGGCAAAGCTTAGGCTGAACTAGGAGACATGCAAAGCTCCTACTATACCACTTATATCATATAGCACAATATCATAAGAAAACACAATACACAGGTTTGCTAAAAATAAATGTACTTTATTTTTATGACAATATGCCAAAAGTATCTCCGTGAGTACCCTGAGTTAGAAGGTAAGTAATATACACAAGTCATATGTACACAAACCCAAAACAGGTAAGTAATAGTAAGAAAAGTAATGCAAACAGTGTAGAATTACAATAGGATGCAATAGGTGAACATAGGTCTAGGGGCAACACAAACCATATATTCCAAAAGTGGAATGCGAATCACGGATGGACCCCAGACCTATGGGAGCATGTAGAGGGTCGCTGGGACTGTAAGAAAACAGTCAGGGTGTCCAAGATACCCCTCCCCAAGACCCTGAAAAGTAGGAGTAAAGTACCCCTGCTACCCCAATAGGACACAATAGACGTGATAGTGGGATTCTGCAAGAACCACAAACACCAGCAAAGCACTGAAGACGGATTCCTGGACCTGAGGACCTGCAAGGCAAGGGGACCAAGTCCAAGAGACGCCATAGTGTCTAGGGGGGGCAGGAGCCCAGGAAACCCCGGATGAAGGTGCAAGAAGGCTGCCTCCGGATGGAAGAAGCCTAGGATTCTGCAACAACAAAGAGAGCTAGGAACTTCTCCTTTGGATGGCAGATGTCCCACGGCGTGCTGAAGGTTGCAGAAGTGTTTCCACACAGAAATACTGCAAACAAGCCTTGCTAGCTGCAAGGGTCGCAGTAGAGGTTTTTGGGTGCTGCTGGGGACCAGGAAGGACCAGGATGTCACCCCTTGGAGGAGCAGACAGAGGGGGCACTCAGCAACTCAGCGAGCCCCCACAGAAGCAGGCAGCACCCGCAGAAGTACCGGAGCAGGCACTTAGAAGGTTTGTGAATCGGAGCTGGCTCAGAGTCACAAAGGAGGGTCCCACGACTTCGGAGTTTAACTCAGAGGGTTGAGCACTGCAGGACAGAGTGCTGGGGACCTAGGCTAGGCTGTGCCCAAAGGAATCCTTGGAGAAGGGCACAGAAGCCGGAGCAGCTGCAAATCACGCAGTACACAGGTTTGCAGTCTAGCGTGGGGAGGCAAGGACTTACCTCCACCAAACTTGGACTGAAGGATCACTGGACTGTGAGGGTCACTTGGATGGAGTTCCTGTGTTCCAGGGACCACGCTCGTCAGGATGAGAGGGGACCCAGAGGACCGGTGATGCAGTCTTTTGGTGCCTGTGTTAGCAGGGGGAAGATTCAGTCGACCCACGGGAGATTTCTTCTTGGCTTCCAGTGCAGGGTGAAGGCACACAGCCCCCAGAGCATGCACCACCAGCAAACAGTCGAGAAAGCCGACAGGATGAGGTGCTACAAGGTTGCTGGTAGTCGTCTTGCTACTTTGTTGACGTTTTGCAGGCGTCCTGGAGCAGCCAGCGGTCGATCCTTGGCAGAAGTCAAAGAGGGAAGTGCAGAGGAACTCTGGTGAGCTCTTGCATTCGTTATCTGAAGATTACCCCAGAGGAGAAGACCCTAAATAGCCAAAAAAGGAGGTTTGGCTACCAAGAAAGGAGGATTGGCTACCAAGAAAGGTAAGAGCCTATCAGAGGTGGTCTCTGACGTCACCTGCTGGCACTGGCCACTCAGAGCAGTCCATTGTGCCCCAACACCTCTGAATCCAAGATGGCAGAGGTCTGGGACACACAAGAGGAGCTCTGGGCACCTCCCCTGGGAGGTGCAGGTCAGGGGAGTGGTCACTCCCCTTTCCTTTGTCCAGTTTCGCGCCAGAGCAGGGCTGGGGGATCCCTGAACCGGTGTAGACTGGCTTATGCAGAGATGGGCACCATCTGTGCCCATCAAAGCATTTCCAGAGGCTGGGAGAGGCTACTCCTCCCCAGCCCTTCACACCTATTTCCAAAGGGAGAGGGTGTAACACCCTCTCTCAGAGGAAATCCTTTGTTCTGCCTTCATGGGCCTTGGCTGCCCAGACCCCAAGGGGCAGAAACCTGTCTGAGGGGTTGGCAGCAGCAGCAGCTGCAGTGGAAACCCTGGAAAGGCAGTCTGGCAGTACCCGGGTTCTGTGCTAGAGACCCGGGGGATCATGGAATTGTCCCCGCAATACCAGAATGGTATTGGGGTGACAATTCCATGATCTTAGACATGTTACATGGCCATGTTCGGAGTTACCATTGTGACGCCACACATAGGTAGTGACCTATGTGTAGTGTACGCGTGTAATGGTGTCCCCGCACTCACAAAATCCGGGGAATTTGCCCTGAACGATGTGGGGGCACCTTGGCTGGAGCCAGGGTGCCCACACACTAAGTAACTTGGCACCCAACCTTCACCAAGTGAGGGTTGTACATATAGGTGACTTATAAGTTACTTATGTGCAGTGAAAAATGGCTGTGAAAGAACATGGACGTTATTTCACTCAGGCTGCAGTGGCAGGCCTGTGTAAGAATTGCCTGAGCTCCCTATTGGTGGCAAAAGAAATGCTGCAACCCTTAGGGATCTCCTGGAACCCCAATACCCTGGGTACCTAAGTACCATATACAAGGGAATTATATGGGTGTACCAGTGTGCCAATGAGACTTGGTAAAATTAGTCACTAGCCTGCAGTGACAATTTTAGAAAGCAGATAGAGCATAAACACTGAGGTTCTGGTTAGCAGAGCCTCAGTGATACAGTTAGGCACCACACAGGGAACACATATAGGCCACAAACTTATGAGCACTGGGGTCCTGGCTAGCAGGATCCCAGTGACACATAACAAACACACTGACAACATAGGGTTTTCACTATGAGCACTGGGCCCTGGCTAGCAGGATCCCAGTGAGGCAGTGAAAACACCCTGACATATACTCACAAACAGGTCAAAAGAGGGGGTAACAAGGCTAGAAGGAGGTTACCTTCCTACAGTAATCCTTTTTAACTTGTTCAAGTGGGACACCACATATTGTCACCTTTGTTCTAAAGAGCCGATGCAGGTTAATCACCCTAAACTTGGACTTTGAACAGATTTATTTCTAGTATACTTTCATAGCAGTAAGCTTCAAAAGTGTCCAGCTCACATTACAATCCTATAAGGGATCTTGATATTAGGAGCGTGTCGTCCACGTACATAAGAAGTGATATTAGGAGAGTGTCATCCGCGTAAATAAGAAGTGGAACAGGACCTCCAGTGATTTTAAGTGAAGTGTTTTAATATCAAGTAAACTCTTTCAGAGCTTAGGCAAGGCCTGCATTGACACTTTCTACTTTACATAATTCAATAATTCTGTGTGTGTTTTTATTCCGGTTATTGCAGTCTTATATAAAACGTTCAAATTAAACTTTTGTCAAGATGTATATAGTTCTTCTTACCCCGATGGGCTGCCATGATGCTTTGTAGAGAAACAGCACACTACTCATCATCATCATCATATGAACTATATTCGGAAGCAAATAGCAACCATAAAAGTATACCTTACACAAACTGTTCCTAAAACAATAAAACAGATAGAAGTGATTAAAAATATAAAAATCTCTATATATACAAATACATAGAAATTCTTAAATGTAACGTGGGACACATTGAGAAGTACACAGAAATGCTTTTCAATGGTAGTGCAAGGATGAAAGTGTGTGAGCACCAGAGTTGAGCTCTCATCTTGTTTTTGTGGCTGCATGAGTGAGGAATAGAGCGCGGAAGGATAAGTCCTTATGCATGCCGGCATGCATGTGTCATGCAGTTGGCCATGTGAGCAGTCATGTAATATGTTTTGTGTGCATTGATGCTGCCACTAGAACTAATGTGTATAGTATACGCCAAAGGGAGAGTCTTTGGTTCAATGTATATATTTTTTGAATGTTGTGTACATTGTTTGCTGACAAGTAACAGCTCTTAATTGGTGTAGAACATTTAAACAAATATATTTTCCCATTTATTAATAAGCTCTTAGCCCTATCGGCGAAGTATTAGATCTTAAGCACCACCCATGCTAAAGCGTGAGAATATTGCACTTTTTAGAATGTTTGGTACACATTTTATCTGTTAATATGTTCTTTCATTTTCCTCCCTTCTGATTTCTTTGTTTGCCCTACCTGTAAAGTATTAGATCTTAAACACCGGCCACGTTAAAGCCCGTGGATATTGCACTTTTTAGAATGTTTTGTACAATTTTTTAAACATTATGTTCTTTTCATTTTCTTTTCCTTGGACTTTTTGTTTTAATAATATCATGTAAGGTTTTAAGTAACTATATCAAGATTAATAAACTTGAATTTGAAAGGAATATATTCTCCCTACAGATGCATGGATTAGGAGCAACTAATTTGATGAGTCTGTGCTAAGGTTCACACCTATTGGTCTGGCAAATGTCTAATGATGGAGCTGAAGGAACAGGATCTCTCATTGGCCAAAGGACTTGGTTTTTTCCAACTGAGATAAGGGGATGTGGCCGTTCAGATGACTTGGAGTGGCGGCGGTAGGACAGAAAAGAGCATGTGAACATAACCGAGGCACCACAACAGGTTAAATGAGTGGGATTTTTGACAGTCCTTCCTCTGACCAGTTGGTCAAGGGCATTGCACGGTGAAATCTAAAGGCCCATGACAGTAGGATCCCAGGTGGAGCATAGTCTGCCTTTGATGGTTTGACTTTGAGACTCTATGCTCCAGTTTGGCATTGACCGAGGAATGTATCCTGCTCTCCGCATTTATTTTCTCAAGCGATTTTTTAGCATAGCTTTGTAGGGATTTTAGCAAAGTAAGAGATGTCCCGCTTCGGACAAATGAGACTGGCTAAATAACACCAGGCGTCTCTTTGAATGAATGATGGGCAGAGACAGGGAGATAGATCTTATCCTTCTTGGTACTGACTAGACCCTTGGGCATGTACAAGGAAATACACATGGAAGCTTGGCATGAGGTGCCACAGATACAGCAAGTAAACAAAGCCGCCTCTCCAGGCCTGCATCTATGTAGCAGGCCATCCCTAGGCCTGGGATGTGCTCCTGCTTTCAGAATCCTGCCTCCCCTGACTGCAGCCTAGGCGGCATTGTACAGGCAGTGTGTTGACACTGTTCCCGAGCGCGAACAACACTGGATCGGAGTAGATGGGGTGAAAGGTATCACAGCAGGCGCGAAGAATGTGACAGGTCGATTATGCTCAAATGCGCCGAGCACTGTCAAAGGCTGTGTAAGAGATCGCTTTCCACTGCCTGCTGAAACATTATCTGCGATATCGGCTGAACACTTAAAAAGGCCACTCCACATCAAATAAAATGTAATCATGTAAAATTTACACCCAGTTTGGCGAGTGCATACGTGTATGCACTTTTTCTACCTGGATCATTTCTGCCGTATTCTGCTTGTTCTGTGAGTGATTGAAAACAAGCACTGGCAAAGCCAGTAGGTTTTGCCATGTTATGAATGAGGGTAATCGTCATTGACTGGTGGGGCTTTGCGTGTGTGTGGTTGTGTGAGGGGTAAATTTTTTAAGGAGTTAGCGGTCGAATGGATGAGGGAGTGCATTGATGGACAAATGTGTAAGCGACTGCATGGATAACGGGTGACTGAGTTTATAGCTGGAGAGATGGTTTAATTAATGGAGATCATTAATGGATAGAGGAACTGACACATCTATTAAAGGATTAAATAGACAGTGGAAGGATGGATGTAGACAGGGAGCATCTGCCTGGCTCTGCTTTTCAGACGTGCTCCAGGGAATGACTGTGAATAGAAAAAAGTAGGAAAAGCACGTTCAGGTGGAGGTGGAGACCTATGCACGTACGTCTCCTACTTTTGTTGCGAATCAGCTCCATAGTCTTTATGCTGATGACACCAGAACTCTCCCCATCCTTCCCTTACAATGATTTCTTTATCTGCCAGCTGCACAAGGACATAGTATCACAGATTATAACAAGACTTCCTCTGAAATCAGCAGAAAGGGTGTATTACCTCAGATCGTTACTAGAGGTTCTTCTGAAATGTACTTAAATGGTGCAGTGCCTCAGGCCTTCACTAGAGGTTTTCTGAAATCAACAGAAAGGTTGCAGTGCCTCAGGCCTTTACTAGAGGTTTTCTGAAATCTGCTCACAGAACGTAGTGCCTCAGGGCCTTACTAGACAGTCTTCTAAAATCAGCAAAAAGGGTGCAGTGCCTCAGGCCTTTACTAGAGGTTCTTCTGAAATCTGCAGAAAGGGGCCAGTGCTTGCCTTACTACAGAAGGTTCCTTTGAAGTCAGCAAAAAGAAAAAGTACCACAGGTCGTTACCAAAGGGCCCTCTGAAGTTCCTTACAAGGGGTGCATATAAGTAGATTGTTACTGGCGGTCCCTCTGAAATCTGCAGAAAGAATGTAGTGTTTTAAGTAGGAACTAGATGTTGGTTGCTCCGTAATCCGTCACCGGGAGCCCTTTGTTCTCAGAAACATCTTTCCACCCATATCATAAAAATAACTATATTTTTATTTTTGCCTCCTATAAGGTAAAGTGTTTAAGGCAGCCCTGCATTCAGAAACGAATCTTGCAAGGCAAGTTAATTGTATGTTCTATACCTAGTGTCTCCAGAGAAATAACACAATCAAAGATCAGTCAGTCTATCTATGGGAAAAATCTACATTGTGGAAATAGCATGGGCCAGATGATTGGTAGAAGGATCTACAAGGAGCCCCTGGGGCAGGTACACTGAAGAAGTTGGACCCAGTAGTCCAACAGATGCTTCCTTCACTGCCTCGCATTGAGTGGTACATATGAGCAGGGACCAGTGTAGGTGGGCGCAGATGTACCTTTATGAAATATGCATCTGTTTGCACAATCGTGAATCATTGTTTATTTTATTAGAATAGAGGAAAACCTTTAGCGAAATTGTGTCGTTGGGCTATTCAGTGCGCTTAAAGTTTTTGGACTTTACCAGGTGTGGATGTAGTTTTTGGTGTCATCACACTGTGGTTGCTGAAGTCTTACTCCAATTCCTCTTTCTAGCAGGAACATTATTCACAAGTTATCTTGACATTTTTATTGCTGCCTAAAACCTGGTCGCACAAGGAACTCTGCAGCAAAATTGTAAGTTATTGTTCAGCACAGCGCCCCCCTGAGGTCGGTGCACGGCCTCCAGGTCAGCGCACCAGTTGCAGCGCCCTAAAGCCGGCCCTGGAACACGGTGCTGCTGTTAAGTGTCACTTTACATTGCACATGGTATATACAGTGCTGAATATGGACACATTTTCCATTTACCACTGCAAAATCTATCACTGCGCAGTACTCACGGGCTGAAACAAAATGTGAAAAACATTTCAAGCAAGCAAGGACTGATGAGAGTTGACTGTAGCCAGCCAGTGGCTGAAGGGACCTAACCCATTCAAAGTATATATTTTCTTCGCTATTTACCAATAAATACTTGTAACTTGTTTATATATATATATATATATATATATAGAGAGAGAGAGAGAGAGAGCGAGAGAGAGAGAGAGAGCATGTTATACCCCACTTCCGTTTCCAATTTCTTTCCCTATTACCCATTTTCATGGCACATAATTTATCATCCGGTATTGAAACTTGTGACCTGCAGATTACAGGGAGTGCAGAATTATTAGGCAAATGAGTATTTTGACCACATCATCCTCTTTATGCATGTTGTCTTACTCCAAGCTGTATAGGCTCGAAAGCCTACTACCAATTAAGCATATTAGGTGATGTGCATCTCTGTAATGAGAAGGGATGTGGTCTAATGACATCAACACCCTATATCAGGTGTGCATAATTATTAGGCAACTTCCTTTCCGTGGGCAAAATGGGTCAAAAGAAGGACTTGACAGGCTCAGAAAAGTCAAAAATAGTGAGATATCTTGCAGAGGGATGCAGCACTCTTAAAATTGCAAAGCTTCTGAAGCGTGATCATCGAACAATCAAGCGTTTCATTCAAAATAGTCAACAGGGTCGCAAGAAGCGTGTGGAAAAACCAAGGCGCAAAATAACTGCCCATGAACTGAGAAAAGTCAAGCGTGCAGCTGCCACGATGCCACTTGCCACCAGTTTGGCCATATTTCAGAGCTGCAACATCACTGGAGTGCCCAAAAGCACAAGGTGTGCAATACTCAGAGACATGGCCAAGGTAAGAAAGGCTGAAAGACGACCACCACTGAACAAGACACACAAGCTGAAACGTCAAGACTGGGCCAATAAATATCTCAAGACTGATTTTTCTAAGGTTTTATGGACTGATGAAATGAGAGTGAGTCTTGATGGGCCAGATGGATGGGCCCGTGGCTGGATTGGTAAAGGGCAGAGAGCTCCAGTCCGACTCAGACGCCAGCAAGGTGGAGGTGGAGTACTGGTTTGGGCTGGTATCATCAAAGATGAGCTTGTGGGGCCTTTTCGGGTTGAGGATGGAGTCAAGCTCAACTCCCAGTCCTACTGCCAGTTCCTGGAAGACACCTTCTTCAAGCAGTGGTACAGGAAGAAGTCTGCATCCTTCAAGAAAAACATGATTTTCATGCAGGACAATGCTCCATCACACGCGTCCAAGTACTCAACAGCGTGGCTGGCAAGAAAGGGTATAAAAGAAGGAAATCTAATGACATGGCCTCCTTGTTCACCTGATCTGAACCCCATTGAGAACCTGTGGTCCATCATCAAATGTGAGATTTACAAGGAGGGAAAACAGTACACCTCTCTGAACAGTGTCTGGGAGGCTGTGGTTGCTGCTGCACGCAATGTTGATGGTGAACAGATCAAAACACTGACAGAATCCATGGATGGCAGGCTTTTGAGTGTCCTTGCAAAGAAAGGTGGCTATATTGGTCACTGATTTGTTTTTGTTTTGTTTTTGAATGTCAGAAATGTATATTTGTGAATGTTGAGATGTTATATTGGTTTCACTGGTAATAATAAATAATTGAAATGGGTATATATATATTTTTTGTTAAGTTGCCTAATAATTATGCACAGTAATAGTCACCTGCACACACAGATATCCCCCTAACATAGCTAAAACTAAAAACAAACTAAAAACTACTTCCAAAAATATTCAGCTTTGATATTAATGAGTTTTTTGGGTTCATTGAGAACATGGTTGTTGTTCAATAATAAAATTAATCCTCAAAAATACAACTTGCCTAATAATTCTGCACTCCCTGTATAGACCAGGCCAGCAATTAACTTTAAAATCACTGAGCATCTTTGCTGGTATAATAACAAATCTAAGTTCACATCTGTTGGCTTTTTGTCTACTTATTCTGTGGATGCCTTTCTGGTGGTTCAATGGATGAACGCATCCACCTCAAGGATCTCTGTTTAATTCTTTGGTCACAGGTTCAAATCCTGGTTGGTCACCCCAGCTATCCATCCTTCAAAAGTGGGTCTATTGAGGACTTTTGAATTGGATAACAATGCATTTTTATTTTCTGTGAATAGCGACAGGAGGGCCCGTTGGTGGTGAATGGACTATCTACAGATACACCTGTTACGTTCATGCGTTTGATGACAGCCTGAGAGAACTATTTCACTTGCACTAATAGTGTGGAGCACCTCATTCTTGTAGAGGATCTTGCATCAAAAGTAGCTACATTACACATCACAGGCTACAAAAGTCACAATGTTCTGTATACATGTCAGTATTTTCACCAACTTTGGTGCTCGTTGTTGAACATTTTCTCAGCTTTTGCTACTCTTTTTTACAGGTGAAAATCAGGAATTATCTCTGCTCTTTTTTAATTCAGAGGTGCATTATGGGACAATGTTCACCAACACGTTCTGCAGCTTCGTGTGTCCACCCTAGTGTACTTCACAGACACTTAGGATTACAGAAAAGGAGACTACTTTAGTAAGGGGGTTGATTGTCTTTCTGCAGAATTCTTGAACGTCTGTACACCTTCTTATGCCTTTTGTAATTAAAATGGTCAGATTGGGTTACAAACAATTTTCTTCAGCTGCAGTATAATGGTACATAATGGTAGGTTTCCACAGGAACATATTTAATATCATTGTTTCAACAGAAAACCTTTTTCATTTCTTCATGCTTGATGATCCAGGTAGTAAGATGAAAAACAAATAGAACAAGCATTGACAGAGCCAACAGGTCTGTGTTTAATGTGCTAATGCAGACAGTGTGAGCGATAACAAGAAATCAAACAGGAGGGAGCCAGCGGGAACAGAGACGGAGGGCTATAGTTATAAAGTAGTCTCCATCCCGATCAATGCAAGCACTCAAATATAGGCAGAATGATAAACGTGAAGAGCAAAAATAATCAGGTGGGAGGTGAAGGCACCACAGTGCTGAGCCAAGACATTGGAAAAATCTCAAGCCAGTGGCTGAAGGAGGTTGTTACAAGAAAGCCAATGGTTGGAAGGGACCCACATATACATATATATATTGTTAGCATTAGGTTTCTTTAACGGCTGAGTGGAAACCCAGATCTAAAAGTAACAACTCTTCAATTAAGAGTCTTTTTTTAGATCCGTAGATCAAACTAGGCAACACATTTGTAATCAAAAGTCAGTATACAACATGACTCAGAAACACCAGTATTTTTGTAAAATAGATTTGCATTAACATTGCGGTACTCATTCTTGCCATGTGAGTCAGATGCATGTTAAATTTAAAAAGACAACATGTGGAACTTAAAGGACTGTCATCAAGACTATATATTGATTTGGTAATGTTATTATTAAAGAAGGCAACATAAAGTGAAGGACGGTGAATAGGGATCATACGAACAAATCACTACTGATGAAGTCATTGAAAAGAAGTAAGAATTCATAGTGCATCACAGTGAGTGTTGAAGGGCAGAGAAATAGCAGTGTTGTGCAGAAAATGCACCTGGAAGAGATTTGCAAAAGAGGAATGTAGCATTATAGTTTTGGATCTTATTCAAATAGAAAAATAAACAAAGATTGGACAACCTGTATAGTCTTACGATCCAGGTGTATTGTGCGGTCTAATGTCAAAAGGAAGTATTCCGCTTGGTGAGAATCCTAAAATGTCACTTGCATTCATACTTCTGCAACCTACTTAGCATCATGTATACAAAGAAATCACAAGAGCACTGAAAAACAACCGCCTAAAAATATTTAGCAGATTTTTTAAAATAATTTAAAAAATATATATTTTATATACATCGTATTACATAAGCAAGGCATAAGTACACAAACATGTACAGTTACAAGGATGAATTTAAAACTTGGCCCAAATAATTAGTCATTAAATGTATACATATCCACTGTTACTGTCATTGTATAATCATTTATCAGTTTGTCATGTAAAATCATTCAGGGTATCGCGTTTACGCAAAATAAATCGTCACCACATTTTGGTGGCGGAAGAGAATTTTATTCCGACCCACCTTCTTCAGGACTTTCATGTATTCTTCCCATAAGATTATTTTCTTAAATTCAATTCATAACAGTTAGGACTAAAACTTTAAATTGAATCTCTACTCTCTAGTCCTAGGAGCAACATGGACGTCGTGTAATCGCGAGGCTCGTTTGCCCCTCCCACCCGGGATCCCGAGGCCGCAGTCGTTGCCGCGTTCGCGGGCGTGCAACATCGGTCTCAGAAGACTGGGGAGAGAAACCGCCTATATTTTTTTAGCACACCGGCGGAGCAGAGTTTGCCTCCGTGCGGAGCAAAGGCCAGAGTGGAGGCGGCTGCGTAAGAAACAGCAATGACTTCGTGAACTGAGGAGCCGCATCGGATTAGGGCGACTCGAGCCCCGACTACAGGCTGGATCTCCGTGAGGCTGGGCCATGATGGGCCTCTCAACTCGGAGGCTGGGCTGAAACAGGAAATGTAACGCTGCTTGACTACACCCAGGCAAGAAGAGGGTGTGAGGGGAGTGACACTGGCTCAGGATCGTGTATTGGAATACCAGGCAGCAACCAGGCACCAGGATGTTAATGAAAGTTCTCTGACGGTATGTACCCCAAGCAAGGTGCTTCTTATCCAGATAATAAGCGAGGAAAGAGAAAAGAGAACATTAAAATATACTTAATGGCACTATAGACTGTAACACTATAATTGAAATTGATGCAGCTTTGTCTCCCAAAAAAAAAAAAAAAGGATTAAGACACTCAGCAAGTAAATTAAGAGAGACACTATAATTCAGTATGTGAAACTGCTACCTCCTGCTACTATAGGGACCCTGGTACTGGCAGTACTGGTGGGAGTAGAAAATGAATTGCTAGACTGCTGCCGAAAAGGGTAATCGCCAACATAAAAAAACAAATGTTTTTGGGTCCCAATGTTGTTTGATGCACAGGCCGGCACATCTAGGGACCCATATACTCCCTTTCAGCCTGTAAGGAGTGTGATCAAACGGGTAATATTCAACGTGATAGCGGCAGTAGCCGGAATAGCGGGGTTTATGAGAGGGCTGCCTCACGCTCTGAAAATAAGTATGGCACCTAAAACTACCTGGAATTCCAGAGAAAAGCTAGATGGATCTAAAATGACACTTGTAGGAAGAGATAAAGTAGATCTAGCTGGAGCAAATAGGCGCCTCATTTCGGCAATAGGCAAATACATTTGGAAAAATACGTCTGGTCAGGAGAAAGATGCCAAGACGAGTAATAGCGTTACCCCCCTGCTGGAGGTCAGGGGAAAAGGCAAAAGTCAATCTACTTTTATGACTTTTCTCACAGGAGGGGCGCAAGAAAGCTCTCCCCTCTGAAATTAATCCATCGGTGACAGAAACTATCCTGTCGGATACTAGCAGTGAGAAGACTCGTATTGAAAATAAGGAACCCGTTACGAAAGCTATACAAGGCAGCGAGGATTTGTTAGGGGCCGGAGACAGCAGCACAGTAACAAGAGAGAAGGAGTCGAGCCCCCTCGCCGGAAAAGAGCAGTTTCTAGCGCAACCTCAAGGGTAGCGACCGGAGAACCAAACCAGGGAAGGATCTGCGAGCGCTCCAAGTTCCACACTGGATACCTAAGAACTGCAAAAGATATCATCAAACCCAAATTTTACTCTCTGACAGAAGAATCAGATCTCAGCAGCGGTGAGCATAGCTTTAGCGAATCTGGTAGCAGTGAAACCTCTGAGACTGGAAATAAATCATCAAGCAATGAACCCACAGTACGGCAGCTGCGTTGGCAGCAGAAATGCACAAAAATACATCCCTGCCCTCAAGAGGGTCTTGAAAATTCGACATCTACGAGTGGTAGGACTTTAAAGTGGGATTACTCTGGCATTAGACTAACAGACACGCCTACCACAAGCGGTCAGGGGCCAGCTAATAACAATATGGAAGGAAACACAGGAGGGCTTGTAAGCAATATATGTTCGGCAGGCACAGATGCCGGGATGCTGCAGTCAATATATAACTCAATTAAAGAGTTTCAAACAGAGACCAGGATTGAAAGCCGGCGCGCAAGAGTCGCTACAAAGCGATTGCAGGGTGCGGTTCGCAAGGTTGCAAAGTCATTCACAGAGATTGAAGCTAAGTTATGCTCGGCAGTCGAAGGGGACGTTGATGCCCTTAAACAACAGAGCGCTACAAGGGATGACCAATTGACAGATGTAATGTGGAAACTCGTAGACTTTGAGAATCGACAGAGAAGAAATAATCTACGATTCTTGGGTATACCCGAAGGGCTGGAAGGAAGTGATACACGGACCTACATGGTCAAGCTCCTGCGGGGGGCCTTCCCAGAACTGGGCAATTGGGACTGGGAGAACGAACTTTAGCGTGTCCACAGGTTTCCGGCAACTCATCGGAAGGGAGATCAACTGGCAGAATTCAAATACCCTAGAGCTATTTTGGTCTATTTTGGCAATTACTTGCTGTGACAGGAGATTTTTGATAGAGCTCGCCCTCATGCCCCACATAGTGTGGAAGGGGTTACCTTTTTCACCAGGCTGGATTTTTGCCATATAACCGTCGAACAGAGATGGCGGGTCCGACAGCTCATCTAACCATTTGCGGACAAAGGAGGGGAGGCCTATGTGTTGGCCCCGGCTCGACTTAAAACAGTAATGAACGGGAAAGTAAGAGTATTCACTTCAGAAATTCAAGCGAAAGAATACCTGATGGGGCTTAAGTAATTGAGGGCAGAGATATGAAGAAAAGGGAGCTCGGGGTGGGTGGGCGTGTAGGCTCACATTTGCACGACACCAACACTCAGGCCATCGGGGGTCTGATTGCTCAACAGAATGTGGGGGGGCTGGATGGGAGAGGGAGCTCCCAACCAGCTTTAGGGGGGCGGGAGGGGTGGGAGGGGGGTGGATGGGAATGGTTTGGGGTGGAGGAAGGGGATGGGAGAGGGGACGGAGAGAAGGGTCGAGCAAGGGGGAGGGAGGAAACAGGGGGGAAACAGAATGGAAAGGAAAGGCTAAAGGGAAGTGTGAGAAACATAAGGATAGGAATAGGGGAGCGAACCGAGGATCCCGTGCAACCAGATAGGAAGGGAAAAAAAAAAAAAAGAATAGAAAATGACTAGACTCCCAGTTGCCTCAATTAATATATGTGGATTAAATGCAAAAGAAGGAAATCTGCCGAAGATCTAAAAACTCTTAAGGCTGACATCTACTGCCTACAAGAGACACATGTTGAATACAAAAACTCCAGAATTCTTGGGACACTTGGTATGAGATTGATCGCTTGCTCAGAACAAGACGTCAGAACCAAAGGGGTGGCAATTTTAGATCAGAGTAACATACTAAAATGCATTAGACAGAAGGCTGATAGGAACGGGAGATGGGTGATCATAGAATGTTGCTATGGGAAGGGTAGGTTCACACTTTGCTCTGTTTACGGGGTAGTCACGGACGACCCAGCAGAATTGGACACTCTTGCTATAGAGCTAACAGGGTGGTCTCCCCCCGATATTCTCTGTGGTGACTTCAATTTTAATGGCTCTTGGGATGGACTGCAGGATCTATTAACACCCACAGCCAAGAAATATCAGGGACGTAAGCCTCGGGTATTTAAGGCAATGGTTGGCATCCAGAAAGAGTTAGGAATGGTGGATGCCTAGGTAAAGTTACATAACTCAGACCCTGGATATACTTACTATTCTGCCCCTCATGTAAAGCTAGCGTGACTTGATTATTTCTTGATATCCACTGAATTACTAAAGAGTGGAAGGATGGAACTATATCCGCGGACTATATCAGATCACAACCCATTAGTATTTGACTTGGAACTGGACGGGCTAGAGAATAAGGTCAGGAAGTGGACATTTGAAAGAGGGCTCCTTAAGGACCCTGAATATTGTGACCATATGAGAAATTGGATAGTTGAATTCTTGGGATTAAATCAGGGTTCAGCTTCAGTAGAGATGGTTTGGGACACCTTGAAAGCAGGAATACGAGGGGAAACTCTGAGCTTCAACCTTAAGAGGCAGAAAAACTCCCAAATTAGAATAAATGATCTGCAGATGAAGCCCAGGGATGCAGAAAGACAATTGATTATAGCCATAGAAACAGGGGAGGACATATATAAGGTTCAGGAGGAAGTCGCTATAGCTAAAGCAGCAATTAACGAAGTTACCGCACAAAGAATAGCGGAGAAATATCTTGCACAACGCTCAGAAGGGTATGAGTATGGAGAAAGATCTGGGCACCTGATAGCAATAAGGGCAAGGCAGAAAACTACAGCTGGGGTCATCAGAGAGATTAGAGATTGGCAAGGACAGATAGTGTCAGATGCGGACGAAATCAGGAAGGTGTTCCAGAGATATTATGCGGAACTATATAATGACACATCCGCATTTTCAGATACAAAAATGCTAGAATTCCTAAATTCTAACAAGATTGAAAGACTAACGGAGGAGGACCACCTATATATGGAAAATCAGATAGACACCCTAGAATTAGACAAGGCATTGAGCGAACTTGCAACCGGGAAAGCCTCAGGTCCGGATGCGATCCCCTTCGAGTTTTGTGAAACTTTTAAAGTACTATTGTTCCCTGTAATGTTGGAGTTATATACTCAGGTACAGAATGGTGGGGAAATCCCACCATCATGGGATATGGCTAATATAGTAATCTTTTTGAAGAAAGGGAAGGTCCCACAAAATCCTGTTTCATATCGGCCGATTACGTTAATCAATAGTGATGTTAAAATATACTCAATAATATTGGCCACCCGATTATCCTCGATGATCAAGAAATTGGTAACACCTAGACAACATGGGTTCATCCCGGGGAGGGATACTACCGATCATATTCGAAGAGTGGTTACGCTCCTCGATGCTACAGAAGTGGCAGAGGAGCCCATGGCAGTCACATTATTAGATGGAGAGAAGGCATTTGATCGGGTGAACTGGAAATATTTGTGGCATGTAATGGAGTATTATAGTCTTGGGAAGAAATGTATCTTAGCGGTAAGGGCTATATATATGTAATGAGGAATGAGAATACAACTAATGGGAGGACAATCCGAGTGTATTCAGGTGAGGAGAGGTACCAGGCAAGGATGTCCATGCTCTCCGCTGCTGTTTGCTCTATAAATAGATCCCCTGCTTAGACAGCTGGAGGAGAACAGCAGGATTCCACCGGTATGTAGGCATGGATGGGAAACAAAAGTCCTAGCATATGCGGACGACATAGCCATTATAATTCCCACTCCAGTTCTGGCACTGAAAGAAGTTGAAGAGGTGACGAGGAAATTTGGAAGGTTTTCTGGATATTTGCTAAATGGAACTAAAACGCAATTATTGACTAACCAATATACGAACACCCAGGATAATCGGAAGGTCGAACATGCAGTGTATCCGGGTATTGATATTACACCAAAAGTAGGCGAGATTATCAATCTGAATTTAGATCCCATACTCACGAAAGCCAAAAAAGACATGTGTAGATGGAATAATTTACATATGACTATAATGGGGAGGTGCAATATGGTTAAAATGATCCTCCTCCCTAAACTTTTGTATATATTTTGCGCTGTACCATTGAGCTTTACAAACCCTAGATTTGAGGAGATAGACCGATTAGTCATGAGATTTATTTGGGCATATGGCAAGTGTAGAAGAGCGAGCAAATATATGACTTTACCGCGAGAAAGGGGGGGAGGGGGGAGGGTGGTCCTTACCTAACATGAAACTATACCAAATGGTACAAAGCGATGTATGATTGTAACTATTTCTTATTCCTTTCCAAAAAAAAAATGAATCTCTACTCTCTAGATCGTGTGTACTCACAAACATTTTCTCAGGGCCACAAGTTTGGTCTGTGATGTGACAGAGGGCCACATTGATGCTAGCAGGGTGGCAGTCAAATGGGGGGGTCGCCAAAGAGGGTCCTCGATTTGGGGGCTGTGGTAAGGTCGGTATAGGGAAAGCAAAGCATGTACATCAAGTGGTGGAACTGCACAATGTGAAACCAGAACGCCTGGGATTATTAGCAATTTCCCCACTTTACCAAATTGTGTGATTCCAGGCAATTATTTTATTTCACTTTCCATCCTTTTCTTCATTATCTCATATACAAGGACCTAAAAATTCATGATTTCAGGATGTGGGCTGTACAAAACCTTCTCCTGTGCTTGATTTATTAAACTATAATACTGTTCACGTGTAATAACAACCCAGGCCTACCAAAGAGTGCACAAAAAAACAGATTTGCCTCTTGGTTCTCTATTGTCATTGTCAGGGTCGAGGAGAAGATTCAATGATTCTGAATTCATGTTTGGAAACTATCACTTTATAAAAAAAATACTTCTGAATGCACTGATATAATCTGATATACTACGGTGAAATGATTCTGCATGTTAAAGAAATAAAAATTTTGAACTTTGAAAACATTATCACAGTTTTACACTTTTGCTGCAAGATTTCTTTAAAAATGGAGGTGCCCCTACAGTTCTGTGGTGAAGAA
Organism: Pleurodeles waltl; assembly: GCF_031143425.1. Classification (NCBI taxonomy): domain Eukaryota; kingdom Metazoa; phylum Chordata; class Amphibia; order Caudata; family Salamandridae; genus Pleurodeles; species Pleurodeles waltl. The sequence continues at coordinate 584,883,743 of NC_090439.1, read as the reverse complement.
AAGCTAGATTGCTTTAACTTAAATTAACCTTTAAATAAAGGCATGTCTGTTTAGTTAATACTTTTCTAATGTTAGTGCTGAGTCCAGTAAACAGCATCTCAGTGCTCCTGCTAACCAGAGGCCACATATAAAGGCCAGGAGGGCCGCATGCGCCTCCCGGGCCGTACTTTGAGCATCACTGCTCTAGATCTAAAAGGGGTTTAAATAAGGAGAAATCCTGAAGCGCCTTGTTTATTCTCCTCTTCATGTGCCTCACATCCTCTTCTAGTACGTTTCACACTATGTTTATAGAGAGTAATTAATAAAAATGCAGTCTTTACACCCGCCTGTATTATCACCCAGCGAGCAAGAGAAAATGGAAACCAAACTCAAGATCTTTGTTCACCATTTATTATAATCAAAACAGATCCATACAGTTTAAAGCATTCTTTTCACAGGATTCTTTGTGGAGTCCTAAGCGTATCAATTCGCTTCCAGTATGCAGAAAAAGAGATTGTGCGTTCTGTCAGTAAGGGAACAAGAAGTGCTATAGTTCTGATTTATTAGTCCCAAGTTGTCTCCTTAAAAGATGCTGGAACACTTTTGCTCTTCCTTTGAATTTCTAAATTAGTCACTAATGTTCTCAGTATTACATGCACAGATTTTTCCTTTCACAGGTCTCACAGTAAGTGTTTTACCTGTTAACACACCTAGAAGCATTGCATGATGTCATGATGTTTTCTGAATTTAATTCTTGTGAACTAAGGCAAGTAATGGCACCTCGCTGGAGAGTGATTTGCTATATCTTCGTACACACCTTCTCAAAACTTGAGTTATAGTTCTGAACTCTACAAAATAATGTTTTTAGTTTTTGAATGTCTGAGCACGCATTACCCTGCTGATGATACGCGTTATCGTTGCTAGGATCTAGGGAACATTGAAGTGTGAGGTGCCCCAAGCGACCCCTGGCTTGTGCATACCCTTCATTATGGAAGCTCATGCAGGTTGTTAAACATTTAGGGGCATATTTACAAGCCTCTTGTGCCTCCCTGTGCCACTTAGTGTAATTTTTTTTACACCAATGTGGCGTTCAGGAGGCATTTTCGTCGCGTCATATTTACAAAGCGGCACAATGCATGCCTTGCTCTACTTTGTTAACCCTTGTGCCACATTATGCCTCCGTCGGCATAATGTATGCAAGGGGTGGGGTTTCCCCGCATTGAGGCCCAAATAAATGGTGCAATGAAATCTGCAAGTTTTCACTGCACCATTTTTAGCGTCATTTTCAACACCTGTCTTAGGCATTAAAGTGACGCTCCCATTTGGCCTCCCTTGACTTTGGTGGATTAGCGCCATAACTTATGGAGCTAATCCACCAAAGGGCCATAATAGGGTCAACATTTTTTACACTGTTGTCCTAACGTGTGCCATGGTGCATCGTATTGTAAATACAGCACTCACATGGTGTCGTTGGGGGAGGGGAGCAAGAAAAGTGGCGCATCATCTGTGATACGCCACTTTCTTGTAAATATGCCCCTTAGAGTCCTTGACTTTCTTAATGAATGTTTTGCTGAGTCTTATAAGGTAAAATATTGATGTTTTCTGCAAGTAGAGTAGTTTAGTAATTTCATATAGTTTGACAAACCCCTGCTTGTACCTTTCTTATTTTCTTCTGGGGTTAGATCCCAATACAGGCTGCCCCAGGAGCACTGCAGAATAGTTAATGAGCATGCTCCTAGAGCTGCTGGTGAGAGGGTTACTAGAATTGGTTCCTTCTGTATTTAAGTTTGTGTTCAGACTTTAGAAAAAGAGCTAAGGGTTTCTGATATGCCTGTATAGACTAGCAGCTAAATGTAGCTAGTTAAGGGATTTCCACTGGGCTCTTGGCTGGTACTTGAATATGCTTTCTATGTTTTCCAGTGAGCAAGAACAATTTTGGAGTTAAGAAATTCAGGATGTATTGACGTGAGAAATTAAATAGATTCCTCAGTAATTATTTTGACGTAGGTCTTTAATTAAAAATGTATCCACGTATTGGCTTGCTAGTTTATCTATTGCGTGTTCTTCAGAATGTGATCAAGGTGCAAAAGAATGTGCTTCTTGTTCAATATGCCCTTCTCTTAGAGACCTTTCCTGCTCCAGCTCAATTGGATCCATATTGTCTTTTGAGATAAATGAGTGTTATTATAACACTTGATGCTTATGTACTCCTCTGGGGGCTACAGTTATCTCCCTCCAGTAGGTAAAGTTATCCTTCTTTTGTGCATAAAGTTATGCTCCTTTTGTGTGTAGAGTTAACCTCCGGTGGGTACAGTTATCCTCCTCCTATCGGTACCATTGCCCTCCTCCAATGGATTTATTTATTGTGTTTATCTTCTTTCAGTGAGTATAACTGTGTCTACTTAAGGAGAATATAGTAATCCCATCCTCAAGTGGGTACAGTTATTCACCCTCTGATATGTTTTCACCTCTGATGGGTAAAGTTATCATCCTTTGGTGGATAGAATTATCTCAGTTCAGTGTGTACAGTGATCCTCTTCTGGTAGGTAAAATTATCCTCCTTCGGTGGGTGCAATTATCTTCCTCCTGTAGGTAAAGTTATTGTCCTCTGATGGGTAACGATTATCGCCCTCCGGGGGGTACAGTTATCATTCTCCGGTGGGTACAGTTATCTTCTATCTCTGAATAACGAGATCCTCTTTTAGTGGGTATTCTATCCCCCTCTGATGGGAAGGGTATCTTCTTCCTCTGGTGGGAACAGTTCATTCTCTGTTGGTGGATACAGTTATCCTCCTCCAGTGCGTTCAGTTATCTCCTTCCTCCTGTGGGTACAGTTATCTTCTTCTGGATGTAGTGATCCTCCTCTAGCAGGTAAAGTTATATTCTTCTAATGGGTACAATCATTCTCCTTCACTGCCTAAAGAGACACTCCTTCAGTGTGCATAGATTCCTACTCTAGTGGGTAAAGGTATCCTCATTCAATGAGTACAGATATCTTCTTCTGATTGGTACAGTGCATCCTCCTTCAGTGGGTACAGGTATCCTACTGCAGGGAATGGGGAAGGGGAGTCTTACAGTGATCTTACTCTGGTAGGTAAACTATCTTCCTCTGGTGAATATATTCTCCTTCAGTGCATAAAGAGGTACTCCTTTACTGGGTATAGGATCCTCCCATAGTGGGAGAGTGGGTAAAGTTATCCTCAACACATGGGTACAGTTATCCTCCTCTGAACGGTACAGTGTATTCTTCCTTCATTGCGTACATGTATCTTGTACTGGGATCCTACTAACAGGATAGTTAGGTTCCTCTAGTAGGGTAGTTATCCTCCTATGGTGGGCACAGTTATCCTCTATGGGGTACAGTTATCTTCGCCCAGTAGCTAATGTCTTTCTTCTGGTCAGTGACTGTAAGCATTGCATTTGCGCACATCATTGAGGTGGATGTAATTTTGGCTGATCCTTCCGACCCACTTGATGGCAGCACTACACCTGTCCAAGTAGGCAAATCATGAGTTGTCTTGAGAAGCAGCTGTAACCCCAAAAAAACAATGCAAGAATTGCATTTCTCAAGTGTTAACTTAGCATATTATGCAAGACTTCCCAGAAACCTTTATGTTTCTATGCATGATTTTTCAGGGTTTGTCATTCTACATTTCTGCTCTTAGTAAAGGAGGGAAAGGGGAGAAGAGCTGACAGATTAACAGTTTAGTACCTGATTATGAGTGGGACCTGTATTAGGCTGTGTTAGTTAGTACATCCGATAAAAATCTGACCCCAAGGTGTTTAGAATTCACCAGATACTATAACTATAGCATAATCTCAGTTTTTGGTGAATAACATACAGATTTTGGTGTTTACTGAATCAAAGCCTGAATTTCCAGTACATACCAGGCCTTTCTACCTGTTAAATACTGTCCGGTTCAATCGGTCGCAGTTTATTGGAGGATGCTATCTTTTTCGCACCCTGTGAATACTGGGTGCGTAAGCATCGCAGCACTTGTAATTGCGATCCAAGTGTCAATAGGTGTTTGATCAGGGATTGAAATTTAACGGATTGCTTCTAATCAGTCCCAATGTGGTTATCAACCTTGAACAAAGAGCTAAGGATAGAAGTCCTGAAGTAATAAGTAGGTTGTTTCAAACCAAGGACAATAGCTATAGAGAAAGAGCTATGAGCCTTAACGTTAGGGGCAGATGGGTGGCATTAGCCTCTGAATAGTTGGAAGAATGGGGTGTGTGTTTCAGCTAATAATAATAATAACAATATTAGCAATAATAATAATATTACCACTAGTATTATTAATATTAACTGTAATACAACTACTACGAATAGTAAGATCAATAATAATAATAACGTTATTATTATTTTTATTAACTGTAATACTAAAACTACTACTACTAATAATAATATGCACTTCAAGACGGTCATGCCATTCCGCAATTGAATACTTAGATGTTGCTGAGACAAGACATACCGCCTGCGGAGAGGGGATGTATTCTGTTCTGCAAGCTTCTATGATCTCCACTGATGAAAGAACTGGGTGTGTCTTGTTGGCAGGTTGGTGTGGGCCGAGTGGAGGATGCATATTATTCAACAGTCCAACCGACTTCACGCATGCAAAACCCTCCTGCAGGCCCTCATGTCTTCACTACAGTCTTGCCCTCAAAGCTTGTCAACACTTTAAATACACTTCTCCCCCCTTGTGCTCCTTTCAAACGTTATTTCATCCTAACTGAAAATTTTGCCTCTTCTCTTCAAAGACCTCGGAACTAGGACTCATTTTGCAACAATACTGTCAAGCCCACCTACTTCTTCTACATCTTTCCCACACTTCCCATTAATTGTCCTGTAAATACTAACTTATTTCACATATTTTTAGCCGAATTGTTTTATTTTCTGAAGTGTGCCAACCCATTGTGCACTCATCTACCCTTTCAGTCCCTGATTCCTCAAACCACCGACATTATTTTCCCCTGAACTGTCCTGTCCTAGGTCTCTATTCAGTCATTCTTTCAGTAAGGACATTCATGGTCCTTGCCTCAAGGCTTCACTGGTTTCTTGCCTACTAAAGCAACCCACGGCTGACCCCTCAGCCCTTCCCAACTATCACTCTGCCTACCTGCTCACATTCTTTAAAAACGTACCAGTTAGTCTTTCATCACCTCACAGGCGCGTAACGAAATGTGAGCCACCCCCCTGTTGTAATTTACAAGGAGGGCCCCCTCTTCCAGACACACTCAAGAGCTCTCTGGCCAGGGTGCTGGGCTGAGGGGGCCTCCTGGAGCTCCCCCACACTGCAGGGGCTGCTGGGGCCTTTGTTACGCCACTGTCACCTCACCTCCTTCCTCTCTGCTCTCAACCTACTTGACTCGCTACAATCAGGATTCCAAGTGTTGCATCCACAGAGGACACCTTCTCTTACTATTCTTTGCTGTATCGGTACATCTATGTATGTTTGAGGTGTTTCTGTAGTGCAGACCTAGCAAATAGGCAGTGGACCGCTGTACGTACATCTGCTTCCGTCCCCTAGCCCTCTTTTTCCCCCCGACAGTCTGACACTAGATCCTCTGGCAGAAACCTTGCAGTACACTTCAATCCCTTAAGGAACCTGAAAATGCTTTTAACCAACACAGCCACACCATTCTATTTTCAACTACTGAATGGATGCAAAATCAAACCGAATATTCCTTTCCTTTCACAAAACACTGATCTCCACATTAGTTCCTAGCAAACATGATTACTGTAAGATTCTGATCCTTCACTATCGGCGACAAAGTTCTAAATTTTGCTACAAGGAACCCATAAGCACTGCCCGATTTATTTTTCATTCTTGTTATCAAACTAGCTGGCTGTCAGCTCTTTGCTTCTTGACAATCTTCAAATCGATCAATGGCTCTGCTCCTTATGACTTATCAGGGGTGGCTCCTCCGCTATGGCAGAGGAGTGTTACCCCCCAGCCAGCAGCAACTGCAAACCTTTAAAAATAAAACCATAATGTTCATTATGGTTTTATTTTTAAACGGTCTGGGCCCTGGGGGGATGACAGCCATGGAGGGGAGTGCACAGCACTCCCCTCAGTGTACATGTATGTTTGACCAGCCGTCTGGGGCTGGCCAAACACGTGTGCACAGGGCTCTCTCCAACCAGCACTGTGTTGCCGGGCTGGAGAGAGCAGGCAGAGTCTTCCACTCTGTCACGGAGCGCCCAGCCAGGGTGCTCCAGCCAGTCCTAACGCTGATCTGAGAAGCATCAGGATTGGCCGCAGGGCAGGCTTGGAGCCTGTGCCTGAAGTGCAGCGGAGAGCGGCGGTGCGGTGGTGTGGTCAAGGTAAGTTTTTTTTTTTATATATATATATTTTATATTTGTGTTATTCCCCCACCCCGCCACTTTGCCCGGCCACCAGCTGCGTCTGTGACTTATCAGAAAGCCTACGCAGATGCATCCTTACTCCCTGCTTAAGTTGAGCCACTAAAATCATCATCACCACGTCCATAACTCCATGTTCAGCTTCAAGATTCTGATCATTTCACTTATTGGGCTTACTACACTGGCTGTCTATTCCTGCAGATTCACGCTCTGTCCCATAGCTCACTTAAGTCGAAACTGCTGTCTAGAAACACTTCCTCTAACAAGAAGCTCAATGAATCACTTAATCACACACAATGTCTGCCCTGGTATGTATGTGTATGTATTTGTATTGAACAAGTCTATGTATTGTCATTATCCTTCTAATCCCATCACCCTCTCTGTGTATCCACCCAAATCTGTGAATCTCCTGTTTGCTGCAATACTGTTGCTGTGTACGGGATTTGTTGATTAAATTGAATGCTCTATTGTGAGCAGTAAGTGCAATACACCCCAAATTATATCCCGCTCCATTCTGTTACCATTGATCATCGCATGAACCTCAGACTGTTCTCCAAATGACCTCGAGTAGATCGAACAGCAGTCTGTTATACGTCATTCTCTGCCATATTGTACCTTGGGTTTTTAGACCTAAGTGCATATTTATGCTTGTTGAGGCAAACTGCGCTAACGTAGTTTTGCATTAAAAAGTTTAGCGCCAGCTTGCGCCATTTTACAGAGCCAGCCAAACGCCGTATTTAAGGAATGGCGCAAGCTGGCACCAAGCTTGGGTTAGCGTTAAAAAAAGATACTAGCTGGGTGAGATGTCGGTGGTATGGGAAAAGGAGGTTGTGCAACAGAAAATGCCGCTGGGCTGGTTAGCTGCAAAAAAAATGCTGCTATCCAGCCTTGCGGCGTTTTCAGACTCACAACCATCCAAAAACATGACTCCTGTCTTAGAAAAGACAAGAGTCATGCCGGCCAGCTCAGGAGACTGGCCATTGCACCCAGTGCCATGCAGGGGGCCCTATATCAGGGCCCCCAATGCCACTTAGAAATTGTTTTAAGAAATACCTATGATATTTACCCTATTTAACGGGGATGGGTCCCCCATCCTGTTGAGTCCCTCTGGAGTGGGTGGGGGTGTTCCTGGAGCTTGGGGTGGGCATCTGTGGCCCCATTCCATGGTGTTTGACCATGAAAATGGGTCCACAGGTCCCCTAATGCCTGGTCTTACCTAGGTGTTAAATAATGGCGCTAAGCAAGCTTAGCGCCATTATTTGGGTCCACCTCCCACCGTGCATCATTTTAGCATGGGGGGATAAATATGGCTTTATGGGGATAGCATAATTTTTTTGGATGGGAACGCCTACCTTGCATCTTGTTGACGCAAGGCGGGTTCACACATCCAAAAAATGGTGCAAACTCCAATATTTTGACGCTAGACTGGTCTGGTGTCAAAATTTAAATATGGAGTTCAGTTTGCACCGCATTTGCGTAAAAAAATTATGCAAATGCGACACAAACAGAGTATAAATATGCCCCCAATGTATTTGAAATTGAAATGGAAGATAAATAGGAATGTATAACAGTAGGCACTTTTATGCTACATATTCCTATTTGTCATCAGCGCAGCTGTGTGTGATATATGTCCTTTGTAAACGTTGAAGGTCATGTAAACTACCTAATATAAAACTATTTAAAAATGTTCTGTACCTCGGAATAAATACAAGTAAAACAACAGGTTAAACTCGAAATGGAACATAAAGGAAAAGGGAGAAGTGGTTTTCTCAAGGTCCACAATTGTGTCCTGCCCTAGTGCAAAGCGTTGCCATGGATCTGCAAGGACATTGGCAGCTGTAATGATCAGGAAGAGGCTTGCTGATGCGATCCCACATGTTTGTTTTGACTGCACTCCAGTTGGGAAATATCATCACGAACATCCGATTTGTCATAATCTGGCGCACGCATTAGCAGCAAATTCCTGTTGCTACAGACATGGCTTACAAAGTTATGTGAAGGGCCACTTCCCAGGGCTTTTTCCGTATTTACCTTTTCGAATTAGATTCCTTAGTCCGGCAATTCGTGAGTTACACACATAACAACGATCGATCAAGGGTATGTTAATGCTTTGAGAGGCCGGTGGGTTGAGGAATATGCACCCTGCCTACTCCTGTCCATTCACTTCTTCTGCCACCTCTGTGCAGGGTGACATCCTACACTGGGAAAGGTTGTGCCTTCTAAGCAAGGAGGCTTAGCACCCACAAGGGGACGCCCCTGTAATGATTATAGTGCCTTATCTGGGTCTCAGCACGCTGACCCCGCAATACGCCAAACTTGAACCCTCGTTGTGTAGAGAGCATTAGCCTGCCAGTGAATTGCAATCCCTGTAAGCATATGGTGGCTTCACCATCTGCGACATAGGATACACAGTTCTCACAGGAGTGCGCCTCTGGTGGAGAGAGTCTGCGACGGGGGAATTCTACTGAGCTTCGGTGACCTCGAGGACACTTCACTTGCGTGGGTGCTTCCACCAATGAGAGTGCGTTACCTTTTTGTAATACAATGATGGTAGTAATAGGGGAAACACCTCAAAGAATAGTGTCAACCTTTTGATGGTGTAATTCTCTGTGGTGTTAGGGGACAGCAAGAAGCATGTCTCATACAACCTCATTGGCATTGATGGGGTGTCTGTGGAAATTGAAGCCCCCTTCTTCTGACCCTGCACAGAGCTCAAATCTGCACAGCTGAGACATTTGCACCTAGAGGAGCAGGAGAAGGGAACACTCAGCCCATTTTCTAGGCGCCCCGCTGCAAAAAGGGCTTATTTGTGTAATCATTCTCTGCCACAAAGCACACTAATACCACTGGTGCCATGGTGGCTGGTACAGACATCACATGGATTATGAACTCTGACCCCTGCCTAGCAGAGAATAGCAGTGCCGTAGACAAAGGAGGCCATTCCTGCAATAGATGTGATAATGTAAAATGCCTCCAAGTAGGTACATTTGACATGCCCTACAATTAAATGAAAACACTTGCCCTTTTATAGCCCCCATCCCATTGGATGTGAATTATGTGAGTTGACTTTCAAACTACACACTGTATGAGTCATTGTACTATTAAAATGTCCAAATAGTATGTTTCCCATTGAAAAGGAGAAGCACTCAAGTCCTAACTGTATTTGATAATGTCTGGCATGATCAATGCCACACGTTCGCCCCTGAGGGCCTGATTTAGAGTATGGCAGATGGGTTACTCCATCACAAACGTGATGGATATCACGTCCTCCCTATTACGACCCGTTATATCCTATGGGAATCGTAATATGGTGGACAGGATATCCGTCAAGTTTGTGACAGAGTAGCCCATCCACCATACTCTAAATCAGGCCCCAGAAATGTAATTCACCGCACCACGTTTGGGTTTGATAACACGGGGGTTGTGTTTATGGTTTGGAAAGTAACACTCAGGGCCTGATTCTGAGTGGCCCAGTTAAATGTAATATGTGCGGTAACTGTAGTTACCACACATATTGCAATTAGGAACATTGCGTCAAACACCACACTGTGCAATAGTTGTCATACAATTTGATGCTTGAAAGACATTGGGTGGATGGACACCTTACGCTTGGGAATGGTGATAATTGATCTGCATTTGAGCTGATGTGGTTCCAGCAGACGTTTTGTTTAGGACCTGTTTCCGGTACAACACTTTATCTTGACCTGTATGTGTTCAGTCTTTAGACACAAGGTTCAAGACAAATAGCTGTCACATGAGGGCAAGCTAAAGGCTGAGTCAGCAGACCTTGTTCTTCAGTACTGAGCTACTGCAGTTTGATATCCACATTTGTAAGACAGAACCTCCTCATACTCTGTGGACATCTAGGACAAAGTTTGCAAATGGTCAAGGTAAAACCAAAATCAAAGATGTCTTCAGCAACTGAAGGATGTTGGGGGGCAAGGATCTGTTTTTGATGCTGTTTTCTACTTGTTCCTGTTCGAACCATTCACCATTGACATTTCTGTTGTCAAAAGCTTCCACAGTATGCTTACAAGCATATAAAGGAAGTGAAGGAAGCCGTCTACACAAAATGCTTTCCCCTACACAGAAGGAGTATTTTTGCTGTCCTTTAACCTGACCGAGTCCCTTCTTTTTTAAATTGAGTAAAATAAATCAGATAACCTTTGCACAGACCTCAACTGTAATCTGCCTTTAAATTATATCAGCAACAAAATAGGATTCCTGAGCTCTGCAGGCAATGATCTGAATAAAGCATAGACGTCTGGAACAGTACACTTTTCCTAAAATAGTGTAGAACCATTCTCATGCTGTACTAGGACATATTTAACTGGATCAAATTTACTACAATCATTGTCCCAGATTATCAGTGATGATATATTGCCCCAGAGACTTTGACGAGTTAAACATCTCTGATCTGTGGATTATGATTACTGAGCTACGTAATGTTATACTATGTTATGTTCTAGTTCTGCCTAATGCAGCTTTTGTCAATCGTTGGACTCTTGGTGCTTTAGGTTCCAGTGGGCAGACTCATGTACACGATCATTGGTTTTACCCAACAGACGGTATCTATGATGAAGAAGCAGGCACATTCACCTTTCCCCTGGCCTGAGAAAGTGTGGTCTATGTGGTTTGCAAGATGAAGATTTTCCCCAACAGTGGTGTTGCCTAGGGCTGTGGAGACAGATATTGCTACCCTTCAGGATTTCCCATGTGAGAGTTATCTCTTTGGGAACACCAATGTTGTTCTCTTCATGGGAGGTTTAGGTCTTACATCCCTCCATCTAAGTTCTGTCACATGTGTTGTTGTGTAGAGGTGATTGAACTTGTCCCCTTCCAAACGACCTGACTGTTTGCTTGTCAAAGCCTATCTTGCAAAGCCTCTGATACTCATTTTCCTCTCCTGGGTGTAATGTTTCTGAATTAGGTTCTAATGGGCTTTTGTCACCCTGAGGTGTTGCCTCGTTGTCTCCCTTTCTTGCTCTATTCATCTTATCAATCCAGGCCCCCTGTGCAGTTGTGTCTTCTGTTTCCTGGCCCAATGGCCCTCTGTGTGAAAGTTTACCCTGACTCACTTTCCTCTTGTATCCTCTTGTATCCTCCAAGGTCCTCATCTTTGACATTCCATTTATCAAAGCAGTCCCATGTTCTTGGATCCCTGTCCGTTGAAAGTCCTTTTCCCTGCGGCTGCCAGTGCTTAAGCTTAGTGGGATAGGTGAATGGATATCGACACACTGCACTACAGGCAAGTAGACAGATAGGGAGTTATTCAGGTCAACGGGTATGCACCTATATTCGGCTACATTAGTGTCTCAACCATCAGAGGTGTCTCCACAAATGTTTTTAAAAGGGCACAACAAAGGTCACAGGTAAAACGGGTGGGACCATCCGCAATCGACTGTTGTGAACCATGTATATGCGCATGTGAGTGTGTGTATGTGAGAGAGAAAGTGACAGAGGCATCTGTGATACATGAACACAAATTGTGGAGGGAAGAGCAGTCTGGGCAGATGTTTACCCTCACCGCACCGCAAACAAACATGTACTATGTGTGAGTTAAGTGAATGTATTGTCTTTGAAGGGAGCATGTCTGAAAGCTCTGGTGGATGAAGTCATCCACAGCTGCTCAGAGTGTCTCACTTCAACTCAGGAAGAGTTGGGATTCAACTGCAAAGAGCGTAGGGGAACTATCCTTTACTCTTTCATCGCCATCAGTGTTTTGGGGACTCACAAATGAGAGATCGTTCCACTAGAGCAATTGTTGATGGAGGGCAGATGGATTTTGGATGGAAGCAGGTTGTGTGGTAATTCAGATCAATGTTCAGCATTCAGCACCGAACATACGTGCATTTTAAGGGAGAGACCATCCTAAATCTGTCTTCTGAGGATTACTGTCTCAGACTTTAGATATGGTACCAGCTACGAACTTTACATTTGGATCAGAACTACCATACAAACGGGTAAACAATTGCCATAGGAAAGATGGTAACATAAAAAGTATTGGAAAGTCTAGCACCAAATAGATTCATTATGTCAGCGCTTCTTCCCCTGATAAGTCCCAAAAGAGGTGGTCTAATTCTCGAATTCCTATTAGAATTTGAACAACTTTATAGGATTACCAGACTGCGAACCGTAGACCCAGTGACAAAGGAGTACAGGGTCGCTATTTGGGCAGAAAAAAATAATAGCATTATTCATGGCACCCCAGGAAGTGGCATCTGGCTCCTCTGAGGCCATGACTTAGTTGCTGATACAACACAATCTTCTCAATTCGTTTTATTATAGTAAGCCTTATAACAAATGTGAGAAAGGGGTTACTGAAAAACAAAGTAATGAAATAAAAACCCTCAAGTACCTATGCAATTATTAACAAAATGCATACACAGTCTCACTGAAATACATATATTCATTTGAATTTGACCAAATAATTACATTAAAGTAATTACACAGCTAAGCCAGCAGATCGTTGTAGAAATTACATGCAAGTGACAAGATTCATATTTCAAATCTATATTTTACATCAGACCTCAGACATGTCAAGACAGACACCCTGATTCCATAATTCTCATTGGATTGTCACACTCAAAAAGTCAATCATCCCACAGTCAAACACTTTATTGCGGCATAATACCCTTTTAGACTGCCCATTTGAAATCAGGCAGCTTCTGATCCATAACCTCCCATTAGGCTGTCACGGCAGACCCCAAGTCGTCCCAAAATCAGGCACTATTTGTTCCGTCATCTTACAGTGGACTGCAGCACTGGAGCCCAAGCATCCCAAGAACATCGGGCAGTTTATTGCGACATAATCCATTATTAGACTGTAACACCGGCCCAACAACAGCCAGGATTAGAACACTGTGTGGTGCAAAAGGGACACAAAACATAGCACCTGTTTACTATACACTGCCAGAGCCCACAAACAGTGCAAAATTGCATTGTGCCGCTAAGCGCCGACACAGACGTTGGTAAATCTACTTTCTAGTTTTTTGTCCAGGCTCTTTCATTTTCCTGCATTGGAGACATCATTTGGTGTGATGTGCAGTGGTAAGCCTTAACTCTATATTTTGCATTTTTTACTTGAAAAAAATGTTTTTATGTTTCTTATTCTCCTTAATAGGCAATTCCTTTCCTCAATAGCCCCTCCTTCTACTCTTATTTCCCTGTCTCATTGTCTCCTCAGCCCTTTCTTCCTTGTATCCTTCAGAACAAAGCCCTTCCTTGTGCTGTAACTCGTTTCCAGTGTCTTTCCTCACTTATTCGAATTTCCTTTATATTTCCCACTTCAGTTTTACCCTTTCCTTCAGTTTCCTTCAGCTATTCCTCTCACTGTTTTCCTGCCCTCAACCCATACACTGCCTTCACTTTCCCTTCAACTTTCCTTTCACATTATCCTGTTGCTTACATACAGCTGCTTTCCTTACTTCACTTCTTTTCAGAAATTTCACCTTGCTTTTTACAACTGGGTCTTACAATTTTAAGCCCAGCACGACTGACTCTGTAGCACTTGCTTGTGATGCTGGTAAATTCAGGAGCTCCTTCTCCTGCTAGGCCTTTTTCAGTAATTTAGTGTTATCACCTCAGGTCTCCTTCCACTTTCACACTCTCTCATTCCAACTAATTGATCCACTTCTCTTCACCTTTAACTCTCAGTTTCCCATTACTGACTTTCTCCTCCCTCAGTTTTTCTGCTTCTTTTACCTCAGCCTCTTTCCCTCCCTTTTCCACTCACTGAGATTTTATTGTCTTTGTCGTCCCCTCTGGTCTTCTCCCACTTTTTCAAGAGCTACACACCCAAGGTAATCTCTGCTCACCCCGTTGGTAGCTTGGCACAAGCAGTCGGGCTTATCCCAGAGGCAATGTGCACAACACACGTGCTCAATAAATACACCACAAAGGAAACACTACAACCAGTTTTATAAAAATAAACTGTATTGCATAAAATATCATTAGTTCAAACACGTATATGTATCAGTAATATCCTGCTACACAAGCAGTTATCAGAACATTACACAGGTTACTAGTCTGCAAAATCAAGCAGTAGCCAGGTAAATATATAGGTTAATGGTGTTCTGCAACACAGGCAGTATTGAGGTCATCATTATCACCAAAAATGCACATGTCATACATTAGCATGAATGCTAAAACATCATCATGAATGCACAAAGCATGAAAACATTCCCCTCTACAAATATCATGGAGCCTGAGAGAATACACAACCCTCCCCCACCAACCAGGTAAGCACAACATATGTCCCTACACCAGTCAACACTGAGAATAATGCAAAAGCCAGGGCAGTCAATCCTGTAGTGAAAACGCAGTATACGCAATGAGAGTAAGAGTACCACCAGGAAAGGGAACTCTTACAAGAATCCTACCCAAGCACCTTCTATATGCAGGCCATCGTGCACCTGTGCTCCTTCTACACGAGGGGTGGTATCACAACACACCCCGTCCAGCGCAGGACTACCTGCGCTCCTATCGGAGTTAATGCGGTTGTTTCTCAGTGAAGTGGGGAAAAAACACCGCTGCCCACCTATTATGGTAGCTAAGGTAATGGCAGCGGTCCAAGGAAAGGAAACCTCCTAGTTAGGACTCCGTTGGCAACTCCACTCCGAGCCGCCGTTAACCGGGTCCCTTAATTGTGAGCATGTCCCTCTTCTGCAGGTACTGCCAAAAATGGTGGGAGGGAGGAAACACACTATAGATGGGAAGATCCCCCGCAAAGGAAAGAAATCTGACACAGCCACCCTCTGACGCGTGGTGCGGCTGTCTTCTTCTGCGTGGCTCAGCTTCCTTCCAAAGCTTTATAGTGGGGAGACTCCTCCTGGCGGACCTGGCGTGGCACTCACCAGGCGGGCGGGCCTGGTGCAAGGCAGGTCCATAGGGTGGTGTCTTCTCCATCACTGCTAGGCACAGCCGCAGCATTGTCCTAGCACTCACTTGGCTGGCGGGCACTTCCCTCCACCGCATCACTCATTTCAAACTGAGCGCAGCAGTGATCTCTTCCAGGATGGGGCCTGCCTGTTCCCTGGGGGCACTTAGGAATGCACGCTCATCTGCACTGACTCTCTGGGCTCCTTGTGATCACTCAACCTCGGAGAGGGGTAGGCTGTAATCACCGCAACATGGGGCACTTCACTGCGCCTGCAGAAAGCCGAGCAGGGGCAAGAATGCTCTTTATGTACTGTTTCAGGCTGCCATACAGAACTCTTCACACGCTGTAGACAAAAGACGTATAAGCACTCTCCTCCTGTTACCGTAGGAGCACACAGAGCGCTCTTCCCACTTTGAGGCAGGGAAACACCAAAGCGCTTCCTTACGCATTGAAGTAGTTAAAACAGAGAGGAAGGGGGAACACCACCAAGCCCCTGGAGATCACTGGGGAAGGTCCAAGAGGAAGTAAAGCAGCAGCGGGCCAGCACATCAGGGTCCTTGGAGCAAAGCAACAGTCCTACTTGTGACCCAGCAGGCCACAGGACACTTCTGATGATGTTCCTCATAGCAGGACCACAGGTTTCTCTGGCAGGTCCACGCAATGTCTCTCAGTGTGAGGGACAGCCTATTGTATTTATACTCATTTTGCCTAGCTTCCACAAAGGAGGGGAGGGGGGTTCCAACCAGCACCAACTGGTTCCAGGAAGGTCCTCTTTCTCTGCCAGCACTGGGTACAGACATCAGTAGGGGTAAATGAGCCCTTTGTGTGAGGCCAGAGCACAGCCTTTACAGATGCAGGTGTGTCTCGCCTCTACTTCTCCCAGCCCAGGAGGACCATTCAGTATGCATATTCACTCTTTTGACACCTCCACCCTCCCTGTGTACAGGCTGTCTGAGAAGTGTGCAGAAAGCCCAGGTGTCAGACGTGGATTGGAGTCAAGCTGCAAAACACCAGAGTCATAAGCACAGAGAAATGTACACTTTTAAAAGTGGCATTTCTACAATGGTAATAACAAAATACACCTACACTAGTAAGCAGCATTTCTCACTACCATTCCAACCATACCAAACATGCCTACGCACCCCTCATAGATCATACAATACCACTTAGATGTAGGCTTTGGCATTTCCAGTACAATCCTAAGAGAGTGGTCTAAATAGGCAGTTTGTCACTATTAGGACATGTAGTACACAAAGACATATTTCCTACCTTTTACATCCACAGCACCCTGCCCATAGGGCTAGCTAGGGCCTACCTTAGGGGTGACTTAAAGTAATAAAGGCGGAGTTCCAGGCCTAGCAAGTAAATTTAGCTGCCAGGTCCCTGTGGCAGTAACTGTGCACACAGGCCCTGCTGTGGGAGGCCTGAGACAGGTTTGAAAGTCTACTCCTGTGGGTGGCACAAATTTTGTTGTGAACCCACAAGTAGCATTTACTTTACAGGCCATCGGTATAAGGGATCCCACTTTACAAGGGGCTTACAGGTAAATTAAATGTGCCAATCAGGTGTAAGCCAATCATACCAAGTTTAGAAGGGAAAGCACATGCACTTTAGCACTGATCAGCAGTGATAAAGTGCTCAGAGTCCTAAAGCCAACAAAAAGACTTCAGAAAAATAGGAGGAGGAAGGCAAAAGTTTATGGATGACCCTGTAAAAAGGGCCGCCGGTCCAAAAGCATGCATTTGTCATGGCTCTTCCACTGATTAACCCTCCCCGAGAGCACCAGCCAACTACTCTTAAACATACGCAGCAGCCATTTTCTTGCATTGTTTTGTGACTTCTTTTCTATTTTTGGGAACGGGTGACTGGTCTGCTGCATGTTAGGAGCAGATCGCTGCTGATACATTTTCTTTTTCTGCAGAACGTAAAGTATATATTTTCTAGTTAGTGCTTCCTAATGATCTGTGTTTAATCAGGCTAACTTGTGGGTTCAGGTTCTGCTCATAGATCATGTGCTCTATATTTAAGTGATCTAACTCACTGATTCGGGCTTTATTGTTGGATAATAGAGCCCGTAAAGAAAGGCTGTATTACTGGCAGATAATTTTCTCCATATCACTGTGTGCGCGCCCCCATCCTATACTATACAAACAAAACATGTTTATACAAAATGCGGAAAAACATGTGGACACTAAAACTGTATGTATGGATTGTATTGTATCAGAATCTCTCATTGCACATTTGGAAAGCACACATAAATTATTGCCTTCTAAATGCATCAACAGACACGATTCATAAACATAAAGCATGATTTTTCGGAACGTTATAATTTAGTACGACCTACTTTCTTCGTAGTTCTGGAACGGTGCTTGCTCTACAGCGTCTTCAACAATAAACTGCTAACAAGCATTGGCAAAGCCAATAGGTCTCAGCAATCTGAAAGCTAAAGGCATTGGCAATGTAAATGCTTTTGTGTACAGCTCTGGGGCTGTTTTTTTATTAATAAACATAAATCCATTAACATTGCCAATGTCTACAGCTCTAAAACTGCCGAGACCGATTGGCTTTGCCAATGCTTGTCAGCGAAGGCCTGACTATGAAAGATTATGAATGCACTGCTATATTGTCACAGTTCAGAATTGTAAGAGGGGGCTACACCGCATAAACTGTTGCAAAAGGCTCAATGTTTTATACTCTTTTTATTGTGTTTTTTTGTATGAGAACAAAAGAAAAG
The DNA here is from genome assembly GCF_031143425.1 of Pleurodeles waltl. NCBI lineage: Eukaryota > Metazoa > Chordata > Amphibia > Caudata > Salamandridae > Pleurodeles > Pleurodeles waltl. The sequence goes on along the minus strand of NC_090439.1, from coordinate 584,865,782 downwards.
TGAATCATAACTTCACAGAATGCTACATTTGTTGCCCAGGTAATCTTGCCTATGGTAACATACTTATGCAATGTGTAAACTTCTTCTAAAAGCATCAATAAACTGTACCGATCACAGTTAAAAGTGTAAGCATTTTACTGCGATCAATTTCAGCAATGTATTGCCCATTTCGGTAGACTTGGGGCACCGTTTATTCCACTCTATTGGACACACTAATAAGGTGCCTCAGATTTCTGCATTCCGCGTGTAGTTCGGAAACCTCCTACCCGGAGGCTGACCACTATGGAAAACTAACCCCCTGTGCAGTGCTTAATTTGTGCCAGTATTTGCCAGGGGTGAAAGTGGCTCTTATTTATAAACACCAGCACATAGTTGTGAGAGTCTACCACATGATGGCTCTGTGTGTTAGAGAAGCACGTAATATACTTTTGAAAATAGATAAAATAAGCATTTCAAAGTTGTCCATAAGGTTTGAGGTGACCCGAATAGTCTAAGATGTCACACTTGTTTGAGTCTGCTCATTAGTAGGTAACACTGCCATTCGGCAGCAGTGGCAGGAGCTGTGGGTGGTACCAGCTGCAGTGGTCTCCTGGGCTATACCTTCGGCCATTGTATGTAAGGTTTTATAAATAAGCACTGCTCCTGTGTGAACAGCTGTATGAATCAAAGTGGAGCGGTCTGTGGACCTTCCGGAGTCCATAGAAGCATGTGGAAGGACCAGCTAGAGATTAATATCTGCCCCATACGTGTGACCTCCTCTAGTTAACGCCACACTATATACTGGCAACTCAGAGGCAAAGCGAACAAATAATTTTCAAATATATGTATATGTACTACCTAAAATATTTACTGCATTATAGTGACAGGTAAATGTATACGACTGATTTATATATGGAAGCATACATTGTAAATCATACATTTGCATACATATAGAGCGTACATTGGAAAGTGTATACCTTAGGTTTGGTATTTAAAAGTGTGTGTGTGGCAGTCCAGCCTTGCTCTGCTGAAATTCGCTAATGAAGTGAGAGGTCCAGCCGTGCCCTGTGTCATGCTCCTGTACACACGGAGACAGAATTTAAGGCCCTTAGCCACTCCACTACTCTTAATTTTATTTAGCTGTGTTCACGAAAACTTGTTCTCATGAGCACTACCTGCGTGCAGGGCAGCATCCCCAGCCTCTCCAAGCTCATGACAGGAACAGGAAGTGGTCTGAGGGGGTTGAGTGGCGATCCATCTGCAAAGTGCTGAAGACAGCACTCTGCAAACGGATGTATGGACTGCGCATGTGTGAGAGGTGAAATTCAACCATGGACCCCTCACACAGGCGCAATCCTTCTTATTCAGCAGACATTCTGCGCGTGCCTTAAGCAGCACAGGATATCTGCTAAAACTGGGCTGTCAGGGCGCAAATCAGCACACCCCTGTGTGCAACGGGAGTCCCTGCAGAGCAGCAAGGGGGAATGGCAAGCCTTGTCCCAGCTTCTTCTGGAGCTGGGGTTTTAGCTGGGAGACAGCTTGAGGCAGATCTTCCCCTCGTTAACAATGGTCCCGCAGCTCTGTCTGGTTCCTCTTTCTTGCGTAGGAATCACGGGGCATATTTATACTCTGTTTGCACCGAATTAGTGTCATTTTTTTTTTACTCTAATTCGGTGCAAAACTAACTCCATATTTATACTTTGGTGCTAGACCCCTCTAGCACCAAATTTATGGAGTTAAAGTCATTTTTTGAAAGTGGAGACTTACTTTGCCTTAATGAGATGCAAGGTAGGCGTTCCCGTGCAAAAAATGACTCTATGGCCTTAACACCATATTTAGGGGCATATTTATACTCTGCGGCATATTTATACTCTGTTTGCACCGAATTAGTGTCATTTTTTTTTACTCTAATTCGGTGCAAAACTAACTCCATATTTATACTTCGGTGCTAGACCCATCTAGCACCAAGACCCTGATTTAAACTTTTTTTGCACCGCATTAACGTCATTTTATGATGCAAAAGTGGCGCAAACTTACAAAATATTGGCCCTTATTTATACTTTTTGCTGCAAAACTGCACTAACTCAGTTTTGCACCAAAAAGTTTAGCACCGGCTTGCACCATTTCTGTGCACCAGCCGGGCACCATATTTATGGAATGGTGCAAGCCGGTGCAAAGGGTAGGCTAGAGTTTTAGAAAATGACATTAGTCGGGTGGGGCTGGCAGTATAGAAGGAGAGGGTTTAGCAGCAAAAAATGGCTTTAGGCAGGTTAGAGTTAAAAAAAAAATGACTCTAACCAGATTAACGTCATTTTATGGGCACATGGGCATTGCACCATGTGCCATGTATGGGGGCCCATTTCAGGGCCCCCTATGGCACTTTCAAAAATAAAATGCACTTACCTGTACTTACCTGGGATGGGGTCCCCCATCCTCGCAGTCCCTCTAGTGTGGGTGGGGGTGCCCCTAGGGCCTAGGGAGGGCACCTCTGGGCTTATTCCATGGTGTTCCACCATGGAAATAGGGCCACAGGTCCCCTAACGCCTGCCCTGACCCTGGTCTTAAAAAATGGGGCAAAGCAAGCTTTGCTCCATTTTTTGACCCCTCCTCCCTCCCTTGCACCATTTTTAAATGGGAGTATAAATATGGTGTTAAGGCCATAGAGTCATTTTTTTGCACGGGAACGCCTACCTTGCATCTCATTAAGGCAAGGTAGGTTTCCACTTCCAAAAAATGACTTTAACTCCATAAATTTGGTTCTAGACGGGTCTAGCACCAAAGTATAAATATGGAGTTAGTTTTGCACTGAATTAGAGTAAAAAACAAATTATGCTAATTCAGTGCAAACAGAGTATAAATATGCCCCTTAGCGTCAAAAAATGATGCTAATCTGGTCAGAGTCATTTATTTTGACTCAAAACTGCCTAACGTCATTTTTTTTTAAGCTAGCCTACCCTTTGCACCGGCTTGCACCATTCCATAAATATGGTGCCCAGATGGTGCTAAAAAATGGTGCAAGCCGGTGCAAAACTTTTTGGGGCAAAACTGCCTTAGTGCAGTTTTGCACCAAAAAGTATAAATAAGGCCCCACGTCTTTCTGACACCCGTGTCAAACACCGGACCTCTCTCCTATTGCTGTCATTGAGGAGTTGCTAGCAGAGGAAGCAAGAAAAGTAAAGCAAAATCCAGTGTTGCTGCTTTCTTTGTGAATGAGAGTGCGAGTGAGTGAGCGTGTGTAAGTGTGTGAGTAATTAAGGCTGAGTGTGAGTTAGTGAGGGTGCCCCACCACTTGCGACGCCAGTGTTAACTATGACACGACTGCTGCTGTCAGTGATAGGTGGGGGATAGCTTTACAATGAACAAGGGGTCAGAGAGCTGAGCATGGGATGGTTCCGCTGCCACAGTCTAGGCATTCCCTGTCTCAAAGGGAATATGCAGTCAGTACTCTCTGCTCCGGAGGACGGCCGGGAAATACTGGCCTTTCTACAACACTGCACTTACTACGTTTATTTACTTGAAGGCCCAGACAGGCCTTCCTGCTTCCTCGAAACTTTTATGTGAAAGGCTCAGAACTGGAGAGAATCTTGAAACGAAGGAGCTAGTTATGTGTCACTTGCTCATTTCCACGAAGAGCTTGGGAATCTGGGAGGGCAGGGTCACCAGGGTTCAAGAGTTAGCCCTCACTCATCATAGGGTAGCTGATCCCTGGTCAAAGAGCTAGCCACTGTCCAGGCCCACCCAGGTCTGTGCCCAGCCAGGATGGTGAATGCTTTGGAATGCATTAGGTGTGTGGTAGAGGGCACAAACACACGCCAGTTGCACTTGAAGACAAGAGAAACACGCCAGTAGCAACAAGCTGCCTGTCTCGAGTTCTAGAGCCAGCAACAAACACATATGCACACATACATGCACACACAGACATACATGCACACTTGTTTTAATTCATGCCTCGGTTCTGTCCTCAATGGCAAATGTTCTTTAAACCCTAAGTCCATGAGGTGATGAAATGATGTTATGTTATATTATGTGATGTTAAACAAATACTTGTTTAAGATGAATATGCATTTTGCAGAACCATGGCAAGTACAGTGAAGCACGGGGAGGTCTGAAAGAACTGACCATCTCCAGTATTCCTTTCAGATAGGGATCAATAAGCTTGTCAGGCCAGCTCTAGTGTGAGTTTCAGCCATAGAACGTGGGTCCCTCTGGACTGCTGTAGCCACCATCCACAGCCTGACTGCTGGGTCATGTGGACAAATCATAATCCATCACACACAAACATTCACATAATGACATGACACATGCAATGGGAGGACATAGAGTTCTTAAATATGAAATAATGTGGTTAAATAGGGGGACCATCAGCCTCATTTGTTGGGCAGCCATGAAAACCTTCCCTAAAACAAGGTAGGGGAAATCCCTATTAATGTTTTTCTGTTTTTCTGTTGCCACTAAGGTGGAAGTCCCATCAAGGAGCATACGTGGGATTCAGTTACCAGGTCTCTGCTTGTACTTTACCTGCCTGAACATCACATAGAAACTGGCATTCCCTGATACTGCTAGATGTCATGGACCTCGTGGCTTACTGTGAACATCTAGGGCCCATTTTTCCACCTCTGCCTTCCCATCAATCATTAACTTAACTTCACCAATTGACATTTAACGTAGTGTAACTAGGTACCATTATGGGCAAGCTGATCAGCCTTACATTCCTGTTTGCCAACAACTGGGTGTGCATGTCCTGTCCTTTGCAGAGTCACTTGAATGCAGCTACGTACATTGCCAGAAAACCAACAGCTCTTGTGATAAACTATTTATTGATGAATCCAGCCTCCTACCCTACAAAATCCCCTATGCAGTCACCTCCCATAGCAAAGAAGAGTAAATAATGGGAAGATGACCTTCCAGGTTACATCAGAGTGAGACACAGTACCCCGGGCGAAAGGTCTTGTGGAGTTAGAGACACATTAAAACAATTAGGCTCTGCACTAACACTAGTGGGACCATAAAATACAGAAGTTAGAAGGCTAAGAGGTTCCATGTCCAAACCCTAAACTAATCTCCCTTCTACCCAGTTTGTTTAGGTCGAGTGTAAGCGTACAACCTCTTGTATAGTTTTAAATATACTTCTGTGGGCTTCCAGCTATTTCATTTGTTAGTTTCAGTGTCATTTAGAAATCCTTGCTTGCTAGTGGTCAGTCATGCATCTTTGTCCCTCCTTATGTGTGAGAGCAGGGACCAACTACTGAATGATTACGCTTTGTCCTGTTTATCTGGTATCATTGGGACTGTTTCAAAAAAATGTGTTTCCTGCTTCTGTCCAGGGAAGCTTCCCTTTTCATTTGATGAGCATTCTTGCTCTGAGCTTAGCTGCAAACGGGGCTATAAATCAGGCTGTTATCTTAGTCACATTTGGTTTTTCCAGGTTCTCTGCACCCTCTCTCAGCTGCCCGGCTCCCACCCTTCCTTGGCTTAAATTTTCAATGTCAGAGGATCGCTTGTAATTGCTTATAGGCAAGGCACCTAGCTCTACCAGGGCTCTGCAACCCTTAGAGACAGTGCCGACTTCTGCTCCATACTGGGATCCCATTCGCAGCTCCATCAGTGCACCACAGTTCACACACTCCAAGTCCTCAGCTGTGCCAGTGCCAGAGCCCCACACACTGCCTGCCAGAGCACCTCAGTTCTTGCAGTCAGTACACACTGCTGTTCCAGTTCTGGGACCTCGTGTGCAGCTCTATCAGTGCACTTCAGTTCACACACTCCAAGCCTTCAGTCGTGCCAGTGCCCGGGACCCAACACACACTCTCTGCCAGAGCACCTCAGTTCTTGCAGTCAGTACACTCTTCTGCTCCAGTCCTAGGACCTCAGGCGCAGCTCTATCAGTGCACTTCAGTTCACACACTCCAAGCCCTCAACCGTGCTAGTGCCAAGAACCCCACACATGCTGTCTGCCAGAGCATCTCAATTCTTGCAGTCAGTACACTCTGCTGTTCCAGTACTGGGACCTCAGGCGCAGCTCCATCAGTGCACCTCAGTTCACACACTCCAAGCCCTCAGCCGTGCCAGTGCCAGGAACCCCACACACTCTGTCTGCCACAGCACCTAAGTTCTTACAGTCAGTACACCCTGCTGTGCCAGTACTGGGACCACAGGAGCAGCTCCATCAGTGCACCTCAGTTCTACCCCAGCAAGATCATTTCCTTTCCTATACTGGGACCCTGCTTACATACAGTTCGATTACAGCAGCTGAATTCGGTGTCACTTCCAAGCCAATGCTGGACCCAAAAGAGCAAAACACAGCTCAGCCAGAGCACCTCAAGTCTAACATCTAATGCCACTGTTGGTGGGAACCACCACAGCCACATGAGAATCTTATCAATTCTACCATTCAGGGCACATTTCTTCTCAGTCCAAAGGCTAACACACACCCTTCAGGACTCCTTGCTTAGGTGGGTCAGAGGCAATGCCACTCCCATGCTGGGCCCCACTCGCACCTTTACCAGTGCACCTCCAGGCTAACACTTGGCAACACTGCCACACCAATACTAGGTTCCACACATAGCTCCATTAACATACTCCTCTTCTGACCTTGTGTGCCCGTTACCATTCCAGTACTGCAGCCCACATACAACTCTGTCAGTGTACCTCAACCCTAACCTGCAGCGCCCCATTATTCCAAAACCATGAATTACATGGCGCTCCGTTTCTCATTCCTCACTCACTGCCTTTCTGTTATTCCAGCACTGGGCTGGTACACAGCTCTGTCTATACCCCAATCATGATCTGAAGCGCCCCAATATTGCTGTATTGGGGTTCACATGCAAATCTGCTAATGGACCTTCTGCTGTTCTGCAGTGCCCCCTTCTGTTCCACACTCTGACTGCTGTTTGAAGACATGGAGGAGCCAATTAAATCTATTCTTAGCTGCCATCTTTTTTGGGAGGGTCTGTTTTGTCTATCTTACTCCGTTCTTTCTTTTACTTTGTTTACTCTCAATGTTTCCTTTCTCCCCCACTTTTTTCTTTCCAGCTCTTAAAACCCACACGTTAACAAGTTAGCTCTTTTTTTCAACTGTTTATTTCCGCTCCTCTCTCTTTTTTTTATTTCCGTCTTCCTCTTGTTACCTGCTCTTTCAAACTAGGTTATTTCTTTCCTTGTTTCGTTCCTCTTTTTTTTCTTTATCAGGCATTTATTCTTTCACTATCTTTTAATCTTCCTTTCATTCTTTCTTTGCCTTTTATATGTTCTCTTTGCTTAGACTCGGTATTCATCGTTTCACTTTTATTTTTAGATCTTTCTTCCTTCCTTTCTCTGGTGTTTTTCTTATCTTTATCTGTCAATTCATGTTTTACTGTAAATCCCTCTTTTTCCCATCTGTATATGGAAGCAACAAGTTACTTGTTGGGACCTGGAAAGTCAAAGTGGTTTTCCCATTCTGTGTTTGTGGGAAATGTCGGTACATGGATGCCCTGGTTCGTTCGCTGCTTGTTTCTCTCACCATCTCTCTTTTTTTTCTAATATTCATTTTTCTATTTCTTTTCACACTTCTTTCATTATTTTTGCCTCTATATCTTTCATTCACTAGCTTCCTTCCCTTTTTTCTTTTGTCTCACATGGTTGCTCTGTTTCTTCTCTTAGTTGTGTTCTCATTTTCTCGTTCTTTCTTTCCCTTCTTTCATTTCTTTGCAACCCATTCTCTTTCTTCCTTTTGTCTGTTGTTTTCCTTTTGCTTCTCTTTTTTTGCCCCATCCGCTTTCTCTCATGATACCTAGTTATTAATGGAGCAAGAGGTGCAGTGGCACCGGGGCCCAAAGTCCTACGGACCTCACTCAGCTCTAATTGCTGCTGAAACCTCCTACCGAATATCCAGTCAACCATTTTCCTTTCTTACTCCAGGGCCCATGACACTGTTACTACGCCACTTGTCCTCTCCATCTTTATTCCCGACTCCCTCTTTCCTTTCAACCTCCAGTCCGTTACAAATTATATTTTTGTTATGGGGTTTTGATAATTGCACTCTAATGGCAAAAGGTTATTTCTGATAAAGGTTTGTATGATAAATGTATATGTTTTAAGATAGAGGAAGACAGTAAATGGAAGTCCTCTCGTTACATACTGGGCCACTAGAATTATATGGCAGGAAAAGACTAAATTATGAGGCAGGGTTGACCAATTTATGTGGCAAGTAAAGTCCAGGTATGAATTTACAATGCCAATAGCTCTTACTCAAGAAAATGTGAGACATATTGCCTTGCAATTGCTTGTTCTGATTTCTTATTGTCTTATGGGATCCCACTATAATTGTGAACTTCTTGCAAACTTGTAAGAAAAGCCCCTCATTCAACATGAACAGTTAGGTTTCTGATAGGATGCACAGAATAGATGTTTTTGCCAGTTGCAAGCATGATGATTTCTGCTGTGTTGAAATCACATGGTTGTCACACAACAACAGGTTGTCATACAGTACATGGTCCATACAGTACATGGTCCAGTGATATCCTGCACACAAAACCTAATGACAGGAAGATGATAAGAACCAAATTTGGCAGCGTTTTCCTTTTTGGATTTTGACTATTTCAAACAAAAGGCAACTTCTTTTCAGATATCTGTGCTAAAACGTACCTATTCTGTATGGTTGTCGTGATAGTATTACAGAGCTAGTTTTCTGCACTTGAATAGCTATAATCCTGACATCAGTCAGTATCTGCAGTGAGTCATCCCAATTTTATATGTAAGGTATGGTTCGGCTGATGTGTTCAGTGCACGCACGCTATGGCAGCTTGGCAATTGTGTGTCAATGGAAATTAAATGGCTTTGATGGTCTTTGATGCCTGTTTCCTTGGATTGGTCAACACTGACAAGCACTAAAGCACATGAGGTAAATTTAAATGCACCACTATGAAGGTTCAGGCCCAGGGCTTAGACAATGCCCCAGCTCTTTAAGGTATGGATCAACAAAAAGCATGTGGTCAAGTTCACTCTACTGTGGAAGTAATGGATAAACAAAGTGCAGGATGACATATTAATTTCTTGACTTTAAAGGGTGCACATCAAAATCAATGCATTCCTTTGAAACATTTTGTGGATGCATTGACTTCTGGTTATACCTTTACTCCTCAGTGCAACATCATTTCCCCCAACTCCTCGCTCGGCTGAGGTCCCCAGGGTTAGGTGATCCAACACGCTCACACTTTGGCACAAACTAGGAAGCAGAAGCATTGCATGCAGCTGCCGCACGGCATTCTGGTCAGGGCGGTGCTGTCATGCCGGGAGTAGGGGCAGCAGCCATAGCATTGCAGACAAAGAGTAGTGCCAAAAGGTAAACCTCCTTGAAGGTCTTAGGGCATGCATTACAGCGTGTATTTATAGAGGGCAAATCTAGGTTTATAAGCAGCAGAGTGCGAGAGATGTTTGTAATGAGGAAGCATTGAGGAGGGGACCGGCAAGCAGAATGATTCACAGACATGCAAAGAAGGGTGAGATCTCAATCCAAGTTTGAAACTTGGAAATGAGAAGCAGTAAGAACTGCTGTGGGTATCCCATGGGTTATGCAGCACAAACGTAGTTGGAAAGCAACAAAGCACTGCACAATATACTGAATGATTTTGGACTATACGAGGTCTATACATTTAAATGGGTATTTGTGCAGATTTGGAGTTACACTCATTATACTTCACAATTGACGGTCTCACTACATTTCACAGATTAACAACTTTAGACACAAGGAGATCTAGGGCCATATGTACGAACACTTTTTCCCATAGACACAGAATGGGTAAAAACCTTTGCTACATCTGGCCCCTAGTGATTTACCTAGAATCACATAGTATTCAGTGAAGTGCCACACACTGGATAAGATCCCTAAAGTCAGCAATTCAGACACAAGACAATGGCCCTCATTCTGACCTTGGCGGGCGGCGAAGGCCGCCCGCCAAAGTCCCGCCGTCAGGTTACCGTTCCGCGGTCGAAAGACCGCGGCGGTAATTCTGACTTTCCCGCTGGGCTGGCGGGCGGTCTCCTTCAGACCGCCAGCCAGCCCAGCGGGAAAGAGGCTTCCACGATGAAGCCGGCTCGGAATCGAGCCGGCGGAGTGGAAGCTGTGCGACGGGTGCAGTTGCACCCGTCGCGTATTTCACTGTCTGCGCAGCAGACAGTGAAATACATTTAGGGGCCCTCTTACGGGGGCCCCTGCAATGCCCATGCCAGTGGCATGGGCACTGCAGGGGCCCCCAGGGGCCCCGCGACCCCCCCTACCGCCATCCGGATCTCGGCGGTCCGACCGCCGGGATCTGGATGGCGGTAGGGGGGGGTCAGAATCCCCGCGGCGGTGCAGCAAGCTGCGCCGCCGCGGAGGATTCAATGGGGCCGCGGTACACTGGCGGGACCCCGCCAGTGGTGCCGGTCCGACCGCGGCTTTACCGCCGCGGTCGGAATCCCCATTGAAGCACCGCCGGCTTGTCGGCGGTGCTCCCGCGGTCCTCCGCCCTGGCGGTCAAAGACCGCCAGGGTCAGAATGAGGGCCAATATCTCTTCATGACACAACAGGGCAGAAATTATAATGCCACTTTTCTGAATGACAAAACTCCAATAATATAGCAAGGCTCCTCTTTGTATGTAGGTACTTTCTGAGAAGAAACTCTGAAGCCCCCAAAAGGTTGCATTCCAGTGCATATTTCTTAAACCAGCTAGAACCAAATTCTTTAGAGCACCCTGAATATTATTGGGACAGAATAATGAGGACAACATATCAAAACTGAAAGATCGACAGGTAACTATGTTTAACTTTTTTTTAACTAACTCCAGATACATGTACCTAAATGATATATCTATCTTCAAAATACGTAAATGTGGAATTAGGAATAGCAAATCCATACTTCCCCATATGGCTTACCTTTCGATATCTTGTCCCTCGATATGTTGATGATATTCTTGTAGGTCGATATTCTGGGGAGTCAAAATTCAGCAGTACAACCCTCGGGGCACTGCATATATTTATTTCCTTCTATGATGTTTCCTTAAATTTGGAAATGTATGCTGCAAATTCATGTTTCAACCTACCTAGTTTTCATATTCATACTGCATTTTGATACTCAGCCGTCCATTCAGCGTGCACTGCTTTTCTTTTTTTCAGGATGGTGTAGGCATTGATGAAAAACTGTCTTTAAGGCGCGTGGCTGTGGTGGAAGACTTCTTTGACATCATCTATTCCATGCACGTAGAAACGGGGCCTAATGGAGAACAGATTAGGAAACACGCAGGACAGAAGAGAACCTACAAAGCAGTAAGTGTGAAGCACTGGAGTACCCTGTGATTTACTCAAAAGTCATGCATACTCTGAAACATTTTCCAGCACGTGAAATAAAATGCACATTAGGTTGGCGGCGGCACTGTTGTTGGGAGGAAAGGGGCGATATTGTTAAAATTGCTCTGCTGGGTTGATAGGCACTCGACAGGGTGCACTGTAGAACATTCAGCTCTGAGAGAAGCACAGGGAGGAGACAGGGAAGTATAGTAGCTCTTCAATCCTTTTTCTGTGAATTAACTTTATTTATACATTTTCAAACACAAACAAAGGTATCAGTTGAGTTATTTCGCTCAAACGTTCCTTTGTGTTGCAAATTGCAAACTACTTCAATGACATACGTCCAAACAAAGCACATTCAATATAAGGAGTTGTGTGTATATATTATACCTAGTTCTTTAACATATAGAATACTTCTCACTTATCTTCCTAATTCAGGCAAGCATCTCTACTAAATACAATATTGTCAGCTCAGAAGCTCGTGTTCGACAAAGTGTACGCCAGGTTTGCTCGGAGAGAGCCATATATATATATATATATATATATATATATCTATATCACAAGCAGAAGAAGAAACGCACCGTAGGGTTGAACAGTTACGGAAGACAGCATCCTTTAAGCGGTCTTGCACGTGCTGCTAGGGGTCTCTCAACTATTTCTTTGCGATTCTGTGTTTAGCCAGTGATAAAAGCTGAGCTGTTCGTTTTCTGCTGCAGCTGGTGGAGCTGTAGAGGTCGGTCACATAGCCAAGGAGCATCTGCTGCAGTGTTAAATCAAGAGGCATTTGGATAGTTTCTGATATTGCATCCATCACGGACTTAAAGAAATCAAATACTCCTGGACATTGCGGTGCTAAATAAAAAAGCCAGCACGAGGATGTGAACAGCGTCAACATTCTGGCCTTACTGCATGATCCATGCAGTGCAGGAATATTGGGGTGCAATACATTTTATTGCTAAATGTATATTAGCGTCTGTCCATAGGTTTTTACATACCCATTTTGTCTCTGCACAGTAATTGTGGCAGTATGTTTTCCTGCATTTCTGTGACCAAATCTGCCTCCCATAGTTTGTGGGCAGAATGTATTACATTCATGCAAACCTCAGTGAACACATTATACAGTTTGAAAACCCTTCCTCTTGTTTTTATGGTGCATACCACTCGGGTTAATGGTGTGAATTCTGGTGGTTCTACTAGAAAAGATGGAGAACTAGGGCCAAATTTATCATAATTTGGGAAGGTGTACAATGTTGGCACATTCACAGGTTTACCACCCTAGGTAAATCTGTGAATGCGCCAAAATACATAGGTGGGTGCGTGGAAATGCAAACTCTCCTCTCATGTAATGCCTTCTCAGTGCAGAGAAACACAAGACAGTGACCTGATAAAAGACCTAATAGTAGATTCTTGGTACTCACAAACTTAAGTGTCAAAAAGATCCCGTCTTTAAATAAATGATCAAGACGAGTCAAATCTTTGGGAATCAGCATTTCAATTATTGTTTTGTCATGTGTTGGAGAATGTCAGGGCCTGCTTAGAAGAGCTGCCCAGTGCTAAGATTGTAAGTAAGCCTGAATCAATGTAAACTCTCCCCACCACTAAATGAGACACATGGCACATTAAATGAAGCGAGTAAATTGCAAAGTGAGACTCAACTGCATAATAAAATGTTTGAGGCATGTGTGGGTGTAAATACATAAGCTTAGCACAATCCTGCTATTTAGTGTTGGGCTTGGATGTGTGCAAGTTGTTTTTCTTTGAAGAAAGTCTTTCGAATCACAAGGTATTGTGACTCCTCCTCAGCTAGCAATGCACATGATCATTGACTCGATTGTTAGATTGCTTGTTTCCACCTTTAGATTCGGAAGTGTGCTCCTCCTGCTACATTTCAACACCATCAAAGGTTATTCCTTTGATACTGTCCGTATTGTTCTCGATCGTGGCTCAGTCCCTATCTCCCTGTTGTAACATCAACGTCAAATTCATCTGAGGTTTCCCATCTGGCTGTGGCCCTCTCGGGGCTTCACCTTTTGGGGTACAATTCACTTCAGGAGATGTCCACTTGGTGGTGGAACGGACGCCTTTTTGTTTTTCCTCTCTTCCCAAACACTGATTTACACCAGGTGTGCAACTTGTGCTCGTCCCCCAAACACGAAGAGAAAACCTCCGAGGCCTGCTAGTCTTTTCAATCAAAAGAGACACTCAGAGATTGAAGAGCCAGAAGAGTCGAAATGTCTTGAGACACCGCTGAAGACACTCTGGAACAATTTGGTTAGAAAGACCCAGAACTCGACGTGGAGGCCCATCAATCGGCTGCTGACGAAGGCAACTTTTCCATTATGGAAATGCAGGACATCACTCCCGGTCAAATTGTGAGTACTGTGCCCTCACTACCCCACCCTGACCACAGCAAACATCGATGAAAACTTGGCTACCCTCACACCAAAAAGCAAAGGCTGTTGTTGGGCCACCACTGCCTTCTAGCCATGGTTGGCACTGACCAGCTGATTCAGACACACCCAGCCCTGGCACCGAAAAAACAGCCTAAGCAGCACATCATCGACTCAGAACCTGCAAGTAGACCTTCAGCATTGGAAGCTTCGGTGCCAAAACAACATTCCACCTTGGCACTGAGAAAATTGACTTTGGCACCAAAAATACTATTACTAAACCCACGTCAGAGCTGAAATCTCTGCCAGCTGCTTAACAATTGGTAGAAACAGTACAATCAGTGCTTGAAAAACATCATCAGGAGTTGGACTCAAGGCAAAAGCATCTCATGATTCATCCAAATACAAGACCCCCTCATTCAGGTGCACAACCTGAAAAAAGACAGCTGTCTTTTGAGGAGGCTCTGGACATTCCTCTTCCCCCAAGAAAAAAGAGGATAAGGCAACTAGCCGACTGTACAGCAGTCCATCATCCTCACAGTCTGCTGTGCACACCCCATCACCACAACTCTCACCTGTTCATACTACAGACTCACCTGAGGGTTCAATACACTCCTGCAAAGGTGATGCAAATCAGTTCTCAAATCTACCTCAAGACGATCCATGGGACTCTTATGATGTAGAACCACCTAATAATAATGGACCCTATATCAGACCTCAAAAAATCTACTCACCCACTGCTATGGAGAGACATAATTTATGAGGTTGAGCTATTTTTAGGAGCCACTCGCCCCAAGTTGACAAAGAACACATGTTCTGTTTAGTCAGAAAGTGAAGGATCAATAAAAACACATTTGAATCTTTTTATCTTGGCACATTTGCTCTGTGTTCAGAGACAGCGGTCAAAGGCCAGTTAGTCTTCTTACAATTACCTTTCCTTCTCTGACTGCAGAGTTCCAGGATTTTGTAAAGTGAACTGTCTGACCTGCTGCACAAAAAATGTAAAATGAAAGACTGTAGTTTGTCACATTTTTCCAAACACACATTTAAATAGCTAATAACTCAACTGTACAAACATTTTCAAAACATATTTTAGTGGTTGCGAAAGTACAAAGAAATGTTTGTTCTTCTGGTTGATGAAAAAATATTTTAATAAGACAAAGGCAAATCTGAACACTTTACTTGGTGTTGTGCAAATGATAAATATGTTTTCTAAAACCCAAGTTTCACAGATTATTGTTAATACACTATATAGCTTTATCAGTAAAGCTACAAGGTAGTGGGAAGGTTTTTGGACATTTCTTGGAAATTTATTGACTGTAAATGACAGTGCACCACCACATCATGCCGTAGTACTATATTTATTGGAAGTGAGTGTTTAAACATAAACTGAGAAACACTCCTGCCCTGATGGCAATGCCATTAGTAAACAAAGAGGCAAGCCAGGGATCATGTGTACCCTATACGTGGGCTAGATTCTTAGGGCCTCATTTTTTAGGAAGTCATGCAGTGCAGCTCAGCAAGTCACATTGATGCACTGCACTGCGTGACCGGGAAAGGGCAGGAATTTGCCATATTTTAATTCAATACAGTGCATAGCTGTCCTTTCCCATGCACTGGTGCACAATGGACTGCCTAGCACCAATGCAGGTACCCCTTGCACCATGGTGCAAGGGTGTCTGGAATGCATACAATATTGTTTTTGTGCAGGAAGAGACACTGTCCTGCACAAAAAACAATCCTGGGAGTCATATTCTTCTTTCTGTGTGTGTGCTGCAGAATGCAGCATACATAGAAAGACGAAGAAACAGGGAGAAATAGTGATAGTTCTCCTTATTACGCCTCCCCTGGGAAGGTGTAAGATTTTTGCACATCCCCAAGTTTACAAGTTCTTGTAAATCTGAGGATACGCAAAAATCCATGAGTGATGCATGGAACCACCCATGGAATGTCCATGGAACTCCTTCCTAGGGCAGATGAACGCAACACAGTGATTTGCTCTACAATGCGTTACTCCAGATATTTGGAGCCACCCAGAACCAAGCAAAGTGGCTTTGCGTGGCTTCAAAATCTGTTTTAAGGTTTGGATCGCTCTTGCACCACATTACGTGGTGCAAGAGCAATGCAAACTGCCTCATAAATAGGCCCCACGTTATACATGGAGCAAAGGTTTAGTCTATTTAATCAAAGAAAATAGTTTTTTTTGTTCAGCAGAAATTCTGAACACAAATATATGAGAATGAAGTTAAAGGCGACTGTAAAAATAATATTTGCGTAGGATCACATAATTTTAGCCCCGTTTATAGGTCAAGTACATGACAGATAGGTCGAGTAGATTATTCAAGTTACTCAAACTGTAGGTCTAGTAACATTTTTATGATTTTTCAAGGCCTGTATATCTAGCTAGTCCTTCCCCACCAGATGATGCAACAACTTATCATGACCTCTTAAGTAGAGCATATACATTCCATAAAGTACCTCTACATAATGAGCCCCTAGAATACAGTTTTTTATGTGAAACTGTCCCGCCCAGTCAGCGTTCGGCACAGTATCTGCCATTACGGTTATGCTTAGGCACACTTATGATATTTTCAATGACCCTATCAGAGTTAGAGTGATCACTCCCAGAGTTGATAAAAAATCTAAGCCTTCACCTAACGATCCAACATATGTCAAGGGACAACTTTCACCTGACTCCCTAGCCGTGGCCACAGCTTGTAAAAGAGCAAAATCTCAACACCCAGTGAGGTGCCCCCACAAGTTAAAGAGAGTTAGAAGTATAGATGCTGTGGGTAAGAAAGTGGCTGCACAATCTGCCAATCATTGGAGCATTGCAAAATCCATTGGTCTCTTATCGTGCTATGATAGGGCCTGCTGGGACGAGATGGAGGAAATTCTCCAGCATCTTCCAGAAGAGCAAAAGAAAGGTTGTATCAGATTGCCTCTGAGGATAAGCTTATATCAAACACATCTATATGTTATGTCCTCGATGCAGCTGACACAGCAGCTAGGGGCATAAATTCAAGCCTGTGCCTTAGAAGGCGTGCTTGGCTAAGGGTGTCAGGTTCTAAGCCTGAAGTTCAACAGAACTTACTAGCTCTCCTCTTTGACAGAGAACATGTTTTTGCGCCCCAGGTAGACACCCTTTTATAAGCAAAATAAAGGAGGACACCGAAACAGCTAAGGCTTATGGGAGCATTGCAAACACCATCTCAACGTGGTTCCTTTTGCCTCACCTCTTATTGTGGAGGATCCAAAACAACCTACCCTGAAACCCTCACATCATATAACAAAACCCAAACATCCTCACCAAAGGGATATTGGGTTCATATAGAGGAAATAGTTCCAACGGTAGAGGTAAAGGCGGCTGCATCAAACTTTCCACCTCCATCAGCAAGCCTAGACTTGCTGACCACCCCCAATCACACTACATCTGTGGGGTTGACTACAACAGTTTCTTTCCCCCCGATCAGTGAGTGTTGGCTATTATCCAACATGGTTATTGTCTGGAGCTCACTTCCACACCTCCAAACATCCCCTCTCGTAAATATATACTCTCAACAGAACATCAACTATTACTCAAAGAGGAGGTTCATATACTTCTCAATGAATGCGCCTTAGAACCATTGCCTGTACACCAACAAGGCACATGGTTTTATTCACTCTACTTCCTTGTACCCAAATAGGAAAGGTCTCTAAGGCCAATCTTGGACCAAAGAACCCTAAACCAATACATCCTCTCAGAGCATTTTCACATGGTCACTCTGCAAGTTGTCATTTCATTACTACGACAAGGAGAATTCCTGGCAGCAGTAGATCTGAAATACACCTATTTTCACATCCCCATTCACCCAGTGCATCGAAAATATATCAGGATCAAGAAAACACCCAATATTTTCAATTGAAGGTGCTCCTCTTCAGAGTTACAATTACCGCCAGGGTTTCACAAAATGTCTCGCAGTAGTAGCAGCCCACCTGCACAGACAAAACAAACCCATTTTTCCATACCTAGACAACTGGCCCATCAAGAGCGCAACACACCACCTCTATTTTCAACACACTCAGTTCACCACAAACTTGCTCTATCAGTTAGACTTTACCATCAATGCAGTCAAATCCCCCTCCAACCCCTCCAAGTACAACGCTACCTAGGAGCCATTCTGGACTCACAGTGGGTGATAGCTTATCCCTGTGCTGCCCGGACTCAATCCTCCCAGGTGCTCAATCCACAGTTCCAACCTCTCTAGCCAGTAACAGTGCGGACAGTCATGCGTCTTCTCGGTATGCACATCCAAAGAACCCCATGCTAGACTCAACATGCATCCGCTGCAGAGTGCTAAGTACACCAATGGACTCAAGTGGAGGGTCAATTGGAAGACATAGTGTTGGTGGGCTATCAAGCGTATCACTCTATGCAGTGGTGGAACACCAACAATCTCCTCAAAGGATGGACATTCCTAGACCCAGTTCCACAGAGAACCATAACAATGGACACCTCCCTCACTGGTTGGGAAGCACACTCACAGGATCTCACAGTCCAGGGATGCTGGACGCCCAGTCAGAGACATCTCCTTATGAATCATCTGGAGTTGCCAGCTGTTCAGGTAACGCTCAAAGTCTTCCTTTCTCAGCTGATTGGCAAGGTAGTCCTCATCAAGACAGCAATCATGACTGTCATCTATTGTCTCAAAAGACAGGGTGGCACCAGATCCTCTTAGCTATCTCATATAGCCCAGAACATCTGTTAGTGGAGTTCCTTCCAGGAGCAAACAACAACTTTGCAGATATCCTCATTAGGAGCCAGCAACAAGTCCACGAGTGGGTACTCCACCCACAGGTCCTCCTCTTATACTTCCAGCACTGGGATCAACCACAAATAGACCTCTTTGCAACAGCAGAAAATGCAAAATGTCAAAACCTTGCCTCCAGGTTCCCACAGTCCAAGGGAAATGCCTTATAGATGAGTTGGTCAGGGATATTTGCTTACACTTTTCTACTTCTTCCACTGCTTCTGGTCTGCAAACTTCATCAGACATCTCTCACCCTCATCCTTGGGACTCCCACATGAGCCAACAACCATGGTTCACCACACTCCTGGAACTCTTAGTAGTTCCCCATAAGGTATTGCCGACCTTCTCATGCAGAACTTTGGAGAAATCAGACATCCCGACCCCAGGTCCCTTAACCTTGCAATTTGGCTCCCGAAGTCCTAGAGTTTGGTTATTTAAATCTACCACAACCCTGTATGGACATTCTTAAAGAAGCACGCAGACCCACTTCTTGTGCTTGCTATGCAGCTAAGTAGAAATTATTTGTCCACTATTGCTATTCCAACCAAATTGGTCCTGTGCAACCCAGTTTTCAAGACATCATGTGTTACCTTTTTCACCTGCATACCTGCGGCCTATCCTTTACAGCTATAAGGTTGCACCTAGCGGCAGAAGGCGCATATCTGCAAAACAGATAACATACATCATCATTCAGAATCCTAGTTGTTAAAGCCATCACAGAAGGTTCTAAATGGGTCATTCCTCCTGGGGATGCTGCCAGCACCCACATGGAATCTTAATATTGTATTAAGAAGATTAATGGGCCCTCCATTCAACCCCCCCCACTCCTGCCCCCTCCAGTGCTTGTCATGGAAAGTATAGTTTCTAGTGGCTATCACTTCACTTAGATGTGTCAGTGAGCTTCAGGCCATAACCTTAGAATAACCATTTTTCCAACTACATAAAGTTTGGGTGGTACTATGTACAGACCCTAAATTTCTTTCCTAGGTGGTATCGCAATTTCACTGTAATCAATATATAGAACTACTAGTGTTTTTCCCTCAACCTGACTCAGTTGAAGAAAGGGCTCTACACGCCCTAGACGTCAAACAAGCCCTAATGTACCATATTGATAGAACAAATACATTTTGGCAACTCTATCTTGCTTTCTCTTACCCATATAAAGGAAGAGCCATTTCGAACTCAGGTACTGCATGCTGGATTGTCAAATGTATCCATACATGCTATGCCAAAGCTAAAAGACCTTCACCACCTCCTCCTCCTAAAGCTCACTCCAATTGCAAAAAAGAGCTTCAATTGCTCTTCTAGAAAATGTACCTATAGCTGACATATGTAAAGTAGCTACGTGGTCTACACCACATACATTTACAAAGCATTACTGCACAGATGTACTGGCTCGCGAACAAGCTAATGTCAGCCAGGCAGTCCTGCATACTTTATTCCACACAACTGTAACACCCACAGGCTAGCCACTGCTTTTCAGTCAATGCTAAGGATGTATATTTACAGCCACACATGCCTCGAAGGGAAAATGTAACTTACCTAGTATGCATCTGTTCATGGCATGTAGTGCTGTATATTGGCATGCACCTACCCTCTTACTCAGACACCTGTGGTTGTTACAGTTATTTTTATATTTATCACTTACTTTTTCTGCATGAACATCACATTATCCTACACATTCTATCCTTACCTATCTTTCAGGAAAAATATCTACCAATGGAGTTGATGATCATGCGCATAGCTAGTAAGAGGAGGAGTAACCATACCTTGTGACTCAAAAAACTTTCTTATAACTTGCACACATTGGAGCCCAATACTTAATGGCGGGATTAGTACTAAGCACGTGAATCTACAGCACTACATACCATGAACAGAAGCTTACTGAGTAAGTTACATTTTCATTTTCCTTGTCAGGAACTGCAAAGTTTTCTCTATTATATGGTAGAGTTAACATTTCCCATTATAGTAGTAGCTGCATTCCAGACCATATCAGTCTGGAGACTAATGATCTTATTTGTATGAAAAGGCCCTGTACAATGGATAGGAATGTTAGTAAACACATCTAAAATATTTGGTAGCTCTCTCATTTCAATAAGAACTACCCTATCTGCCAGTGACAGCGGTAACTCACTCCTTCGCCAGCTTTTCTAGGCACAACACTCATCCCTCTCTAATTAAGATTCTGACTTGAATGTTGTGTTTCATATCCAGTTTTGGATTACAAACCCTGTCGCCTACACTTCAATGCATAGCTAATATTTTGTAATGCATGGATTTGAAAAACATTCTCGTTTTGTTTTGTTGTCTTTCATGCATTTCATACTAATGTTTTCATAACATGCATGACCTGAAAATAGAAAATATTTCTGCAGTATATCACACAAAACTGTAAGGAACATAAGATTAAATGGAACTTGAATGGTTCTTGCTTTCCTTTGGACATTTTGTTTGTGTTAGTCCATGAGTCCTGACATGTAATTCTATGAATGATGAACTCAGCACCAGTGCTTCATTTGTAACATAACGAGTGCTGGTTTCCAAAGTTTTGCTTGGCAGCCAGCAGCTGTAGATGATTAATGTTGGAGTTGCGGAATACCAAGGCTTCATCATCTTGATGTCATCTTTTGGCCTCTTTCCTCCATCACCATACACTCCATACCACATAATTTCACTCTGAAAGGTTCGTTTTTATCCTTGACTTCCCCCTTTGTCTCTCCTTTTCCATCGTTCTCCTTTTCTCCTTTTGTGTTTGGCCTCTGGGTCAAAGTCTAATGATGAAAATTAAGTTCTGGTCCCAACAACGAGTGCCGTTGCGTCACACCTACAACCACCGACTCAAGTAAAGCACCTCTCAGCACCAGTGCCCAGACAAGTAAATTATAAAATGCGTATGAAACACAAACTTCTCTTTACTGAATGTAGGAAAATGCCCTGTTTGGCATGGCCACCAGCCCCACTTTTTGCCACTGATACTGAGGTTTTTTTGACTGAGGTGCACTAGGTCCCTGCTAAACAGGTCCCCATGTTAGAGGAGAGTGTTCCTAAGGGCTGCAGCACATATTGTGCCACCATCAGCCCCTCCCCTAAAAATGAGAAGCACACATCTGTCATTGCAGTCTGCGTGCCCTGGTGCAAGCCAGGAAAAAATAAGACGTGGCATAACACTGGTGTACCATGTCCCTAACACTACATCTAAGTACCTGTAAGCCTTCCCTAAAGCAGGCCTGGAAGCCCTAAGGCAGGGTGCATTATACTTGATGTGTGGACGTATCTGCACAAGCAGATTTGCCCCTGTGATGTTCAGCCCCACTGCTGAATATTGCAGGTGAACTGGAAAGCTGTCTTAAGGTGTGTGCTGGACACGCGTCACCACGAGTGACCCAGTCACATAATGGCTTCACTGAACCCCAAGGTGTTTGCTACCAAACACGTCATTTTAATAAATTCAGGGTGATGCCAGCCTCAGATTTATTATGACATGCACCCAGAGGGTACCTTGGACATGCCCCCTGAACCCAACTAGTCTTTTGGTGTGTTGACATACTAGTTTCAACAGTCTGCCACCACCAGACATATTTTCAAAATCCCTGATGGTGAGAGCCCACGATCTCGAAGGTCAGAAACAATGCCTACTCCGTAGAGGTGTGTTACTACCCACTCCAGCAGGATGGCTAGCAGATCTGCATACCAAGGCCAGGGTCTTCAAAGATCCTGCCTACTTTGGTATGCAAGCACCCCAGCTTTCTCAGACCTGGGTGTAGCTACCCCCTGCCTTGAGGCCCATTTTGCACCAGGACAGGCGGGAATATTAGTTAATCAGTTGGAGTGTACCACCTCTGGGCTAAGCACACCCTCAAGTTGGGCTACCCAAACTGGACTCTTAAGGAAGGGTTCCACCATCTTGTTTTTGGTTGGAACTAGGCCTCCTGGGATAGAAATATGCCCCTCCTCACAGGAACTGGTCATATAGGGGGTGTAGGCATCCCAAGGGTAAGTAGCCCATTGGTTACTACCATGTACACCCCTAAATTCTCCTACATTAAGTATTTAGGTGGCTCCCCAACACCAGGAGACGGATTCTCTGGACCAAAGAGGAAGAAAGACACTGAAAAGCCACGAAAAGCAAGAACAGTGGAGCAGCTACTGACTTGGCACTGACCCTGCCAGCCTGCTTGCAGTCCTTGACCATTGCGCCGAAGAGGTCTCATTCTGCAGCTTCTGTGCCTCCATAAGCCTGGGTGGACTGCCTACACTTCTAAAAATACAAAGATCTCCCATGGAGCTACTTCCCTGCACCTTGCAGGCATCCAAGGAGAACCCTGAGGACTCCAGACTGCCTAAAACCCAACCCCGGACAGCAACACTGCACCTGTTACCCGTAGCTCGAGCTGAAGTGGGGCAACAGTGCCAGCGTGGTTTCCCAGCCCTTCAGAACACCAGCCCACATTTAGGGGGTCATTCCGACCCCGGCGGTCAAGGACCGCCGGGGCCGGGGATGCGGGAGCACTGCCAACAGGCTGGCGGTGCTCCTCAGGACATTCTGACCGCGGCGGTTCAGCCGCGGTCAGAACAGGAAAACCGGCGGTCTCCTGCCGGTTCTCCGCTGTCCTGCAGAATCCTCCATGGCGGCGCAGCTTGCTGCGCCGCCATGGGGATTCTGACACCCCATACCGCCATCCGACCCGCCAGGAACAGGATGGCGGTATGGGGTGTTGTGGGGCCCCTGGGGGCCCCTGCAGTGCCCATGCCAATGGCATGGGCACTGCAGGGGCCCCCGTAAGAGGGCCCCACTTTGTATTTCAGTGTCTGCTTTGCAGACACTGAAATACGCGACTGGTGCCACTGCACCCGTCGCACATACCCACTCCGCCGGCTCCATTCGGAGCCGGCTTCCTCGTGGGGAGGGGATTCCCGCTGGGCTGGCGGGCGGCCTTCTGGCGGTCGCCCGCCAGCCCAGCGGGAAAGCCAGAATGGCCTCCGCGGTCTTTCGACCGCGGAGCGGCCATATGACGGCTCCCTCCAGGCGGGCGGCTCCCGCCGCCCGCGGGGGTCAGAATGACCCCCCTTAGTGTCTCAACTGTGGACTCCTGGACGCCGCCTGCAGCCTCTTTGTGCAGGCCTCTTCTATGGCAACCGCTTCTGGTGACAAACTCCCCGTCGATCCAGCACACCATTGCACCCAGCCGCCCGCGAACGAGGAGAAGAGGACCAAAGGTATCCCTACCTCCCTGAGCCTTGTGAGAACTGAACCCACTTTTTGGTTCAGGTGAACTGGACGCCTTTTTCTGCAGGCCGCCTCTACTGCGACTGTCTCCGGTGATGGGTACCCAACGGTCCAGGACTGCTGTGCACCCAGCCACCCTGGACCAAGGAGAAGAGGATCACCTGTGTCCCCACATCCCTGAGCATCCTAAGACTTGAGCCCGCCTGTTGGTTCAGTCGGATTGCACCCCCCCCCCAATCCTCACCTGCAGCTTCTTTTCCCCAGGATTTTTTCTTATTGATATCAATGGGGCACCCAATGTCATAAAGTACCTCTGCAACCATATGCCCCAGAACCCTGCAAGGTGTCCTGCTGGTACTGCCCTGCACAGTGCACTGTACTTACCTTAACTCCTGAGAACTGGTCCTGTAAGTTGCTGTTGAATGACTGTATGCAGTACTTGTGTTTGGCTCCATGGGATTGCATTACTGCTTCAAAAACACTTTACGTATCTTGCCATTCTACTTTAAAACTGTAACAGCATTTATCTTGGTTAAAATAATTTGGTGTTGAAACATAATATAAACATAGTATCTATTTTTCGACCAATTGGTCTTAAGTTCCTTCTTGAGTGTGTGTCTTGTTTATTGCCTCTGTGAGTACAACAAATGCTTAGCGTTACCTCCTGATGAGCCTAACTGCTCGCCTACGCTACCACAAAAGAGAGCTTTTGGGGTTGTTATTAGTAACCCTGTAGATTAATAGGGGTCATCTAGACTATCTGCGTAATGCCCCCATACATTGGTGCACTACACAGCCAGCTTCCTACACTGAAGTATACAGGGAGTGCAGAATTATTAGGCAAATGAGTATTTTGACCACATCATCCTCTTTATGCATGTTGTCTTACTCCAAGCTATATAGGCTCGAAAGCCTACTACCAATTAAGCATATTAGGTGATGTGCATCTCTGTAATGAGAAGGGGTGTGGTCTAATGACATCAACACCCTATATCAGGTGTGCATAATTATTAGGCAACTTCCTTTCCTTTGGCAAAATGGGTCAAAAGAAGGACTTGACAGGCTCAGAAAAGTCAAAAATAGTGAGATATCTTGCAGAGGGATGCAGCACTCTTAAAATTGCAAAGCTTCTGAAGCGTGATCATCGAACAATCAAGCGTTTCATTCAAAATAGTCAACAGGGTCGCAAGAAGCGTGTGGAAAAACCAAGGCGCAAAATAACTGCCCATGAACTGAGAAAAGTCAAGCGTGCAGCTGCCACGATGCCACTTGCCACCAGTTTGGCCATATTTCAGAGCTGCAACATCACTGGAGTGCCCAAAAGCACAAGGTGTGCAATACTCAGAGACATGGCCAAGGTAAGAAAGGCTGAAAGACGACCACCACTGAACAAGACACACAAGCTGAAACGTCAAGACTGGGCCAAGAAATATCTCAAGACTGATTTTTCTAAGGTTTTATGGACTGATGAAATGAGAGTGAGTCTTGATGGGCCAGATGGATGGGCCCGTGGCTGGATTGGTAAAGGGCAGAGAGCTCCAGTCCGACTCAGACGCCAGCAAGGTGGAGGTGGAGTACTGGTTTGGGCTGGTATCATCAAAGATGAGCTTGTGGGGCCTTTTCGGGTTGAGGATGGAGTCAAGCTCAACTCCCAGTCCTACTGCCAGTTCCTGGAAGACACCTTCTTCAAGCAGTGGTACAGGAAGAAGTCTGCATCCTTCAAGAAAAACATGATTTTCATGCAGGACAATGCTCCATCACACGCGTCCAAGTACTCCACAGCGTGGCTGGCAAGAAAGGGTATAAAAGAAGGAAATCTAATGACATGGCCTCCTTGTTCACCTGATCTGAACCCCATTGAGAACCTGTGGTCCATCATCAAATGTGAGATTTACAAGGAGGGAAAACAGTACACCTCTCTGAACAGTGTCTGGGAGGCTGTGGTTGCTGCTGCACGCAATGTTGATGGTGAACAGATCAAAACACTGACAGAATCCATGGATGGCAGGCTTTTGAGTGTCCTTGCAAAGAAAGGTGGCTATATTGGTCACTGATTTGTTTTTGTTTTGTTTTTGAATGTCAGAAATGTATATTTGTGAATGTTGAGATGTTATATTGGTTTCACTGGTAATGATAAATAATTGAAATGGGTATATATTTTTTTTTGTTAAGTTGCCTAATAATTATGCACAGTGATAGTCACCTGCACACACAGATATCCCCCTAACATAGCTAAAACTAAAAACAAACTAAAAACTACTTCCAAAAATATTCAGTTTTGATATTAATGAGTTTTTTGGGTTCATTGAGAACATGGTTGTTGTTCAATAATAAAATTAATCCTCAAAAATACAACTTGCCTAATAATTCTGCACTCCCTGTATATGTACAGGTATATTTACAATCTGCACTTAAGAGTGCATGGATGGGGGAAGTTAATGCTAAACTTTTATGCAGTTAGTATTACCGCATCGAAAAGTTATCCATTTCTTCAAGCAATGTCACCACTTTTAAATTCATAGGAGCAGAGACCCAGAGAGAATTGCCATTTATAGCAAGACTTTTTTCTGTGGATTGATATAAGATAGCCCTTTCTGTAGGTTAATAATGCAGGGACTTTACCCCACAGTTTTACCTGATCCCACAGCTATCCCCTAATGTTAGGTATTATTTTTTTAAGATTCAGATTTTTGTTGCAGGTCGTAATTACATTCGGCTGCAACAACAACAAGGCGATGAATGGAATGCTTGAATTAATCTCATTCTCAACCAAAAGCATTCTATTCCATCGTTTTTCGTCCATCATTCCATTTCCTATTGAACCCAGCCATGTGCAAATCAGTCTTGACCCTGCTACAGTAGGAATAGCTTAACCCAGACTGCCACATCAGGTCCTTCCTGGAAGGGAACACAAACAGCCTATGACCTGTTTCACCCTGATTGTGGCTCTTCAGTTTGGGGTAGTTTAGTTTTAGTGGAGCAGTGAGTGCAGGACTCAAGTCTGGACATACCCGTCTCATTAGGGTGTCAACTGCAACAGGAACAAGTGATGGATATAATGCCTGAATTAGTCTTGGCCACTGGCAGTCATTTGGACAGAACTCCAGTCCATTGTTTTTCACACTTCATGCCCCTTCACTTTGGACCCAGCCATTGGTATATCAGTCTTGACGCTTTTCCAATAAGAACAGTCCAGCCGGAACTGACATTTCAGGTCCTCCCTGAAGAGGAACACAAGCAACCCAGCCTTGTTTCATCCTGATTGCGGCTTTTCAGTCAGGTGTAGCTTGCTTCCCATAGCATAGTGAGCAAGGGACCCACAGCTGGGCAAATCTGTCGCATGTAGGGCATCCACTGCAACAGCAACAAGGTAATGGATAGAATGCTTGAATTAATCTCAGTAACTGGCAATCACTTGGGCTGCACTCCAGGCCATCATTTTTTGCCCACCATGCCACCTCACTTTGGACCATCCCATATGCAAATCAGTCTTGACCCTGCTCCAATAGGAGCAGCACAGCCTGAACTGGTGAGCTCCTCCCTAAACCACGATTCAGGCAACCCAGATCTAGTTTCGCCCTGAAAGGGACTGTTCAGTCAAGTATAGCTTGGCTCACTGTGTCAAGTATAGCTTGGTCCCTGCAGCACAGTGAGCAAAGGAACCACGTCTGGGCAGACCCTTCTTACTTAGGGCATCAACTGCAACAACAAGGTGGTTGATGGAATGCTTGAATTAATCTCAGCCACTGACAGTCAATGAATGATGTACCAGAGGGCATAATTTTTCACCCACCATGCCACCTCAGTTTCAAATCAGTCTTGATCCTGCTCCAGTAGTAACAGCCCAGCCAGCCCAAACTGTCAGGCCAGTTCAAATGGGTGTAGCTTGGTTACACTGGTGCAGTGAGCACGGGCCCATATGTAGGCATGCCATCAGCTCATGCTAATCTTAACCTCATTAAATTATGAATGTCTGTAGCTGTCTGTGACAATGTAGCATCTTTGGCTGGTCTGGGGACCAAGTGCTGATTTCCCATTAATAAAGGTAGTCTTAAATGCCAAATTAAAAGGCAATTCTTGTAGTGAATTGAGTGCAGACTGTATGACATCTTTCGGTTAACCAAATGCCTTATTTATTATTCAATATATCTCTCCTCTACTACCGCTCCTTAGCCAATATCAACTTCACCTACCAAGCCATACCAAGTTTACCAACTCTATGAATGTATACCCTTTCTGTGTATTCCAAATCCCTGTGGCCAAAGCGCCGTTGGCTGAGGTTGCCTTCTGTTGGACCTGGCCCTTTTACAGGGTCATTCCCCAGACTTTTTGCTTTTTGCCTACTTATTTTTCTGACCTTTGTTGGCTGACATTTTGAGTCTGAGCACTTTTTTACTGCCAACCAGTGCTAAAGTGCATGTGCTCACCCTTGTAAAATTGGTATGATTGGCTTATACCTAATTGGCATATTTAATTTACCTGTAAGTCCCTTGTAAAGTGGTATCCCTATACCCAGGGCCTATAAATTAAATGCTACTAGTGGGCCTGCAGCGCTGCTTGCGCCACCCACTGCAGTAGCCTGTCAAACCTATCCCAGGCTTATGTGCGCAGTTTTCTGCCACAGGGACCTGGCATCTAAATTTACTTGCCAGGCCCAGAACTTCCCTTTTACTACATGTAAGTCACCCCTAAGATACTCCCTAGCTAGCCCTATGGGCAGGGTGCCATGTATGTAGAAGGCAGGACATGTGCCAGGTACTGTGGCCTGTCCTGGTAGTGACAAACTAACTTGGTGTCTCACTGCTGAAGGTGCTGCCTTCTCCTAGGATTGCATTGGAAATGCCCTGCCTCATGTGTAAGGGGTATTGCCTGATTTATAAGGGGTAGCGTAGACATGTTTGGTATGGTTGTGATAGTGATAAGAAATGCTGCTTACTGGTGTAGGTGTATTTTTTATTACTATCAGAAATGCCACTTCTAGAAAGTGCACACTTATCTGTGCTTATGACTCTGGTGTTTTGCAGCTTACCTCCAATCCACGTCTGGGCAGACTGACAGTTGGGGCTTTGTGCATACTTTTCAGACAGCCTGTACACAGGGAGGGTGGAGGTGTCACAGAGGTGAATCTACATATTGTATAGCCTTCCTGGGCTGAGAGAAGGGAGAGGCGGGCACACTTGCATTTGTAAAGGCTGTGCCCTGGCCTCGCGCAATAGGGTCATTTACCCCCCACTGATGTTTGAAGCCTGTGCTGGAGGAGAGAAAGGGCACTCCCAGAACCAGTTGTAACTGGTTGGAACCCCCTCTCCTCCCCATTGGAAAACATACTGTAAACTTAGTATAAGTACAGGGGAATTTTCCCCATAAATTAGACATTCTTTGGACATTCTTGGGACTCCAGGAACCTCACCTGGAGCTGGATGCAGGACGCTGTAGAGAGGACTCACCAGGATCACCTTGGACTACTGCTGCTGTGCTGACCTGTGACCTGCCTGGTCACAAGGAGGAACTGCCACTGCTTGCACCCCCTTGTTGTGCTGGCCTGCTGCTGGGTTCGCCAGCCCTGTGCCCCTTCTCCATTCTTTTGTCTCCAGAGGCAGGGTGCTGTGGCCCCTGACCTCTGTAACTCCCTCCAGCACGAGGAGTGCTGCTTTTATTGCCTAGCGTTTTGGGAGCGCTACTGCGTGACCTTAATGCGCTTTTCAAAGCGCGTCTTTCCTGCTGAAAATCATCACCGCCGCGACCCAGGGTCAGCTGCGCTTGAAAGCGCTCCCTTCTGCTGCCGGGATTCACCGCCGCAGCCCGGGGGGTTTGTTGTGGCCTGAGCACATCACACTCCATCTAGTGCCCCGAGGGCACCCAAAAAAGAAGAACAGGATAGAGCTCGCTCCAACAGTGCCCCCGGGGCAAAGCGTGCTTTTTGATGCGCCCCCGGGGCACCTGCAGGCACCATCGTTGGTGCCTGTTCCACGCAACAGCCCAGGTCGGGCTGGAGAGCGGCTTCCGCACCGTACCGGGCGCGAGCGCTTTTTGAAGCAGGAGGGAAGCCTCATCGGAGGCCCCTGCTTCATTCTTCCTCTTTGGCAGCTGCACCGAGGACGAGGGCGGCTGCCTACAACCCCACAGGACACTGGGTGGAAAGGGAGTTCCCTTCTCGACCGGTCACTGCCTTAGGGGTGCGATCGCCCCAGTTACTTAATCTGGTTGGTTTTTGGGCCCC
The DNA here is from genome assembly GCF_031143425.1 of Pleurodeles waltl. NCBI lineage: Eukaryota > Metazoa > Chordata > Amphibia > Caudata > Salamandridae > Pleurodeles > Pleurodeles waltl. The sequence goes on along the minus strand of NC_090439.1, from coordinate 584,835,871 downwards.
CCCTTTGGGAGAAAGCCATTTGAGGCCCGAGGGGGGTCCACAGAGATCACAGCCCAAGGAGGGGCCTGTTCTTTCACCACCGAGAGGGTGCAGTCCGCCTCTCTCCCCCAACAAAGATTGCGGGTCTCAGGAGTGGGCCGTTTTGTCACCGCAGAGAGAGTGCAGTCTGCCCCTGTCCCCCAGGAGAACCGTGTGGCCCCTGTTTCGCGCATAGGAGTGTCAGGGGCCCCTATGCTCCTTCCTCTTGTAGGCACCAGAAGTGCCTCTTCTTCACAAAAACAGGTACTTTTTAGGGGATATTGGCTCCAGGAGCCCTAGTATGGACCTTGGGGGGTTAATAGGTTTCCTACCTGCTTTGGTGACATTGCATATATGTGCTGATGTTCCTTTTATGGGCATGACATGCTGATATGTATTTTTTATGACTTGTGATGCATTTTCTAATATTCCTTTTATAGGTTTTTATGAGGTATTTATGACAAGTGCATATATTTCTTACTGTAGTTCCTGACTACTGCTTATGTTGCAGAATCCTGAGTGCTTACATGTTCTAATGTGACAACTGCGTATTCTTGCAGAGTATTAGTAACTTGTGTGACGTTCTGACAACTGCTAAGGTAGCAGGGTATTACTTATTTGTAATGTTGGTCTAATTATGTTTTGTGCAATACAGTGTATTTTTACATAGCTCAGTGTTGTGTTTACTTTGTGGTTTACATTTTGCGTCACGTGTGTTGTGTGTGTTGTGCAAACGTTTTACACATTGCCTCCGGGTTAGGCCTGACTGCTCGTGCCAAGCTACCAAGGGGGTGAGCAGGGGTTATCTTGGATGTGTAACTCCCTTGCCCTGACTAGAGTGGGTGAGTTCTGCCTGGCTTAGGTGCATACCCTACCCAACCAGAAACCCCATTTCTAACACCTTCCAATAGAAGCTCACTCATCTGTATGTTTTGAACCACTGAACTCCCAGCAAGAGTTTGCTTTGAAAAACTGATATCCTACCAGTAGGGTCAGCATCCTATCTGCTATTTATCTGTCTGCTATGTAGCTTGTCCAGCAGTCTTGGGTATTTAGTGCTATACATGTTGTAGGCAGGGTCTGCTCCTCTCATAGCACAATGGCGGGGTGGGGCCACAAATCACGAAGACAGCACCATTACACATAAAAAATAAATAAAAAAAAACTTACCTGAATCGTGCTGCATAGCCGCACGCTGGTCTTCAGGCTCCACTGAAGGCACAGGCTCCCAACCTGGCCTGCGGCCAATCCTAACGCTGCTGGCAGCACCCTGGCTTTGTGCTCCCAGCCAGACTAGGAGCCTGTGCCTGCTCTCTCCAACCTGACAACACAGTTCCAGGTTGGAGAGAGCTCAGTGTGCATGTGTGTTTGGCCGTTGTGAGATGACCAAACAAACACACATGCGCACAGAGGGGAGTGCACACCACTCCCCCTCAGTGCTCGTCATCCCCCATGGCCCGCCCTTGAAAAATAAAAACGATAATAAACACAGTTTATTATCATTTTTATTCTTCAATTTGCAGCAGCTGCTGCTGGCGGGAGGGCACAACGCTCCTCTGCCATTGCGGAGGCGCAGTTGCTGGTTGTTTGGCACTGTTAATGTCAATAATTCCTGTCTAGATCACTTGTATGCATACTTATCTCATGGTTATAGCCTGACACTCTTGCATGGCTCAGGCCATTGTGAGCAAATAGTGGACACTCATATACTCAGTAGTGGATCAACCTGATTGGCAGATGCATCATCGGCTGCTACATATAGGCAGTGTTTTGGTTCTAGTTGTTTTCCACCTGAACAGGATTTCTCGTGCATTGCAACACATATTGTTCACAGGATTTTATTGGTGAGTGCAAATCAGTCTTTTCAGCTGAAGACGAATAGTGATTCTAACCGTGGGACCACTTCTTGAAGTATTTTATTTTTTTCAATAGGTCACAATTGGAACAATCACTAAAATACTATAGTTTTTTACAGTATTCGCCATATCCTGGACTGGTGTGGGTGTATGGTGGCGGGGCGTCTGGTCCGCAGATCCTTTGCTGGTTTCCAGCTCCCTCTCAATTGGTGACTCAGGGACACAGCTCCATGCCTGTAATTTGGGCGAAATTACGCAGGTGGTACCACCCACTGAAAACAAAGCAATTAAAAACCAAACAAAGTAATAGCGATCCTGCACCCGACCACTGGAAATAGCAACAAATAGCTGAATTGGGGATTCCTAATTAGCAGCTGCTGCCGACAGCTAAAGGAATAAAAAACAGAATATGCCGGAGCAGGTGCCGTGAATTGCCGTCCTCTGCAAGGGCATAGGTTGACTACAGTTCCTCTCTGCCTGGTTCTTTTGCCCATGGTGCCTTGAGAGCTGTGCTTCATTCCTGTGGTTTTTATTGTACTTTTATTGATAGTCAGTTCTGCGTGTATTGCCAGATAATTTGCATACCTCTGCCAAGAAGCAGAGCATGGTGCATGTAATGAGCTCAAAGGGATACTCGACAATTGTTGACAATGAAAGAACGTCCGAAAAGTATGCCTTGGCACGTTCTCCAGAAAACAGTCTTCCACGTGTGTTAAGTTACCAGTGCTTGCTAGTTTATTCCAACGCTTTACTCAGGCTGGTAATGTCGGGCTCTGGAACCTGCCTTACTGTATCACTACCATCGTAGAGTACCTGCCGGAACCCTGGGTTATTCACTTCTGGCTATCCTTTGCTAGTGGTGGTGCAGTCCTACCATACTGGTCATCTGTACCTGTTAGGGTGAGAGATGTACAGTAGCTGTACAATTGCACATACAAAATAAAATGCCGTAGATAAAAATACACTGGAAGTACAACCCTGCCCGATCTTCCCAATCTCTGTGGTCCCCCTGGAATGTTTTATTTCAAACATAAGTATTTAAGTGTTGTGTTGCTCTTGCACTGTAGTTAGTGCGCTATATGTAATCATGCTCTGCAATGTCCAATCGATGAGCAAGGATCGCAGTTATCATAGCTGATGCCACTGTGTATTGGCCCTTGCATAGCAAAGACTGGGTGAAGCATTTCATGCTCGACTCAATGCCTCAAAGTCCAAGATTCTGCTTATTTACTCTCTTGTTTTTAGTTTTTCACTTAACTGGCTCACTTCTCTTAAAGAATTTTGAGAAAGTGTGAAAAGTTGGTGCCACATTGGATTCTTTTTATTTTTGTTTCTCAATTTTTTATTGAAAATTATAAACAAGAAAACCGAGTTATGCATGACATTTGACAGTGCACAAGCACATAATAAAGGAGCAGAACCAGGGAGCAGAACAACAATAATCCTCCCCAAAAGCAATATGCCCAGATCGTAAACAGTAATCATAACCTCAGCAAAATTCTGCAGTGTCGTAATGTCATAAGAACTGAGTGGTATGAGCGAGCATTTGTAGGAGCATGTGTAGGGTCTCCAGCTTTTGTCAGGTGAAGGGAGAACCAGGTAGTAGTAGATGCAAGGCTGACCTTATTCGGTGGCACAGGCCTGGGCCCAGCACTAACACCCATGAGGACAGTATACCCAAGGAATCATCTGTTTGCTCTCCGGGTGGGAAAGATGGTTGGCACCCATAACAGTTCTAGAGCTACGTACACAGGTATAATGGAGCGAGGTGCAGCAGTGCAACAAAGAGAGGGTGGGGGTGTCAGAGAAGAAATATTAAGCCTTAAACACTGGGGGCTGACTTCGTATTGTAGAGACAGAGGGGATGATCATGCATGCGTGAGGGAAGGGAAGAGATAGAGAGAAGGGGGGAGGGAGCCTCAGTAGGGAAGGCAAGGAGAAGTATAGAGAGCAGGGGCAGAGAGAGAGAGAGAGAGGGGAAGGAGAAGAAGAGGAAGGGAAGTAGTAAGGAAGAACCAGGAAGAAAGAGGAATAGAGAAATAGTATATGGATGAGGAGGCGAGGGAGAGAGAAGGGAGGAGAGAGCCAAAGAAAGGGAGAGCAAGCGAGTACAACTGGCAGACAGGGTGGGGGGAAGGTGCAAGGGGAAAAATGGAGGAGGAGGACATAGAGGAAGGAGGGGGGTTAATTATTTGCCAGTCGGAGAAAGGGGGCCCATGTTTGCAGGAATATCTCTGGTTTGTCTTGTAGGATATGTATGATATGTTCGTGGGCAGCAGTTTGGGACATTGCCGACAGCCATACGTCATGGGAAGGGGGCACGACCGTGCACTAGTGTTGAAGGATATAAAGTTTAGGCACGGTTAGTGCTGTATGCAAGAGGCGAAGTTGTATACGAGACTTCCCTTGGATATCTCCAGTGTAATGCAAAAAAAGCAGAGTGTTTGGGAGAGAGGTGCGGCAAGGGTAGAATCTCTCTCAGTGTGACCCCAACTGCCTCCCAGTATGGCTGTATATTTGGACAGTCACATAGTATATGCAATAAGACACAACACGGGTAGGGGCATTGCCAGCAAGTCGCGTGGGGCAATAGTCCAGCTGCTCTAAGCTTCTGGGGAATCCAGTATCAGTCGTGCAGAGTCTTAAAAAGGCAACATTTCCTTCTTGCCTCTCAAGCCCCCCCACCCCGTGCCTCCAATAGGTCAGTCCAGTCTTCTGTATCATAGTCTACCTGCAATTGGGCTTGCCATCGAGTCCTAAGGGAGGTGAGAAGGGGTAGAGAAAATATATGTTGATTCAAGAGGTTGTGTAGCCCGACGTCACTCACCGAAAGGAGCCCCAGGTTTGTAAATACTCAAGAACTGGTGAATGTTGTAGGGTCCATGGGTGGGTCCCCAAACAGCTCCGGAGACAGTGTGAGAGTTGTCAGTATTGCCAAAAACATTGGTCATGGAGTCCAAGTTCAGCTTGTAACTCCAGGAACTCCCAGAAGGCAGTGAGCCCGGCACCAAGAGTCCAGCGAGGTCTGTATAACTGGATGAGCAGGGTGTAACTGGGGGCTCTAGAACCGTAAAGCAGATCCAGACTCAGCGGCATATTCGAGAGTACTTGTTCTGCCTTTACCCACAGGGGTGGGTCTGATACGCCCGGAAGATCAAGATCAAGATCAAGATCAAGGCCAACTGCGAAAGATGTAGTGCCAGCACATAGTGTTCTATGGAAGGTAATCCCAATCCCCTGCATTCCCGCTGTGCAATGAGTTTAGCTTTGGAGAGCCATGGTCTAAGAGATCCCACAAAAATGTACGTATGCAGGCGCCAACCGTTCTGAGCATTGACAGAGGAACTAATAGTGGTAACATCCCTAGGACATAAGTGTACTGTGGCAGAGTGGCCAGGTGTACAGCTTGTACTCTCCCTCATAGGGAAAGCCCCAATTGGGACCATTTTTCAAAATCACACTTTGTACGGTCTAGCAGGGGTTCCAGATTATCTCGTACCATGTGGGCTAGGCCACTATTGACGAGGATCCCCAGATATTTAAGGTGTGATTGTTTCCAGGAAACTGGAAGTGCCCTAAGAGCTGCACTTGTGGTTACTGTGGACAGGGGTAGAGCTTCACTCTTATCTCAGTTTATTTTATATCCTGAAATTGCTTCGAATTATGCCAGGATATCTCGCAGTGCTGGAGGGAACGTGAGAGGTCCATAAGTGTGAGCAATATGTCGTCTGCATACAGGTAAATTGTGGAGAAGCCTCCAAGGATAGGGACGCCAGCTGTGATGGGTGACCGTCGGAAAGTAGCTGCCAGGGGCTCAACTGCCAATAGGAATAGCAGCTGTGACAGTTGACAACCCTGATGGGTTCCCCGTTTGACAGAAAACACATCAGAGAGGAATCCCCCACAATTGACCTGTGCCGTGGGTGAGTCATACAGCCATGGACTTTGGCGATTACCCCATCACCCAAACCAAAGCGTTTCAGGGTTTCAAAAAGATACCACCATTCGATGCGGTCGAAGGCCTTCTCAGCATCAAGAGAGAGAGCCACAGTCTCCTCTTTGGAGTTTCTGGTGGCCCAGAGTGTATGTGCTAGGGTGAGGAGGAGCGTCCGGGTACATAACCCACCTGGGTGCGGTGAATAAGAAACTGAATTACTTTTTGGAGGCGAGACGCCAAGATGCTGGCCAGTATCTTAACATCCCCATTAAGAAGGGGGATGGGACGATAGCTGCAACATAGTAAGGGGTCCTTCCCTGGTTTCGGGAGGACCGCTATGGATGCCCTATTAGAAATAGGATATAAGGATCCTGTATTTTCGGCACCCGGGAAGGCTTCATAGAGGGAGGCCACCGTATCTGCTCCAGTCCATATGTAATATTCCCACCGGGAATCCATCCTCCCCTGGGGCTTTGTAGTTGGGTAGGCTGGATATTGCATGTATTAGGCCCCCATTAATAACCTTATTCGGCTTCAACACAAAAAGAAACAGGTGGAAAATGCCACAATGCTCGCACATCAACACATAACATGGTACAATGGTACAATGTCCATACACAGCAGTCTTATAGCACGAGGTAATGAGAATGCGATGGGCGCCAAACCGGCAGGGCACCTACCAACAAGGTGTTCAAAGAACCGCTGACTAGGGAATAGTCAGTGGTTACGTAGAATGCTTGCAAGAGGGCCAGGGCAAACCTTATTCGGCTTAACTGGAAGATTGTACACTGCACCCTATTTCTTACATACTACGTGTTAAATTCAGCATATCACACGTTCCTGCAATTGTTCTAGCTGGAACCTGGCATGCCAAAGGGGCGATAAGAAGGCAGGTAGGGGAAGAGAGGGAGGTGGGGAGAAGTAAAGACATAGAGGTCAGAATCTTGAGAAAAAACCACGCTAGAGACCTAGACTTAAAGCTAAATGTATCTTGACTAATTAGTAAATCCGAACTAGAATTTAAATACATTGGGACTTGGATGCCGTAATTAACAATTAACACAATGCAGCAAGGTACTCATCTGTCTGCCGATACTGGGGTGAGAATTCCGCAGCTCAATCAAGCCTCTTGGGTAGTAAATGTTCTGTGCCATCACCGTGGTGTCAGGTGGAGGCAGGAAACAGTTTCAAAGAGCAGCGAGATTTGTCCCTGTCCGACAATTGAGTATGGTGCGCCACCACCTGCAGTATGTGATCTCTCTCATGATCACTCGCTAGTCTCTCTGGATCCCTGCCTCTGAGGTGAAGATCATTATCGTGACGGGGTTCTACTTCCAAGGTGGCTATAGGAGGTGGCGTGCCCCGAGCACCAACAGTCTGTCCTGAAAGTTGGGTCATAGGAGTCGTATCCATTACTCGTGGAGACAGGGTGTCCAGAAAGAGCCGTAAGTCCTCTGGTTCGTAGAAGTCCCTGGAAGTTCTGCCTTTAGTGATCCGTGCCGGGTTGAACAGACCATATTTCACATCCAATTGACGTAGTCGGGGTATGAGTGACAGGAATGCTTTTCGACGGTCGTTGGTCTCCTTCGAGAAGTCCGCTGTGATACGGACCTGAGTCTCCTGTTTGGAATGGTCTGTGAGATCGAGCCATGAGGAGCATTAAATCAGGCCCTTAGTATATCAAAGAATTTCATTGCTATGATGATTATAGAAAATGGGAGCAAACACCGACTGAAATGCAGAATAGGAATTGTCCATTGTTGGTATCCACACATCGCACCAGTCTGCTGCACCATTGCGTCAAATCTCTGAAGCTGTCATGTGGATGTGTGCCGGTGGAAATGTGCCTGAGCACACCTTCTGCCTTCAGTGATGAAAGTGCTGCAAGACTATTTGATGTAGGGAGTCTCAGAATCTCTTGTCTGCTAGTCAGCATGGTCCTTCGTCTGGAATTAGACTCTTTTGACTTTCATCACTTTGTCAAAGGGGCGCGCTCTATCTCAGATATTCAAGGATAATGCTCTTAGAGTCAGTGTTTTCTAGTAATGTTTTAGGTAAGTGCAGGTCAAATGAGTGATAGCAGTTTGACCATAATGAAGGCAAAACTGAAAGGATGCTCTTGGGTATAACATAACCTTCAACTTAAGGGGCCTTGGTGTAAGTTTGGTTGGGAGGTCCAACAAATCCATGGTTTACATTGATAGATGTATGTTTTCTTATAAAATCCCACCTAAACCATCCTATCTGTGGCATGCTTTCAAGACTGTGGACTGGTCCCTGATAATGTATTCCGTCAATTTCTGACTCTGTATTTAGTCTTGGTTCTGCTGTGTTCTAGGCGTACCATAATTCCACAGATGAATGTTGCATTGAATCAGCTGAACAGCTAAGCATTGGCATAATTTCACTGGCAGACCATTTCTTATATGGCTCAGGTTACAGCAATGACCACGGGGGTTACTGGTAGACGAAAGAAGGACTGCTGCCTCTTTAATCCTCATTTGCTACCAAACTAAGGGCCTGATTACAACTTTAGAGGAGGTGTTAATCAGTCCCAAATGTGACGGATATACCACCAGCCGTATTACGAGTTCCATAGGATATAATGGACTCGTAATACGGCTGGTGGTATATCCGTCACTTTACCGTCACTTTTGGGACGGATTAACACCTCCTCCAAAGTTGTAATCAGGCCCTAAATGTTTGATGTCTCGGATGTCCATTAAGGCTACTGATTTGTTACCTTGTTCCCAAGGCCTGGCCCTGTGAGTCTGTTAATTAAAAATCAGTAGCTTTCCTCCATGCGCAGGTTTTATAGGGGCCTCATACATTGACAGCATCTTAAACCTCTAGGTGATTTGCTGCAAGCCCATTGTCCAATATTCAATGTATATACTATATTGAATGTTGCTGTGATAATTTATAATGGTGAAAGGTGCTGTGAGGTGCTTGTATCCTCAGCTGCTGTTAATGGAACTTGAACAATTCTTGATAGAAAGCTTATGTAAGAAAAAAAGAAATTGCTTCAGTCAAACCTTTAAACAAAAGTAGAGTTCACCTTCAATGATCCTCGCCTGATGAGAGATATTTGTAACCGAGAAATGCTAACATCCTCGTGACGAATAACCAAATAACAGCAAGGGTCACCTACTTTCCTTTCATTTTTCTTAGGCATCATTCAACAAGCAAGTACTTTAAGAATAGTAATTGTGGGCAACTTAAATCCAAGATTATAACTGACACTTGGCTTCCCAGGGAGCTCCTTGGTTACAGATGGATCAATGCCACATTGCTAATGCTCTGAGTCCTGAAAGCTTTGAGCACTAAGAATCACCATAATAAGTATGCATTGGCTGAAATCGTAAACTTTAACCAGGGCTGGACCAAAGACCAAAACACGCTCGGGCTAAAAATATTAAGTAACTCCACATGTATGGGAGCATAGTGTGCAAGCTTAGCCCTCTCCATTAAACTTTTTAGGGGCAAGTAGCATTCTCCCCAAAATAACCTTTTAACAAAATCAGTCAAAGTGGTGCATAGTAGAGCACAACTTATAGAACTCAATATATACTGTATATACTGTAATGCGTCTGAGCCTGCTACAGCACCTAGAGTTGTATTTATCTAATACTGCCATCATGTAGGTGCCTACAAATGAATTAATTGCCACAGACAGAAAGGCTGGAAACAAAGCAGGCAAACATTTGTACCACAGAGGATGCAGTGCCTGTTTGATATAGTCTTCCCCAAGGACTATATGCTGATAAAAATTCTATGCCAAGAGTCATGCCACCAGTTGTATACTATATCAGTTTTCGTGTGCCACTTAAGAGTTCATCAAAAATGTTGCACTAGTAATAATATTATGCTAAGTGTGCGAACCTATTAAGGTGCTGATCAGGAATGTAGAGACAAGCTTTCAGGTGTGAGTAAAGTAGATTGTAAATGCCAGTTTTACTCACTGTGACAAGGGACACTCACTGTGCCAGTGAACTGCTCAGGATACCAGGACTGCTACTCAAGGGCAAGGACTTAGTAGGTTACCTATTATACAACTTCAGGACTAATTATAAAAAGCATCCACCGGTAACAGCTCCCACACTAAAGCCAATTTGTTCACTGTCCCAATAAGAAAAGCAAATATTGACTAGGTAGTTTATCCATTGTCTCTCTGTATGTGCCAAAATATCTACCTATTATGTCAGAATCCATATTGTGGATCTGCTTCTTCCTCAAAGGCCGCACCCAGTCAGTCAACTTGGCTCCCTACACCTCGTCCACCATCAGCCTCATATGCAGGATACCCCAATGATCATCTCTCGGCCCCACAAAGTACAACGCCTACATGCCCTACTTGCAAGCATCATCCAGACCCACAGAATCAACATTGTCTCTTATGCTGATGACACCCAGCTCATCCTATCCCTCTCTGACTCTTACAATACATTGAGCACCTGGACCAACTTCACCTCCTGTCTATCAGAAATAGCCAGATGGATAAAGACCAAATGTCTGAAACGCTACACTGACAAAATGGAAGTGGTAGTCTTTGGCAGAGACACCTTGCTATGGAACTCCTCCTGCTGGACAGCAGAACCTGGTCTCACTGCCTACCCGGCCTTCCAAGCCAAGAACCTAGGCTTAATAGTTGACAACCGGCTTGTTATGACCAGCAAAGTCAGTGCAGTTGCTGCCTCTTCTTCCCTCAAAATCCTGAAGAAAATCTTCAAGAGGCTCCTGATCAACACATGCACCCCGCCCCCAAGCCCTCATCAACAACAAGCTGAACTTGTGCAAAACACTCTATATTGGTATCATCACCCAAGTGACTGGAAGTCTTCAGACCATCCTAAATGCAGTGGCCAGACTCACACTCAGGCTTCCTCCCCACACACACACAATAAACCTTCCCTGACTCCTCATTTACAAGCACACAGTCTTCCAGCACCCTATGCACACAGGCAAAACCCCACACAACCTAGGCCCCACCCACTTTAACCCCAACAACTTCCACAAACCAACCACACACCTGTGCTTGGCCGGACTTCTGCTCACACACATCCCCCATACATGCAGAGCTAGAGCCACCAGTCTTGCTTTCTCTTACCTCGCTCCCAAACCTGAAACGGTCTGCCCCTTCACGTAAGAGCCGCCTCATTAGCACTTGTGTTGCACAAGAGCCTGAAGACTTAGCTCTTTTCCTCTGCTCCAGACCCGGCCATCTCTCAGCTTTTCAGCATCAGGATACCCTCCCTTATGAGTCCTACACTGTACAAGATAACATAAACATAACATAACAGTGGTCCATATGCAGAGCACCACTGTCATGCCAAAGTTCCTATTATCCCTTACGTGAAACACTATTTCAATGTATTTATACACATTGCCCCATAGTGTAAAGCACATGTGCTAAGTGGATTTTTCTGGTATGCGAAGTACCACTGCAGTGCAAGCATTGTTCTTATCTCTACAGCAGCATCATTGTGTCAGAACTCACATTGGCTAGGTATATATAACACCACCCCCATTTCAGAAACCATGGTTTCCCAATATGTAAGCTCCATTTCAATGCAAGCACCAGCATGCTACCAACTTTAACTTCTAGCCCTCTCCTGTCCTCATTTTACTATCCAGCTCAGAGGTGCCTGAGCTTCAATACATATGGATGTTCGATTCATGCCGAGGGCTTCCCAGAGGCACAAGCCATTAGAGGGCTACAGTGTTCTTAGTATTCAGTCAGGCATCATATTGCAGTCAGCTGGTCACCCTCACAACATATACTGTGCTGGCATTTCTAAGGTCATCCAGAAAGGTGCACTGCGATCTGCGGCAGGCTTTGAGTGGGGTTGGTGGCAACCGATTGCACGGATGTGTATCAGAACAAAGAAGGCAGACGTGGGCTTTTTGAGTATTTGTCAATGCCATGTGTTACAAGAAAGCGGTGTGGGAAAGCCTTATGAATGGGCCTTTCCAAAATGGCCAGTCCAGGTATTTCAGACTGAGGTTCTAATCCAAGATGAAGTTGAGTCTTTCCCTATGAAATCAGTTCCTGTTAGAATCATATGTAAGGATGCAGAAAAGAGTAATGGATGTGTGACAAACCATTCATTGCCCAGTTACTGCTGTTTACCATATATTTGCTCCTTGAAGCTTGAATTCCCTTTTGAATTTTTTACTGTATGATTTTTCTTGGCTCTTTCTTTTTCCCTGATGGCAGGGAGAGTATGATACCTGCTTGCATACTTCAGCATAAAATTCATCTTCAGTTAAGACCTACAAGATAGCTAAGGATGTTTTTGCAATTTATCGCTTCTTTGCTAATTGGGACACCCTTAAGGAGACACTTGTCTCCCTTCACATGCACTATGGGTACTGGGGGGAGTCTCCATTACTCTGGGCAATCAACAAGGAAACTTGGCAGACTTTACACAGCGTTCTGTCTTTGACTATAGGTGGCTACAGCTCTTTGCTCTTATATCTGTATGACCTTTTCAGCAACAACTGCCCAGATTACATTATGGTGCAGCAGAGACTGAGGGTTGCCATGCCTTCTTCTTCCTCATCGGTTTTTTCGAAGTTCCTTCTCAGGCCACTGAGAGTGAGAATTTTAACACACAATGCTGTATGCAAATGTACTGTGGCATAGTCTTCTGACGCCTACAGGGAGAGAACATGGACTGACCACTTTTGCCAGGCACTTGCAGTGGAATATGTCCATAACGGGGCAATTAATGCATAAAAGACTGTATCATCGTAGCCCAGTCAGCCCTATATTAAGCCCCCCATAGCTTGCAGCCCACCAGGAAGGTCCTGAATTCTCGATTGGACACTATACCCCTGACTGTAGGGCGATGTGATGAAACTTGGCAAGGGAGAGACCAACCTACCAACAAATCCCAAAGACTGATGGGAAATCCATGTAAAAGGGTGTGGAGCTCCCACTGTTCCAGTAGCATATCCAGAAATGACTCAATTTTAGGAAGGAATGTAAAGGCAGCCTTTTTGCACTTAAATGCACAGCACAGGCACCATGACCACCGCAAACCACTGTATTAGCGTCAATAGACCATTTGTGGCGTGTAATGCTCTTTTCAAGTGTTTTAGAACAAGATGTGACTTAATATAACCAGGGATTATTGAATAGGCTACATATGCCCGCGTAAAGGCCAAAAGCCTGATTATTACATGCTGCAGAAAAATGTAACATGGAACGTGCAGTTTTACCACAACCTAAGAATTACATCTCACAATTACTGGCGCTTCTTGATAATTTCATTCAGTATGCAGCAAATAGCAGCATCCTTGTTTGAAAGTTAGACATCATAGGCGGCACACTGTGGCCTTTAACATAGAAGAGTATTGAATCTGTAATCCATTAGAGGGGGCTGGGTTGGAGGGGTGGGTTTTGTTATGATGTTAGGCTCGAGTGAGGTACATTAGTCGTCAAACTTTATTTTATTTGTGCTTTGGTAAAGCATTATGGACAGTTTGTGTCTGTGTATGTGGGCAGTGGGTGCCATGCCCCCCCACCTTTTGCCTCTCATGAAGAGTGTCTGTCAGACTGGGTTAAGGTCAGCCTGACAGACACTCTTCATGTTCAGATCAGACAGCCAGGAGTGAGACATGTGCGATTTGCACAGACTCCTGGCTGCCAGAGCTGAACTTTGCTGGGCTGAAGAGGTCACAGCTCCTATGGGCGTGACCTCCTCAGCTCAGCAAAGGTGCCTCGAGGCCCTGCCCCTCAGTGACGAGGGGAAGCGTTTGAAGTGCCCAGGGCAAGTGTGTTAGCGTGTCGGGCCTTAATAAGTAAACTTACAAGGGGATGCGAGTAGGTCAATGAACCTTTTGACTCGTTTAAGAAGTTCTTACCATAGCTCCAATACATGAACCAATAATCAATGCACAATAATCAATAATCATTAGTAATCAATAAATCAATAATCAATGGAGTCAGTAGATATCACGCACCATGACCTTTCAGCCATGAATAACCACACCTTTGGTAAAAGTTTAAAATGTTTATTTCCCTATATTAACAATACTAAAGTCATTTAGATTAATCCAAAAATCAAATGAAACACATATAAGAACAATACTGGTTGTCCAAAACGACGGAAAAAACACAATCTACTGAAAGCTTGAATCAAAACACATTCTAAGGTTACAGTATATATAAGTAGCAGAGTCAGCTGCAATGAAGTAATGACGTATATAGAATTCAGCAAGAAAACTCGTCAAATGTTAGTCCCTGTAATTCGTCAGTCATTATGTGAATGCCCTCATCTAACCTCAGATTAGCATCAGCATGTTGGGCTTCATGCAAAACAATTTAGAAACACAAATTTTAAAAAGCATCTAGCTATGGATCTGTCGAAACAGAGCAGTTGGTACCTAGAAAGAAAAGGCATAAATGCATTACAGTCACATTGTCATAGCTACCTATCCACAGTATGGGTCAGCAAGCAGAATCAGTCTTTGTCCTCAGGTCATCAATTGATCAGCAAAGCATCAGGCTCTCAGTCAGAGAGTATGAGCCCAGTGACAAAATTAATCTCAAATCTCTTCTCTCAAGTCTCTTCTCTCCCAAAGTCTCAAAATCTCTATTCTCTAGTCTGAATAATTGTCCCCTGTCGCGTTGTTATATCAAAGTCACCTAAACTATCCCCAAATTCCCTATTGGTCAGTTAATCATAATTTATACACTAATACACACTTATACTGTGACAAAGTTGGGACTGCTGCCTTCCCACTCTGGCTGACCTTAAGGCAGCAGTCCAAACCCTCCTGGAACCTCTGAGCAGAAGGTAAGTGTGTGTGTGTTACATTAATGTTTGGATGCGTGCGTGTATGTTTGAATGTTGATGAGTGTTGTAAATGGATGTGCGTACTTGTGTGAATAAGTGTGCGTGTGCTTCCCGCCCGCCCCCCTCCTTCCTAAAATTACCGGCCCCCACTGGTGCTGGGGAGAGAAGGTGATGGCCTGAACATCTGTTTTACTCAGAACTTAATCAGAATTAGCATGGGCCCTTTAAAGCCAGGAAAATTGATCAACCTTATTTGATTGTCTGACACATTTGATCATTAAACTCAGCCAGTTGCTATAGGTGACAGGCAGGATTTCGTGTGATTTCCTGTGCTGAAATACATACGCTGAAACGCGTGGGATTGTGTACTTTTTGAATCATGTTCAGCCATGTTTGTTGTGATCGGGCTTCTCATGCACTGTCTTCGCAGGCCCCATGCACTTCAGAAGGAGAAAGACGTCAGCCTCGGTGTGCCCCCGTTTCAGTTTGCAGCGCGCTGCCTCCGTGGCCTTGGCGCTAATTCATTTCCAGACACTGCACGTGGTGCAGAACATGCAGCATTAAAGACGGCTTGATTGTTGCCTTGTGAATGCCGTGTGAAATATCATTTTTAATTATATGTATGCTAAATCTAGATGGCCTAGCTGGATCTATTTCTATAACTAAAATACTAAAGCAAAAAAAGCGTAAATTGAGGTTGTTGTATCGCTGGACCGTGTGCAATCGTGTGTGGAATGCCACGTAACCTGAAGAAAGGCAGAAGGTTAAATATGATGTGCTTTTTGATTTTTTGGCCTATGTGAGCAACACTGTGACTGCTTTGTTGCACAGTCTCCACTATTATGTTTTATTTTACACTTAAGGAGGTGGAAAAGGGACTTTTCTCTTTCAGTAAATGGCGCAATGCGTTATTTTCGTGCATATGCAACAAAAACTCCACGCCTGGAAGGATGGCATTAAGGCAGTAACATGCTACGTCTGAAGGGGATCATTAGGCAGCCCCAGCATTATTGTAATTTGTGGTATGTCTGTAGTTATTTTACTTGCTCCTTGTCTCATCTTTAAAATCAATACTTTTTAGAGGAGGGACCATCGAATTTACCCTTCTTGTAATTCAGGAGCTAGCCCTTTGAATTACAAGACCAGAAGAACAACAGCCTTGGAGAATTGGTGTTTGGTGCTGTGAATGTTGGTGAAAGCATGTAGCTTGGTTTACCGAATCCTGCTCGGGGTTTTTCGCCTAGCTTATGTTGTGGACTCTTCCAGGATTGAAGAAGTGCTTTGAGATTTAAAAAAATGATGTTGCATCAGAAACTCCTGAGAGGGTATCCGCTGTAGTAGGAAGCGATCAATAGCTAATTAGGAGCACCAGCCATGACTTACTATAATGCCTTTCAAGTAAACAAAAAATGAAGTGCGATTTTCATTTCAGTGATGGAATTGTGCGCATTAATGAACAATGGACAAGTTGTTGTGAAAATTGCTTTCAGGGCGACAAGCATGCTTCTCACTGAGCAATGGGTGTCAGGGGCTATATGTGTTCTTGTCTCACAGGCGTGCGCTGTGTTACTCATTCGTGTGGTAGAGTTAAAATAGAAACTCTGATAAGTCATGGTCATCTTGTTGTGTTGCCATTTTAACTATAGTTTTATACACGTTATTTTAGCAAACTTGGCCTCTTGCTGTGTACTTTCACCTATGTATGTTTTTATTTAGCTTCATTATTTTATTTTAATATTATGGAACATTTGCGCTCATGTTTTATTTTCTCTATCTAGCTGTCCTTCGCATAGGTCAGCACTACGTTCTTAAACAAGACATTTCTCTCACTCTGTGCTTTTCTCAAGGCTGCAGTAAGATAGGTTGCCTGCAAAAATGCTACGCTTTGTCTCCAATGTTCACAGAAACATACACACTCTCACGTGGGGATCCTTTCTTCAAACATCAGATGTTTTATTATAAAAACACTACTTTGACCCATGTACTTTAGAGCCGGATGATCACGACTATGCTGTTTGCTGATTGCTTCACTGCAGCTGTTTATATAGACTACAGGCTTCTTGCTCAGGTATAAGGGATAATGTCTTCCCAGGGGAACCTCAAGGGCAGAATTAGAGCTTAACATGCTGTACTCTAACATAGCCTAGGTAGGAACTATCTTTACAAGCCCTGGTGACAATATGGTAGCGTTATTCTTGTGTTTTGCTCTCCTTGTCACAATTTGAGTCTTATTTTGCTTCATTGTCCTAGTTATTGCAATACATGCTTTATTATCTAAGATGTAGTTATGTCAGTAAAACTTCATTGAACATTACTCTACCTCTGATTGTCCTTGCATATGTGAGACTAATGAGAGAAACAGATGAGAGCTGAGTGACCACAATTCCCCTGAGGAGTCATTTATGTTGTGCGTCCGGTTGCCCTAACCATCCCTCCTCTTGGGTGGAGATGAGGCACTGCTAGTTAGCCAGAATAAACCCAGATTAAGCCAACAGGTATCACATGGTGTGGGTTCAGACTCAGTCCCCCACATTACAGGTGATTCTGCCACCCGAATCCAGTAGTGTCATTAGGATAATGAGAACCTACGCAACATGGCGCCGCCAACGTTTGGTCACGCATTAGTTTTCGGGTCCTCCTGAGTATCTCTGTCTCACTAAATGCAAAGACACCTCAGTACTATTTACGAAGATGTCCGTGGTATTGAGGATTTTCCTCTTCAGCTAAGTAGGGAGTACCTATCTAACTTTGTAGGTTGTTCAAGCTTGAACTCTAAAAGGATAATCCCCATTTGGTGCACTTATTTCTGAAATAAATTTACCATTCACCATGTCGAACCCACAACGGGTAGCAATTGCAGTTAATATGGGACCACCCCTTACTGCAGATTTATTGGCACATGGCCTCACAGCCCAGGTGGGTCCAGTTACATTTGTTGTTGCTCAGTCAGCATACCAAACAGAAACTTTCTATTCTTGGGTCACATTTCCAGCAGTTGATGGGAACACAGATACATTTCACCTCTACACACTTGCAAACATACCTGCACAATATGGACCTTATGCATATTTAGAAATACCTCTACCCTATGAAGACCATAATAATTGGCTTGATACATGTTAGTTTAGGTCCTCTAAGTAATGATGATCCTACGTGGCCTTTATTGGTCACATATACACCGCACCCTGATGCAGCAACCTTGACGGTAGCTGAGGTCCGCCGCTTATATGCTGAACTTACGGCAATATACAGACTATTAGTACAGTTTGTAATGCAACCATTAAATACAAACTCAGCACGTGCTGCTCCGGTGCAACCACATACAGCAACACCAGGCGTTAATCCTGCGACTGTACATTCGATTATGGGTAAAGTACCCACGAAACGAGAAAAGATTCTGTTTTAGTTTGCTCAAAAAATAAATGCACTGGAAGCAGTATTTCCCCATACGGGACCTCAGGATGAGAATAGAATATTAACTATGTACTTGCCATTTGGGATGGTTCCCACAGTAGATAACTGCAATACTTTGGGCACGGTATTTGCCACGCTTTATACTACCGCACACCGTACACCGACACTTGGCAATCTTACGGAAGTGTTAAAACAAATTCAAGATGAATACGGGGATGCCCCGGCCCTAGACTTAGGGATGCAATTCATGGGCAATTTTGCCACTGTATCTTCTATTATATCAAGTAATCTTAAAGGGGAAGCAGTTGCACTAGCAGTGCGTATGCGGCTCCGGGACGTTCCTCCACAGGATCAAGAACATGAGCTGCCAAAGATTATTACAGAGACCTACTCTAGTATTGGTCGAGGTAGTCTGGGGGCCAGACCCACGAAACCACAGTTTCAGGGTAAATCTAATAAAGATTCTGCCAAGTAAGCACCTGATGGTTAAAAAAAAATTCTGGGATAAAAACAACCAACACCTTAAAAAAGAAAGGGGAGAATCTCCACATTTGGAGAACCCTCAGAATAGATAGAGCCCCTCATTATATCATTGGCGGTAAAAACCGCCTACCACCGCGGTAACGACCACCAAAAGACTGTCACTGCGGCCACCATCCGTCCGCCAAACTATGATCACTGCCAGACGTCCGCCACGAGAAGGGCGGAAATCTGGCAGTGATCATAGTGGCAGATGGTGGTAAGGTGGTGCTGCTACCACTAGCACCGCCACACCAGTAAAATGCTGCCAGCCGTATCATGACCTGTGATATGGCCTGGTGGTGTTCTTCTGGCGGGCGCTGCTTGCGGTAGCAATGCCCCTTCCCCTTCGCTGCCCGAAGACCACCTGGAAAAAGGTAAGTTGGGTTCCCGACAGGAGAGGGGGGTGGTCGGTGTTGGTTGTGTGTGTGTGTGTGTGGGGTTGTGTGCATGAATATGTGAGTGTGTGTGTGAATATGTCTGTGTGTGTAGTGTTGTTTGCGTGGGTGTATGCATGTGTGTGAATTCCTGTAAGAATTGTAATGTGAGTGCTTGTCTGCATGTCAGTGTGAATGTGTGTACGAATGTGTGTGAGCATGACTGGATGTATGCGTGTATGCCAGTGTGAGTGAGTGGGTGTAAGCGTAGTGCCTGTCTGCAGGTTTTTGCGTGTATTGAGGGGTGAGAGGATCGGAAGGGGGGGAGTCTGGATGGAGGGGGGTGTCTGGGGAGTGTTTGGGGGGGTGGGTAAGCCACCTGCCAGTGACAGGGAAGGAATTCTATGTCACCGGTAGGGCCTACCACCATGATTTTCGTGACGTTGCTAAGGCCACGAAAAACATGGTGGTAGGCTGGCTCAAAATGTCACAGGCGGTACTATAGCGGCGCCAGGCTGGAGATTGACATCTCTGGCCCAGCGGCTGCTACCACAATGGTGGTCTGAGTGGAGAGCAGCCAACCCGCCTTTCTCATAATGTGGCGGTATGTACTGTGAGCCTGTTGGCGGTCCTGCCGCCACATTACTATTCACCGCTGGGGTCATAATGACCCCATGATCTCAGAAATAGAGATAATATAAAAACACCTGACAGATATCAATATATTGATACACGCCAATCTCGTTCCTTCCAGGACTCACCGGAAAAACGCAGTGAGAGAGGTGGATGGTCAGAGCAGAGAACTGAGTACGTGAAACCGAGACATCACAACGCTCAACAGAAGTTTCTGTTAAAAAAGAAGAGAAACGTCCCCAACACAAACCCCAATTTAAAAAGAAAAAAGTGGCAGCAGTTGCAATTCGTCATGCCACTCAAGAAGAGGGCTCTATTGAAGAACAAGACATGGGTGCTAGCTCTGCTAGACAGCCCAGCAGAGGTCATAATAGTTTGCTGGAATCTTCAAGAGCATCTGGAGGTGAAAGCAACTGATGACTTCTTAAAAGTTAAAACTGCAGACATGTGTGTCTCCACGCCTGACAGGGTGTCCAAAGTAACGATACAGTTAAAAGGAGACATTGAACGCACAATAGACGTAAACTTTTGGGACCGCGTCGTCAACATTTATGATATTTCACTGGCCAAAAACGATTGGCCACCTGAATTCGTCCGTAATTGCCCATATGGGGAAGATATTATCAAACCTTCTTTCTCGCCTCTTGTTCCAGACGAGCTCGTAGAAACCTACGCCATTGACAGGGCATTGGCGCAGCCACCCGCGTTATACCGCAACCACGCAGGGTTGGATAAAGATTCCCCCTATCATGTAATTCCAATTAAAAATCAACCCCAACCTCAACCCCAATACCCAATAAAACTTGATGCTAAAGCACCTGTGAGGGAAATCTTTACACAACTAGAGTGCCAGGGCGTAATCGAACCCTGTGTCTCACCAATGAATAATCCTCTATTCCCTGTAGCTAAACCGGACCACTCATACAGAATAGTCTTAGACTACAGACACCTAAACAGTCATACACGCACATGTGCTATACAAAACTCTCATAGCACGGCACTCTTGAATAACATAATGTGCAAAAAATACAAAACAACATTGAATATTTCCAGTGGCTTCTTCTCCCAAAATATAGCGCCTAAGAGTAAAGACTTAACAAGTTTCAGTGCACTAGGCTCCTAGAAAAAATTCTGTTGTTTACCACAGGGGAACAAGAATAGTCCAGGACTGTTTGCGGCTCGTGTAACTTCAATATTGCACGACATTGACCCTAAAGCATTGCCTTAGGTAGATGATATCTACCTTATGGATGATGAATTACTGCAACATCTAAGACGGGTAGCCTGCATTGTTGTAGGATTTGTTGAATTTGACTATAAATTCAACTTCAAAAAAACAAAAATAGCCTTCCTTAGTGTCCTGTTTCTGGGATACGAATTATGAAGTGAAGGAAAGAGCCTAGAGCCACAATTCTTAGAAAAATGCGCACAGTTACAACCTCAAAATACAGTTAAAAAACTTCAATCACTATTGGGTTTTCTAAATTTTGGCAGAACATATATTCCAGAATATACTTCATGCATCAAACCCTTGAACAACATGATACAGCCTGACTTTTCCAGTAAATTTTGGATAGTCGAACACACATGCATTCTCAGAGCTTTGCAAGCAGACATGCTTGCAGCACAGCATCTACACACAAGGAACAATAAAAAATGTCTGGTCATCAGAGTAATTGCTAGTGCCATTGGTTTCACCTATGTAACATTCAATGAGAGTGAGACAGTCCTGAGTGCATACCAATCACATTTGTACTAAACAGCTGAACAATGTTTTGCCCCCACTGAGAAAACTCTCACTGCTAGTCAGATGGCTGTCATTAAAGAAAGACCACTAGCCCAGGGGAAATGCATTATTGTTGTATCTCCAATCCCAGCCCTTGAGGCTGTTACCAAAGCCAGTGTTCCAAACGCTAAAGCATTACATCCATGTTGGATCCAATGGGCAAAGTCTCTTACAGGCACTGATGTTGACTATATTTTTGACCCAAAGTTACAAACTCAAGAATATTTGCAATATGAACTAGGATACCCAGTTCCGGCAAATACATTGCCTATTGATCAATATCAAAGAGTCATGTACACTGATGGCTCAGCACAACCTGCTATAGGCACAAAGCATCAATCCGCTGCGTGCGCACTCGTAAGTGGCTAGATGGAGGGTAGTAAATTCTATCCACAACATACCTTTATGCAAACCCTAGGGGATTGCACTGCACAACTAGCAGAGCTAAAGGCTCTGGTAATGGCACTGGAACATACGGATCCTGACCAGTTAATGCTGTTTGTCTGTGATTCGTACTATTATGTACAGTCTTTCAACGAATATCTGCATTACTGGCGCTGGAATGGGTTCAGAGATTCCAAAGGTAACACCATCAAACACAGACTTCTGTGGGGGAAAGTAGCGGATCTGAAGGAAACGCTACCAAATGTCCATGTTGTACATACACTTGAACACCAGCGCGTTGGAATACACGTTGCTGGAAATACACTGGCTGATGAAGCAGCCAAATCAGCAGTAGCTACAGCTTCTGTTGCTGCAGTAACTCGTTCTAGGACGAAACTGGACGGTGAAATACTGGCTGACGCGCAAGCCTCAGCTGACGGCACACCTTTACCTAAAGTATATCCCATTAAACATTCCTACCGGATAGGAGGCTTCCTTGACGCAGAAGTAAAAATACCAGGCATGGGAGTTTGAGTAATTCCCAATAAAGACCTAAGACCAGAGTTGATCAAAGCAGTGCATGAGGGACTTGCCTCTGCCCATGCTGCTGTGGCGGCTACAATATCATTATTGTAGGCTCATTATTGATGGCCAGGTCTATACAAACAGACCAAGCAATATGTCCTTTGTTGTGATATCTGCCAACAAGTTATGGGTCCACCGTCATGTGCCCCCGCAGACACCCCTCCTAATTTCAAATACAGCATTACAATGTGTGTACCTGGACCATTGTGGTCCCCTAACACCAGACAGTGCATACAAATACATCTTAGTTGCTGTTGACTCCTGCTCCAGATTTCAATGGATGTGGCCACAATGCTGATGCTCGGACTGTTATTAAAGATTTGCAAGTCTTTATCGGCACATATGCAGTTGCAGCTTTCCACTTGGACCAGGGCCCTGCTTTCGCCTCAAGGGCATTCGGGGATGCCATGGCTTTGTTAGGGCGTCCAACTGCATTACTTGTCTCCATTTCATCCCGAGGCAAATAGTGTTGTGGAGCGATGAAACCGAGATTTAAAGCAATCCTTAACAGCTAGAGTACCAGGTATGGGTCGTAGTTGGCTTAATCACCTGTATGGAGTCCAGAGAGCACTTAATACTCTGCCTAGAAGGTCCCTAGGGGGTCGTACTTCATTCGAGTGCCTGTTTGGAACTCAAATGTATGTTCCAGATCTTGATGGTCCTGGCGTGGAGGCGGCAGAAACATCCTTTGACAAATGAACATGTCACTGTCTTGCAGGAATTACAACAGTTCCGTGACATCGCTTCTGCCAGTGCTGCCTCCTTAGGAATTAAGGATGTACCAATAACATCTACTGGCTGGATTCCAAAGGTTGGGGATCTAGTATGTGAAAAAGTTGCTGTGAAAAAGGAGTTTGGTCCTTCGTATTGTGCACCGGTTCCAGTCCTGGGAATACACGGTACCAGAACTGTTATTCTACCACCACTGCCTGGCTCTAAAGAAAACCGCTTTGTCTCCATCAAGAATGTCAAGTTACACCATGTGGCCGATCTTGCACAGCAGACCAAGAGGAACAGCCAGTAGTACCCGAATCCCTCTCACTACTGGTCAAGATGTCCCTCTACAAGTTTTGAGCAGCAACGCTGACACCTCTCTGAGTTTGGGGAGTGTGGAAAATGATCTTGCATTAGTTCCACTAACACCTATTACAACAGCAACACAGAAATTGTTGATTCGATTTAACTCGACCTCTACACAAACGGATGGTGTCATTTATTATGAACCACCGCAGGAGATTCCTACTAGTTCTCCTCCTTCAAATGTGGCTCCAGTTTGTGCATGAACTGCTTCTGGATTCTTTGCAGACTTCACTAATACTTTCTCGGACTCATCTGCCTCTTTTGCATCTGAACTGTCAAAAACACGTAAGCTGATAATTTGGTTCAAAACAAATTACTTTATTTTCCCATGGAACTATCTGTGGCTTACCTTAAATGTATTAGCTGTCTTCCTTTGGATTGGTTTTGTTATTACCTTCTTTCTACTAATACATGGTCATTACCTTCCTGGAAGATCGACAGTTGAACTGGTGGATGACGTACTAAAACCCAATTTTTCTTCTCACAAGGTCCGCAGAGATTTGTCTTGCGTGAACATTTCCGCTATACCAATTCCTGATGGGATTGTTTGGGATAAAGCCACATTTGATATATACGGCCAATGGAGGTCATTCAAATACCATATGTGTTTAAACTTTCTATGAATTATGTAATAATACCCAGAGCTGTTTCTGATGACTGGGATGTAAAAATAGTTGATTCTATGATGACTGAGTTGCAGAATTTTACGGCATTTGAAAGTGAAGATGTTTATCAATCCAAAGAAAATTATGGAGATATGTTCTGTTATAATTATTATGGACACCATTTCATTCACAGAGCAAATACCCCAAAGACTATTTTTAGTACACACAATGAGAACATTGGCCAACTCCACCACAAGGAAGTTCTAAAACATATTCTGGAAAATGTACATATTTTTCTGGGCACAATGTTAAATATGCTGAGTCATATTATTTCAAATTGCCATTTATGGAAAATGTACATATATTAGTGTCAGATACAAAATTCATTTAATCAGATTCCTTTGTTTCCCGGTTGGCTATAGAAGGCTATGAATATTGGTTGAAGTCGATTGACTTAAAAAGTGTGTGGGGAACAAAAAATTGGCAAATTAGGGGAATGAAAGCTTTGTTTATAGCATACCTGATACCTGTTCAAATGATATTTTTGAATGAAACTCTACAACAGACAAGCTGTTTAGGCTGTGCAAAAATTAAGGATTTGAATGGGCCCAGTATTCCTGCCCCTGCAAAATTTTACAAATGGCAAACGTTTATCAATGCTACAGAAGATCAGCTCAATGAATAGGCCCAAAACAGCACGTTTAATGCTTCACTTTCATGTCCTGGTGGGTGGTTATTGTGGCTAGAGGATACCAATGGGTGTCATAAACGTTTTGTAAACTCCACTGTTTTTTTTAGAACAAGTAGGCCTGACCCTCTCTATGTGTCATTTGAACATGCAGGTATAGGAACAACATACAGTGTAGAGAAACTATGCCTGCAAGGGTTGAAGAGTTCCTCACTAGATGCTGTTAAAGAACACCTCAGTCTCCTGTCTAATAATACTGACTCACAGAATTTCCTGTTAGGCCCCAGAAAACAATGCAGAAAGCACTTCTTATATGCAGTCTATAATGAAATTTGGAAGCTTTCTCAACAGGAAGCTGCTGCCCGGTTAAGGCAAATAGATCAGGAAAATTTACAGAAGGCATTTGCTGTTGTAGATAATAAGATTAATACTGTATCTGACCGAATATATACTTTAAACAACATTGTTTCCTCTGCAATAGGCATAGTACAGAGCGACATGTCCTCTTTACACCATGGACAGAGTGAACTAAGATCCATTATGCAGTTAGGTTGAACACTACAAACACTGAAGGCAGGTCGTGTTCCCTGGCAACAAGTTACCGCGAGGGACATATTTTCCACATTTAATTTAACACGACACCAACAACTAATGGCTAAAAAAGAAGCGACATATGTCATGTTAAATATTGGGAAATTAGAAAAGTTGCCTTTTACTCTGGCTGTAATACCATCTGCTGAGTGGTTAATACATAGGGTCATTAATCTGCCTATTTCAACTCTTCAATTCACATCCTGCTTAAAACACATTCCAGTGGACAGACATGAAAAGCTAGGAGATAGTTACATACCCGAGGTGTGGGAGCTACCCTTCTTGTACAAATGTCTCAGTGGCATGAAAGAGGTCTTTCTTAGAGGTAGTGAATGCAAGACTTCTGTCAGCCATTCGATAGTTTGTAAACAGCTGTTCTTGCACGGGGCGTGCAATGCTTTGGCAGTGAACTTGGCTTGTTATCTGAAGGGAGTCTCAGTTCCCTTGATTAGACCTGCATTCCAGGGGCTCTCGAATGGCAGCTATGTGCTACTTAATAGTGAGAGCTGTTGTGGGATGCGAGCCAGAATATGTTATTTCGGTCTCCAAACTTATTACATTCTGCAGGAATGTACTTTTTCCTCCTACATGACAGGGAAGTAGCTGAAATTTGGCCCCATATCGCTACTTCAAATGTGAATTTTGACAATTTGAGCAGACTCAAGGCTTTATTGTTTCAAAAACATGTGGCGCTTACATCTGCACGCAAGACCTATGCACTTCAGGTTGCGAGGTAATCCACAGAGATACAGTCCCTTTTAAGTACTAACTTTCCGAGACACTTTGGTGAACCCGTAGGACGGATATTTAACGTGTCCAGTACTACTGGAATCACAATTTTTTTTCAGGCTGTTGGTACTGGTTTCATTCACACCTTCTCCTCTATATTTGGCTTAATACCTTCAGTCATCCTCTCAATATTCTCCAGTATTTTTGGGGGATTTCCGATAACTTTGGCTATAATAGGTGGCATCTTGCTATTGCTACTTTTTATGTGCAATGGCTGTCCTGTTACAACAAGGAGGACTGAAAGCACTTCCACCAGCGCAGCTGTGTTGTGATCACATGATGCAGTACTTTGGAGCACCACTCCTGGAATGCTTGGAGTGTGACTGGTCTCTGTCATTCAGACCGGTTTTGCATTGTGTGCAGCCCGTGTTTCGGTGCCTCTGGTGCCCTTTTGAATGTGCACTGAAAGTTTGTCTTTCTACACAGTGCCTACTTTCATTGGACGCTGATCTGTTTATGTTCTCGTGCACACCACGGATTGCTGCTGCCTCGGCTGGATCTCAGGCTTTGGAACACGAGTGCTCCTTGGTTTTCCTTGGCGATGAACTTCCTACTTTACCACCTGCCGAAGTGGAGGATTTCCTGTCTTCAATTATCCTGGATTCAATTGGCGACTTTAAAAATGACTCTAACTTTTGAAATTCATCTTTTGTGACGCCACAATTAACATTTTAAATTGTCCTTTTAATACATGCCCAAGTGTCTTTTTAACTTGTCATTATTAACATTTCCAGATATATGCCTTAGGATGAATTCTAGTAGCTTTTACATATATGATTAGGCTTTGACCCACCTTTGAACTGGCAAGGGGAGGGTGTTCTGTAGCCATTTTACCTATAGTTTTATACATGTTATTTTAGCAAACTAGGCCTGTCGCTGTGTACTTTAACCTAAATATGTTTTAATTTAGCTTTGTTATTTTATTTTAATATTAGGCACATTTGTGGTGTTGTTTTTTTCTCTATCAAACTGCTCTTCGCCTAGGTCAGCACTATGTACTTAAACAGGATATTTCTTTCACTCTGTGCTTTTCTCAAGGCTGCAGTAAGATAGGTTGCCGGCAAAAGTTGTAGGCTTTGTCTCCAATGTTCACAGAAACATACACACCCTTATGTGGGGATCCTTTCTTGGAACATCATATGTTTTAATATAAAAACGCTACTTTGACCCATGCACTTTAGAGGGAGATTCCAGCCAGATGACCACGACTGTATGCTCATTGCTGATTGCTTCGCTGCAGCTGCTTGGTAGACTACAGGCCTCTTGCTCAGGTATGAGGGATGATGTCTTCCCAGGGGGAACCTGAAGGGCAGAATTAGAGCTTAACATGCTGTGCTCTAACATAGCCTATTAGGCACTATCTTTACAAACACTAGTGACAATATGGTAGCGTTAGTCTTGTGTTTTACTCTCCTTGTCACAATTTTAATCTTATTGTACTTCATCGTCCTAGTTATTGCAATACATGCTTTATAATTTATGATGCAGTTACGTCAATAAAACCTTATTGAACTTTACTCTTCCTCTGATTGTCCTTGCATATATGAGACTAATGTAACTGGGAGAAACGGATGAGATCTGAGTGACCACGATTCCCCTGAGGAGTCATTTATGTCATGCGCCCGGTTGCCCTAATCATCCCTGCTCTTGGGTAGAGACGAGGCACTGCTAATTAGCCAGAATAAACCTTTATTAGGCCGACAGGTGTCACATGATGTGGGTTCAGACTCAGTCCCCCGCAGTACAGATGATTCTGCTGCCTGAATCCAGTAGTCTCATTAGGATAATGAAAACCTACGCGACAATCTGACCTGATAGCGCCTGGAGAAGGATGGGTAAAAATGCAGAATACATGTAAACAGCAAAAACATTCAAAAGCAATGAATGTCAGCCCACACACAGAAGCAAACACTCAAATTGATGAATGTATGGACTTGTCTTTGAAGTGGAAATGCTACCAAAGCAGGACTGACAACCTACTGAAGTAAGAGCTTCCACCCATATGTCCAGCTGTAAAAGTCTCGGACTGAAAAATGTTGATGAATCCTGGTATGATCGGATGTAAGGTGAGAAAGAACATGACATTGAGAGTAACTAAATCAATAACATAGCCTTGTGTAGAAGTGGCACAGATTGATGATTCACTAGCAGCAAATTCCTGAGAAGATCTTTGTTTACAATGGTATTTCTTTGAGGTGGGAGCAAACAAATAAGCCACAACATGGTCTCTTCTAATTTCTTCTATAACTGGTGATCTGTCAGATGGCGCATTTGTACATTTTTTTCAGTTGGCACATTTCTGGCCCTATTTCTAGACCTGGGGCTGCAACAGGAATCTGAAGAGGCAGTCTCTGCATACGGTTGCTTAAACTAAGCTCTTCTAGTCATGCCACTTCCAAGGAGTACTGCCATAATAAGCTTCAAATGCAGGCACACGCAGAAATGTCAACAATATCATAGATAAAATTTGCTTCCGCTGCTCCGACTGCCTGCTGCGCTACATATTGGTCTCAGTCTTAAAAAACACAAACACAAAAAACATTATGGATTCTATAGAGGGACTTCCATTTTAAATTCTCATAACCCACGTTACAGATCACTGAAGCTAATTGGTTTGACTTTTCAGCTTTAGTCTGGGATTAGAGAGTATCAGGTGGTCACACGGTGCTTGCCTGGGCCACTGGACCACATCTGTTTGCATTGTATCATGATACTTACCCTAATGGTCCTCATTTTACAATGAGGGCAAATATAAAGAGAATTGAAAACGCACATGCCAGGGTCCCAGTGGTAGAGTCCAGTGGCATAACAAATCTTGAAGGCCCCCCCCCCTGCAAAGTCCCCCTTCCGACCTCATGCAGGAGCTCTCAGGCCAGGGTACTGTGCTGAGGGGGCCCCCCTAGAGCTCACCCCCGCATTGCAGGACTGTGGGGCCTTTGTTAAGCCACGAGTAGAGTCCTGCTCTTATAGGAGCCATGAAAGCAACTCCTTGTGTCAGCTCTAGTTCTTAAACTACAGACGCTGAGCCAGTCTTTCAGGAATAAAGATCTTATAAAGGAATCTGGGATAAAGTGTATTAGTCCTTGAGGAAACCCTTGCTTATGAGGCATCATGGCTGCCCAGGTGTTGGAAGGTACGCAATGGGGATCAAGTGACAAGGAAATGGATTTTCTTTCCTCCCCAAACTTAAAACAGACACATAAGTTATACAGCTGTCTGGGTTCTTTCTACAATCAGATCTTGTGCACAGGACCGTATGAAAAGAATGACAGGAGGTCTGTAAATGGCATAATGTTAATGGTGAAACAATGGCACCAGATGAAGTGAAAGATGTTAGCAACCTTAAAAGACCTCTCTCAAAAAATATCAAAGTGCACAGTTGTAAAGGGACAGAGGCACAAGGAATATTGAGACAGCCAGAGAATGGGAAGGTAAGTTAGCGTTTTAATTAATATCTGCCCAAATATAACAGCCACACCTGTTAAGCTGCACTTGTTGTAGTATTGTATTGTATTGTAATCATATTTATATAGTGCTTACTACCCCTGACGAGGCGTCGAAGCGCTTTTTGGTGAGTAGCACGCTACTCTGGAACCCAACAAGAATTAGTGATGGATTAGTATCGGAAAATAATGAGTACAGTTTTAGTATTATGAGTTAATTTGAGCCGCGGATATGAGAGTTTGAAGTGAACACTTTATTAACAGCGACTGATATAATTTTGAATATAACAAAGATATATTCGCCCATTGGGGCAAGAGAGATAGCAAAAACATAAAAACACCCCGGCACTGCCGTCCTTCGAGGATTTTAGGGACTGGTAACAAATACCTGAAATTGATGGTTAAAGGATGCAAAACAGGCTCTAATCGGAACCCATTGCTGTAAGCTCTCCGAGAGCCAAGTAGATTAACTCTCGAATTTATTAATGAAGCACAGATAGCTGCCCACGAGCAGAATGTGAGCAGCCATTTAATAAAATGGAAAGCAAACCCCCTGCCAGGGAGCACCTTGTGGAATCCACGATTAGCTCCTTGCATGTGACATTAAAGCAAACCATTACAATTTACGTGTTGTTGCACTAAATGCAGAAGACGTCAGAGGGAGACAGTTGTAATATCGTTGTGAGTTACTTCCTCTTCGTTAAGCTAAAAGGCAATGGAGAAGAAACATTTGTTGTAAGACAAATATAACAAGCTGGAAAGCGCTAATACGGGTAATGTACCAAAGAGAACGCAGTGTGGTAATTGGTAGATATAGGTGTTACTTGAACACAGCTAAACCAAGTCCTACTGCCTCTTTCCATAAATCTGTGCAGGCTATTTTTCAGGACAGCTGATACTTATGAACTGCCTTTCCTGCTCATGTGGAGGTGGGGCAGGGGAGTTACTAGATGGGCAGGTGGGCAGCTAACAGTAGTGTAGCAAGAATGCAATGTACCCTGGTGCAAGCAAGAAAATTGGCCCATATGGCTGCTGTTGGGATAGTAAAATAAGCAATTATCAAGGTTCAATGAGCCCCTCACTGCTCTAGGCCCTGGTTCACTGCAGCTGCTGCAGCAATGGTAGCTACACCCCTAGTGGCTAAGCTCCCAGGGCCCTGTGTTTTTAAGGAACCACAGTTTTTTTCAGGAAAAGATGTCATATGCGCATGTGCTGTTAAAGTGTTAGCAGACATGCACAGAAGTGAGACTTCCTCAGGGTTTCAGATAAGCCCAATGCAGTCAACAGATCATTTCCTCTGTTAGTGAGAGACAAGAAGAAGATGAAAGGAGCCTTTTTCTGGTACTACTTAGTATAATAGAATAGCCAGGATTTTAAGGTTTTGTGCGGTCTTACAGAAATCATCCTTCCTCAATGAAAATGGAAGATCATTCAGCAATTGGGGTCTTGAATGGAGAAGATTACTGGATCACCTATGATAAAGAACTAAGAAGAGCATTTGCTTCTCTGACCTAAAGTGTTTAATTTTAGATTTTAGATGTACTGGGATCTTCACACGCGCTGGTCTCTGTGGCCTTTGGGTCCTCTTGAGAATGCCAAGAAATTGTGCTCCATGTCATCTGTGAATCGTGACAATGATTCTCACCAGTAGAAGCCCAAAAGCTAGCGTGCAACAGTTGAGTAAAGAGCCAAAAGTAAACTACATACAAATATCATAAAAACACAACAAAGCCTCTCAATTATTCTGCAACTATGGCAAAATGGCACCAGCATGAAACATGAAGAATACAATACCAAACAGCAAGCCCATCCTTGCACCACCACTAAATAATATTGGCACACCAACATGACCACACTCAATCAGAATAAAACTGCCACATAGTACAAAAGATAAAACACTGTATGCTGAAACTCACCAAAGCTCTACAGTAAACCGTTAACCTGCACATCAACACCCCTACTCTCATATACTGACATGCACA
The DNA here is from genome assembly GCF_031143425.1 of Pleurodeles waltl. Lineage (NCBI taxonomy): Eukaryota > Metazoa > Chordata > Amphibia > Caudata > Salamandridae > Pleurodeles > Pleurodeles waltl. Next base: position 584,804,380 of record NC_090439.1, on the reverse strand, counting down.
TCTGCCCCCAAAAACTGCCAAACAGGATTCTGCCTTTGTAACAACTTGAAACATTGCTGGGCAGTCAAGGTCAAGATAACAGCCATTTCATAATACAGATCACAGAATCAATAAAAATCAAGAATTAAAAAACTACTAAAAAACAACCTACCACTCCTACAAACAAATTCAGCCGCACAACTCAACTACTGGTCCCATCACCATGTCAAAGTAATGTACTACCTAGCACAACTACCAACAGGACACCATCCACCAAATGGACCTATGCAGCAGAGCAAGACATGGATAAGGACACAGGGTGATGATGTGCAGACATGTCATGGGAGAACAGCGGATTTGGGCCAGACAAAAGTCAGTTTTGATGTCTCAGAAAGGATGGTGCATGGCATTACACTACAGCAACTTAACCTACATGATCATCAAGAGTCAGCAGCGAACACAACGTGGCAAAGTAGGCAGTGCCCTAAGTTGTCAACATTTCATAGAAATTGGAAGTAGCATGACATGAAATGTAGCGATGGACAACGGCTAAGCAGTGAAAGAGCAATGCACCGGTGATAGCGCTTTTTTGGCAGTACAATGTGAAATATGAGTTGCCGGACTTCAGCTGCATGTTGGGGTCGTGCCACAGGGATAGAGATGAGTGTGACGGCTCCCCTCAAGTGATGTGACTGAGCATTACTGTGTAGCTCCCCATCATCCCGTACCACTGTGTCCTGTGGTGGGAGCAGTACTATGTGCTGTGGCCTGGCCTTCATTCATCTCTGTGCAGACTGCTGTGATTGGGGCCAGTAACACGGTTGTAGCACTGGGTCTTTGGAACTGCACTCACTGCAGATAGTGACATTTTATTTCACAATTATAAACTGCTAAAGGCCTGCCTTGCTCTTATGCACTTCTATTCTTTAGGTCCACTTCTCAGTCAAACCCAGAATCCACGCGTGATAAACGTAATACTAAAATGAGCACACAATATATGTCAACATAGTGTTCGGGTTTTGCACACGGCTCAAGGAAGGCGCTTTGGGATGGTTTGTGAAAATGTAGTAAATCGTAAACTCAGAGGAAGGTTCTTGAGTTAATTCATTTTTCTTTTGCCCATAATGGGCCACTATAGCAGTGACCCCTCCTCGTTGTGGTACAGCCAAAGTTCACGTTGCCTTCCTTGTGTATTGGATAAGAATTCACCTCAAGCCCCTGGGCATTCCTATCTTCCAGGTCTAAATTCCTTCATCAGTAGACACCGTCTGTATGTTTGTGGAATCACTTATGAGCAATTTCCTCCAATTAGAATAGGATAGTCAGGTATTAAGTATAACTGGTGCTGTCTGCCAGAGTCTTGTCTTTGCTGATACTGTGGTGAGGCAATAGTGATTAACAAGCTTGTATGAATTAGATAAATTGATTGGTTGAATTGTACTTTGCAAAAACTTAATTTTAACGAGATAATTGCTTGTAAGTCTGAAGAACAAAAAATAAGGGCATATATATGAATCGTGCTGACAGAAGCATGGACTGAACTGTTTTCAGTAAGAGCATGAACGTTCTAGTGATTTTTAACAATGAAACACAGTGATGCACAGTGATGGACAATGGAACACTGTAACTTTAAATAGACTGTTTGTGCTTGTGCACTTTTATGGTCCAGTCAAAGGCGAAACACCGAAACGCGTTGGCTGCCTTTCCTGAGCTGCACTATTGGTGGAAATAATAAAGATTTTTAAAGGCTTCTGTGGGTTTGAGGTACCACACTCTTCCTATCTTGTGGAAAAGGTCTTGGGGATTGAATGTGTGTGTGTAACTGAAAAAAACAAAGGTTACAGGGATGTTATAGTTAGGCTCGCATTTTAAACTTACAAAACTAAATAAATTCATCTGTTATAGTTATAGCTATCTCAAGTAACTATAACTTGTGCCCTAAGGTAACTAAAACACGTGCCCCTGCCATGCACATTTTGTCAAACATTTTACTGCAAATATTACATTGATATTATCAATGATTTTATCAAAGATGTCATGAGTGCATTTGTTGGATAATTAGCAGTGCATGGCGAGGGCCAGGTTATAGTTACCTTAGGGCACGGGTTATAGTTACTTGAGATAACTCTAACAGGGACATTTCTATGGTTTTGTACGTTTAAAATGTGAGCCTATCTATAACGTCCATATAACCTTAGGTTATTTAAGTGAATTTTTATGTTTTAAAAAAAATTCTATTTCCTAACTATAACAACCCTGTGACCTTTGTTTTTTTCAGTCAATTTCTATAGTTTTTTAAAAACAAAGTAATTTTCTTGACTGTACGTTAATCCAACCACTACCGCACACGACCTTTGGCGGCCCCCCTCCTTTGGATTTACTGTGTGCCCTCGGGAGGTGGTGGTTCTCACGGCTGCTGGGGGGGGGGGGTCCGGGCAGTACCCCCCATTACTTTCACATTCTGCCCCGGGGCTGCAGGGGGCGGGCAGGTGCCCCCCCTTGCATTACATTAGTGTTTGTGCCCCAGGGAGGTGGAGGTCCCCAGGGATGTGGGGGGGCCAGGTGGCCCCCAGCATTACTTTCACATTTTGCCCCAGAAAGGTGGTGGTCCCTGGGATGCGGGGCTGCCATGTGGACCCCCTGCATTGGATTTACTGTGTGTCCCAGGGAGGTGGCGGTCCCCGGGGCTGTGGAGGACTACAGAATGGCACTCGCATTCAAATATTAAATGTCCCAGGACTTGGTCCACCCGGGGGCTTCAGAATTAATAAGTGCAGGAGCCCACACTTGTTATTTTAATTTTAATGTTCGACTGATCCACGGATCCACCGTGAATCGGGGTGAAGATGTAAAAAAAAAGTTTTTCATCTCCTGCACAGGAGCTGAGGGGCAGGGTGACTCTACTCTGACCCGTTTTCTTTTTATATTTTTTTCTGGGACTCGGCTGAAGCCGAGTCCTAAGATGGCTGCCAACACTTCCTGGTTTGAAGTGTTGGCAGTCAATCAGAGCTGTGCATTTGTTGTGCACGAACTCTTAATCTTCCCGAAGTTGTCGTGGCCAGAGATATACACATTTGTTTTCCCTTTAACATCTCAAAAGCTACTGAATGGATTTACACTAAGTATGGGGAAGGACAATCTGTGTACCGAAAGCTAGCTTTCTGCTAAATTTGGTGTGATTCTGTTCAGTGGCTCGGCTGTAGTCGTGTTCAAAGTCCTATGGAAATTACCATAGGAAATGCAACTTTTTTGACGCCCCTTTTTTTCAGCCCCTTCTTGACTGATCACCCCAAAACTTTCTGTGCACAACCAGAATCACTGGGGCACTTTAAAAAAAAAAAGTTTGTGAAGATTCGTCAAACGGTGCCAAAGACATAGGCAAGTAAAAAAATGCTTTTTCTATGGAAACATGGTCCTAACTACTATAACTACCTAGTGGCAACCACCACTAGGTGTGTGTGTGTGTGTTTGTGCATATATATATATATATATATATATATATATATATATATATATATATATATATATATATATATATATATATATATATATATATATATATATTATATACTCTGAAAAAAACAAAGGTTACAGGGATATTATATTTTTAGGTTCATGTTTTACCCAGAAAAAACCTTAGAAATTCAGCAATTATAGTTATAGTTATAATTCCCATACATTTAAACAAACCCTGCTGCTCACACCCACTCTATGACACTTGACTCCACTCCACACCACAACACTCTATGACACTACATTCTAGGCAATTCCACTCTTTGCCACTCTACTCCACTCCAATCTACAACACTCTACTCTATGACACTATACTCCACTCTTCACCACTCCACTCTGTTACACTCCAATCCATGCCACTCCACTCCACTCAACCCTTTGCCACTTCACTGTAAGACACTCTGCTCCACTCTTTACTCTGTACTTGATTTTATGGCACTCCACTATATGACACTCTACTCCACTCCACTCTACTCTACTCTACCCTATGCCACTCCACTCTATGGCACTCCAGGCCATTTTACTCCACTCTATTCCACTCCATTCAACGGCACACTACTCATCTCTATGACATACTGCAACACACCAGTTTATGAAACTCTACTCCGCTGTATGCTACTCAACTCCATTCCACTCCATACCACTTTACTTCACTCTTCACCATTCCAATCTACACACTCCACTCTATTCCACTCTACACCACTCCACTCTATTCCACTCCACATCACTTTACTACACTGTATGCCACTCCAATCTACACCATTCTACTCTCTGACACTCTACTCCACTCCACTTTATAACACTCTACTCTACAACACTTTGCAATACTCTTCACCACTCCACTCTATGACACTCCACTGTACTCCACTCCATGACTCTGTACTCCACTGTACGCCGCTACACTCCATGACACTTTACTAAACTCTAATCCACCATATGGCACTCCACTCTATGACACTCCACTTTATGACACTCTACTCTACACCACTAAACTCTGCAACACTCTGTCCACTCAGTTGCACTCTACTCCATGCCACTTTACTCCACTCTTCTCGGGTCCACATTATACCACTACAACACGCTACTCCACTCCACAATATTACAACACTCATTTCTATGAAACACTACTCCACTCTATGCCACTTTACTCCACTCTACCCCATTCCAATCTATGCCACTTCACTCTACGAAGCTCTACACCACGCTACACCACTCCACTCTGTGCCACTCTACTCTGTGCCATTATACTCTACAACACTGTACTCCACACTATGCCACTCTACTGTACCCTATTCTACAACACTCTACTCCACTCTGTGCCACTCCACTCAATGACACTCTACTCCGCTATATGCTACTCCACTCTATAACATTCCATGCCACTCTAAGCCACTCCACTCTATTCCACTCCCCTCTATGACAATCTACTGCACTCTACGCCACTCCACTCTACTTCATTCTACTACACTCTACTAACTCTATGCCACTCTACTCTATTCCGCTCTATGCTACTCTATGACACTCTACTCTATGACACTCTGCTCCAGGCTATGCCACTCGAGTCTACAACATGATACCCCATTCTACGCCACTACATTCTACAACACCCCACTCTGACACTCCACTCTACCCCACTCTACTTCACTCTACTCTATGCCACTTTACTCTTGACACTCCACTGTAGGACACCCTACTCCATGTCACTCCACTCTATGCCACTCCAATCTATGGCCCTGTACTCCTCTCTGCTCTACTCCACTATACGCCACTCTTCTCAATTACACTTCACTTTAACCTTGCTGAACAGCAGCCATGCTGGTGTACAATAAGGCTAAAACACATTGCCACAGCCAAAATCTTGTGCATGTGCAAGACCTATTTGCTTTGCCAGTGCTTTTTGTGCTGGCTATTCAGAATTTCATCTGTCTCTTAAATCTGATGCTCTTCTTTAGGCAGTAAATAATAAAAACATGAATCTTCTCAGGTATCATGTTTACCTATCAGGAGTTGTGGTGGTGTCAGAGATACTTATAAGGCAGTGATAGGTGAATTTGGGAACACTGTGTCAGCGTAGACCTTTCCTCTGGAGTGCTCCAGCCAAGGTATAACAAACATTCAAGTCCCACTACAGAAAGTGGAGTGGGTACCCTGGAAGACACTGATGCACATTAACTTAGAGAGCTACCTGGGATATCTATTCACCTCCTTGGTGTCCAAAATTACCTCAGAAGATAGTTATTGCATACTCCACTCTATGCCACTCCATTCTAAGCTCCAAGACACTCTACTCCACTCTATGCCGCTCCACTTTACAATGCTTTAGTCCACTCTATGCCACTCCACTCTGTGACACTCTACTCTATTCCACTCCACTCTTTGCCACTCAGGCTACTTCACTCCACTCTACACCACTCCACTCTTCACTGCACTACTCCACTCTATGGCATTCCACTCTACTACAGCCCACTCTACTCTACAGCAGTCCATTCTATGCAACTTGATGCCACTTTACTCCACTGTTTGCCACTCCAATCTGCGCCACTCCACTCTACGCAACCCTACCCATCACACTCTATTCCACTCCGCCATCTGCCACTCTAATGCACTCTAGGTCACTCCACTTTACGACACTTTTCTCCACTGTAGGAGGCTGACCTGGCTTGTAGTGGGTACCAAGGGGTACTTACACTTTGTACCAGGTCCAGTTAACCCTTATTAGTGTAGAAGAGGTGTCTAGCAGCTTAGGCTGATAGAAAATGGTAGCTTAGCAGAGCAGCTTAGGCTGAACTAGGAGACGAGTGAAGTTCCTACAGTACCACTAGTGTCATATGCACAATATCATAAGAAAACACAATACACAGATATACTAAAAATAAAGGTACTTTATTTTTTATGACAATATGCCAAAGTATCTCAGTGAGTACCCTCAGTATGAGGATAGCAAATATACACAAGATATATGTACACAATACCAAAATATGCAGTAATAGCAATAGAAAACAGTGCAAACAATGTATAGTCACAATATAATGCAATGGGAGCACATAGGGATAGGGGCAACACAAACCATATACTCTAGAAGTGGAATGCGAACCACGAATGGACCCCAAACCTATGTGAGCTCGTAGAGGGTCGCTGGGACTGTAAGAAAACAGTGAGGGTTAGAAAAATAGCCCACCCCAAGACCGTGAAAAGTGGGTGCAAAGTGCACCTAAGTTCCCCAGAGAGCACAGAAGTCGTGATAGGGGAATTCTGCAAGAAAAACCAACACCAGCAATGCAACAACGATGGATTTCCTGACAAGAGTACCTGTGGAACAAGGGGACCAAGTCCAAGAGTCACGATCAAGTCGGGAGTGGGCAGATGCCCAGGAAATACCAGCTGTGGGTGCAAAGAAGCTGCCACCGGATGGTAGAAGCTGTGGATTCTGCAAGAACGACAAGGGCTAGAACCTTCCCCTTTGGAGGATGGATGTCCCACGTCGTGAAGAGTCGTGCAGAGGCGTTTCCGTGCAGAAAGACCGCAAACAAGCCTTGCTAGCTGCAAGGGTCGCGGTTAGGGTTTTTGGATGCTGCTGTGGCCCAGGAGGGACCAGGGTGTCGCCAATTGCGTAAGGAGACAGAGGGGGCGTCCAGCAAGACAAAGAGCCCACTCAGAAGCAAGAATTGCCGGAACAGGCACTAAGAAGTGGAGTGAACCGGAGCTCACCCGAAGTCACAAAGGAAGGTCCCACGACACCGGAGGACAACTCAGGAGGTCGTGCACTGCAGGTTAGAGTGCCGGGGACCCAGGCTTGGCTGTGCCCAAAGGAAATCACAGGAGCCGGAGCAGCTGCAAAACATGCGGTTCCCAGCAAAGCAGTCTAGCGTGAGGAGGCAAGGACTTACCTCCACCAAACTTGGACTGAAGAGTCACTGGACTGTGGGAGTCACTTGGACAGAGTTGCTGAGTTCAAGGGACCTCGCTCGTCGTGCTGAGAGGAGACCCAGAGGACCAGTGAAGTAGTTCTTTGGTGCCAGCGGTTGCAGGGGGAAGATTCCGTCGACCCACGGGAGATTTCTTCGGAGCTTCTAGTGCAGAGAGGAGGCAGACTACCCCCACAACATGAACCACCAGGAAAACAGTCGAGAAGGCGGCAGGATCAGCGTTACAAGGTCGCAGTAGTCGTCTTTGCTACTTTGTTGCAGTTTTGCAGGCTTCCAGCGCGGTCAGCTGTCGATTCCTTGGCAGAAGGTGAAGAGAGAGATGCAGAGGAACTCTGATGAGCTCTTGCATTTGTTATCTAAAGAATTCCCCAAAGCAGAGACCCTAAATAGCCAGAAAAGGAGGTTTGGCTACTTAGGAGAGAGGATAGGCTAGCAACACGTGGAGGAGCCTATCAGAAGGAGTCTCTGACGTCACCTGCTGGCCCTGGCCACTCAGAGCAGTCCAGTGTGCCAGCAGCACCTCTGTTTCCAAGATGGCAGAGGTCTGGAGCACACTGGAGGAGCTCTGGGCACCTCCCAGGGGAGGTGCAGGTCAGGGGAGTGGTCACTCCCCTTTCCTTTGTCCAGTTTCGTGCCAGAGCAGGGCTGGGGGATCCCTGAACCGGTGTAGACTGGCTTATGCAGAAATGGGCACCATCTGTGCCCATGAAAGCATTTCCAGAGGCTAGGGGAGGCTACTCCTCCCCAGCCCTAACACCTTTTTCCAAAGGGAGAGGGTGTAACACCCTCTCTCTGAGGAAGTCCTTTGTTCTGCCTTCCTGGGCCAGGCCTGGCTGGACCCCAGGAGGGCAGAAACCTGTCTGAGGGGTTGGCAGCAGCAGCAGCTGCAGTGAAACCCCAGGAAAGGCAGATTGGCAGTACCCGGGTCTGTGCTAGAAACCCGGGGGATCATGGGATTGTCTCCCCAATACCAGACATGTTACATGGCCATGTTCGGAGTTACCATTGTGAAGCTATACATAGGTAGTGACCTATGTATAGTGCACGCGTGTAATGGTGTCCCCGCACTCACAAAGTCCGGGGAATTTGCCCTGAACAATGTGGGGGCACCTTGGCTAGTGCCAGGGTACCCACACACTAAGTAACTTAGCACCCAACCTTTACCAGGTAAAGGTTAGACATATAGGTGACTTATAAGTTACTTAAGTGCAGTGGTAAATGGCTGTGAAATAACGTGGACGTTATTTCACTCAGGCTGCAGTGGCAGGCCTGTGTAAGAATTGTCAGAGCTCCCTATGGGTGGCAAAAGAAATGCTGCAGCCCATAGGGATCTCCTGGAACCCCAATACCCTGGGTACCTCAGTACCATATACTAGGGAATTATAAGGGTGTTCCAGTATGCCAATGTAAATTGGTAAAATTGGTCACTAGCCTGTTAGTGACAATTTGGAAAGAAATGAGAGAGCATAACCACTGAGGTTCTGATTAGCAGAGTCTCAGTGAGACAGTTAGGCATCACACAGGGAACACATACATATAGGCCACAAACTTATGAGCACTGGGGTCCTGGCTAGCAGGGTCCCAGTGACACATAACAAACATACTGAAAACATAGGGTTTTCACTATGAGCACTGGGCCCTGGCTAGCAGGATCCCAGTGAGACAGTGAAAACACCCTGACATACACTCACAAACAGGCCAAAAGTGGGGGTAACAAGGCTAGAAAGAGGCTACTTTCTCACATCCACACAACGTCACTCCACTCTAAGCCACTCCAATCCACAACACTGCTCCATTCTATGGGACTCCACTTTATGACACTCTGCTCTACTCTTTGCCACTCCAATACTTAACTCCACTCTACACCACTCCACGCCACTCCACACTATGATACTCTACTTCACTCTACATCACTCAACTTTATGACATTCTACGCTGACACTCTACTCTGCTCACTCTGTCACTCCACTCTATGCACTTAACTCAGTGACACTCTACTTAACTCTACACCACTCCTACACCACTCTGCTGTACTCCACTGTATGACACTCCACTCTACGGTCCTCTATGACACTCCACTCTAGGACACTCTACTCCACTCTGTCACCCTCAACTCTACAACATTCTACCCCATTCTATGCACCTCCATTCTACAACACTCCACTATACAACACTCCACTCTCCGACGCTCAATGCCGCTCCACTCTGTGACAGTTTTCTCCACTCTACACCCTCCACTCTATACCACTATTTCTCTGCTCCACTCTGTCACTCCACTTTATGACACTGCTCCACTCTTAGCCAACCACTCTGACACTCGCCTCCGCTCTGTGCCACTCCACTCTATGATACTCCACTTCACTCTATGATACTCTACTCCACTCCACTTTATGACATTCTATGCTACTCCACTCTATGACATTCTCCTGTACTACACTCTGCCCACTCTATGCCGCTCCACTCTACGCCACTGCACTGTATGACACTGTACTCCACTCTACGCTACTCCACTCTATGGCACTGTACTCTGCACCATTCTGTGACACTCCACTCTATGACACTCTACTCCACTCTTTGCCACTCAACTCTACACCATTCTACTCCACTCTATGTCCCTCCATTCTACAACACTCCACTCCAGTATAAAACACAACCACTCTGCAACACTCTATGCTGCTCCAGTCTATGGCACCACTCCACTGAATGCCACTTCATTCTAGGACACTCTATCCCACACCACTCCACTCTATGCCACTTCACTCTGACACTATACTCCACACCACTCTACTCCACTCTATGACTCTCAATTTTAGCCATGCTGAACAGCAGCCAAACTGGTCTATAACATGGCTAAAACACATTGCCAATATCGCTGGCATGTACAAGACCTATTGGCTTTGCCAGTGGTTGTTGTGCAGGGTATTCTGATATTCAGCTGCCTCTTCAATCTGATGCTGTTCTTTTGAAACTAAATGATATAAAAAAGAATCATCTCAAGTCTCATGTTCACCTATCAGAAGCTGTGGTGGTGTCATAGAAACCTATAAGGTAGAGAGAAAAGAGTCTGGAAGCACGCTCTTATCACAGACCTTTCCTGTAGGGTGCTCAAGCCACGGTATAACAAACATTCAGTCCCACTAGGGAAACCGGAGCAGGTACCCTGGAAGGAACTGATACACATCAACTTAAAGAATAGCTATTCACAACTCCTTGCTGTCTAAAATTACCCCAGAGGATAGTTATTGCGTACTATTTTTGTTTCTCATCAGAATACGTGTCTCGGGTGATCTTCAAGGAGGCATCAGGATTTCTACAGTTTGTTCCTATTTATTATTAAACATGACCTCTTCATTTCGAAGGATACACTTCTTTCTTCATGACGATCGATTTGATATACAGTTCATTCTCACACTGTAGGGAACGCTGAAGAAAACAAGATTAATAATGAGTAGCTCCCCTATTAGGAATGATGTTCACTTTTGTTACTGAGGGTTACATTCCTGGATTGCACATGTTTGCACGTATCTCAGATCTCTGCCTTGACATTCAGTCTGTCTCCCAGCCTTTCTGCTTGTTTTCCCTGGCCTGTTATGTGCCCTCTTGCTCATTATGTGCAATTTGCGTTTCCTTAAATGGAATGTACAAAAATAAATTTGTTAGAAGTGGTTACAATTTGCCCACTGACTTTTAACTAATCTATTGGTATTTTGAGAACCGACCAATGTATTAATAGGTTGTTTCTCAAATACCGATTGATAGTGGGTTGCAATTCGACGTACCTCAATAATATGCATTATATAGGCTTCAAATTACAACCCTCTATGATTGGCTACAGTGACAAGCATGGTGGCCTGCCGGTGTCAGCCGTATTTAAATGCATCCCATCTTCTTTAAAAGAAAACAGGATGTGTTAAAAAAAATTACCACTGCCTGCCCACAAAAAATAGTTGTGTGAACACTCCCAAATGGGAAGGGGTCCCTAAATCATGTTTGGTGTCTGAAAATGGACTAAAAGCAGGGGAGGTTGAGACCCTACAATGTATTCATCTCCTAAGCAGCCAGACAGGCTATATGAGGGGGGAAGCTCTGCAAGATGTCTGTCTGTGATCAGGACTTGAGGCCAAGGCCCTTTAGTATCCCCTTCTGGGTGAGGGGACTCAACCAGGGAAATCAAGACCACCTGCCCTGGAGTCTGGAGCACTAGCACACTTCCTGCTTTCGAAGACCAGTGTGCCCCAGAGCACTGGAGAGAGCAAGTTCCAGTGGGGAGCCCTACCGAGAGGACTCTTGGTGTGAGGTGTGAAGAGACGACTGTGCACTGATCGGGTCATTCTCCAGAGAGCCACCGTAGATGTGGCTATGCTGACAAAGTGCCAAGACTTGTGTGAGCCTTACCTGCCACCTCTTATGCAAGGATGTGCTGCCACTGTACAGGTGATTCTACTGGAGAGGTCTATGCCTTTCCAGGGGAAACTGCAGTGACCCCATATGCCAGGAGGGGCTACAGTACCGAGTATTGACAAGTTCAGGCCGTCGCTTAGGAAAACTCGAGTTGCAACCAGCGGGTCGAAATTGGGCACAAGATCTGCCAGTGATCGACCCTTTGGCTCCCGGACAATGCCAAGAGGACTTTGCTCTATCACTGAGACCCGGTCGGGAGCACATAGATCAACACTCTCCCCTCCTTGTTGGGAGAAGCATACCTTTATGAGCTCTGGGGGACTCGCTGTTGATGGCGCTGCAGCATCATAGACTTTTTTGACTACTTCCTAGGAATCAAAGGGACTCTTGACTAAGCCCTACTAGTGAGTATTCCCTTGTTGGGGCAACTAGTGAATAAGGAATAACCCTATCCACAGTACAAGGAAGAGCGTGCAACAGGGGTTTGCCAGATAAACACTAGAGCTTAGACCTCAAGGGGATTGTGTTGTTGCTTATGAATGTTGTTAGACTTTTCATCCTTGGCGTGGTCTCCCTTAACTTTTTGCCTCTGTTCCCCAGGTTGTTGATGTGTGCTGGACTCTGATTTTACTGTTTTTGTTACTCTGGGCACTTTACCGCTGCTAACCAGTGCTAAAGTGCAAGGGCTCCTGTTTAAAATATGTACGTAATTGGTTCTCCATGATTGGCATATTTGTTTTACTGTTAAGTCCCTAGTAAAGTGCACTAGAGGTGCCCAGGGCCTGTAAATCAAATGTTACTAGTGGGCCTGCAGCACTGGTTGTGCCACCCACACAAGTAACCCTGTAATCATGTCTCAGACCTGCCACTGCAGTGTCTGTGTGTGTATTTTTACTCTGTAAATTCGACTTGGCAAGTGTACCCACTTGCCAGGCCTAAACCTTTCCTTTTCTTACATGTAATGCACCCCTAAGGTAGGCCCTAGGTAGCCCCAAGGGCAGGGTGCAGTGTATGGATAAGGTTGGACATATAGTAATGTGGTTTATATGTCCTGACAGTGAAATACTGCCAACTTCGTTTTTCACTGTTGCAAGGCCTGTCTCTCTCATAGGATAATATGGGGGCTACCTTTAAATATGATTAAAGTTTAGATTCCCCTAGAGAGTAGATGGACATGTGGAGTTTGGGGTCTCTGAACCCACAATTTAAAAATACATATTTTAGTAAAGTTGATTTTAAGATTGTGCATTTGAAAATGCCACTTTTAGAAAGTGAGCATTTTCTTGCTTAAACCATTCTGTGACTCTGCCGTGTTTGTGGATTCCCTGTCTGGGTCAGTTTGACAGTTGGGTTGTTTTTCACCTCACACCAGACAGTGACACAAAGGGAGCTGGGGTGTAACCTGCATTTCCTGATTAGCCATCTCTGCTAGGAGGGAGGGGTGGAGTGGTCACTCTCATCTGAAAGGACTGTGCCTGCCTCTGACAATGCAGACTCCAACCTCCCTGGGTGTGTCTGAGGCCTTGCCTGGGCAAGGCAGGATTTCACAAGTAGGTGTGAGTCCCCTCTGAAGAAAGGTGACTTCAAAGACTAAAATGGGTACAGACTTTAGAAACACTTCTGGAACCAAGAGGAACCTCTGCCTGGAGAAGAGCTGATAGCTGAAGAAGGAGTGCTGCCCTGCCTGTGACTGTGCTTTGTGGAGCTTTCCTGCAGTGCTGCTTCTGCCAGAGTAAGAGGGCAAAGACTGGACTTTGTGTGCCTTCCATCTTGTGAAGAAATCTCCAAGGGCTTGAGTTAGAGCTTGCCTCCTGTTGTTTGAAGTCTCAGGGACAGCAAAGACTTCTCTCTGCCAGCACCTGGAGTCTCTGGAGAGACTCCTGCTCTGACAAGTGGTGCCCTATCCAGTCCCTGGGCCCTTGAAAGAAAAGCTGGTGGAAATCCAAGCAAATCAACTTCGGACGACTCCGGACCGACGCTGCTGCTGAATCCGGTAACGCCGCCAGCACCCGACGCCGTGACCTTTGCTGGAACGCGACGCTCTTCGCAGGCCCGATGCCGCAGCAGCCCCGCTGAAGTCCGCGACTCCGTGGAAGTCGCCGCACCACATCGTGACCGACGCCGCTCGAAGTGCACGGATTCAACATTTAGCACAGACGCCGCGATTCCCGACTTCGCGCATCGGCTTGTTTTCCCTCTTCACCAAAGGTACTCTACTTGGGGGTCTACACGACTCCGTGTCCGGCGCCGCTGGTGTCAGCTTGTTGGGAACGACTTCGTCACGACGCCGTGTTAACATCTCATCGAAGCATTTTTGTTTCTAAGTGCTATTTTTGAGTTTAATCTCTAAAAATTCATAACTTGACTTGTGTATGTCGGATTTTTGTCGTTTTGGTCTTGTTTTGTTTAGATTAATATTTCCTATTTTTCTAAACTGGTGTTGTGTCATTTTATAGTGTTTTCATTGAGTTACTGTGTGTGTTGGTACAAATACTTTACACCTAGCACTCTGAGGTTAAGCCTACTGCTCTGCCAAGCTACCAAGGGAGTAAGCAGGGGTTAGCTGAGGGTGATTCTCTTTTACCCTGACTAGAGTGAGGGTCCTTGCTTGAACAGGGGGTAACCTGACTGTCAACCAAAGACCCCATTTCTAACATTGGTGAATGTTGGGATTTGTACTTGTATTTGTACTTGACATACAGTAATTAAGTGTACACTACTGTTTGAGATCAGACCACTACGTGACCACATACTACTAGTCTGGTGATTTTTGTTTTTTTCTATTTGGACTGTTTTTGCTCTGCATTCAGTTTCTTTTTTCGCTGATCCTGTGATTGACTTTTCTGGAACTTCATTTGGGAACTTGTTTCTGCATTTGGAACTTTGCACTCTTTTTACCTTTCATCATGTCTCTACTTGGAGATGCATCAGTTGGAGCTGACTTTGACCTTGAGAAATTGGAGAGTTATACCAAAGCTCAGTTGAAGCAGTTCTGTAAAAGTTTTGACTGTCCCATTAAGAGCTCATCCAGGAAGGAGGAGCTGCAAAAGGCGCCGAGGGCCTGGGTGACAGCCAAGAGCACTGAAGGGCACACAGAGGATGAGGGAGATGAGGAGGATGAGGAAGAGTGTTCAGTACACAATGGTATTGTGGGTGGGCCTGTTATGTCCAGGGAGAAGGTCTCCAGGGCAGGTAGCAGTGTCTCATCCAAGGGTCTGACACCTGAGGAGTTACAGGACAGACAGGCAGAAAGGGGGTACCAATTGGAGCAGAGGAGGCTAGCCCTTGAGGAGAGGAAGTTAGCAATGGCTCATGAGCTTAGCTTGAGAGAGATGGATCATAGAAGCCAGTCCAGTAGAGATGGTGGCAGCAATCCTACAGTGCAGCCTGAGAGAAGGGTACACATCCCAAAAGACCGTGTGAGGGATTATAAGAGGGAGGATGATATCTACTTGTGGTTCAAGGGTTATGAGTCAGCTCTCCACATGAACCTGGTCCCTGAAGCTCATTGGTGGGCAGCCCTGTGGAAGCATTTTGAGGCAGAGGGGAGGGACACACTGACAGCCTTAGGGGATGCTCAGCATCTCACCTACCCTGTCATGAAGGAGGCCTTACTCACCCGGTATGGTCTAACCCCTGAGCAGTACAAGGAGAAGTTTAGATCCTACAAGAGAAAGGAATCCCAAACATGGTTGGAATGTGTTGATTCTTTTTGCAGGTCACTGGATGGTTGGGTGAAGGGCAGTAAAGTAAACACGTATGAGGGGCTTTACAATTTAATTGCTTGGGAGCACTTGTACAGTTTATGTTTTCCAGAGCTACGCCAGCACCTCATTGACAGCAAGCTGACTGACCCCAGGAAGCTTGCACAGAAAGCGGACCGCTGGGAGAGCACCAGGGTCCAAAAGAGGTATGGGGGAGACCACGCCAAGGGTGGGCAGGGTCCCTCTCAGAAGAAAGGGGGGAGTAAGGGCAAACAGGGGGAGTTCTCTAAAGGGCCCCAAACTGATTCCCAGGGTAAGGATTCCCAACCCCCCAGTGAAAAGAAGCCATGGTTGTCCAAAGGGAAGCCAGTGGCAGGTGGTCCCCCACGTAAGTGCTATGCATGTGACCAGGTGGGTCATGTGAGGGGGGACCCCAAATGCCCCAAAAGTACACCGGCACCCTCTGGTGCACCGTCCCAGGGTTTGGCCAGTGTAGCGCTTGGGAGGAGTTGGTTTCAGGTGGGTGGGAACCAGCAGAAATGACCCTTGTCTCACTAGGGGATAGTGAGATGGTCCAGAGAAACCTAGTGCCTGATAACACTAAGAAGTACAGGCAATGGGTGACCATCAATGGACAGAGGGTGGAGGCTCTGAGAGACACAGGAGCCAGTGTGACTACAGTGAGGAGTCGCCTGGTGTCTGAAGAGTAGATTGATCCCCGGGTACTTCACCAAGTAGTTGCGGTAGACAACTCTGAGCGCCTCTGCAGAGTGGCGCAGGTTCCCTTTGAATGGGGGGGGGTCTCAGGTTCCTGGAAAGTAGCTGTGAGTCCAACCATGCCTGTTGATTGTTTGCTAGGTAACGACCTGGAGGATTCCCCTTGGAAGGAGGTGGAACACAGGTCTCACTTGGAGATGTTGGGTCTGCCTGGGTGGGTATGCGTATCCACCCGGTCTATGGCAGCCAATCATGGTAGACAAGAGCCCCTGGAGCCTGAAACAGTGGCCCAGGGGACCGCCAAGAAGAGGAAGGGCAGGGGGCGCGGGAAACCGGCCCGAGGTTCCCACGGTCTGGGAGGAGGCGGAGCCTGAGGGTGACGCCCCAGAACCTACAGGGGAGCAGGTGGCTGAACTGGGGGAGGTCCCTGAGCTGTCACAGTGGCAGCAGGAAGGGGGACCCACCAGGGAAGCATTCTGCACAGCGCAGAAGGAGTGCCCTACTCTTGAGGGGCTGCGGCAGCAGGCTGCAGCCCAGGCGGCTGGCGAAGCGCCAGGTACTCACCTGATATATTGGGAGGATTGCCTCCTGTATAGTGAGCCTAAGGTTCCTGAGCCTGGGTCAGCTCGTATGCTGGTGGTACCCCAGTGCTTTAGGGCCTTCCTACTGGGTTTGGCTCATGATGTGCCTTTGGCAGGACATCTAGGGCAGGAAAAGACCTATAAGAGGCTTGTCTCCCACTTTTACTGGCCCTTGATGCACAAGCAGTCAGCTGCTTATTGTAGGTATTGTCAGACTTGTCAGGCAAGTGGCAAGAGTGGGGGGAAATGCAAAGCTCCCCTCCAACCTTTACCTGTAGTCAGTACTCCCTTTGAAAGGGTAGGAATTGACATTGTGGGGCCTCTGGATCCCAAGACAGCCATGGGCAACAGGTTCATCCTGGTCTTGGTGGACCATGCCACTCGGTACCCAGAAGCCATTCCTCTAAGGACGGTCACTGCCCCCGTGGTGGGACGTGCCTTGATGGGAGTTTTTACCTGCATGGGGTTCCCCAAGGAAGTGGTATCCGATAGAGGTACAAACTTCATATCCACTTATATGAAGTCTCTGTGGAAGGTGTGTGGGGTAACGTACAAGTTCACCACACCTTACCAACCCCAAAGTAATGGTCTGGTTGAGAGATTCAACCGCACCTTCAAAGGCATGATTCAGGGCCTGTCAGAGCCCTTGAGGCGTAAATGGGACGTCCGCTTGCCATGCCTTCTGTTCGCTTACAGGGAGGTGCCTCAAAAGGGACTTGGCTTTAGCCCCTTTGAGCTCATCTATGGCCACCCTGTGAGGGGACCGCTTAGTCTGGTGAAGGAGGCTTTGGAGAAAGCTCCTAGTAAACCACCCCAGGATGTATTTAGCTAAATGCTGGCACTAAGAAACCAGACTGCCCGCTTCAGGAGTCTTGCTCAGGAGAACCTGGAAGCAAGCCAGGAGGATATGAAACGGTGGTACGACCAGAATGCCACTCTGGTTGAGTTTCAGCCTGGACAAAAAGTGTAGGTCATGGCACCAGTGGAGCCTAGGGCTCTCCAAGATAAGTGGACTGGGCCTTTTGAGGTGGTGGAAAGAAAGAGCGAGGTCACCTATCTGGTAGAAGTGCAATCCCCCAGGATCCCTTTGCGGGTCCTACATGTCAACCGCCTCAAACCACACTTTGAGCAAACTGAGCTATCCATGCTCCTAGCGACAGATGACGGGGTGGAGGAAGAGAGTGAGCCTCTTCCTGACCTCCTGTCTGCAGGAGAGAAAGATGGGTCTGTGGAGGGAGTGATCCTCTCCCCCTCCCTGACTAAGGAACAGCAGAGGGACTGTCGCCACGTGTTGGGACAGTTCGCCTCGCTGTTTTCCCTGATCCCAGGAGTCACACACCTGTGCACACATGATGTGAACACTGGGGACAGTACACCTGTTAAACATAAGGTTTACAGAGTGACTGACAGGGTCAGGGCTATCATTAAGGAGGAAGTCTCCAAAATGTTAACCCTAGGGGTTATTGAACACTCCAGCAGTCCTTGGGCCAGCCCAGTGGTATTGGTCCCAAAGGCTGCTGCTCCTGGTGCCACTCCAGAACTTAGGTTCTGTGTGGACTACTGGGGTCTCAATGCGGTCAGCAAGACTGACGCACACCCCATCCCCCGAGCTGATGAGCTCATTGATCGGATAGGAGCTGCCAAGTACCTCAGTACGTTTGATTTAACATCTGGGTACTGGCAGATTGCCTTAACTGAGGGGGCAAAGGAGAGGTCAGCATTCTCTACCCCAGATGGGCACTTCCACTTCAACGTGATGCCCTTTGGGATGAAGAATGCCCCTGCCACCTTTCAGAGGTTGGTCAACCAGGTGTTGGCAGGACTGGATGAGTTCAGTGCCGCCTACCTGGATGACATTGCTGTGTTTAGTTCCACATGGGAGGAACACCTGCAACACCTCTGGAGAGTGTTAGAGGCCCTGCAGAAGGCAGGGCTCACTATTAAGGCGAGCAAGTGCCAAATAGGCCAGGGTTCTTTGGTGTACTAGGACACCAGGTGGGGAGTGGCCAGGTGGCACCCCTACAGCCTAAGATTGACACGATTCTGGCTTGGGAGCCTCCCAAGACCCAGACTGAAGTGAGAGCCTTTTTAGGTCTCACAGGATATTACAGGAGGTTTGTTAAGGGATATGGTACCATTGTTACCCCCTTAACTGAGTTGACTTCTAAGAAGCAACCCAAGAAAGTGATCTGGACAGAGGCTTGCCAGAGCGCTTTTGATGCCCTGAAGGCTGCCATGTGCACAGCACCTGTGCTGAAGGCACCTGACTACTCCAAGGAGTTTGTTGTGCAAACAGACGCCTCAGAGCATGGTATTGGAGCAGTACTCTCACAGCTTAATGAAGAGGGCCTAGATAAACCCGTAGCCTTCATTAGCAGGAGGTTACTACCCAGGGAACGTAGGTGGAGTGCCACAGAACGTGAAGCGTTTGCTGTGGTCTGGGCACTGAAGAAGCTAAGACCTTACTTGTTTGGGACTCACTTCCGAGTTCAGACCGACCACAGGCCCCTCAGATGGTTAATGCAGATGAGGGGTGAGAATCCAAAACTGTTGAGGTGGTCCATTTCCCTACAGGGGATGGACTTTACGGTGGAACACCGTCCTGGTACAGAGCACGCCAATGCTGATGGTCTGTCCAGGTTCTTCCGCCTTAGTGATGAGAACTCCCATGAGGTTGGGTAGTTGCTCCCCACTTTTAGCTGGGGGGGACACATGTTAGACTTTTCATCCTTGGCGTGGTCTCCCTTAACTTTTTGCCTCTGTTCCCCAGGTTGTTGATGTGTGCTGGACTCTGATTTTACTGTTTTTGTTACTCTGGGCACTTTACCGCTGCTAACCAGTGCTAAAGTGCAGGGGCTCCTGTTTAAAATATGTACGTAATTGGTTCTCCATGATTGGCATATTTGTTTTACTGTTAAGTCCCTAGTAAAGTGCACTAGAGCTGCCCAGGGCCTGTAAATCAAATGTTACTAGTGGGCCTGCAGCACTGGTTGTGCCACCCACACAAGTAACCCTGTAATCATGTCTCAGACCTGCCACTGCAGTGTCTGTGTGTGTATTTTTACTCTGTAAATTTGACTTGGCAAGTGTACCCACTTGCCAGGCCTAAACCTTCCCTTTTCTTACATGTAAGGCACCCCTAAGGTAGGCCCTAGGTAGCCCCAAGAGCAGGGTGCAGTGTGTGGATAAGGTAGGATATATAGTAATGTGGTTTATATGTCCTGACAGTGAAATACTGCCAACTTCGTTTTTCACTGTTGCAAGGCCTGTCTCTCTCATAGGATAATATGGGGGCTACCTTTAAATATGATTAAAGTTTAGATTCCCCTAGAGAGTAGATGGACATGTGGAGTTTGGGGTCCCTGAACCCACAATTTAAAAATCCATATTTTAGTAAAGTTGATTTTAAGATTGTGCGTTTGAAAATGCCACTTTTAGAAAGTGAGCATTTTCTTGCTTAAACCATTCTGTGACTCTGCCGTGTTTGTGGATTCCCTGTCTGGGTCAGTTTGACAGTTGGGTTGTTTTTCACCTCACACCAGGCAGTGACACAAAGGGAGCTGGGGTGTAACCTGCATTTCCTGATTAGCCATCTCTGCTAGGAGGGAGGGGTGGAGTGGTCACTCTCATCTGAAAGGACTGTGCCTGCCTCTGACAATGCAGACTCCAACCCCCTGGTGTGTGTCTGAGGCCTTGCCTGGGCAAGGCATGATTTCACAAGTAGGTGTGAGTCTCCTTTGAAGAAAGGTGACTTCAAAGACTAAAATGGGTATAAGAAGGGCACCCAAATCTACAGACTTTAGAAACACTTCTGGAACCAAGAGGAACCTCTGCCTGGAGAAGAGCTGATAGCTGAGGAAGGAGTGCTGCCCTGCCTGTGACTGTGCTTTGTGGAGCTTTCCTGCAGTGCTGCTTCTGCCAGAGTAAGAGGGCAAAGACTGGACTTTGTGTGCCTTCCATCTTGTGAAGAAATCTCCAAGGGCTTGAGTTAGAGCTTGCTTCCTGTTGTTTGAAGTCTCAGGGACAGCAAAGACTTCTCTCTGCCAGCACCTGGAGTCTCTGGAGAGACTCCTGCTCTGACAAGTGGTGCCCTATCCAGTCCCTGGGCCCTTGAAAGAAAAGCTGGTGGAAATCCAAGGAAATCGACTTCGGACGACTCCGGACCGACGCCGCTGCTGAATCCGGTAACGCCGCCTGCACCCGACGCCGTGACCTTCGCTGGAACGCGACACTCTTCGCAGGCCCGACGCCGCAGCAGCCCCGCTGAAGTCCGCGACTCCGTGGAAGTCACCGCACCACGTCGTAACCGACGCCGCTCGAAGTGCACGGATTCAACATTTCGCACAGACGCCGCGATTCCCGACTTCGCGCAACAGCTTGTTTTCACTCTTCACCAAAGGTACTGTACTTGAGGGTCTACACGACTCTGTGTCCGGCGCCGCTGGTGTCGGCTTGTTGGGAACGACTCCGTCACAACGCCGTGTTAACATCTCATCGAAGCATTTTTGTTTCTAAGTGCTATTTTTGAGTTTAATCTCTAGAAATTCATAACTTGACTTGTGTATGTCGGATTTTTGTCGTTTTGGTCTTGTTTTGTTTAGATAAATATTTCCTATTTTTCTAAACTGGTGTTGTGTCATTTTATAGTGTTTTCATTGAGTTACTGTGTGTGTTGGTACAAATACTTTACACATAGCACTCTGAGGTTAAGCCTACTGCTCTGCCAAGCTACCAAGGGGGTAAGCAGGGGTTAGCTGAGGGTGATTCTCTTTTACCCTGACTAGAGTGAGGGTCCTTGCTTGAACAGGGGGTAACCTGACTATCAACCAAAGACCCCATTTCTAACAAATTTCGTATACTTTTTTGAATGCGTAGAGTTTGAAATAAAATACTTATTTTTTGTATAAAAATAAGTATTTGACTGGACATTGATGTATTGTCTTTACTTTTTGCACCTTGAGCTATGAGTTGTGTTCACTAATCTGTATCTACACCCCCCCATTTTGACTGCTTGTCCACATCTACCACTGAGTCAAGTGCAGAAGGGGTACTTGGGCCAATTTCTCAGAATCCATTGTAGATTGTGCTGAGGGACATCAGGAGTAAAAGCCCTCAACCACCATTGTTGGGCCCAGTAGCCCCTGTGTGCCCCGTGGCTCCCTGAAAGGGGTTCTGACAATAAGATTCAGTAACATGTTACTAAAGCGCTATTTTGGG
Source organism: Pleurodeles waltl (assembly GCF_031143425.1). NCBI lineage: Eukaryota > Metazoa > Chordata > Amphibia > Caudata > Salamandridae > Pleurodeles > Pleurodeles waltl. The sequence goes on along the minus strand of NC_090439.1, from coordinate 584,782,342 downwards.
TTTGGTGAATTTGCTGTAAGAAAGACTCTGATTTTACTTATCAGAGCCTAACAGACCATAAAATTACTTCATACCTTGTTGCCCAGCTTGGGAGCATCCACCCTCTCAGATCTTTACATGTTGTCACAGGTGACCTATGGTGACCGACTCTGCTTTTCGGAACTATTACTTGCCTCTAACGCTGGAAGATTACCTCAACAAGATGCTAGAGTTCCTGCACATATCAGCTGTGGCTTCTGCCCTGAGGGAGCAGATCACTACACACGACTACTGAGTTGGCCCCTGAACTGCAAGTCTTGGCTGTCTTTTGATTCTTTGTGTCTTGTGCAAGGTTCCCACTGTCCTCTGGGTCCCCTCATCAGAAACCCCATGAGAGAACACCATTGAGGTTTTTCCACAGCACCCCTCATGTTGCTTAAATGCATTTGTGAGATCTGTTACCTGGTGTCCTAGTACAGTCCAGGGTTACCGGGCTCTAATTACAGCAGTTGGAGTATTTTACTAGGGTTATCCCGGGGACACAGTATTATTGGACTCTAAAATGAAATTACCAGTTTTTTCTTAATACTCTACTGTCTGTGGTAATGGGCCAAAGCAGTGGAAGGCTTCCTGAAGGAGGTGTTCTAGGTTTTAATACAAAGGGCCACATTTTGAGCATGAAAGGGCTTGAAAATCTTCTTATTTCAGGAAAAATATCTAAGTATTGGGGGAGTAGAATCCACGGACTCAAATCCCTTTGCCTTAATATTCTGATGGTTGAGGGAATGAGTCTGGTCAATTCTACTCTGTATTTAGAGTTTCCTCCAGAAATTGGAGGATTTTCTGTTTCCTTCAATCTCTAAAGAGTACAGTATAACACTTTAATACTGTAGTGCTTAATAACTGATTATCCGGTTAGTAATTTACTTTTTAAATGAAAAGTACTTTAAATACACACAAGCAAAATCTACTGTACAGCAATGCTAGTTGGTACACTCTTTAACAAATTATTCAATTTCTTTCCGCAGCAGAGTTTTGAGGTTTGGTCACTGGTACTGGTATTCAAGCAAGTTTTTGAGGCACCTCCCACTAAATTTCCCTAGAATGAAAGAAATACCTGTAGAACCAACCCTAAAAGATTAAATGGCCACCTATAACCTCGGCGCACACTTGTCTTTTCTAAGTGTGCTGGGGCAACAATCAGTGCCCAGTGACTGGTGTTAGCGCGTTCGCGGAGGTCTTCTTCCCGCCTTGGGTTCAGAAACCACAAGCGCTCTGGTGAGATTTATCCCACCACTAGAAGTCGACTGGATCTTTTGACTCAGTAAGGAGTGTAGTAGCCAGGCTCGTTCAACACAGATCAATAACATAAGATCCATAAACAATTCTAGACACCATGAACAATTTAAAGTCTAAATCAAACTCCAAACCGAATAAAGTTTCAAAGCTTTATTACCATACCAAAATCAATATAAAGTATATAGTACGCAAAACAAAATTATAAACTTACATGAAAACCATAGGTTGACCAAAACTTCTAAAAAGATTTAGGGGGTCATTCCTACCCTGGCGGTCCGAGACCGCCAGGGTAGGGGACCGCGGATGCACCGCCAACAAGCTGGCGGTGCATCCAGGCCCATTCTGACCGCGGCGGTAAAGCCGCGGTCAGAAAAGGGAAACCGGCGGTTTCCCGCCGGTTTTCCCCTGGCCTGCAGAATCCCCCATGGCGGCGCTGCAGGCAGCGCCGCCATGGGGATTCTGACCCCCTTCCCGCCAGCCTGGTTCTGGCGGTTTCGACCGCCAGAACCAGGCTGGCGGGAACGGGTGTCGTGGGGCCCCTGGGGGACCCTGCAGTGCCCATGCCAATGGCATGGGCACTGCAGGGGCCCCCTAACAGGGCCCCACATTGATTTCCCGTGTCTGCATAGCAGACACTGGAAATCGCGACGGGTGCAACTGCACCCGTCGCACAAAAGCAACTCCGCCGGCTCCATTCGGAGCCGGCTTCATCGTTGCTGTGGGTTTCCCGCTGGGCGGGCGGGCGGCCTTTTGGCGGTCGCCCGCCCGCCCAGCGGGAAAGCCAGAATGACCGCCGCGGTCTTTTGACCGCGGTATGGTCTTCTGGCGGTTCCCGCTTGGCGGGCGGCGGTCGAACACCAATACTGTTAAAAACTCCAAAAGAATGAAATAAATCAGCAAAATGAAAATATACACATTAATTTCAGACTTCAAAGCAGATGAAGGTGACATCAGTAAATCATCAAAATACAATTTTAGCAATCAATTTCAGAGCTGGGCCACCTTTATCTCTAACATCAATTTGGACTTGTATGTGTAGGAACACGCTAACACATATTGGCACAAGCAAAAATGGAAAGACAAAAATAATTTGGAAAAGTAATCTAACCCAATTCAATGCCTTTGTATTGACCTTTGCTTACACCAGCAGCTGCCACTGCTTTTAAACAGCCGGGCAAAGCAACAGCAACAGGATCCAATTTTGCGCAAAAACATGCTACAGGTCTGTTCATTTCTCCATGCAACTGTGTCAAAACAGAAAGAGCACAACCATCATGTTCATGACAAAATAGTAAAAAGCTTTTTGTGTAATTAGGCATTCACAAACCTGGAGCTCTGCACAAGCTCTCTCTCAACTCAGTGAAAGCTTTCATACATTCTTCACTGAAGGGCACTGGGTCTTTAACTTCTTTGTGCGTTAGCTTCTGCAGTGGTTTGGAAAATACTGAAGCATTTGGGATCCATTGGCAACAGTAACTCACCATTCCCCAAACCATTCTGACATCTCTCTGTCTAACTGGGTGATTCATCTGCATGTTAGCTGTAACTCTTTCTCGAGACACTCTTCTTGCACCTTTCTCAGTTTGGTGATTAAATACTTAACTTCTCTCTGGCAATACTGTAACTTGGTAGGGGAAACCTTATGTCCGTTTTTGCCCAAATAATTCAACAATGCTATGGTATCTTGTCTGCAAGCTTCACGGATATTAGATGCAACCATCAGGGCATCAATGTACTGCACTAAAGCACACCGAAATGGCATGTTTAAAGACTCTAAGTTATTTTTCAAAATCTGATTAAAAATAGACAGTGATTCTGAAAACCCTTGTGGAGTACGGCACCATGAATACACACGGTTGCTGAATCTGAATAAAAAAAGGAATTGATGATCCTCGTTTAAAGGCACAGAGAAGAAGAAAGTCTATGACAAGTCAATAATGGAAAACCATTCTGCTTCACATGGAATCTGGAATAATAGTACTGCTGGATTTAGCACCATGGGACAACAGGATACCACAATTTTGTTCACCTTTCTCAAATCCTGAACTGTGCGGTATTTCCCACTTGGCTTTTGTAATCCCATAATCGGAGAATTACATGGGCTGCCCATCACTTCTTCTAGAACTCCCTGCTCAACAAAATCTTTAATTACTGGGGTCATTCCTTCAATCACATCTGGGGTCATGTTATATTGTGACGTTCCGGGAAAAACTGCATTTACCTTTATAGTCACTTTAACTGGTTCAACACCTCGTATGAGTCCAATATCTTTACCGGAGAGATCCCAAACTCTCAACATTACTATGTCTTGTAATTCATCAGGCAGGTATTTTACTGTCATAGCAGGAAATAAAGTAATGAGAGGATACATCTCATCAATTTGACTGGAATTTTCATAATTGCTATTTGTTTGCATTGCTATCCCGTCATGAGTACAGGTGATGGAAAAGTTTAATTTGCATAATAAGTCTCTTCCTAACAGATTTACAGGACTGGAATTGCAAACTATGAATTGGTGCAAATCCGCAAAGGTTCCTATTTTAACTGGAATGGGCTCTGTACTAGGGTTTACTAAATGCTGGTTTGCTACTGCTACAACTTGAACTGTCCTTCCAGAAAGGGGCACATTTGGGACTTCTGCAGATCTGACAGTGGAACACGTTGCACCATTGTTAACCAGAAATGAAACATCATGATCCATGACACTCGCATTCACAAATAAAGACCAATCTGGTCTACCTCCAGTGAGGCAGCCAACACACATTCTTCCTCTTATAAACCCTTACTCATACATTCTTCATTCATTTAATCATCGCTGAAGTCTATCAATGGATATTTTGTGATTAGCTGATTTACATTTGCATTTACTGTCTGGTTCGCGTTCTGCTGAGGAACCATTACCTGTTGCTGTACCATCAGAGCTTATGGAATCTGCATTTGATCTGGGGCCTAAATTTTCTGTTGGGGAAATTGTACTTGTTGTTGGGGAACCTGCATTTGGACTGCTGCAGTAGGAACATTTATGTTTTGATTTCAGGGCCTTTGAAATCTTTGATTTTAAAATTGACTGTTGTCAACCATCTGCACAACACCACCACCTTGTACCAAATTAATTACGTTATTATAGTGACACTCCCATTTCCAATGTCCGATGTTGCCACACCCATGACAAAGAAACATTTTTTTCATGTTTTGACCATCAGCCACATTAAAATTCGGATCTACTCGAATTCCACGACCTCTTCCTCTGAACTGAGGCACCATATTGCCCTGCTGCTGTGTTCCCTGCATTCCTCCTGCATTTACCATTCCTTGTGACCGTTGTGTACCTGCTGCTTGGGCAGATATGAGTTGCATCACCATTGCCATTTCACATAGTCTTTTCTGCTTCAACTCAATTTCATCACTACAGTATTTTGTGTAATGCAATACTTAATCAATCTGCTTTCTCTGCCAGCAAATCAAATGATTCTCAATCATGTTGCTAATTTCAGGCTTTAATCCTTGAACAAATCTGAACACAAAATGAATCATGTCTTTCAGTTCAATAATCTCAGTGCCACGGTATTGTTTGAATGCCTGCAACAATCTCTCATAAAAGGCATGAACAGACTCCTTCGTCTCCTGAGCAGTCCTGTCAATCCTTTGCCAATCAACATCTTTAGGGAAAACTCTAGTTTTCAAAAATTCAGTTACCTTGTAGTAGCTTTTCATCACCTCTTCAGGCAGCGCACCTGTCACTGTATCCCTTGGGGGCTCACGCATTGGGCAATCAACTTCTCAAAGAAAGTGTTCAAAACTTCCCACAGATACTTTGCAAGCATAACACACCTCTCCATTTGCTGGTACCACTCCTCTGGCTTCTCCCTCAACTTTGGGTAATCATTTGTAAATGACAGTATATCACTTCTGCACCATGGGACAAGGACAAAATTCACTCCTGGAATTTCTCTCATTAACATAATTTTTCCAGCTCTCTCAGCCTGCTGCATATCATTTGAAGATGCAGTTGGCTTTTTCTTCTGTTCTCTTTTCTTTGCCCTTCTGCCTTCCCATGTATCCAATGCTCCCCATGTTTGAATGCTCTGAATCAATTCTTTAATATGAACTTTCAATCCAGTTGATCTCATGTTTGCAGTGTCTCTCGAATCAAATTCTAATCTGTAACTTCTCTTTAGCTCTTTGGATTTATCCATCTTGATTTCATACATCTCAGCTAAATGAGGTAATTTCTCATAAATCTGTGCTGTTCGAAGAGTAATGTCCTTGCACATTAAGCACCACTCATTTTCGATGTAAGAATCCAATCTGTCCAATTCAAGTGTTCCTTCAATCATGTAATGGCAATCATGTGTCATGGCAATCATGTCATTTAATTTTAATTTTAGTCTAGCTATGTTCAATGTCTTTTCTCCCTTTGAGGGGTCATGGCTGGCACCGTAGTGCTCAGCCTCTCGTTTTCTGCATTAGTTCCAAAAGGAGAATTCATTGCCAATACCAGATTTGAAATCCGTGAACCACTCTCAGTATTACTCTGGGCATACAACAGGACAACCAGCCTTATTGTTACAGGAACTGTCAATGCATCTGGTCCTGACAAATTTGTTTGACTTGGCTGGAACATTGATCCTTTACCTTGACCAGTCAATACTTTACCAAGAGCCTGATTTGACTGATTTAGGGCAACATTCTGTGGTGTCGTCACTGGGGAATACATAGGTATTGTCTGTCTCTGATTCACAAGTTGTGTAAGTGTGTGTACATTAGGCGTTGTCTCAAATTGAGTCATGCATACATTCTGAATTGGCTGTGTGCATATCCAGACCTGTGACATTCTTGACTGTGTTAATAATTGGAATTGTCAGATAAACAACTGGAACCTGTGCAACCTTAGCAGAAGGTACGTTTGGTATCATCTGAACCTGGCTTTGTGTAACTGGAGCTGTGGCTATACTCAGTACTACACTCAAATTTACTGATTCAACTGCATTATACAGTGTGGGATGATTCTGTAACAACTGAACTATAAATTCATCCTCTGAATCACTTTCAGTGTCCGCTAACTTTTTATTTCCCCCTAACTTTTGTTCTGGATCTTCTTCAGATTTCTTTTTAGCTTTAGGTTAAATACTTCCATCACTTTCCTGTGTAATCGCTGGGAACAGTTTCACTGCATGTACTGTATGTACTCTCCACATTCTCTGATCCTCATCCCATCTAGCTTCTGCCATCTTTTCTGCTTTCCTCATTCTCCTTTCAAATTTCTGAGCCTCTTTCTGCCTTGCAACTAATTCCCAAATAGCAAGTGCCTCAAATTGTGCAGGTCTAAGAAAGGGTTTTGATTCATACACACCATCCTCAGATTCTCTAATACATTTAAATTAAAAGTTCCATAACAAGGAAAGGCTAAGGTACTGTCCGTATCAGTTATTTTGCACCATTGATTTATCCAAAGACATGCTGAAACTCCTCTTTCCTCAATGACCTGGTGTATCCTCAGGTGGGGTAGGTTCACCCTTTCTAACTGGAATAAAAACATCTCCTCTCAATGCACTCCTTAAAGCTTTGAAAAACTTCATTTTTACTAAGAATTAATTCACAAACACAAATTCTAGGAATCCAGGAAATACATTTTCAATTCACCAATCCTTTTCACAAGCTGTTCTCAACCTATAGTAGCGCAGTCTTGTCCATCAATCTGTGCGCAGCTTTTCTCACCAACTGACCTATCCCACCGCGTACCAAATGCCATCACACTCACTTCACTCAGCAGCTTGACTCCCCTCAGAGCCGTCTTATACACCTCTCATGTAAAACACCTAAATGCAAATGTTGCGAGTACAAAAAAACCAAACCTGTCTGCTCACTAGGGGTAGGACTTAAAAGCTTTGAAAGCTGTACGGGACTTTCAACTGTGGCCTTTCACACAAACAGCTACTCTTCCAACTATGGCTTTCTCACATGCGCAAGTAAGATTTCACCTGCAAATCTCACTCCGATTGATATGGATTCTCCCTGTGCACTCAGGATTCACCTAATACCAACCAGCAACTCACACACTCAAGGAATCTACTGGTATTGTTGACAGCACTCGATCAACCAGCAGCTCACTACAGACAAAAAATAACAAGTTCCATACACTTGTACAATACCCCAGAGTCTTAGGCTTTACAGGACCTGTCAACAACAACCACGTGGGCAGTTTTTGAGCACAAAGCACAACATGCACTTGGAGTACGCCAACTCCCCACTCTCTTACTTGGAGTATGGAAACTCCTGAGTCATTTACTTGGAGTACGCAGACTCCCTACTCACTTCATGCACTACACTTCACCACAGTTTATCCAAAAGCATTGCAAGCCAAACCCTACTCAAAACACATGTTTTGTTACACAACACTAGCATTTCATCAACCTCTACACTTCAATAAGCACAAATAACAATGTGGGCAAATTCTAATTCTCCTCCTCATAGGACAAAACCATAACTCTGCTACCAAAAACTGTTGGCGCGCTCACAGAGGTCTTCTTCCCACCTCTGGTTCAGAAACCACAAGTGCTTCGGTGAGACACCATACCTTATCCCATCACTAGAAATCTACCGGATCTTTGAACACAGTGAGGAGTGGATTAGTCAGACTCGTTCAACACATATCAATAACATAAGATCCATAAACAATTCTAGACACCATGAACAATTTAAACCCTAAACCAAACTCCACACCAAATAAAGTTTCAAAGCTTTATTACAATCCCAAAATCAATGTAACGTATCTGGTGCGCAAAACTAAATCATAAACATACATGAAAACCATAGGTTGACCAATACGTCAAAAAAGATTTAGCCTACTAAACATCAATACTGCTAAACACTGTAAAAGAATGACATAAATCAGCAAAATGGCAATATGCACCTTAATTTCAGACTTCAAAGCAGATGATGATGACATCAGTAATTCATCAAATTACAATTTTGGCAATTGGTGTCAGAGCTAGGCCATCCTTATCTCTAACACCAATTTGAACTTGCGTGTGTCGGGATGGGCTAACACATGCGGGCAAAAGCAAAAGGGAATGACAAAAATAATTTGGAAAAATCATCTAACTATGGCAACTCTCTATAAAATTATGCTGGTGTAATTATCTAAACTGAAAAGGAAACAAGAAACCACATTTAGTTATTCCTCGCCTCATGGGACAGCAGACAGGAATGTTTTATCGAGCGGACCGTTCACCTTCTCATGACGTCAGTAGACAGCAGCATCAGAACAGTGCAGAACACAGGCTGCACACTGGAAAGGTCTACAGTTCAGAATTAGCTTGGTCTTGTTAGTACTAAACAGCATAGGCAAGTGGGGCAATTAGGACTAAGAGGAAACTGATTGGAAGACTAGGAGAGGGACAGGAGACGAAAGCGGCAGACTCAAGGCCATGGTAGACTAGACTGACTCTGGCTCTGAGTCTATTAGACAGACCTAATTTGACAGACTACTAGGCAGACTAACTACGGCAGACTTCCTCCAGCAGACAGCTCAAAGTTTCAAGGTCTCTCACTAATTAGAAATATCTATGGTCTTCCAATTGGTCCTTCAGGTGGGCTCATCCTAGGCACAAGATTCAGCATCCAAAGGTAAGACACCATCAAGATTGCAAATATTCCAGATTTTCTCAGAGAAAGCATTTAGTCAATTCAACGATTTCATGCAATTCCACCAACATTTAACAATTTCTAGTTGTTTGTTACCTCAGAGTTCCTTCTCTGAAATACACAGAAGGAGCTAAACAATTCTCACATGAAATGTATTGAAGCTTCCTGTCTTGTTTGACAGCTAGAATATTGTTATATAATTAACACTGAAACATGTTCTTCGTCTTTAATACAATAGGACATTCAACATCACTTCAGCAACCTAGGGAAAAATTCAGGTCAGAGGGAACAGAATAAGCAATTAATTTTCCTCTACTGCTGCAAGTATGAATCTTTATGCCTAGTCCAGCTAAGAAAGCCTAAATGCACATTAATACAATTAATAGACACAAATCCTATTGTGCACCTTACAATTGAATCATATATGCAAAGCAATTTATTTTACCGCAAAGATTATTTACAGCATATTAAAACAACTTTAAGAATGCATTCATTTTTCAGCACACATGTAACTCACGTTAATAAAATTCCATTTAATTCAATATAAGTATGACTACTTCACGATCATTTAATGCTCATAATATATTTCATTTCTACTGTTTCTTCTTAAAGATAATACTTTGAGCATTAATCCATGTCAGTATCACTCAAATATAAATGCACAATATCTTTATGTTAAAACGTGATGTTAAATACGAATGGAGGCCACATTGTCCACCATAATTCAAACGAGCACATTTTACATTTTCACATTAGTATTCTCTGTCAAGCCTTCAAATGAATGAATATGCTAACTTCTGTGTCACTTCTATGCCACTAATGTATTAGTAAAACTTGATCTCTATCACGAGGCACAGACCCTGATATCCTACTGTCCATTAACTTCTTCAGATCCATTATCCAGTCCAGCATATCAATGCCCACCGAGTACATAATGCAACTATCTGTCATTTTATGCGGGCAAGAAGATGTGTAACTGTGTGCACTACCTGAACCATCAGGGAGGAACCTTTTGGCATTTAGGTCGATCTGTATCAGATCATTCTCATGAGTCATAGTGATGGCTCTATATTTATTTTAAATTTGCCCCCTTATTTCCTACAAGGCAAGCGTTGTTTCCTTGAACTCCTCTTAAGAGGTATTGAACACTCTGAACTTGCTAGCCTGGGGGGAAGGGGCAGGGCAATGCATGCTTATTGCTTCATTCATATTTCTATCCCCTATGCTGTTGAACCTTGTCCATTGAGGCATTCTTAATCCCTACCTTCTTGCCAGCTTTCTAGTCTTCTCCTTAACTTGCCCCTTAGCCCCCTTTAAAGGCTAGGAGTTATCAACCAAGTGCTTTGTTCCTAGGGGAAATACAGGAAAGCACCTTTCTGTAGCAATAACGACAAACGTGCTTGGCACATTTTATGATTTAGAAAAATATCCTTTGATTTGCCTGGATTTGATATACACAGTTTCAAATAATACTTCTTGTACTGTTCTAATAATGCCCTTTGAGCTGGTAGGAAAGAAACACCAATACTAGTAGGCTTCACACTTTCCAATTCTCTCTTGTAAGTGTTCAGCTTGTAATATGGTCACTGAAATCATAAAAGATTTTTTATGATGCCACATAATAGTGCATATTTCCACCACTAACTGCACTTTCCTCACAGATTTCCTATTTGCTGCAGATATTTTCAGGAAATTAATTGATGTGATTTTCTATGTTTTTAATGACATACACATACCATTTTGCATGTAAATGTATTAATGTAGATACCAAGTTGAGAAGGTATGCCACATGGTTTCAAAAATGAAGTCTTAACCACTGGGCCCTCTTTCCCCTTAACACTGTTAAATATTTGGCACTGTTCTTAGCCTCAACAAATATTTTCCTTCAAAGGCCATTGCTGTTTCTGAAAACGTGGAATGCAAGGAGTGAAAGTGTCTCTAAATCTGCAAAGCTAAGAAACAGAATTTGTCAAATAGGAGGAACAACTCGGTTAAACACTCACCCTCTACATGCTTGTTTTGCTGAGATCAGTGTACTGACTTATAATAATATTTGTAATTTACAACTCTAATAGCAATGCTGTGGTATTTTACTCCAGCCACGACCTTCATTGATTCCTAGCGTCACCAAGATTACATGAGCCAGCCTAGACACACTGGGCTTAATTTACAAAGAAATGTTGGAGCGCAGAGCTGCACGAAATTTGGCAGTGCTGAGCTCTGACATTCCAAAAACACATGGATGCGCCATATTTACATCAATACGGCGCAACCCTGTGGGTTCTCTAGCTCTGGCGTTAAAATTAGCTGCCTACCGCCAACGCAGGCACCCTTGCTCCATAGTGCAAGGGTGCCTGCGTTGCAGGGAATGATTGTTCCTGTGCATCTTCCTGCACATGAACAAACAATAATGCAGTTTTTCTCTGAGTGTGCTGCAAGATGCAGCACACATAGAAAAAGCAAAAATGAGGAGAACTAAAAGTATTTCTCCTTATAGCCCCACTTTAACGCCACCCCTGGTGTGGCATTAGTTTTTGGCGCTGCCTCAGGTTTACTCTTGAGAAAATCTGGTGCAGTGTCAAAAGCAATGGGTGTTGCATGGAAACGCCCACAGCAAAACACATTGCACGCCACTCTGCCGCAGGAATCTTCCTCGGCGGGTCCCATATTTACAGGGCAGCGTTAAACCACTCAAAGATTCCTAGATAACTACCAGTGATCACAAATCAAGCAGAAAACTATTTTTCGATAGTAATAGAACAGCTTTAGCCACATTTGCAGGGGCATAGCTTGGACAGTAAGAGTGGGGGGATTTGATCTTCTGATTTTCCGACAATCAGGCTGGCATATAGGGGGTTATTACAACTTTGGAGGAGGTGTTAATCCGTCCCAAAAGTGACGGTAAAGTGACGGATATACCACCAGCCGTATTATGAGTTCCATAGGATATAATGGACTCGTAATACGGCTGGTGGTATATCCGCCACTTTACCGTCACTTTTGGGACGGATTAACACCTCCTCCAAAGTTGTAATAACCCCCATAATGTTTAAGTACATTACAGGACAAGCAGGGTGCATGAGAGTGGCAGTGGAAGGGAAGAGAAACTTGCATTGGTAGGAGTACTAAGATATTTTGTGGAAAAAAATATATTTTGAGGACTTTCAAAACAATGAGGTAGAGTGTGTGCGTACGTATTACTCTGTGTTCATTCACAAATTCCTGGTGACACCGACTGACATTTCACCATAGCTGACAGAAAGTACCTGTACCCAACTATTTATCAGAAAATGCATCTATTTGGTGGGGGGGGGGGCAACACGCCAAACACCTCCCCTGAAGCTACGATCCTGCTAATTTGCAATGCATAAGGAGGAAACCACAGGTTTGTATTCTCAAGACAAAGGAAGTTCCTCATAACACCAGGCAAAATGATTGCAATAAAAAGGAATCATCACAGAAGTCTAAAATTCTGTTTCACTGTAATCTGAAAATATCTGAATCATGTGGGAATGTGTACTGTCAATGGTTATGGCGCACTGGTGTCAGGTAGTATGTGCCTCAGTGTTCCAAATAATATATCCATCAAATAAATATGTGCTGTAATTGTCCCTAGCAGTACAATCTTCAAACTATTTGGGCACTGTTGGACCTGGCCCTTCTACAGGGTCATTCCCCAAATCTTTTGCCTTCTCCTCCTAATTTTTCTGACCCTTTTTGGCTGACGTTATGACTCTCATCACTTTATCACTGCTAATCAGGGCTAAAGTGCATGTGCTCTCCCTTGTAAACTTGGTATGATTGGCTTATACCTGATTGGCACATTTAATTTACCTGTAAGTCCCTTGTACAGTGGTATCCCTATAACCAGGGCCTGTTAAATTAAATGCTACTAGTGGGCCTGCAGCGCTGCTTGCGCCACCCACAGAAGTAACCTGTCAAAACTTCCTCAGGCCTACTAACACAGGTCCTGCGGGTGCAGTTTTCTGCCACAAGGACCTGGGATCTAAATTTACTTGCGAGGCCCAGAACACCCCTTTTACTACATCTAAGTCACCACTAAGGTAGGCCCTAGCTAGCCCAATGGGCAGGGTGTTATGTATGTAGAAGGCAGGACATGTGCCTGGTTGCGTGGCCTGTCCTGGTAGTGACAAACAGGCTACTTGGTTTCTCACTGCTGTGAGCTCTGCTTTCTCATAGGATTGCATTGGAAATGCCCTACCTTATGTATAGGGGGTATTGTCTGGTTTATGAGGGGTAGTGTAGGCATGTTCGGTATGATTGTAATAGTAGTGAGAAATGCTGCTTACTGGTGTAGGTCCATTTTTTATTGCTATTACAGGAATGCCACTTCTAGAAAGTGAGCATTTCTCTGAGCTTATTACTCTGATGTTTTGCAGCTTGACTCCAATCCACGTCTGGACAGAGTGACATTTGGGCTTTGTGCATACTTTCCAGACAGTCTGTACATAGGGAGGGTGGAGGTGTCACAGAGGTGCATCTGCATACTGAATAGTCTTCCTGGGCTGTGAGAATCGAGAAGCGGGGCACACCTGCATTTGTAAAGGCTGTGCCCTGGCCCCACACAAAAAGGTTGTTTACCCCCAACTGATGTTTGGAGCCTGGGCTGGAGGAGAGAGGGGCCACTCCCAGAACCAGATGTAACTGGTTGGAACCTCCTCTCTCCTCTCTTTGTGAAACACACAGTAAACTGAGTATAAGTACCAGAGATTTTTCCCAACAATTTAGACATGAAGAGACATTCTTGGGACACCAGAAACACTTCTGGAATGGGACACAGGACGCTGCTGAATGGATTCACCAGAACCCACCTTGGACTGCTGCTGCTGTGCTGACCTACAAAGTCACTAGGAGGATCTGCCACCATCTGCATCCCTTGTGCCGGCCTGTTGTTGGGCCTGCTAGCCCTGTGCTCCCCCTCTTCTGTCTCCAGGGGCAGGGTGCCGTGGCCCCTGACCCCTGCAACTATCCACAGCATGAGGAGGGCTTTGTTTTCCTTGTTTTGGTGCATAGCACCTAGTGCAGCGTTTTCTTCGTGGCCCCCCTAGCGTCTCGCGAGCGCTCTCCTTGTTGGACTGGACAGGGTTCATTTTTCCCACATATAATGTAATCTGATAGATCACTGTTTATTGTACCTACCGGATGGTATTGATTTTATTTGTAAGAGTTCCCATTTGTTTGTTTCCAGCCTTGAAAAAGTCTGTGAGGACGAAACACGTGTTAGCTGTTTCTGAACTCTCATGTGCCTGTTCTAACATGTGGACTTGAACAATCTTTGAGTACTAATTCGATTTCCCAATACAAAGGATTACAATATTTCCTGCAACTTTACTCATCTTGGACTTATTATTTTGGAGTGCCCTGTTGCTCTTTTGTCTTGCATTCTGCATAAGTATTCGCCCAAGTACAAACATTTGCTGTAGCATAAGAGTGTTTGGCTGATGCCTCAACTTTCTCGTCAACCACATCTGACACAGTAGAATCTTTGAAGGCTAGACTTGATGTAGAAGCCATTGTTGCCAGCATAGTATTTACTGTTGGAGTTTGTGGGAAAAGTTCATCAAAATCCTTGAGCACCGCTATTGATTCCGCTTATTTAGAAAACGAGAGATTGACTGTTTGTCAGGATCCTTCTATTCTTTGCAAACAATTGACTTGATTATGTCAGCCAGTGTCAGATCATCAGACGGCACAGAACTGTATTGGGTATAAAACCCCTCCTGTTGTTGGGGTTGTTCCTCAAATCCTAAGACATCTTCGATATGCTTTTAATTTAATAATGCTTTATTGAATAAATTAGCATATACTAGTACAACAGGATAAATACATTGTAACTAAAAAAGATCATAAAGATAATTGTACCTATAAAAACAATTTGTATACACAACCGGAATAAAATATTGTACCATAGAATAATAGTTTTTTTTTGTTATGTTTTAGTAAAGAAAGAAAGAGAAGAGAGAAAGGAAAGAAAAGAAAAATTTAAACAATGCAAATTAAAAATCACATATTTACAATAAAGCAATCATGAAGTATTAACAGTAATATGAAAGGTCTTGTGTTGCAAAAGAAAAGAGATGAGAGGAAGCCAAAGCTTATCCCTTTTAATTAACAGTTGAGTAGTATTAGCATTTGCTTGATCCATTCTGTGATAATAACAGATCAGATTCCACCAAGCTACAAAGATATTTTCGTGGTATCTTTCCAATTAGAAGTTAGAATTTGCAGTGCACTAGCAATGAGTAAATCAACCAATTTACCAAGCATTGTTTGGGAATGCCAAATAGATGGAGGTACTACCCAAAACATATGTAATATATTGAAAGGTACATTGATGGTCAAATTCTGATTGACTTTATCCCAAACTAGTTCCCAAAAAGTATGAACTGAAGGGCACTCAAAAAACATGTGCATATAATGGCTATTTTCTTTAGAGCACGACCAACACTTGCTGTCTGTAGTAAGTTTAAATTTATATAGATCTTCAGGAGTATAGTACAACCTATTATAAAAGTAAAATAATGTTTGGGTTGTAGATGCTGAACGGGATGTTGTATGGAGTTTTGACCATATTTGTTTTCATGTAGATATAGGAATGTTTTGATTGAAATCCTGCTCCCATGCTAATTCTATTTTAGACTTTGGTCTCACAAGACTGGTATGTGTAAGGGTTCTGTATATAAAGGGCGCTGGGACTTGTGAGGAAAAATTATGAGGCTGGGAAATAGGCTGTGTAGAAGAGGGAGCCTCCAAAGATTGAGATAACAAGTTATAGAGGATAGCAAAGAGAGTTTGGTATTGCACAGCGTAATAAGAGGAGGTATGAAATGTCTCTTGAATATCTTGAAATTCAAGTACAGCATTATCTAAAATAAATGATCTAAAGTTATAATGCCTTTGTGCATCCACTCTTTCCAAGCTAAAGTTCTACTATGAAATTTAATATCATTATTGTACCATATAGGAGTTTGCCTATGGTTCTCATATGAGGAGTGAGAGGCAAGAAGTAATGGCTTGGCAATAGAAATAGAATGAGTTAATATCGGAGAGAAAAGAGATTTAGGAGGTTTGGGAAGCTGAACTCTATCTCTAAATGTAAATGGTGTAATTTGTGAGTGCTCCAATTGACTCCATAGAGAAGTCCCGTTATGAAAAGTGGGAGAAAGGGACGACCATATTTGTTTTAAAACAAATGCAGAGTGATATCTTCTAAGGCACAGAAAATGTACACCTCCATTATCTCTAGGTTCCTGTAGTTTGATTAAAGATATACGAGATTTACATTTGTTCCATAAAAATTTCATAAATAATGTATTTATAGTTTTTTTAAAACTAGAAGGAAGTTTAACTGGGAGCATTGATAAATAACACTTTTAAATGGGCATCAACATCATTTTAATTGTGGCCAATCTTCCCCACCAAGTTAAATAAAGAGGATACCATCGGTCAAGTAATCTCAAAATCTTTGACTCTACCTCTTTGAGATTAGTTCGAATAGTGTCTTTAAGAGAGTTGGAATAGGATATGCCCAGGCATTTGATATGCTTAGAGTTCCACGTAAAACCAGTATCTTTAAAAATGTCGAGTAGACAATAAGCATTTATTGGCAAAACCTCTGATTTGTCTACATTAAGCTTATAACCTGAGACACTTGAGTATTCTTGTAGTAAGTTAAAAAATTCCGGAATAGTCTTTTGAGGATTAGAGTTAAAAAGCTAAATGTCGTCAGCATATGCTGTGAATTTAATGTCTGTGGGGGTCATTCACCATTCTGGCTTTCCCGCTGGGCCGGCGGGTGCCCGCCAAGGGAGTGCCCGCCGGCCCAGCGGGAAAGGCCCTGCAACCCAGAAGCCGGCTCCGAATGGAGCCGGCGGTGTTGCAAGGGTGCTAAGCAGACAGTGAAAATCATGCTGGGGCCCTGTTAGGGGGCCTCTGCACTGCCCATGCCAGTGGCATGGGCAGTGCAGGGGCCCCCGGGGGCCCCACGACACCCGTTCCCGCCATCCTGTTCCTGGCGGTAAAAACCGCCAGAAACAGGGTGGCGGGAAGGGGGTCGGAATCTCCATGGCGGCGCTGCTTGCAGCGCCGCCATGGAGATTCAGCCCAGACAGGGGAAATCCGTCGGGAAACCGCCGGATCCCCTTTTCTGACCGCGGCTTTACTGCCGCGTTCAGAATGGGCAGGGAAGCACCGCCAGCCTGTTGGCGGTGCTTCCGTCATTTTAGCCCTGGCGGTCGCGGACCGCCAGGGTTAGAATGACCCCCTGTGTCTTTATGCTTAAAACTATAAAAATCAGACAACCTATGTATTTTCTCTAGAAGGGGCTCAAGGGCTCATATAAATAACATAGGTGATAGAGGACAACCTTGTCTGGTATCTCTGTGCAGGGGGGAAGTAATGGGATTGTTTACCATTGACTAAAATAGATATAGAGGGTGAGGAGTATAAAATACTAATAAGTTTAATAATATGAGGACTAAAACCCTGCCATTTTAATGCTCCAAACATAAAATCCCAACAAACCTTATCAAAGGCTTTTTCAGCATCCAGAGTTATAGCAGCTATAGAGTCCCTGGACTTAGAAACAAGATGGATAATATTGTAGAATTATCCGATATGTATCGCCCCTCAACAAAACCTGACTGATGAATGTCTATTAAGCCTGGGATAAAATGGTTAATCCGTAAGGCTAGGACTTTTGCAAAGATTTTACAATCAACATTAATAAGGGATATGGGTCTATAATTTCCACATTTGGATAAATCCTTATCCTTTTTAGGAATCAAACACAACAAAGCTTCAGAAAAAGTGCCCTTTGCTTGATCTTGTGATATGAAATGTTGTATAAGTGTTAATAACTTTGGAACTAAAATAGATGCAAAAGTTGAATAAAATTCAATTGAAAAGCCATTGGGCCAGGGGCCTTATCTTTAGGAAGTTTGGTAATGGCATTTTTAATTTCTGTTTCAGATAAGTCAGAGTCTAATAGTGACAAATCTACTTTTTGTTTCAAAGGAATAGAGTGGAAGAAGGTATCTACTTCAGCCATATTAGGAGTATTTTCAGGAGTATATAATGTAGTAAAATAGTCAGTAAAGCATTCCAGGATTTTTAAATCATTAGTGTTTCTGTTTCCAAATGTGTCTGTGATAACAGTAATTTTAGACTTTTGATTTTTGATCTTTAAATAATTTGCCAATAGTTTACCCGCTTTATTTTTCCCACCATAAAATGTGGAATTTATTTGAGTAGAGTTCCACATGCACTTTCCAAGGAATGCTTATTGTATTGTAATTTAGCATCAATCAACCTGGATAAGGTATCTGGTTTGTTAGATGACAAATATTCATGCTCAAGGCACTTTATTTGTGTGAGCAATTTAGAGGAAACTTTAGATTTTTCTTTCTTTTTAGTGGCAACATAATCTATAATAAAGCCTAAAGCAGTAGCTTTAAATGCATCCCATATAAAATTCATCTGAGTATCAGAAGGTAAATTGTGCATAAAAAATTCTTTAGAAAACATTGTAAATTGTTCGATAAATAAATGATCTTGCAATAAAGTTTTATTAAACCTCTAGCTATTAGAAAAGGAGGAATTTCCTGGAAGGTTCATATCAATAATTACTGGGGCGTGATCTCATAAAAGAATAGACCCAATGTCAGCATGTGAAATTGTTTGTAAAACATTTTGTGTAGCAAATATATAATCTATTCTAGAATATGAGTGATGTACTGGAGAATAAAACGTGAATTCTAATACATCTGGATGAGCAATTCTCCATATATCACGTAAGCCTCTGGAGGAGACTGCTTGATGAAATGTTTTTTGCATTTTATTGGGGATATAACGAGTTTGAGAGCGACGATCTGCAAAAGGATCCATAAGTTGATTGTAATCACCTCCTACCACAAGATTTTCAGAGTTGCCATATAGTAATAAAGAAGAAAAATTAACCCAAAATTGAGACTGTACTCCAGTGGGACCATAAACATTGTAAATGGAAAACAGCATACCATTAATCTTAACTGTCAGTAAAATCCATCTACCTATAACATCTTTAATCTCCTCCACAATTTGTATTTGTAAAGATCTGTGAAACAAAATTATTACCCCATTCTTATTATGAGCTGCAGAGGACCCAAAAACATGACCAACCCAGTTTTTATTTAGACTTTTAAAGTCCGGCTCTTTAAGATGTGTTTCTTGTGCAAGAGCAACTTGACAATTCAATTAGAGAGATGTTGGAGCACTCTTTGTTTCTTAACTAGATTACGTAAGCCCTTAACATTCCATGAGATAATACAAAGACTGGTCATTTAAATAATAGAAGACATTTAGACAACAGAACCTTACCGAAACCTAAGAGACAAACAACATGTGAACCATAGAAGAAGGTGGAAGGGAAACTTATGAACATATATCTAAGTGAGGTTACATGTTGATGCCAATCTTGCATTGTAAGGCATAAAAAATGATATAAGAAGAAAGAAAGGTAGAAAGAGAAGGAGAAAATACAAGAGAGAAAGAAAAAGAAAGAAGTAGCAAAAGCACCCCATTGATAAAAGAAAAAAAAGATGACAAAAAGCCAAGAAGCTTCATTCATAATTGTCTTAAAAAGAAGAAAAATATTTTGCATGGGAGAAAGGGAGGAGCAAGAAAAAGAAAAGAGGCCAATCAGCAACAGTACCCCAGAGGAACTACAATAATTGGATAACAAGAGGGAGGAGAGACGATGAAACAGAATAAATACATTACAATTTGAACAACTGACGATGTAACTTACCAACAAGGGAAAGAACACTATGATGTTGAGATATACAGGAATATAGACACAATCGGAAAGGGGATTTTCTCAACTTGAAATTCCAGCGGTTTCAATATCTGTAAGGAAGAAATAAATAATTTAAGAATTTCACATTAACCAATCAAGTCTTGCTAAGTTCCATTGCCTCCCCTTTGTGAGTATATGTAAACTGTTTCAGATCAGAGGGGTTTTCAAAAGTAGTGGTTCTGTCCTTGAAGGCAACCTTAAAGAAACAAGGGTGAATAAGACCAAATCTAGCATTCATAGATCTTAAAGCTGGTCGGAGATCCAGAAATTCCTTCCTTCGTTTGGCTGTCGCCGTGGCCACATCCTGGCTAAAGAAAATCTTTTGGCCCGACCACATTTGTTTACGTTGTTTGGCGGCAGTTAAAACAGTCATTAAATCTGAGTATTGTAGAAAGAAGGCGATAATTCCTCTTGGTTTTGATGTAGAAGGGGGACCAACACAATGAGCTCCCTGAATGTTGAGAGCTGTAGTATTCTGTAGACCAACAATCTTTGCAAGAATGTGATCAAATCTTGGCCTTCTGAGCCTTCAGCAATGCCATAAATGCGAAGATTGTTTCATCGATTACGATTTTTCCAAATCCTCTGTCTGTTTTTTGAGTAGTATGACTTCCTTAGTCAGATTGTCAACCTTAGTAGTAGTATCCTGTATGTCACTGATCCCTCTGTTCTACCTCAGAAAGTCTAGAATCCAGATGTGACCATTTCTCTTCAATTCGCTGTAACGCAATATTTGTCTCCATAACAAAGGGCTTTATTAACTTAAGCTAATCCATAATGTCATCCAATGTGAGAGGCAATGGAGACTTAGTTGGAGAGGAAGGGTCTTTTTTAACTCTTTTGTGGCCCCCGGAGTCTTTACGACCATTAGAATTAGAAGCAGAGGATACAGATATTTTTGAAGTGTGAGGAACTTCCATTTCAGCAACACAGTGTATATTTAATACAGTAGTTTAGTTGATGTTACTGCAACGTCAATTAGGTCACCTCAGATGACAAAAATTGAAAATTATATTAGAAAATCCTGAATAAAATGTTAATAATACCTTCAAAAATGGCATCCAAGAGTGTCAAAAAAGTATTAAGTTCTCCACATTAGTTAAAATAACCAAAAGATTAAAAAAAACATTTTTAAGCAAATGAAAACATAATCCTCTCAAAATGGCGGCCGCATTCATGTCAGAAAGGGAGCAGCAGGTTGAAAAGATTAAACTCTGTAAAATACCAGAGTTTTTAAAAAATAAAAAACTCACCATACTGCTGTTACATCAAAAGCTGGAGAAACAAAAAGGCGTCGGCCGTCAAAAATGCCTCCTTCCGATAATGAAACGTCCTAGGCAGCTCGGGTGCGTCGTTACTGAGCGGCCATCTTTGCTGCTCCGGCACGCAATCTCAGTTCTCTCTGATATGCTTAAGTAGGCCCTTTAATTGTAAACCATCACCATATTTTCCTCGTGGTTCAGAGTCAGTATCCTCATTACCATGTTCCACCCTTTGTTTTTAAATGCAGAAAGCGGAGTCAACGGCCTTCTTGATGAGAGACTGCAGCTCTGTGCGTGAAATCTGCCTTACTTCCTCCTCTCCATCAGGAGGTGATTCAACATTGTGCTCCTTTGTGAAAGCCTTCCTCCATTCCATAATGCTCAACAGGGATGAATGCGCTAAAGCAGCTTTCTCCCTGTTTTTAAAACATTTCTGGGTGGCTAAAATCTCACTCCCACAAGAGTTTGTGACCCCATAAAAACAATACTGCCTTCCGAGAACTGCCGCACTAACAGACGTGCCAAACCCAGCCTCTGACACTGTCGGACATGGCTCCTCCACAGCCCGAACAGTAGCGTGAACTGGGCTCTCCGCCCCAGGCGAGCATGCTGCTAAGTGGTGCAGATACTTCTTTGGACCTAACGCCAAAAAACCTGTGAGTAACAACACCAAAAAATACAAATATGAATAATAGTAAAGCACACCTTACCCCTGGCCGGCGATGACAGAGAAAACACAGGAATGTAGGTCTGTGGGGGAATTTATTCTATTAATGGAAATAGAAGACAGCCTCAGGCAGTAGGGATCATGGATCTCTAGCGTGGGTAGAAGCTCTGTCAGAGGTGGTAACCCCACAGGTAAGGACTGGGACGAGGAGGACGGAGATGAGGGAGTAGTAGCCAGTAGCATGATGTATAAGAAAAATACTTCTCTGTGCTTTACAAGATGTGATTGACATTGTCTCCAAATAATGGTCATAAGCAACAGAGGCTGAAGGATGATGACCCAAAGCCTGCACTCTATTTAGTCTTTGAAAACAAAAATCTAGGAAATGTGGACCTATTTGCTCTGTAAATGCTTTTTTTCTTCATAGTTTCACAAGGTAATTAACATACTTTATTCTACTTGTAACTCTTATTGAAATCTTTAAAGCAGACGTTGGTTACAACTCCATCTAATCTGTATGATTAGGAATACAAAGTTTATGTTTTTGCTCTCAGTAGTATAGTGTCTAGTATCATGGTCCCTTCAGTTTTAATACTATTTAACGTGAATCTGTTCAGGGCACTCAGTTTATTTGTAAAAGTACAGCTGTGACACACTTTATGAGATTCTTTACCACTGTCATGTTGTAACGTAATAATAAGTATTGAATGCCATCGCCTTTGCAGAAAAAATAGACGATATTTATGAGAGGCTTGCGCCACTAGAACATCACTTTTTAGACACTCTGGGGGCGCAAGCCTCTCACCCATATCTATTAGGCCATGCTCAGCCCCTGTGCGTGGCTTTGCGTGGCCTCAGAGATATGGAATAGGACAAAGCAGCGCAAGTTGCTGCATTGCCTTACTCTGCACCAGGGAGGCGTTCCATGGACGTTGCTGCGGGTTTTCTCATGCAACACATATGGATTTTGACGCTGCCGTATTTTCCAAAATCACATAGACCTGGGGAAGTGTTAAAACCTTACGGCTCCCAGAGAAATATCTTAATTTCTCCTTGTTTATTCCTCTATCCATGTGTGCTGCTTTCTGCAGCACACAAAGAAACAGGAATATGACTCGCACGATTGTTTTTGTTCAGGAATGTGTCCCTTGCTGCACAAAAACAATTCTGCATGCAAGGGTGCCAATTTCGAACTAGCACAGGGGGCAAGGACAGAAATGCACTGTATTTCATAAATACTGCGCATTCCTTCCCTTTCACATTGGTGTAGAGCAGCACAGCAAGCAGGCTTGCAGTGCTGCCCTATGCCAATTTCCCATAAATAAGGGCCAGTATTTCTTAAGTTAGTCAGTTGCACTTGTATCCCTTAAGGATTCGAAGCATTTAAATGTAGCATCCTGTGGAGGCTGATAAAAACTAACAGGCTGCTGTAATGGATGCAGATCAGTCAATATTTGCGTAAGTAATACAGTCAATAAAAACCTTAAAAGACAGATCCTCACAGATAGTAACTGTATTTGGAATGTCATTAGGAACAAAGCAGGCTCTGCCTGCAGGACCTGATTATGGCTTTTGTGGAATATTAGGTCTAGATGTGGGCCTAAGCACTTTCTGCGATGGTTTGTAGTACACTGAGTATAGGGGGTACACTACACAAGCCTCACCCACGGCAGGTGGGAACAAAAACGAATTTCACACCTTAGTATCACTTTCATTCCGCAGAGTAATTTTTGCAGAATTTGTTAAAATGGACCATTGCAAACATAGACCTATATGAATTTTTTCTCTTGTAAATAGGGTTGCCACTTGGCTGTTTTTGTTTGCTGGCTTGGCCTGTATTTTTTAATTCTAAGCCTGTAAAAATACTGGGGAAAGGACTGAACTCCAAAATATTTTCCCTTTCACAGCATACACTTAAAGTAGAAAACACATAAAGAAATCAGTTATAAAAAGTATTCGAGAACTTGTTTCAAAATGGTTCTTAGAGCAAACAGAGGCATAATGCCTTGGCACAAACGGTCGGTGATATGTTTATATACACATTCGTTTTGGCCAGCCTGTATAGTAAACCGTAAAAAACACGGCCAGCATTTTTTTAAGGAAGGTAAACTGGTAACCCTTCTTGTAAAAGAAGAGAGAGCTGTCATTGCAGGATTCTAGCTATTAGTAATATCGCATCCTAATCCCAAGTCTTTATATGTGAAAGGCAGGGCTCACCTGATATACCCGTGGGAGACTGGTGATTCCTCGTCGCCACCGCAGTGTGGGCGGTCACTGTCATTAGGTAAGAAGCAGCCAAATTAGGCCGCTGTTCCTTGAAGTAGTGCTCGGTTTGAAGAACATGCTTTTTCATTGTGCCGCCTGGTGATGTGCGCTTCGTCCGCGTGCCTGGTGCAGTAATCAGTTGGTGTTACCTCGTGTTCCGCCTGTTTGCATAGTAACACCTACATCTTCCTCTTCACCGCAGATCTCCGAGACGTACGCCTTCCTGCCGAGGGAGGCAGTGACACGGTTTCTAATGAGCTGCTCGGAGTGCCAGAAGAGAATGCATTTAAACCCAGATGGCGCAGAGCACAAAGGTAGGATTGGCGTCAAATGAACTTGTTTAGCTTAGTATAACTTCGTGCTTCTAAAGTATCCTTTACATTTTCGTGCTTCAATTGAGACAATCGTCCTTATCCACTCAGAATTCAGAAAATGGGCAGGTACTGTCAAGTACTTAGTACTGCACTTCTTTCATAAGAGAGAGAGTGCCAGCACTTCTCAGCAGAAGTGCAATAGCTATAATTGGAAGGTGCCCATACACCTCAGCAGCAAACAGATACCCTGAAATACCGAGTACTTGCACTTTCATATTAATTTTTTTCCATTTCAAGCACTCACTCAGTTGGAACAGGCCGCTGAAGTGGTGGATCGGGGTGTGGAGGGGCAGATTCCAGAAGAGGAAGGCTCTTCTTGGAGCACATATGCCGCACTAGCTTTTACACCTGTGTGGAGATAGACAAACACATTTAGCACTGTGACTCTTGTAGTCTATTACCTTCTGAAAAGGGACCATTCTTCTCTATGACAGGGAGTTAACATACAGAGGAAGACAAAAATTATGTATCGAAAATAATCCCTGCAGTGTTTAAGTACCTCCTGGAGGAAGTGGATCACTAGAAAAGGAGTAAATGGGTATGGATAGTCTGGCATGAATTTAGTGAATTTTGTAATGCAACAGGTACCACTGTAGGAATTGGTCTTTTTTTAGGCCAAGAGACAACCTCTGTTATGGAAGTGCAGCATCCCCAGTGTCTGCCATGTAAGCAGCAGGGTCACGTGGCAGTGATTAGTCGACCCGTAGAAAGAAAGAGAATTATCCAATCCAGTGCTAGGTGAATTTACTTTACAGAGAAAGTGAGAAATGATCTAGAGTGCAATGCTTAATTTGTAAAATGAATAATAATGGCTGAGGACCTAAGATATTTTGAAGAAAGCCTCTACAGCTTGCACCGTGCATTGGTAGTGTTGGCACCACCTGGTAGTACCGACACTGCCTACTAACAATCACACTGCTACAAATGTGACAGTTTGGACTATTTCAGGTCATCCACACCTGTAAGGCCTGCATGTGCTGATAGCTCACTTTTGTAATGCGTATATTAAATTAGTAAACTCTCTGCTGAAGTGCACTTTTTAAATTTTGCATCACCATGTGGTGGGCTGTCATAAATATGTGCTGGTGTTAAGAAGTAAGTGCTGTTGCCGAGCACCAGCAGGTACTGGCACACATAAAGTACTTTGAAAATGTGACAAATAGATGTGTAAAGCAGCAGCCTACATAGAAAGCGGAGTTCAAAAGTTATCTGAGAAAGAGATTGGATGGTAAGGGCCATGATGCATCTGTAAAAGGTTGTTCATACAACATGCCCGGCTCCTCAAGAGCGCTGCCCTCTTGTTCTGATCCCACCCGTTTGAAAGGCTCCTCATGAGGTGAGCAGAGAGGAGCTAGCCACCATCTGCAATTGACATGTTGTTGGCTCTTTCCCTCTAAGGCCTTCATTTGAGTGGCCTGATAATTCTGTAGGGACAAGTAATTTAAAAAGTTATAATTACTTTTAAGAAAGACAATAATTTATTTAGCGAATCATGCAAACAAATCTGAACCTATGGCATAGTTGTAAGAATGATGTTTGGGCTTGGAATAGTGATGAAAAACATTACAAACTTGTGTGGATGTTATAGTGGTTGGCAGCGTAGTGACTAATGTAATGTCTGTAGACGTACCAACATGTATTGGTGTATGTTGATGCTTAGGTGACCTTATTTCAAGGGTCAGAGCCTCATTGTGTTCATATTTTATTTTGAGTGGCAGTTTCCTAAAGTTTGTCTCCAAAATATCAATTTGAATGCATCTTAACAGAAAATGGAGCATTTTATTGTCATAAAACCGTCATATGATGGGCTGATATAAATATATATATATATATATAAGTGTGACGTATTGATGGTTTGGTAAAACTGGAACTACCATCTCAGAAATACAAGTCTGCAAGATGGCACTAGGCATTTAGGGCTGGCAGCATGACACAAGAGGCTAACAGACGTAATGAGGGCATTGAAAGTCACTCAGGAGTGTTTGAACTTTATAAAGGTACTTGTCAGGTGGTCTTGTGCCTATACATAGCCGCAAGGCTCCTCTGTGACTTGCAACATCACAATCACATATTGCTGGTGGAAGGGGGACTTAGCAAGATGGGTTCTAGAGTCCCAGTGGCAGAAAGAAGCGCACATTTTTTCTCTATAATCATCAAGTACTGAGAGTCCCATTGCAAAGAAAGAAGACGTAGGAGATACCACGTGTTAGGCAAAGGAGACAACTACACAAGCAGTAGTAAGCAAACAGTGCTATGTTGAAATGTGCTGATTTTTTTTCCTACCAGTAATTCCATTACACTGAGTGCAGACTTTGTCATTCAACTCACTAAGAATAAGTAATGACTAGAAGGTATATACTATTATATCACCCATATCCAGCTTCACATATATCATCAATCAATCAGTAGATTGTAGAGCGCTACTTGTCACCCCCAAGGGTATCCAGGTGCTGGCAGGGTCCATCTGTTTAGCTGAATAGCCAGGTCTTCAGGCTATTTTGGACCTCTGGGGGAGATGGAGCAGGCTGTAGATTAAAGGGTAGCTTGTTCTGTGTCTTCGCTGCTAGGTAGGAGAAGATGCAACCTCTGCATCTGCTACATCAGATGCAGGGAGTGAGGGTTAGAGAAAGGGACGCAGAGCGGCGGTGTCTGGTGAGCTGATGTAAGTTCAGGTGGTGGTTTAAATAGGTGAGTTTTCAGTTGTGTAGGGTCTTGTATGAACGGGTCAAGAGCTTGAACTGATGTCTTTACTGTACAGGGAGCCGGTGGAGCTCACTGAGGTAAGGGGTAATGTGCGTTTGTCTAGGGAGATCTAGGAATATTCTTGTTGCAGTGTTCTGTAGACATCAGAAGTGGTGAACTGCGATCCGTGTGAAGAGGGTGTGGTGGTAGTACAGTGGGCTGGAGATGAGGGCCTGGGTAATGGTGCGTCTGGAGTTTCGGGGTAGCCATTTGAATGTCTTACAAAGCATGCTGATGATGATGAGTCAGGAGGAGAGGTAGTTGACCTGAGCCATCATGATTAGCTTGTTGTCCAGAATGATGCCTAGGTTCATGGGGTTAGGAGTAGGTCCTAATTCTGAGGGCCACTAGGATGCGTCCTATGGGGGGATTTTGTTTCCAAAAATCAGTACCTCTTTTTTGTCCGTGTTGAGCTTCGGGCTGTTGTCCTTCATCCAGTTAGTGATGCCTGTCATGCAGTTGTGGAAGCTGGTCTTGGTGATATCTTCGGAGATGAAGAGGGTGAGTCGTGCGTTGTCGGCATAGGTTATGATGTTGGATTTTGGCAATGTTGACCAGAGGGGTCATTTATACGTTTTAAGGAGGGTGGGGCTGATTGAGGATCTTTGGGGCATGCCACAGATGATTTCCTAGGGTTCAGAGGTGAAGGGGGAAAGGCAGACTTTATGCGTTCTTTCGGTGAAGAAAGATACAATCCATTTGAGGGCGGCTCCTGAATACCTATGTTGTGCAGCCATGTGATGAATGTGTGGTGGGAGACCAGATCGAAGGCTGCAAAAGGTCTAGGATGATCAGAGCTGTATCTCCTTGTCAAGTAGGGCTTGCATGTCGTTTGTAACTGCAGTGAGAGCTGTCTCAATGCTGTGATTGCTGTGGAATCCAGATTGGGAGGAGTCAAGTAGGAGGTTCCATTCCAGATGTGAGGGGACTAGTTGGTTGATGGCTTTTCTTATACTTTGGCTGGGAAACACAGCAGGAAGATCAGTTGGTTGTTGTTGAGCTTGCTGGGGCGGGCCAATGGTTTCTTTAGTAGGGCATTGACTTCTGCCATCAGGGAAGGTGGCTATGACAGTTGAGGTATTGAACAAGGTGATGAGTACATGGCTGATTCTGGCTTCCCTAGGTTGAAGATGCGATGAGGACATGGGCAATAATACCGGCCCCATGATATACCTCTATAAAACAACAGTTGTCCAGAGATTTTCATTTATGATTTGTGTTTTTAGATCATTAGAGAAGTAATTTAGCTTAGGTAGGCATTGTTGATCCGGGATGATTTTTGCTGGACGACACTTAAAAATGGTGGATGTGTTGCACTGATGATGTAATTTTCCAGGAACCATGAGAACTATATACTTCATTTTGGTGTCAAAACATAGGTTTTGGGGGTTAAGTAGACCTATAGAGACAGAAAATAACTCCTCAGAGCAACCCTTCTGCCATTTTCCAAAATGGCGGCTATAATAGAGGAAGAAGAGACATATATAGAAATGAAACAAATAATAATGGTTTCTCATCCTTTTATGTATAAGCCAAACAATGTTTGTGATCTGAATGTGAAAAAAAATGCTTATCACTCCTGTTTTAGACACATTTTCATAGTTCACTTTATTTATTTCTTTCAGCAATCGCTTGTGGTACATTTGCAGAATGTTGAACATTTGAGAAGAGTATATTGATAGGGACATCTTTTGTAGCAGAGATTTTCCAAGTACATGTACGCGTAAATTCTGTGGGTAGAGGCTTTAGAAATTTCATAGGTTTTAGCACCCCATCAATATCTTCCTAACCAAATTCACATGGATCTTTCTCTATGTATGCATGATCCAAAATATTTACACATCTTCTGATCAAGTAGAATACTCTTTTAATGTGTCCACACACAGAATATGAGGCCTGTGGAGGGTCACTTAGCGGGACTGATCTCTTGAACTCACGGTACCAAAGATAATCAAAAGTGTGACAATCAGAACTTGTTTTCCACACAGGAACAATCTTTTTTTCTACATCTTTAAAGCCACATTCTTCCTCTGTCTCAGCAAATCGTTTTAGAAACTTCACAGGTTCAGCAGCTAACCAAGCTTTGTTTCAATTTTGCTCAAAGTGTCATCACCCATAAGAATATGTGCCTTGATAAGAACACTGGGCATCTCTGGGTCAAGTTTCTTGCACAGAATTTGAAGCAGGATTGAGTGTCTTTTCTCGCCTGTTCCATAACATATCCATAACTCTGACAATCCTTGTCTTATGAACATTGCAACAAATCTAAGTAGCACAATATTAACATTTTTGTCATGTGACAGTACAATGACAGTACACCCTCTTCGTTTGGAACTATTTCGAACAGCCCGCTCAACATTTGGCACAACACGAAGGTCAGCTTCCTCCAATTAGCTGTTAAGTTCTTGGAAATTATGGCCCGTACCTTTTGAATAAATTTCTGCTGGGACAAACTCCTCATTGACAATCATTCTACTTGAAATTAATAGAAATTCAATCATCACTGAATCATCAGCAATGCTTTGGCGAGTTAACATCTCCAAGTTCTTCTTGTTCGATGTTGAGGACCAGAATTTATCAAGTTGCACAAGTATAGGGGTCGAATTTTTGATGCAGGCAAGATTAATTGGCCACTTGTAGACATTCGTCTGATTCGCTCACATTCTTTGACAGATAGTTCAAGATAACTGTCAAGGTGCACACTGATTTTAATATCTATAGAATAGTCTGAAAAACCTCTCAAAGTTTTGCATGGATGAAATCTTGGCCATTTGCAATTGTGGCATATAGTCCACAGCAATAGCAATTTTCAATGAGGACACCTTTTTGAATTGAAATTCTTCAGGTGAAAGTTTTTTTTGAGCCCTTGCACGAGTTTGTGCTTTGCTGGTTTGGTTGCCTCATCTCCATCAAATAATGTGTTTGTTGGAAGAAGAACGTGTAACAGAATCTCCTTGATAAATTCACCCCTTTCTTTTGCTACATCCATCTCTCTATGTGCTTGTGAAATTTGTTTTTTTGAAAACTGTTTTGTAGTGGCTGGTTGGACGACACTCTTACTATGGCAATTTAATTGTGAACGTTTAGCTTTAGTGATTATGTCAAATTTTACGTGTCTGACCAACAATTCCCTCAGAGATTTTCTGTGATCTCTGGATCGTCTGTTCTAGTATTGTATCTGGAGCCACAGCATTGAGCCTTCCCTCTCTGTCTTTCACCAGAAAATGTCTGTGGATGGATTTTCTGTAGAGGTGTGGTTTTTCCACCTATAGCTTCTTCACTCTTTCCAAATACCAGGACCCATATCTCAGGTAGTTTATGCAATCAAATTCACAAAACATAGTAGTCTGTGACTCCAGAGTTTTCACCTTCCTGATCAGCATATACCAAGTTTTGCACTAGAGCTATCATATGTAAAGCATTTCCCCAGTACTTGCAAAGTTCTGATTTTTCTTCACATTCTTTGACAAACTCTACAAACTTGGTTTTCAGGTTTTCTGATTTTGATCTGAGTGTATTGAACATTGCATGTATTTGCATTGTGTCTTTTGAATGAAGTGCACCCCGTGCCTATTTACTTCTGAAATAAGATATGCAAAACCTAATTTGTCATTCATGATCCAGAAAGCAATCCAACACAATGATTCTATAGCCTCAGCGCATACTTTTTAATGAACAAACGTAATGAGTTCCGCTCAATGCTAACTGGACAGGTTTGCTTCCAAAGAGTTCAGCCTCAATAAGTGCATCATCTATGCCACATCCACTGCGATAAATTCCTGCACACCACAATACAACTTTTGTCATGTGGAAAAGCCCATCTTTGGATAAAGAACATCAAATTCTACTTGATTGCTCATAAAAATGTCAGCTATAATATGGAAAACACCTGTATCACAGAGAATTGGCATGATAGGCTGGTCTTCAAGCTGAGCACACACATTATGGAAATTGTGTAGAGCTGTGTATACTGTTGCATAGTTTGTGACTGGAGATAGTACTACTGGTAAAAACCCAACCTTCTTCAGTGGGATTGTATTCTGGGAGATCAAAGCACTAATTCCAGGCCACGGAGGAATTGGCTTTTCTTCATCCTTCAGTCTGCACCGAATAAGCTATATGATAAATTCAGTTAAATCACCTTTATGGGCCACACCATCAGGTAGAGTAAGATCCATGTCCTCATCCAGTTTAAAACATTCTGGTAGACTGGGACATGTTAATGGCTTGTAGTGATTTTGCCCAAGTTAGCAAGGCAGTTGGGTTATAAGTTTGCAGCTTTGTTTGTTTAGGCAAACACCTGACACATATTGTTTTCCAGCAGTTACTTCATTGGTAAAGTCTTGAAACAGCACTATGTGTGCTGGATGTTCCAGACAAAGAAGAGCTGTCTTCAAAATCAAAATTATCAAGAGCAGCAACTGTAAATCATTTCCCGGTAAAGTGAATTGGAAGTGGTGTGCTGTCGGATTCTGTCACGGAGACCAGATCCTCGGGGCCTGCGCACGTTCCCAACATGTCCACCACTAGACAGCTCCAAAGCTCTGATAGAAATATCACAGAGCCTAAGAGAGTCCAAGTGGGGCAAAAGGGGATTAGGTAGGGAACAGCTGGGAAGGAGACCTGTAGGAAGCAAAAGGGTAAACAACACAATATCAAGCTATAATCATATTGACTTTCACTAGACTATGGTTCTAAGAGTTCTCATACTGTAAACATGGATAACCTAAGAAGTGACTATAACTAGACCTCAAGACCTCTGGGTACCTGGAAAAAATCAAGAATGGTTAATACAATGTTTCATATGAGCTTTTCATGAAATATCACATACTGTGTAGAAATACAAGAACCTTTTAGAATAATGTTTCAGAACAAACATTGCATTTTTACATGAGGACAAAAGCCAATCTGAAGCATTCCCTGGAAAACAATAGGAATTGTACTAGGGACTTAATATGCACAAAGAATGTCACATTTTGAATTTAGCATCTTCACAGAGAATCCAAAAGCTCAGGATAAATGTGTGCACTTCAACAAACATTACACACCAAAGTTTTAATTGCCATGAAATGATCGTGCACACTATTACCGATCTGAACATCAAGTTTTACATGCTGGAAATGAATCGCGCACACTGCCGATTCTAACAAGAATATGCAAATGCCATGAAATGATCTTGCACACTGTTGCCGATCTGAACACCAAGGTTTGCATGCGGGAAATGAATTGCGCACACTGCTGATTCGAACAAGAATATGCAAATGCCATGAAATGATCGCGCAAGCTGTTGCGATCTGAACATCAAATTTTACATGCGGGAAATGAATCGCGCACACTGCCGATTCGAACAAGAATATGCAAATGCGATGAAATGATCACGCAAGCTGTTGCCGATCTGAACATCAAGTTTTACATGCGGGAAATGAATCGCGCACACTGCCGATTCGAACAAGAATATGCAAATGCCATGAAATGATTGCGCAAGCTGATGCCAATCTGAACATCAAGTTTTACATGCGGGAAATGAATCGCGCACACTGCCGATTCGAACAAGAATATGCAAATGCATTGAAATGATCGCGCAAGCTGTTGCCAACCTGAACATCAAGTTTTACATGAGAGCAATGAATCGCGCACTCTGAAAGTTTCACGAGTAGGCCCAAAATTCGAGAGTCTTTGTGAACGGGGTCGGGCACAGCCCGACCTCCGCCTTACCGCCCTGCTCAAGGATCACCAACATAATAAAGGGCAGGCCTGGAACATCAAGGTAGGCCTCCCGACAGGAGCTCAGGAAGTTGCTGCTCCTCTGCACCGGGACCTCTGAATAGTGAGCATGTGGAGCTGGGCTGGCTCCCTTATATAGAGTCTGGCCCAGCCCACAAATCACACCCAGTCATGCTGCAGGGAAAGGTTCTAGAAGGTCCTAGAAAGGGACCACACCCTAACACACTCAGTAAGCCTGCAACAATACCTTGCAAATGAACAGTTATTGCAAACATCATTAATAGTGTTTTTCAAGGTTAAAGTCTGCAATGCAAAAGGTTAACATACTGCATATAAACACAATGCATTAATTATGCTCTTGCATAAAGGCTGGGTTTTTGCATTTTTGTCGGCCGTAGAGCGCACACTGTCCTGATGTTGACAGATTCATAGGATTTTACAACATGAGCTGCTAACAAGTTCCTGCTCCGTACTATGTCATTATAAGTTGTTGATACATGTAAAGAAATGGCTCCCTGTTGCAGTTACCCCCCACTTTTTGCCTGATACTGATGCTGACTTGACTGAGAAGTGTGCTGGGACCCTGCTAACCAGGCCCCAGCACCAGTGTTCTTTCACCTAAAATGTACCATTGTTTCCACAATTGGCACACCCTGGCATCCAGATAAGTCCCTTGTAACTGGTACCTCTGGTACCAAGGGCCCTGATGCCAGGGAAGGTTTCTAAGGGCTGTAGCATGTATTATGCCACCCTAGAGACCCCTCACTCAGCACAGACACACTGCTTACAAGCCTGTGTGTGCTGGTGAGAACAAAATGAGTAAGTCGACATGGCACTCCCCTCAGGGTGCCATGCCAGCCTCTCACTGCCTATGCAGTATAGGTAAGACACCCCTCTAGCAGGCCTTACAGCCCTAAGGCAGGGTGCACTATACCATAGGTGAGGGTACCAGTGCATGAGCACTGTGCCCCTACAGTGTCTAAGCAAAACCTTAGACATTGTAAGTGCAGGGTAGCCATAAGAGTATATGGTCTGGGAGTCTGTTTTACACGAACTCCACAGCACCATAATGGCTACACTGAAAACTGGGAAGTTTGGTATAAAACTTCTCAGCACAATAAATGCACACTGATGCCAGTGTACATTTTATTGTAAAATACACCACAGAGGGCACCTTAGAGGTGCCCCCTGAAACTTAACCGACTATCTGTGTAGGCTGACTAGTTTTAGCAGCCTGCCACAAACCGAGACATGTTGCTGGCCCCATGGGGAGAGTGCCTTTGTCACTCTGAGGCCAGTAACAAAGCCTGCACTGGGTGGAGATGCTAACACCTCCCCCAGGCAGGAATTGTCACACCTGGCGGTGAGCCTCAAAGGCTCACCTCCTTTGTGCCAACCCAGCAGGACACTCCAGCTAGTGGAGTTGCCCGCCCCCTCCGGCCAGGCCCCACTTTTGGCGGCAAGGCCGGAGAAGATAATGAGAAAAACAAGGAGGAGTCACTGACCAGTCAGGACAGCCCCTAAGGTGTCCTGAGCTGAAGTGACTCTAACTTTTAGAAATCCTCCATCTTGCAGATGGAGGATTCCCCCAATAGGGTTAGGATTGTGACCCCCTCCCCTTGGGAGGAGGCACAAAGAGGGTGTACCCACCCTCAGGGCTAGTAGCCATTGGCTACTAACCCCCCAGACCTAAAACACGCCCTTAAATTTAGTATTTAAGGGCTACCCTGAACCCTAGAAAATTAGATTCCTGCAACAAGAAGAAGGACTGCCCAGCTGAAAACCCCTGCAGCGGAAGACCAGAAGACGACAACTGCCTTGGCTCCAGAAACTCACCGGCCTGTCTCCTGCCTTCCAAAGATCCTGCTCCAGCGACGCCTTCCGAAGGGACCAGCGACCTCGACATCCTCTGAGGACTGCCCCTGCTTCGAAAAGACAAGAAACTCCCGAGGACAGCGGACCTGCTCCACGAAAAGCTGCAACTTTGTTTCCAGCAGCTTTAAAGAACCCTGCAAGCTCCCCGCAAGAAGCGTGAGACTTGCAACACTGCACCCGGCGACCCCGACTCGACTGGTGGAGATCCGACGCCTCAGGAGGGACCCCAGGACTACTCTGATACTGTGAGTACCAAAACCTGTCCCCCCTGAGCCCCCACAGCGCCGCCTGCAGAGGGAATCCCGAGGCTTCCCCTGACCGCGACTCTTTGAACCTAAAGTCCCGACGCCTGGGAGAGACCCTGCACCCGCAGCCCCCAGGACCTGAAGGACCGGACTTTCACCGGAGAAGTGACCCCCAGGAGTCCCTCTCCCTTGCCCAAGTGGAGGTTTCCCCGAGGAATCCCCCCCTTGCCTGCCTGCAGCGCTGAAGAGATCCCGAGATCTCTCATAGACTAACATTGCGAACCCGACGCCTGTTCCTACACTGCACCCGGCCGCCCCCGCGCTGCTGAGGGTGAAATTTCTGTGTGGACTTGTGTCCCCCCCGGTGCCCTACAAAACCCCCCTGGTCTGCCATCCGAAGACGCGGGTACTTACCTGCAAGCAGACCGGAACCGGGGCACCCCCTTCTCTCCATTCTAGCCTATGTGTTTTGGGCACCACTTTGAACTCTGCACCTGACCGGCCCTGAGCTGCTGGTGTGGTGACTTTGGGGTTGCTCTGAACCCCCAACGGTGGGCTACCTTGGACCAAGAACTGAACCCTGTAAGTGTCTTACTTACCTGGTAAAACTAACAAAAACTTACCTCCCCCAGGAACTGTGAAAATTGCACTAAGTGTCCACTTTTGAAACAGCTATTTGACAGTAACTTGAAAAGTATACATGCAATTTTGATGATTTGAAGTTCCTAAAGTACTTACCTGCAATACCTTTCGAACAAGATATTACATGTTAAATTTGAACCTGTGGTTCTTAAAATAAACTAAGAAAAGATATTTTTCTATATAAAAACCTATTGGCTGGATTTGTCTCTGAGTGTGTGTACCTCATTTATTGTCTATGTGTATGTACAACAAATGCTTAACACTACTCCTTGGATAAGCCTACTGCTCGACCACACTACCACAAAATAGAGCATTAGTATTATCTATTTTTACCACTATTTTACCTCTAAGGGGAACCCTTGGACTCTGTGCATGCTATTCCTTACTTTGAAATAGCACATACAGAGCCAACTTCCTACATTGGTGGATCAGCGGTGGGGTACAAGACTTTGCATTTGCTGGACTACTCAGCCAATACCTGATCACACGACAAATTCCAAAATTGTCATTAGAAATTGATTTTTGCAATTTGAAAAGTTTTCTAAATTCTTAAAAGACCTGCTAGGGCCTTGTGTTAGATCCTGTTTAGCATTTCTTTTAGAGTTTAAAAGTTTGTAAAAGTTTGAACTAGATTCTAGAACCAGTTTTAGTTTCTTAAAAAGTATTCCAACTTTTAGAAGCATAATGTCTAGCACAGATGTGAATGTGGTGGAACTCGACACCACACCTTACCTCCATCTACAGATGAGAGAGCTAAGGTCACTCTGTAAACTAAAGAAAATAGCAATGGGCCCCAAACCTACCAAAGTACAGCTCCAGGAGCTTTTGGCAGAGTTTGAAAAGGCCAACCCCTCTGAGGATGGCAACTCAGAGGATGAAGATAGTGACTTGGAGGGAAATTCCCCCCCTCCAGTCCTACTTAGGGAGAGCAGGGCTTCTCAAGCCCTGACTCCACAAATAATAGTCAGAGATGCTGGTTCCCTCACAGGAGGGACCAACACCTCTGAAATCACTGAGGATAACTCCAGTGAAGATGACCCCCTGTTAGCCAGGATGGTCAAAAGATTGGCTTTGGAAAAGCAGCTCCTAGCCATAGAAAGGGAAAGAAAAGAGATGGGCCTAGGTCCCATCGATGGTGGCAGCAACTTAAATAGGGTCAGAGATTCTCCTGATATCCTAAAAATCCCCAAAGGGATTGTAACAAAATATGAAGATGGTGATGACATCACCAAATGGTTCACAGCTTTTGAGAGGGCTTGTGTAACCAGAAAAGTAAACAGATCTCACTGGGGTGCTCTCCTTTGGGAAATGTTCACTGGAAAGTGTAGGGATAGACTCCTCACACTCTCTGGAAAAGATGCAGAATCTTATGACCTCATGAAGGGTACCCTGATTGAGGGCTTTGGATTCTCCACTGAGGAGTATAGAATTAGATTCAGGGGGGCTCAAAAATCCTCGAGCCAGACCTGGGTTGATTTTGTAGACTACTCAGTAAAAACACTAGATGGTTGGTTAACTGGAAATGAAGTGTGTGACTATGTTGGGCTTTATAATTTGTTTATGAAAGAACACATTTTAAGTAACTGCTTCAATGAAAAGTTGCATCAGTATCTGGTAGACCTAGGTCCAATTTCTCCCCAAGAATTGGGAAAGAAGGCAGACCACTGGGTCAAGACTAGGGTAACCAAAACTTCCACTGGGGGTGACCAAAAGAAAGGGGTTACAAAAACTCCCCAGGAGAAAGTGGGTGACACTAGAAACAAAGAAAAAGAGTCCTCTGTAGGCCCCCAAAAACCAGAACAGGTGGGTGGGCCCCAAGACACAACCCAAAACAAAGGTGGGTACCAGGGTAAGAACTGGGATGCCACTAAGGCATGGTGCCACAACTGTAAACAGTCTGGGCACCACACCAAGGACACTTCTTGTCCCAAAAACAAACCCCAGAACAAAACTCCAGGGGTAACCAGTGTAGCCCTGGGAGATGACTCCTCAGATGAGGAGGTCTTCCTAGCCTTCAACTGGAAACAGGGCCCAACAGGTGAGTTGGAGATTCCAGAGGGAAGCCGACACTTCCACCACCTACTGGTGAATGGAATCCCAACCACTGCCCTGAGAGACACTTGTGCCAGTCACACTATTGTGCATGACAGGCTGGTGCTCTCAAACCAGTACATCCCAGGTGAGACTGCCAGGGTAAGAGTTAGCCTAGACAGGGTCACTAAGAGGCCTGTGGCTTTAGTGCCCATAGAAGTGGGTGGCACTCTTAGCTGGAGAAGGGTAGTAGTCAGTACAGACCTCCCCCTTGATTGTCTCCTTGGAAATGACTACCCAGAGGTTAGTCAGAGCTCAAGAGAGGAACTGGTCCAGTGCCAGTCCTCTCCCAAGGATTCTGGAAGTCCTGCCTCTGCAGTAAATGCAAGCAGGCCCCAGAAGAAGAAGAAAAGAAAACAGAGTAGGAAGGGTGGACAACCTTTAGCCAAGGTTACAGCAAGCCAAGGAGATTCTGCTCCAGTAGGGGAGAACTCCAAAAATGGCCCTGATAAAGTCCAACCTGACCCACAAGAAGTCCTGGCTAGTCAGGCAACTGTTAAACCTGAGTGGGTGGCTCCTCAGCTAACAGAAGAAAGAGTGGAAGAAGGGTGTTTACTACAAGATGTGGTAACCCCCCACTCCAATACAGCAGACAGGCAACCTGAACCCAAAGAAGCCTGTAACTTAGCCCCTTCCCTTTTAGGTGAAGAGCTAAAGGTGTGGTTCTGGGCACTGACAGCTGTCAGTGGCCTCTGCTGGGTGTTAGCCTTTGTGGCTGCACTATCCTTGGCATGGTGGTCAGACCCCATGCCAAATAGCAAGTTAGGCCCCCTGACCCTGTTGGTCATGGTGGGGTTACTCCAGCTCTGGGTAACCTCTTTGGGTAAGCTAGGGATGACCCTGGCTAAGATAAGATTAGCAGAGGTGGATACCTCTAAACCCAAAATAAAAAGAATGGGTGGAGACATTGAAGAAGCAGACAAGAGGCAATTCAGACTAGGTCCTATCACTGTGGAAGTGGGTCAGTTCCCCAAAGGGAATGACCTGAACAGAAGGATGTAAGGCAGAGTAGGCCCTGCAACTAACCAGCCTATTTCTCCTACTCTTCCTCGCCTGACAGACTAGGAAGACTCTCCCAGCTTGGGCTGAGTCTCCTGGCCTGTGGGCTGGGGGGGGCTTGTGTAAAGAAATGGCTCCCTGTTGCAGTTACCCCCCACTTTTTGCCTGATACTGATGCTGACTTGACTGAGAAGTGTGCTGGGACCCTGCTAACCAGGCCCCAGCACCAGTGTTCTTTCACCTAAAATGTACCATTGTTTCCACAATTGGCACACCCTGGCATCCAGATAAGTCCCTTGTAACTGGTACCTCTGGTACCAAGGGCCCTGATGCCAGGGAAGGTTTCTAAGGGCTGTAGCATGTATTATGCCACCCTAGAGACCCCTCACTCAGCACAGACACACTGCTTACAAGCCTGTGTGTGCTGGTGAGAACAAAATGAGTAAGTCGACATGGCACTCCCCTCAGGGTGCCATGCCAGCCTCTCACTGCCTATGCAGTATAGGTAAGACACCCCTCTAGCAGGCCTTACAGCCCTAAGGCAGGGTGCACTATACCATAGGTGAGGGTACCAGTGCATGAGCACTGTGCCCCTACAGTGTCTAAGCAAAACCTTAGACATTGTAAGTGCAGGGTAGCCATAAGAGTATATGGTCTGGGAGTCTGTTTTACACGAACTCCACAGCACCATAATGGCTACACTGAAAACTGGGAAGTTTGGTATAAAACTTCTCAGCACAATAAATGCACACTGATGCCAGTGTACATTTTATTGTAAAATACACCACAGAGGGCACCTTAGAGGTGCCCCCTGAAACTTAACCGACTATCTGTGTAGGCTGACTAGTTTTAGCAGCCTGCCACAAACCGAGACATGTTGCTGGCCCCATGGGGAGAGTGCCTTTGTCACTCTGAGGCCAGTAACAAAGCCTGCACTGGGTGGAGATGCTAACACCTCCCCCAGGCAGGAATTGTCACACCTGGCGGTGAGCCTCAAAGGCTCACCTCCTTTGTGCCAACCCAGCAGGACACTCCAGCTAGTGGAGTTGCCCGCCCCCTCCGGCCAGGCCCCACTTTTGGCGGCAAGGCCGGAGAAGATAATGAGAAAAACAAGGAGGAGTCACTGACCAGTCAGGACAGCCCCTAAGGTGTCCTGAGCTGAAGTGACTCTAACTTTTAGAAATCCTCCATCTTGCAGATGGAGGATTCCCCCAATAGGGTTAGGATTGTGACCCCCTCCCCTTGGGAGGAGGCACAAAGAGGGTGTACCCACCCTCAGGGCTAGTAGCCATTGGCTACTAACCCCCCAGACCTAAAACACGCCCTTAAATTTAGTATTTAAGGGCTACCCTGAACCCTAGAAAATTAGATTCCTGCAACAAGAAGAAGGACTGCCCAGCTGAAAACCCCTGCAGCGGAAGACCAGAAGACGACAACTGCCTTGGCTCCAGAAACTCACCGGCCTGTCTCCTGCCTTCCAAAGATCCTGCTCCAGCGACGCCTTCCGAAGGGACCAGCGACCTCGACATCCTCTGAGGACTGCCCCTGCTTCGAAAAGACAAGAAACTCCCGAGGACAGCGGACCTGCTCCACGAAAAGCTGCAACTTTGTTTCCAGCAGCTTTAAAGAACCCTGCAAGCTCCCCGCAAGAAGCGTGAGACTTGCAACACTGCACCCGGCGACCCCGACTCGACTGGTGGAGATCCGACGCCTCAGGAGGGACCCCAGGACTACTCTGATACTGTGAGTACCAAAACCTGTCCCCCCTGAGCCCCCACAGCGCCGCCTGCAGAGGGAATCCCGAGGCTTCCCCTGACCGCGACTCTTTGAACCTAAAGTCCCGACGCCTGGGAGAGACCCTGCACCCGCAGCCCCCAGGACCTGAAGGACCGGACTTTCACCGGAGAAGTGACCCCCAGGAGTCCCTCTCCCTTGCCCAAGTGGAGGTTTCCCCGAGGAATCCCCCCCTTGCCTGCCTGCAGCGCTGAAGAGATCCCGAGATCTCTCATAGACTAACATTGCGAACCCGACGCCTGTTCCTACACTGCACCCGGCCGCCCCCGCGCTGCTGAGGGTGAAATTTCTGTGTGGACTTGTGTCCCCCCCGGTGCCCTACAAAACCCCCCTGGTCTGCCATCCGAAGACGCGGGTACTTACCTGCAAGCAGACCGGAACCGGGGCACCCCCTTCTCTCCATTCTAGCCTATGTGTTTTGGGCACCACTTTGAACTCTGCACCTGACCGGCCCTGAGCTGCTGGTGTGGTGACTTTGGGGTTGCTCTGAACCCCCAACGGTGGGCTACCTTGGACCAAGAACTGAACCCTGTAAGTGTCTTACTTACCTGGTAAAACTAACAAAAACTTACCTCCCCCAGGAACTGTGAAAATTGCACTAAGTGTCCACTTTTGAAACAGCTATTTGACAGTAACTTGAAAAGTATACATGCAATTTTGATGATTTGAAGTTCCTAAAGTACTTACCTGCAATACCTTTCGAACAAGATATTACATGTTAAATTTGAACCTGTGGTTCTTAAAATAAACTAAGAAAAGATATTTTTCTATATAAAAACCTATTGGCTGGATTTGTCTCTGAGTGTGTGTACCTCATTTATTGTCTATGTGTATGTACAACAAATGCTTAACACTACTCCTTGGATAAGCCTACTGCTCGACCACACTACCACAAAATAGAGCATTAGTATTATCTATTTTTACCACTATTTTACCTCTAAGGGGAACCCTTGGACTCTGTGCATGCTATTCCTTACTTTGAAATAGCACATACAGAGCCAACTTCCTACAATACACAAGTCCTATGTGTAGAAGTGTCTAGCTGTCTAGTTTTTCACCTGTCATAGATTGCATGGGCAGTCATCATGTGTAGCGGAGTTTTATTTTTGCTGTGATGTAATTCATAAAACATAATGTGGAAAAGACAGTACGTTTGCACAGCATAAGCCTGTTGGTTCAAAGGATTGTCTTTCACTTCTTCACTTATATCTTCAAAGCCATCATCAATGTTGTTGGCTTCTGCTCTCAACTCAAGAACATAAGTTTGCAACAGTTTTGCTTTGCTGATATTAAACAATGGTGTATAAAATGTTAAGACAACATCGGATATTCTTGTTGACTCCCATGATTTCTGAAGCTCTGGGGCATCACCAAAATTTGTCACTAAGTCCAAAATCTAAATCTTTCTGGATGTCCCTTGAAATGGTTCCTGCTGATTATACTTCATCCTGTGATCTTATTTTGGCAGCAAGAACTTTAGGAGTCAAATCAGCTGAGAACTCTAAAAATAGCTCATTTTTTATGTTAGATTGACAAAATGAATTCTGTCATTGTACATCCTCACCAGAAAAATGTTAATTTCATTATTATGGATCAGTACAGTTTCATCAATGTTGACCATTATTTCTCTGATCTCACTGAGTGCGAAATCATAGCTAGCACTCAAGAGAGGCTTTAAAACCTCATTTGCTTTTTCAAAGAGTGCAAACTTAACTGAAGGTTGGGAGTTATGTTGCTGCTGGAAGCTCCTAGTACATTAATATTTTTGCATGAACGCACACATACAGTTCGGGTGGGCATACACATTTGCTGCAGATACATTCATCTCACTGTTTAGATCAGCTTCTCAGCTGAAAACGTCATCTTGGAAGAAACTGGCTGCAGATAAAAACATTTTTGCCCTGTGATACTCACATACTCTGTACTTTGTTCTTTCGGCAATCCCTTTGGCTCTTGTTCTGGCTATACCACAGGTAACACACTGAAGATCCTCTACTTTCTGATCAGTTGTTAGAGGTGGACGAGGGGTAGCCATTGATCTCCTAAGTGGCATTGGGTTTGGTTGTCGTCGTTTTCTCAGAAGACTTTGATTCTTGTTGTGATTCCCTGGTTTCTGCTTTTTTGCCAATTGTTTCAGGCTTTTATCCATTGTATACAACTTGTAGCACTTGTTGTTACAGTGATAAGATATTTTGTCCTCTTCACCCATCAGTTCAATCTTTTGTGAACTTCGTTTTGCCGTATTTCTGCAGCATCTAGGACTCTCTTCTGTCCAGCAGCAGTTGATGTTAGCTTTTTATTCAGATTAATTTGGCATATGACACATTTTTCTTTGTTGAAGGAGTCCTCATATTTTGTAGTAAGTAACACTCTGTCAGGAGGTAAAGATCCTTTGCTGAAACAAAATCAATATTAAAATAAATTACCAATATGATAGCTAAAACACATCATTATAGAGCAGCTACTTTGGAAAATGGCATTAGGGTTGCTCTGGGGAGTTAGTTTCTGTCTCTATAAGACTACTTGACCCCCCAAACTTATGTTTTGACACCAAAATGAAGTACATAGGTCTCATGGTTCATGAAATAGTACATCTTCACTCAACACATCCTCCATTTTTTAAAATATCATACAGACAGAATCAGCCCAAATTATTAATGTCTACCCAAGCTAAATTACTTCTCTAATGAGACAAAAACACAAATCAAAAATGAAAATCTATGGACAACAATTTTTTTTACAGAGGTATAGAAGAAGAGTTCTTTGCTGTTATTGGATCTTGATTCGATGTATGAGACTAAGGCATTTCTTTTCTATTCTTTCAACTTTCTGTGGTAGAGAGTGAGGGTTGTCTTGAAGGTGGTCTTGCTGGTCATGTCCTTGCTGGTGCACAAACTCCTTGCCAGTTGTTTACCATGTCGTTTAGTGGTTCTGAGGCCTTCACTGAACCAGATAGCGTGCTTGGTGGACCTTCTGTGGGTATTGTTACCAATAGAAGCGATGCTGTTGGTGCAGTTGATTATCCAATTTTTGAAGTTTCTGTTGTTTTGGTTTAGGTTGTTGGAGAAGATGGGGTGGGAGGTGGTGAAGGCATTGATTCAAGTGTCCTTTGATACTTTTCTACAGATGTGGTAGGGGTGTTGGGCAGATGGGGGGTGGAGATCCATGGGCTGGTGATGTTGAAGTGAACAATATAGTGGTCAGTCCAGGTGAGTTCCATAGTGTGGCTGTACGTGATGCTGTCACTGGAGGTGAAGATGGGGTCTAGCATGTGGCCAGCAGTGTGCGTGGGGTCGTGGACGAGTTGGGTGAGTCCGATGTTGTTTATGCTGTCGAGGACATGGGTAGTGTTAATGTCATTGTGGTTATCAAGATGAAAGTTGAGGTTGACTATGAAAATGTAGTTTTTGGGGTCTATGGCAAGGGGGGTGATGAAGTCAGTGATTACGTTGCAAAAGGCTGGACATGGTCCTGGAAAATAGTAGACGAGGGTGCACCATGTAGGGCGTTTTGCTATCTGTCTGGAGTCGGAAATTGAGGTACTCCATGGCTAGGATGATGTTGTCATTTGTGGTGGTGCATTGGATGGATTCCTTGTGTATGATGGCAATCCCTATACCAGGCTTGTTGGTGCAGCCGTGGTGAGTGATCTTGTATCCTTTGGGTATTGCTGTGGCGATGATAGGCCTGGAAGTGGGGTTGAGCCAGGTCTCAATGAGGAAGAGGACGTTAAGTGTGCGGGTGGAAATGAGGTCCCAAATCTTGGTGGTGTGTTTGCATAGTGAGCGTGTGTTGAGAAGGACACATGTGAGTTGGTGTTTTTGTGCAGGTGGTTGTGTTCTGGGTGGGGCTAGTTGGTAGGTTGTGGTGTGTGTGCTGAGGCAGGTGAAATGGCAGTGGGTGCAGGTGAAGGTCCTGCACAGTGCAGTGTTTGTTGAGGCACTCAGAGTCGAGGGTGTAGAGCTCAACGATGGTGTA
This sequence comes from Pleurodeles waltl, assembly GCF_031143425.1. Classification (NCBI taxonomy): domain Eukaryota; kingdom Metazoa; phylum Chordata; class Amphibia; order Caudata; family Salamandridae; genus Pleurodeles; species Pleurodeles waltl. The sequence goes on along the minus strand of NC_090439.1, from coordinate 584,737,904 downwards.
TCTCCGGGGAGAGGGTGGAGAAAGTCCTGGGATCTGTTGGTGGAAAGAACGATGAGTTGGAAAACCTGGGCAGAAAACCCAGGCAGCTGCAGTGTTACTGGGTCAGGCTGGAACAAGCAGGAGCTGGAGGTCACAGCGAGTGGCAGGCCAGGTGTCCTGGTGCCTATAACAAAATTTGTATTAGACCTAAATGGAAACAGTTTCAAGGGAACGTGCTGAGAGCTTGAATGATACAAGGGATGTGTAAGATTAGGCTTTGGTACTCCCCTGCACATGCAGGTCATATTGGAATCTGAAACATCTGAAACATATAGTAGGTTTCTAGGCGGTTTAGGAATTATCCTTGTCCCTATCATTAGTGGATTTTTCATGCTGGCAGCAGTGATATCTTTTTAACTCAAACATACAGTAAGTATATTAAGGGGTACAAGAGCTACTCATCTGTTTCTGTTGTATCAATTGTGGTGATGGGCCAACTTACACAAAGTATCATCTCCCTTCTCACAGTCACCCATTGAGGAGCCTATGTCACACAGTGGGAGGAAAGACAAACTAAAAACCGATACAAAGATTGGTTTTCCAGCTCGTTTGTGGATGCTCTCGGCCAGTGGTGTAACAAAACTTGAGGGGGTCCACCTGCAAAGTACAGGGAGGGGGATCCCCGGACCCAGTCAGGAGCTCTCAGGCCAGGGGCCAGCCACTCATGCACATTGCCAGCTATGCAGAGGGGGGTCTCTGGAGATCGGGACCCCACGCACCAGAGGGGCTGCGAGAGCTAATGTTATGTCACTGCTCTGGTCTACCGATGTCCGTTAAGGAGTGTGAAAATACCTCAGGACATCGGCAGCAGCATCAGCAAGCTTTTGTTTTCTATTTTTTTGGGGGGAAGGGTGTTTGTTGGGGGGGCAGGTGACTCTTAGCAGCATGATGCCAGACCACTCCTAGGCCACGCCCTCGCCTCATGATGGCAATTATAGGATGGCAGGATCATTTACACAGACCTGTTTGGTCTGATCCCACCCTCTGCAGGGGGGCTGCCAGCTCATTAGCACTCACTGCTGGTCACTGCCTGTGGTAGTTCCCAACGCTGCTGCCTGCTGGGTGGGGTTCGAAAGTGCCAGTCTGGGATTAGGAGGGCGCCACTATTGTTGGTGCCCTAATAAGGACAAATGCAATATATAGAAGCGGTATTTATTTACATAAGCAGAGACCGGAAAGGGTATGTGAGAGTTCCCTTCATTCTTAGCACTTGTGGTGGGCGTGATTATTATTAGTGAAGCAGGTGCAATAGCACCAGGGTCTAAGTTGGGAGGGGCCCATCATACACCAGGTATGGCCTCCTTTCAATACCCTGTAAAATTGAGGGGCCTCTTTTCCTTGTTTGAGTTAGGACCCCAGGACGTTTGTTGCATCAAAGTGGTTTTTCAATGTGATTACTTTCTGACTGGGTGCCTCTGTTTCACATATAACAGCCTTCTTAGAAGACCCTACGTGTTTTCAGAAAACATCAAACTGAACGAAACGTTTATAAGATATGAATTGTCTCCGTGCGTAGCTGGGCTCGCCTCATTGAATATTCACCAAGCTCTGGTCTCATTGCAGACAACGGGAAGCCCCCCGCGTTGGTGACCAGCATGATAGATTACAACATGCCAATTACCATGGCCTACATGAAGCACATGAAGCTGCAGCTGCTGAACTCACAGCAGGACGAGGTAAGAGAAATGCCCTCCAAGTTATGTCATAACTGGAATATCTGCCACGGGTTGGATTTTTCAGCGCGCGAGCACTGGAGAGCCTCAGCGGACGTGGTTTAATGTGAAAAATAAGCACTGATTTTATGTTACGTCTGATCAAGAAAAATATGAAGCCTGGTGTTTTTATGATTGTTTGCATTGTGTTTATTAGCTCAGAGTGTGTTTCTTCTGTCTTTAGCAAGTTAGAGGGATCTTGTCTCGTTATAAGAGAAAACATCCAAAATTATTTTCTGTTTAATTCAAAAAGTGCCACTAAGAAGGCTGTAGGTGAGATTGTGGGGGTCATTCTGACCCTGGCGGTCACCGACCACGGGAGCACCGCCAACAGGCTGGCGGTGCTCCCAAGGGCATTCTGACCGCGGCGGTTCTGCCGCGGTCAGATGCGGGAAACCGGCGGTCTCCCGCCGGTTTTCCGCTGCCCTTCAGAATCCTCCATGGCGGCGGAGCGCGCTCCGCCGCCTTGGGGATTCTGACACCCCCTCCCGCCATCCTGTTCCTGGCGGGTCTCCCGCCAGGAACAGGATGGCGGGAGGGGGTGCCGCGACACTGAAATACGCGACGGGTGCAACAGCACCCGTCGCACCTTCCCACTACGCCGGCTCAATTCTGAGCCGGCGTCCTCGTGGGAAGGTGATTTGCCCTGGGCTGGCGGGCGGCCTTTTGGCGGCCACCCGCCAGCCCAGGGCAAATCCCAAAATACCCTCCGCGGTCTTGTGACCGCGGAGCGGTATTTTGGTGGGGGAACTTCGGCGGGCGGCCTCCGCCGCCCGCCGAAGTCAGAATCACCCCCTGTGTGTATTAAGTGCAAAATAACAATACATTTTTACCTACAAAATATCGCCATCAGCATCCTTACCGGAGATAGTTATTCCACTTGTGAACCTCTGTGAGATTTTAAAAGCGCTGCATCCTGCGGGAAAGCTTGGAAAATGATGTGAATCTCCTATTCTAGAGATCACCCTGTCTCTGTTCCTGATAGTGCGGGTTGTGAACTACTAAAGTGATGGAGTGCTGGGTAATACCCGGGTCGAATTTTTACGAAACGTTTCATTGAAATGAATGATTCTAACTTTCCACAGGCATGTTTTAGGGGCGGCACTCTCACGATGTTTTTATAAATGGATCCACACTCGCTGTTTTACATCTCAATTTTTAACTAAATTAGTTAAGAATACATAGGTTTTACGGCAATTCGGAAGCGGCATTTATGAACTAATTTCATCCTCCATGAGGACTGTCGGAGGTTGCCTGGGGCTGGTGGCCAACAGATATCAGCGAGTAACCGCCAGAAGCCAGGGTCTATCATCTTCACCACAATACACACTGATGCACCACACACACACACACTCACCATGCACACAGACAATATACGCATACACCACCTGCACTCATGAGACTAACATGCACACAAACACACATTCACATGCACACTCATACGTGCAAAGGAGATGAAACCACACATACTCTCCCATTACTGTCTCTTCTTGCAACCCACCCAGCAGTTTCGTCCAATCCATGCTAGGGTGTTGCCACCTCCACTTCCCGCTCCTCTCGCACACGTCACACCACCACTAATGGAGCAAGTTGAAAAGCCAGAGGGTCTGCGGCTAGAGGACTGCAATGGGCGAATGCAGCAGAATGAAAAGTGGCCTCTCCTTCAGACCAAGGCAGACTTGCTCTCAATACAACTCTGTGTGATATGGGGTCGTCATAATATGATCAATCATCAAGGGGGAAGCCAGAAAAATAAAACGCCCTACACTCTCAAACACACATGGCACTGAACGAAAGGTCAAAGTGGAGGAACTCGAAAGTTTCTATGAAGGCTCATAGGAATTGTTTCTCTGAGGAAAAAAATGGTGCAAAAAGGTGCCTTCACAGCACATTTGGTGACGTCTATGAGGTTCAGCCAGTGCATTCCAACATATGCTTCATGATGTGATGCATGCTCTGCGTCTGCAGTTCAGCCTCTTCGTTCCAAGTCTCACAAATCTCGTAGTGAAGAGTTACAATGTGACGCGTTCTGGGAGTGTGCTAGCGCAGATGTTTTAATCAGAAATGATTAATGAGTGTATTTTGAATAATGAGTTTATGTAGAAAATGAATAACATAGAAAAATAATGCACGCATTTGAAAATGTGACCTCGGAGAATGACCACCAATGTTCACGAAATGTACTAATTAATGAATAATGCTTATAAAATATTGAAAATGTACTAGATTAATGTAGTAATATGTCATATTAAGGGTTATGAAGTATGCTTTAGTTTTATTAATTGTAGGCCTTAACTTAGTGAGTGTCTTGGCCTAGTCTTGCCAGGCCTCATGCAGAAGCTGTATTTCTTAGTGTTTAATATAAATGCTGACAGAGTGAATTAATCTGTGAAATATCCATTGTCTTGCTAACAGTGCTTAACAGAAGCTTTTCGTGAGAACCGACTGCAAGGAGATGATGTTCCCTCTAGTGTAACAACTTATGTGTAATGTGTGTGAGACGTACTTTCCCAGGACGAGAACAATGAAGATACTCATTGGAGCTGAAGATGCGACAATATTGTTACCTGTCGAGCCGGGTGATGAGGACATCATAAAGTGGACCAATCAACTGCATGTGAATAGAGAAATATTAGAATTCATAGATTTGGTATAGAAATATTATTTGATAAAGTATAAATGTACAATTAACTGACTGATAGGGAATTAGGAGATAGTTTAGGTGACTTTGATATAACAACGCGACAGAGAAGAAATATTCAGAGATACTTTAGGAGAGGGAGATTTGAGTCCTGATTTTGAGAGACTTGAGTTGCAGAGACTTTAGAGGAGAGATTCGAGATTCGTTCTGTCATTGGGCTCATACTGTCTGACTGAGAGCCTGATGCTATGCTGATCGACTGATGACCTGAGGACGAAGACTGATTCTGCTTTGCTGACCCATACCGAGGATCGGTAGACATGATGAGACCTGACTATTATGCATTCTATGCCTTTTCTTTCTAGGTACCAACTGTGCTGTTTTGACAGATCCATAGTTAGATGTTTTTCCAAATTTGTGTTTCCAAATTGTTTTGCATGAAGCCCAACATAATGATGCTAATCTGACGTTAGTTAAGGGCCCTCACAAATGACTGACTGTTACAGGGACTAATGATTGATGAATTACCCTGCTGAATCCTGTGTATGTTATAGCTTTGTCACAACTGACTCTGCTATTGATTTGCACTGTAGCTTTAGAATGTGTCACGGTGCAAGCTTTGATTAGATTGTGTTTTTCTGCCGCTTTAGACAACCAGTATTGTTTTTATATGTGTTTAATTTGATATTGAGATTAATCTACATGACTTCAGGATTGTTTATATAAGGGAAACTTACTAAACTTTACTAAAGGTGTGGTTATTCATGGCAGAAAGGTCATGATGCGTGATATTTACTGACTCCATTAACCCCTTCACTGCCAGGCCTTTTTCCCCTCCTGTGCCAGGCCTTTTTTTGCCTATTTGGAATAGTTCTCGCTTAGGCCCTCATAACTTTTTGTCCACATAAGCTACGCACGCCAAATTTGCGTCCTTTTTTCCAAAATCCTAGGGATTCTACAGGTACCCAGACTATGTGGGTTCCCCTGAAGGAGGCCAAGAAATTAGCCAAAATACAGTGACATTTTAGTTTTTTCAAAAAAATGGGAAAAAGGGGCTGCAGAAGAAGGCTTGTGGTTCTTTCCCTAAAAATGGCATCAACAAAGGGTTTGCGGTGCTAAAATCACCAGCTTCCCAGCTTCCAGGAACAGGCAGACTTGAATCAGAAAACCCAATTTTTCAACACAATTTTGGCATTTTACTGGGACATAACCCAGTTTTAAGATTTTTTGTGCTTTCAGCCTCCTTCCAGTCAGTGACAGAAATGGGCATGAAACCAATGCTAGATCCCAGAAACCTAAACATTTCTGAAAAGTAGACAAAATTCTGAATTCAGCAAGGGGTGATTTGTGTAGATCCTACAAGGGTTTCCGACAGAAAATAACAACTGAAACAAAATAATATTGAAATTGAGGTGAAAAAAACAGCAATTTTTCTCTTTACTCTGTAACTTTTTCCTGCAATGTCAGATTTTTTGAAGCAATATACTGTTACATCTGCTGGACTCTTCTGGTTGCGGGGATATATAGGGCTTGTAGGTTCATCAAGAACCCTACGTACCCAGAGCCAATAAATGAGCTGCACCCTGCAGTGGGTTTTCATTCTATACCGGGTATACAGCAATTAATTTGCTGAAATATAAAGAGTGAAAAATAGCTATCAAGAAAACCTTTGTATTTCCAAAATGGGCACAAGATAAGGTGTTGAGGAGCAGTGGTTATTTGTGCATCTCTGAATTCCGGGGTGCCCATACTAGCATGTGTATTACAGGGCATTTCTCGAATAGACCTCTTTTTTACACACTCTCTTATATTTGGAAGAAAAAATTGTAGAGAAAGACAAGGGGCAATAACACTTGTTTTCCTATTCTATGTTCCCCCAAGTCTCCTGATAAAAATGATACCTCACTTGTGTGGGTAGGCCTAGCGCCCGCGACAGGAAATGCCCCAAAACACAACGTGGACACATCCCATTTTTTGAAAGAAAACCGAGGTGTTTTTTGCAAAGTGCCTACCTGTACATTTTGGCCTCTAGCTCAGCCGGCACCTAGGGAAACCTACCAAACCTGTACATTTTTTAAAACTAGAGACCTAGGGGAATCCAGGATGGGATGACTTGTGGGGCTCTGACCAGGTTCTGTTACCCAGAATCCTTTGCAAACCTCAAAATTTGGCTAAAAAAACACATTTCCCTCACATGTCAGTGACAGAAAGTTCTGGAATCTGAGAGGAGACACAGATTTCCTTCCACCCAGCGTTCCCCCAAGTCTCCCGATAAAAATGATACCTCACTTGTGTGGATAGGCCTAGCGCCTGCAACAGGAAATGCCCCAAAACACAACGTGGACACATCCCATTTTTTGACAGAAAACAGAGGTGTTTTTTGCAAAGTGCCTACCTGTAGATTTTGTCCTCCAGCTCAGCCGGCACCTAGGGAAACCTACCAAACCTGTGCTTTTTTAAAACTAGAGACCTAGGGGAATCCAAGATGGGGTGACTTGTGGGGCTCTGACCAGGTTCTGTTACCCAGAATCCTTTGCAAACCTCAAAATTTGGCTAAAAAAATACATTTCCCTCACATTTCGGTGACAGAAAGTTCTGGAATCTGAGAGGAGACACAAATTTCCTTCCACCCAGCGTTCCCCCAAGTCTCCCGATAAAAATGATACCTCACTTGTGTGGATAGGCCTAGCGCCTGTGACAGGAAATGCCCCAAAACACAACGTGGACACATCCCATTTTTTGACAGAAAACAGAGGTGTTTTTTGCAAAGTGCCTACCTGTAGATTTTGGCCTCCAGATCAGCCGGCACCTAGGGAAACCTACCAAACCTGTGCTTTTTTTAAAACTAGAGTCCTAGGGAAATCCAAGATGGGGTGACTTGTGGGGCTCTGACCAGGTTCTGTTACCCAGAATCCTTTGCAAACCTCAAAAGTTGGCCAGAAAAACAAGTTTTCCTCACATTTCGGTGACAGAAAGTTCTGGAATCTGAGAGGAGCCACAAATTTCCTACCTGTAGATTTTGGCCTCCAGCTCAGCCGGCACCTAGGGAAACCTACCAAACCTGTGCTTTTTTTAAACTAGAGACCTAGGGGAATCCAAGATGGGGTGACTTGTGGGGCTCTGACCAGGTTCTGTTACCCAGAATCCTTTGCAAACCTCAAAATTTGGCTAAAAAAACACATTTTCCCCACATTTTGGTGACAGAAAGTTCTGGAATCTGAGAGGGGACACAAATTTCCTTCCACCCAGCGTTGCCCCAAGTCTCCCGATAAAAATGATACCTCACTTGTGTGGATAGGCCTAGCGCCTGTGACAGGAAATGCCCCAAAACACAACGTGGACACATCACATTTTTTCACAGAAAACAGAGGTGTTTTTTGCAAAGTGCCTACCTGTAGATTTTGGCCTCTTGCTCAGCCGGTACATAGAGAAACCTACCAAACCTGTGCATTTATGAAAACTAGAGACCTAGGGGAATTCAAGATGGGGTGACTTGTGGGGCTCTGGCCAGGTTCTGTTACCCAGAATCCTTTGCAAACCTCAAAAGTTGGCCAGAAAAACAAGTTTTCCTCACATTTCGGTGACAGAAAGTTCTGGAATCTGAGAGGAGCCACAAATTTCCTACCTGTAGATTTTGGCCTCCAGCTCAGCCGGCACCTAGGGAAACCTACCAAACCTGTGCTTTTTTTAAACTAGAGACCTAGGGGAATCCAAGATGGGGTGACTTGTGGGGCTCTGACCAGGTTCTGTTACCCAGAATCCTTTGCAAACCTCAAAATTTGGCTAAAAAAACACATTTTCCCCACATTTTGGTGACAGAAAGTTCTGGAATCTGAGAGGGGACACAAATTTCCTTCCACCCAGCGTTCCCCCAAGTCTCCCGATAAAAATGATACCTCACTTGTGTGGATAGGCCTAGCGCCTGTGACAGGAAATGCCCCAAAACACAACGTGGACACATCACATTTTTTCACAGAAAACAGAGGTGTTTTTTGCAAAGTGCCTACCTGTAGATTTTGGCCTCTTGCTCAGCCGGTACATAGAGAAACCTACCAAACCTGTGCATTTATGAAAACTAGAGACCTAGGGGAATTCAAGATGGGGTGACTTGTGGGGCTCTGGCCAGGTTCTGTTACCCAGAATCCTTTGCAAACCTCAAAATTTGGCCAGAAAAACAAGTTTTCCTCACATTTCTGTGACAGAAAGTTCTGGAATCTGAGAGGAGCCACAGATTTCCTTCCACCCAGCGTTCCCCCAAGTCTCCCGATAAAAATGATACCTCACTTGTGTGGATAGGCCTAGCGCGTGCGACAGGAAATGCCCCAAAACACAACGTGGACACATCACATTTTTTCACAGAAAACAGATGTTTTGTGCAAAGTGCCTACCTGTAGATTTTGGCCTCTAGCTCAGCCGGTACCTAGAGAAACCTACCAAACCTGTGCTTTTTTTAAAACTAGAGTCCTAGGGAAATCCAAGATGGGGTGACTTGTGGGGCTCTGACCAGGTTCTGTTACCCAGAATCCTTTGCAAACCTCAAAAGTTGGCCAGAAAAACAAGTTTTCCTCACATTTCGGTGACAGAAAGTTCTGGAATCTGAGAGGAGCCACAAATTTCCTACCTGTAGATTTTGGCCTCCAGCTCAGCCGGCACCTAGGGAAACCTACCAAACCTGTGCTTTTTTTAAACTAGAGACCTAGGGGAATCCAAGATGGGGTGACTTGTGGGGCTCTGACCAGGTTCTGTTACCCAGAATCCTTTGCAAACCTCAAAATTTGGCTAAAAAAACACATTTTCCCCACATTTCGGTGACAGAAAGTTTTCGAATCTGAGAGGAGACACAAATTTCCTTCCACCCAGCGTTCCCCCAAGTCTCCCGATAAAAAGGATACCTCACTTGTGTGGATAGGCCTAGCGCCTGCAACAGGAAATGCCCCAAAACACAACGTGGACACATCCCATTTTTTGACAGAAAACAGAGGTGTTTTTTGCAAAGTGCCTACCTGTAGATTTTGTCCTCCAGCTCAGCCGGCACCTAGGGAAACCTACCAAACCTGTGCTTTTTTAAAACTAGAGACCTAGGGGAATCCAAGATGGGGTGACTTGTGGGGCTCTGACCAGGTTCTGTTACCCAGAATCCTTTGCAAACCTCAAAATTTGGCTAAAAAAATACATTTCCCTCACATTTCGGTGACAGAAAGTTTTCGAATCTGAGAGGAGACACAAATTTCCTTCCACCCAGCGTTCCCCCAAGTCTCCCGATAAAAAGGATACCTCACTTGTGTGGATAGGCCTAGCGCCTGCGACAGGAAATGCCCCAAAACACAACGTGGACACATCCCATTTTTTGACAGAAAACAGAGGTGTTTTTTGCAAAGTGCCTACCTGTAGATTTTGGCCTCCAGCTCAGCCGGCACCTAGGGAAACCTACCAAACCTGTGCTTTTTTTAAAACTAGAGACCTAGGGGAATCCAAGATGGGGTGACTTGTGGGGCTCTGACCAGGTTCTGTTACCCAGAATCCTTTGCAAACCTGAAAATGTGGCTAAAAAAACACATTTTCCCCCACATTTTGGTGACAGAAAGTTCTGGAATCTGAGAGGAGACACAAATTTCCTTCCACCCAGCGTTCCCCCAAGTCTCCCGATAAAAATTATACCTCACTTGTGTGGATAGGCCTAGCGCCTGCAACAGGAAATGCCCCAAAACACAACGTGGACACATCACATTTTTTCACAGAAAACAGAGGTGTTTTTTTCAAAGTGCCTACCTGTAGATTTTGGCCTCTAGCTCAGCAGGCACCTAGAGAAACCTACCAAACCTGTGCATTTATGAAAACTAGAGACCTAGGGGAATCCAAGATGGGGTGACTTGTGGGGCTCTGACCAGGTTCTGTTACCCAGAATCCTTTGCAAACCTGAAAATGTGGCTAAAAAAACACATTTTCCCCACATTTTGGTGACAGAAAGTTCTGGAATCTGAGAGGAGACACAAATTTCCTTCCACCCAGCGTTCCCCCAAGTCTCCCGATAAAAATGATACCTCACTTGTGTGGATAGGCCTAGCGCCTGCGACAGGAAATGCCCCAAAACACAACGTGGACACATCACATTTTTTCACAGAAAACAGAGGTGTTTTTTGCAAAGTGCCTACCTGTAGATTTTGGCCTCTAGCTCAGCCGGTACCTAGAGAAACCTACCAAACCTGTGCATTTATAAAAACTAGAGACCTAGGGGAATCCAAGATGGGGTGACTTGTGGGGCTCTGACCAGGTTCTGTTACCCAGAATCCTTTGCAAACCTCAAAATTTGGCTAAAAAAATACATTTCCCTCACATTTCGGTGACAGAAAGTTCTGGAATCTGAGAGGAGACACACATTTCCTTCCACCCAGCGTTCCCCCAAGTCTCCCGATAAAAATGATACCTCACTTGTGTGGATAGGCCTAGCGCCTGTGACAGGAAATGCCCCAAAACACAACGTGGACACATCCCATTTTTTGACAGAAAACAGAGGTGTTTTTTGCAAAGTGCCTACCTGTAGATTTTGGCCTCCAGATCAGCCGGCACCTAGGGAAACCTACCAAACCTGTGCTTTTTTTAAAACTAGAGTCCTAGGGAAATCCAAGATGGGGTGACTTGTGGGGCTCTGACCAGGTTCTGTTACCCAGAATCCTTTGCAAACCTCAAAAGTTGGCCAGAAAAACAAGTTTTCCTCACATTTCGGTGACAGAAAGTTCTGGAATCTGAGAGGAGCCACAAATTTCCTACCTGTAGATTTTGGCCTCCAGCTCAGCCGGCACCTAGGGAAACCTACCAAACCTGTGCTTTTTTTAAACTAGAGACCTAGGGGAATCCAAGATGGGGTGACTTGTGGGGCTCTGACCAGGTTCTGTTACCCAGAATCCTTTTCAAACCTCAAAATTTGGCTAAAAAAACACATTTTCCCCACATTTTGGTGACAGAAAGTTCTGGAATCTGAGAGGGGACACAAATTTCCTTCCACCCAGCGTTGCCCCAAGTCTCCCGATAAAAATGATACCTCACTTGTGTGGATAGGCCTAGCGCCTGTGACAGGAAATGCCCCAAAACACAACGTGGACACATCACATTTTTTCACAGAAAACAGAGGTGTTTTTTGCAAAGTGCCTACCTGTAGATTTTGGCCTCTTGCTCAGCCGGTACATAGAGAAACCTACCAAACCTGTGCATTTATGAAAACTAGAGACCTAGTGGAATTCAAGATGGGGTGACTTGTGGGGCTCTGGCCAGGTTCTGTTACCCAGAATCCTTTGCAAACCTCAAAATTTGGCCAGAAAAACAAGTTTTCCTCACATTTCTGTGACAGAAAGTTCTGGAATCTGAGAGGAGCCACAGATTTCCTTCCACCCAGCGTTCCCCCAAGTCTCCCGATAAAAATGATACCTCACTTGTGTGGATAGGCCTAGCGCGTGCGACAGGAAATGCCCCAAAACACAACGTGGACACATCACATTTTTTCACAGAAAACAGATGTTTTGTGCAAAGTGCCTACCTGTAGATTTTGGCCTCTAGCTCAGCCGGTACCTAGAGAAACCTACCAAACCTGTGCTTTTTTTAAAACTAGAGTCCTAGGGAAATCCAAGATGGGGTGACTTGTGGGGCTCTGACCAGGTTCTGTTACCCAGAATCCTTTGCAAACCTCAAAAGTTGGCCAGAAAAACAAGTTTTCCTCACATTTCGGTGACAGAAAGTTCTGGAATCTGAGAGGAGCCACAAATTTCCTACCTGTAGATTTTGGCCTCCAGCTCAGCCGGCACCTAGGGAAACCTACCAAACCTGTGCTTTTTTTAAACTAGAGACCTAGGGGAATCCAAGATGGGGTGACTTGTGGGGCTCTGACCAGGTTCTGTTACCCAGAATCCTTTGCAAACCTCAAAATTTGGCTAAAAAAACACATTTTCCCCACATTTTGGTGACAGAAAGTTCTGGAATCTGAGAGGGGACACAAATTTCCTTCCACCCAGCGTTCCCCCAAGTCTCCCGATAAAAATGATACCTCACTTGTGTGGATAGGCCTAGCGCCTGTGACAGGAAATGCCCCAAAACACAACGTGGACACATCACATTTTTTCACAGAAAACAGAGGTGTTTTTTGCAAAGTGCCTACCTGTAGATTTTGGCCTCTTGCTCAGCCGGTACATAGAGAAACCTACCAAACCTGTGCATTTATGAAAACTAGAGACCTAGGGGAATTCAAGATGGGGTGACTTGTGGGGCTCTGGCCAGGTTCTGTTACCCAGAATCCTTTGCAAACCTCAAAATTTGGCCAGAAAAACAAGTTTTCCTCACATTTCTGTGACAGAAAGTTCTGGAATCTGAGAGGAGCCACAGATTTCCTTCCACCCAGCGTTCCCCCAAGTCTCCCGATAAAAATGATACCTCACTTGTGTGGATAGGCCTAGCGCCTGCGACAGGAAATGCCCCAAAACACAACGTGGACACATCACATTTTTTCACAGAAAACAGAGGTGTTTTTTGCAAAGTGCCTACCTGTAGATTTTGGCCTCTAGCTCAGCCGGTACCTAGAGAAACCTACCAAACCTGTGCATTTATAAAAACTAGAGACCTAGGGGAATCCAAGATGGGGTGACTTGTGGGGCTCTGACCAGGTTCTGTTACCCAGAATCCTTTGCAAACCTCAAAATTTGGGCAGAAAAACAAGTTTTCCTCACATTTCGGTGTCAGAAAGTTCTGGAATCTGAGAGGAGCCACAGATTTCCTTCCACCCAGCGTTCCCCCAAGTCTCCCGATAAAAATGATACCTCACTTGTGTGGATAGGCCTAGCGCCTGCGACAGGAAATGCCCCAAAACACAACGTGGACACATCACATTTTTTCACAGAAAACAGAGGTGTTTTTTGCAAAGTGCCTACCTGTAGATTTTGGCCTCTAGCTCAGCCGGTACCTAGAGAAACCTACCAAACCTGTGCTTTTTTTAAAACTAGAGACCTAGGGGAATCCAAGATGGGGTGACTTGTGGGGCTCTGACCAGGTTCTGTTACCCAGAATCCTTTGTGGCTAAAAAAATAAATTTCCCTCACATTTCGGTGACAGAAAGTTCTGGAATCTGAGAGGAGACACAAATTTCCTTCCACCCAGCGTTCCCCCAAGTCTCCCGATAAAAATGATACCTCACTTGTGTGGATAGGCCTAGCGCCTGCGACAGGAAATGCCCCAAAACACAACGTGACACATCACATTTTTTCACAGAAAACAGATGTTTCGTGCAAAGTGCCTACCTGTAGATTTTGGCCTCTAGCTCAGCCGGTACCTAGAGAAACCTACCAAACCTGTGCATTTATGAAAACTAGAGACCTAGGGGAATTCAAGATGGGGTGACTTGTGGGGCTCTGACCAGGTTCTGTTACCCAGAATCCTTTGCAAACCTCAAAATTTGGCTAAAAAAATACATTTCCCTCACATTTCGGTGACAGAAAGTTCTGGAATCTGAGAGGAGACACAAATTTCCTTCCACCCAGCGTTCCCCCAAGTCTCCCGATAAAAATGATACCTCACTTGTGTGGATAGGCCTAGCGCCTGCGACAGGAAATGCCCCAAAACACAACGTGGACACATCACATTTTTTCACAGAAAACAGAGGTGTTTTTTGCAAATTGCCTACCTGTAGATTTTGGCCTCTAGCTCAGCCGGTACCTAGAGAAACCTACCAAACCTGTGCATTTATAAAAACTAGAGACCTAGGGGAATCCAAGATGGGGTGACTTGTGGGGCTCTGACCAGGTTCTGTTACCCAGAATCCTTTGCAAACCTCAAAATTTGGCCAGAAAAACAAGTTTTCCTCACATTTCGGTGACAGAAAGTTCTGGAATCTGAGAGGAGCCACAAATTTCCTACCTGTAGATTTTGGCCTCCAGCTCAGCCGGCACCTAGGGAAACCTACCAAACCTGTGCTTTTTTTAAACTAGAGACCTAGGGGAATCCAAGATGGGGTGACTTGTGGGGCTCTGACCAGGTTCTGTTACCCAGAATCCTTTGCAAACCTCAACATTTGGCTAAAAAAACACATTTTCCCCACATTTTGGTGACAGAAAGTTCTGGAATCTGAGAGGGGACACAAATTTCCTTCCACCCAGCGTTCCCCCAAGTCTCCTGATAAAAATGATACCTCACTTGTGTGGATAGTCCTAGCGCCTGCGACAGGAAATGCCCCAAAACACAACGTGGACACATCACATTTTTTCATGGAAAACAGAGGTTTTTTTTGCAAAGTGCCTACCTGTAGATTTTGGCCTCTTGCTCAGCCGGTACCTAGAGAAACCTACCAAACCTGTGCATTTATGAAAACTAGAGACCTAGGGGAATTCAAGATGGGGTGACTTGTGGGGCTCTGACCAGGTTCTGTTACCCAGAATCCTTTGCAAACCTCAAAATTTGGCCAGAAAAACAAGTTTTCCTCACATTTCGGTGACAGAAAGTTTTGGAATCTGAGAGGAGCCACAAATTTCCTTCCACCCAGCGTTCCCCCAAGTCTCCCGATAAAAATGATACCTCACTTGTGTGGATAGGCCTAGTGCCTGCGACAGGAAATGCCCCAAAACACAACGAGGACACATCCCATTTTTTGACAGAAAACAGGTGTGTTTTTTGCAAAGTGCCTACCTGTAGATTTTGGCCTCCAGCTCAGCCGGCACCTAGGGAAACCTACCAAACCTGTGCTTTTTTAAAACTAGAGACCTAGGGGAATCCAAGATGGGGTGACTTGTGGGGCTCTGACCAGGTTCTGTTACCCAGAATCCTTTGCAAACCTCAAAATTTGGCTAAAAAAACACATTTTCCCTACATTTTGGTGACAGAAAGTTCTGGAATCTGAGAGGGGACACAAATTTCCTTCCACCCAGCGTTCCCCCAAGTCTCCCGATAAAAATGATACCTCACTTGTGTGGATAGGCCTAGCGCCTGCGGCAGGAAATGCCCCAAAACACAACGTGGACACATCACATTTTTTCACAGAAAACAGAGGTGTTTTTTGCAAAGTGCCTACCTGTAGATTTTGGCCTCTTGCTCAGCCGGTACATAGAGAAACCTACCAAACCTGTGCATTTATGAAAACTAGAGACCTAGGGGAATTCAAGATGGGGTGACTTGTGGGGCTCTGACCAGGTTCTGTTACCCAGAATCCTTTGCAAACCTCAAAATTTGGCCAGAAAAACAAGTTTTCCTCACATTTCGGTGACAGAAAGTTCTGGAATCTGAGAGGAGCCACAAATTTCCGTCCACCCAGCGTTCCCCCAAGTCTCCCGATAAAAATGATACCTCACATGTATGGGTAGGCCTAGCGCCCGCGACAGGAAATGCCCCAAAACACAACGTGGACACATCCCATTTTTTGACAGAAAACAGAGGTGTTTTTTGCAAAGTGCCTACCTGTAGATTTTGGCCTCCAGCTCAGCCGACACCTAGGGAAACCTACCAAACCTGCGCATTTTTGAAAACTAGAGACCCAGTGGAATCCAAGATGGGATGACTTGTGGGGCTCTGACCAGGTTCTGTTACCCAGAATCCTTTGCAAACCTCAAAATTTGGCTAAAAAAACACATTTTCCCCACATTTCGGTGATAGAAAGTTCTGAGGAGAGGAGACACAAATTTCCTTCCACCCAAAGTTCCCCCAAGTCTCCCGATAAAAATGATACCTCACTATGTGTGGATAGGCCTAGCGCCTGCGACAGGAAATGCCCCAAAACATAACGTGGACACATCAAATTTTTTGACAGAAAACAGAGGTGTTTTTTGCAAAGTGCCTACCTGTAGATTTTGGCCTCCAGCTCAGCCGGCACCTAGGGAAACCTACCAAACCTGCGCATTTGTGAAAACTAGATACCTAGGGGAATCCAAGATGGGGTGACTTGTGGGGCTCTGACCAGGTTCTGTTACCCAGAATCCTTTGCAAACCTCAAAATTTGGCCTGAAAAACAAGTTTTCCTCACATTTCGGTGACAGAAAGTTCTGGAATCTGAGAGGAGCCACAAATTTCCCTCCACCCAGCGTTCCCCCAAGTCTCCGATAAAAATGATACCTCACTTGTGTGGGTAGGCCTAGCGCCCGCGACAGAAAATGCCCCAAAACACAACGTGGACACATCCCATTTTTTGACAGAAAACAGAGGTGTTTTTTGCAAAGTGCCTACCTGTAGATTTTGGCCTCCAGCTCAGCCGGCACCTAGGGAAACCTACCAAACCTGCGCATTTTTGAAAACTAGAGAGCTAGGGGAATTCAAGATTGGATGACTTGTGGTGCTCTGACCAGGTTCTGTTACCCAGAATCCTTTGCAAACCTCAAAATTTGGCTAAAAAAACACATTTTCCCCACATTTCGGTGACAGAAAGTTCTGGAATCTGAGAGGAGACACAAATTTCCTTCCACCCAGCGTTCCCCCAAGTCTCCTGATAAAAATGATACCTCACTTGTGTGGATAGGCCTAGCGCCTGCGACAGGAAATGCCCCAAAACATAACGTGGACACATCCCATTTTTTGACAGAAAACAGAGGTGTTTTTTGCAAAGTGCCTACCTGTAGATTTTGGCCTCCAGCTCAGCTGGCACCTAGGGAAACCTACCAAACCTGCGCATTTGTGAAAACTAGAGACCTAGGGGAATCCAAGATGGGGTGACTTGTGGGGCTCTGACCAGGTTCTGTTACCCAGAATCCTTTGCAAACCTCAAAATCTGGCCTGAAAAACAAGTTTTCCTCACATTTCGGTGACAGAAAGTTCTGGAATCTGAGAGGAGCCACAAATTTCCTTCCACCCAGCGTTCCCCCAAGTCTCCCAATAAAAATAATACCTCACTTGTGTGGGTAGGCCTAGCGCCCGCGACAGGAAATGCCCCAAAACACAACGTGGACATATCCCATTTTTCGACAGAAAACAGAGGTGTTTTTTGCAAAGTGCCTACCTGTAGATTTTGGCCTCCAGCTCAGCCGGCACCTAGGGAAACCTACCAAACCTGCGCATTTTTGAAAACCAGAGACCTAGGGGAATCCAAGATGGGATGACTTGTGGGGCTCTGACCAGGTTCTGTTACCCAGAATCCTTTGCAAACCTCAAAATTTGGCTAAAAAAACACATTTTCCCCACATTTCGGTGACAGAAAGTTCTGGAATCTGAGAGGAGACACAAATTTCCTTCCACCCAGCGTTCCCCCAAGTCTCCCGATAAAAATGATACCTCACTTGTGTGGATAGGCCTAGCGCCTGCAACAGGAAATGCCCCAAAACATAACGTGGACACATCCCATTTTCTGACAGAAAACAGAGGTGTTTTTTGCAAAGTGCCTACCTGTAGATTTTTGCCTCCAGCTCAGCCGGCACCTAGGGAAACCTACCAAACCTGCGCATTTGTGAAAACTAGAGACCTAGGGGAAACCAAGATGGGTGACTTGTGGGGCTCTGACCAGGTTCTGTTACCCAGAATCCTTTGCAAACCTCAAAATTTGGCTAAAAAAACACATTTTCCCCACATTTCGGTGACAGAAAGTTCTGGAATCTGAGAGGAGACACAAATTTCCTTCCACCCAGCGTTCCCCCAAGTCTCCCGATAAAAATGATACCTCACTTGTGTGGATAGGCCTAGCGCCTGCGACAGGAAATGCCCCAAAACACAACGTGGACACATCACATTTTTTGACAGAAAACAGAGGTGTTTTTTGC
This sequence comes from Pleurodeles waltl, assembly GCF_031143425.1. Lineage (NCBI taxonomy): Eukaryota > Metazoa > Chordata > Amphibia > Caudata > Salamandridae > Pleurodeles > Pleurodeles waltl. Next base: position 584,719,806 of record NC_090439.1, on the reverse strand, counting down.
AAAGTGCCTACCTGTAGATTTTGGCCTCCAGCTCAGCCGGCACCTAGGGAAACCTACCAAACCTGCGCATTTGTGAAAATTAGAGACCTAGGGGAATCCAAGATGTGGTGACTTGTGGGGCTTTGACCAGGTTCTGTTACCCAGAATCCTTTGCAAACCTCAAAATGTGGCTAAAAAAAACACATTTTCCTCACATTTCGGTGACAGAAACTTCTGGAATCTGAGAGGAGCCACAAATTTCCTTCCACCCAGCGTTTCCCCAAGTCTCCCGATAGAAATTATACCTCACTTGTGTGGGTAGGCCTAGCGCCCGCTACAGGAAATGCCCCAAAACACAATGTGGACACATCACATTTTTTGACAGAAAACAGAGGTGTTTTTTGCAAAGTGCCTACCTGTAGATTTTGGCCTCTAGCTCAGCCGGCACCTAGAGAAACCTACCAAACCTGTGCATTTATGAAAACTAGAGATCTAGGGGAATCCAAGATGGGGTGACTTGTGGGGCTCTGACCAGGTTCTGTTACCCAGAATCCTTTGCAAACCTCAAAATTTGGCAAAAAAAACAAGTTTTCCTCACATTTAGGTGACAGAAAGTTTTGGAATCTGAGAGGAGCCACAAATTTCCTTCCACCCAGCATTCCCCGAAGTCTCCCGATAAAAATGATACCTCACTTCTGTGGGTAGGCCTAGCGCCTGCGACAGGAAATGCCCCAAAACACAACGTGGACACATCAAATTTTTTCACAGAAAACAGAGGTGTTTTTTACAAAGTGCCTACCTGTGGATTTTGGCCTCTAGCTCAGACGGCACCTAGGGAAACCTAGCAAACCAGCACATTTTTTAAAACTAGACACCGAGGGGAATCCAAGATGGGGTGACTTGTGGGGCTCTGACCAGGTTCTGTTACCCAGAATCCTTTGCAAACCTCAAAATTTGGCCAAAAAAATACTTTTTCCTCTCATTTCGGTGACAGAAAGTTCTGGAATCTGAGAGGAGCCACAAATTTCCTTCCACCCAGCGTTCCCCCAAGTCTCCCGATAAAAATGATACCTCACTTGTGTGGGTAGGCCTAGCGCCCGCGACAGGAAATGCCCCAAAACACAACATGGACATATCCCATTTTTCGACAGAAAACAGAGGTGTTTTTTGCAAAGTGCCTACCTGTAGATTTTGGCCTCCAGCTCAGCCGGCACCTAGGGAAACCTACCAAACCTGCGCATTTTTGAAAACTAGAGACCTAGGGGAATCCAAGATGGGATGACTTGTGGGGCTCTGACCAGGTTCTGTTACCCAGAATCCTTTGCAAACCTCAAAATTTGGCTAAAAAAACACATTTTCCCCACATTTCGGTGACAGAAAGTTCTGGAATCTGAGAGGAGACACAAATTTCCTTCCACCCAGCGTTCCCCCAAGTCTCCCGATAAAAATGATACCTCACTTGTGTGGATAGGCCTAGCGCCTGCGACAGGAAATGCCCCAAAACATAACGTGGACACATCCCATTTTTTGACAGAAAACAGAGGTGTTTTTTGTAAAGTGCCTACCTGTAGATTTTGGCCTCCATCTCAGCCGTCACCTAGGGAAACCTACCAAACCTGCGCATTTGTGAAAATTAGAGACCTAGGAGAATCCAAGATGTGGTGACTTGTGGGGCTCTGACCAGGTTCTGTTACCCAGAATCCTTTGCAAACCTCAAAATGTGGCTAAAAAAACACATTTTCCTCACATTTCGGTGACAGAAAGTTCTGGAATCTGAGAGGAGCCACAAATTTCCTTCCACCCAGCGTTTCCCCAAGTCTCCCAATAGAAATTATACCTCACTTGTGTGGGTAGGCCTAGCGCCCGCTACAGGAAATGCCCCAAAACACAACGTGGACACATCACATTTTTTGACAGAAAACAGAGGTGTTTTTTGCAAAGTGCCTACCTGTAGATTTTGGCCTCTAGCTCAGCCGGCACCTAGAGAAACCTACCAAACCTGTGCATTTATGAAAACTAGAGACCTAGGGGAATCCAAGATGGGGTGACTTGTGGGGCTCTGACCAGGTTCTGTTACCCAGAATCCTTTGCAAACCTCAAAATTTGGCCAAAAAAACAAGTTTTCCTCACATTTAGGTGACAGAAAGTTCTGGAATCTGAGAGGAGCCACAAATTTCCTTCCACCCAGCGTTCCCCGAAGTCTCCCGATAAAAATGATACCTCACTTCTGTGGGTAGGCCTAGCGCCTGCGACAGGAAATGCCCCAAAACACAACGTGGACACATCAATTTTTTTCACAGAAAACAGAGGTGTTTTTTACAAAGTGCCTACCTGTGGATTTTGGCCTCTAGCTCAGCCGGCACCTAGGGAAACCTAGCAAACCAGCACATTTTTTAAAACTAGACACCGAGGGGAATCCAAGATGGGGTGACTTGTGGGGCTCTGACCAGGTTCTGTTACCCAGAATCCTTTGCAAACCTCAAAATTTGGCCAAAAAAACACTTTTTCCTCTCATTTCGGTGACAGAAAGTTTTTGGAATCAGAGAGGAGCCACAAATTTCCTTCCACCCAGCGTTCCCCCAAGTCTCCCGATAAAAATGGTACCTCACTTGTGTGGGTAGGCCTAGCGCCCATGAAAGGAAATGGCTCAAAACACAACGTGGACACATCAAAATGATCAAATACAAAACTACCTGTTTTTGAAGGGGGGTGTCTGCGTTTTTGGTCCTGGGCTCAGCAGCCTTCTAGGGAAACCTACCAAACGCAGACATTTCTGAAAACTAGGCACCTGAGGAAGTCCAGTAAGGTGTGACTTGCGTGGATCCCCCAATGTTTTCTTACCCAGAATCCTCAGCAAACCTCAAATTTAGCTAAAAAATAAAAATTTTCCCACATTTCTGTGTGGGATCACCGCACTGGGACACATTTCATACCACCCAATGTTCCCCTCAGTCTCCTGGTAAAAATGATACCTCATTTGTGTTGGTGGGCCAAGTGCTTGTGAAAGGGAAGAGCCAAAAACATGTCGATATTGAGGGGAAATAAAGGGGGTCCAAAAGGGCAGTTTGCAAAAAATCATTTTTAGGCTGACAAGTGCAGCAGAATTTTTATCGGTATAGATGAGACAATCCTGGGTGGTAGGAATTTTGTGGATTTCTGCAGATTCCGGAAGGTTCCATCACAAAAATGTGGGAGGTTTGCAGGGGATTGTGGGTACAAAAATGGTGCGAGGTGCATGTGAAACACACCAGTCTGGAATCACCCAGATGTTTAGTTTTCAGATGTGACTAGGTCTTGTGGATTTTTCCGTAAAGTGCAGCCCACACCATTCCAAGTGGGACGATTTTAAGAGTAAGCCAAGTTCTCATGGCCCAAATGTAAAACTAAAACCCAAAATAATCAAATGCCTTCTTGCTTGCTGTGGGATAAGATGTTTTAGAGTGCGGGGGAGAGCTGAAAGACTGTTACCCCCTTCAGTTGAGGTGGGGCCTAACCAGGCCCATACTGGTTGGTAGCCACCACCCCAATATATATATATATATATATTTTTTAAATTCCCTGGCATCTAGTAGATTTTCTGCCCCCCGGGATGTGGATCAGGGGTAACAACTTTGGACACATTTATTTGGGGTGGGGGTATGGCCATACCCCCACCCTCTTATTTTTGGAAAAAAAACTTCCCTGGCCTCTGGTGGGTTTTCTGCCCCCCCACCCCTTGGGGCAGATGGGCCTTCCAAAAATAGGCCCATCTGCCCCCAATGGGGGGCAGATATGGCCAACAGTAATGTGCTCCCATGGGGAGCGACCCTTACCCAAGGGGCTGCCTCCCTAAAGAAAACACACGCATACACACATACCAATCCCTGGTGCCTAAGTGGTTTCTGCCCCCATGGGGGCAGATTGAGCTAACAAAAATTGGCCGATTTGCTTCCAAGAGGGGCAGAAATGGTCTAAATACAATTTGCCCCCCAGGGGTGCGACCCTTGCCTAATGGGTCAGTCCCCATCTCTGAGAAAACAAAAAAACACCCCCAAAAAATTAGCCCTGGTGCCTAGAGGTTTCTGCCCCCATCGGCCTAATAACAATAGGCCAATCTGCCCCCGGGGGGGCAGAAATGGCCTAAAATAAATTTGCATCCCCACCCCCCCCGGGAGCGACCCTTGCCTACGGGGTCACTCCCCTGGCGTGACATTGGCGCAAAAAAAAAGATCCCCGGTGCCTAGTGGTTTCACCAAAGGCAGCAGAAATGGCCTAAATACAATTTGCCCCTCCAGGGGAGCGGCCCTTGCTTAAGGGGTCGCTCACCATCTGTAAAACAACAACAACAAAAAAAGTCCCCGGTGCTTAGTGCTTTCTTCCCCCCTTGGGGACAGATCGGCCTAATTAAAATAGGCTGATCTGCCCCCCATGGGGGCAGAAATGGCCTAAAATAAATTTGTCCCCCAGTGGAACGACCTTTGCCTAAGGGGTCGCTCCCCTTCCGTGAAATTCACGAGGAAAAAAAAAACTCCCTGGTGTCTAGTGGTTTCTGTCCCACTTGGGGGCAGATTGGCCTCATACAAATAGGCCAATCTGCCCCCAAGGGGGGCAGAAATGGCCTAAATGTAATTTGCCCCCTACGGTAGCGACCCTTGCCTAAGGGGTCGCTCCCCAAGTCTAAAAACAAAAATAAAACAAAAACAAAACAACCAACAAAAAATGATCCCTGGTGCCTAGAGGTTTCGGGGGGCAGATCGGCCTAACAATTTGAAAATAAATCCCTGGTGTCTAGTGGCCGTTTCAAAAGCCGGATTGCTTTACAATCTGACTTTTGAAACGCTGGGAGAGACTTCAAAGGGATGGAAATTAATTTCCTTCCCTTTGAAGCCTCTCCGGCCTCCTCCACGTGATCGGAAGAGAAATGCTTTGCATTTCTCTTCCGATTGCGCTGGAAGCTCAGGGCCTCTGTGATTGCCAGCGCGCGATGGGGGGGGGGGGGTGGGGGCGTCAGTGGTGGAAGGGGAAGGGATTCCCCTTCCATCCACCACCGGGGGCTGTGGGTGGGGGGCCCATGGGGGGGAGCGCTAGCGCTCCCCCCGATTCCCGGGTGCAGGATGAGGTGATCTCGTCCAAGGCACCCGGGAACCGGTGCCTTGGACGAGATCACCTCGTCCAAGACACAGAAGCGGTTAATTATTGATTTTACTGATTACTAATGATTGTTGATTATTGTGCATTGATGATTGATTAATGTACTGGAGCTATGGCAGGAACTTCTTAGTACAAGTCAAAAGGTTCATCGACCTATTCGCGTCCCCTTGTAAGTCTACTTATTAAGGTCTGGCGCGCTAACAAGTGTGACGTGTATTCTAAGTAAGAGTCATCGTAATTTGGGTCAGACGAAACCTTTACTACGACGCAATTAGGAACAGATTCAAAATGATCAAGCTGTAATGCATTAGACCTATATCAATATTTCACAGTGACACGCATCCTAGTATATCCGCTTACAGAGCATGTCCATCGGCAGTGATACGCACACTTGTACATTTACATAATCAGTGTGACAAACAACAGTGATACACACACTCTTATTGTCACAGAGAAAGAGTGTCCATCAACAGTGATACACACACTCCTACATTTTTATACAGAACTTAGTCAGCAACAGACATGCACACTTGTACGCTGATATAGATCGTGCCCACAAACAGTGACACACACACTGCATCTATGGTACACTAATTGGATTACTATCAGCGACATGGAAACGCGGATGTTTTAATAGTACCGCACACATTCAAAGTAAGAGCATTTGCAGGCGCGAGTCACACATTTACTCGCCTTGGAAAATAAAACCAGGCAATAGAGAATGTCACACTGTGATCTTACATAATTAAATATGCAGTCAGTGAATCCACCACATCCATTTTTAGACATTCCAGGTGAGCCACCTGTTACATGGAGGAACAGGCTGGACATGTTTCAAACATATTTGGGGGCTATTGATGCATCTAGATTTTGTGCAGAACAAAATAAATATTTGGTACTACATTCAATTGGGTTTAAAGGACGTTACCTATTCAAACACTTACCTGAAATTCCAGGAGAAGAGGGTGAACCAATTGTCAAGTATGTGGAAGCAATAAAGAAATTTGGCGGCAAGGTTTGATGTACAGCCTAGTATTATAGTTCTGTGCCATAAATTGTTCATGCGGAAACAATTACAGAGTGAAAACGTGGATACTTATGTCTCTTCATCAGGGAGGCAGGTGTAAGAATGCAGATCTGAAAATTTTACAGACCAGTTTGTGATCTGTTTATCAGCCATTGTACAAACAAAATTGTTAGAAATGGGGTCTTTGGTTGGCAGTCAGGTTACCCCCTGTCCAAGCAAGGACCCTCACTCTAGTCAGGGTAAAGAGAGTCACACTCTGCTAACCTCTGCTTACCCCTTTGGTAGCTTGGCACGAGCAGTTGGCTTAACTTTAGAGTGCGAGGTGTAAAGTATTTGTACCAACACACACAGTAACTTAATGAAAACACTACAAAATGACACAACACAGGTTTAGAAAAATAGGAAATGTTATCTTAACAAAACAAGACCAAAACGACAAAAATCCACAATACACGAGTCAAGTTATCACTAAAAATGCAAAAAGAGTCTTCATGTAGTTTTAAACACACACTAACACTGTTAGCGTGCAAATGTACCTTAGGTGCGTCAAAAATAACCCCGCACAGGCGAGTGTGCGTCAAAAAGGGCTTGCGATGTGCCGATTTCACTCACCAGCGAGACCTTGCGTCGTTTCTCCTTTCGTCAGGTTGGGGCGCGTTGTTTCTTCTCTCCGCAGGAGAGCGATGGGTCGATCCGGTCAGCACTTTCTGGTCCGGGCATGCCTTGTGTTGTTTTTACACGCCCAGCAGTATTTGCATCGGAAATCCAGCCACACGATGATCCGAAAACCACGCAGTGCGGGTTGCGCACTCACCAGCCTTTGTCAGCAATGCTTCGTGTCGTTTCTCCAGCTACATGCATCGATCTTCAGGTCGCGTTGCAGGCGAGCATCAATTTTCAGTCGCGAAGCCGCCGGCGCATAAATTTTTCAGCCGCAGATCGGAGTCACATCGATCTTTTCCCTGCACGGTGTTCTGTGCGTGGATTTCTTCCTCTTAGGCTGCCAGCTTCTCCTTTCAGGGCCCCAGGAACTGGATGGGCACCACTTGGCAGAGTAGGAGCCTCTCCAGAGACTCCAGGTGCTGTCAGAGAGAAGTCTTTGCTGTCCCTGAGACTTCAAACAACAAGAGGCAATCTCTAAATCATGCCCTTGGAGATCTTCACAAGATGGAAGGCACACAAAGTCCAGTCTTTGTCCTCTAGCACAGGCAGAAGCAGCAACTGCAGGATAGCTCCACAAAGCACAGTCACAGTTAAAACATCATTATACAATCCCCAATACAATGGGCAGGTAGAGCATATGAATCGCATAGTTGTACAGTGTGTAAGGTGGACGATTGTGGATAAATATGTAGTTAAGAACGTGTTGAACTCTATGATTTGTTTCTATCCTACCAGCCCACAGAGTTTAACATTGGTATCACCATTTGAAGTGCTGGGAGGAACAAAGCCTTTCACCAAGATATACCCAAACTGGATGGGAAAATGGGTGAAGTTCTGTGTGTCAATGGAGGAGTGTGAAGTCTTAGTTATACAAAATACAGCTGTGGCCAAAGCTATACAGAAGGAGAATTATGACAGGAGATCAAGAGTGAGTGAGGTTAAGATCAGGATTGGGGATGTAGTTCGCATTAAGAAATGAGGAGAGAAATTCAGTGATCCTGTTGTGGTCGATAAACTTTGTGGAAAGGCAATCAGAGTGAGCAGTAACAGCTGGTGAAATGTCAGAAGAGTCATTAAGTGTGGAATGGATCAGGAAGAAGAACATCCCCAGAGTGAAGTAATAGAGAGGCCAAAAAAATATGGCTCAGTGTAGTTCTAAGGCCGATTCACGGGATGGTAAGATGGAAGTTCGCAGGACTGAGCGGGTAAGGAGATTACCAATCAGATATAGATAAGTGGTCATCTTCCTGCCAGGATGTTCTTATCTAGGCTATTTATGCTAAGGTTGTGCTTTATTTATATTATCTTTTGCCTTCCAACCAGGATGTTATTTATCCAGGTCATATTAGGATAAAATTGTGATTTGATGGTATTTTATTTGTGGTTTTTGTTTGCTTAAATTAGCTCCCCTCTTGTAAGTATTAGTTCAAATATGACCTACTGCTTTGCTATGCTGTTGTAGATAGAGTTATTCCATGGGTGGGACTCTTATTGAAGCATTTCTTCCTTGATTGATTTGTATATTTAAGAGGAGAAGTAGTGTAGTAGTGGGCAAATGCAGCATTCGATGGAATATGTGACTGTGCGTTCCATGGAAGGCCGTGGTTGCCTAAGGGTTCGTTGGATTCAACTGGTGAGACATTTGGGTCCAGTGAGATTCGTCAAGAGGCTGAATGTGTTGCAGCTCCATTTCCAAATAAACAAGCAGAATTCAAGACTTCGCTCTTACTCCTTATTTATTTGTGGGAGTCACTACTGCAATGTCCTTAGAGGGAGACTGGTGGATTATCATTTCAGTTCTGAGCATAACACTTTCTGGCAGAAATGGGTACATTCCTGACATAAGAACAGATACAATCATATTCATGAAGATACATGGAAGTAAAACACCATTTTGCATAATGTTTGGAAGCCATAAATTTCCAGCTTTGCCCGAAGTGCTGAAGTTAGTTCCAAATCTAAAATGTGATATTGAAAATGTTAGGCCTGATATGCAGAAGGTTGTGGATCACCCTGGCCATATGCACTTAGAGGCTGGCCCCATTGGCTAAGGGTCTGACTGTTAGGATTTAGTAAATCAGATTTTATACTTAAAGTTGAGCAATGAACAATCTTCCAATTTAATCCAGCTACTGAACAATTGATCAAATATGTCAAACTGGAGAATGTGTTGTATCATGCGCGCACTCAAATTCCTTATAGCTAATAAAGAAACTCGTTGCAACACTCGGACAAGGGCTTGTGTGAGCCTTTTCAGAACTTAGGACCCTTGCCATGCACAGTTTACTTATCAATAATTTTATTGCAAATGTTGCAGTAATAATATCAAAGATGCTAGAAAAGATCTCATCAATGAATAATATGTGGAGTAATTAGCTGTGCATGGCGAAGGTGCGAGTTATAGTTACCTTAGTGAACAAGTTATAGTTACTTAAAATAACTTTAACTATAACTGCTGAATTTCTATGGTTTTGTATGGGTAAATTCAGAACCTAACTATAACCTCCCTGTAACATTATTTTTTTTTCAGTGAATTTCAATGTTTTTTAATGTAAAGAAATTGTAATTACTGTACGTTATTTCAACCCCCGCCGAGTACGGCCTTTGGCTGTGGGCAGCACAGGTTGGCCACAGGGCATGTCTCTGTCAGTGGATTTGTGAGTGGGTGCATGAATGTTTGAGTGGGTCTGACAGTAGGTTTGTGAGTCTGAGTGGGTGTGAGGGGGTGTGTGAGTGTCTGAGTGGGCGTGTAAGTGGCTTTGTGAGTCTCTGAGTGCATGTTTGAGTCAATGAATTAGTGTATGAATAAGTCTGTGGTTTTTCTTTCAGATTTTTCCATATTTGCGAATATCGCACATTGTGACACAATTTTTTTTCAATTAAAAAATTTGCACCTAAAACACACATATATCACACGCCTGGGTTCAGGGTACCTTCACCCTGACCCCTTATGCCACTTTAAATTCGGATTTTCACCCCTGGGAACCGTGTCCCATGAAATAAAATGGCGGCTGCAACTCTGTAGTCAGGTTGAAGTCAGCCAATTGCAGCGCTTATTTTTGCATGCGTATTCGCAAATAATTCATGAAATTCGTGAATTATTTGCTAAATATTCGTGGCCAGAGATATATACATTTATTTTCCCTTTAATATGTCAAAAACTACTGAACAGATTCACACCAAATAAGCGAAAGCGTAACCTGCGTACTAACAGCTAGCTTTCTGTCAAATTTGGTGTAATTCCATCCAGTGGTTCGGCCTCTGGTTGTGTCCAAAGAAACCTATGGGAATTAACAAGGGAAATGCAAAAAAAATTTAGTCCCCTTTTTCTCGGCCTCTGCATGACGGGTCACCCCGAAACTTTCCATGCGCAACAAGAATCACTGCATTACTTTTTTGGGAAAATTTCGTGGAGATTCATCAAACGATGCCAAAGATATAGGCAAGTCAAAAACACTTTTTCTAGGGAAATATGGTTCTAACTATAACTACCTATATAGTATAACTATCTAGTCACGAGATTTTCCAAGAAAACGCTCACTTCAGCGTCTATCTGGGAAGTTTCGAGGTGATCCATTAAGCGGGCGCCAAGAAAAAGGGTGTCCCAAAATGCTTTTTCCACATAAATTTTTCAATAGGGATTTTGAACACGAACAGTGCCCAAATGGAGGGCAGAATTAACCAAATTTGGCAAAAACGTAGCTCTTGGTCCAGAAAGCACCCTTTTTTTGTTATTTGGTGTAAATCCGTCAGTAGAAAAACCAAATTTGTATATATAGTGGTGCGAAGGGTCCACAAACTCTCCTGATCTCGTGCTGAGATCTGATTGGCTGCCAACACTTCAACAAGGAAGTGTTGGCAGCCATGGTGGGATTTGGCTTCAACCAAGTCCCAGAAAAAAAAAGATTAAAACAAAGAAAATGGGCCAGGGTAGGGACACGCTGACCCCTTAGCTCTGGTGCTGGTGTCCCAGAGCAAACAAGCATTTCTTTTTTGTTTTTGGTGAGAGGAAAATTAAAAAACAAACAAGCACTGGCTTCCCAGCTTGTTTAAAGGTAGCCTCTGGGTGGGCCAGGTCCTGGGGCCATTGAAATTTTGAATGCAGTCGGGGGCAACCGCCCCTCTAGCATAATTTTAGTTTTAAAGTGACCACGTGCAGTGTAGGGGGCATGACCCGCTTGCCTCTGACCCGCATGCCTCTTGTATTGGAGAATGGATTAACCAGATATCATAAAATACGGAGGTGAGAAATGGAGAGAGGAGAGATACTTATCTCCCTCCTTGCTTTTACTGATGCCTTGCGTTCAATAACATGACTTTTATGTTACAGCAACCAAGTGAAGCGAAGGTTGCAACCAAGTGAAGCGAAGGTACTAAGACTATTTGAGCTCAATATAATGATTATTTACATTGCACGTGCTCACTTTAAAACAAAAATTATGAATTGTTTGCACTGGAACTGATATGAAATTGCACATTAAAATTGTGATGTAAAACGGTATTGAGCAGATTAAAAGCACCTGCATGTTGTAATATGCAAACCTCACACCTGTGAATAAGGCATGAAGTCGAAACGTGTCAGGATTGTGGGTTGCAGCCTTTAATATGAAAGAAATGCTGGGATTTCATCAGGAAATGGTGCTTCACCATGGTGTCTTTATATATATATATATATATATATATATATATATATATATATATATACCTGTAGATATAGTTAGGACCTACTTTCTATAAGAAGAGCGTCTTTTGTTTAGCTACTAATTTTGCTGCTATTTGATGAATCTTCACAAAACTTTCAAAACTAGTTTGCCAGTCAGCTGCTGTCTGGAAAGTTTCGAGGTAATCCATCTAGCGGGGGACAAGAAAAAAGTGGGGGGTCCCAAACCACATTTTCCACATGCAATGTAACATTTGGATTTTAGACACAACTACAGATGGAACCACAGAATGGAATTACACCTAATGTGGCACAAAGCTAGATCTTAGTCCAGAAAGAGTGCCCTTTTAATATGGTGTAAATACGTTCAGTAGTTTTGGAGTTATTAAACAAAGATAATTTTGTATATCTAGAGACGCAGATCCGTGGATCCACAAGGCAAAACCAATGCTGTGGTTGGCCGGCCCCAACCTCAGAGAAAAGCTGTTGCTGCTAATTTGTGCACTGGGACTCAGTTCGCCAGGGGGAAAATAGAATTTAAAGGTGGTAGAAGGGGTCAGGGTAGAGGTACCCTAACTCCATGGGACAGAGAGAGAGGGTCTGTGAGGCAGGAAATTGTCCAGAAATGTTTTTTTTAAGCATGTGAGGATCAGCAGATCTGTGTCAGATCCTCAGATCCAGACCTCAAATAAAAATTGCATACACCCACTCACAGACCCACACACCTACTCACACAGCCACTTGCACACCCACACAATCACTCACAAATCCACTCACATACCATACCTCCTCTCACACAGCCACTCCGTTAGAACTGGGGTCTCTAGTTGGCAGTGGTTTGCTCCCTGTCCAAGTAGGGGCCCTCACTATAGTCAAGGTAAGGGAGCCATTCAGCTAAAATATTCCACTGCTCACCCCCTTGGTAGCTTGGCATGAGCAATCAGGCTTATCTCAGTGGCAATGTATGAAATACATATTTGTACACACACACACACACACACACTCACACACAGTAACACAGTGAAAACACTACAAAAGGACTCCACACCAGTTCAGAAAAATAGGCAATATTTATCTGAATAAAACAAGACTGAAACAACAAAAATCCAACATACACAAGCAAAGGTATCACTTTTAAAAGATGAAATGCAGTTGTAGTTCCTTGAAATCAATGAAGCGCTTGACTGAGGCAAAGTACCTGAGATGCGTAAAAAACAAAGGTGATGCGGGGTACAGGGGAGGTGATGCGTCAAAAGAACCAGAGATGCATCGGTTCCTTACTGCTGCAGGGGAGGTGATGTTTACTGTTAAGCAGAGGAGGTGATGCGTTAGTTCCCTACTGCCACAGTAGAGGTGATGTGTTGTTTGCAGCACAAAGTGTCGGTTCCTTACTATGATGCGGTGTCGATGAAGAAAATGACACCCAGGGATGATGTGTTGGTGATCCCTTGGTAGTCAAGCTGTGATGTGTCGATTCCACAGCGATGAAGCAGGCACTGCATTGCAATGCCCAGATTACTCTATGGGAGAGATAGGCATTGCAATAGTGAAAAACGCATTTAGAAGTATATCATGTAAAACACGCCTGTACATGTCCTACCTTTTAAATACACTGCATCCTGCCCATGTGGCTGCCTTGGGCCTACCATAGAGGTGACGTACAGGTAAAAAAAGGGAATTTTGGGCCTAGCAAATGGGTACACATTGCACTTTACAACTGCACACACAGACACTGCAGTGGCAGGTCTGAGCCATTTTTACAAGGCTCCTCGTGGGTGGCACTATCTGTGCTGCAGGTCCATGAGTAGCATTTGATTTACAGCCCCTGGGCACACCTGGTGCACTGTACTCAGACTTACTAGTAAATCTAATATGCCAATTATGGATAAACCAATCACCAATACAGTTTACACAGGGAGCACTTGCACTTTAGCACTGACCAGCAGTGGTAAAGTGTACAGAGTCCTAAAACTAGCAAAAACGAAATGAAGCACACAGTCAAAAACAGATCCGGGGCAAACATTTGTGGGATAACCCTGCAAAAAGGGCCATTTCCAGCACACACACAGGCTCACACAACCACCTGCATACTCACTCACAGACCACACAGCCACTCAAACAGCCACTTACACACCTTCTCACACACTTACACACCCACACAACCACTCACATACCCACTCACACACTCATACAGCCACTCACAACCCACTCACAGACCCACAAAACCACTCACACACCAGCTCACGGCCCCATAAAGCCACTCACACACCCACTCCCAAACTCACACGCCCACACAACCACTCATGCACCCATATAGCCACTCACAGCCCCACAAAACCACTCACACACCCCCAGAGCCTCTCACACACCCACTTACACGCCCATAAAGCCACTTACGCACCCACTCTCAGATGTACAAAACCACCCACACATCCACTCACACACCCATACAGCCACTTGCACACCCACTCACTGACCCTCAAAACCACCCAGACACCCACTGACAGACCCACACATGCACACACACAACCACACACACATACACACCCACTTACACACTCACACAGCCACTCACACACCCACACACAGGCATTGATACGCTTACAGAAACTGCAACAGCAGATGTATGTATTAAATATTTTTTTATTTTAGTATTGAATGTGTGCTTTTGGTTCTGAACAGATCCATGGATCTGCCGTGGATCATCCCACAACAAAACCAGCCGATCTCTTATTTGTCTGAATATTCGCAACAGATCAGTGGATCCATAAAATGAATAAAAAAGAGAAAAACTGCATTACATTCATAGAACGAACACATGTTCCCTTACTTTGATTTGTTAAATTTTTAGTTTTAAAATATATAGTACGAATCAACTTGTGAATAAGATACATTTATAAACTTGTGAAAATGTATATTATTAAATTTAACTTATGTGTCAAACTGTGGTAAAATGTATATTAAAAAAACAGTGAAATTCACTAAAAAAACAAAGGTTACAGGGACGTTATAGATCCCAAAAAGCATTTAAAACACTGGAAATCCATAGAGTAAACAAAAGGTCACATGGATGTTATAGTTAGGACTAGAAGTGAAAAAGCCTTGGAAATTCACTGAAAAAAACAAAGGTTACAGGGACGTTATAGTTAGGTTTATGTTTTACACACCCAACCATAGAAATTCAGCAGTTATAGTTAACTTTTGTACTGCTTATGACCTCACATCTTACATCACTCATGAAATGGCCAGTGACATCAATGATGACATCTCAAGTGATATTACTGATGACATTACCGATGACATTATGCAACAAAGTAAACTTTAATATACTTCAGAAAATACCATTTACATTTGTTTTAAATCAGAAAAGGAGAAAGGTGAAATATATACAGCAGAGAGCTCCCTGTAACCTTATCAAATACTACACTCACTTATCATCCAGTTCTTAGCTGATAGTCCTGTTTCTTCTAAACCACTACTCTACATCACTAATGATCAGAGTAAGACGGCTAACCGTACAGGGTAGTCTATCGCAAAGCACAACAACACCATTTGCCAACCTGGAAAGAGGTTTTAGTGATATGTCAGTTTTACACAAACCACTACATTATACGTCCAGTAAAAAGGTCCTAGTGGACAGGCCACTGTGTCATAAACCAATAGAAAATTATTCTTCATCCTGGAGAAAGGTGTCAGCAGAGAGGTCAGTCTGTTGCAAACCACTACAACATGAGCCATCACCCTAGAGATAGGTCTTAGTGAACTGATGAATTGATTGCAAACTACTACTACACTCATTCATCGTAAAGGAGAAAGATCTAAGCGAAGTGGGCAGTATGTTGTAAAACGCAACTATACTCAGCCTTCACTGTGGAGTGAAGTCTCAATGAACAGCTTAGACTGTCACAAAGCATTACCGTACACATTCATCAGCAGGAGAAATGGGTCAGCTTAGAGGCCAGCTCGATCAAAAATAGTACACCTGCTTTAAAAACAGGATTATAGTTCAGATGATATATGTTAGAAATACTAACATTCAGTAGTAGTACAGAAAGAATAGTAATTTAACTTATGGAGTAGCTCAACATATATCTTTCAGTATCAGAAACTTTAACAAAACACTCACACCCACTGGATGATGTCATCAGTGATGTCATTTGAGATGTCATCAGTGATGGTACTAACTATATCATGAATGATATATTATGAGAGGTCATAAGTAGTGCATCTCAGGGGCGTAAGTTATAGTTAGCTCAGGTAACTATAACTGCTGAATTTCTATGGTTTTGTGTGTAAAATCCAAACCTAAATATAACGTACCTGTACCCTTTGTTTTTTTCAGTTAGAATATATATATATATGGCAGTCACCACTAGATAGTTATAGTTCGGACAATGTTTCCATAGAACAAGTGCTTTTTGACTTGCCTATATCTTTAGAACCGCTTGACCAATCTTCAAGAAATTTTACAAAAAAAGTGTTGCAGTGATTCTTGAAGCGCACAGGGTGATCCGTCAAGCGGGCACCAAGAAACAGGGGGTGGGGGTGTGAAAAAAGTTGTGTTTCCCATGTTAATTCCCATAGGACTTTTAGACATGTCTACATCCCGAGCCGCTGGACAGAATTACACCAAATTTGGCAGAAAGCTAGCTTTCGGTAAGCAGATTGTACTTCCACTTATTTGGTGTAAATCTCTACAGTAGTTTTTGAGATATTAAGGGAAATCCAAATTTGTACAGCTCTAGCAGCGGCGAATTCACAATTATTTTGCGAATATTTTGCAGAAAGTTTGAATTTTCGCGACTGCATGTCGCAAAAAAGAAGAGCTGTAATTGGCTGACACATTTTAGTTCATGGGGCACGGTCTCCAGAGGTGATAATACTAATTGAAAGTGGCATAAGAAGGTCAGGGTGAATGTACCCTAACCCCAGGGGTGTGATATTGGTGTGCTTTGGGGGCAAATTATAGGTTTGAAATAATTTTGTCTCACCATGCGCGATATTCACGAAAAATCACAAATTATTTGCAAATGTGAACAAAATTGAAAAAAACACAGACTCATTCATACACTTAGTCATATACTCATACATGCACTCAGAGACTCAGGCCCCTACTCACACACCCACTCAGACACTCATGCACCCACTCAGACCCACTCATAAACTCACACACCCACTTTCAGACCCACTCAGACACTCAAGCACCCTCTCATAGATCCACTGACAGAGACAGGCCCTGTAGCCAACCTGTGCTGCGCATGGCCAAAGGCCAAAGGCAGGGCAGGGTTGGGTGATTATAAGGGCTTGGCACGGCCAAAGGCAGTGGTTGGGATAACGTATAGTAATTAAAATTACTTTAAGTTTAAAAAAAAAAAGAATATTACTGAAAAAAACAAAGGTTACAGGGACGTTATAGTTAGGTTCTGAATTTACTCATACAAAACCATAGAAATAAAGCAGTTATAGTTTCAAGTAACTATAACTCGCGCTATAAGTTAACTATAACTCGTGCCTTCGCCATGCACAGCTAATTTACTCCACATATCATATAATTGATGAGATCTTGTATGGCATCTTTGATATTATCACTGCAACATTTGCAATAAAATTATTGATAAGAAAACAGTGCATGGCAAGGGGACGAGTTATAGTTACCTTCGTTAAAAAGCAATGCCAATCCAATATGGGAGGCTAATAACCTGCAATGAAATTGATGGCTGACAGCGCTGTATTACATCCCTCAGGTTACAGAAGCTCCCAACCCAACATCTGAGCAGTTCAAAATATCCCAGGAATTGGTTGCCCCTCAGTTATCTCCCCTCAAGAACCTGAAAAACTGATCACCCCAAACCATACCAAACCATACAAAATTCCCTAAGGACCCTTCCTCTTAAAAGCCTTCGTCTTAGAAATCTACATCTCTGGTAGGGCCCTAAAATGTATCCAATACTTTCTCATGTGGAAGAGCCATCATTTCAGAATTGGCCCACTAATGACCACTTTAATAAGATGACACGTGGAGTAACACGTAGATCTTTATGCTCCTCGCTGGTGTTCAAGGTTTGCACGAAAGCTCTTGTCAGTGCCACTGAACAATGCCAGCTTCTGTTGTTCTAAATATATGCTGGTAATAGTAACCTACAACTGGACCTTGAAAAGGGATAGAAGAAACAACATCAAACAAACATCACCTCCTTCGTGGAATACACGTTTTAAATTGAGGAGATGTTCCTGTGCCTAAAATACTGTGGTTCTATTTTTGCTGACAGACAGAATGCCCCACTTCAATGCTCTTGGCCATTTTGGCAAGATGACCCCCACCCCCAACATGATATCAAGCAGCGAATATCCTGGAGAACGTCTTTTTTGCGCTGGGAAATCAATCCCACTCTGGAAGATCCGCTACTACTTTACTATTCTTACTACAGTGGTCGCGTCACCACTTTCGTTTAGTCTGAATACTCATACAACCTCGACTGGATGACTTTAATAACATTTATGCAAACTACCAAACAAGGAACTGTGACACTTCAAAACAAATAAAACAAAAACACAAAGCTGTGCTTCACGAGGCAAGGCCATGCAGCATCCTCTCTGATATGCGCTTCAGTATCTCCCAGGAAAGCATGCATCATTAGTAAAATATTGTGAACTAAAAAGGTTTCCTCCTGTGGTTAGACCCCTCCCCAAATCAGTGCAGCAAATGGATAATCTTATATATAAACTTGTTCGCATGGCTAAGTCTAAATGAATTTCCTGACACTTAGAAAAGACCTAAAGCCCACGGGAAACAAAAAACATTCAATCAAGATTGACAAAGCTCACATAGCTGGGAGAAACGTTTGCATGCAGATGGCTGCCACCACTCACCATTTTTCACTTTTGCACTGCAACACTTGCACTTTATAGATTTCCAGAATAAAAACACAGCACGTTCTGCATCGATATAAGACTTTGTGCTTTTATATAAATATTTGAAACAGTGATCTTCTTGGCACTAGGTTTGTGACAATATTTTCTGCACCCATCTACCATTCCATTTGCTCTCTGCTGGTCACTAAGGATAGCTGGTAAATCAGAGAGCAAACAAAAGAGTTAACTAATTTCAGCCAAAACCTTGTTTACTTGGATCTCTTATAGGGTGATTTCTCCCATTCAACAAGGTCAGTTCATTAATCAAAGCATCCTGGGTCAGGAAATGGATGTTCATTCATAACCATGTTCTGCCATATCCGTGTAATAACTTACACAAAACAAAAAAACATAAAAGAGTTCTCCTAGGAAGGATTTTGTTGGTGATCTCATTTATTTTAGTAATCACAGCAACTGACAATATTAAGTAAAATTACAAAGGGTAAAGGGTTATTTTACTAGAAACTAATAATTATAACATTAACGACATTTGACTAACAGAGACTGTTCCTTACCAGTGTCTGTAATAACAGGTGCATCAATGAGTTGGCAATGATGACTAGGATGCCAACCCTGCAGCCCAAGTAAACCTGCAATATAATAAACCATACTGATTGTGTTGTAATTGAAAGACCCAGGAGGCTGGAGAGTGCCGAAAAGAGAACACATAGAAGAAATGGAAATGGAGCAAGAAAAGGGGAGGGAAACAGGGGAAAATAAGAAAAGTGTGGAATAGTAGGCATCGTGTGAACAGGAATGGCATTGAAACATTGGAAACAACAGGGACTGTTGCCAGGAGCCATGTTCCTTTCTTACATTGTTTGTTTCCTGCTCGTGTCAATCGTCCCCTAGAAGGACGTGCAGTTACTTCGGATTGGTGTTGCTTTTTTCCTACAGGAGCAGCCATTTTCTTAGTCCTAGTTTCTGCTATGCAGTCTTCACCTCCCTGTTTGTCATTCTTGGCATATCCTTTTTCTAGTAACATGTATCTTGCATTGAGTTTTCTGCATCTAGTTGGCAGACAGTACCCCGGCCACGATTACCTCTCCCCTGAGGGAGATGACCACAAATCAGGCTCATTAGGCTGTTTGAAGTGAAGCCTGACCTCTAATTTAAAAGGATGTACAAAGTTGGTATGTTGTTATGATTTCTCTGAGACTTCACACCCTTTCGAGGCCACTAAATGCTGGAATCAGCCATGATGAATATGGGAGTCAAAGATGGCCTCCACTTTATACTCTGGGGACTCACCCACTATCACATGGCAAAGGAGGCCTGCATAGATGGACATAACTGTTATACTATGGAGATGTGAACAGTCGGGTGTACTTTTCATTTTGCTGAAAAGTACAGCTGAAGGGCTGAGGAACCCATCAATAGAGAATTGTAAAGCATCCACTAATTTGAGACTGAACTTAGAATGAGAGCCAGAAATTAACAAGATCTTTGTTGACAGCCAAATAGTATCTCCTTCCTGGTACTGTGAAGCAAATCAGCGGTGATAATAAGCAAAGCACTTGTATTGTGCTTTAGCCTGTAGGAGGAGCTGATCTGTTTAGTGATGAACAGATTTGATCTTTTGTAACTGAAGGGATGGTGGGGGAGATACAGCATGAGGTAGTATGTGTAAGCTTAGGTGAGATCTATGGCAGGAGTTGTTACATGCAGATGCTGATATTGATACCCAATGAACACAATATTCCTGATAATTCATGAGCATGAGATATTGTTCCATTGCATAACGTAACCTATCTGTTAACTTGTTTGTGGAAATGAACTGATCAATTTGAAGTTTACAGTTCCCAAACATTTCAACAGAAGAGTCCAAAACATTTATATAAACTGAAGACCTCTGTGCATAATTATTTTCTACAGAAGACCATGGAGTTTGAGGATATTGTGAAAAAAAGCCTCTTGCTAATTCAAAAGCTGTAAGAACTGTTTTGATGCTAAATAAATGGCCTAGGTTTGTAAAGTAATCCACTACTACCAAAAGGTATCATGCCCCTGTGATTGTGGCAGTTCAGCAATGAAATCCTTGAAAAACGTGGTCCAGGGTTGTGTAAGTGTGGGTAGGCGGTGCAAAGCATCTGTAGGTTTCTTGTGTTCTGTTTTAGGTTATGCACAGTCAGAGTAATTTGATACATAAATCTTGATTTGTTCTTTAATCTGGGACCACCAAAAATATTGATCCATTGGTTTTGTAATTTCCTCATTCCATAGTGGCCATCTGTGAGAAAATTGTACCACCACCATAACGTCTTCTGTTGAAGTTCAGGATGGGGTAAAAACAGTGCTCTCTTTTGTCATAACATGATTTCTCCTTGTGACCATGAGCATCGGGCTCACCCATTCATAAACCTACACAGTGGTCCGATTATCCCGTGCTTGTTGTAAGAGGTGAGCCTCCTGAACCTTGTGTTTGTCCTGATAGCACATCAGCCTAGCAGTTATGATGGCCAGGTTGATAGTTGATATTGAGGTTCAATCGAGAGAAAAAAAGCATCCACCTGGCATGACAAGAGTTAGCCTTTTTATTGTCCGGCCACATTGTGACCTTCTGTTTAACTCCCTACAAATAGTTGCACCAATGTGTAAAACCTTCCTTGGTGGCCAGCAAATTACTATTGTTATTATTGTAATTTTATTCTGTTAAATATGATGTCCTAGAATAATATGCCACAGGACGTAACATGTCAGTGTTCTGGTATCTCTGTGGGTCCTGCAGTCACTGACAAATCACCAGTTTCTGCAGTAAAAGGTCTCTCTACTTATGGCTACAGAGAAGCCATTGTGAATTACTCTTTTATGGTTTGAAATGACCTTTCCTGCTCCTTAGTCAAATTACAACTGACTTTTTCTTTAGATGCACTATGGGCAGGATAATGGATGAGATCTCCTGTATAAAATGTTAGCAAAAGTTAGTGAAATCAGCAAAGCATAGGATTTCTTTGACTCTAGTAGGTTGGAGCCTTTCTTGTAGTCTCTTGACTTTTTCTTCATTCATACTATCACTAGTTGCAGAAATGTTAAAACTCAAAAGGGTAATGCTAGAAGCTTCAAAGACAAACTTAAACTTTTTTTCAGTTAACAAATGTCATACTCTGTTTAAAGCTTCTCAAACATGTTTACTATTTTGAGGCCGGCTTTCTAAAAAGATCATTAGATCATCAAGATGTGTCTCATAGCTATCTAAAGACTTCATTAACAAAGTTGCTGAAATGATGTGGGAGTGTTACAGAAGCCAAATTGCATTTCCAGATATTCAATGCCATTTTCCATTCATCCTTCTTGTGAATTCAAACTAAGATGTTGGCTCTTCTGAGATCAATACATCAAAAAATATTGGGATTAGGAGGAATTGAAGGTCCAGTGCATGCCCTCCAATAACAGTTACTAATAATGAAATGCACTGTTCCTAAAGAGCAAGAAAAAACAAACAAACAAACAGGGAGAGTGCTTGGAGGTCCTATTCAACAGGGAGTCCTATTCAATAGGAGCAAGAGTCCTCACACACCCAAATGGGTGTCATGCTTCATCATCAGACCAGCTCCTCGTCAGACTGGCGCTGCAATGTCTGACGGGCACCACCCTTTCGGGGGGCTCTTTGCCGGAGTTCTTTTTCGATGATGCCACACTGTCCCGCAGATGAGTCGGGAGGAAAGAAAAGGAAGGAGAGCGAGAAAAAATAAACCAAGGGTAAAATTGGCTCAAAAACTCTCTATAAGATTTATCTTTATTAGTGCAGGGAGCGGGCCAAGATTAAAACAATTACCGGGAGAGTTAGGTCAATGTGATGTTTGACCATTCTCACACAAATGGGTAGTCAAGAACTACAAGACCCCCCTCAAAAATCGGGTCGACATGTTTCGCGTCTGTCCGGTCCACAAAGGATCCTATGACGCTTCCTCAGGACCTAATAT
Source organism: Pleurodeles waltl (assembly GCF_031143425.1). Classification (NCBI taxonomy): domain Eukaryota; kingdom Metazoa; phylum Chordata; class Amphibia; order Caudata; family Salamandridae; genus Pleurodeles; species Pleurodeles waltl. The sequence continues at coordinate 584,697,512 of NC_090439.1, read as the reverse complement.
AATAATGCTTCTCCACATACAAACTCAAAGTGCTCTTGCCTATAAATGCTGACAAGCGAAAGCAGAGAAATTAGTATTGTCAGTCACTTACATAAGTCCATTTGGACCCAGTATGTCAATCCTATCCGTCGCCCTGAAAATGTATGAAGATCATGTCAATGATTAATGCTCAATTTAATGTGGAAAGAAACCCATACAGTTAGGTGTATATTAATGTGGCACACAGTGATCGTGAAAAAGGTAGCACGTCATGCCAGTGTAAAAAACATTATGCTTACCCTCCCAACTAGAGACAGGGCTTCATGGGATCACGCAGACCGTAGGCCTGGTCCATATAACACGCTGCATGTCATATAGAAGAACATATGATAACATAACAGAACAAAGGTGAGAGTCAAGGAAACATATGTTTCAACCTACTAGAGAAGGTGACTATAAATTAGGTACCCCCCCATTGTAAGTGCATGGTCAAAAACGAGAGAGGGTGCAGGTCCCACTAAGTTGCACACTCACTTATCAATTATAGTTGTCTCACTTTCAGTAAGAGTAATTTGATCGGTATATCTTTATATAATATCGCCAACAGTGCCTATCTATTAGGGGTAGCTGTATTCCCTTTAGATGATCTCAGAATGCAAAAATCCCCGGTCTCAAAACCACACTATCTGGTCAGCGCACTCGCTGATTATTGACAACAAGATTAAAAATACTGAGTGATAGCCCATAGAGTACTAAATACTAGATCAACCGAGTACCTAACGGGTTAAAAAAGTAAGTGGTTGTTCCTCGAGATTGCCGGAATATAATCCCCAGTTATGCTCCACACGGGGTATGTCGAAGGGTACTCACATTGATGAGATCTACTTTCATGAAGACAGTTGAGGACTTGATTTGATCTAGTAAGATGGATATGAGTAGTAAGGGTTAGCAATTACTGATTGTGATTGCATTCAGCTATCTAAAGTCAATATATGGCTTGTACTCCCCATTAGGGTTTGGAACAAAGAATATTAGGTCCGTTGCTGGGGATGTAGAGTATCCTATGAATCCTGTTTCTGTTCAATACATGATTACAAAGTGACATTTGTGTTAGTTATTTGTCACGTAAGAATAGACTTATCTCCTTTGATGAAATTGAGATATTGGTAAGCAGCACCATAAAATCTTAAGAGGGCACACTTTTTCATATAATTGAATATAACCTAAGCACAATATCACTTTGTTTAATTTGGTCATTATATTGAATGGCTTTGCTTTGCTTTGTGCTGGTCATTTAAGGGTTTGAATCATAACTATCCCCATGAATTTCATTATTCATGCCAACGTTATATGCCTGCATTCTGAAGTTTAAGTTATGTTCTCTTTGATGAAGAATCCAGTCAAGATTTCCATTACAGTATCCAGACCTGTTTAATAAATTGTCCACACAATAGCACTGGTAGCATGTTCTAAATGACTACCAAAGTGGCCAAAATGTGTACTACATTTCCTCAGTCTTAAAGTATGCATATCAGATTATATCAGATCTGATTATGCTAGTGATTAAATAAACGTTTTATGTTGAGCTGTAATTGTTATACAGTCTAAAATGCATATGCAAAACCAGATCTAGAGATCACATATATTTGAATAAGAGCTGTAAGAGTAATTTAATACAATGATTGACAGTTATATACAGTGGTACAGAAAACAGATGACACTGACTAGTTTACCTTATATGGCTGTTGAGGTCACCATTTTCATCACCTAATATGACTGCCCAGCCTTGTATTTCAATTTATTTAGGATAACATTCAAATATGTCCTCTTTCTTTTCTCTGGTGGTTTGCAAAACCATGATCTGCTTATCTGTGACTGGCTAAAGTAATTATGCCACTACACTCATTCTTATAAAGATCTTTTTGTGTCGTTATCAGTATCTGTCAAATTGTAAATGTGTCCTTGCTATCTGTGGTATATTTTCTTATACCTTACATAACACAGATGCACTCTAAAGTGCCAGGAATGCATCCTGGCTAGAGTATTATTACATTTCTAAATTAATTAATAAATGTGGTTATATCATTCAAATAAATACAACACTCTAGAATTGTTATTTTTTTTTCCTGACCAATAAAGAAATGATAGTTGTCATGAGCAGGAAGCTACTGTAGATGACCAGTGACTCTCAGGAACAAGTAGGAATGTCTGTGATGACCAAGTCAGGGCTACTTCTAAATCGTCCTGTACAACTATCCTTAACAAAACTTAGGTTTTCTGTTTCATTTGTCCTAGTAAATACCATGTCAAATGTAGGTCTTATGTACATTATGAACTCTGCTTTTGAACAATATAAAGGTGATTTTAAAAGCTACAAATAATCTGTATAATTCCGATTTTTTTAAAGATCTAAATTATCTTTGAGTATGTTCACAAACAAATGTGCAGTTTCCTTTTACTATATCTCCTGGGAACAGACCCACCTAATTTCAAGCACATGCATTTCATATGCAGAAAAAGAAAAGAAAATATTCACATCCAGGTACCTGAGCGTGAAATGAGTATTCATTAAAGAGGGATAACTGAAAATGGGATTAGTCTGTAGGTCTTAAACAAAATAGTTTTTCATGTTTTCAAGTGCCATGAGGAGAATACAAAAGTTTTACTTTATCTACATTGATAGTCTTAACATGACAGAACGGGTGATATATTTTGCAGCCCTCAAGGTTTCCTTTCTCTTTAGGGTCGAGCGCAAAAAGCGCTCCGTCCCTGTTGTAATCTCTCTTTGGGCTTGTAACCACGCCCATGTCATGCCTGTCACTTTCATTGGCTTGCTTTCATTAGTGAAAGGCATGCATACGTCATGCCTTTTCCGGTGTTTAGCCCTCCTCCAGTGCACCAGCCAACTGCTAAAAACTTACGAGACTCAATGTTTTCAGCCTTGTTTCTGCACTACTTCATCTTTTCCACACAGCACAATTGCACTGCGTTTTACATAGTGCGGTAACACTCAGTTTTTTTCTATTTGTGTGGCAAGAAAAGTCCAATTAGGAATTTACAAAGCTAATAGCTCTAACTCGAGCAAATGCAAAACCCGTTGCATTGCAAATACTTGTTATTATGTGGGACTGAGCGAGTTATGTGCTGAATATAAACTTTATAAACTTTAAAAGTTTTCAATTATTACTGGTAATACCATAATATACCTTCTGTAAAAGCAAACCCTCCTGCACACATCTTTTTGCAAGGACAGTTTGATTGTGCCAGCAGTGTACTTCAGGTGAATAAAAGAAAGGCATTTTGTAATTACAGGACGAAAGTTCAATAGAAAGCGACGAATTTGACACGAGTGATTCCACTAGAATGTCAGCTGTGAACTCCGACCTCAGTTCTAACCTTGAAGAGAGAATGCAGAGCCCTCAGAATGTTCACAGCCAACAAGATGGTGAGTGCTTGCTTTATATAAATCTGCAGCCATATCTCCTAAGAGGTAATACAGAGAGGGTACATATTTAATTACATTGATAGAGAAGATTGTTAAAGATTTCCTTTTCCTCCAAATATCTGTCATATTTTATTTCTGACAGTTTGTCTGTTGATGCCTTCTCTTCATTACATTTTCTTTGGTCTCATGTTTCAAGTTCTTTTCCTTGCATCTTCTCCCATATTTTGCATTTTAAGCTACCCCCTGCATTTTATGTATCCTCCCACCTCTGGCATACTTTTCTTGAAAAGGCAGAAAAATTGTACAACAGTTAATTTGCCATTCCCATATGTTCTCATGAAATATACTTGAATCCATTGTATTATTACAATTGTAGTTAATTTAGTTTGTTAAACGTGACAAAAAAATTATGCAGCTTTCAATAGTTTATTGTTTTTAATTGCTGTTAAGCATGCTTCGTCAAGTCATGCCTCCGTCCGTTTCCAGCCTTTGGTAGGAATAATGTAGCTATTGGAACGAAAGATTGGTTATGCCCATAAAGTTGGTCACATGGACTTCTTCCAGTTAATCAAACTCTGTGGTGTACAGAATGGCCTACCATTGTGCAGGCCATAATTTCATCTGTTAGGAATGATGCTCACGAGATGTGGAACGTGGCTGCGCCTAAGACGACTGCCATCCATTAATGTCCTAATTGGCCCATCCACCTATCTGTCCTAACCCTGCATTATGGGTGACATCTTCCACCAGAACTGGAGTGCTGTGAAAGAATGTATTATGCCGAGCTGAATGTAGTGGCGTGGAAGTTCTGCGATTGTGGTCCGGCGAAAGTCTATGAATAAGGAAGATTCCTCCACCCTCAGCTGCTGCATGACCTGGCCAGAACTGTGTGGCACTGGACTGGAGGACTATGGATGATGATGCAGGGACGGCCCTGACCACAGAGAGTGGTGCCCGCTGGTCCTGGTGAAGAGGACCACAGAAGGAAAGAAAAAGGAGCAATGTACTGACGGCCGACTAGTGCCCTGAAAAGTACTGTCTAAGTTGTAACTTCTGTTTTGGAACATCACTATTGCTGCTGTGGCTGTACCAAGGTACATGACCAATGTGCTGGAAAGAGAAATACTCCTGAACATTTTGGTTGGACCTCACCAACATGAGTAATGATTTGGGAATCGGGCATTTTTTAGCATCATGACCTGGCAACCCATTTACCTGACTGGCAAACCTTTCAACCTTTCCCTTTCCCACATATCTGGGAATTTATGGCCCGGTAGGTCCTGTGTTTCTTAATGCTGGCACGGTTCCATCAGCTGCCAACTTTATCCCCCCCACACCCAGTTGATAGCCCTGGCTCCTTTGCTGGGGTTGAAATGAGTGACCTACTTTTTTCTGGCCCACAACACCCGGAACCTGGCCTGAGTGGTTGGGAGAGGTGGCCTTTAGTAGTGGGCTACCCTTGAGGACATCTTTATTTTGCAGGATATCAAGGAATTGCAGTAAGGATCCACTGTCTGTTGTGCGCATGCCACAATAGATACCTCAGAAGCAATTGCTGTTCACAAATGTTACTGGTCTGCTAAAGAAGGACCTGGAGTCCGAAGACTTCCGCACCATATCAGATGCCAAAATTGAAAACATCTTGAGAGAACCCACTTAAACAAAAAAAAATTATAATGGCTGAACAGAACAGTATGGCTGAGACAAACTCTGAGGTCAGGTCCAGTCTGCAATTCAAACCTAGATCAGATTCAGCGAAACATCGATTTATGGCATCTGATGATAAGCTAGAAGACGTGCGCAGAATGCGGAGTTGGAGTCACAACCTATCAATCCATCATAAAAAAACTGTAGACCTGGAGGATATGAGCAGATGGGACAACAATAGAATATCAGCTGTCCCAGGTGCTTCTGAGGGCAGCAATGGCATGGTTTCATTGTTGCATGTCATCTTCACGCTTCATGTAGAGTTTCAGCAATGCCACAGAGCCTATACAAGATGTCTCCAGAAGGCTAGATCCTGAAAGCCTGTTGGACTGCTCGCTCCATCACCAACAGGCTCTACAGATCACAACGGCCATAAAGCACAAGAAATTACCCATCTCATTTGAAAATCATAAGGTCTACATCTTGGCTGATTTTTAATCTGAGACCCCCAAGAAGAGGAAGAAGTTCTTGACCATGCAACTTCGTCTTCAGAAGGCAAACATTAGGTATGGATTGCTGGAACTGGCCACCATGTTAATCATTGTGAATAGCAGAAAAAGAGAATTCTATATCTAGAGAGGTTTCTTGAATCTGTTGGAAAGGTATCAAAGCATACCACCGCTAGCCACCCTGGTCAGAAGCTACGGAATCAACATCATCTCCTACGCTGACGACACCCAACTCATCCTCTCCCTCTCCAACGAACCCGACACACTAACAAGACAGAAGTACTCATCATGGGCCCTCAACCCAATGCGTGGAACGACTCCTGGTGGCCATCCACCCTCGGAAACCTGCCCATCCCCAACAGCCAAGCCCGCAACCTCAAAATCATCCTGGACTTCAACCTCAGCAGGAACCAGCAAATCAACTCAGTCACCTCCACCTCCTTCCGCACCCTCCGTCTCCTACACAAGTCCTTCAAGTGGATCCCCCTCGAACATGGAAAGACCGTCACACACGCCCTGATCACTAGCAGACTGGACTACGGCAATGCACTCTATGCCGGAATCAACAAGAAACTCACCTGCAAGCTACAAAACATCCAGAATGCCGCAGCCAGATTGATCCTCGACCTACCTCAACACTGCCACATCTTGCAACACATGCGTACACTGCACTAGCTTCCCATAGAAAAAAGAATCACCTTCAAGATCCTCACGCACGCACACAAAGCCGTCCACAACACCGGACCAGTATACCTGAACCAGCAACTCAACCTCCACGTACCCCACAGGGCTCTACGCTCAGCTCAGCTCTGTCTCGCAGAAGTTCCCCGCATCTGGAAAACCAGAACAGGAGGATGCTCCTTTTCCTACCTTGCAGCCACCGCCTAGAACACCCTTCCTCTCCACATCAGACAAATCATCTCCCGCCTCAGCTTCATGAAGGAACTGAAGACATGGCTTTTCTAATAACCACCTGACCGGTATATGCTACTCCTTTCGCCCACCACCCCCAGCGCCTTGAGACCCTAACGGGTGAGTAGTTGCACTTTACAAGCACTGATTGATTGATTGAATGCATTTGTTGTTCTCACGAGTGACTGACTTCCCAGGCCCCAGTCTACCTATACAACACAATGAAGGCCTTACCTTTAAAAATTAGACTCTAGCAGCAGAGAGAGATCGGCTGGAGTCTTTGACAGAGATGTGAGTGATTAAGTAACCTCCTAATGAAGAGGGAGGGCTTGAACTGTTAGGGATACGTACAAGTCCAGATCATCTCACAAGCCGTAATGACCCTTTGCAGTCACCACCCCTTTATAGGTACCTTCTATCTCCTCATGGGTATCCTCTTGAATATCTATCTGGGGCCTCGTGATATTTGGTGAGTACTGCTTTTCGTAGGTTTCCCTGTCTCAGTCAGAGTTGTTAGCCCTGGACTATCTTTGGGACCTGCGCTCATTTCATACTTGTGCTCCTGGCCACTCTGGACCAATCTACTTAGACGTAGTGTGCTGCACATTAGCCTATCATGTGGTGGCACCATGTGCATACGTTTGGAAACCTGCAATGGTCATCATAACTGCACCCATTACTGCTGGTCATCCCGACACAGCTCTGGCAGTAAACAGGTTGGTGGGGCTTGAATGCTTATCTGACCTCTATAAAGTAATAATTTGTGTCTGAACGATTATTGTTTGCTAACTTTTGAGGAACTTGTTTTCTGTTTATGTGGCATATTTGTTCTCCTTTTCTTGCATTGTTTGAAACTTGTGCACACAGCAGAGTTTTTCTCTTCCTCGCAGACCTCTCGCCATCCCCCTAAATTCTTACAGTGCGTTTGATAATTGGAATCCATACCCATCAAAACACATCTCTTGTTGAGGCCATATTAATCTGTTTTATGTTTTTATGCATTAAATGTGACATTTCCAATGCTACACATGTTTTATTCTGTATCTAGTAGTGTCACTTAAGGAAACTACGTCATCAACAACTATATCTCCAGGCTCTGCCTCCCTACTATTACTGTTGACCTTCTTGACATACCCATTCTTCCCATACCCATCACAGTGATCCTGTGGGCATGTGTGCAACACCACTAGCACCAACATATAGGAGCCTATTTATGTTTTTGCTAAATCTCTGTGGGCTCACACACTACATAAAATGCAAGAAGACACTCACATATTTATCCATTAAATCACCTGAGACTGTATTGTTACAGGAGACTCACTTTCCTCCACATGCAGGTGAGAAACTCAAGAGGAATTGTGTTGGCAGGGCAGTTCACATTTGCAATAAGGGATGGCCTGGTGAGGGGCCCTCACCTACTGCTGCTTACTGGAATGTTGGAGTGGCTATCCTGTTTAGAAAATCATTATGAGTGACAGCTCACAGGTTAAAGTTGGATGATGATGGCTGCTTCATATTGGTTCGTTTTTTAAAGGCTCTCATGGAACATGGTAGGCTGAATTTGAATATAGGGTGGGATTGGAATATGATGATGGACCAAATCCTGCATAAGTTGGGAAGGCCTGATATATGCCACTCATGTAATAAGAGTCTGTTACATGATCTGCTCACTAACTGCTTGCTTAGACACATATTGTAACTTTTGTTCCCAAGGAAAGGGCTTACACTTTTGTGTTCACAGCACTTGCACATGAATTGATTGATTTTGCTTGTGCCTCTTCTCTGGCTTTAGCATTAGTGAAATCCTGTGACTTCTTTAAGGTTGGGTTTCCAGATCATTGCCTGGTTTGGGGGCTACTCGTCCTTGGTTTTGTAACACCACTGTCTTGTCATTAATGCATGAGCTCATACAGGTACAGCTTGCTTTGCATGGTTTGAAACAGAAACATTACAAATGGGGGAGAAGGTGGACAGACTATTGGCACTTCAGCTGCAACAGCATAGAGGGTATATTGACAGTGCTGGCTATATGAGCAATAGGGAGAATCTTGCTGACCCATCTGGTGGATATTCTTGAGGAGTTCTCAATTTTTATTTCAGAATTTTGATTGCAAGCAGACATTTTTCTGCTGCATTAGATGTGGATCCAGTGACACCCCTGAACGTTTAAGGAGAGGAGATAGGGAAGTCCATCAATGCCATGAGTACTGGGAAGGCACCTGGCGATGACAGCTTCCCAAATGAACAATGCAAGACCATTGCGGCTCAAGACTTACATTTGATACTTAGGGCAGAGATATAGAAATCTTGAGACATATACATCAGGGATTTAATCAGGAAATTACATTGCTGATACTGAAGCCTGGCAAGGGCCTTCTTCACTGTGATATCGGCCTATGTCATTGCTAAATATTGATATGAAAATTCTAGTAAAATTCCTACCAGCTTAATAGGCCTGCTGATTCCCCCTGTAATTCACCCCTCACATGTGGGCATTGTACACAGTAAGTTCTTGAGGGACCACATGGAAATGCTCATGCATCTGTTATGGCAAGCTAGGGATGACTACAAGGAAAGATTACCCTTAGTCTTGATGTTTTAAAGGTGTTCAGTCAGGTAGACAGGTGCTCCTTCTTTAGGATACTAGGAAAGAGATGAATTGTGTGAGAATTTTATATAGTCTGCTAGCTATATACATACATCTTGGTCCAAGTATTCTTTAGTGTTTTTTTTATCTGAGGACTTCCCCTTAGAAGACCTCATCAAGGATGTCCACTATCCATGCTGTGTTTTATTCTAGTGCTCTAGCTGTTGGCTGCTAAAATTCACCAAAAATGGTAGACATTGTCAAACCACCGGGTCTCCGTAGGATCCTGTTATGGACTGATGATACCCTGTTCATGTGCTCAGATCCCAAATTATCAATCACTAAGTTTATGATACTGCTCAGGATCTTTTCTTGCTTCTTTGGCTCATGGTTAACTGGATTCAAAGCAAGGATCTACTGATGTCCAGAACCATGAACAGATTGGTACTGGACACGCTCTGTTTTAGGTGGGTTCCAGTTAACCTTCAAAATATGGCCATTCTGATTAATCAGGGACTATTCAACCTTATACATGGTCATATAAACCCCGTATTAAAGTGATCTTCGACACTTTGCCTAATGGTTGAGTCTCCAGTTGTCTGTGGACGGAAAAGTTCAAGCTGTAAAGATGACAATCGCACCAAGATTCAAATGTTTCCTCACAATACTGTTGCTTTGCATTGTGAATGCTGCAAATGGACTCCATCATTAAAGGGTTTGCTTAGGATTCAGCAAGGCCCAGACTCAAACCTCCTAAACTTCACTGTACCATTGTGAGTAGAGGCCTTCAGTTCCCATCCAGGAAATCCCATTGTCTGGCTCATCAGCTGACCTATCTCTCTTGTATGTTACTCATTCAACTTAACAATACCTTTTGGGCTCTCAGAGACAAGTCAGTGCTGTCGGCGACTGGGGATTGTGACCTAGTAGTATATGGAAGAACTATGATAACTTCCTGAGCATATTATAAATGCCACAGCCACTGTATGGCGAGAAGCACACATACTCATCCAAATAGATCCCTGTATGCATATGAAGGCACACCTAAAGGGAAATGTGGGTCTGAAAATAAGTGGTGATGAGCTCCATTGGAAGCCTTAGGAAGAGACTGAAATATATACTTTAGGTGATATCAAATCGTTTTACGCCCTCTGAGCAGATTTCAGCTTATATCCTTCACAACTTTGCAAATACATCCAACTGTCCCGATGTGTGTGAACAAAATTAGGGACTCCCTCCTGCTTGCTAGCTGTTTGCTTTATCCAGAAACATATGAAGGTATCGGTCAGTCAAGGGCATGAATCTGTGGACTATTTGCACTAAAATCAACACCCTTTTTTCAGTGCTCATTGCAAAGACCTTTAGAAGTACATGGCAGAAGGGGTTAGGAGTACAATTAATAGAAGTCTAGTCTGCCATTTTGGCATAGCCTGAATAGAGTTCATTTAACAGTTTACTCCACTGCCACTGGTCCCCTTGGTAACTGCATGAAATGCACGTGAGCCCAAATGTAAATTAATGGAGGTGCTATAATAAAAGATGCAACATCCTACGTATACTAAGGTCCTATGCCAATATTGTATTCCACTGGTCTCAGATATGGACCTGAGACCAGTGGAATCCTGTGGATTCCACTTTGGTTCATTCACCCCCCTGAACATGCTACATGTTTTAGCTACTTTTCCAGGATTGTTGACTCACTCAAGGTGGCGGTTTAACACAGCCCTGTCTCTTGGTAAATTGTGTGGTCTTAGATTGTGGAATCCCTGAGAATCCCCACCCACTCTGATTCAGTTAAGGAAATTACAAAAATGGTGGATTATAAGAAAACCATTCACTAGCTTAATGGTCAAGTAGTTGTCTTTGCTGCTACCGGAGGATATTTTAAAATGTCCTTCTAACTCTGCTTCAGTACTTAGCCCATATTGATGACTAGATCCCTCATGTTCCATGTGGATGCACTGATTCCTTAAAATCTGCCAGACTGTCTTTGATATACTTGGAATGCCCCATCCCTCCCCCCTCTGCCATCACTCATTCTGTAATGACACAAATGTGCAACAGCTCATACTTGTGTCCCTGCCTCCCCTTCCATGATCCATCCATCCGAGAACATCTCTGAAACTTAAGTCTATCCTGCTTATTGCAGGGCTCCAGGATTACATGAAAGAGTCATATAGTGCCTCTCCCCTCCCCAGTGAGAGGTACACTGCTTCCTCCCAGACCTCCTTCTCTTACACTAAACTACTGTGGCTTCCTTGCTTCCTTTTCTAATATTTTATTGTATTCATTGTGACCTCGCCAACAACTGGTGAGTCTGAATTTATGCGAACATAGTGAGTACGCAATTGTTTTTCATGTAATGGATAATCCTTAATAATGAATCGTGGTACCAAAAAAGTATGCTCACTGGCTCCCACTAAATCCACCTTTGTATGTAGGACTCATTCGACCCATCCACTTAGAATCAGACGATAGGTATTCCTACTTTGGAAATTGAAATTCATCTACATCCGAGATAAAGAGCAGAGCTTATTTTGCAGCTAAGCAACATGTGAGCAGGCACTACTCCTTCAAATACCAGAGCTCAGCTATTATAATTTGATTGGTGGTTGTTTGAGCACCTGAAACCAAGACAACAACACCTTGTCATGGAATGTAAAGTAGGAAGTATTGATGGAAAACATCACATCATAATGTCTGGCCACAAAAATTTCACACGCCTTATGATGTAGGACTGGCTGAGCGTAGAGTGGCTAGATTTTCAAGCTCTAGTCTGAGAGACCCTCACACAAATTTTACCTGAACCTACATTTTCCAGTGACGTAATGCAGCATTATTGTGTAGGCATGCACATATGTTCTCTGAAGCTAATACCTGCATAAGTAACCAATCAAAAATAAATAGTTGGTATTCATTGTTACATTTCTGTTATGGTTCCAGGGGTGTGGTCTGGCAGAAAGTTCATGATATAACAATTCCTTCTTTTATAGATCTTTGTTTTTCCACTATGAGGGTCACCCTGAGAATTTAAGAGGCGTTGATAGAATAAACTACAGTACATCATTCTTGCCAGACAGGTCTATCCTGTTCATACATAAGCAGTCTTATCAAAGTATTTTTAGTTGACACGCCAGTGTGCCACAGTGCAGTTATGGTGAAAGGGAAGATTTTAAAAAACTTCGAAAGACTTTCTCCTGTTGTGGCGCAATGAGGTATAATCTTCCTCACAAAGGGCCTGATTCACAAACGTAAACTTACACTTAAGTGTAATTTTATGATTTTTTGCAATTCAGAAAGGAATTTTATTAATTTTTATGTGTTGAGTCTCCACCAAGAGTGCGGAGACTCTGCACTCGTAAAGATACTATTCGTAAAATTCCTTTGTTAATGGCAAAAAGTCATAAACATACGGTAAAGTGTCAGTTAACTGTTGCATAAAAGAATAATTCCAGTATAGAGAGTATATGTATAAGATGAATTTATTAGCAGCACAGCATCTAACAGACCATCAGTCTCCCCAGCTGCTAGAGATAAGGTTCTCTAGGTTCCAGACTCTAAACAGTTGTAACAATAGTGTGTGAGACAATTGAAAACAAACAAAGGGCCTGATTTAGAGTTTGGCGGATGGGGTTACGGATATCCTGTATGCCCTATAACGATCCCCTTAAATCCTATGGAAATTGGAATACGGTGGACGGAATATCCATCACGCTTGTGAGGGAGTAAGTCATCGGCCAAACTCTTAATCAGGCCCAAAGGCTCAACCTGTACGTATAATTAATTTACATATAGCAATATAACTGCATAAGATTTCTTTGAATGATTTAAACACAGGATATAGCACATCTTCCTCCCTAAACGAAAGGAAATACTCATGACACAAAATCTTTATACTTTCCTGGGGCATGTCTCACCTGCTTGTCTCTTTTACTCTTGATGCCACAGAATCATAAGGAACCATTTCCTCATTCATCCCCAACTCAGCACTGTCCATTCTTTGTTCTTCTGCAGTACATCTTTCATACCATTTCGATTTGTCAATCCTGACCAGAGAACTTTCCTCCAATTCCTTTCTCCCTTTCCTCATAACTCCTTACACTTTGCCACTCATCTGAAATTCCACACTTTTCCATCCTGTGTGACCACACTATTTTATTAACTTGTATCACTTTCATTGCTTTGCCATACATTCATTAATATTCCTGGTAACCGGATTATCACCCACCCACCCATCTCAAACTTGGGTTCTTTCACTCTCTACTTGGAATCATACCATTCCTTCATCTTATTTAGCTTCTCCACCTTTCGGGCCACACAATTAACATCCACAACATTGCTCTTCTTTACCCACTTCTTCCTGAACCATCATGGACATAATTGAGGTATGGGATCCCTTGCTTTTAACAATTTGAAAGGACAAACCTCTGTGACATTGTGAGGTGTTATCCGATACAGCCACAATTTTCCTCTTAAAATGTTCTTCCACTCACTGCCAAATGTCTGAACATCCACCACCGGTTCCTTCAGTACATTATTGAACCTGCCCATTTCCTTGAGTATTATACAAGGCTGTGGTAATATGTTGAATCTTACAATGCTTGAGAAAATCTTCCATTTCCTTAGACTTCAATTGAACCCCATTATCTATTATTAACACCTAGGGGTAACCTTCTCTTGCAAAAATATATTTGAGAAACTCAATTACAACACTGGTAGTACTTTGCTTTACAAACGTAATCTCAGGCCTCTTCGAATGGTAATCCATGAGTACTAAAGCAAACCTAGCATCTTGTGAAAAAGAATAAAATGGTCCTGAAATGTCCAAATCAGCTTTTTGCCATGACAGTTCTGGACATTTCACAGGTTTCAAAGGTGCTGGAGCCAATTTAAGCACCTTTTCTCCTTTCACACAGTCTTTGCATTCTCTTACCATCCTGCCTACTTTCCTATCTAAGCCTGGCCACCAAAATCTTCCTCAACTAAGTCCCTTCATGTAAGACATTCCTAAATGCTCTTTGTGAGCCAACTGAAGAACCACATCATGCAACATAGCAAGGGGAACACACTCGTCACCCTTAAAAAGCATTCCTCCATGCAGTTCTAACTCCCCTGAAACCTTACAGAATGGTAAAATCTCAAGAGACAATTTTTCCTTCCTTGGTAGCAATCATGTCCACATCTTCCTTCACATTCTCCTAATTTTTTTTGTTACACAGCAATCTGGAAAGGCAATCAGCCAAGACATTATTTTTCCCTGGTACATACTCTACTTTAAAACTATACTCTTGCAACCTCGAGGTACGTCTCGCAATCCAAGCCATAGCATTCCATCCACCACCTGGTAACAAAATATTCACTAGTAGCATATGATATTTTTACCGAAGAAAATAAGTTCCCCATATGTAGTTGTGAAAATGCTCAATCGCCCAAACACGTCCCAACAACTCTTTTTCAATTACTGCATATCGTCTCTCAGTCTCATTTAGGGTTATTTATGCAAAGACCACATTCCACTCTTCTTTCCCACATCTTTGGGGCAAAGCTCCTCCCACACTATACAAACTTGCATCTACAGTAATTATGCATTCTCTTCCCATACAAAAAGGTTTCAGCATGGGGGCATCCACAATATAATTTTTTATACATTGAAATGCTTGTTGCTGTTTCTCCGCCCAGCTAAATACAACATCTTTACTTGTCAATGTGCGCAAAGGTTCCATCTTGGTTGCAGAGTCTCTAATGATTTATGTCCTAGAGGGAAGGTATCTTGTGTTGGAGAAGGTGTGGCGCAAAACAGAAAATGTGAGTGTGGCAAAATAGAAGTGTGCAGTACAGAAGTAGCGTTGTCCATTAGGGCTTTTACCACTATTGAAAGGGAACATGAGATCAAAAGTCAACCTAAGTGTGTAGTAAGAGTTGACCTAGTTCTCATGGCTGATGTGGGTTCTCAATGGATTGTCGTCACTAGAAAATCTTTTCTTGCTAATATTTCCAAGGTGTTAGACATGCATCATTTAAAGAAATAACCTGCACAGATAATGTTCCTTAAGCCTCTAAGAATGTTTATGAGAACGCGCTTGAAAGCCCCAATTTATATCCTCCAGAAGTGTTACTGTTTCTGAAGGTGATGACAGGTACACTCCTGGTCCTCGTCGTCAAAGTTGTTGCATAAAAGATCAATTTCAGTCCAGAGAATATACGAACAAGATGAATTTGTTAGCAGCACAGCACCTAACACACCATGAGTCTACCCAGCTGCTAAAGGCAGGGTTCTTTATTCTAAACAGTTGAAATAATACAGTGTGATATAATTGAAAACAAAGTCTTAACCTGTACTTACAATGAGTATACATATAACACTATAACTCAATTAGATTTTTTATAATTATTTAAACATAGGATATAACATTTACATTTGTGAATCAGACCTTAAATTGCTGCCATACATTGGATTGTAAGAAGGTTAATTTTGTATTGCTTGTGAATGGCATGAGTGTGTACACACTGTGGGCCAGATATATCAAACTTTCACACAACGCAGAATGAGACCTTCCTGCACTGTGCTGCATGAAAGGGAGAGTGAAGGAATGCACCATATTTAACATTATTTTCCAAATTTTTGTCCTCTTCGTGCACTGACGCACCATGTGCTGCTTTGTGCCAACTTAGGCACTCTTGCACTGTGCTGCAAGGGTGCCTATGTTGTAGGCAGGATTGCTTATATTCAGGAAGTGGCACCTTCATGCACAAAGCAATCCTCACAGTTATTTTCCTGTTTCTAAGTGTGCTGCAGAATGCACCACACTTAGAAAAAGGAAAAATAAAGATATTCCTCCTTGTTGAGCCTCCCCTGGAAAGGTGTAGAATTTTGAGTAATTTCCAATTTGCCAGTGTTGGTAATTCTGGGAATGAGCCAAAATCCATGGGTGGATGCTGACGCTCCACCCATTTAACGCCTTCTCAGGGAAGAGTACTGCAAGGCTCTGACTTGGCTGCCTTGCGTTACTCTAGATTTACCACTCAACGTAGTGCCACGCAAGGTGGTTTTGCGTTGCTTGGTAAATCTGACTTAGTGATTGCGTTGCCCTTGCGAAACCCTGGGTGACAAAAGGGCAATGCAGTCCCTTGATAAATCTGGCTCTGTATGTCAGAGGTTGAATTACATCAAGATGTGGAATTTATTTATTCATTCAGCTTTAAAAACCTCTATGCACTATCAGTAGGTTTAGTAAGTATGAGGAGCAACAGGATTTTCAATTCCATTTTTTCTTATGGTCCTTGCTTCCAAAACCATCCTTATGTGATGAACATTCCACCTATCAAGTTGAGTTTGTCACTTTGATGAATATATGAGCACATATCTATCAATTCCCCTCCCTCCTCCAGATTATGTATACCTGACTGTAAATAACTATGTGTTTCCCCCTGACTTTAGTGTAAGGTACACCTGAATGTCCAGGAGCACAGCACACTTTTCCATATAAAAAAGCTTTGTAAATCGTGCCTTTCTTGATTTGTTCTTTACATCTCTCATTACATTATTACATACTATGCCCCTGAGGCTTATCTACCTTACTACTCCCTCGTCCTCTTTATCCTTTAAGTAATAAGAATCCATGTAATGTAAAACCTGTGGGGGCGCATATGGGGATCAAAGCAGCAAACGTGCAATATTGCAACACCTTTTGTACTTCTCACACAGTTTGGTGATATAGTTAGGGGCCTCTGGTGCCTTGGGTAACACACCAGGCAGCAGCAATGTTCCTCTGGTGTTTTGAAAAGTGGAAGTGTCTTCATGCGCCTAGAGGTGATCACCTTTCAGATGTAATAGCTTGGTTCATCAAGTGCATGCTCTAGTACTAAACATGGTCCAAGCCAACTGCTGGTGAGATTGTAGACTCTCCAGAGCAAGAAGTCTACAGTTCACATCTCGCTAAGGGGGAAGACGGAAGCGTTTTACAAACACCCCAAGCAACCCCTCTGTATAGCCTTGATACCAGGGACGTCCCAGCACCCTATCACCGATGGCCAGGAAGCCCCTAGAATGCTACTATGCAGAGCAGCAGCCTTGCCGCTGAATGTGCACTAGCATGTCCCTGCAGTGGCTTTTTGTGAGGGTTCACAATGACCATATTTCCCCACTGCCTTCATTTTCCCACCCACCAATGTAATTTGCACCCAGTGCTCCACTGCTTGGCAACAACGGAGGGTGGCATGCACAAGGAGGGAGCATTCTGGGCGCCTTAAACACAACATTTTATAGAGTCCCCTAGAAAGCCATTGAGCAGTAACTCTTGTGGAGCCTTACTGGCGTGTCTCCTGAAATAAACTCCATTGAAGATAATGCCAGCAAAAGCCTCACTCAATCCATAAAACCAATATGGGGCCTGAAGCTGGCACAGTAAGGGAGCAGGACTGAATTAACATGTACACAAACCCACACAACGGAGCAGAGAGTGTCATGCTTCGCAGCAAAATTCTCCAGCCGGCAGACCACACGGATAAACTCCTCGCTGCTTAGCTTGGTGGGGGACAGGCACTCCTCGTGGGTGGTAACCTTGGTTACCATCCACCGTGATAGCAGATAGCCTTGATTCCAACATTCTGTTAGTGCAGCGCACTAACTTGGAACACTGTGAATTGGTCCATTAATAACTTCATTTAGCACAAAAAGGAAACAATTTGCTTTGATAAATGGTATACAAAGCCATGTTCTTCATAGGAAATCCAATTAAGCTGCTAATTATCTGCTGTGCTGCTTTGTAATTAGAAATGCTATTACAGTGTTATTTCTTTCTCCAATATTTGGCCAATATAACTAAGAACTATTCTTTGAATGTTTGAATGATTTTGCGTGATCTGATGAAACGTTTAGATACTGAATTGGACACATAGAATAAACATCCTTTACTCACTGGCCATTTGGCATCCAGACAGACAAGAAGTTGTGGCAAACAAGAGAGGAACAAAAAGGAATATGGAGAGTTGAAGCTTACAGATAGATGATGCTGATGTCCATGTCATAATATTGCCTCTTCTACCAATATATTTGTGACTGGCTTATAGGAGGCTTTTAGTATTCTTGACAGCCTCATGTAATACCAAAAAATAACAAATACAAAAATACATAATAGTATGCATATACAGAGGCGTGTTAGGTCAACCCTCTTCATCCATTGGTCTGTTCAGCCGTCATTCACATTTTTCTTCTTCTACCACAGCATAATGCGTGGGGTAAGTAGGTCAGCCCACGACAGCCATTGGCTTTCTTGCATGCATGTGACAACATTTTGCCTGGTCACATATCCTCATCTGTCTGAAAAAAATATGGCTAAGTAACAATGCTGGTGTGCCAGTACTTAATTTTACTATTGGTTCTTTCTTTCCTTTCTTCACCAATTTTTAGTTTTTTTGTCACCCTTGTGTGTTTAAACTACAGGCCTGATTTACAGTTTGACGGAGGGGGTTACTCCGCCATACAAGTGACAGATATCCAGTCTGCCATATTACGAGACCATTATATCCTATGGAAATCGTAATACGGCGGATGGGATATCTGTCACGCTTGTGACGGAGTATCCCATCAGCCAAACTCTAGATAAGGCTCTATGGTGGTCATTCTAACCCTGGCGGTAAAAACCGCCAGGGCGAATGTCCGCGGTAGCACCGCCAACAGGCTGGCGGTGCACCGCTGGGCATTCTGACCGCGGCGGTTCTGCCGCGGTCAGTAGCAGGAAACCGGCGGTCTCCCGCCAGTTTCCCGCTGCCCTGCAGAATCCCCCATGGCGGCGGAGCGCGCTCCGCCGCCATGGGGATTCTGACACCCCCTACCGCCAGTATGCAGCACCGCCCTAGGGATTATGAACCGCCTCTCTACCAGCGTTTACGTGGTGGTTGCCCTGCCATGTTAAAGCTGGCAGAGACGGGGTGTGGAGGCCGCATGGGAGCCCCTACACCACCCATGCCCTTGGAATGGGCAGTGCAGGAGCCCCCATGGACAGTCCTGTCGTGCTTTTCACTGTCTGCTATGCAGACAATGAAAAGAGCAAGGGGTGCTGTTGCACCCTATGCGCCGCAACATTGGCGATGGCCGAATTATGAGCTAGCGTCAATGTTGTGGGCTGTTCCCTGCAGGGCTGGGGGGAACTTTTAATGGGGCCCTTGGAATGGGGCTGCACTGGCAGCTACCTGACCGCAGGAGTTTGGAGGGTGGGCTTTTCCACCGGCCAAACTCAAAATGACCCTTTATTGTGTTACTATAATCTAAACTCCTGAAAACACATGCCTGGGTAATATTTCTGATGCTGTGTAGGAATCCAATGGAAGATTTTATGCGGAAGGTGAAGAAGGTCGTAGCATGAGTCACAGACAGAGAGAACCTACTCCTACATCGTTTGCAAATTGTGCGATAGGATCCCTAAACTCCTCACCGTTTTCTTGGAAGTGGTAGCTGGTCTAATTTTAGTAGGCCGGCTGAAGTCGTTCCAAAGAGTTTCTGACTTGCCAAACAAAATCACCTCTGTTTCGTCTCCATTAGTTTCAGGCACTGATCCTTCCTCCACATAGGCACCGAAGTCAGGCATTCTGCTAAATTGCTCTAAAGGAGTCATTGTGGTCGGCTAGAGAAATAATATCTGGATATCATCTGCATAAGATATAATGTCAAAACCCTAAGCCCTCGCAATGTTCACTAAGGGGGTCACGTAAATATTAAAGAGTGTGGGGCTCAAGGTTGAGCCTTCTGGAATGGCATATAATACAGGTGAAGACTTGGATCGATAAGGTTGAAGATTAATAGACTGAAGATTAATAGACTGCAACAGAGAAGATAAAAACCAGCCCAGAGTAGCTGACAAGAGACTATTCTCATGCAGCCGTTCGATGAGGATGTCATTAGATACAATATCAAAGGATGCAGATAAGTCCAACAGGATGAGGACAGCAGATTTACTCTCATTCACAGTAAGCCTGATGTTATTCATCATACCCAGTATCTGTGCTATGATTAGCTCTGAAGCATGTCTGAGGAATATCCAGCTGGTTGTTCTCTTCCAAGTAGAGAAGAAATTGAGAATTAATTATCTTCTCCATAATTTTGGCCCTATGTTGTAGATGAGACATGGGGCGGCACTTTGTTTCGGTGAAGTGATCCGCTTCTGCTTTCTTTAGCAATGGGAGAACCAACTGATGTTTCCAAGTGCAGGGACAGGCCCTTGTCACCAAGCAATTATTGAGCAAATCTGTAAGGTAAGGATTAAGAAGAGATGCAGATTGTGAGAAAATGTAGTGAGGACATGGATCAAGTGGGGACCCTGATTTGGTCTTGGTCATAGTATTCTTCTCAATGTGAATATGAAGGGGATCAATAATGTCCCAAGAGGCAGAGAATGCTGGATTGGGGGCGGCCATTCCAAAGGGAGGGAGGCAAGAATCTGACTGTGGCACAAAAATAAAATTGATTTTGTCAATTTTATCCTTTAAATAAAATAAAGAGGCTATGTATAAAAGTCGAAAGAGATAGGTGTGGGTTGACTACAAATTCTGGGATGTGCTAGCTCTCTGACAAGTGTGTGGAGTTCTTTTGGAGAGTTTTTTGTTTTCCACAGTCCTTTGCAAAACATAGGTTCTGGGGCCTGTTAAATCAGTTTATGATAGATTTTCAAATTATTTTTGTAATGTGACTTATCCACTTCCATTTTGTTGAGGTGCCACCAGCATCTGTAGACGATTTGCAATCTCTCTTGTGTAATTGCAGATCATGAGTGTACCGTTTGTCCATTACTGATATCCTGGTCTGCTTACTGCTTTTCATAGGAGCAATATCATCAATTGATAGCATTACAGCAGCATTAGCAGTCTTTCACCTGATTGTTTGGCTGCAAAAGCGACTCCGTCCTCCCTCAGCCTGTTCACTATCAGCTGTTAAGGCTGTCAGGGCTCCTCCCATGTGTTTAATGAAAGGGATGTCCAATCAGCTGAAGCAAAATATGAAAACATAAAGAAATGTTTTCTATTTTTGTTTGGCTGGTTGGGCTTACCTTCAGCAAATGCAAGGGGGTGGGCCTGGACAGCCATTTGTGGACCAGCATCTGTTAATGAAGAGGCTGAGAGAGCACCCCGGGAGGATGGAGCCATTTTTTCAGTCAGACAATTGGGTGAGAGCCTGCTCGGGCTAAGTACTCCCTAGTTCGCCACAGGGCAGAGTTATTATTGCCTTATTGCTGTCACATTCAGGACAATAATGGGTGCTAACTACTCCCCTTGTTATGTGCCTTTGCCTGCTGCTCACAGAGAGAGTATTTAACAGTGGTTATGGCCGGCAGGCAGGGGCAGTAACACTTAAGTGGTGGATTTCATAATGACAGTGTTGGAAGAAGAATAGGGTAAAATGTGGATGATAGTTTCAATTCTAAATGTCTGTGAAATTACATTGGCCCGTATGTACAAAAAGGGTTTTGTCCTGGCACAAGAAGAGCCTTCCCTAAGACGAAAAATACGTTTTCTCCTGACTGAAAGATGGTTCAAGTTTCATCAAAGTTAGCTTTAAATCTGTGTCCTTGACCAATGACGAAGCTGAAACACAGTGATATCCCTAGCACTGTAGCTTTATTAACTTATATGCTTTTTTACTTAATGAAGTAAATATAAAGAGTAGTTAAGAAATGCTTAAATTCTCCCAAGAGTCAGTAACCTTTTCCCAAAGGAGTAAAAGTGCCAATGAGACATTGTGGATGGTGACAGTGCCAGTTACTTGCCTTTCTGCACTAAGTCTTTTCAACATCTAGGTGTCTAAAATAGGTCCAGAAATGCTGGTTTCTCAGGATAACCCCATAAAATAATTTACTCCCAATGAAACTAAATGGAAATTATTTGCATAAGTAGTAGGCATCAAGAAAACATGGCCTTGATCCAGACTTTCTGCGCTAACAATGCCCACGTCTGAGCTGCCATCTGTCTGTGCTATAGAAGACATGCCCGTCCTCAAATGATATCCGTGTCAGCTGTATGCTGCTGAGTCAACAGTGACCCCTAAACCCCAAATGTCCTTGAGAATCAGTGGAATGCTTTGCAATCTTACTGCCAAATGAATAATGTTAGAAATGGGGTCTTTGGTTGGCAGTACGGTTACCACCTGTCCAAACAAGGACCCTCACCCTAGTTAGGGCAAAGAAGAATCCCCCTCAGTTAACCCCCTCTTACCCCCTTGGTAGCTTGGCACGAGCAGGCAGGCTTAACTTCAGAAGCAATGTGTTAAATATTTGTATCAACACACACAGTAACTCAGTGAAAACACTACAAAATGACACAACAGAGGTATAGAAAAATAGGCAATATTTATCTAAACAAAACAAGACCAAAATGATACAAATCTGACATACACAGGTCAAGTTATGAATTTAAAAAGGAAAAAGGGTCTTAAATCCTTTAGAAAACAGTGAGAACGCTGTTGGCATTCAAAAGTACCTGGGTAGCATCAAAATAAAGCCACACGGGCGAGTGTGCATTGGAAAAAGGCCAGTGATGCATCAATTTCTCACTCACAAGCGAGAATGTGCGTCGTTCCTCCTCTGGTTGGGTCGGCGTGTGTTGGTTCTCCTCTCCCGCAAGAGAGCGATACGTCGATCCGGACGGGCACCTCGGGTCCGGGCAGGCTTTGCATTGATTTTCCACACCCAGCGATGTTGCGTTGAAATCCGGTCACACGGTGTCAAGAAACCGAGCTGTGTGGGGGCTTGCGTCGTTAACAGAAGCCGCTGAGGGTGTTGCGTGTTGTTTCTCAAACTGCATTCCGTCGATCTCCCACCTGCGATGCAGGTGGAGTGTTGATCTTAGCCGCGAAGCCAGCGGCGCGTTGTTTTTCAACTGCAAGGTGGGTGGTGCATCAAAAGTTTCCCCCACGGCGGTCTTTGCATGGATTTCTGTCCTTTTCCGCCAGCTGCACCTTTCAAGGGCCCAGAGTCAGGTTAGGGCACCACTTGGCAGGCAGGACTCTCAGCAGAAAGCCCAATTGCTGGCAGAGAGAAGTCTTTGTTGTCCATGAGACTTCAACAACAGTAAGCAAGCTCAGTTCAACCCCTTGGAGATTCTTCTCAAGCAGGAATGCACAAAGTCCACTCTTTGTCCACTTTCACAGTCAGAAGCAGCAACTGCAGGATAGCCCAACAAAACACAGTCCCAGACAGGGGCATCACTTCTCCTCAGCTCTTCAGCTCTTCTCCTTGGCAGAGGTTCCTGTTGGTTCCAAAAGTGATCTAAAGTCTGTGGTTTTGGGTCCACTACTTATACCTGCCTTTGAAGTAGGAAAACTTCAAAGGAAAGTCCTTCTTGTTTGTAAGATCCTGCCTTGCCCATTCAAGGCCCCAGACAAGCACCAGGGGGTTGGAGACTGCATTGTGTGAGGGCAGGCACAGCCCTTTCAGGTGTAAGTGACCACTCCTCTCCTCCCTCCCAGCACAGATGGCTCATCAGGATATGCAGGCTACACCCCCAACCCCCTTTGGGTCACTGTCTAGAGGAGAAGTGCAACCAGCCCAACTGTCAAACTGACCCAGACAAGGAATCCACAAACAGGCAAAATCACAGAATGGTTTAAGCAAGAAAATGACTAATTTCTAAAAGTGGCATTTTCAAACATACAATCTAAAAACCAACTTCACTAAAAGATGTATTTTTAAACTGTGAGTTCAGAGACTCTAAACTCCACATTTCTATCTGCTACCAAGGGGAATCTGTACTTTAATAATATTTAAAGGCAGCCCCTATGTTAATCTATGAGAGAGATAGGCTTTGCACAGAGAAAAACGAATTTGGGAGTATTTCACTGTCAGGACATATAAAACACATTAGTATATGTCCTGCCCATTGGGCTATCTAGGGCCTACCTTAGGGGTGTCATATATATAAGAAAAGGGAAGGTTTTAGCCTGGCAAGGGGGTACACTTTCCAAGTCGAATTGGCAGTTAAAACTGCACATACAGGCACTGCAGTAGCAGGTCTGAGTCATGTTTACAGGCTACTAATGTGGGTAGCACAACCAGTGCTGCAGGCCCACTAGTAGTGATTGATTTACAGGCCCTGGGCAACTCTAGTGCACTTACACTAGGGAATTACTAGTAAATCAAATATGCCAACCATGAAAAGCCAATCAACAATACAATCCACACAAAGAGCATAGGCACTTTAGCACTGGCAAAATGCCCAGAGTCCTAAAGCCAACAACAACAGGTCAAAATAAAATAGGAGGAAGGAGGCAAAAAGATTGGAGATGACCCTGCAAAAGGGAAACAGTCTAACAAATAATATGATGCTAACATTAAAATAGCATTTCTTCTTTTAACATGGAAACAGAGAGAACACTTTCTAATCACAAGTGAAAAGATTGACCGTGGTTGATCACTTACATTTTTAGGGGACTGGGTAGTTCATGTAGCAGAAACTGTAAGCTTAAGTGGAAAGAAGCGAGAAGATTGTGTTCTTTCAGGTATATTAGGGAACCGTGGTTGAATTTATTATTCAGTTAGTGCAAGAGTAAGTAGGTGGCATACATACTTAACGAAATGAAAGATATGCAGGGAGTTAAAGTGGTGGCACATTAAATATCACGTATGAAAGATAGTTTTAGTAAAAAAGAATTATTTTGACAGGGAACACTCATGTCAGCCAAGCTCGGCACTTAAATCAACTGAACAAATCATTAGGTTGCTAGAAGTGGTGCTTGCGATAAAAAATATTTCCATTGCAAATATTTGAATTGATACATTTCTCACAGGAAATCTTGAAATGCAGAGATGCAGACATTGCTTATCTGACCCACATACGCCACGGATAACTGTTTTTTAAAACGTATGGGTCACGTAGATTTACCTGTTTTCAAAGGTGATTAACGTTTTTTTATTTTCTGTAATTTAGGACCATGACATGCGGAGTACTCAATTGTTTTCTCTTTAACCATTATATATCCCTGCAGTGATTTTATTTAATAACACAATGCATTTGAAATAGAAACAATCTGAACGGAGTCATAGCAGGCACCCTGGGAAGGAACCCGCAGGGTCACTCGTGTAGAGAAAAACCTTATTTTCAGCCGAGGATTGATTTAGTTTAAAACATATTTCTATCCATATCTTCATACTGCTAAAAGCAATATTTATTGTGGGGAAAGTGAAGGTAGCTTTGACAGTCTGCCCAATGCTCGCTGTTTCACACTAGTGGTCTGCTCCTGCAAGTGCATGAAGGGATATGCACAGCCATTGTGACCTTGGCAGGGACAGCAGTAGGCAGAACAGTGGAAGAGACAGTGCATGGTGGCCAACCTACTTTTCACTCACGCTGTTTCCTCGTTATCGAGGAATGCGAAATGGTGAAGAGTGGATTGCTTGAATTAACCTGCGGTACTATTACTTACTCTGGGTCTCATTCCAGACAAGAACCACTGCCTTGCAAACCAGCCTTAGTCCTGCCCCAGTAGGAATAGTCTAGCCGAAGCTGCCAGGCCAGGCAACCAGCAAGCCCAGACCAGTTGTGGTCTGTTGGGTCTCCTCAATAGTCCCCTTTGATTCTTGTAGCAGGGAGAGCATAGGGCATGCTCGCTGCGCCTAACATGTCGCACTGAGGAGACCAAAAAGGTGATCAGTGGATTGCTTACATTTTTCTGTGCCACTGGTAAGTACTCTGGTCTGCATCACTGTGCATCGCTTTCCTTGCCCACAGTGATACTCCAGATAAGAACTATCCCCAAGCAAGTCAGTCTTGGCCCTCGGTCCAGTAGGAATAGACCAGATCGAACTTCCAGAATGCCAAAGGTCCCAGACCAGTTTCAGCCCATTAGGTTTCTTGATTGCTGTGGCACAGTGAGAACGGAACCCATCTAGTCAGATCCATCTCAGCTAGGTCGTTGCATTGAGGAAACAAAAAGGGGATGAAGGAGTGGAAGGCATAAATGGATCTAAGACACTGGTAATTGTTGTGTGGTGCATTTCAGTACATTGTTTTTTGCTCACTGCGCCACACCACATAGGAACGACACCCATACATATCAGGCTTTGTCCAGCTTCAATAAGGACAGTGTGTAAGGAGCCAAAGGAGAGTCTGCAATTTACAAATCAAATAGTCAGGTTCACAGGTGATGTTTCCTAGATGTTTCTCAAAATGTCCAACACAAAGAGGACTTTCAGGGAACAATTGCCACTTCTCCCTGTATAGCTTGGCCTTCATATTTCACTGCTAACAAGTGGCCATGATACCGGTGCAATAAATAGAGTGAACATTCATGTTTCACTGGCCTTCCAATAATATAAATAAGATAATTGTTCCTACAGTTAAACCGTTTGAACCCAGAATTATGAAATGTTTAGAGCTAGTTCTCATTGTGTACCTATGGAGCAATAAGCAAATAGGCAAGAGCTCCATATTCTAGGTGACCATTGACCTCTACAGAATCTGCTTACCAGGAAACATCATTTGCAGATATGCACTGGGTAGTGTGAATTATGTCCCGAATAGGATCTGCACAGACATGGTCCCCTAACACAGTAGAAAACACAGGCCTTGTTTTCTCTGCAGAGAAAATAGACGCACTTGCACTCCGTTTTGTAATATCTCTGTATTATAGATGGAACCGACTTCTTCTTATGGTTCATCAATTTGGTAACCACCTCTTACCAACCCAGAAACACACATGATGGTAGGATCCTTTTAATAATGAATTTGTTGCCTCAGATGCTAAACTGTTGCTGCACTTTGTACACAATCTTGCTTGCAGGTCTGACACAAACATTATAGGTCGTAGAGAATCAGTTGCATGTCTGAGTTTGGAGTTTATAATCTTGAATCACACAGGCTCAAGTCCAGCTTCACTTGTTTCCTGTAGATAACAGGGCCGGAGTTCAGGGCGCAATCCTTGTGTTCTGAAAATATCAGGAGGTTGGTTACTATTTATTCTCAGGAACCCACTAATCCCTTATCAGCATGGCCTTTGTTTGCCTTGAGATGCTCCACTTTGTGAACTAAATTTCTCCTGCACATCTTCTCCACCACTTTACAGGTTGTCTAGTGTTTTAGAGGCTCCAGATGGATGACTTCCATAAAAACACAATTCCTACATTTATGGGACTCATGCTAAGAATTACTTCTTCGTTCTTATTCTAGAAAGCCTACACCATCTTGTGAGATCTTCAATAGGCCCAATCAAACCATCAGAGTCTCTCTCTGTTGCAAAAGATGTTGACTAGTTAGTTGGTGAGCTTGTTCTGTTTCAGTTTTCCCTTTGTAGACCTGTAGTCATATACTCCTGGTGGAGCTAGCCTAACATCACTCATCCTCTCTCCTGATCCCAAATGACCTCTGTCCATGCACTTCCTGTCCTTCACCTTTGCAGGAAATGGTGACGTGTCCAGAGGGTCAGTCTGATGCCCCCATGGTCTTTTTGCCTTCTGTATGCCCTTGCTTATCTAATGTCAAAGACACATCCAGCAATGAGCTAAACTGGGCAACACTGTAAATGAAAACTGGATCTGGAGTATACTGTTTGTTCACATCTATGTCATTTTCAAGCCAATTCCTTGTTGACATTTCCTCCTAGACTGTAGTTTAATCATAGATTATTTCATTGCTTGTCATTTCATTGTAAGTATTGCAATGAAAAATGTATCAGTTATAAAATATGGATAATGTTTTTTACGTTAGAGTGAAAGGCTTAGGTGTAAAGGGTGTAAAATGTGTGGGTGAAGGGTTTAAGGTGAATGGTTTAATGTTGAAATTGTAAAAGGGCTTAGCGAATTTGGTGGCTTGATAAAGATAACAACTTAAAATGGAATCAGGACAATACTACTCATTTCTATAAAGGGGTAAGGTAAATGTCACAATGCACAAACTGCGAGATAGTTATGATGAAATAGGAATGGCTTATCCACAGAATGACAAGGAAATGGTAAACCAGTAAAAATCTTTGTGGAGACTGTAGACAAATACATATCATGTGATGAAATGGTATGTATCCCACCAGATCAGTATTTGGTAATATATTAGATGTGACCTAACCTTAGTCTGCTTGGTTCACCACCTATAGGTAAAATATCAGATATTAAAAGACAACTTCACCTGCTCCACCTGATCTCGTACAAGGCCACCGGGAGCTGGTATGGGTCCTCATTAGGTGAAGAGGCAATGTTGTTTATGAAGAGACCAAGACATCCCGGGATCTCCCTTTTGCTTAGCTACCTTTGTTCCTCCTTGTTACTTTAGTCTATATAAATTAGATATATATTTTTCAAAAATACTGCTGCCTGCTCATAATTTGCCTTGCCATACATGCCTTTTGCTCATGTTGTAGGGGCTCTCTTTCGTCACATTGACCCCATCTTATGTTGTTCATGGCTGCTATGCTAAATGTTTTCTGTGCCCTTTTGTGGTACATATCATCTGTGTGGTGGGCAAAAAAACGATGGATTAAACCCAGATCTTTGTGACTGGGGGTGAATGTTTGCATTGTTCAGCATTTCGTCCATCATCTGTTCTTTTTACATTTCATCTTAGGCAAAGGATATAGCATGTGTGTTCCAGACGTGATGTGCTGAATGGAAGAGAGAAGCCAAGCGCTAAGCTAAGAAGAGCACTGTCTAGCAACTAAAGCACTCTATGAGTTTTCTGTGACAACAATGCCACAGACTGGCCTTGAACTATCTCCTCAGCAGTGTTGGTTGCGGTATGGCTTCTTAAGCTGCACAGCTGTAGAGTTGCGTACAGCATCACACACAGAGCAGATGGGTCGGAGAACAAAATATAACACTATTGATACAACTGCTGAAGAAGGTGAAGGTCTGTTCACGCAGATGTTTTACAGAATTGTGGTTGTAAACTTTTGGAACATTTGCTGCTGGCTTTAGAGCTGGGGAACCAGGTACAAGTCTCGGCAATGGCATCGGCTCAACTTACTGTGATTCTGGGCAAATCACGTAAACTCCCGATGCCTACCAAAAATGATGTGTCCTTGTGTAACAAAACTGGTGCTCGTGGAAAGTGCTCCAATACCTTTGAGTCGAGTTCGTGCTATAGAAAACCACAAAAAATTACTTTGTTGCAATATATGCCTTGATCATTGTACGGCAGAAGTTAAGGGAACACAAAGTATACTTGAACTGATTTTTTAAAGTGTGCATGATGTGGACAGCGCTGAGACAAAATATGCAAAAGCTCTGTCATTTTTTTCACTATCAGAAACCATTGTGATTTTGATAGCATTGCGCTATGCGGTGAGCCTATGTGGTTATAAGGGTTTTCAGTTGAAAAGAGAGCTTGTCACTTTTGTTTTAATAATATTTCATGTTTTTCGGTCCACTGGAAGTACAAAAGGCCACTTTTGTTCACAATGAATTGAGTGACTGGGGCTCACTAGCATTTGAGTTGGTTCTTAGAACAGGTGACATCTGATTGGTTCATATACATATGTGGATTAATAACCACAATGAGACATCTACTTCAGCAGAATCAGCATGTGGAAATATTCGATGACTCAAATCACCGTGAAAGGGGATGGAAGGGTAAACAACTTGTCTACCAAAAGAAGTGCGTTTGTTGTGCTAACACAGCCAAGGACAAGTATGCATGTGTGTCTGCTTGTTTATGAATGCTTTTACACAGTAAAGGCAGACAGTGTGCCATTTAAGAAACGAAAGTAGGGCTATTTTATGAAACCATTTACTTTCATTGTAGACCCACTTTTCATTAGATGTGAAATGAAGGTTGTTGGCAACAAAGCTTTTATTATGATTATTTCATTTATGCGGCATAGAAAACATGTGGGACTCTATTGAAAGCTCACTCACCATCCAACCTTCATTTCACAGAGACATAAAAAAAAGACTGTTGTGAGAGCAAGAGAGCCTTCAATATAGTCCTGCTCTTTTCCCTATGAAATCAAATACGTGTAGTTTAAAAACTTCAGTCCCAGAGGCACTGATGAAGTCACCAGGAGTTTTAAGAAGGGAAAAATGAATGAGGGGTAAGGAGCATCAAGAGAAAGGGAGGAAGAATGAGCCAAAACACTGTGGAATGAGGAAGTGTTGAGGGAGCAATGATGACATGGTTGCACAAGGTGAAAGAGGAGAGAACGATAACATGCAACACAGAAACAATGGAGGTTGAGGCCAGTAGATGCAAAATAGTCATTTATGGAAGCACTTAATTGGTGGTGGATGGTATAACCAAAAAAACAACAGGACGAGGTGGGAGAAAATATGACTCAGGGCAGAGCCAAGAAGTCATTGACAAAGCTTTAAGCTGATGGCTGAAAGAAGCTTGTCCAAAACAGCTAATTGTTGAAGGCATCAGGCTCAACTAGTACTGAAACAGATAGGTCTGTTGGACAGCATAACAGTGAAATTCCAGATGTACCCCTCTCAATCAAGCTTTAACCACATGCTAACAGATAATAGAACTGTAGAATATCGGGAGCTCCGTTGAAGACAATGGGATGGCAGAGGCCCCAAAACAGCTGGTGTGGATCTTCTGTCTATACAGTTCAATGTCTGTCTTGCTGTTGCACCATGTGCATTTGGGTGCGATGTTGTAGTATCAGTTTACCTCTTTCTGCCTCTGACTATACCCATCATTAATGCCCCTCTCCCTTGTTATAGGCCTCTAGCTGTTGAGGGCTACAGCTCGGGTAGAGAGCCTTTACCGACTTGTGCAGCCTTCAGCATCCGGCTTTAATGCCATATCAGCTCCCTGTGTCCAATGTTAGGATTTGAACAGCCAATCAGAAGGCTCCATGTGTGAGCTATAACTATTATTACAGGCCCAAAGAAGGGAACATTTTATAGCTGCCAGCTCCCTGATCGCCTGGCTTGCCGTTTCATGGTCGGTCTCATTCCTGCCCCCACAGGCCACTCTCCCCTGTCTAACATGCCAACTTCCCACAAACTCCCTTGTACTGCTGCAGCAGCAGCTCTATGATGAGAAGCTGCAGATGTTGCCACCTGACGACAGTCCCGCCCCTTCCTTTTCAAAGGGGAAGGTCAAGCTGTAGCAAATGACAGAAAAGTGGGGCAGTGAGCGTAGCTTCCGGTCAGAGTGCTACTGCTTCAGCAGTACAGAGCAGTGCTCTGCCTCTCACCTCTTCAGCGGAATTCACCTCTTGGGAGGGGGTGCTAATACTCTTACTGCCCTCACATGACAGCTATTCATTACCACCCTCATTATTCCCCCACCCTACAACTCAGGTCCATATGTGCGAGGTAGGTTAACTAACAGCTGTTATTGTACACAGGGGCTGGCAATAACCCTTAATAAGGACATCGAAATGTTGGGGGCTTCGTTCAAGACTATCAAGGGACTTGTGTAAGGCATCTGCTCCCACATTCCAATGCTTGTTTTTCTGTTTCTCCTTGCTCGTTTTAGAACATTCTGCGCTCAGTGGATAGAATGTCCTAATAGTGGTAAAACCATCCCGATTCTGCTGTCCCATTTGTTACAGGCTTTCATTATAGGTCCCTGCATGTTGCTCCGCCCTATAACTCAGAGGGCCTCTAATGACCTGT
Source organism: Pleurodeles waltl (assembly GCF_031143425.1). Taxonomy (NCBI): domain Eukaryota; kingdom Metazoa; phylum Chordata; class Amphibia; order Caudata; family Salamandridae; genus Pleurodeles; species Pleurodeles waltl. Next base: position 584,665,895 of record NC_090439.1, on the reverse strand, counting down.
ATGGCCCTTTACAACGGGCTGCATTGCTTCAATAGGCGATTTATAATGCAGAGGGGAGGGTGAGAAAATAAATGTGGAGTGTATAATCGTTAGTATATGCAATAAATACATGTATCCACAAAGTAAGAGAAGGAAGTAGTAAAATCAGTTTTGCAGCGGACTTTCTACACTGTCCTCAGCTTGAAAGCACCACTCCTATCAGTACTAACAATTTAAAGTCAGAGATTATGATTCACAAAGGGACGTCTTAATTTTACACCAGCACATGAACTCCTGACGTGTATATTTACAATGCTTGGTTATTCACAAAACATCTTTCCAGGAATATTGCTAGGAAATGACTTTTTTCTGCATAAGTATTTCCCCAGTATCGATATGTATGGACAGAAACATTCTGCACTGGGAAAAGGCAGTAAGACTGTTTAATTGCACTTTTTTCCTTTTTTCCTTTCCACGGAGAAGGCATATAAATGGAAAAACCTCTTCTACTACACCCTTGCCACGTTTCAGGGTGTTCTGTTCCCATGCCCACCCTTGGGGGATAATTTACTCCAACTATTCACTGAGCATTTCCGGGGTGGAAAAGGGTCACAGCGATAATTGTGTATTTGTGGCCACAAATTGATGAGTTTGTGGGCATTCACAAACTTTCAGGCAACCCAAGTCTGTTATCCGACCCACTTCCCACCCCTTGCGTAATATTGAGCGACTGTGGGTGATATGATGTGGGTGGAAGTGGATCTGTGCCCGCAAGGTCTCGTTTTGTTAATTCCTTGCAGGCACAGAGCCCACCATAGTTGATAATGTATATGGAATCTAAGAAATAGGAAATATTTGCTGTGTATGGCAATAGCAGGATGCAGCACCTCACTCCAAATCCCAATCCTGGGGCTGAGCTCGAACGTGCAGGCTGCCGGCGAATCAAAAGCAAGAGGTTGATCTAAAGTTTGGTGGACAGGGCTCTCCGTTGCAAATGTGTATCCTGTCTGCGCCGGCCTCAGAGATGGGCGAACTGTAAGCTTTGCCTCGATGGAGCCCCTGTTGGCTCTTTTGACAGAAAGTTTCCGCCCAATGCAGTAGGGGCTGTTGGAGGAAGGGCATTAAACCGCCCACCATCTTTAGGGTGGATGGTGTGATGTCACCTTTTTACTTTCTGTCACCACCAGCAAAAGCTTGGCGGTGAATGACAGAAAGAAAATGGGGGTCATTAGTTTTTTGCTCTTCAAAAACAAACTCCCTCTTTAGATTTCTTGTTACACTGGGGTATATAATCAGGACTTCTCCATGCTGTAGTGGGCTTCCTGATAGTCAAATTTACTTGGTGGCAGTGCTTAATTTGAACTGGTGGTTTCCGGTGCTAGGCACCGGCACTTATGACAGTCTGCCAAATGGTGGCACTGTTTGGCTTATTTAGAGACAAGCATAACAACAGTTTTTTGTTAGTTCAATATACACTACAAATGCGAATACCGGCCTCCAAAGCCATTCTTATAGCTTTGGGGGCCTGGGATAGTCAGAATTCTTACACTCATAGGAGTATGATAGTATTTGTGTTGTTACTGTGATTGGTAGCAGTGACATTGACAATGCACTGAACAAGTGGAAGCGGCCTCTTGAAAAGGGCCCTGGCACTTATATTTTTACAAATAAAGCACTGCTTAGCGGATTGTATTGTCTTGTATTTCAACATTTATATAGGGCTCACTACACCTATATGGGGTGCTGAAGCAGTTGCCTATATAGGTAGTAGGATACACCATGCAGGGTTTTTGGTTGATTGCCTTCAATTTGGGTGCCAGGCTCTCAAACATTTAACTAGGCAAAGAAACGCAAAGAGACGCCAAAGCTTCATGTGGATTAGCTTTAATGCACTTGATTTAAGTTTCAGAATGGTGGGTCGCTGTAATTTATAGCCTGCCTTTTGACCCCAGACACAAAGGTCATGTTCGACACTGAGGCCCATAATTATACTTTTTTAGCGCCGCATTTGCATCATTTTTTGATGCAAAAGTGGCGCAAACTTACAAAATATTATTGTATTTTGTAAGTTTGTGCCGCTTTTGCTTAAAAAAAAGATGCAAATGCGGCGCTAAAAAAGTATAAATATGGGCCTGAATGTTGCGTTGCCAACAGTGGTGTCGCTGGGGTGGGGCGGAGTGGGGCAAGTCCAGGAAATAAATTGTTTTTTTAACAGCACGGTTTAAAAACACTTAAAAAGACAGGATTGCAGTCATGAAGCTTGGCAGACTCATGGTCTTAATATGTTTCCTTCTCAATAAGACATGAGTTTAATGTGATGATTGGTACAGGTGGTGGGCATCTGCACTTTTTTTTAAGGATGAGGCATATTCTTCATTATCAGAATCTGACCCAGCGCAAGAGAGAGGCAGAAATGAGCGAATGAACGAGGAAAAGAATGGTACAAAAACATTGACAATTGGGAAAAAGCAGGTGTGAAAAAGATCCTGCTAGAGTGGGATGAAGATACAGGAAGTAAAGGTTGGTGGAAGAAGGAGGAATGAGGAGGAATACAAACCAAGTCGTTTTGACACTTTGCAGTCCGGCTTTTGCTAGTGTCAGTGGCAGGTTCCTAAGAAAAACATTGGTCACCAGTACTTCCTTTTTTTAACGAATTAGGCACTAATGCAAAGAGTCTCATGAACAATCACAGTCTGAAAGGGTGAGTCACAGTTCACATACTTCAACATTTTCAGCTATTTGTGTGTTGTGCTGTTTGGCCACCAGGTGGCATCCTTCCCTGAACCTTCAGGCTCGTTTAGCTTGATAATACCTCTTCTTATTGTTCCATGTTCATAGTTCACAAATTTACTTAGTATGTATGAATTACGTATTGGAAGATAAACAACTGTTTTCATGTAAATTTTGGATGTTGCATTGTCTGTACAGAAGAAACGTAAAGCGTCAGAGAAAGAATAACAATTTGATTGCCTATGCACACATGCATAATGCACAAGAGTCTACAAGGTGTGTATGGGATATGGAGTCAGCATTTCTATGTTCTTAGTTAACATTGAAACACCTAAACCATAGCAAAAGGGGTGTTTGAAAGTCGTATAATGTTGAGTCCTAACAACCAATCTATGCCATCCTTTTCCACAGAAGGAAGTTGGCATAGTCGTCGAATCACCAAAATGACCGGGCTAGTGAAAGTTACATCACATACGCTTTGACTTTAATGACATCACTGGACGTGGCATCAAATTATCCTTGACCCTGAATCTTCCCAAGAAGTCATGTTACATGACCTTAACCCTGATGACATCCCAATAATTGACATCACAGAAGTTCCGTAATAACTGCATGATTAATACGACAACATAACACAACACAAACAAATGCCTGTTTTAGCTGACATGATCTCAGAAAGTGCTTGGGTGTAATAATTGCCCTGAATTGTAGCAAGGAAGTGAGCCAGACTTCTTATAGGGTCTTCAGGGGCTCCCCCTCCCCTGAGAAACGTGTGAAAAGAATTGGTCAAATACACATTTAAAGTACAGTTTTCACATATATTTGCTAAAAAAGACATAGGCTCTGACATGAAATATTCAAGTTCTTTTATGTTGTGCCAAGCGAGTGAAAATGAGTATCGCCTATTGCCTGAGCCTGCACACAGATATGCCAGAGTTAAACTTTTGTCATTAACACCATCCATATATCATGAGTGACCCTTATGTCTAAAATTGCCTTAGTCTGTTCGGGCCAGCATTTTGCCATGGATTCTCCCTCCCATATGCCATGCTTGTCCTCACTTTTGCCAAAAAATGCCTCCACTGTGCTAGTGCCAGCAGTTTCCCAGGAGTGCCGAATGCCAAGACTTTCCTCATATCAGCATTTTTTTGCCGTAGGTGCCCCTTAGCCATTATTTCCAATATACCAGTGCCACCATTTTGTGAGCGGTGCCTCTTGTGCTAAAAATTGCTTCCAGTATGACAGCACAAGCACACACTCATTCTTACTCTTACTCTAATTTACTCATACTTTCTCAGTCCCACTCATGCACTCACTTTTACTCTCACTCCCTCATTCTCACTTATCCCCACTCATTCTCACTCATTTACTTATATTCGTTATCACTCCCATTCACTTCTCCTGACACTAACTCATACTGTTGCACTCATACTCGCTAATTTTTAGTTATTTTGGCTTATTTTGATTCACTCATTCTCACTCACATTTACATTCCTCACTATCACTCCTGCCCACTAACACTCATCCTCACCCCAGTGGTGCACAGAAAGGATGCACACACCAGTTGCACCCCCGTGGCACTTTATGAATGAATGCTGCTGTTCAGTATTGATTGCCTAGGGTTAAAAGGATAGCAGTAGCTAGATATTCCTAGTTTTTGCACACTCCTCATCTCCATAACCAACTACCACTCCTGAAGTCTGATTTAATCTCACCATTTCTCTCATGAATTGTGTGTGTCCTGTTCAACAGGAGCAAGCCAACCATGCATCTGGGATGTAGCCTTAGAGTTGTTTGTACAGCTATTATAGTTTTGAAATCTCAGTTGCGCTATCCTCCAGATGACTCATTGTATGTTTTGAGACTTATATAGAGCAATTCTAGCTACTGCACATCAACTGTGAATGTACCACATTTACAGTTGTATTATATTTCACACATATTTCTAGCATATTAATGGCCTGATTTTGAGTTCAGTGGACGGGTTACTAGGCCACAAACATGACAGATATCCCATCCACCGTCTTACATCAATTATATCCAAAGGCACTTGTAGTATGGCCGACATGATATCTGTCACATTTGTGGCAGAAAACCTGTCCCCAAACGTCTAAAGAAGGCTCTTTATGATTTGATCAGAATGACAAGATTTTCAGTCATGTGCTAAACCCAGGGGTAGAGCCCAGGCCAAATGTTTCAAGGTCAGCAGCTTAACCACTGGACCACAACTTTTCCCTAGCTCAAGTTTCCATCTCTTTTGAGGGCATGGTGCCTGGTGTATCCTTTGCCAAGAGCTGCTGCCACATCTTTGGTCCCAAGGCCCAATGGAATTAGGAGCTGTGTTTACCACTCTGCAACTGACTGCTGCTCCGTCTCCCTTTCTTACCATCAAGCTTTGGTTAATCTGACGTTTAGCACCACTCCCCTGATTCCATCTGCTGCTCCTTTTACATTCTACAATCCATTGCTGATTAAATGGATTTTAACAGGTAACCAAACACAGTTCCTCTCTACTCCCAGTCCCATGTGTTTGTTAAGCACCCTCGTTCATCATCTTAGTTAATAATGTTTGTTAAACAAATAGTGGCTTCCAAAAACTGGCAGTAAATTAAAATACTCTCTGTGTGCCTTTGAAAGCTCTTAGTGTAGTGATACTGATGTCTAAAATACACTGCCTGGCACAAAACATCTATAATACATTCGATGCTGGCCACCATGACTAAGTCTTCCATGAGATAAATCCTCACTGTGGGGTGTTAAGCAAAGGGATGGTTTGTGCTGTGTTACAGCACACAAAATAATTAATCAGAGCCCCTCTTCATGCATCTCAAGCAGCATCCCGGGGAAGGAGCCCTCCCTCCTGCACAGCACACTGTTCGCTGCGTTTCTGACCCGTTGTGCAGCTTGATGAATGAGGCAGTCTTAATTACCTGTATTTATCTTGGAAGGAGTGTTTCTCTCAATCCATATCAGGGATCCTGTTGTTAAGTCAGCAATTTAACATTTAGCAGAACATCAACTTCCGTTCACCGCCGCCAAGTGTCTGCATGTGGCAACACGCATATTTGAACTGCATTGGTTTCTTTTTCTGAAATAGAGTACTCCAAACCTGCTACCAAATACACATTTCTAAATTGTTTCATAAAAAATGTAGTAAGATGTTCTTTTCAGGAGTACATTATAATGCTTATTTTTGCTACCCTTCCATGTCCACTTATTTTTGTAATGTTTCAGATGTAATTTTTGCTGTGAGTGAAATCTAATGTTAGCAACAAAAAAAGCTTAAGCATGGACTTGAGGCCCACCCATTACTCACCATTACTTACTATTAGTTGGCATCCACGTCACTCTTGTTTCCTTTCCTCTGATTGGTCTGCACCTCCCGGGTCATTTGTATAGATCCTTCAAGGTTTTCCCAAAGAAACCAAGTGCTGAAATAAAAAAATATTTAAAATTAGTTGGAAAAAAATGGGCATTTGTGAAAATGTTTTCATTTCTAACTTCGCATCATGATGACTGATTTACAAAAACTATATACCATTACATCTGCTAGACCCTTCTGGTTGTAGGAATATATAGGGTTTGTCGGCTTTCCAAGAGCTCGAGGTACTCAGAACCAATAACTGAGCTGTACCTTGCACAAGGTATGGAGTTTAGAAGCAGGGGTTATTTGTAAATCTCTGAACTTGTGAGTACCCATACTAGCATGTGAATTAGAGGGTATTTCTCAAAATGACTTATTTCTTACACATTGTCTTATATTTGAAAGCTGCAAATGCAGAGAAATACATTTGGTAATAACACCTGTTCTACTATTCTGTGTTCCCCTAAGTTTCCAGATGAAAATGGTACCTCACTTGCATGGGTAGGGCTAGTTTCTGTGACTGGAAACGCCCCAAAATGCAACATGTACACATCACATTTTTCCACTGAAAACGGACTCATTTTTTTCCAATGTGCCTAGCACAGCTGGCATCTAGGGAAACCTAGCAAATGTGTACATTTTTAAAAACTAGACACCTAGGGGAATCCAGGATGGGGTTATCAGGTTATGTTACCCAGAATCCCTTGCAAACCTTACACTTTTACTAAACAAACACACATTTCCTCACATTTCTGTGATGGAAAGTTCTGGACTCTGCAGGGAGCCACAAATGTTTCTACTCAGCATTCCTTTAAGTCTTCTGATAAAAATGGTACCTCACTTGTGTGAGTAAATCTAGTGCCAGCGACATGAATCAGTCCAAAATGCAACATGGACACATAAACTTTTCCCACACAAAACGGACCATTATTTGCAAAGTGGGTAGCTGTGGTTTTTAAACCCTAGCTCAGCTGCCACCTAGGGAAACGTAGCAACCCTGTACATTTTTAAAAACTAGACACCGAGAGGAGCCCAGGAGAGGGTGACATGCATGATGGTTTTGTTACCCAAAATCCCTTCCAAACCTCAAACATTTACTAAAACCACATTTTCCTCAAATTTCTGTGAGGGAATGTTCTAGAATCTGTGGGGAGCCATACACTTCCTTATAAAAATGGTTCCTCACTTGTGTGGGTAGGCCTAGTGCTTGCAACATGAAATTACCCAAAATGCAACTTGGATACATCACATTTTCCCGCTCAAGACTGACTTGTGTTTTTTGCAGAGTGGGAAGCTGTGGTTTTTGGGCCTTAGCTTAGCTTAGCCGGCACCTAGGGAAACCTAGCAAACCTGAACATTTTTTTAAACTAGACACCTAGGGCAGTACTGGATAATGTGACTTGCATGGATTCCATGAGCTTTGTTTTTACCCCAATACCCTGCAAACCTCAAACTTTGCCTAAAATCACACATTTTCCTTACATTTGTTTGATGGAAACTTACAGAAACAGCAGGAATCCACAACATTCCTACTACCCAGCATTGCATTGTATTGTGGGTAAGAAAATGGGATGGGATGCATTTGAAGCACACCACCCTGAATCCCAGATGTCTAGTTTTCAGAACTATCTGCATCTGGTAGATTTTTCCAGGTGGCAGCCTGCCCAAGTTCAAAATGTGCAGCTGTCCACCATTGCAAAAGAGATGATACTGGGAGTTAGCTAAACTCTTGTGGTCCATTTGTAAAAACATCATCCAAAAAAATCAGATAACCTCTTGATTGCCATTAAGGTGAGATGCTTTATTCGGCAGGGGAGCAGAAAGACTTTCCTCACTCCTCACTTCCCTATTCCTGCAAATAAAAAAAAAGTAATTCCTGATGTCTAGTGGGCAGCTGTAGTATTAGCCCCCGCAGGTTAATTGCCCCCGGAGGGGCAGAAATGCTGTTTTCCTTTTGGGAAAACCTACAAATCAAAAAGTAATCCCTGGTGTCTAGTGCAGTCCTTAATTTGTGCTTGTTGTTTCCGGTGCAGAGCACCAGCACTTATTTTTGAGGGCCGGAGCTTATTCTTCTACCTCAAGCATTTGCTGTGAGCAAAAGACACATAGGGGAAAGACAGAGGTAGTGAAAAATGAAAAAGCGTCACAATTGGAGAAAGCAGAAGCTGCAAGAGTGAGCTGAAGGGGCAGGGAGTGGCTTTAAATGGATTGAAGAGGCCCAAGATGGTGTCAGGATTACTCTGCATCGGTATTCAGTGTTCCCATATTTAATTGCAGCAGCCACGTGTTTAAGAGGAGGGATTTGAGTGTGGCACATTTTTATTTACAAATTAAGCACTGGTCTAGTGGGCTTTCTGCCCCGTGGGGCAGGTAGGGGTAATTGTCTCCATCTGCTCCCTGGGGATAAAGAAAGACTGTTTCCCTTTTAGGGGGGATTTGGGGTTATGGCCATGCCCATGCAGGGCAGACTCCACCCCTACAAATAAAATAAAAGTAAAACCTGGTGTTTAGTGGTTTCCTGTTCTCCTTGGAGACAGATTGGTCTAAAAGTATGTCCAGTCTGTTTCCGGAGTGGTCAGAAAATGGCCCTAATAATGCCCCCATAGGGGGTGCGACCCTTGCCTAAAGGGCCACTCCCTGATTTGTGTTATAAAAAATCCCTTGTGTCTAGTGGTTTTTTTGCCCCTCTTGGGGGCAGATCGTCCTAAAGATATGGCTGAACTGCACCTGGGGTGCAGAAAACAGCCAAAATCATACCATAATAAGAAGTGACCTTTGCCTAGCGGGCTCCTCCCCTACATATATTTATAAAACTCCCTGGGGGTTTAGTGGTTTTCTGCCACCTGGGGGTAGATCAGCCTAAAAATAAGGACAATCTGCCCACAGGGGGAGAGGGCAGAAAATGGCCAAAATATATCCCCAGTTATTGGGAATAGCACTTGCTAAAGGGGTCACTCCCCACAGCTAAAATAAGTCCCTGTTTTCTAGTGGAGCGGATCCCTGCTTGGTGATCGCCCTCCTTCAGCGATCCCCAGGCAGGGATCCACGTGGGAAAGGGGAGACTTTCCCCTTTCCAGTGATACCTCCCCCACCTGAATCAGCTGAGATTGCCCCCGAGCACTGATGCAGTGAAAGTGAAATGAGCCGATTGGCTAATTTCTCTTTCCTTTTCATTGAACTAACGTCAGTGCGCCATGCATGGCGATCGTCTTTTCAGTGAAAATACTTAAATAGCCTCGAGAGTTGGAGAAACTCGTTCCAAGCTCCCCAGGCTATTTTCAGTTACAGGAAATCCCTCTGGTGACCGCACCAGAGGGATTTCTTGTCTTGTGTGCCAGGATGGCTTGCATCCATCCTGTGCACATGAGCACTGTGTGTGCGGATCGCTTCAAGCCATCCTGCACACACAAGTGGTTAGCTTTTGGGCATGTGCACCCGAAGAATGCATGTCTGCAGTTCATCGTCCCTAACATTTTGCAGCACACATAGAAAGAGAAAAACGCCATTAATTATTGTTTATGTGCAGGAAGGTGTTCTTCCTGCACATAAATAAGCATTCGGCAGCACATATAGAAGTAACAAATCATCATTATTGATTGTTTATGTGCAGGAAGGGACACCTTCCTAAACAATCGTTCCCTGCAATGCAGGCACCCTTGCACTACGGTGCAAGGGTGCCTGAGTTGGCGCTAGGCAGCTACTTTTAGCTCCAGTGCTAGTAAACACACAGGGGCGTGCAGTATTGTTGTAAATATGGCACATCCCTGCATTTTTGAAATGTCGGAGCATGACGCTGCAATATTTGCTGCAGCTCCGCGCTCTGACAATTCCTTGTAAATGAGGCCTATCGTGCCTTTAATCTCAACTCCTGCCACTTACATATAAGCCCCTGGCATGTTTTTGAAATGTTCTTTCATCCCTCCATCAACACCCTCTTCGTTGGGTATCTTGTTAAGCAATGCCTTTCTGCCCTCATGGAAACACTTTTCATTATTCAAATAATTTTCATACAACATTACCTCGAGACATGTTTCCGGGAGGCATTACACATCATCATTGGTGACTTAGTGGCAGTGCTGACCACCCTAATCCCTTCCCATTTTAATCTCAACCTGTGTTCTTCACATTAACCTTAATGTGCAGCTTTGCAAACTGTATTTCTGGGCCTGCTAGGAAACTTTTCTGTCCAACGAGTGCAACAATAATAAAATAATTTTAGGGAGGGCTATAATTGATATTCTTATATGGTTGGGTGTGACTGTCTTATTTCAGTGATTTGAGCATGTTCAAGATTAGCGTGAAACATATGTCACGGAAGGCTTTCCTTTATGCAGTGAGTCTCTTATGTTAGTGGGAAGCCCATTACCATGCACCAGACTTATAGGGGTCATGTTATCAAGCTGGAGTACTGCCAAAAATCAGCATTGCTACCGCACTGCCACCCCACCGGTTACCAGGCTCTCCTTAGAGTTTGGGGAAGCCCTGAGTTTACACAAGTTGAGCCTCAGGTGTCTCCAATGGTGTTAATCTTTGACCTGACAACCCACAGTGGGCCACAGTGAATGTTGTCCTCCCTATTTGGGGCAGGGCGACCATCACTTGTTTTCCCTGCCTGGGACTGCCATGCGATGCATGAGGAAGGGAAAACGCACTGCTGCTTCCACGTGCAGGGAGAAAACTCCCTGTGCATCAGGGCCATTCTATTTTTAAGTTTTAAAAAACAAGCTGCCACCACGGTTAGACAGGGACAGAAAATAGGCCCGGGCACCAAAATGAAAGAGACTCCTATAAATTAATTAGATATCTAAAAAAAGAGGCGGATGTTTGCAAATTAGGGCAGCTTTGAACTTTTAAAGACAAACTGTAGAAGTGTTTCGCAAGATATGGAAGACTGCATGAATTTGAACTTGCAGCAGTTTGTTTTAATATTAGGTAAATCAATTGTAAAAACCAGCCTAGCATACCATGTAACAGGCCCACAAAAGCTGAAAAACTGACCTACACACTGACGTATCAGACCTGCCCAACGGTCATGGCCTGATTGCCTTATCGGCCAGTCCGAACCTGGTTCCCATTTTGGGAGTTTGTTTTTGGAAAACAACAATTTTTGTAAACATGGCTCCTACTTGGAAATGATCAGTGGCTTCAAAGGCGGTTCTCTGCGAGGGGAGCTGAGGCCATAATGCTCGTGGACCTGATGGGCCAGAGGTCCAACTGTCAGATTCTGAATGAGCCTGTTAGTCTCCGCATGATATCTGAACCCTGTCGGAGATGATGCATGCAATGTTTTGTTTAATGTGTAGGTTTTGATTGATTGCCTCCTTAGTGATTTGCTAGCTGAAACTGACTTGATAGCCCACTGTCTGACATACCTATGCTATTAAGGATGTATTTGTTATATTCTGACTAAAGTGTTCTGTTGCCTTAAGTGAGGAGGGTCTCAGAAACACTAGGGCCCATATTTATACTTTATTAGCGCCTTATTTGCGTCATTTTTTTACGCAAAAACAGCGCAAACTTGCAAAATACAATTGTATTTTGTAAGTTTGCACCGTTTTTGCTTCAAAAAGCGGCGCAAATGCGGCGCTAAAAAAGTATAAATACGGGCCTAGGTGTATGTCTTATCAACTCACACGGCTTCTAATAGAAGCGTATTCCCTTGGAGATTTAATTCCTGGAGCCCAACTGCCATCTGCCGTTTGGGGCATATTTATGGGAATAGTGATGCAGTGTATTACAGTAGGTCACCTTTTTTGTGCTACACTGCATTACAGGGAAAGGATCAGAATGCATTGTGTTTAAAAGTATACAGCACATTCCTGCCATTTTCCCTGTGCTGGCGCTCTTTTGGCTCCCTAGCACCAAAGCAAACACCCTTGCACTATTGTGCAAAGGTGCCTGCGTTGCATACAGGATTGTTTTTTTGCAGGAAGGGGCACCTTCCTGCACAAAAACAAACCTGTGAGGAGTTTTCCTCTTTCTATATGTGTAGTAAAAATAGGAGAAATAAAGATATTTCTCCTCCCTACGCCTCACCTGGGGAGGCATAGGTTTTTTACACATTCCCAGGTCTACCAGTTCCAGTAAATCTGGAATGCATCAAAATCAGTGGATGTTGTGTTGGAAGACCCAGGCAACACCCATGGAAATGCCTTCTTGGCACAGTGCAATGCAATGCAGCTATTTGCACTGCGTTACATTACTCAAAATTTATGAAACCGCTCAGAGCCACACAAGGTGACCTCAGGTGGCTTTATAAATCTCACTTAAGGTTTGCATCTTGCATGTACCACATTGCATGGTGCAAACGTAAAGCAAATCGGGTCATAAATATGGACCTCAGAGTCAGGCAGCAACACACACTTGGCTGAATTTCAGCTGCTTTACCCATTGAGTTATAACTAATTGTTAATGGTGGTGAGGCGGGTAGGTGTATATAGCAATAACCATTTCATTGTTGGTAGACTAAGTAAATATTATATGACCAAGAGGATAAAAACTCTGTCAGATGTGGCATTAAGAAAACATGACACAGAAATACAAAATCAAGATGGAATGTTCAATTCACAAACTGTTATAAAAGTTACAACTAGGGATGGGCGAAACTCGCTGAGTTTCAATCAGTGGAATTCCTCCCAGTTCCATTGAATCTCTGTGAGATTTCGTGGAGTTTCGCCAACGGGCAAAAATAATGCATGTTGCTTCACAATTTAGCTCCAGTTGTGCAAGCAGTACTGAAAAATCAGTGTGAACGGCACCATGCGGAGCATAAGCAGAAGCATCCACTCAAGTTGGTTTTGCTGCTGCTTCAGTAGAAAATCTACTCAAGTGGCAGCAAATCGATTCGAAAAGCAGCCCTCTGACTATGGTCGCTTGCGACCATCTGCTTTTGTAAATGGTGCTTGACGCAAAATCTCACTCGCAGTTTTGGAGCCTCGTGGTAAAAAATAAGTCACACAGCAATTGGTGGAATTTGGCCAAAAACTTGTTACAAGAGTAACGCAGAGTTACAAAATTCGTGAATTTGACAGGAGGAATGAAACATTCGCCCATCCCGACACTCACTCATAGAGTATATATGCAAGATAACATCAAGCAAGGAGACAAAACGTACTTAATTAGGCATGTTGAGTTATAATTGATATATACCAAAACATGTTTAGGAAAAAGATGATATTGAAGTGTTAAACTAAAAATTAAAAAGAGCTTATTGCAAAGATACAAGGTCCATCGAGCTAACTGTGGCTAAATACCTATTGTAAATTATTCTTATGTAAAATGATGAATACAACGATGGCATTGTTTGCAGATACCTATTGCATGTCTTTCACGTGGGCTGAGACCTGCACAACAGAGAGACATGCTTTAGGTGATCAGAGGGCCGCCCGGCTCTTTCGGTCATCTCAGACTACGTTTGGTCTGCGTGTACATATGTTCAAGTGGGTTTTTTGTCCACTTAATGGCTTCTTCCATAAATCAGGAAGAGGCCACAGCGCATTTCCCTGTCAAAACGAATAAACATGGCGTTCACTGTACACTCATGAGACCATCTCATAGGATGCCAACCAGGGCTGGACTGGGTAGCAAAAACAGCCCTGGCAAATTTTGCAAGTCCTGCCACCATACTGCCTGCAGTGAGCGAGCACAGTGTTTACTTGGGGGTTGGCAGGGTTGGGGCCAGTTTCACTACTGGTGGATACTAGTTTTGTTGCTGTGAGCTGGCCGACTATTTTCTTGACTGCAGGAGAAAGGAACCACCGAAATGCAAAAACAAATGGTTTTAAAGCATGCTTCTAAACCATTTGTTTGGCATTGTTTATTTGTACGTGTTGCAGGTAGGAACATGGCTCTCTGGTTTCCAGGAGCAAAAACGGCCCCACCAGCAATGAACCGTCCCCCACTCTGCCAGCCCACCGGGGAAATGCATGATGCCCAGTAATGCCCTCTGGGCTCGATGACAACCCTATGGTTGTCAGAATGTCCAAGAGCACGCCTCTAGCTCACTTCTGTTTTGATATCTGCTCTTCTAATCAGTGGCTTGTTACTGCACCACTGTGTTCATACATATGAGAGCATACGTATTCCCATAGTTATCTCTTGAATGATGGAGATATGCTCTTCCTATAGTAATATGTGGCTTACAAAACTATGCCCATGTACTGGGCACTGAGCAGGCCAGGGCCTGAAAAAATAAAACACAGAGCTAGTCAGCACAAACATGATTTAAATTGTGTGGCACCGAGGAATAGGCAGAGAAGGGAATGTCATTCTTAAGGTCCATTCTCTCTCTCTCTCGACTTATGCACATCTTTGGTCACCACAGATGGGGGCATGGAGTAGGACATCTCAGTCTGCATTAAAAAAAATAGCAACACAGTACCCACTGGCACTCTCTGTCCACCATCCGAAATGCACTTATGGTTGAAATCAGAGCAGAATGGCCTCCTCCGGACCTTCACGGTCTCTGCCCATTGTAGATATTTTAAAAGAAATGATAAACAATTCAGACATTTTTTCTGCACTTAAATATAACAGGCTGGATCCGTGACCTGGCTTACCAAAACAGTTAAAATATACTTATTGGTTACTGTAAACTTTTTCTAATCCTGTATTCCTAAAACTGATTCAGGCAGAGAAAACACAGGACAAGGATGTGATTATTTTGCCATAAGACGACTCTTCATGAAACCAAAAGAAGGTTCATCCACCTCAGCTCCTTCCTGGAAAGTTTCCGCATGACAAGGCAAGTGGAGGGTGAGAAAAAGGAGGAATCCCAAAACACTTTTTCAATATAGGAAATTGTAAATCTATACAGAAAAACAGCTGAACAGAATTACATCAAATTTGTCAGAAAGCTAGATCTTTACCTAGAAACAGTTTTCTGTGATTTAGTGAAATTATGTTCAGCCAAATAAGAGAAATTTACGGTCAAAATGTATAGATATCTGTTGCAGTGGGACTCCCATAGGAATAAAACAAAAAAAAGCGAATTCTGATTGGTCATGTCCTCTGGAGTCCTGTGGAACCAAGTGATGTGGTTGACAGCTGCAACAGGAAGAAACATGTTGCAGCTGCCATTACTGGACCCAGAGTCCTGAAAAATAAAGTAAAATCATATTCAAGGGGACAGGGTATCTTGTGTTGGGTCCCAGAGAGACCCCAAGGGGATACAAAATAAAAGAAATGTTAGGGTTCGTCAAGCTCCACTGTAGTCCCACGGGACTCAGTGCAGCTCACCATGTGGCAATGTCGGACTCCTGCAGGACCAAGAATTTTTTTTAAATTAAAAAGAAGAAGGGTGTGTGTCTGTGGCCAGATGGCCGTTTGTGGGGTGTTGACCTCCAATGGGGGGTTGTCCACATGGTCTTCTGCTATGCACAGCGGGGGTTGGTTGCATGCATGAATTTGATCAAAGATCTTGCCAACCCCTTGCTGCCGACGACCAAGGGCCAAGTGCTGCAGCCCCACATGTGTCTATCTGAAGGCTCTGTGTGCCGATGGGATCCCCAAGCCAATGAGGGGCCATCCCTTGCCATGCTTGGCCCTCAGCCATCTGGCCACAAACATCCTTTTTATTTTGATAACATTTTTTGGGAGGTTCATCAGGACTCTTGCAGGACTCCAGCTGGACTTCTGTGGGAGAAAACTGGGGCTGCAATGGCACCAGTGGGTGCTCCGTGGAATCACAAAAAAGTCCAAAATTGTATCTTTTATTTTTGGCCCCAGAAGGGGGTCCCTCAAGGACCCACCCTCCCCCCTGTAAGGGACAGTGGCTTAGGGTACCACCTACACTGCCGACTGACTGAATCTTCGTGTCCTGTAATGGCTGGTGCAACACTTTCCTTCATGTTACTGCCAGCCAATCATATCGCTCACTCCTGCTGGACCATGAATCCCGCTGGAGTGAGGCAGCTAACAGGAAAAAATAACTTGCAAGCATTGCAGCAATTGCTCCAATTTGAGAATTAGAGTCCAGCAGGACTCCCACAGGGGTCCCGCAGGATCAACCATCAATATAACCATAAATGTTGAACTTTCGCAAAAACTACTGAGCAGATTTACCGCAAATCTCAAAAAGCACGCATGTTGAGTAAAGATTTAGCTTTCAGTAATGAATGACAGTCCTAATCATAACTTGCAAATTTCACTGTTTTTTCAGTTTTAATTTGTAACCATAACTGCACTCTCATTTTTTTCTGTGGTTGATTTTAAACCTTTTTTAGGTTTTATAATTAAAGCTATCAATAACTTCACTTTAATCATTGTTTTTTCAGTGAATTTTGCTGGATATTTGATCATATGCCACTTAGCTGAAGGCCATGTGCAATTGTGCAGTAGGGATTGTCCAAAAAAGCATGTCCTTTGTCCTGGTCTTGCAGCCGTCCAGTTGCACACAGCTAACCCCAAATGCGCATGGCAGGAGGCCCTGCAGAAAGGGGTCCGTCCACCATGGCCAGCCAACTCTGACAGATATCTTTCATGCCTTCACTTCCACTAAAATTGCATTTTGAAGTGTAGTTTTGTATTATTTCAGGCCACACTTTCATTATGACGTAAATCCAAACATTAATGCGGTTTACCTTGATACAGAAAAGTACCGCAGAAGATATAGGAATGACGCACTCAAGGTCTACTGTTATAATCTATCTATGTTACAAAGTGCAGCGTCTGCCTACCATGGGCCCTCTTGTTGCCAAGAAACTGCTTCTCTGTATATACCGCTCGCAATTTTTCAGGGCAAACAGTTGGCAGTACAGAATGTTGTCTTTAATGTTCTAATGGGAAGATGATCTTCACACCTTCAGTCCAAGCCAACCAGAGCTGAGGGAAGCATTATATGTATGACAGTGAGAACGAGAAAGGTTGGAATTCACTGAAAGCTCGGAGAAGACTGTTCTCCGTTGGTCGCTTCAATGTTTTTCTTGCATCACTACTGGCTATTTCTGAGAGTGAAATTCACATAGTAACTTAACTGTTTTCTCAAGCTGATTACAACCAGACTAATTTAATGTCAAGTATGTACTTAACAGTCGTGTGCAGGTAGTTGACATCTTTACATATTTACATAGTAACATCCTTTGTGTGTGTACTACGAATGCAGGTGCTCATGAAGTAGGCATTTGTGTAACAATAATATTGAAAAACAAAATCTAAAGAGACATTGACTAAGACGGATCCCCACTCATCCTCATTTCTTGTTATTGATTGGCATTGGCAGTTATTGGTATTGGCAATATGATTCTGTAATTTTGTTTTCGCATAAGAAAACCTTATGCGGTCATATTCAATATTTAAGCAATGCATTTTAAGAGCATGTAGTTACTACAGATCTGCAAATTCGTCTGGTTCGTTGCCTCTCTTCCTTGGTCTGTTGGCATGAAATAACTGTTCCATTAATCACCAGGTAGCCCTCTTTATGCATCATACTTCCCTTTTTTTCCGAAAATCTTAGTTTTTTAAGTATTTGCAACAAATGTCGAAGGCTTGGAAGCATTGTGTCCGCGTCATTGGATTACCGAAGAAGGTCGCGTAGAGCATACCTCTGTTAGAGTCAACCCTACCTTCTGGTTACATAGTGCCAATCTAGCTATTAATGCAGTCGTTGCACCGCTTGCTCTGCTTCTATATGCAGTCTCCCTTTTCAGACACCCACATCCTGCATCCCTAGCTGTCAAGGAGCCCTGTGCTGATGTTCTTTATTGCTTGCATTCTGAGGCTTTCAGTTCTACTTTTCCCATTGCTAATGGTGGACTTCAAGCCAAAGAATGCAAAGAAAACACAGGCATGTAGGAGCTACTCACATACATGCATTTAGACGTCTTGAGACCCATGCCCGTTCAATATGTGGCATCTTTAGCCAGCTTTATATTGGATGCTGGCATTTGTAGTTTCGGTTACACCATTATGCCTTATATGTCAAGCCCATAGTCCAGTGCACAAACAACTTGTAGCTCCAAAGCAAGGATTTGATTCCTGAAGTCACGCTTGACAGCCATTTGCAATTCCAGAATCCTCCATTTAATCTGCAGCATTTTTAGACTATTTGGGTATAGATCATGGCTTTTAACACCTGGCATGCATCTCCTAGTTGACCCCCACCTGACGCAGGCACTATGTCAAATTTGATTTCTTCTTGAGGCTGTTTTGGCGATCAGCGGTATTACATTTCTTTGCTTTTCTATCTCCCTCCCACTACATAGCCTCACTTCCGCACAGGTCTCAGAACTTGCCAGTTGGGTGATTCCCACTCAAGACTGGCATCTCTGTGGGACTGTCCATAGCTGATTGCCTCACCTATAAAACAAGCACTAGCAAATCCAACATGTATGGCCTTGGAAACCAATTATTTGGCTTTGTCAATGTTTGTTATTTCTAGCTTTTAGCAAAACGGTATTGTTTGGAAAACGACTTTTCCTTTTTTAATCTAAAACAAAAAGCATAGACAATGAGCAAAAATATATTTTTGGCTTACAGAAACACACATTGCATTTTAGTCCCTGGCAATTAAGGAGACTACTTAGTGTGTGAATGTACTCCGTGTGCATGGGCAGAATGCTATCACTCACAGTGAAGTTAGCATATGGCTATAGAGGGCCGACCCACTGTCCCATGCTGTATGAGAAAAAGGACTGAAAAACCCTTATATAGGTATTTTATACATATAATTTTCATAAAATCAAAAAAGACCTCCAGGCGTAAGAAGACAGTATTAGACGTCTAGCTGCCTTGTTTCTGTCTGTGATGGTTATGTTGTTAATTTGACTCCTCACAAGCTGGCATGGGGCCCAGCAATGCAACTATTTTCCTCAACTCCAACTGCAGACAGCAGATCCTGGTCCACAACGCAAAACGATGGGGTCTTCAGAACAGTTTGGTGAGATATTTAGATTTTATTCAGCCCACCTCTCTCACACTTAGTAAGGTCCTGGGCTGAGTGATGGGTAGGGATTTAGCCATCATTCATGCAGCAAGTGAACCAGTGCCGGATTGAACCCTGTGGCGGCCCCTAGGCAGTCGGAATTTCGGCGCCCCCCGTCGCAATATATCTCCTAATACGTTTTTAATTTTACCAACCAAAAATTTTACTAAACCAATTTTATTCCACGAAACTAAGCATTACAGGTACGAAGTGTTGCACCGATTTTTTACAAACTGACAGCTGACAGAAGATGAGCTTTTAAGAGACAAACTGTTATGTGAAGCTGATGTCTATGGTTTATGTACTTTATTTATGTAATGTACCCATTTACAACTTACAGTATTTTCTCTATAGAGTCTTTAATGTAACGTTTTCATTTTTTTGATTTGATTCATTTTTTTTCTATCTTTTGGAAACAATTCAAAAAAGCTTGACTGTACTTTTCTTTCAAGATCAAATCAATATCATTTTTATCTGTTGTCATTGGCCCCTAAAAGGAGTGGCGCCCACAGGTCGGTGCCTACTTTGCCTATTTGGTAATCCAACACTGAAGTGAAGGGCAAAAGCGCCTCGCTATGTTAGGGGCCCAGTGCGCCTCGATTATAACTGTATTCTGCTATACACCCAGTATGTGGAATGCCATATTCCTAACTTTCATTAGGGTCCGTGGCACCCTTACTAAGCCACTGCCTGTGGTCGTAAAATATCTGTGAACTAGGCCCTGTGAGGTAATGTCAGTGGCTGACCTGCACACTTGGAAATTATTACGTTGTTACCTGGTAGTATTTGCTGGTAAATTGAAACAGGTCGCGTGTCGTTGTTGGTGCTGTGGTGAATTGTGCCACACGAGGCATTCCTGTGCTTATGTGCTACGGAGAAATGTAAAAGCTTAAAAGCTCCCATAAATATATGGAACTCACAGTAATTTGGAAGGATGTACAATGTAGGAAGCTTTGAATAGCTTGATTGGCTTCGTGTTACAAAGGCCTGGTAGCACGCTTCGGTGGCTGTTAGCTGCCTGTGGAGTTTGCAGTGGATTAGCTTGCTGTACTAATTCTTGTTGTAATTACCACCCACTAGTACATTTTGTAGTGTTCTGGTTGGTTTTAATTCACTCTGAATGATACATGCCAAGCCTATACAGAATTGGATTTATTTTTAAAAAAGAACTGTTCTTTATATGATTGTTCTGCCTGGAGTTTGCGGTGTGATATGCTTGTTTCGTGTTAATGCCTCTTGCAAATGCCTCAGGAGTAGCATTGCAATCTTGCGTTATGTTCCATTATGTTCAGTACTCAGGGACAAATTCATACTTTTTCACGCAAACCTGCATTAGTGCAGGTTTGCATCAAAAAGTATAGCGCTGGCTAGCCCCATTCCATGATGCCAGCCGGTTGCCATATTTATTGAATGGCGCTAGCCGGCGCTAAGGCCCTGTTAGCATCCTTGGAAAGGACGCTAACAGGGCCGGGGAGGCGTAGGGGGAACCGGGGCTTGTGTACCAAATTATGGCACTACACTGTTTAGAGGCAAAAAAATTGCCTCTAAGCAGTGTAGCACCATTTTCTGGTGCGCAGCCCCCATGGACATGGGTCCTGTCTTAGTAAAGACAGGAGCCATGCCCACCACCCCAATGGCCATGCCCAGGGGACAAATGTCTCCTGGGCATGGCCATTGGGGCCAGTGCCGTGCAGGGGGCCGCCAGTTAGGGCCCCAGAGTGGTGTTAGGAAACAAAAATACTCACCCAGAGTTACCTGGGATGGTTCCCCCATCCTTAGGTAACCTCCTGGTGTGGGTGGCGGTGACCCTGGGGCCCGGGAAGGGCCCCTGTGGGCAATTTGCATGGTCAATCTGCCTACAGGTCCCCTTACGCCTGCCCATACCCAGGCGTTAAATAATGGCGCTAAGCAAGCTTAGCGCCATTATTTAAGGCCCCCACCCCCGTGCTGGATTTTAGCACGGGGGATAAATATGGCGCAAAGGCCATATCGTCCTTTTCTGGACGGGAACGCCTACCTTGCATCTCATTGACGCAAGGTAGGTTTTCCCCTCCAGAAAACGACGTAAACTCCATAACTTTGGCGCTAGACGTGTCTAGCGCCACAGTATAAATATGGAGTTAGGTTTGCGCTGAATTAGCGTAAAAAAATGACGCTAATCCAGCGCAAACCGGGTATAAATATGGGCTGCAGTTTGTAAAAGAATAAGTGCTAGCGCCCCAAGTTGTGCTCAGAAGCCATAGAAGGTCAGATTGCTGAGTACGAAGGCTGCGTAGCCTTACTGTACCTCATGCCTCTTGAATCCACCACCAGGCGCCCTCTGCCTCTTTATCTCACCACTGGGGGGTCTTCTCATCCCTCATTCTCCCACTGTTGCCACTGGTTTCCATCTTTCTCCTTCTTCTCCCTTTTGTGTTTTCCTGTTCTTTTTCTTTGGATCAGAGTTTGTTGAGGTAAAACAAGTGCTGGTCCCCAAAAATGACTACTAATGGGCCCCACCTGTAACCACCGGCTCAGAATGGGCACAGATGTCTTATGTTTTGGCATTTGTGTAGTGCCATTCTACCATGTGTACAGCCGTGTACCCCTTTCAGAGTCTGGACAAAGGGTTTGGTTCTGGAATGTGTCATCTCAGGGCCAGAGGGGAAACCAAAATCAGCCATGGTAAACATGATTAAACTAGACCCACGTTGCAGGAGGGCATGAGTACAGTAGTGCTACAGGGCGTAGTTTGGAAATGGCAGCCCATCTTATCCAAGCCTCCAGCCTACAGGGGACATGCCATAATGGTAAAATGGCCAGTAAGGCACTGATGTCATTGATAGGAGTCATGATGATCTGGCTTTATTTTTTTATGACCACTAACCATAGCCTTTCTGATTTATTAAAGGCATATATTGGGTGATAAGAAGATTATGATCTGTCCAGTCATGTCTGGGATATTTATGGTGTACTGTCTATATCTATGCACATGCTGTAGGGTTTTATCATGCATTGTGTTGTGTGTTTCTACTGCCCAGCAGTATTAGTTAATGTTAGAGTGTACAGTACACTAAATAAAATATGTTAATAGGCATCGGCCAAGCCAGTAGTGCTGGCTTTTATTTTGAACTCTGCCTAAAATATTTAAAAAGAGTGGTGATGTGAAAAAGCACAAGACAAAAACGATTGTTTTTTGTACACAATGCATCTCTGATATTTAAAATCTAATGTGCTAGGGTCCTATGTCATTTTGAGAGATAAGGTAGTCCCTCACACATTGCAATGCAAGCACTCCATAGGAAACTGAATGATACACCAAACAGCCAAAAGCATGAAGTGTGGGCGAAATACTACTTTGAGCAGGCCAAAAGCCCATTTCATGCATGTTTTCAAGAATTGGTAAAACAGGTCTTTCAGACAGCTTCGCTATCATGCATGATCCAAAAATAAGCAACATTTGTGAATGCGCTTTTCTTCCTTCGCAACCTAAATCAATTGTAGGAAGAATCAGCTCTCGCTCCTAATCTGAAGATTGCAATGAGGGTATAGTTCTTCCCATCCTACAAAATTTATGTTGAGTAGAAAACAACATATTCCATGCCTTACTCGTTACATTATTTGCATAAAGGCGAAAACTGCCACCCAGTGGGTTCACGTAACAAGCTGGTTGGCAATTTGACAGTTTGTGACATGAATACAGTCAATCAACTGACGAAAATATTTCGAACTGCTTCCCATATTTACGTATGGTGGGGCATATTTATACTCCGTTTGCGCCGAATTTGCGTCGTTTTTTTCGACGCAAATTCGACGCAAAACTAACTCCATATTTATACTTTGGCGTTAGACGCGTCTAGCGCCAAAGTCCATGGAGTTAGCGTCATTTTTTTGCGTGAACACCTTCCTTGCGTTAATGATATGCAAGGTAGGCGTTCCCGTCTTAAAAAATGACTGCGATGCATATGCGTCGTATTTATACTCCCGGGCAAAAATGACGCCCGGGAGTGGGCGGGACTAAAAAACCCGCATTTGCGCCGGATTTTTGCGCCTGGGTCAGGGCAGGCGTTAAGGGACCTGTGGGCTCAGAATGAGCCCAGAGGTGCCCTCCCAAGCCCCCAGGGACACCCCCTGTCACCCTTGCCCACCCCAGGAGGACACCCAAGGATGGAGGGACCCATCCCAGGGAAGAAAAGGTAAGTTGTGGTAAGTATTTTTTTTTTATTTTTTTTTTGGCATAGGGGGGCCTGATTTGTGCCCCCCTACATGCCACTATGCCCAATGACCATGCCCAGGGGACAGAAGTCCCCTGGGCATGGCCATTGGGCAAGGGGGCATGACTCCTGTCTTTGCTAAGACAGGAGTCATTGCAATGGGGGATGGGCGTCGTAAAAAAATGCCGCAAATCGGGTTAAGACGATTTTTTTGCCTCAGCCTGACTTGCCCCATTTTTGGACGCCCAAACGCCATTTTTCCCTACGCCGGCGCTGCCAGGTGTACGTGTTTTTTTTTCACGCACACCAGGCAGCGCCGGTCGGCTAACGCCGGCTAACGCCATTCAATAAATACGGCGCCCTCATGGCGCTTCAGAATGGCGTTAGCCAGCGCTAATTTTTTTGGCGCAAAACTGCGTTAGCGCAGTTTTGCGTCAAAAAGTATAAATATGGGCCGGTATTTCTAGAGGATAACATACCGGAAATTGCCCGCAGCAATTGTTTTTGTTTTACTGCTTGGTACGAAATGGTGTTCTTTGTATTCTTCTACAAATATCCAGAAAGTAGACACAAATGAACATACAGGGCTGCATCCCATCACATACACAGGAGATTCGACAAAGACTTGTACATGGGTACTCATGCACCATCTTTCTAAAATGTAACGATTCGCAAATGTCCCTTTGAGAAGACTGTCACCTAGTGTCTTTGCCAGTCCGCACCTGCAAAGGTACACCTTGTGCTCCTCCTTCCTAGATTTGGCATCCTTTGTTGGCACAAGTGAAGGCAATGACGGTGCCATCAGGATATAGAGTAGCTTCTTGCACAAAATATATCAGATTTTTCTCTGATCCATGTGCTGAATTGATTTGTTCCGCAAGTGGTTGCCTATTCTGGCCACTATATATGTATCTCTGGGCAAATGAGATACAGAGGATATTTTCTACTTATTTTCCATCCTTTTTACAGCCACGTATGTCTTTCTCGTGCCCATTATTTTTAGTCATGTTATTAATTTTTGAAGGTGTTGCTAGTTATTTCATGGAGTTTATGGTAGGATTGATAAGACTCACTGACCTCTTTAAATATGTCATTCGGGTCAAACGTGATTTAGGAGCTTGTTGCTAGTTATTGTTAAAGTCTGTTCTATTCAGCATATGTGTATCCTTGAAACTATGTCTTCCTGCTACTGATGCATTATTTGCCAAGGAGGTGGACATTAGCAGGCCGCTGCCCCAGCGCAGCCTTCATGGCTTTGTTATTTTTGTTCTGGACTGACATTCATCGGGGAATACATGCTTCCAATGCACGGCACGGCCTCCGAACTCAATGAGTCATTTTCATGATTCAAATAAGCAATTTGCTAAGAGTGAAATGGATTTGATGGTGCACATGAAGAAGATTAAAATGAAGAAAATGATTTCTTTGGGTCAACTCCAATATATTTCTGATTGTTGTTTCCACTTCGATTAGGGTTCAGATCCCCTGAGTCAGTCATTTTGTGGGTGGTTAAATGGCACAGGCCTGGCTTGATACTGCAGTTGTTGGCATGATGTAGAGTTACCGATTCTTCAAAATATACACTGAGTGAGTTTTGGCTCAATCCAGAAGAGCATTTATTCTCTCATGATCGTGGGTATTTATTTTAGCAATCTGCCTTTCAGAAAGACCTTCCATTGAGTTGGACGAAGTTGGACTTTACATCTGAAAGTGACATTCATTCATCGCGCTGTCACATTCAATTTTACAACTCCTATATGCATTCTATAATCAAAACAATCAATTTTAGCTACAATTGTTTTCAAAGCATTGCCAAAGCCAATGGGGCAGGTTGCAGCCTTGAATCTGGTAAAACATGCAGATTGTACTTGTCAGTTCCTGTGTTTGCATATGTTCGCGCATTGAAGCCAGACTATTGGCTTTACCGATGTTTGTTTCGGATAGCATGCCGGTGTAGAGTTGCTGGAAATACTGGCAGTTGCTTAAATGAAGTCACTATAGAATTAGGCGAATGAACAACAAGGGCCTGTGTTGAGGCACACAGCTAACTTTTACCGTAATTCTCCTAAATACATTGAGATATATCACAAAAATTGCAGCCACAGGTAATTGAGTGACTGAGTCGGATGCACTGTGGTCCGCAACATTTGGTCGCTGAAGTTTGTGCTGTCTGTGAAATTAAAGTATCAATGTATGGAGCATTCACTCTAAGCGTATCAAGTATTCAACATATATTGTTTAATGATGTTCAGTGTTCACTTCTAGTGCCTCCTTAAAGGTGGCCGATCTACCCCACTTAAAAGACTTCCTCTGTTTGCAAACTATCAGGCGCTCGTTCAGCACAAGTTTCCCGGCGGCGTCTCCCAACTACCAGTCCACTTCAACCCTGCCCTACAGCTGGTGGTTTGTTAGATCTGCTTGTTCTGCACATGCGTGCTAATGCACTAGACCGGCCAGGAGTGGAGAGACCTAGCCCCAAGTGAGCTGACTTTGTTTTGGAATGAATGAATGGATGAATCAATCAATCAATCAATGAATAACTACATACATAAATAAATAATCACAGGATGCCACTGTCACGAGAATGGATCACTTAAGACAAGCTGATCTTAGCCTCTGATCTTGTACTTGTAGGAGAAGATATGAAACCGAACAAGTGCACTGTCCTGATACTCTTTATGAAAACAGCAGCAAAAGGTCTGACCGTCACTTGCCCCGAACAGCACTGTACCCCTCCGCAGTGCTTAATTTGTGCTTGCTGTGTCCAGCACCGGCACTTATTTTTGAGGGCCGGCGCTTATTCTTCTGCCTCAAGCATTTGCTGCGAGCAAAAGACACATATGGTAAAGACGGAGGAAAGGAAAAACGAAAAGGCGTCACAAAGGGAGAAAGTAGAAAGCTGCTAGAGTGAGCTGAAGGGGCAGGGAGTGGCTTTACATAAATTGAAGAGGCCGAAGATGGCTTCAGGATTACGCCGCCTCAGGCTTCCGTGTTCACACATTTAATTACAGCAGCCGCGTGTTTAAGAGGAGGGCTTTGGGCACCGGCACCTTTTTCCTTACAAATTAAACACTGCCCCTCCGGTAGTGTTGCTACAGCTCTTGACCCCGAGAAGTATTGTCATAATAGAAGAGTGTTGGTACAGCACTTGGCCCTAAAAAACACTTTTGGACATGCAGAGCGTTGTTAATCTGTTGACCCTCGTCAGTACTGTTGAACGTGAATAGTGTTGCTCTCACTTGACATTGATCAGTATTATTGCACATGAGCAGGCTTGCTACAGCTCTTGACTCTGATCAGTATTATTACACGGGAACAGCATTGTTTACAACTGTTGAACCTGATCAGTAGTGTTAGATGTGAAGAGGGTTGATACAACACTTGACCTTGAACAGTATTGTTAGGCATGCGCAGTGTTATTACAGCCCTTGACCTTCATCATTATTTCTTAACGTGAACAGTGTTGCTCAGCCCTTGACCCTGATCCGTATTGTTACACCTGAACAGCGTTGTTACAGTTCTTGACACTCAACAGAAGTGTTACACGTGAACAGTGTTGTTTCAACACTTGACCCTACGGTTCTGGGCCCTGATCGGTATTGTTACACAAGAACATGGTTGTTAGAGCTCTTGACAGCGGAGAGTATTACATGTGAGCAGCGTTGTTACAGTTCTTGACACTCAACAGAAGTGTTACACGTCAACAGTGTGATTTCAACACTTGACCCTACAGTTCTGGGCCCTGATCTGTAATGTTACTCATGAACAGGGTTGTTACAGCTGTGACAGTGGACAGTATTATTACACAAACAGGTGTTACAGCTCTTGGCCTGGTCTGCATTGCTCAAGCTATCACAGAGGTTTAGACGCTTGTTGCTGACATCTGCGAGATTTTCAGGTACCGCATTTGAACTCTGGAGAGGCCAGGTCAGCCTCCCGCCCTTCTAAGGTAGTTACATCGACTGCCGTTACATAGGGCAACGATTACACATGTTGCTTATAGTGCATTCACCTGGTGAACGCGCTATATGAAGAGCTGTAAAGAAACACGCTGCTGCTTCCCGATTTATTCTCATTTTCTGGCGTGATTGAAGGGTTGAGGGGTGCATGTTAGGAGGCGACCCTTCCCATCAGAAGCCACGCCGGTGTAAGCTATTAAAGGAGCAGCCTGACGGGATCTGTAGTGCTCCCCTGCTTACAGACTGAGCGCCGCACTGGCCCCTACGGGAATGTTTATGTGGGTCGGAGAAGCGATTAGGGTTGCATTAGAGGCTTTAAAAACTCCTGATTCTATGGCGTTGAAATTTCGTTTCGCCGGGCTGAGTGCCATCCCTCAGTTGAGCACTATATCATTCTGTTTATTGGCAAAGTAGATACTCTTTAATGTCCAGCTGCAAGGGAACTGTGCATCTTGGTGAAGACAAAACAGAAAATTAGAGCTACATACTTTATTAGCAGCAAGTATTGCGTATATCTACAGATATTCTGAAAACACGGCGCTGATTGCTAATCCCTTTTTTAGTAAAGGGCGCAGAATAACACCTTGAGTGAGTGCCAGATAGACTGAGATGACTAACACGTAGTCTGACCCTTATCACCCTCAGAGCTCGCACCTTAACACTGCTGTGCGAGGCAGAGCTCACTTCAGTCCCAGGCAGTAGGCTTAGCCGGTGTCTCATGAGCACTGATGAAAGGAAGGACCCCCCACCTCCGTCTGCTGTTTGAATTATGAAATACTGCAATAAGGGGGCCCCGGTGTAAATGCACCTGCTGCACCAATGAAAACTATGCCTCTAGTCTCACCATATTAGCTGAAGCATTCCAACTCCGGGGCAAGTCATATTGCTTCCGGGTGTTTTTACGAAAGAGGGAATAAAATGACACTTGAACTGGGGAAATAGGAAGCAAGAGTTTTTGTTGTGTTGCCTGTGCCTATTTGAAATTTAAAAAGCAAACAATAATATGTATTTTTGGCCTTTAATTTTGAATTTGGACTGAACATTAATGGGGCACAAAGCAAATATCCTGCCCTTGATGAGTGTTTTTGAGGGGCTAATAGTGAGAATACTACGAACCTACAGTGCTGAGTGAACTCGTCAGCTATGTCACTTTTCACCTCCATTGCATTAGAGCATCTCCAGAGGGCGCTGTGTGGAGAAGCACTGCTATTGGCTGGTCGATGCCTCTCACTGAGGCCTGCATAGGCTAATGTGGGCTGGTGAATTGGGAGCTCCCCATTTAGGTATATGTGTGCTTGTGCATGACGATCCTTTCGCTTTTGCAATGTCACCGTTGATGCCTGATTCAGTTGGTCAGCATAAAGGGATTCAAGTTAAAAAATAGAAATAGATTAACATATCCACCAGTCATTTTTTATCTTGAATAAGTAAAAAAACACTGTTTTTTTTCTTGAATATATCAAAACTCCACTGATTTTTTTGGTTGAACATATCAAAACATCTGCTTGGGATGCTTTGCGTGGCCAATTGTGATACATAAAAGACTGGGAATTGTTCACTGCCATTTTTGTTTTTGCATGTCTTCCATCATATGATTGGCAGTTGTGTATTCTCTTGTTATCTGGCAGTGTACAGGGTGCATCTTAACTTAGCTTCACGTTCTCTCCTCTGGTGTGTACATGTTGAAGTGGCGCGTTGCTGCCATTCGCTTCTATCAAAATTCAAATTCTCTCCATCAGCATAGGAACTCTTCCTCTGAAGCTGCTGGGCCTACACAGTGGTTCTCTTTCCAACTGTGACGGGGTGTTGCTATCAGTTTCGCCAGGGAACTCTGGGTGAGATGGGCCCACTGCATCCCAATTATGGCTTTCTTGTCCTACCACGCCATTTTCAGTAAATGGTAGGAACAACGATGGGCTGGTGCACCAGTTCCTCCTTTGTCCACCTAAGTTAATGGTTTGCACCTTGTGAAATCAGAAAGTGAATGGAAGAACTGAGAGCACGGACTCATGTCAGTTGTGGATAAAACAAGTGCACTGTGTCTGTGCTTCCTTGCGTCCCAAGGGACAAACTGAGATATAAGATTGGGGACGAGGATGGGACGCTGTCTTGAAAAGGTAGTTTGGAGCAGCTACTGCATTCGTAAAGTCAGCGGCAGCGGATCATTGAATCACAAGAACTGAAACAAACAGCGAGAAGGTCCTGTCTGGGCACTTAAACATCCACCTTTACTGCCACCACACCAGTGAGACGATGCCAGTGGACATGCATTTGGCACAGCACTCGACGAACACTCACAATCTGTGAGAAGGCAATGGCCCCCCTGCACATACAGCAGCACAGTGAGCCCGTGGATTGCTACAGCGGCAAAGTGTACGACCTCTCGTGACGTGATCAGCTGTCGCATCCCTCACTGAAAGTGAGGCAGAGGCCCAAAACCATAATCAGTAGTGAAAAGGAGATTAAATAAGATTGTGCACCCTGATAGTATCGTGAACACAATAAGCTTGTTTCTCAATCCATTGCTGCCATTGTCCTGGCATCGGCTCTCTTCTCAGTTGCCCGGGACTGGAAGATGTGAGTGGCCTGTTTTGAGCGCCGTTTTACCACAAATGAAGAGACTAATACAGCTACCAAACAGTTCATTTTGCTTCACCTTCCATAAGGTGTTTATTACATTAGCTAATACTGGCCTTGAATTTACAACTGAGTGCACCCCAGGTGGGCTACTGATGCATCTTGAGACAGGCTAACCAGAGCTCCAAAAATAAAAATAAAACACACAAATTAGCAACCACTTGTGCGTTTGGCAATCAACAGGAGGAAATTAGAATACATTTAATTCAGCAAAGCTGCAGAAACTCATTCTCATAGTAATTAGAGTGTCACTCTCCACAATGCTTGCTTTTTACAACTCATATGAGCTATCAGGTACCAGTGCTTCATACATTCATGCGACACCTGCTAGACAAAAAGCTACTTGCCTGTGTGTGTGACGTTCTTCCCCCGTTTTGTACAGTGTAACCCTAATTCTGCATACAGTAAGGAGGCATGTTTGGAGGCATATTCTGACATCAGTCCCACGGAATGGAAAGAAGCAATACATGCTTTACATATGGTACGCTGACCAAATTTGCCAAGACATGCCAGTCATCACAACAGTGGCAACACCTGGGAAGAACACACACCATATCAGGAATATCCAGACTGATGGCAAACATGTACCAACAGAAACATACCCTGCATGTTGAGGGTGAAAAAGGCCATACTGGCCCTCAGTAGTTGTCACAGCATGTGACTCTAGGCACAATTTATTATTTGGTGGTCGTGTTGTCTTCAGCTAGGTTCAAGGAGTACCCTTTCCACCAACATATAAATCAGGCCCTTTATTTATGGTGCCCTGCACTCCCTCTTTTCCATCTCACTTTCCATCCCTCTTTCTCCTGTGTGTTGTTCTTAGTTACCCCCTCCCTGCCCTCCCCTCTGGGGCCCTTTCATTAGTGCTGATAGATGGATATTTTTCTTTCACTGTTTTTAATTAATTTGGGGGATAGGAATGCGGCAAAGGCTCCAAATCTGCATTTACGACCATTAAAATGCTTTCTCTTATATACTAATCCAATTTTGGGAGGCAGGAAGGTATTTCTGACTCCTAAAATAGAATTAGGAGTGACTGATTCTGTATCTGGAAGGGGCGTGTTGTAGGCATCCTTTTCAAATACGACTCGGTATCTAATGTATCAATGTTTTGCAAAAGAAAAGAATAGGGAGATTGCACTGTTACACTTTTAGGTAATTGAATACAAAATAGAGGGTGCTTTTCCCCGTTGTGAATTTGGATATCTCTGTTAAAATACTTAGCAGTGATACTCTTGGCAGCTGGGTCCGGGTGAAGGAGCACCTCAACGCAGGACTAACTACAGGGACTAACCTTGGAGAGTGCTGGCTTCTTGGTTCCCCTTTCTTCTTCTTTGGCCGCAGCTGCCTATGGTGTATAACTGCACTGGCCTATAGAGTAACCAGGCAGTGCCCGACAGGATGGTCCGACAGGTTAGTGTGTGGGTAGTGCTTTTGGAGTGTTGGTGGCCTCCTTTGTGTCCTCCTGAGCCATATTTCTCAGTAAATTTTGCCTGATGTTAAAACAAACATTTCCTGCAGCAAGCTCAAATCCATGCAGTCTCCCATACTTTGCAATACACTTTTTCAGTGTGTCTTTTCAAGTTTAAAACTGCCCCAATTTGAAAAACATATGACACTTTTTTAGCTATCTAAGTTTCTAATGAGAGGCACTTTTATTGTGGTGCCCTATTAGATGGCCCAGTCCAAATCTGGCCCCTTCATTTTGCGTTACACCACTCAGTCTGACCTGAACACACCCGATTCAAGTCGGAGACTCAATATTTTTAGGCGAAAAAAGGTTTTTTTAAATCTGTCCACTACCTAAAATTGCCTCTACTTCAGTGGAAGTCAGTGAAAAAACATATTTACCTCGGATTTTTTTTTAAAAATGTCCCTCTATCCTGTTTCCAAATGTTGGTATGGATGAAACTGTGACACGTTTGTGTGTTGCATTCTTTCACATAGATTCAAAAACTACCGAACAGAGCTTAAAACAAACTGCATTTAGCTCTCCCATTGAGAGCACTAGAGTATTTTAAAACCTGAAGTAGCAGAGAAGCCCGAGTCAGTGCTGCTCTGTGAATGACAACTCCCGAGTTGTACCTTGTAGGGCAGTACGCAGATATCCCGCCTACTGGACCGGAAGTAAATTTGCTGGAGAATGTGAGCCTGGAGGCACCGGGCTGAAGAACCCCCTAGTTCAGTTTCACTGTCATCGTCCGCGCCTTGTAGTCCCATGCAGGATTGTGCTCCGTTTCCATAGTAACTCTGTCCCCCGGTTCGCTCTGAAAAGATTATCTCTCACTGCGCACTGGAGAGAATTTTAGGGACGTCAGGCTAATCCCTGGCTGCACAAGGAAAGGTTGCCCCACGCTCGAGGGAGATATGCCTCCGCAGTATTAGAAGTGGTCTGCCACAGACACTGGTATTTAAGATGGAGAGGAGTATTGGGCATTCGACAGTCTTGTCAGCTTGTCTGCAAAATAATTTTGAACGAGGTCTTTTTAGGTCTTGTTGAACGGGGAAGTCCACAGGGAGATGTCATGGGGAGGTTTAGAATTTAATGCCAATAAATTCTGCCGGCGCTGTTGGTTTTAAAAGTTAACATGACACTTTTAAGTTCATTAGTAATACCATTTACAATGTTTAGCATAAGACATACATTTCCCTATACTGTAGTTTGCAAAGGCGCCCACTGCGCTTTGGTATACTGCCCTCAAGTGGCAGAACATTGAAAAATGATCCTAAAAGTATTACAACAAAGGCCGAGATTTTACTAAAGCTGCGCGGGCTTGTACGCGAAATCTAGCGCTGATCAATTATTTCCCGCAGGGTCGGCCTTAGCGCTGGCGGCGCCCCATGCGACCATGTTTGTTGGTGCTCCCCAATGACCACCTCCGTCACGCATTCCCTCACTACCACCCTTTAAGAGAACCCCTCAAGTCTCCATAACCATGCTCTCTCAGATGCATTTAGGGGCATATTTATACTGTGTTTGCGCCGAATGTGCGTCAAAATTTTTGACGTACATTCGGCGCAAACCCTGCCCCATATTTATACTTTGATGTCCGACGCAGCGGGCGTCAAAGTTCCACCATGTGCGCCATTTTTTGGAAGGGGGAACCTGCCTTGCGTTAATTATATGCAAGGTAGGCGTTCCCTTCCAAAAAATGACTTTAAGGCCTGTGCGCCTTATTTATACTGTGACGTCACTTTGACGCACAGGAGGGGGCAGGCCTTAAAAAACGGCGCCCAGCCTGATGGGCGCCGTTTTTTAACGCCTGGGTCAGGGCAGGCGTTAAGGGACCTGTGGGCTCAGAAGGAGCCCACCTCCCATGCACCCAGGGACACCCCCTGCCACCCTTGCCCACCCCAGGAGGACACCCAAGGATGGAGGGACCCATCCCAGGGAAGTTGAGGTAAGTTCAGGTAAGTATATATATATATTTTTTTTTTTGTGGCATAGGGGGGCCTGATTTGTGCCCCCCTACATGCCACTATGCCCAATGACCATGCCCAGGGGACATAAATCCCCTGGGCATGGCCATTGGGCAAGGGGGCATGACTCCTGTCTTTGCTAAGACAGGAGTAATTTCAATGGGGGTTGGGTGTAAAAAAAAATGGCGCAAATCGGGTTGAGGCCAAAATTTTGCCTCAGACCTGACTTGCCCCATTTTTTGACGCCCAAGCTCCATTTTCCCCTACGCCGGCGCTGCCTGGTGTGAGTCATTTTTTGTTTTGACGCACACCAGTCCGCAGCGCCGGCTAACGTCATTCAATAAATAAGGCGCCCGCATGGCGCTTTGGAATGGCGTTAGCCGGCGTTAACATTTTTGACGCACAACTGCGTTGGCGCAGTTGTGCGTCAAAAAGTATAAATATGGGCCTTAATTCGTTTTATATCGCCAGGCATTCCAGTGTAGGATGTTAGAGCACATTACATCACACACACATATAGAGAACATCAATCATAAGTGTGTAAATCATTGCATAAGAAATGTTACATTAGACAGAGGACTACAAGCAGGGATGGTTCCTCCATAAGGGTAGGGTGACCAGATTTTGAGGAGCAAAAACCGGGACAGGTCAGACATAAAAGAAGGACTAAACGCTTTACTCTTACTTTTATATCAGGCCTGGTCCGTTTTTTTTTTTTGCTTAGCTTTGTGAATGTGTGCCTACACATATGTGTGTGTTTATATGTATATACAGTATATATATGTAGATATATATATATATAAACACACCCACACATTTACAAGACTACATATATAAAATTAGCTACGGCTTGACCTCCCACCCTGTACCCCTAACCAGCCCCCACCCACCTCTCTCTGCGCCCCACTCCATCTCTCTGCTGAGAGCAGACAGGGGACTGTGTTGCCTGACAGTAACAGATGAATTATTGTAATGATTTCATACTTTGTAGGTGTATTTAACTTATGCTTCCCTACATGATCTGACCTTTGTCCCAAAAACCAGGACATTTATTCAATGATCTGACCTTTGTCCTAAAAACCGGGACATTTGTTTAAAATTAAGAGACACGCCGGAACACCGGGGCAGTCCTCTAAAAACCAGGACTGTCCGGGGAAATCCGGGACATCTGGTCACCCTACATAAGGGCGGAGGGGCGTCAAACCCCCCCGCCCCCTTCTACCCCATCAGCAGTGGCAGCTGCAAACCTTTTCCCCCAAAACTCTAATAAACTATGTTTATTAGAGTTTTGGGGGAAAAGGGGCAGGCCCACTGGGGTGAAGAGCAACGAAGGGAAGTGCTCAGCACTCCCCCTCACTGCACATGTATGTTTGGCCGGTCGCCTTGGGCAGGCCAAGCACACATGCGCAGAATAGTCTCTCCAGCCCAGCAACACAGTTGCCGGGCTGGAGAGAGCCTGCACGTGCTCCCAGTCTGCGTGGGAGCGCCCTAGCTGGGCGCTCCCAGCCAATCCTGATGCTGTTCTGACCAGCGTCAGGTTTGTCCGCAGGGCAGGCTGGGAGCCTGTGCCTGCAGCGAGATGGAAGAGCAGAGGAGCAGCGCAGGAGTGGAGGTAAGTGTTTTTTTAATATATTTTTTTAATGTAATGTGTCCTTACTGCCTTCCCTCCACGCATGCCGCTCTCCCCCTCTGCGAGCTGGGGCTGACTACAAGGTGTAGGAGTTATGTCATCCATACTGGTAGGCTGTATAGTTTAAGAATGCTTGGTAGGAAGAAGTACAAACTTAGAGTTAAAAATGTAACTCCATGGTAGAGAGCTGTCTTTAATAATAACATCTGATTTATACCCAAATGAATCCTTTTTGCAACATTAGGATAATGAAAGACTGGGGGGAAAATCATAGCGCTCTAATCTATACCTTGCACTGTGCATGCAGTTATTTGATGACAGTTTATAGCTTACCGTTTTGTATTAGGATATTAATTTGTAAACTGAAAGTAACAAAATGACCTCTCTGACAAAAGTAGTCTCTCACTCACCTATTTGCGTTATATGCACTTTTTGATCTTCACAGTACATGTTCTTTTGGAGGTATATTAATCCCCTGCTCTACCTTAAAATTTCCACTAGAGAAAATTCTGAACACTCGCCATGCAGAACGTTAATCACCAGAGTTATCTTGCCATTTTCATTGTTGCCTGAAAACTGATGGAAGCAAGGAATGCTGTAGCAGGGGCCTTTAAACCTAAAATATACTTGGGAACACTCCGCCCCCTCCCAAAGTCAGCACCCGGTGCGGTGGCACCGGTCGCACCACCTTTGAGCCGGCACTGACTACCCGCCAAAGGTTTGTTGCACCAAAGGGCTTAAAAAAGTGGAGGGTCTCTCAAAGGCGCATGGCCTAAGAAGCATACTTAGGGCTCCTTTCCTAGAGATGTGACCTATGCAGAGAAAGGTGTGGCTTAAAACATATAAACTTAAAATCCTGTAGTCCCCGTAGCGAGCAGTTCACCAACATTTTGGTGCCTCTCTGTGAGCTTTCTGTTACTGCATCCTGCAGTGCCACATGATAACAGACAAGCACCTAAAACAAGCCGTACCTATTGGCTTTGTAAATTCTTATTGGCAGTATCATAAATGAGTAACAATGATTTTGTTGTGAATAATTAGAACTGAACGTGTTTATATTCTGTCAATTAAACCTTTATAAGGTCAGCAGAAGTATTAGTGGACTTCAGATTCTCAGTCACTCAGTGTTTAATTTGTGCTTGTTGTTTCCGGTGTGGGGCACCAGCACTTATTTTTGAGGGCCGGAACTTATTTTTCTGCTTCAAGCATTTACTACGAGCAAAAGACATATTTGGAAAAGACGGAGGAAGAGAAAAACGAAAAAGTGTCACAAAGGGAGAAAACAGAAAACTGCAAGAGTGAGCGGAGGGGGCCGGGAGTTGCTGTACATGGATTAAAGAGGCCCAAGATGGCTTCAGGATTACGCTGCCTCAGTATTATATGATCGCACATTTAATTGCAGCAGCTGCATGTTTAAGAGTAGGGCTTTGGGCACCTGCACCTTTTTATTTACAAATTAAGCACTGTAGTCACTCCCATTATTACCATCAGCACATGCCAATTCCCTCTGCAGTCTCTCACTATGTTGAAAACCTATTCCATTTTTTGATCCCCACAGCTTTCAGAAATCCTCCATCTGCACATCTTACGCATCATCTCTTTTCTCTTCAGCTGTCTCTTTTCACTGCCTCTTGCTTGTAGTTTCTTGCATCTCCTTAACTTCACTATCCCTCCGCTCACACATAAAAAAACGCACACACACCACACACCCACTCGTGGAAAGAGGAAAAATTAGGGAGAAATAAACATATTTCTTCCAGTTACACCTCCCCTGGGAAGGCATAGCATTTTGACGCATTCCCAGGTCTACCACTCATGGGAAATCTGGGAATGTGCCAAAATCCATGGGTGGATGCGTGGGAACACCCACACTCCACCCATGGAATGCGCCTTTGGGGCACAGTAACGCAAGGCAGCAACATCTGCTGTCTGGCTTTACTCCAGATTTATCAAGCCACACAGGGCCGTACATGGCAGCCTTGCATGACTTGGTAAATCTTATTCTAGATTTTATGTCACCCTGCGTCCCCCTACATGGTGCAAAGGTGATGCAAAACCTTTGATAAATATACCCCTGTATTTTCTTTTACTTGAGCCCTGCCAATCATTCGACAGTTGTGTACCTCCTTGATACACATTTCCATAGAATCACAACTAGGTTAGCTACATGTAACTGTTGCTCTGATTGCTTTGCAAAGAGGCCAAGGATTGGATGAGCATGTGTTCCAAACACCTGTAAAGCCGACTGACCTGCACTGTGAGAAACCTGCACTCCCTTCAGCCTGATCCCCAGAGGTCTCCATTCACAACCTGTACTCACACAGGTATCTTGCAGTAACCATATGCTGTATATAAAAATTACACAACACCCTTTAAAAATCAAACACTGTTGGGTAAAGCAGGATTAGGTTATGTATGAAATATGCACAGGAACTATATAGCTGTCATGGATTACTGTTATATCTGTTGAAGAAGCTAAATGAAATCTTCACTTCGGAGATTCCGGGGGAGAATGTGAGAAAGGGATTCGAGAGACGTTAGGACGATGTGCGGAGGATGGGATATTTTGTCCCTGTAACCTACTCTAAGTTATATTTAATAAATGAGGGAAATTACTCTACGCCTGCAGAAGCCTCTTTTCTACACTGGCATAGAGCCAAGAGAACTTATTCTACTCGTGGAAACAGCATCCCAACTCCGACACGGCACTTCAAAGATTGATACGCCTTCGTTTCTATTTCTAGTTCTATTGTATCCTGACGACGTGAGACTTTGTGTTGTTTTCTTTTCACTATTTCCGCGTTGGTTAAAGGCACTAAAACTAATTTTGCTTATTGTCCACGATTTGTTGTTTTTTAATGGTATCCTTGCAACGCGTCACTGCGGTTGCGTCCTTCTCTGGTCTGACATGGCGGTCTCCTAGCAACCCTGTTATTCAGGAAGACGCCATCGACAACAAAAACAGCGTGCCTAATTTTTCTGACGCGGTCTTACATTGCGGTCTCCTAGCAACCCAGTTATTCAGGAAGACGCCATCAACAACAAATCCATACGACGTTCTGTAGTCTCCTGGTAAATAATCATGTGGAATGACGCCTTCGTTTTCCAAAACCGCACGCATCAATTACTTTGTGCTGTATGAACACACTGACGCGGCGAGTGAGTAAGCCAACAGTCTTTTCAGCACTAACTCCTTCATCGCATAAATCAAGAGATTATTTGGATTTTCATGTGTCACAACACTCCTGCCTGTCACACTTTTGGATACTGCGATAGGCACGCACTTTCAACCCGGCTACACATGGATATTTCTGACTTGCCACAGCGTTAGGCACGCTTCGTCTGCGGTCTTTGACATTTTTTTTATTCCGTTTTTTTTTTTTTTTCTCTGCTTATTTGCCTGTCATAGTACTGCGATAGGCACACACATGCAACATATTTACCCATGGAAATTGCCTTAGTATTTCTTACCTAATAGTCATATTTAGTTAGATATATACTTATTTTCTTTTTTTCAACATATTTATTATGCAGAATGTTGCAGCGCCTCCTTTTTTTCTTTCCACTCCTGGGGAACCACCCATTAAGTGGGGAAAATGGAAGAAGGTATTTGAGAGATACTCCAGGGTTTGTGGTACTACGGAAAGGAGAACTGCGTTATTACTACACCGTCTTCGAACAGAGGGTCAAAAGGTTTTTGAACATCTTCCTGATATTCCTGACAGTGAAGCTATCAGTCTTAATGAATACGAAATCTGCATTAGAAAGTTAGATTTACACTACTTACCGAAAATTAGCACTATTTTGGAAAGGTATTATTTTGGCAAAAGACTTCAGTTTGAGAGCGAAACTGTTGAAAATTACATAACAGTTCTATGACGTTTAGCCTCCCCATGCAAGTTTGGAGCGTCACTGGATGAAGGAATTTGTGACCAATTCATGCTAGGGTGTAACATTTCTGAATTGTTATCCATGTTGTCTGGGGCCAAAGTATTTTCTACTATTGATCTGACTTCGGCCTATCACCAAATAGAATTAGTTGAATCTTGCAGGAGTTTAACAGCATTCATAACAACATTTGGTACTTATAGGTTTGTCCAGCTACCTTTTGGGTTGATTTCTGCTGCCTCTGTCTTCCAGAAGGTAATGGAACGAATCTTTAAGGGCATTTGTGGGGTGTGTATTTACCAAGAAGATATTTTAGTTTATGCCAAAGACACGACTGAACACAATAGAAGACTCAGGAAGGTTTTGGAGAAAAATTCTGAACACAACTTAACCATCAAAGCAGAAAAGTGCAAATTTGCTGTTGACACTATTGATTATTTAGGCCACACTATTACGGGTGATGACATAATACCCAAGAAAGAACTAGTGAACACTATTTACGGTTTGACTTCTACTCAAAAGAGGAACTGATGCGATTTCTAGGAATGGCTGAGTATTATAATAAGTTTGTTAAAGATTTTGCCAGTTCTTGTTTTAACACAAGACTCTTATTGAAGAGAGGGGTAGATTTTGCATGGAATGAAGAATGTGAAAGGGAATTTATAAAATTGAAGAAAAGTTTATCTGGAGCTCTGAAATTGAAAAACTTTGACCCTAACCTGCAGTCTATCTTGACTACTGATGCTAGCGGGAAAGGTTTGGGAGCTGTATTACAACAAGGTGGATTTGGTCCTGAGAACACCATTGCTTTCATTTCCAGAAGCGTGACAGGTGCCTAAAATAAGTATTCAGTATAGAAAGGGAGGCACTTGCAGTATTTTGGGCTATTAAGAAGTTGAAGACATTTTTGTGGGGAGGTTTGATCGTGGTAAGAACTGATCATAAGCCTTTGTGTGAAGTTTTCAGTTCAAAGGCTATTGAGGCTGTATCAGGAAGGATCACCAAATGCATTGTAAGCTTACAAGACTATGATTTTGTAGTAAGATATGTCCCAGGTTCAGACAACTTTTCACCTGATGTTTTATTCAGACTGGTGCCATCTGATCTGAACAATCAGGGAGATGTTTGTTCAGGTGATGAGTTGGAACATTTTGAACGTGTATGTGAAGTAGATTACAAAATGATATCCGAAGCAAGGTGGCATGAAGAAATTAAGTCTGAAAGTGTTCTAGTGGAGGTCATGAAGTTGATACAAATGGGTTGGAGGAATAAGAATCAAGGTAGTGAAGAGTGTAGGACTATTTGGAGTGTAAGAGATCAACTAGCGGTGGATCGTGACTTGCTGCTGAGGGGAACAAGATTAATTCCCCCTACTAGTGTGAGGAATCTGTTGATTGATCAGACACATGTTAGCCATATGGGCATTTCCAAAACTAAGGAAAGATTACGATCTTCTTACTGGTGGCCTGGCATGGATACTCAAACTGAAAGGGTGGTGCGAGATTGTGTACAGTGTGCCATTAGTGAGAAAGCCATGAAACCCAGAGTGCAACCGATGGTAATAAGGGATAAACTAAAAGAGCCATAGCAAGATATTGCTTTAGACGTTTTAGGACCCATTTATAATGAGAGTTCAGTTGAATACATCATTGTTGTTGACATGTTTTCTAGATGGCCTGAAATATGTTTTACCAAGAGCATTGGAACCGAGAAGGTCATAAGGTTTCTGAAAGATTTGATAGCTAGGGAAGGCATTCCTTTCACAATTCTCACTGATAATGGTGTTCAACTGGTTTCCAAGGAAATTGAAGATTTCTTGATGGGGTGCGGCATAAAACATAAATTGTGTGCTTTGTATCATCCCGAATGCAATGGTATGGTTGAGAGATTTAACCGTGTCATTAAAGAGACCATCACCATGGCAAAGAACAGTCAGTTAAATTGGAAACAAGAAGTTGTCAAAACAGTTGGAGTATATAGGCACACTCCACATTCAACTACAGGCCAAACACCATTTGTTCTGTTTAGAGGCAGGCGTGGCAGTACGATTCTTGAACCTAATTGGGTGAATAGACTTTTGTGTGTTAAGAGTAATGATGTAGTCGAAAAAAACTGGAAATATAAAGAACATGAAAAGGCATTAATGAGTAAACTGAATTTTGATAGAAAGAACTCAGTAAAGAAGACTGTGGTTGATAATGGTGATTTGGTCATGATAAAAAAAAACCTTCTCTTAAGTATGGGGAAGAAAATTATCATCTCCCATGAGAGTGTTGAAACTTTTCACCAATGCTGTGAAAACTGATGATAACCGTATATGGAATTTAAATAGAGTGGTAAACTTTTGTGGTAACACTGTAGGAAAAGCTAGTGCACAGTACGAAGGAACATTTGAAACTACAAAGGATGCAGCTTTGTGAAGATCGAGCAGAAGCGTCAAGTTTCCGTCACATCTAAAGGACTACAATGTGATGTGAAATATGTTTTAAAAGTTTCTCTATGTGTATCCACACAATGTTTTTTTTAAATTTTATGTAAATCTTTTCTTTGTGTCTTATAGTGGGGAGATGTGTTATATCTGTTGAAGAAGCTAAATGGAATCTTCACTACGGAGATTCTAGGAGAGAATGTGAGAAAGGGATTCGAGGGACGTTAGGATGATGTGCGGAGGCTGGGATATTTTGTCCATGTAACCTCTAAGTTATATTTAATAAATGAGGAAAATTAGTCTACGCCTGCAGAAGCCTCTTTTCTACAATTACCTTAAAGTTTTTTACAGTCGTTGTTCAGAAATCGAACAATGTTCTTTCTTGTAAAGCTAGGGACATGGCTATAGGGCCCAATAGGGATCAGTTTCAAGTCAGGTTTTAATGACTGCTGGGTCTGCCACACAGAGAGACCCGCCCCACTTACAGCCCTTGGTGTGGGGTGTGAACTGCAGAAACACCCATAGAAGTCAACACAACCCTATGCCTACTAATTCATATAAAGTAACATGACCTAGTGCTGGGTGGAATACAATTGTCAATTGAAAACAGGCACAAGCGATGGCCAAAAGTTGTGTTGGACCACATTGCATGAGCTTTCAAAGTTTAATAAATGTAACACTCACAAAAGGTCACATTATGTAGGCAGTCTTCTGTGTGAAGGCAATTGCACTAAAGTGTATTTCTAAAAAACATGTTGTGCCAAAAACGTCTGTTGCAAATATGGAGCTGCACTATTTTTGTCCATTTACTTAATCCCTGTGATTTACATTCAACATTGCTTTGCACTAATTTTAGTAAATCTGTTCCCACAATTGCTACTAAGCATGCTTGTGACTTTCCCATGTAACACTCATAGAAACTTGTAAGACTAAAACCTTTGTGTTTTTCTTCTACCTAGCCATTTGGGATTTAGTTCTAAGAATTCTCTAAGATGATAACTAAGGGCCTGATTTAGATATTGGCAAATAGGTTACTAGTCACAACGGTGACAGATAAACTGTCCACCTAAATCTAAATCCCATTTTATTCAATGGGATTTTGATTTCGGCAGACAGGATATCCATGACTGTTGTGACGGAGTAACCTGTCAGTCAATATCTAAATCAAGCACTAAGTCGTTCTGCCATCAAAAATGTTTACATATGTATCTTTAAGTTTCATTAATGGTGAGCTGTTATACTTTGTTTGTCAAAATGTTTTCTCAGTGAGCTGAGTCTTCCTTTGATTTAACTTTTGTATGCAAACGCCTGCATGGCTAGATGTGTGAGACCAAAGCATCAACTTGAATCTAGTTTGACTTGCAAAAAGTGTTCCGTAAGGCTGTGAAGCAAATAGATTGTGGAAGAATGCCTATCAACCTCTTTTTCTATTGATTAAATTATTTGACCCCCATGGGTGAAGAAAGTCCAGACCATTGTGTTGTTAACCTTTAAGGTCTATTAGAACATTGGAAGTTGGCAGCTCCATTGAAAACAATGGAGTGCTGCGGCTTTTACTGGCCGGTAAAAGCCCGCAGCGCCAACATTTCAATGTTCGCTTTGTTCACAGCAGCAGCTGTGAACAAAGCCTCACGGAGCCCGAGGGGATTTTAATCCCCTCGGGCTCCGTGAGCAATTTGTTTTTTTAAATAGAACATTCTGCCCTGAGTGGCAGAATGTTCTAATAGCCTTAGAACCCGCCATAGCGGGCTCTACCGGCTATTAAAGGCCCTTTCCCTTGTTAAATGCCCTCGCCTTGGGCTCGGGCATTTAACGTGGGAGCGGGCCTTTAATAGCCGGTAGAGCCCGCTACGGCGGGTTCTAAGGCAGTAATTGTCAGAGAAATCAGTAATCCTGGACCATGTTCCCCCAATAATTAATGATTCCTTTAACTTTCTCAGTGAGATTTCATCTATGGCCTCTCGTGCTGCCACAGTATGGCAGCTCAGTCTGCATTCATCTTAAGGATCAGGAGGGGGGTTAAGGTAGATGTTGAGGTAAGCCTCTGAGCATTTGTAATAGATGGGTTAGACTGCCAAATGGCAAAAGAGAGGGTTAATGTTAATATCATCTCCTGGTCGGTTTTTCTAAGACTATAAGAAAAGACCCTAGAAGGACAGTGTGTAACAAGTTGGAAGTGTTCTGCATCGAGCGTCTTTACCAGAAGAGGGTCATCCTGACTCCTGACCATGCAGAAGAAAGAAGTGGGTTAGAGCGCTTGTTTTAGTAGTCCTAATCTGGATCCTGTTTTATGTTTCTGGGTGAAAACAAGGAAACTTGTTTGAGTACTAAAATTGCCATTTAGATGATGGTATTGATATACGGACCACGTGGTACTGGGAGCACACAGTCAGGGGGATGTTGGTCATGGCAATGTACATTAAAGTCACAGGCACTACCACAAGGAACAACGCAACATTCTGGAAGTGAATAGAGTAGAGCTGCATTATTCAAAATACAAAGAGAGACATTCAAAGTAAAACTAAAGGAAAAAGACAGTTGTTGCCAAAACCAAGAGAAGAAACAAGTGTTGGTCTATTAAAGTAATAGGATTCAGGTAGACTACCAACAGTTATTAGTAGATTACAATCAACTGAAAAGCATACAAATTGGTGACGTCAATAGACAATGGAGTTCAGGATTAAGAGGAGAGCATTCAAAATGTCCTGTACCTCACTTCAAGGTATACAGCATCTCAGAGGAGACTGCGAGGCAATGATAATATGCTGTAAAAAATGAAGAGTGGGCGATGGCAAATGAATGACATTAAAATGCATCTGTCACATTCACGTTGCATATGGGCATGCAGTGAAGTCTGGCCTAGTTGATAAGGCCAAGATAAGATGGAACTATATCAACTACACCCACTCTAGTGTCATGCTCTTTTAGGGCCAGGTGATCATTCAGGGAAGACAATTTGTTGGATGCAAAGCTTGCCTGGAAATTAGGGTCCAGACAGCTGAGCTGTAAAGCAGACTATTTACTGGGACAAATAGTAGAAATGTTTCATGTAGGCAGTAGTCCATTGGTCACTTGAAGTTTAGGTGAGAGCCCATTTCCATGGATGGGCATTGGTTATAAAGGGTACTCACATGTTAGCAGGATTAAGTAGCCACCACTGCATATAACACTGTAAAACACAAACACACCACCTAGAGGACCGTGTCTGGTGTGATCAGGAGCACCAGTGAAGCACCACTGGATCCTGTCTCACAAAATGATACAAAAAGCTCAACCATCTAGTTCTCGCCACACATGGAGCTTGAGCAGAAGAAGAGTGCATTGATTGCACTCCTACACTAAGGAGGTGTATCCATTAACCAGAAGCACAAAGAGGCAGTGCAGGTATGAAAAGATGGTGCGACAAACGACAGTCTGTACAAAAGATGACCCTGACACACATTTCTGGATTGAGAAAGTAAATGTCTTTGTGGCTGTTTCAAGCTGCAGTAGCTTAGAGGATCCAAATGGTTTCACCACTGGGCCGTGCTACCATAAGAAGGAGAGAATTGAAGCAGTGATTTGCCAAACCTTTTACTTTACCACAAAAGGAGCTCAAGATTCACCAAACCAAAGGAAAAACAGTAAAACAACTAGCAGGGTGGAAAGCCAACATGGAAGATAGAGCGAACAAGGTGTATAACATCCCACAATCGATCTCAAAAGACAGAGAGTGGAACAAGCCCATTCCTCCCACGAAAGTGAGATAGGTATATGAAGGAAATGAGGGAACCAGAAGGATTCAGAAGTTTAACTATAAGGAAAAGTTTCCAGTTATAAATCTATGCAACAGT
Organism: Pleurodeles waltl; assembly: GCF_031143425.1. NCBI lineage: Eukaryota > Metazoa > Chordata > Amphibia > Caudata > Salamandridae > Pleurodeles > Pleurodeles waltl. The sequence goes on along the minus strand of NC_090439.1, from coordinate 584,620,915 downwards.
TTCTCTTTGATGCAGGATCTGTAGCTGAGGCTCCAGTAATACAGATGAGAAGTCCATTTGGATTTATTGTGCTGCAGGAAATGCCCACCATAAAAAGCTTTTGATTCATGAGCCTTGTATAGTATTAGCATCTTTGTTCTGAGGCACAGGCCACCTGAAGTACTGTTGCTCTTCATGCTTCAGAATGCTGTGGTCTATGCTTCCATGTTCATTTGCAGTGCAAAATATTCTCAGCATGTGTGAAGTAATGGCGTGGCTTTGAAGCATTAAGTGTATCTTGATTGTCTGGTGAGAGACAGATACATAAAGAACAAATGTGGCACTCAGGAGAAGGTAAATGCGGTCTCAGAAAGGCAAAAAAAACACAATAGGAAGCCTTGCAGAATATGCAGCTCTACCTCATGGGCATAAGAGATGCATGTGACCAATGCAGGGGGGCAAAGGAAACAAGGAAGCCTGCCTCCAAAGCCTCAGAACAGTAAGTCTAAGGATCCTGGGGTCTAGAATTTTGAAAGATGAAAGCATGAATGGAAATGCTGCACCATCAAAGATATCAAAGCTGATAAGGTAAACCAGACTTTTGGGTGGCAGCCCAAAAACTAGTACACCAGATCCAAAAGTTGTCATAAGAATGTTTATGGCTACACTTTGTTAACAACTGTGGACTTTTCCTCTGACCTAAGTTCATCACTTCTTTACTTTTGGTTTTGCACAAGTGGTAGCATCTTGTTCCAAACTGCAAAGCCTCATCTTCGCTACACAGAACATTCATAAATCCCATGGAAAGTTGCAGCGTCTTTTTGCCTTCATCGGCACCTACAGCTTGAACCTGTAGGCACCATGGGGACAGAGATAAAAGTATGGTTCCTTATAACTTGGGGTTAAAATTGAATTCAATAATGCATTCAGTGGTTCTTTAACACCCCATTTAAATGACCCTAAGGTATGTCACAAGCGTATTCAAATAGTTTGTGAAATTGCGTGGTTTGCTGCTGAGGGCTAAGCTTGTTCTGTACTTATGGGCCACATGCAATAGGATGTTTTCCTTCCTGCATTCATGTTTTTTTAATGAAAGTTGTTGCTTCAATTATGACTACGAGTTAGCTCGGTGTTGGCAGACCATCTTGCTCAGGTATCTGTGTCCCTGGGCGCCACATGCTTTGTGCCGCATGTACAACATCCTGAGATGATTCTTTTTTTTTTTACTATAACAAAGTCAATGTTCTATGGTCTGATTTGTTTGAAATCTACTCCTAAATAGGGTGGCCGGAACTTGCAGAGTTTCACATACATAAAATACAAGACATAAAAACTCTGCAAGATTCTACGGAGTTCCGTGAGCGGGCAGAAATCGGTACGTCATGCTGATTTTTAGTGCCAGGAGCTTGTTCCCACAGAGAAATCAGCGCAGATAGCAGCGCGTGGTGCACCAGAGAGCGTTGCTTCTTCAGTTGGTTTTACTGTAGCTTGAGTAGATTTTCTACTTGAGGGGCAGCTTTTCCAATGGGAATGGTTGCAACCGCCCACATTGAGAAAATATTGCCAGGTGCCCTCCTAGTGCACAAAAATCATGCTAGGGGGTGCCAGTTCTCGCCAATTTACTGTTGGCAAATCATTCTCGAGAAAAAAACTCCGTCACGTGGCAGTCTGCAGAATTTGTCTAGACCTCTGCCTTACATGCATTACACTGAATAGCCAAATCTCCGTGAACTCTGCTGGTAGAGTGGAGTTTATCACCCACCCTTAGTCCTACATTTACTATTCAGTTTGACATCACCGATAGTTGCTTTTTGGGAAGGCTGATGTATACTTGGTTGCTCTTATCCAGACATAGGGCTTTCCCAGTTGTAACCCTCTTGAGTCTTGGGCAATATATCAACCATATACAAAAACAAAACGACTCTCGAGGGATCAATTATCTAACGTCTTTCAAGCCAATAATGCATAAATTATTATTGTGCTAGTTAATTATATTTCTTTTTTTTATTCGTCAGTTGCTTATATAGAACTCTGTGGGATATTCATCAAAGATCACTGTAGTTCCATTTATTTTTGGAATACAAATTTGCAAAAAACATATACATTCTTCGATACATTGGTCTTATTATCAGTACATTATCCATACATCTCTATTTTGCTTAATGGCCATTATCCACAAATATATCCAAAAATCTAGGTCCGTCTGATCAGGTAGTCCATTATCTAAGCATTAATCGTCGCAGTCAACTGTTGTTATCTATCATTGTGGAAGAAATGATGGTCTTCACCTCTATATATCAGTCTCATACATTCAATAGGGGCTCCTGATACAAGACTGTTGACGTATTTTGGCCTCTTTACTTCTGGTCTCTTCAGGAAAAATAAAGAACATGCATCTATTTACTTGAAATTAAAAACAAGAAAGACCCATCAGTAAACAGGCCTTACCTGAGTAACCTTAATTTAATAACACATCCATTATATACAAGCTGTTATACCAGAAGGTGTTCAGAGTCACCTGGTTGTACATTAACATCCTGTTTACAAAACCATGCAATCAGCCTCCAGTAGCCACGCATTATTGTGTCATATGACATCATTGTGTTATACTGTGCCCAGTCCATTGTGCCTGACATGAAAGATACAATATTGAAGGTGTTTCGAGACCCTGACTAAGCCTATTTACGTGTTCACACGTCCCAAGACGTTAGGTTAGAGGAGATCCATTAATGTTGATTTAGGGGGATAGGGTTAGGATGGCGCTATTAGATGACATATTATAATGCTGTATAATGATATGCCGATGTGGTGATACATTTGCTCACCCTATGCTGATTATACAATTTCCATTACTTTTTATGGTGAATATTGTTACGAAAGGATGTGTTTTGGTCGGGGAGGGGGTAGAGGCAGATGATCTTTTGGTCTCTTTCCTGTGCCCTAGGGAAACTGCCCAATTTTATATTGATTTGCTGTATAATGTGGCCTTAGACTATTTTTCAGATTTTGCCATGCAGCATCCATTTTAAATGATTTCTGAGCCTTATGCTTATGACAAAATATTATGCATTTCAATTGATGTCGCTATATTTTTTGCCATTTGTATTGCACTTTAATATTTTTAAAAAACCTTCATGGTTTCTAAATTACTGATTTTAAGCTCCTTTGGGTGAAGGCATATTTTATTGATTGCCATTTATAATGCTGTTTGAATCTTACAAGCCCTTACGGTTTTACGTCTAGCGTGTCAGACTAACAGAAACAGTGCCAACAGTTTCAGGGCTTTCTAAAATATGTTCTTCTTCCTAGGCCTTGCCCCGCGGTAGCACACAGCAAACAGTGTAGCCAAACCTTTCAGAACTGCCTAATCACCACTGGTGATTCTTTCTCTAATACATGCCTCTCATGTTCTAAATCTGGTTATTCAAAGATATGATGTAGCAATAGCGGGTTAAACAATTTATTCAGCCCCAATCACATGTCATAAATTAATTCCAGGCTGCTCTGACCTGCCCCTCTGAGAACCTGTCGGAGCAGCACTGGCTCTCTGCTCATAGAGGGAACAGTGCACAGTTTAGAGTGCTCTTAACATTTGGAACAGGGAGGAAAAGCCCCTTTACTCATTCACCCCCCCCCCCCACCCCCCAGCAGCTGAAAGCAGAGTCAGCTGATGTTGGAGGCCATACATTACATAAAGTTATTTATAGGTAAAAATGAATGATGGATGTTTCGCCTCTGCATTCTGCATGACATCACAGAGACATTTGCTCTTGTTGTCTATTCGCTGTCACTCAGATCCCCGGGTGAGAAACACCCCAATTATTCATTGTTTCCCATCTATGATTGTATGTGCTATGTAAGACGTCCACAGGAAGTCTCCATTGTTTACACCAGAACCTAAATCTGGTAATTCACTGCTATGACTTAGCAACAGTTGACAACAAAACGTGTTACCCACAGTTGCTATGTCATAGAGGCCTTTCAGGCTATGTTGACAGGGCTTTCCGAGAGCCTTTAGATGCAGCACAGCTTGTCTGCTTGGACTGAAAGAAGAAATCACAACATCAGGAGGTCTAAAGAGGGCAAGGAAGGTACTGGGGTTTGTTTAAGGACAAGTTATTTCTTTAAAATTTGGGATGGGGAGGAGAGGCCATATTATGTCTGACTCCTACGTTACTCCTTTGCCTATGCTTAGCAGTTTGGTGCTCGTGTACAGAACATTTTCCACTCTTTTACTCATGGTGGTATGCATCACCGATGTCAGCGGGCTCCCCAGTGCTCGACCAACTGCTTGCCACTTAGAGTGATGCAATTATTGCCATTGCGTTCGTGCAGAATACTCTGCCCACACCTCCAGGCTATTAAGCATCACATCGCCTCTTTCAGGATGAGAGAACATATGTTGGCACCTTGGAGTCTGTTTTGTCACCCCTGCATTTACGATTGTTATTGTCTCGACTTCAGGAAGGCTATTTTGAGCCCGTAAATTTGCATATGGCTCTTTTTGCTTGATTCCTATATTATCATTTGTTGCATTCCCACAGGCCTTGGTTTATATATTCAGTAACCCCCTCGCTCAGGCATAATTCTATGCCCTGAAGATGATCCCAGCTTTGGACAAAGGGATATAAAAGATGTCAACTCGAGTACCTTGGCTTGGTATTTTGTATTTTTATAATTAGGTTAATGTGAGACTGGGTCCTGCAGTACTGTGAGCTTATCTTTTGAATTGTAATGTCTATCACATATATAATGCCTGAGTACTTTCACTCTGTTGCCTACGTTATGATAGTTATTTGTTCTGTGTTTTTTGTTTCCCCACTATGTTGTATTAAATTTAAAAAAAATGTGGAAAAATTATACATTTGTAAATTTAGCGTAGACCCCATTGTGTTTCTATGTTACACTGACTCTTATAGTTTCACTTAAGGAACCGTTGTTCCTTTTACAAAATAACAGTTATAAGCAGGCACAGTTAATTGTGGGGTTCATACAGAACATAACATTATAGATGGATAACTGTGAGTTATGGCTTGTTTTTCGCCTTGGGGTTCTTAGTTGCATCACAGGCAACTCAGACTTTGCTCTCATTATCTAATTGATGTAATTCAGGACCCATCTGTGAAAACTATCCCCGTAGCACTTGAGCTGAAGGAGGCTCTTAATGCAATTATGCTCCAAATACTCATAGCAAACTGGTTGTAATGTATTGTCCCAAAGTAGGTGTAGGTCTGCAATTACCACCAAGACCTGACTACTTCATTAATGTTCCTTAACATTCTTTAACAATCTCTGCCCCAAAACCACATGCAATTGTACATTGGAGTACCACCTTCACTCCTTGTTCTTGATTTTCACTTTCCTTCATAATCCCTCCCTCTTTCCCCAGTCCTCACTCTAGTCATTTATTTCTTGCTTTCCTTCCTCTTTACTATCTTCAAGTTTACAATTTTCTTCCTGTTCAAATATCTATCATTTCTTGAAACATTTTGCAAAATGATGTCTATCCTGACAAAATGTCTATAGAAAACTATGAATAGTAGATATACAACAGAAGTGCAAAGCATTTAAGTCATATTTGTCCTGATGAAGACCCTATAATTGTATTTAAATAGCTAGAAACATAAGTTGACCAGCATGAGCAGTGAGTAGGTCTTACCAAAAGTATATTTTCATTGTGATTTGTCTATCAATTACTGCCACTTATGAAGTACTTTTTGAGTAATATGTATCAACTGTGTAATTTTTTGAATGGTCTGTTTATTACATTTTACTATAGTTGCATTTCGCGAGACCATGTAATTACCATGCAATGTGAAATACCATTTAGTTTGCCAACTACAGTTTCAAATATTTGCTAATGGACTATTTTCTATGGTGCGTTCTTCTTCCATTTCCTTTTCTTTTCTCTTCAGTCTAAATAAAAGGTGTTCTAGACATAGGGCCTGCTTTAGAACTCAGGGGAAGGGTTACTTATGGGATTTAGATTTCGGCGGACAGGATATCTGTCACCATTGCGACGGCAGAATCTGTCCGCTGAGTTCAAAATCATGCCCTAACTCTCTGTGTATTGATTTGACAATTATAAAAAGGGTCGCTGAATAACTTTACTGTTATATTTTAGCATGTCATATTCCCGGGTGCCCACAGGGATACAGGGTTACCCTCAATATTTGTGTACATTTGTAGCACCTGTGTTTGAGGACATAGGGCCTGATTCTAACTTTGGAGGACGGTGTTAAACCGTCCCAATAGTGGCGGATATACCACCTACCGTATTACGAGTTCCATAGGATATAATGGACTCGTAATACGGTAGGTGGTATATCCGCCACTTTTGGGACGGTTTAACACCGTCCTCCAAAGTTAGAATCAGGCCCATAGTATTGATATCCTGAGAATCAATATAAACTGTTGCTTTGCACTTGCCAGTTGCTTCGATTGTCAGTGACAAACTGCAATCTATGTAGCTTAGCTCATTTGTACAGTGTTGCCTGAAGTGTACAAATAATCTGAGAAAAGTGCATTTGGCGTCTTAACAATTATGTACGTAATTATCAGTACATAGCAAAAGTAAATAACACTAAAATAATTAGAGAATGCATAAACCTACATCCCTTACACACTCAATCCATCTTGCATGGTTTAAGTAGAAAAACAACAACAAAAAAGCAATGTTCAACATCAAAGTCTAAATATTGAAAATACATATTTGAATGCTGGATAAAGACAGAGCGATACCTTTGATTTGCAAAATATAGGAGAATAGTTGTGTTCTCCTTTCATAAAGACACTGGGCCTCATTTACAAGGCCTTTGCGCCACCGTTCCATCATTTTTTTTATGCACCAGTGGCGCTAAGCAGTGCTTTACACTGCTCCAGATTTACAAACTTACGCATTGGGCCCAATACATCAGTTTGTAAAGCCTTGTGTCACATCATACCTGCGCCAGGTATAATGTCTGCAAGGTAGGCGTTCCCGGGCAAAAAGCCACGCAAAACTGACACAGTGAAATTTACAACATTTCACTGCATCATTCTGCGACTTCACTGCGTCAAAATTCCAATGCCTGCTCGGAGCAGGCATTAAACTGACGCAGAGCTTTTGTCTATGGGAGCCTTCCTCACATTGCTTGAGTAGCGAATTTTTTTAATGTTAGTCCAGCAATGCATCAGTTTACCACCACAGATGTGTCAGAATTTCTGACTCTTCTGTGAAATCATGTGCCATTGAGCTCTGTATAGTAAATACAGTGCAGCACCGGTGTCATTAGTTACATAAACTACAGCAGCCATGTGAATGAATAAACCTGAAGACATAGGGCAAGAAGAGACCTTGGAGTGCCACAATTGAATTAAGTGACTTCCTCATAGGCTCTTCAGGGACAGCATGTCTACACAAAGCATCAGTGCAGATTTTACTGCATATGGTGTCACTGAGAAGTGAAAACATTGTTAATTCTAAAAGTTGGAGGCAAGGCCTAATTGATGCCTATTTCAGCCTTTGCGAGGAAAGCGCAGTTCTGTACATCACAGCATTTTCGTTTCAATCGCAAAATGTTCATCTTACAAAGCAAATAATATTTAAACTGAAAATAATACCATTAAATATAAGTAGTAGACTTATTCTGTCAAAACTGAGTCTAGACTAATTAGGGGACCATCCATCAAAGATATTAGGATGTCACCTGTTAAAATGATAGTGGAATATTTATTCTTAGGGGAACCCTTTATCTGCTACCTTTGCACTGCATGCACAGACAGGATTTGGCCATTCCTCCTCTCTTTTCTGTTACCTGGCTAATTCTGCTTTTCTGACTTAAGTACAGACTGTTGTGAAGGCCTACCCGACACCTGAAGCATCTTGTCTCTTAATTGTGTCCATCGCCTTTAGATGAGGAGTTTGCTTGACAAAATTGTTGAAGTGTCCTTTTACATTGACGGATGAACTCTTTACTAAGATTCATATTTCTAACAGTCATTTACTACTCTTGTGTTTTGTTTCGGTCATTTTTGGTCAACAATGATGTTATGTTTATTATTTCTTCTTTCATGTCATTGAATCCCCTTTTGTGGAAATGTTATTCAGAGGTCCATTGAAGGTCATGTAGTATTTATTTTTACCCTTACGTTGTGGAACTGTCCTCCTGAAGTACTTTTCAAACATAGAGTTTTACAATACAATGTTATTCCTGTATTCTTGGAAGTGTCATGAAAAAAGCCAGGTAGGATTGGAGGTTATACCAGTGGGAAAATAATGAAACTTGGAATAAAGCTGTTACTGCACGTTTATCTGGACTTTATGTCACCCTTAAATACATTCAACTGCTTTAAGGCCTGTAGAGCAAAAGCATCCCTTTTAATATATATATGCATATATATATATATATATATATATGTATATATATATATATATCATACAAACAACTCAAGAAACAATAGAGTCTTTCTTCTCTAAAACAGACTGCATATAACATATATTGTAATAGGTAATAAAGTAAGATAATTTAATCAAGTGGAGTTACAATCACATTCTCTTTCTATTGTAGAGTGACTATCTTTCCCCTACAAAAAACAGCACTGTAAAATTATTCAGGATAGGGCTGTCAGCATCCTTTTTGACATCACATTGTCAAATCCTGCTTGACAAGCCTGCTGAGCCGCATGTGACACTTGTTACATGTGGCTCAGCATTTACTCATGACATGCAGAAAGTCTAAAACTGAAACAAAAAGTCAACAACCAAGCATTGCCCACCCCTTCAAGGTGCAGTGTACCCTTTCACATGACAATGTCATATCTGGCCAAAGGGCTGGGTGTCTGCGGGTGGAAGGGGTGATAAACAAAATGGAGAGCTGTGGTGAATGTGTCCTACTACTCATAAGCAGCTGGCACAGTCTTTCGTACCATTGTGGTGACTACAACTATTTTTGGCAGTCATGCAGTAATCTTTGATGGAGGTGCATGAAGATATCACATGGGGAGGAGATCTGCTGGCAGGGGAAAACAAGTATGCACTGGAGAGATGCCAGGGGATGGAGGCAGTGTTATTGGTGCATTGGTCTCTTCTTGTTGTGACAAAGTACACCATTTCCACATCCACATAGTGGCAATCCATTAGGGGGGAAGGATAAGTTTTGGAGAGAAGCCATGGCTTGGTGACCCACTCATACATTAGCAAGAGGACAAGTCCTGGACGGTTCGGGTTCTGTTTCATCTGTAGTAAACTGGAAAACTTTGAAACACAGAAATCGATTTTGTTATATGTTTGATCAATAGCAAGGTGCTATGGCTACCTGTTATTTGACAAGCAATATGTTGATGTTTCCTAACAGATGATTCAGCTCCAGAGACTGTTAATGGACATGAGTCTACTGGACAACCCAACTCCACTACTGCAATGGAAACACAGGAAGAGACCACTGAGCCCACAACTAACGGTCAGGCAAAGTCGGAGTCAGATGAACAGCCTCTGAACTTGAGTGACATTCCTGCCTCTTCTCAGCCAAACTCTGAATGCAGAATAGAAGAACAGAGCCTTAACGGGAAGAGCACACACAATAGCCTACTGATGCCCGACATCAAGACGGAGAGAGAAACGCAGGAAAACGGAAATAAGGTAAGAAGACTCACTCTCTGTGAAGGAGAAACAGGCTAGGCAGATAGAGGTGTCAATATACATGTACATAGCCACAGCATCTGCATTGTGTACCTGGCTCCATAGAATCAAATCGCAGCATTTTGGAATATTTTTATTTATTATTGTCCAATGGAAATTCATAAGATATGCCTAAGGGGGATCTTTGTCCATTTTAGAAATTCTACTCCGCTCTTAAACTTTTCCAGAATGTTCATTACAAATTCTGGGGTCCAGGTGATTACATTGGAAGTGTCACCTACTGGAAGCCGTCATGGATTTCCCAGCCTGTCACCTTTCAGCTCCACCATGCCTTCACTTATAAAAAAGAAAGCTTGCCATGTAGGTACGCTTCTTTTCACAAAACATTATGTATTTGAGATGTGCACTTTCTGTTGGAAAGAAATGTAGCTACTTACGTGCCTTCATTAATTAGGTAAACATGTGCATTATAATTCCAAATAAAATAACCATAAGGTTTCCATTAAGCTCATAAACTGGGTTCAATCCTAATATAAATTGCCAATTTCAGTTTGAGAGCGAGGAGATAACAAAACGCCGACTCTGCAAGAAATGACCCCCTGAGTTCCCAGCTGTTAGGTTGGCAGCATATATTCAAAATCCAGCTGTTCTTAAAATTATTCTGAAAGGGGTATTTTTTTAAATCAGTGTAGAGCAAGAAGGTGCCACACTGTCACTTCTGTTTTAATTATGTTATCCATTACACAAACAGAATAAAAGTCCACTGCCTAGATTCCCCTTGCTCCATCTCCCCAGGAAGAGATATCACTGCATTCCCAGCATCCATCTTTACAGGAAATGACATAGCGTATTTCCACCAAAACTATTTTTTGAAAAAGTCAAAGGAACGGACTTCATTCCAGCTTCCCTCTCCAGAGGAAGAAACATGCCATCATTTCCTAGCATCTCCCACTACATGGAGTGACTTAAATGCATGTACTGTAATTTCTCACTAAAATAAATGCATTGTTAAAAGAAGAATCAGTTTGGACTTCATTCCCCAGTTTCCTTCATCACAAGAAGCAACATCACTGACATTCCTAGTATCCATCTTTCCAGGAAGTAAGATCACCTCTTCCCTTTTCTCTGCTCCACTCCACTTCTAAGGTTGTCCTACCACATGCGAATCCCCAGCAAAGGCAACGTTTTAGAGTGAGAAATACCTGCACCATGGCAACCTATGAGATAAGAGTTCAGGATGTGCCTCACCCAGCACACCACACCCTCTGTCATTGTGATCATTCCGAGGCCTTGACCACATAAACATGAACATAGCATCTTCACAAAACATAGACACAACCTCATAGACAATTCACTAACCATCACACTAACAAAGACACTCTCCATCTTTTGCTCATCAGTGCACACTTTATAATATTCCATGTTCTAGACATTGCAGATCTCATCACCGTTCACAACCTTATCACAGACACGTGGCTCACCCCCACATTCTCACACAACATAGATGTCATTCTTCCCAAAGTCTATAGCATTCAGCATGCAGATCATTCTAACAACAAGTGAGACGACCTCAGGTATCCTGAACAAAACAAGGACTTTATAGCCAAATTATCAGACCTCCCCACTACCTCATCCATCCAAACCTCCCACAACACCATTCATGGTGACTTCAACCTCCCAAACGACTCATACATACAAAAAAATCCATACACCCTCTTCAGCCTCATTGACATGCTGAACATGATACAGCATGTCACCCAATTAACATTCTCCAAAGGGCACATCTTGACCCTCATCTTCCTGACAATAATAACCATCCTTTCATTGCAGGCCTCCTATTCTCCTAGACTGGACAGACCACCTTGCTATTCACATTGTCCTGCTCAGCATCCCACCTATGTGTCAAGGTAAACAAAAAGAGAATAACTACTATTGGATCCTTCAAATACTTCTCCACAGACAACTTAAAGTTTTAGCTGTTCTCCAACCCTGCCACCACCACTTCTTACTCAACACACTTCTACATAATTTCAACACATTTCTTAAAAAAAAGTGAAAACTACACTAAAACTAAAACATACATGTGCAAGAAGAAACATTCAGCACCCACAGGCCTGACCCTCCCAAACCTGAGTAAACACATGCTAGAACCAGACCACCTTGCCAACAACTGGACTATCTATTATTTACCCTTCATCAGCAAGATCATGGAAATTCACTTTATACATAACTTAAAGATCACATCAATACCAACCGTCTCCTCTGCAAGTATCAATCCAACTTCAGGTCATGTTGCAGCACAAATGCAGTTACCATATGAATTATAGATGATGTCCTCCTAATCACAAGACAAGTGACAACTCCACCTCCTGGTGTTACTAGACTTCTGTGTTATGTTATGTGTAATGTAAAGCAAACGGTCACCAACAAGGTGCTCATCAGGTACGAGTGCCTAGGGTCGCCTTTGGTAGGTTAGTTATTCGAAAAGCCAGGTCTTCAGCTTTATGTGGGATTTAAGAAGAGAGAAGGAAGCTTTAATATAAAGTGGGAGGCCATTCCATCATTTAGGAGCAATGTAAGAAAACACCCATCCTCCTGATCTGGTTCTGTGTGTGCATTTGGATGTCAGAGAGGAGATGTTTGGGTGACTGGTAGAGGGAGAAGGAACTGTTCAGGTAGGTGGGGCCTGAGTTTGTAGTGCTTTGAGTGTGTGCGTGAGGAGTTTGAATTGAGCACATTTGGATGTCAGGAGCTATTGGAGTTCCCGGGGGTGTGGTATGATGTGATTCCTCTGTGAAAGGTTGGTTGAGGATGAGTCTGGCTGCTGAACCCTCATTCCTAACTTAACATCTTTAACGGGATTCACCAAAAACATCATTTAGGTTTTCCCTTCAAACCTATCCAACTGAGTTAATTCCTGTGGGCAGCTTTAGGTTCCCGATTATACAGATCACTTGCAGAGATCCCAGGAATCGATCTTGTTCCCCCCTCATCTTCCACCTATTGGTACATAAGGTAACAAGTAGGGGACCAGGTTTAAACTGCAAGCTACAATGCAAGTGGCTTTCCTGTAGGTGCCAGACCAAAGGTGTCTATGGTAATTATAAAAAGCAGCTGGGACAGGGGGCAGCCCTGCCTTGTTCCTGCGTAATAGAGAAGGAGGGGGTCAACGATCCGTTGGCTCTAATGTGAGTCAAGAGGTCAGTGTACAGATGTTTGACCAGCGCGGAGAAGCCAGGGCCGATGCCCAGTTTATGCAAGGTGGTGTGTAGAAATTACCATTCCAGGGAGTCAAAAGCCTTCTCTGCATCTAAGAGGGTAGGCAGGTGGGACTTCTAGGGAAATTCAGTTGATTACAGAGACAACAGTGCATAGATTCAAAGAGGTGGACTGATGGAGAACAAACCCCGACTGCACGGGGGATTTTATGTTTTCCATGAAGGGAGCAGGATGGTTGGAAAGGACTTTGGACAAGACCTTGTTATCAAAATTTAGGAGCGATAATGGTCTGTAGGAGCCACAAAGGTGTGGGTCCTTACCTGGTTTAAGGAGCAGGGTAATTACGGCTTCTCCCATTGAAGGGGGAAGGTTGCCCATCTCAAGGGACTGTGAATACACGGCAAGCAGACGTGGTGCGAGGAGATGTTTAAAGTGTTTATAGAACTCCCCATTGAAGCCATCCAGTCCAGAGGCCTTGGAGCCATCTAGGGAGCCTATGGCTAATTCATTCTCCTCGCTGGAGATGGGTTCACTTAGAAACTGTTGGTGGGCAGAGATCTCCTCAATATACTGTCTGAGCCGCAGTGTCTCAGGAGAAATGAGTGGTGTAGAGATGTGTATAGTATTAGAGTAAAGCCGCCCAGACACCTGAGTTACAGGTCTCCTTCAACCCCCCTAGCAAGGTGCAGGTCCGCAATATAGGAGAAGCCCCAGGGGAGGTGTAAAAGTTTAGCCAACATACGCCCTGGGTGTTCACCCTCACCATATCTATGGAATCTAGACAACTTCCCAATAATAATACCCCTTGCTTGGCCAGATCACGGTATTCTGCCAATAGCTCACCCCACTTGAGCGACTATGGGTCTCTGGGTTGTTGGCCATCCACTGAGTCCAGCTCAGTTAAGTCCTTCCCGAGGCGAGCCAACCCCATTTGCATGTTGCGCAATACTCCAGAATGTTTAGAGATGTAGATGCCTCTAATATATGCCTTATACGCCTCCCACAAAGTGGACTGCGTAGTCACTGAGCTCCCGTTCATTTGGAAGTAGTCTACCACCACTGTATGCAATTCAGAACGGAAGAGTGGATCCTGCAGTGACACAATGGGAAAGCAGCATTGCTTTTCCTGGCCACCGCCAAAGGGGATACGCATGGTGAAGCAGATCGGGGCATGGTCTGAAAGTGTGCGGGATAAGTGTTGTTCCACGCCCAGCAAGGGACATAAAGTTGCAGAGATGTACCAATTATCAATGCAGGACCATGTGTTGTGGGGTGCAGAGTAGTGAGTGTATGCTAGTGTTAATGCACCCCACAATCGCCAAGCATCTTTAAGTACATATGTATCTCAAAAGTTGCATAAAATATGGAGCAAGCATGGTTTACCAGCCAGGTAGAGCTCTGTAGTGTCTAGTGCGGCATCTATCAACAAGATAAAGTCTCCCCAACGGTAATTGGTTAAAGTCCAGTCGCCTAATCTGAAAGTGTAGTGTCTGAAAAAATGCAGGGGATCAACATTGAGGGCATAGATTGGCCAGCAGTACTAGGTGGCCTGCTAGAGTCCTCATCACCAGGACATATCTTCTGTCCTCATTCAGAATAGAAGCAGTGGGATGGAATGGGAGCTTCTTGTGAGCTAAAATGCAGACACCCCAGGAATAATAACGGTATGGGCCCCAGGCAGATGCAAACCTGTAGGATTTCCCAGGGGGTAGGTGTATCTCTTGTAAGAAGGTAATTTGCGCACTGTGGTGCAACAAGTATTGCAAAACCTGCATGGGTTGTTTAGACCTCTGATGTTCCATGACAAGAACGTGAACTTTGTGGGGTGCGGCTGAAATGACTGTGATGGTGCCGATAAGAGATGTGAGAAAAACAATAAAGTAGCGTGTGGATATGGTGGGATCAGTCAACAACAATAGCAGTGGACCAACAGATGTAAATTCAAACAACCACAGATACCCCTTTGCCCCTCCCACCACTCACATCAGGCAACAACTAGCCCAGTGAATCCCTAACCCAATATTCATAGGAACACACTAAACTAGGGCAATTATCATAGTAGTGTAGACCACTAGGGAGTGGCAACACTACAGGTGAAGGCCCCGTCCTTGGGCGGATCTGTTTTAACCAGTCAGTGAAATTGACCGTAACCCAGTTGGTATGTAGTATGTGGCACGGATCACGGCAGACCACAGTGTGTACATTTGAAGACATAGGCCCTCATTTTGACGTCAGTGTTAAAAACCACCTACCGCTGCTGCGATGGCCACCAAAAGACCGTTGCTGCAGCTACCAGCCATCTGCCGTAGTATGACCACAGCCGGATTCCCGCCACAAGAAGGGTGGAAAACCAGCTGTGGCCATGCCAGTGGATGGTGGTAAGGTGGCGCTGCTGCCACCCGCAGCACCATGCCAGTAGGCCGCTGCCAGCCGATGTATGAGAAATAATACGGCCTGGCGGTGTTCTGCTGGCGGGTGCTGCTGGCGGTAGTAGTGCCCCATCCCGTCTCCTGCCGGAGGACCCCCTGACTACAGGTAAGTCGGGTCTCCGACAGGGGAGGGGGTGTTGTGTGTGTGTGGGCGTGTGTGAATGTTTGTGCGTACGTGGATGTGGGTGTGTGTTGCATGTTGAATATGTGTGTGCATGTATGGAGGTGTGAGTGCATTAATGTTGTGTTATGTGAATGCATGTCTGCATGTATGTGTGAAAGTGTGTGCGGATGTGTGTGTGAATGGATGTATGCATGCGTGGAAGCATGTTGTAATGGGTGTGTGTATGCGTGTGTGTGTGTGTCTATATGTGTGTGTGAAGGGGGCGTGAATGTAGGGGGGTCTGGAGAGGTGGGGGTGTGGTACCTGGAATGGAATTGGGGGAGAGACCCCTGTCAGTGACAGGAAAAGAATTCCCTGTCACTGATCCGGCCTACCGCTATGGTTTTCGTGGCATTATGAACGCCATGGAAACCTGGCGGTAGGCGGGGTCATAATCCTGCAGGTGGAACAATGACGGCCGCTGGGCTGAAGATGGATATCTCCAGCCTGGCGGCTGTTACCGCCATGGCGGTCAGAGTGGTACATTAATGTCATAATATGACAGTAGGTACCGCCACCCTGTTGGCGGTACTAACTGCCATATTAACGGCAACGGCCGGGGTCGTAATGACCCCCATAGTGTACTGTATCCCCCAGGTTAGACAAAACAGGAGCTGATGGTGGGGTGCAGCAATCACCCTGTGGGGAAAAGGTCCGCACTCGCATTCAAATGTAGATTTGGGGTTCGATCTTTTGGGAGTAGAATGCTATGAGGGTGCACGATCCCGCTAATGTTGCTTGCAAAAGTCTTGTGCGGCTGCTGGTGTATCAAAAAAGTGCCCCATCCCATCTACATCTGCCTTGAGACGTGCCATAGTAAAAGCCAAGCTTTCCGAGAGTAGATTTGACATCCGTGAATTTCTGCAGGCTTCCTGCACTGCTATGGTGAAGTCAGGAAATAAAAATATATTGTAATTCCTTGTCATTGCTATGGCCCATTATTCCAGGCCAGCCTCCGAGCTTCATCATGGTCCCGGATATTGAGCAGCCTTGCGATGATCAGCCTTGGGGGCCACCCAGGGGCAGGGCATGGGCCCAGCGAGCGGTAAGGACGTTCCACAACAGAAGTGAATGTAAAGTTTTGCCTGCCTAGCAAATCGGACAATAGTCTTACAACAAATAAATCTAAGTGCCCAGTGTTAGTGGATTCCGCTACCCCATGATGCATAGGTTGTTACATCAGCCCTGTGCCACTTGGTTCTGTTTCTTAATTGACACAGATTTCAGCAATCGTTCCAACCTCTCCAGGTGTTTTGTGGTCTGCGTGGACCCATCTTTGAGCCTAAGATCCGCTCCTCTGCATCATCCAACCTTGTGTTATGTCTTTCAAGGCATTCGCCAATTTTGTTGAGACGCCCAGCTAGGGTGTCAAACATGCACCCCCACCAGCCAAGTGTCTGAGTTCTGGACCCCGGTAGCCCCTGACACCTTCATGGGCACAGGCTCTGCAGCATTCGATTGCCTTTGTTTATCAGAGTTGAGCTTACTCTGCTTAGGGTCCCCTCATACCATGTGTAGAGGATGGAGGCCAGGAGAGGCGCCATCTTGGGGGTAAGGGGACTAAGCAACTTCAGCAGGCCACCGTCCACAATCACGTACGCGCCAGGCACCACAAGGACACCAGGACGTGATGTGCCGCTGTCAACAGCAGGCGAGCAGCCAGTGGGTGGGTGTGCATAATCAAAGGCAGGCAGTTTGAGGTGGCAGACCGTACCAGCACCATTGTGGCGTAGCCCAGTTGTCCCAACACCGACACTGGCCGGTGGGCCCAGGGGTCAGAGGGCACCGGGGGCCCAATATTGGGTTCTGATATATGAATGCACCTCATTGGCCTTATAGCAACAATCACAAAATGAAGGCAGTGCAGGCCCGGGGGGGTCATGCAGAGGAGATGGCCATTTGCCTGTTGGCTTAGGGGGCGGCAGCGAACACCAGGAATGGTAATTTGTGCTCCCTTCAAAGCAAATGGTGGTTTCTCTTTCTTCACTTTTGGTGCTCCTTCTTCAGTGGCCGGTAGGACCAAGGGCAATATCCACTAAGTGTCACTGCATTTCAGAGGCTATGCGATGTGGTGGCCTCTGATGTGCCAGGTGGCCCACTTCCCCCACTCTCTCAGCTAGTTGCACAGGTGTTGTACGGCACCATGCAGATGAGGTGAGGCCGCAGGACTCTGCCGGGCAGCCCCACACAGATCTTGCCCACTACCGGGTGGTACATTAGTCCCCAGTAGGTTCCAGGAAGGGACCTATTATAGAGCCAGGAGGAGAGTCCAAAGTGGTGGTCCAGGCACAGTGGCAGACAGGCAGGCAGATGCCTGCCCCCGGCAGCAGCAGCAGTAATCAGATGGGCATGGACGCAGTAGCCCACACAACCCCTGGAGCATCACAGCAGCCCAAATGTGTCACACCAGTCAGCAGCAATCTCAGTCAGGCATGGGAAGTGGTGAGTGCATCACTTCCCCTGTGTTGGAGGTGTCGGGAAACTCAGCAAGGCCCGGCGGTCTCGGTACCTCAGGTTCACCAGCATCCCCTGTCAACGTGGGGCCTCCATGGTTTAGTCCGGGCCGTCCGCACCCCACTGCTCGCAGCAGCAGTGCATAACCATTTAGCTGCAATTGGCATTCAGCATATGTTGTCCACCCAATGGGTACCAAAATTATAGCGTGGATTGAGGTGATTGGATAGTAGGGCCATTCCAGCAGGGGATTGAGGCTGATTCTGCTGGAGCCATCACGGTAGCAAGCTAAGCCACGCCCCCCAAGTAAATCATTTGTTAAAGCGTGTTACCGCAAATAATTTACTTCAGGGTGGAGACATAGTAAATGCATGAATGATTCTGAACGTGAGTTAAAAAGCCTACAAGAGTTATATTAAAAAACCTGCGGGCACCAATTATTAATATAGTCCACACTTAAGAGACACTTAAATGTATATCTCATAAATCAGCACAGGCAGGAACGTTTAAGGGTTATATCAAATAACTCTGGGGATCAAACTGATTTCACCTCGTGCTTAACAAACAGTATGTTTTTAAAGATTGTATTTTTATTTTAATGTCAAAAAACTAATAATCTTTACATTTTCTTTGAATGATCTTTCTAGTTTTGCTATCAAATTCTTTGGTATACTTAAAATCCCAGATTGATTTTTATCTCTTTGGAAACCAATCCCAAGGACATTCAACAATAAACCCGGGGTCTCTTTCCAAAGGCAAACGATACGGAAGACTAGATTTCTGTGACCATACAACACATTAATAAAGCCACACTCAAGCCTTATGGGGTGGAGGCGGCCTGCCTTATGTTAAATAATCACCCAAGGGCAGTCTCTTCAGTCCCATTTAGCTTATCATTGGTCCTTTCTTTAAAGCAAGAAGCATGCAACACAATGGATGCTACATTGGTGTTAAAAGTTTAAAGGAGAGGTAATGCTGAAAGACCATAGTAGCGATTACTGAGGCTTTTAAATCCACTCCATGCAGCTACAGTCTTCACCTTAACCGTGTCCATATGAGGCCCCCAAATTAGACATTAGTTTATGGTAGCTCATCAATGCACATAACAATGCACCACCTCAATCACTGTTCCATTCATTTTCCAAGTGGAATTTCAATTATGTCAACAACAACAAATAACAATTATTGTTTTATTAAGATTCGCTATGAAGACAAGTTTCTTTCTATATACTGTTAGATAGTGTAATTCATGGTGGAGTCCAACAGAAATCGAATAAAATAATATCAGATCCTCACTACACAATAAGACACGACTTGCAGACTAGCTTTTTTAGTGGTAATGACTTTCTCCCATTAAAATGGTGGGAAGAACTGTGAGCCAATACTTAAAAAGGGTGGGGGCAAGCGTGCAGCCGTATTTCGAGCCAATTCTAGTTCGAATTTGCCAGTGTAATGTCCATCCTTGCCCATTATACCACGACCCATGTATTTGAATGCAATGCTTAGAAACTATTTAGTAAAACATCCTCGATTCCCATAGACGTTACATTTTTCCACTTTGTGGCTGATTTATCAAACAGTGCTGTGTAATGTACCACAAATGCATGCAAATTACACTACATACACAACAACAGCTTGTTCATAATGCAAGTTAGCACCATGGCAAAATCGAATATTACTTATGGACATCAATTGAGATGTAATTTGAAAGCCTCACACTTCGTCATCCAAATTTCCATCCCCAAAAACAGGTTAACTTTTACAGCCTTTTGTGCTCTGTGTCCTACTTGAAAGATTAGCGAGCCCAAAACAACAGAACAGAATTGATTTGGATTTATAATTCGGTGTTAATGAGGGAGCAAGTTATGTCTGCACATAAAGATGAGGCAGGGGCACTTAATCTCCTAGTAACACCATTTTTTTAAATGAGCATTCGTGTCTAATGCCTTCCTTAAATGTATAATGCATCTGACTATCCACATTTGATTTGCAAAGCATTTTCAATTAATAGGTGTGTGCATTACTCCAGACCTATCTGTATACTATCTGTATTGCTATCTGTATAAATTTCGAGGACTCAGACAAGCGTACTCACAGAAACATTTTTTGAGATGTCAAAGCTGCAACATTTCCACCCAGTAAGATACTACTTTCCTGCCTAAACATTTTGTAGCAAGTTAGTAACACTTATGGTTCATGATTCTAATGATTATGAACATCTAAAACAGAACGGTAACAAAGCACGCACAAATGTAAATCAATCAACAGTATGAAAGATGACTGGGAAGGAGTATCACAAAGTTCAAGTGTGCGTTGAGTTTAACTGGGGAGGTCCACTAACCTCCTGGATCCAAATTATAAGTAGGTGGTCACCTTGAACATGGATATCACACTACCTTGTGGCTCTATAGGCTATCAGTCATCTACGGCCATATATACGAACACATTTTCCCATTGACACAGAATGGGAAAAACCCTTTGGTACATCTGGCCCCTACTCCTCACACATGGGATACTATGTTCAGTGGCAAGGGAGACGTGCAGTCTCAGCTACAAGCAAATTGTGCAAGCCTTAAAGTTAAAAGTCTCCTCTCAGAGCACAAAGATGTATCTCACTCCAGCTAGCTGGTTAGGGTCGCAGCGCATTGCAGGGTAAACAACAGAAAATAGCAAAAGCGGTACAGAGAGCAGAGTACTCACCAGGTAGAGTCACCATTAAATCTCACCTGCGTTTGCAGCACATGGGTTTATCCTCTGGTCTTAGAGAGAGGTAAGGAGGGCTTCAGGGCACTGCGTCCTCACTGATGGAGTCCTGAGGCTGGCCGTGGGCTTCCACAAGGTCATCAAAAGGCTAGGCCAGGAGAGCATTAGCTGGGCCTTCGGGCTTCTTAGAGCCAAGAGGGAGTGCTCAGACTCAGCTCCACACTGGACTCAGCTCCACACTCCGGAATCACCAACAGCAGTAGCATCGATGTAGCATTATTAGCATTATTTCCAAAAGCTGTTTAGTAGGCTGGTTCTGGATGGCAGCCCACTGCCAATCAAACCCAGTGCATCTCACAAGTTCCAATGTCCGTCCAATAAGGCTTGCTCCTCAGTAGGAGGCTGGTTTGGTCATCTTCCTTTTATGCACTGAAGTGGTCACTTCCTGTATGTAGATGACACAGTACACCTGTCAGAAGGTTATGGGCTCGTCCTCATAGAGGCCTTGTCTTGCAATCATCATTGTATAGAAAAATACAAATGACTAACTCTAATAATGACAGCTACTCTAGCAATGCTTACAAAGCTTTTATCCTACACATTTGTTGTAACGTTCGGAAGGGTGCATGCAATGTTTGCAATATTGCATTTACTAAAAGAACAACAAATGGAAACGTGAAGGTGCACTCAGCTGCTTCAGGCGTTTTGATTTTATTGACAAGAGGAAGTCAGTAGACTACTCTCCTAGGTGCAACGGTTTACGCCAAAAATATGAATAAGCATCCTCAAACCAGAGGGATCAAAAGTGGCTCTCACCTGTGGGCAAAGGAAGGGGGTTTAAACCAGCTCAAGATCTCCCCTCACAGGGCCCTGCGATAGGGTGACCCTGGGATGCAACAATTTCCAGTTTGAGGGGTCCCTTTGGAACAAAGACTCCGTACACTGTTACCAACAAGCAAAAATATAGGCGAATTTAAGGCACAAAGGCAAAAATAGCAGCGATGGGACAGCTAACGGTCTTTCTGGGACTCCTGTCCTTACAGCTATGTGTATGTGTGCAGCAATTTTTAGCCTTCACCTGCAGATGCAGTATAACATTGACATTCCATACTGTATGCAAAGTTGTGTAGGTGAAGAAGCAAATTGCACACACACGCAGACTAGCCACTCCAGCTGCACTCTTCACCACTCATGCTCACTGCAAAGGAATATGTGTGATGGTGCAAATGGACAATCAGTCTGTGTTACTAGATCTCTTGTCTCTGTGACACATTAGGAAGGCTTAGTGAAAGTAATATTTGAGTCTTGCAAGTGTTTTCCTGTATGAAGGAGGTCTTTTGATAATGTCATGAAAGTAGTCTGAAACCACTTGATCATGGAGGTCTATTGGCAAGTCAGTGTGTCAGTGAAGAGAAGAGAGTTTCTACTGAGGTTGTGCAGTTTCCTGTATGCGTTGCTGTTATACGTGCTCTGCATAGTTCTAGAACCTTGTTTTGGGTGATGACGTTTATATGTTGTTTTTTTCCGAAGACGTTTTGGGTCAAAAGATACCTCATGACTCCTCCCTCAGCCCACCACAACGCACCAGGAAAAAGACTCTACCTCAAACTGCCCGCCACCCAAAGCAAGAAGATAATATCAATGGAGTGTAGTGAACTACAACAGATGTCTGTGTGGTGGGGCCTTCACTTGGAAGCCAAGGGAGTTAGGGGTCACGTGGTCTCCCCAGAGCTGGGGCGAGGATGCAGTTGCATACTAAATAGCTCTAGCTCCCCCTTCCGGCCTCCAACCTGTAAAATAGTAAATTTGCATGCTGTGCTGCAGGCCTGTGAGTTAGCGTTCGTTCATTTGCACCCCAGTTGTGGGTAGTGCACATAATGACAATGTAAATTGTCTTCTTGTCAAACCACCTTCATTTGTAACCTTAACCTATAAATGGTATATCAAGCGCCCAGTGAAGGAAAATGTGGAAAGAAACGACATGAGTCATACAAATTGCAAAACAAAAACATTGAAAGTATTAATGGTGTAAAGTGTTTTCGACACTCTAACGTTGACCTCTTTAAGATGCGAGTAATGGAAGGAAACGTTTTAATGAGTGTTCTGCAAAGTTCTTTTTACTGATAGACAACAGTAAAGCAGTTCATTTAACTCGCTGTTTGTGACCTTCGAGGGTATTGTGAATAAAAATCCTGGAGAAGATATACATTATAGTGATTGTCAGTTATGAGAGGCAGTTCTGAGAAATTAAACACCATATTTGTTTCAGGAAATGACAGTAGAATAAACAATAATTAAAGAAACATTTTTGAAAAAAACGATTGGGAAGCATGTGCTATATCATATGACAATACACCGCTCCTAGATTACTAATTTGGAATACTGTTTTCCAATATAATGGGCAACCTTAGACAAATTGTAACAGTAATGTAATACACAGAAAGAGTGTAATAATATAAAGAGTGATATTTATAGGGACAATGAAAAATCTTTTGCACCTGACAAAAATTACTTCATAGCTCCTGAGGCAACTCTAAGTGACTGGACGTCGCATCTGATAAAGTCAAAACAATTAATAAAGCATGAAAGTCAACAATAAATAGTTCACCTAAGGTCAAGCAAATCTTAAAAGAGGGAATACACAAAAGTTACTAGTGGAATGCTTTCAGAATTCACAGCCATTTGGCGATTGCTGTAGCCACAGTCTACTCCATTGTTTTTCACCCACCATGTTGCTTCCGCTAGAAACCAGCAATATGCATGTCAGCTGTGGGTCTGCCCCAATCTCAACAGTCCAGCCTGAAGTGCTGGGCTAGGTGCCACTGAACAGGAATGCAAGCAGTTCTTGATCTGTTTGGGCCTGCTCAGGCACTGCCCGTGAGGGACAGCTTGAATTCTACGACAGTGCGTATGGTACCGAAGATGCAAATGTCTAAATCAGAATAACTTAGTCTTATGAGAATAAGGCACAATGCACATCAAGCCATACCATAAAGCCATCACTTGAGAAAAAAACTTATTTCCCAGATACATCAATGAAGCATCAGATCAGGCAAAGTTTTAGAGAATTAATACCCATCTGAGATTACAAATAACCTCATTGCTACTCAACAACACTGCAAATACTAATTGCTTTCTTCTGAATCAGAAACTGCAAATATCTGAGAAGCCTTCCTAGCTGATCCAGGTTTGACATCTACCGCCTCCACTGCTCCTAATATTTAAATCATTCAAACCCTTTCTTATGTTAAATGTCATAAACATAGTTTTAAAAAATCAAAGCATCAGTTTACCATTAGAACCTTGTACGGCTTCTTATTTAAAATGATTTCTTCCTTCAATGGCCATAGGTATTGCCAGTCTAATTAATTCTTTACTCCTGGTTGGTATAGTTCCAGGCTCGCTGATATATGCATTTATCACCCAACTGCTTAACAAGCCAACAACACACCCTTATACCTTATCGAACCACCATCGGACTTAATACCTGCTTAGCAGTAGCAATTTTTTTGGGAAAGAGTTACAAAACAACTTCAGTGAATCAGTGAGCTAATCAACATATTTAATGACCAAACATCTGTATTTAGACCAATAAGAGTTGTCAAATCCACCCCTGCCAAATTTAGAGGAGAACTTGTCACTGCCCTTGATGAAGGCAAAAAATTCACACTCATAATACTATACCTCCTGAAAGCTTATCATGTGGACCACACTATTCCCCTAAAATACTTGAAGAAAGGGCAGATGGTACCAACATGGCCTTAAAATGGATGCCATAGTTCGTCTGTGATTGGAGTTAACAGGTATCTATTTGAATGGCAGTTTCTTTAAATAGTATAGTAACGCGTCAAGCTGTGAGGCTTGTCTTGGTCATCATCAATGTACAACCTCTGAGAGCCCCCTCTTAGACAGGTGCTAAGTATCTACCAAGTCCATTTCCAATAAGCTTAGATGATACTCTTATTCCCATCGACCTAGAGACTCATTAGACACCCAAATATCACCAAATTCCTTGGACATATAAACAATGGATGAAAAAAGCTCTGCCTGCTTAATTGGGTCCCAAGCTAAATTCTTTTGGTAGGAGGCCCTTCTCCCTGTGCCTTCCCGTTTGAAAGGTATATCAGTGTTAGACCAAAACCAATCAGAAAATAAAAAGTCTTGTGGTAATCTTTAATGTGGATCTCACCTTTGCCTCGCAGATATTCTTAGCAGTTAAAGGTGTCATCGCCCAGCTGTCCCTGTTAAGGAGGATCTTCCCTTCCCTTCAAACCAAGCAATAGTGAAAACAACTGAAGCCTCTGTATTGGCTGGTTTTAAGAACTGGAACATGATTTACACCAGTCTGCCCAAAATTTCATGGACAGGGAACAAATAGGGCGGTAGATCAGTATGTCATGTGTGATTTATTGCATGGAAATAATATCAGATCCACTGTCATCTTACCACTATAGTGTGAGGAACATATATATTTTCTGTTCCTAATTTCACTTATACTTACGCAGGAACTAATATCGGTTAAGGATAGTAAAGATATATTTATCTGAAAATAATGGTAGGTTGATGTAGTAAAAAAGGTTTTGTAGATTAAATAAGTAGAAAGTAGCGTACAAGTTCTGGTGTCAGAGTTCACATAGGTGGGAGAATTTCAAGTCCTTCCACTGTTCTAGCTGGTCGTTCCTATTAAATGACCTTCTTATTTTAGCAACATCATAAGCCTGCACTAGAGAGTTACAACCTACCATTGACTGAAGAGCTTCTAATTGACTGAACTTGCCTCAGCTGTTTTCAGTGGCTCATAAATGATAAAAAGGGCTTGTCCAGATTTTTTCAGGAAATTGGCAATAATAGCTAAAGTACATAGAGCATTCATTTGACTACTTTTAGAGAACTTATGCTCAAGTGCAGTGTAGTGTGGATGTCCAGAGTCGAACTGGGACAGAAATTAGGCCCAGCATCAAATTAATAGTGGCCCTCGTTAGTGAATCAGATAGCTAAAAAGGGGCAGATGTTTGCAAATTGGGGACGCATTGAACTTGGTACCAGTGAACTCAACAGTAAAAAAAAGGTCCAGCAAACCATAAACAGGTCCACAACTGCCAAAAAACACAGCCCACAAACTGTTCTGTCAGACCAGCCCATCGGGCACTGCCTGTTTGCCCCTTGGGCTATCCGGCCATTCAGTTGCCCCGCCCTATTTAAAGTGGAGCATCTTCACTTGTTATACTTGCCCGTTACCCCATGAAAGATATGGTAGTTCCTAGTAGAAAATGGCACAGTGTCTCACACATGCAGGGAAAAAGCTCCCTGTCCATCAGGCCACAGTCATTTTATTCTGCAAGAACAAGTTTACTCTTTGGAAGTTTTTTCTTCAGAACAAACTATTTGGCCCAGCAGATGTGTCAAATATGGCGCTAGCTTGGCAGATGATTAGTGTCTTCAATGAAGCTGCATCAGTGCTTTCAGTGGAGATGCCATAGTGACAAAGGGGTCCCAACGAGGCAATTAAAGACCTCTACATCTGGTGGGTGGTCCTCTGTACGGGCCTGGCTTGTCGGCAGTCAGACTTTACACATGGCCTTGTGTCTGAAATAGGCTCTTATCCTGTAGAATTCACAAAAATGAATTCTGAGCTACCTTACAAAATTTGTAACAGACACAGCTGGTCAATTTTTCCCC
The DNA here is from genome assembly GCF_031143425.1 of Pleurodeles waltl. Classification (NCBI taxonomy): domain Eukaryota; kingdom Metazoa; phylum Chordata; class Amphibia; order Caudata; family Salamandridae; genus Pleurodeles; species Pleurodeles waltl. The sequence continues at coordinate 584,594,670 of NC_090439.1, read as the reverse complement.
GTACAAATACTTCTGACATCAGATTCAATGGATATGTACTTTCAGAAAATGTTTCCTTGGATCGTGCAAAAAACCTTTTTAGAAGCGATACATCAAAGAGTGCTAGATTTTAGTGCCATATTGCACTATCTTATATATTATTTGGTGTCACACAGGTTTTGCATCATTGTCAATGGCTACTACAGTTTCGTTGTTTCTTAGATTACAGATGATGCCATAACCTATCATAATAGTACTCACTGTGAACTTGGCAAGGATGAAGGGTTGGGCCATCCATTTCAGGATTCAAACCCATGACATGCAGGACACCTAGAGGCTCAGGAGAGTTTGCTTAACTTGCTGAACCATCTGCTGCTTTTAGTAGTGGGTTCCCTTTTGCTCGAATATGCCATTCCCCATTTTGCTTTTTTAATTTCTGACACCATGCGACAGGATGTAGCGCACACTTCTTTCCACAGTAACATATTGAAAAAAAGCAGAAACAGCAAAGCAGTGGTGCTGATCATAAGTACATCGGGTAGGAGAGCTGCAAAGGGAAGTGTGTGGGGTTGAGGAAAATGGATGCCAGCAGGAGGGGAAGATCAAAGTGACCACACTTATGGTCTACATCATGTACCTTTTACGGACACAGACTGAATACCAGGATATATCACAAGAGGTCCCAGTTTGCTGTAGAAGAAATGTCAGGAACCGGTCTTGTGCTGGTATTGTGCTTCAGAAAAAACGCTCGCAGTCTAGGAAAGACACAAATCTTTAATCAGCAGCCCAGCTCCCCAGTCTTCTTTCTTGTGGCAGCCAGGGAACACCATAATTTGTTGGGAGGATGCTCACTCCAGCCTGTGCCCTGTCTGTCCACGTTTACAAAAGATAGGACTGGTGCACAAAAGAATGTCCAGTTCCAGTATTCTCACTGTTTCATGTACTATACACGACAATTATTTGCACCCTTAAGGAGGTAGTCGCCAAATACAAATGGTAGTGTGATCTGCATGCACTTTCAGTATTATGAGATAAAACTTTGGACCAGCATTTGCTCTTTCAACAGGTGGCTACTAAATCTGTTTTTATAATACACGTTTTGTGATTTCTTGACTAAAGGTGGGCTCTTCCTCTTTTTTTGGGGTCCAGCACTTACTTCACGCTGCTTTGCAGACAGGGACATAGACTGGTCAATATGATTGGGAGGGGGGGGGGGTGGGGGGGGAGGTTGAGCTTCAGATTTCACAACAATCACGCTGGGACATTGTGTTAAAACACATATATGAGAAGCGGAGGGGGATTAAGGGGCGGTGGACAGAGGGGAATGCAATTGTTAGGGGTGCTTACAACCGACTTTTTTTTTCAACTAATCAACATTTTATAAAGACATTCAATCGGGGGCAGCTCCTCCACAATGGCAGAGGAGTATCGCCCCCCTGGCCAAGAGCCAGGAGATGAAAATAAAACAATAGTTAACTATTGTTTTAATTTTCATCTGCTGGCTCAGCCAGCACTGCAGAGAGGGGCAGGGCTGGATCACGCGAGGGGGGAGGTGGAGAGAGTGCACCTAAGTGCGCATGTGTGTTTGGCCGGCCGTCTCAGGCCACACACATCCACACTTAGGTTTCTCCAGCCCAGCTTTGTTGAACAGCAAGGCTGGAGAACCTGCACAGAACCCACAGCTCTGTCTGAGAGTCAGTCCGAGCTGCTCAGACCAATCCTGGTGCTGTTTTCATGCTATATTTAGCATTGCTGCTGTCATGCTATGCATAGCATGAAAGCAGCACCAGGATTGCTGGGGAGCCTGTGCTGGTGACCCAGTGAATGCTGGGAAATCAACCATCAGGAGCAGAGGAGTGAGGCGGCAGGAGTCGATGGGAACGGCGGGAAACGTAGGTTTTATTTTTTACATTTTTAAAAATTGCTTCCCCATCCCCGTCATCTCCCCACAACCACCCTTAACATTTGCGGCGGCCGCTGCTGCATTCAATACATAAATAAAAGAGTGTGTGTTTTTGTCAGTGTGGGCCTGTAAAAATCCCAGTTGAAATCCAAAAGACACTTCACATTACCCGGCTGTAACACCCCCCAAAACCCCTCCCCACCCAGATCTATGCCCCTGTTTGCAGAGCAGCTCGAAGGTGTGTAGTGCTATGACTCCACATTGTTGGTGCTGCGAGTACACATGGTTTTTGCTCCTGACTTGCTGCATCCGTTGCTTACTACTCAAAAGGTGCCATGAAAACATTAAAGTAAAAAAACACTTAAATGCACCAAGGTACTACTCTTTGTAAAATGGTGCTTGAGTAGCCAATGCTCATGACCAAGGTGTCCAGTCATAGCCTTGTATACACACTAGCTACGCTGAAACAGAACATGTATGCGTTCTAATTTTTATTTTAGTGCTCACCAAAAACCATATTCACTATTAAAAGGTGTTTTTTTTAGACTAGAGAACTTCAAAGCTTCTCTAAGATGTCCTGGTTGGGTTTTTCACTGCACATGATGCCTTTTCTTAACATACCTTTACTTTTAGGTCTGGCTTGACGGTGTGTTTGGCAGAAACCTATGATTATCAGTTCTTACAAATATAAAAAAAAGTGGACTTTGGCTCCACCAAGAGGATTATGCCTCTCATTCATCAGGCAATTGGCTGTTTAGTGCATTATTTCGCTTCCTGTGAAGTCCTTACATTGCACTGCATGAGGGACTATTTTACTTCTCAAAATTATTTTAAATCACATTACATTAAAATCTTTATCATGTAGATGCAATGTGTTGTTTTTTTATTACAGCATTTTTGAAAATGTTTTACTTAGGACTCAAAAAGCAAGCTGAACCTGTTGGCTTTGCCTATGTTGTGTTTTTTGTCCCAGATTGTTAAAAAGAAAACAGAATTTGCAGCACTACTTTAGTGATGTTGTGTTGTGATCTTCAGTTTTTAAGAGCATTGGATGCATGAGCGTGTAGGTCCATTCCCTACTCCCACTTTTCTGTACTGCCCTCTCCTTTCTACTGTCCTACGCCATCTGCCCAGAGATAGACCTAACAGCTTAAATGAGACAAACAGGAGAAGTGTAGTGCATGTTTGTTCTAGAACTATTTTCATAAACGTCATTTAGAGGTTGCCATGGGTTGCAGGTGCGACCCCTGGCTTACACCTTGCGGGTCTGGCACTGCCTTTGCAACCCCTGGCCTCAGAGGTGGCAAATTCAGCGCCAGAAACACAATGGCAGCTCGTCCTTATGGACGTCAGTTGGGGCACCATTTTCCTTGTTTTCTGTCAATTTTTTTATTACACTAATATTGAATAATATTATTATTTAATACTAGTATAATAAAGAATGGATTACTACTAGCTGGAATATGACCCTCCCTGGCAGTTGAGGTAAGTTAACAATGCTTTAAAATGTATGCTGTGTGCACGCTTGCTGGTGAGAGTGAGCATATGTGTATAGGAGGCTGGCCCGGTTTGTAGTTGGTATCACAGGTACTTACACCTTATACCAGGTCCAGTTATCCCTTATTAGTGACATGTAGTGAGTGTCTAGAAGCCAGGCTGTCTAGAGGTAGCTGTAAGCAGAGCAGCCAAGACTGAACTAGGAGACATGCAAAGCTCTTGCAATACCACTGTAATCACACAGTACTCACACACATGAAAGACAATACTCAGTGTGACCAAAAATAAAGGTACTTTATTTTAGTGACACAATGCCAAATGTATCTTAGAGGCTATACTTCCTTAGGAGGTAAGTATTATACACAAAATATACACTAGTTACCAAAATCAGGTAAGTAAACAGTCATAAAATAGTGCAAATAGTGAAAATCACCATAGGCTACAATGGGCCTAGGAGGTACACAAACCATATACTAAAATAGTGGAATGCGAATGCCGGTTTCCCACCTAGGCAAGAGTAGTGTGTAGAGGGGCACTGGGAGTGTAAGGAAACACCAAAGGTAAGTAAAGTACCCCACCCCAGAGCCCAGGAAAACAGGAGTAAAGTACAGCAAGTTTCCTCAGAACACACTAGAAGTCGTGATAAAGAATAATGCAAAAACCAGCAAGACTGCATGAAACGAACAATGGATTCCTGGACCAAATTTGGACAGTTGGACCTTTGGCCAGTCAGGGTCACTTCGGTCCACCACCTGTGTTCCAGGATCCATGCTTGTCGCCAGGAGAAGGGACCCAGAGTTCCATTTGTCGCTGCAGAGAGGTGCCTGCTGAAGCAGAGAAGTGACTCCGTCACTCCACGGGAGATTCCTTCCGTCCTTCTGCTGCAGGATGAAGACAGGCAGTCCTCAGAGCGTGCACGACCTGGAAATTGTTGCAGTTGCTGGCAGGAGCTGAAGTTACAGAGTTGCAGTGGCCTTCTTGGATACTTTGTTGTAGGTTGTGGAGTTCCTGGAGCAATTCTGCAGTTGATCCGATGGTAGAAAGTGAAGCAAAGGATGCAGAGGAGTCCGGCTGAAGTCTTGCAATCCGAATCTGAGGAAACGCACAGAGGAGAGACTCTAAATAGCCCTGAGAGGGGGATTGATCACTTAACCAGGTAAGCACCTATCAGGAGGGGTCTCTGACATCACTTGCTGGCACTGGCCTCTCAAATGCTCCCAGAGTTCCCTGACCATTCTGAAAACAAGATGGCAGAACCCAGAGACAATCTGGAGGAGCTCTGGTCACCACCCCTGGGGTGGTGATGGACAGGGGAGTGGTCACTCCCCTTTCCTTTGTCCAGTTTCGTGCCAGAGCAGGGACTGGGGGTCCCTGAACTGGTGTAGACTGGATTATGCAAGGAGGGCACAATCTGTGCCCTTCAAAGCATTTCCAGAGGCTCCTGGAGGATACCCCTCCCATGCCTGTAATACTTATTTCCAAAGGGAGAGGGTGTAACACCTCTCTCCATGAGGAAATGCATTGTTCTGCCTTCCTGGGATTGAGCTGCTCAAGCCCCAGGAGGGCAGAAGCCTGTCTGTGAGGTGGCAGCAGCTGGACTTGCAGTGAAAACCTCGGATGGCTGGTATGGCAGTACTGGGGGGCCATGGTGGAGCCCCCAGAGTGCATGGGATTGTGCTACCAATACTGGAATCAGTATTAGGGTACAACTCCCAGTTGTTAGACATCTCACGTGGCCATATTCGGAGTTACCACTGTGAAGCCATATATAGGTATTAACCTATATATAGGGCACACTTATAATGGTGTCCCCACACTCACAAAGTCTGGGAAAATGAGCCTGGATGATGTGGGGTCACCTCTGCTAGTGCAGGGGTGCCCTCACACACAGGTACTATACATCTAGCCTTTAGGGACTGAAGGTTAGACATAAAGGTGACTTATAAGTGACCTGGTGCAGTGAACATGACTGTGAAATAGTGCTTACACTATTTCACTCAGGCCGCAATGGCAGTCCTGAAGAAGTGTTTGTATGAGTTCCTTATGGGTGGCAAAAGAAATGCTGCAACCCATAAGGATCTCCTGGAACCCCAGTGCCCTGGGTATCTAGGTACCATATACTAGGGACTTATAAGGGGGTCCAGTATACCAATTTGGAGTGGAGTACTGGGTTACCAGTATGCAAGTACAAATTTGGACTCAAAGAGAGCATAAGCACCGGAGTTCTGGTTAGCAGGACTCCAGTGACACAGTTTAGCATACTGACAAAAAGAGTGAAACAGACTGACAAGTAGGCCACAACCTATGAGCACTGGGGTCCTGACTAGCAGGATCCCAGTGACACAGTAAAAACACACCGACAAATACTGACAAACAGGCCAAAAAGAGACTACTCTCTCACATTGTGAGAGCGGGTATATGTGAGAGCAAATGTGTATATGTGTGAATGTGTGTGTATGTGTAAGCATGCACGTGTGAATGTAAGTAAAGGTTAGATCGCATGTGATATCACTTCCGCTACCCCTGGCATTTTGGTGAATTGACGTTCGTGGCTATTGTATGTGCAAAGATAGCACATTTGGGAACAAAAAGCACTGGTTATGGATTCCGTACAGATTAGGTGTCCCTGTTGTATTCGTGCATGTGTCGAGAGGAAGGGAGACAGAGACCTCATTATGAGTGTACTAATCAGTGGTACCTAACGGGCCCCTTATTCTTATATATTTCACACATATTTATTGGCCTTCGGATCAGTGCACCCCCTCCCCCGACAGGCTATTGAACCACTGAATCCCCGGTGGCCTCTCTGCGCCGCAGGGGCTGCGGGGACCTGTGTTACGCCCCTGTTACAAATATCTGGAGTACCAGAAACTCTGGAGAGAGGGGAAGGACGGAGTTAGGTACCTGCTTTCAGCAGGCGGAATGTCCGAGTGGAATGTCTGGGAGCACAGTTACCATCGAAATCTGAGAGGACCTGTTACCCATGTCACAGCTCCCATCTGCAGTCAAGGAGGCCCAAAATGAGGTGAAACAAACAATTGGACCACGAGCCTTGGTCTGTCATTAATTCACCGTGGCAATCCCTCCAGAGGTAGAGTCAACTGACCTCAATTTATAGGCGCCACTGTGCACATACGCCGGCACTGCACCTTTTAAAGAGAGAGCATTTTCTATTGAGAAGGGGTAGGTGTAAAGGTGAAATCAAAAACTTCTGTATTTTGCCTGTCTAGTTATCTAGCTCTTAGAGCTTTATAAACGAATGTTTGTTGTAGAAGCATCCTAAAATCGTTCACTGCAATCCATTAACACATGAAGGGGGCGGGATCCCTCTCAACTAATCAATTGCTTGTAAAATTATAGCCATTGCCATAATTGTCTATATAGAAGCAGCACTTGCAAAGCCAGCGAACCAGGCTTCAATGTGGGCAGAACTCTTCGGAGGGTTGGTTGGAGAGAGCGCCCCTCACGTAAAGGGGGTTGGACGAGGGCAGCCAGGAGGTTGCGAGCCTCTGTTGAGAATCCTCTGCTAGGACTGAAGAAGCTGCTTCTGAGAGGTCTGCTGTGGCTTTACGTGTAGTAAGTGGCAACTTTGAGAAGTCACTAAAGCCATAACGCAAAGTCAGCGGTACAGTGTAACCACCAGAGAAATGCCCTGACCTTGTGTTAACACACTAGCATTCACAAAATAACTTTCTGCAGCCAGACTGTAAAGGTTGGCACTGTCCCAATTTTGTTATTTGCCTTCCTGAAATTACTGTTTTGAAAAGAATGATGAGTTTGTGTGTGAAACTGGGATGGATCTAAAACAACTGAAAATGGGTTAGTCAAATTATTTCATCATTTGTTCCATATGCTTTAAACCAGTAAAGGAAAATAACTTTGAAATTACTTAGAATTTGTTGACAGCGCACATCAATGTTTGCTCATTTTTTTTATTTAAAAAGGTCCAAGAAAGGAACTCTGAACTTTCTCAAAATGTGTTAACAGTATAAGCAGTGTGTTTTCTCACTTTTAGGTTGCACCTTCATTGGTCTGATTGAAAACAGAACGATTGTATCCAAAATGGGCTTAGGCTTTGTGTCTGCCTGATGCTCGTGATTCAGTGGCTTTCTTACCTCTCTCAGTTCCCTGCTCCTGTTCAGTGGCTTCCTCCCTATTCTTGTGTTTATCCCTCCCAATATCCGTTTTAGTATCAATGCTTTGATTGAAAGAATTGTATCCTGCAGAGCATAATGGACTATTATCTCTCCCTCTGTGTGTTTCTCCCTGATCCTCTCCCCCGCCATGCCCCTGTTGGCTTTGTAAAATATTAGCCCCTCCGTGCCCCCTTTCTCTCCCACCTCCTCACACTGTCACAGCAGCCTAACATTGTTTCAGTGGGTAGCCATCTTTGAATGGACTTAAAACATTGACAATGGCCATCTTGGAATATTTTTTCTTTTGTTGTACGAAAAATCATTCAGAGATTGCTGCCAAATAAGAGCAGAAACTGTGTGACCATCTTTGCATGATATACCTCAAAACAAAAGAAAAACCATATGATACACACAATGTGGCCATCTGGGAAAAACAAGCATTGGTAAAAGTCAATCAGTGTCGCATGAGAGAAATATTAGCTTTCTACGCGCTCGTTTATTATGTCATTACACTTTATATGTTCACAAAAATAACAAAAAATTACTCAGTTGGCGAGAAAGTGTTTTCTATGGTACCAGGCGATGCAGTATTTATTTGGAAGATGATCTCCACCTTCTCCCTTTTCCCAGTCTCCAGCGCACAGTTTGTCGAGTTATGATTCAGGCAAGAATGACAGCGTTGGGGATGGTGTAGAAGACCTGTCCTTAAATCGGGGAGATGATGATGACGATGACCATGATGAGCCTGATGACAGTGACAGACTTAACGAAGGCGATGGGGTCGAGACGGAGCGCTTGAAGGCTTTTAATGTGAGTCTGTTTGCATTTGTCGAAGTGCGGTGCTCTATTTCCAATTTTAAATTCACATTGTGATTTATGGGCCAGTCCAAAGGTTTAAAAGCCTTATTGATTACAGTAATTCACCCAAGGGCTCTAAAGTACACTATGCTCTTTCACCCGCGAGCTCTAGTTCAGCAGTGATTGATGGTGGATTGTGAGGGCTGGTGCCAGCTTCATACCCCGTCTAAGAAGGGTTCGGAATGTTTTCAAACATACCCTGTTGACAGTGCTTTAAATGGGCCGGTACTCTCCGGTACTGAGTACCGGCACTTTTTTATTTTGAGAGCGAGAGTACCGGCATATCTAAAGAAAAACATAATACTTTTAATTGGAGAGTACCGGCACTTTTCGGAAACAAGCAGGTACTCTGGCACAGAGTACCTGCACTTTAATTTTTCCATTTCAAGCACTGCCTGTTGATGAAATGAATTGCATAATGCATTGCCAGTTCATTCCTAGCTTTTTTCAGTACTGAATCAAGTCTTTGTAAACGTGCATGGTGTAACAGAAAAAATGATCATATTCCGCATAACCTGACACAGTAGTGAATACCAAATACAGTGCATCTAATTTCAATGTCATATTATTTTTACAGCAAGCCATGGTTTATTTTGTAATCCACAAAACAAGGACATTCTTTTTCTGCCTCACTTATCAGCCCCCAGTAGTACGCCCGTAATGGAAGAATTTGATTGGCTACAAATTCTCCAGTAAAAGTGCTTCTGGGCATGCACAGGAGACACTTTCTGTGGCAGGGATCAGGAGGGGAAGTGAGAAAGAGACGAGAGCAGTCCCTCCAAACCCTTCTCCTCTGTCTCCCTCTTGCCCGCAGATGTTTGTCAGGCTGTTTGTAGATGAAAACTTGGACCGCATGGTCCCAATCTCTAAGCAGCCCAAAGAAAAGATCCAGGCTATCATTGACTCATGCAGGCGGCAGTTCCCTGAGTACCAGGAGCGCGCCAGGAAACGCATACGCACTTACCTCAAGTCCTGCAGGCGGATGAAAAGAAGTGGTTTTGAGATGGTGAGTTTTGACGTACAACCCAGCCTTAGTTTCCATCCAAACCCTCCTCCATACGTGAACCCATGGCACTATTATCATTTTTTTCATCTTAGTGTCTTTTTTATCCACAGTATTGTCAGGTCGGACTTATTTTTCTTTTATCCTTTCATCTTTCTTAAATTTATTCCCTGTGTTCATCAAATGAAAAAAATAAATGCCTTGGGTGAATGTAATTTGCTGTATTGTATGGCAGAGAAAATATAGACTCGCTCAGGTGGTGAAGAGGGCCCTGGAGGCAAGAGTGCGCAACACATCCTGTGTACATTGTATGCATATATTCTCTACAGTAGTCGCTGGAACACCACAGAGCTGGGGACATTGCTTAAAAGCGTTTTGCTGCTTTTTCGTGCTGACGATATTATGCATTACTTCCAACCTCAGAGGCTACAATGATTAACAGAATTTGTGGGTTTTGTGGGCTACAGCTTTCACGTGGATTGGTTGGAGTAGTTGCTTGTTTGTATGTTAATTTGCACAATCTCTGTCGCATCTGTTTTATGTAACAGAAATACCTAGTGCACCGTGGTTGTTTTAACACCTCTCGTAACTACCTGTCAAGGTTTCTTTAGATGTATAGTAGAAGATTATTATGATATATGTGATGCCACTTGAGAACTCTTCTATACCTACCTTCAGTGTGACTTCCTCGGCAGGGATTAGGATGAAGTGGTCAGTGCTTGTATGGGCTCTGAAATTCAATGGAAGCGTAAAGTTGGCACAAGATTGTGCTGGTATGGAAATTTATACCTGAAGCTAATGAACAGGGCACAGGGAAGCTGAGATGGATGGGCCCGCTTTTTGGGGAGCATGAACGTCACAGAATCTCCCATCTCAAAGGTAGTATACGTAAGAGTAAACAGTAAATGTTTTCTAGAGCTATATCACAAGATTAATTGTTTATTACAAGCTAGTTCTACGATAAAACAAAGTCTAAGTGCGAGGTCAGTGTATACACAGAACACTTTCTTATATACCTGGATCCTGTAAGCAGTCTGTTACACCCTGTCAGCACTAGTAGGAGGGCAGACCCTCGTCCTCAGAAACAGGCACAATTGGAGATCAGTTCAAAGGTTGAGGCAATGGATTGTCCTGGAGAGCGCAACCTTCTATTCCTGCCTTCAGCCAAACACAGTGGAGGAGAGGACCTGTAGTCAGTGACCTGAATCAGTAACACCTATCATTGTCTAAGCAGTAGTAAACAACAATAACCACACAGGATACTGCCCAGTAAAAGCCACATGACTCCAAGAAAAGGGTTCACATGTCTATCGCTGAGGGCTCTATAGGAATCTGTACAAAAGGAATTTATCCTGTTGAGTCCAAAACTTCTCCTCTCTCTGACAATTTCAGAACTCTTTTGTGCAGCTTGCCTTCCCACAACAACCCCCCATACTGTACACAAATCACGAGGCAACACATAAGCTACAACACTGTCACACACCACAAAATTCACCCACACACACATATCTCAACATCCACATTTCACTAATCAAACAACCTCCTTTCCACCTCAACCAGAAGGCACAAGCACAATTCATCCACAAGCCAGTCACATCAAAATACCCTATCCACCACCATCCTTACTACAGGAGATGAAGAAGAAAAAACACAAGTGAAATGCCTACTCTTCAATGCAAGATCCATGAACAAAAACATAATTAACAACAATCGTATTGGTAAAATTGGAGGAGGCCTAGCTGTCATCTGTGAAAAAAAAGGCTACAAATAACAATCATTAAAAATCCCACCATGGGGGGTTGTGAATCCTTGATGATACAATTTTACCCTACTCCATTACCCATTCCTTCCTCTTAATAAATAGACCACTACACAGCAATACCAACTTTAATGATGTCCTACTTGATGCAGTAACCAACACCTAGCTTGACCTCCAAATTTATATATTCTAGGAGAACTCAACATACGGTTCAACAAAATGAATGTAACCACAACCACAGCTAACACATCCAACCTTGAAGCATTTAATCTACAAAAAGGGTGTTCTTTTATCCTTGATATCGCTTGCTAACAATGTCTCAAACAGTCCCATCTTCACAATCAAAACACTATGTCGGATCTTCCCATACTTTGCACACCAACATAAACTGCAAGCCATCCTCACACTTATAACCTTCAAGATTGATTATGCCAACACCCTATGCCTTTGTGCACCTGCATCCTTTATGCTAAATACAACTCATCCAAAAGACTGCGGCAAGGCTTCTTCTCCACCTTCACCGAAGAGAACACACGACTGTAGTCCGTTACTCGCTCCACTAGCTACCTGTAGCTAAAAGGACCTTGTTCAAGGCACTCTGCATTGTCCACAAAGCCTCGCTAGGAAAAGAACCACAATACCTATAAGTTAAAATCAAGCACTACAAGCCAAACAGAATACTCCACTCCAGGCTTGTACCACTTTATCATCACGCCACCTTACTATAAGACATCTGTAGGAGGTACTAATTTCTCTGTATGAGTTGCCAAACTCTAGAACTCACATCCAACCTGCAGTAGAAACTCCCAGGAGTAAATACAGTTCTGAAGACAGTTGCATATTTGACTATTTTCTAGATAACTGCATCCCAGCAACAGAGCCCAGTTAGTTACATCCTCGGGTGCAATCCTCAGCTTACAACACATGAATTGCAAACAACTTAACCAATAAACTTCTTTCATTACACAAGTAAGCATTATGCAGTAAGGTACTTCCATATTAACAGTTATGGCCCACAATAATAATAAAACAATATTATGCAGTGGTTAGCAGCACATTGCAACTTATACCCAAGTAAACTGTAGTTAATAAACAAAGACGTATCTACTCTGTCCCATTTTCAATGATATGAGGCACCTGTTGCTAAACACCACACTGAACAAAATACCTCTAACATAATACATAGAATGTGAGCAAAAGGTGGAGGTCAGGGGCAATTGTCTGCTTAAAGTAGGTTATCAGCTATTTGGATGGAGTTACACACAAATGGGAAGAATTTGTAAAGGGATCTATTGAGCCCTGTGTGCCACCGTGCCTAATGGAGAAGTGGTGCTGTCTCAATGATGCTCAGCAGGTAGAAGTAACAAAGTGAAGCACATTTTCTGTATTGAAGGACTAGTGAAGAGGTTCATGATAAATCTGTGACAATGGTTCAGTTTACCGAGGACTAGAGAATTGATCATGGTGTCTTGGTTGTGTGAAAAGTGACTAACATTAAGCAGGTGATAGTGGTAAGAAATTCCTACCAAGGTGATGAGGATGTTCAGTCACATTTCACTACTGAATTGAGTTCAAATTGTGGGCTAAGGTAGAAAATAGTATTGTGTTGGGAGGGAAAGGCATGTGAGATAGAATAGTTTGTGTGCAGTGGCTAAAGGGAAGTAGATAATTCTGGTCTAGAGTTATGAAACTGATGACCATTTACCAGATGGCAATGATACAATTAATTAAGGCGTATGGGATGGGCTTGTGAACAAGAAGATTTGAGTGTCATCGGTGAAAAGCTGGTAGGAGAAGCCAAAAAAGAAATATAAGGCCAAGATAGTGTTTGTACTTAGGCGGTAAATGAGTGGTCCAAGGAGACAGCCACTGAGAATCGTCCCTGCTAGTGAGACAGGATCAACGATTTAAAATGTTTTAAATTATTCTACGGGGGATGTCTAACTGTCCTGCCACATGTAAGTAAATTACATTAGAAAATAATGCAAACACACAAATACACTTAATTGGGTGGAATGTATAAAGTTCATAGTAGTTAACATCACTTTATAAGTGAAATATTTTCAGACAGGTGCCCCGTGCGTAGTGACAATAGACGGAGTGGTCGTGCCGTATAGAACTACATGTGAATAAAAACACTTGAATATGGCTATTTCATTATAGCCTGGCTCATACAGATGTCCTTCAGTTGGGTAAGTACATCGATCCAATTTTTGCATATAAGTGCCCCACTAAGGTTATGCAATTCGGACGATATATTGTTGCCGTTTCAACCCTTATTTATTACGTGTTGAATTCCTACATCTAGTCAGTTCTTTTTCAGGACAATTAAAGGAGACGCCCTGCACAATAAATGGAAGTTAACATCCGCTCTGCGGTGTGAATGGGAATTCATTGGAAAGCTGCCAGGGTAATACCTTACCAATCCGAATGTCTTGTGTATATCATCACTAGCTATGAGTCATTATCTGACCACTGTCATGCCCCACATGACTTCTATAATGCATGGGTTATTAAAACATGACTATTCTTTTTTTAGAGATTACCTCCTGGAACCTGTTGCGTCAACAGAGGGGAGCTTCTTTGGAACTTCGGGCCAGATGTACAAAGCATTTTTCTGGTTTGCGACTGGAAAAATGCTTTTTCGAATGTACCAAAGGCAAAATGTGACTCGGTAACTTGTTGCTGAATCACATTTTCCTTTGGCGATTTGGTTTTAGGAAGGAGCCTTTTAGGGCGTCCCTTCCTTACACCAAATTGTACTGGTATGTGTGAATGTTTTGCCACAGAAATGTGACTGCAAAACACTCAAATTTTACTGAGTCCTTGAAAGAGGTGGTAACCCATTCACAAATGGGAAGGGTTCCCCACGGGATGCCTTCCCCTTTTTGAATGTGGGTAAAAACATGTTTAATGGCGTGTGTGGCTGTAGATACACATGCTCTGCATTCTTCTCACATCTAGTGTTGGGTCCAGAGTGTTACAAGTTGTTTTTCTTCAAAGAAGTTATTTTTCCTGAGTCACCAGATGGAGTGTCCCCTCCTTCTCGGTGATACTGCGCATGAGCATTGAATCCTTTGTTAGATTGTTTTCTCTCCGTTGTTGGGTTTGGATGTGTAGTACTTCGCTCTGTCTTTGACTCGCTCCAGTCTGAGACTTTTCCTTCCGTCTTTTCTATTCGACGGTATTGTACATTCAATCATGTTTTCTGACTTTCACATTGACCGTTCTGCCTCGTCCGTTCCAGTTTCGACCATACGCCTTTTGGGGCAGGCTGTTTGGGCCATTAGGCCCTGATACTTTTGCCACCAGAAAGAATGTAAGCCCAATGGAACGTACACCATTTCAGTTCTGCCCTCGGTGCCTTCGAAGTACCCTTACACCAGTCATCATCGTGTTTGTAACTTATACCTCTCGCCGGACCATCAAGAGGCTTTCTGTGAGGCATGTCGACAAGCAAGAAGACTCTCTCAGACTGATTAGCTCACAGGCTAGAGATGACGTGCAGATCTCCAGACGGCACCCCGGATATTTTTGGGAAGGAACATGCGCAGAAGGAGCCCCACCAACAGGAAGCTGTCTCCATCCAAGATTCTGATTCAGACATCTAATATGACATCAAGAGCTTAGAACTGACTTCGGTGCAAACCGTGAGGACAGTGGCCCCACCTCCCCCTACAAAAACGTCAATACGAGTCCATACCGAGGTCACCGAACCACCACTGCATTCAAGCCATGGTCGGTCTCGTAAAGAAAATTCCCCGCTCATCTGCATGGCGCTGAAAGTCACGAAGATTGCGGTCTGACCTTCCACCACCAAGCACTCAACACTGGCCGCATCTGTTACAAGCTGACAATCTTCGGATCCAAGTTCGGCACAAAAAAATACCAGACCAAAAATTTCCGCAGAGAAAGCAAACAAGTTCCTTCGTAGCATTTGGACTCAAGCCACTTCGCAACGCCTTCACCTGTTCAGCCCATATTAGAGACAATGGACACTAGCCATCGCAAATTATATATTCAAGAAGGCACAGGACGAATTGTAGCTTCCCCTACAATTACATTTAAAAGGAAGCTAACCTTTCGGGTTGCACTGAACACCTCACCACCTCCTAAAAAACTTCCTAAGGAAAATATTTTTTCCACAGAGGAGCCTGCTTATCCTCCTCCCCCCTCCTATTTCACCTCCACCTACTTCTCCTCCTCCTCAATCTCCCTCCTCTCCAACTGCGGGAGACCACACTCCACAAGGTTCACCATTATTTGTTGAACACTATTTAGAGGACATATAACAAGATACGAATCCCTGGGATTCTTATGATCCAGACCCGGTATTTAAACTGACCCAGATTTGTATCCCGCTAGACCTTTCCATCCAAAGGGTACTACCAGCTACCAACAAGTCATTGCTAGGGCAGCGGCGCACCGTATAGGATATACGGATCCAATTGAACAGGATTTCTTGTTTGATACACTTACCACCACACACAGGAACAGCCAGTATCTCTCTATGCTCTCAGGAATGATGCAACATGCAAACAACATCTTCCAAGAGCCTGTCCGTTCCTGAATAATAATGTCAAGGGTGGATAAAAAGTGCAAGCCAGCACCTAGAACCCTTTAATTATCAGACCACAAGTGCCACCAAACTCCATAATAGCTACTACCACCAGGAAAAGGGCTAATAGCCAGGCCACTGGAGACTCTTTGCACCTGACAAAGAGAGTAAAAAGATTGATGTGGCTGGCAAAAGAGTGGCTGCCCAAGCTAATCATTGACGGTTAGTCAATTTGCAAGCCTTACTCTCTCGACATGATAGAGCTCACTTGGATGAAATGGAGGATCTCCTCCAATATCTCCCAGAGGAGTATTGCAAGCGTGGCCAACAAATTGTGTCATAGGGGCACACCATTGGCAACAATTATATTAGGTGTGCACTGGATGCTACAGATACTGCAGCAAGAGGTATAAACACAAGTGTCCTAATTAGAGAAGACAAGTATGGCTTAGGTGCTCTGGTTTAAAGCCTGAAGAACAGCAAGCAGTTTTAAATATGCCCTTCAGTAGAGAACACCTCTTTGGTCCATAGGTTGATTCTACCTGGAAAAACTTAAAAAGGACACAGACACTGCAAAGGCCATGGGAGATATTTAGTCCGAAGGACAGAGGGGATTTTATCATCGTCCACTTTATAGAGAAGCAGCAGCATCAAATCCTTCCACCTCTCTAAACAAACAGGCCTCAAGTTCTTACACCAAAGGCTTTTTTAGAGGGGCATTCAGAGGTAATAATTTCAAAGGCAGGGGCAAAACCAACAACTCTCAGTGCACAGGTTCCACAACAAAACACTGACTACCTCAACATACCCAACCCCCATTTAACACCAGCTGGGGGACGCCTTCAGGACTTCTACTCTCAGTGTACACAAATAACATCGAACCAATTGGTCCTCTCTATTATCCAACATGGTTATTGCCTGGAGCTCACAACCACACCTCCCACACCCCTTCTCGCACACACATGGTATCTCAAGAACACCTCATTCTCCTCAAAGAAGAGGTACAAGCTTTCCTTACAAAGGAGGCCTTAGAACCGGTTCCATCCCTATATAAAGGAAGGGGAGTATATTCGCTCTATTTCCTCATTCCAAAAAAGGATGGTCACTCAGGCCAATCTTAGATCTCAGGCCCTTAAATCAATACATTCTTTCAGAACACTTTCACATGGTCACTCTTCAGGATGCCATTCCTCTCCTTCAACAGGGAGATTTGTATGACCACTCTAGATCTCAAGGATGCACATTTCCACATTCCCATCCATCCGGCACACCGCAAATATTTAAGATTTGTGATTGCTTGCAAACATTATCAGTTCAAAGTTCTTCCTTTTGGGGTCACAACTCCTCCCAGGGTATTCACCAAATACCTAGCAGTGGTTGCAGCACTTCTCAGATGACAAAAGATTCATGTCTTTCCATACCTGGATGACTGGCTTATCAAAGCCAGCCCATTGCAACAGTGCCAGTCCCACACACAGATTACAGTGAACCATCTTCACAAGTTAGGGCTCACACTCAACTTTGTAAAATCTCATCTAAAACCCTTTCAGATTCAACCATATCTTGGGGACATTCTCAACATTCAGTTAGGGGTAGCATACCGCAATGCATCTCAGATACAACATTTCCAGCAACTGCTTCCTCAGTTTCAAGACAGTCACAACTGTTGTGCATCTCTTAGGGATGATGCCATCTTGCATTGCCATTGTACTTCATGCCAAACTCCATATGTGTGAGCTACAGCAATGTGTGTCTCATCAGTGTTCTCAGTCACAGGGTCATCTTCAGGCCCTAGTGTTGATAGACTGCCAAACTTACTACTCTCTGCAATGGTGGAATTCCACCAACGGCTTAAAAAGGCGGCATTTCAAGACCCTGTGACCTCAACTCATTCTGACCATGGATGCATCCTTGACAGGTTGGGCAGCACATCTTCAAAACTTCATAGTGCAGAGTCTTTGGGACTACATACATCGTTCTATGCACATTAATTATCTGTAGCTTCAAGTGTTATTTCTAGCCCTCAAAGCTTTCCTACCTCACCTCTCACACAAAGTTGTCCTTGTCCGGATGAACAATATGACAGCTATGTATTATCTACAAAAACAGAGGGGGACACAATCATTCCAGTTATCACAATTGGCACAACCAATGTGGAAATGGGCTCATCACCACCACATTCACCTACTGGCAGAATATCTCCCAGGGACGGACAGCGACTTTGCAGAAATGCTCAGCAGGATCCATCAAGAAGTCCACGAATGTGAATTCCACACATAAGTCCTTTAAAAATACTTCCAAAAGTGGGGAAACCCTCAAATAGATCTTTTCACCACAGCAAAAAATGCAAAATGCCCAAACTTTGCGTCCAAGTAACCTCACCCTCTCTCCAAGGGCAGTGGTGTATGGATGAGCTGGTCAGGGATATTTGCTTATGCTTTTCCACCTCTCCTACTCATTCCATTTCTGGTTCGCAAGCTCAAACAGACATAAACTATGATACTGGTAGTGCCCACATGGGCACTTCAACCTTGGTTGACAACACTTCTAGACCTCTTATAAGTCCCTCATGAGAAGCTCCTCAACAGGTGGATCTTCTCACACAGGACCATGGAAATATCAGGCATCCAGACCCCAAATCGCTCAACCTATCGATATGGCTCCAAAAGTCATAGAGTTTGGTTATCGCAATTTAACTCCTGAATATATACTAATTTTGAAGGAGGCTCACAGACCAACAACTAGAGCATGTTATGCAGCAAAATGGAAACATTTTGTTTGCTACTGCTAGTCCAAACACATTGATCTAATTAAAGCATCTGTCCAAGAAATTATTTTATACTTGCTACACTTGCAACAAGTCACATTGGCTTACACTTCAATCAGATTACACCTTGCAGCCATAGCTGCATACTTACAAAATAGAGAACATTTTTCATTATTCAGAATCCCTGTTACTAAATCTTTCATGGATGGATTTAAAAGGGTAATTCCACCTAGACTTCCTCCTGTTCCATCATGGAACCTTAACATTGTACTCACTAAGCTAATGGGTCCTCCATTTGAGCCACTTCACTCATGTCCTATTCAGTTTCTTTGATGGAAGGTCGCTTTTCTGGCTGCAATCACATCACTTAGATGTGTAAGTAAGCTCCAGGCTTTAACTCTAGAAGAACCTTTCTTTCAAATACATAAAGATAAGGTAGTCCTTCGCACAAACCCAAAATTTCTACCAAAAGTGGTATCTCAATTTCATATCAGTCAAACCATTGAATTGCTTGTCTTTTTTCCACAGCCAGATTCAATAGCAGAAAGAGCACTCCACACTCTAGATGTTAAAAGAGCACTCATGTACTATATTGACAGAACAAAAGAGTTTAGGAAAACCAAACAAGTTTTTGAAGCTTTTGCTTTGCCATTCAAGGGCAATAATATTGCAAAAAACGGCATAGCTAGTTGATTTATAAAATGCATACAAACATGTTATGCTAAGTCAAAAAGACAATTGCCACAAACTCCTGGAGCACATTCCACCAGGAAAAAAGGTGCTGGTATGGCATTTTTAGGAAATATTCCTTTAGCTGATATCTGTAGAGCCGCTACTTGATCTACACCTCAGACATTCACAAACCATTATTGTGTAAATGTACAAGCAAGACAGCAGGCAAATGTAGGACAAGCTGTCTTGAGAACGCTTTTCCGAACAACTGCAACTCCCACTAGCTACCCTCCACTTTTTTGGAGGGACTGCTTTACAGTCTATGCAGAGCATGTGTATCTACAGCCACAAATGCCATAGAACGGAAATTGTTACTTACCAGTAGACATCTGTTCATGGCATGTAGTGCTGTAGATTCACATGCGCCCTCCCTCGTCCCTGGATGCCTATAGCTGTTGCAGTTGTTACATTGCTGTTGTATATATTTTATATATATTTACATACAGTTGCATGGACATCTTTTTCTATATTTCCGTCATTTTTCTCTTTCTCACCCGCCTGCGGGAAAACACTCTAACAAAGGATTCAACTCCCATGTGCAGTATCACAGAAAAGGAGTCATTCAATCCAGTCACTCGGGGGAGGATGAGAGGGGCAACTTCAAAGAAAAACAACTTGTAACACTCTGGACACAACACTAGTTGGCAAGAGAATGCAGAACATTTGAATCTACTTCTGTACATGCCACAGACAGATATCTACTGGGTAAGTAACATTTTCCATTTTTGTGAGATGAAAACCACTGCTTACTCTTAAAAAATGAAAAGAAAACTTTTACGTTTTCTTTTTGAAATGCATCCTGTTTTTCCTTTAAGGAAAACGGGCTGCAATTCAAAACAAAAACAGCTTTATTCGAAAAGCAGTCATAGACATGGTGGTCTGCTGACCAGCAAACCACCATTCCTGTGATTTTGGCAATTCTCAATGGATTGTGAATTGCGAACTACCTCATGAATATTGATAAGGCAGGTCCATTTGTGACCCACTGGGAATCGAAAACAGTGTCAAATACACTATTATACATTGCTATTTGCAATTTCCTAATAGTGAATCGCCAAAATTCGCTATTAGGAAATCGTAAAATCGCAATTTTGTACATCTGGCCCCTAATGTTTATAACAGATAAAGTATATGCCTTCGGACATCACCGCATTGTAAGCGTATCAAAAGGTTGATATGTAAATGTAAATTTACCTGAGCCACATAATCGAAGCGGGACACATATGCACACAAAAGTGAAACTGTGTATTTGCCTAACTGAAGGACATTTTATTAGATTTATCCAGGGTCAAATAATGTAACCATCTTCAAGTTTTTTTATTCACACGTATTTCCACAGTGTATAAGCACTACTTCAGTGATCACTATGCACAGAGCAACTTGTCTGGAGATTATGGATAGTATACATTCCACCTACAGTATGGACGTTTACAACTCTTTCTTGAGTGTACATACATTACATTTATAATGTAATTTGTTTACATGTGGGAGGACTGTTAGACATCCCTCAAAGATTATTGAAAATATTTATAATCATTAATCCGACATAACCAATATTGTTTTGTAATAGAAGTAGCCCGGGTTCTGAGGAACACAGTGTAATCCTGTGAATGTTTACGTGGATGTGCATCTGGACAGAAAGAAGAAAAGGCCAGCAAGGAAAGCGAGTTGTCATGAGAACAGTGCAGTGCAGTGATGCCCACACATGACATTTGACAAACGTACAATGCTATGGAAAGAGTATGTCAAGATTTTGTCAATCTTTGATTTCTGATTTGCAGCTGCCCTTGCACAATTTATATGCCCGATAACCTTGTGATGTTGGTTCAAAATTGGAGGGTTCTGCTGAAGGGGCATGTTGCATGGGGCAGGACCATTCTGCAACATTTGTGTGGAGGGAGCGTGTGGATTTGAACTGAGTGGGCATGTACAAGGTGCAACGTTATTTTGGAGCCCTCTGTGGCGATTTTGTTGGGTATGATGGTGTGTTTTGGTGTTGTAGCATCTGTGACTACACAATTATAGGATGGTGGATTGCAGCGCATGTGGAGAAAGTGAGTGATGGAGTGCTGAGGTACCAAGAAGTAGAATGTGTTGGGGTTTGTTGGGGAGGAGTGTGTGGAGCTGGGAGAGGCTAATGGTGACTACTCGTGTTCAGTGTGCGACATCGGGGAATAATAGTGTGATGATTTGTGTGATTGTGCATTTTTCTATGAAATACTAACAATGCATTATTTCTGTTTTCATTGTATTGCCGGCATTTCTTTGCTTTTGTTGGGTTCATCACAACTTCTTTAATAAATCTAAAATATCAAGAAATATAGAGTGGAGCAACTTGTTACATGTGTCTTAAAACCACTTGACTTCGTTCCCACATCGGTATAATGATTGCACTTAGTCAGTGCTCACAACAATATTTGCATGTTTCTAACAACCCTCTGCATATAGGTGTCTGGTAAGGGATGGATATTGTCTTGACGATGTTTGCTACACATTCAGAGTTTTACTGTAAGTGATTCTCGCATGTGTCAGCCGAAAACCTTGGCTGAGATTCAGCAATTACGTTTCCTGGTATTTGAACCATTCTGTCATGTAACTGCTCATGCTTGTGTATTTGTGTCTGTATGTGCTTGTGTGTTATGTATGTTTCACAAAGCAGCTGTTGTCAGTTTAAGGAGCATAAGAGGAACTTGCGATTGTGCTGCCTGTTGGACCTATGAACCTGTGTAAGGAAGCTCACTGCCTTAGGCCATGACTGACAGCTCAGCATTCTGTGCTTGCAGGTGGAAGCTGTGTATGTCTATTGCGGTGATACTTTTATACACATTCATATTCAGACTGTGAGCAATGAGAGATCATCTTTGTAATGCAACTAGTGGGTCCAACCTCCAATGTGGCTTTCCTTTCCTTCACATCCCTCCTGCTCTTGGAGAGCTCACCCTGTGTGCATCTGAAAGTTTGGAAGCCTGGTAGAGGTTCTTTCTCGTCTGGATCTTCTGCTGCTAGCTCTTTTTCCTTGTCATTGTTGTTGATCTTTGTACGACCCTTACCCATTAGCCATTTTGGATCCCATACTCCTAAGAATTGCTTTTTTGCTTTATAGTGACATTCTCTGGAATTTTCTCCAGCTTAATTCTTTGACTGAGCAGGATATTTTAGGTTGAGTTGCATGTGTTAAATCTGCAGTAGTGCCTCTTAATGTGCAGTAGTCGTGGGGTGTGCACACATGTGCATACTATCTTCCATAAAAGCACGCTGATACACTCATTTATGGACACGCACTCATGCATCAATTCACAAACAAGCATCTATACACCCACCACCCATCACAGACAGATACATTAATGCATACACACAAGCATCCAGCATTCAACAAGGACTAACTGGCCAAGGCGGTGACATTAGGTGGTGGAAAAGAAAAGCAGAAAGGCCTTAGTGGTTCCCTGAGGCTTTTGGGTCAGTGATAGATGATAGTCCTGGTCACTTCAGGGCTTAGAGCAGAAGAGCCAAGATCTGAGTGAAGAGCCAAGATCTGAGTCTATTAGTGACACTCCTTCTCCTCATGAGGATAAGGCTCTTAAAAAGACTTTTCTGGGCGGATTAGGGAATGCTCTCAGGGCTGTGAGATCTTCAACCCAGCAACATCTGGCTCAGGTTGCCGTGTCTGTGCGTTTGAGGCACCTCGCTGTCTGACCCTGACATGGTGAATTCCTCAGTCTGACACACACTCATCATGCTTTGCAAAAAGCAGGGAGGTCAGGGCACTATGCCTTTATTGATGGGTCATCTCTACAGATCTGTTGAGGCTGGATGCATACTGATGGTAGAAAACATTTTTGCAGGATTTTCTAGCAAATGTTTAACTCATCTTTCACGGGTTTTAGGTTTTGGTGCACATAATTAAGTTCTTAGTGGTGGCATAGTGATAGATATCTTGCAGAGAGACCTCTGTATGCCCCTTTTTGCAGGCATTTTCTCTCTCCACCTCTAAACTGTATGGATTTAATATAGATTATGCGGTTCATATAGTGATGTACCAAGTACAGAAGTGGATGGTTGGCCCTAAAAACAGGCATGGGGCCAGGAATACCATGGGAAAGAGGCAGTGTTGGTATAACTATGCAGCACAGCTAACTGGTCTAGCAGGTTGGGCAGAATTATTAAGTTTGATGTGCAGGGGCTTTCGTGACCAGTGAGTACTATCAGTCAGCACTGTGCTTAGCCCTTAACAACCACTGGGAATGTGCCTATTGCCCCCTTTGGCTCTCCATTAAGGATATAATATTGACATAATCCTGCCCGTTAATACCCTTTTATGACGTCTCCTGCTCCCTCATTCTTTTTCCTCACTCCTCTCCCACTCTTCTATAGTCCTCCCTAATCCGTGAGCCTTCAACCGACATGTGGTCATCTGTAGTTTGTCACTGTACACTGCAGAGCACTGCTTTGTGCTGCTAATGTACTCTTGGTGGGGGGCCTCTTGTGTCTGTCTCCTTTTACTTCAAACTAGTTGAGTGGTGCCTGAAAGCTGACACTCAGAACTATGTAGCTAGGGCTAGATGTTTAATTACTCCGGCCACGGGCTTCTGTGCAGAGCTTGGCGCACTGGCACATATACCTTTACAAATTAAGCACTGTATGCGTGGAATGCCTTTTGGTACATTTAGCAGTTGTGTTCACTAAGCTTATAGTCTCCGCTGAACAGTTATTGTGCTCCTCAATTACAGTTACGATACCAAAAAAGACCACACGTGGAAATCTATTTAGAGCATGGTTTGTCTCATGTCACGGGACACATGTTCACCCACTCACAGTCTAATCTGAAAAGCCTTTTCATCCTTATTGAATATGTATATGTCCTCTGGTGCACATAGAGCACATTAGCCATTGCTTAGGTTTCTCTGAAGTTCCCTGTGATTTGCAGTTTGGGGCCAAAGGTTTTTAACGCAGGTGTGTATTGTCATTCATCTGAGACCATATTTAGGTGGTTGTTATGTTGATGCTAATTTGCCCTTTTGGAACAGATCACTATTTAATGCGGCTGACAACATTTCTAATAATTCCTCAAACCTAATTACCTTAATTCTGAGTGCATTAACCCGGTGCAGTGCAAATATTTATAAACAAAAAGAAAACCTGCTCTTAAAACAAATTACGAAAGGCAAAACATTAAAAGTCGAAAAGAAATTGGAAAAAGCAGTACTGAGTAAAATAAAAATTTGGTATACGTGTAGGGTGGATTGGCCTGGTTACTTAACAGTAATCTTCATTACTTTGAGTCATTGTCACAGTCCTAAAAACAAATCCTTTCCACCCTATCAATATGGCTCCTCCTGTAATTAGAGTCCTCCCACGTCCTAGAAAAGAAGGAAGCTAACCACAAATACTTCTTGTAACAGCAAGGCACTAAAGATAGAAGAAAGCCACATTTTGAAGCTGGGAAAAGATAAACTGTGACAGGGTAGACCAGGAGCAATGAAGATTATTGGTAGCTGGGACATTACTTCCTTGTCTGTATTTCTCATTCTAGTCCTTCCCTCGTGAACATTCCACCCAAACCTAAGGTATTCTGTGACCATAGACATACCACACTAACCATTGCACACTCCAGAATAACTGCACAGAAAGTGATTTACTTGCTTCTGGTTAGTGTTCACAACTGAATCCAAAACATTTGATCCAAAACTGGATAAAGCATCTCCCCCAAGTTGAATTCAGTAGTGAATCATAAAAGAATGAGGGGACGCCCAGGTAACAGCATTGCAAATGGCAAACACTGAAGCTGCTTAATACACTGAACTCCCCCCGCCCCGATGATCATCACCAACTGGAGGGGAAGGGGTTTCTTTCTTTTTTTATAGAAAATTGTGAGAACTCAGTTGCCAAAGAAGGCCGGGAGCATGATATCACTGATATGTTGTACTTGTAATCCTGGGACCCTGAATCTCAGAATCGTAGAAGAAGATTCACTAAAGGATGCAAGTGTGGATGTGCTCAAGGAAGAATAGTAAGTGTTAAGGTCATGTCACCATGGACTCTGAACTATTCCCAGCCTGATGGGGAGATGGTGCCCTGAAAGGAGCAAAGATGGGCCAGCAGCTGTTGTTTATTTGTGGTAGAAAGGAAACTTTACCTACTCCATGGTTTGAGGATATTGCAGATTTCTGTTTCAAGCTGATAAGCCTTAAATAAAATAGAAGAACACACTTTCCAGTCATCTAAGTGCGGAAAGACTTCAGAGACCCTGGAATGAATCATACACACCAACAGTGCAAAGCGCTTTGTGAAAGGTGTTGTGAATGAAGTTAAACCAAATGGAAGAATGTGGGATTTAAAATATAGTTCCTCAACACAGAATTGTAAGGGCTTAGTGATGGTTGATGGATCGCAGTTTGGAGGCATACATCCAGCAGGAATGAGGAATGTTTGGAAAGCTTCCGTTTTTATGAAGGGTAAATAGCCTGTAGGGACATCATGTTGAAACCCACTTACAAAATGAAGGAGTTTACAGGTTTCTAGTTCAATACATGCATGAATATCCATGATGCCGTTTTGAACCAGGAAAAATTGAGTAATTGAGATCTTCTGTTGCCCTCTGTGCTGAGTTGATGGTAACTGAATAATTCCTCTTTTATCCAACAATTCCTGAATCACCCTTATGAGAGCCTGGCGATGAAGAGTACAAGAAGGAAGACGTGTGTGATGAAATATGTTTCCTTGGGGGATCTAGAAATTGAATCCAATGCCCATTCTGAAAAATATCTAAAAATAACAGTTGTATTAATGATGATCTCCATGCAGGTAGGATGTAAGTAATCCTCAAACCCAGAAGGAACTCAGGAAGAATTAGAACAAAATCATGCTTTTGCAGGAGGCGGGGGGGGGTTGGCCTGATGGCAGTCATTGACTGGTCCAGGGACTTATTAAAGGTAGAAACTCCACACCTATGCCACATGCCTCAAAATGCTGAACGCGGTTTCACGGAGCTGGATCAAAGCCCTCCTGCATTTTAGAAAACAGCCTCTACTTGACAGTCCCCTTCCTCTCCTGGGGAACCAAACAACTTTGAGCCAGTGAATGGACAGTTCATAAGCACACGTTGCAGTTGTGGCGTCTTCCCCAGCTGGGTCACCTGCCAATAACTACGCCACACACAGAGTTGTGTATTATACACCTTTCCTTTTTTCATGTGAGTGTTATTCAGGAGCCAAGAGGGTTCCATCGTTCATAAATCACACACTACACCCCCTCACGTTAAATAAAAATCTTTTTTTTTAACAAATGTATACACAATCATAGCTGTTCGATGAGCCTTCGTGGTGTTCCGATTACTCATTCCAATCGTGTCTTCTGCGAACCAGAAATAGGAGTGTCTGTGATCTGCGCAACAGCAGTCTGGGTTTTTTCAATTGTCCTTTCCGAACCAGCCTCTACATTGATATCAGTATCTGACGAGTGGTGAGCCACGTGATTGAAATGTGAGGAACCTCAGATAAAGGATTTCCCAAGATGTTGGGCAATCACCATGTGTCTTTTGCTGTTTATGACATGGTATGGAACAGTGTCAAATGGAGCATCAGACTTACGTTTTCTCCCAGACAAGCCCTTGTAGGTTCCCAAATTCTCTGTATGAAAGGGACATCTGGCACACTAATTCTTCGTAGTATTTTGCTTTAGTGGCACAAACTACACACCACATTTCGGCTACACAGGAGCCTTTGTCAAGTTTTCTTGGCTGACAGACAAGCACTGATTTCCTTTTGTGATAACAATGTCTTTTGCATGTCATTGCTTGTCTTCATAAGGCTTTCATTTTCTTTTTCGATCCAAGTCTTTGGTCTGGGTTTCTTCCTTAGTACTTGATCTTTTGTTGGTACATTGAGGTAACATTACTCTCCAGAACATCAAAGTTGCAGGGCTTTCACCTGTGGTCGAGTGAGGAGTTCAAATGCAAGCTTGTACGGTAGAATTCAAGACAGTTTTAAGGTTGAGATTTTCCTATACAGCATGCTGAACAGCTTTCTTTAATGTACTCATGAAATATTCAACAAGGTCATTAGCATGTGGCCAAAGAGGTGTGATCTTCTTATGCTTCAAATGTCTGAGAAAGTCTCTGAATTCTTGACTCTTGAAAGGTTGGCCATGGTCAGATTTTAAGATTACAGGAATACCCCATGTCGCAAAGATGCCTTCTAATCTCCCAATGACTTTCTCTTGAGTGATAGTTGAGAGATCCTTTACCATTGGAAAATGAGAGTATTCATCAACAATCACCATCAGGTGATGCTCATTATCAAGAGAACCGAAAAAGTCAACAGCAGTTCTTTCCCATGCATACTTTGGCAACTCTGACATGCTTAAGGTGTGTTGAGTGGTTTTCCATGGGAAGCAGTTGCATAGATGACAAGCCTTCAACTCACTTTCAGCTCTTTCGTTGAGATGAGGAAACCAAACTCGGTCTCAGAGAACTTGCTGTGTAGAAACTATGCTACGATGTCCTCATGCTCATGTGCCACTTCAGTTATCTGATGTCTCTGACTTTTCAGAATAACAATTCTCAAAGCTCCCTGGATAATGCCTTCTTGAGTCACTGACAGTTCATCTTTGATGTTATTGAAATTCTGGTATTCTCTGTTACTGCCAAGAGGTTGTGTGTGCTGGCTCCAAGACTAATGTGTAATGATGTCTTTCACTTTCAACATGTCACTATCTTGACTCATGGGGGTGATAATTTGCTCAACAATATGTCAGCTGGTGTGTTGGATTTCACAATGAAGTTTATGTAGGCTTTAGATGTCTTGGAAGAGTTACCCTGACACTGTATAAGCACTCTGGAGAAGTAATCGGTAGGGTTGTGATCTTTCCCTGGAATTGTACTCCTGTAATAGTAGACCCCAATTTTCTAAGCAAGGAGGCATCTTGGCTTTTGGATTGCCAAAGATGGTCTACAATGCTTGATGAGCTGTCACAAGAATAAAAGGCTTTCCATATAAGAACACATGGAAGTGTTCACAAGCCCATACCACTGCTAAACTTTATTTTTCAGGTTGTGAATAAGCATGTTCAGTTTAGGACAAACCTTTGTTTACATATGCCACAATGGGCCAGATGTATCAAAGGGCTTTACCCATTCTGTGTCAATGGGAAAATGCTTTGGTACATATGGCCCAATATGTCTTCCAGCATTTGGGAGTCCACTGTGCGGTGCAAGGATTACATCTAACCCGAATGGGTTAGCAATGAGCATCAACAACAACTTCTGTATGGAGCTTTGGATCAGAATATGCCATATCAGTAGCGTTCTCGATAACTGGCTGAATCTCTTAAAGCTTTGCTCGCATTCATGTGACCAATAAAATGAAATGTTCTTTTTTGGCAAGTCTTTCAATGGAGCACTCACAGTAGCAAAGTCCCAAATGTTTCTGGTACAGTAGCTGGCCATGCCAAGGAATGAACGTTGCATGGAAACGTCATGTTAGGGATTTGCAGTTGACAATGCTTGCACTGCATCAACCAGTAATCAATACTCTTGCTTGAGAGCTTTATTGTACTCCTTCTGTGTAGCTCCAAAGTCTAATATGTGTAGAAAAGGTTGTAACATACCTGCAATTCTCCTCTAGTTCCAAAAAATGATATCCTTTGATTTTAATCATGGCAAGAGTAGGCTTTGGCACCATTCAATTGTCTTATCATGTCAGCAATAACTTGGATGTTTTCTCTTTCAATTGCCTTGTCCACTTGACGCATATCCACGCAGATGCGCACAGCTCCTTTACTGGCCTTTTTGGGTACTACCACTATAGAAGAAACCCATGGCGTTGGACCAGCAGAATGCTCAATGATATCATGTTTAAGTAACGATTGGAGTTCCAGCTTCTTATAAATGAAATGCAAATCAATTTTGTCTTTGTGCAACAGGATGGACATCTCATTAAAATGCAATTGTACTTCCATAGTCTTAAGTTTTCCTATGCTATGAAACAAAGAAAACTGACTTACTATTTTGTGTTGAGCATTCATGTTGTAGTTCACTGAGATAGTCCCATATCAGCAGCTGTGCTGAAACTGAGTAAACAGACACTTCACACCGTAATTTGAAGCACAGGAATGGGCGCTTCCACTTCTTGCGTTTCATCGTCGCTACGAGTGAACCTTGACTTTTCAATGGCATTGATGCAACCCATGTGTATACTTTAGTTTTTGATGGCGTCAGTCCCGGTAATGGAGATAGTCCATCACATTTCTCTTCAGGCATAATGTTTATCGACACACCACTGTTGATAATGAAAGGTATTGAACAACCATTTACTTTCAGTGTAATTTTCAGATGTTTGAATTACTTTGGTGCCTTTTTATGATGACTGGTATTTCTCTTCACATGTAGCCAGTCCCACATGCGCACATTTTTCTGAGGTAAACATCAACATTGCATAATCATCTTCTTCACTTTCTCTTGATACTCATGGTTAAGAACTTTTTGACGATAATTTAGATGACTATCAACTTCGTTTGGTATTGATTGGTCTCAACTGGTGCTGTCGCTGGGCCTTGTGGGCGTGCATTGAACGACGCTTCTGGAATGTTTGTGCAGCCATTTTCTTTTTTCGCTGTGATGCACTTACTTTTTCCTTCACCTTACAAACAGTTACAAAATGGTTCTCCTTCCCGCAGCTTTTGCAGATCTGTCCAACACAACCATGGAGACATCACCTTGTGTTCTTCAGCTTTGTGTTTCTGCTTGCTTTTCATGTTCATGACTGACTCACTTAGGGCACCTTCTGCCTCCATGTCACCAGCTTGTTGATCATCACGCTCTTCCGCTCTGGCAGCCAGGAGAACTTGCTCCAGACTAAGAGTTTCTCTCAGCGTTCATCGCCTGAATTAATCTGACAAGCATCTGTCAATAACTCAGAGACGTATTGATTCCTCATTATTAAATTCATTAAACTTACAGTGTTTGAGCGTATCCAGTCTCTCAACAAATTCATCTAGGGTTTCACCAACTTGTTCTTGACTGAAAATGCACCTTTCGTAATCTACATTCAGTATTGGACTGAACTTGAGAATCAAGGCTTCTTTAATTTGACATATGTAACTTCATCAGCTCGCAGCATTTTCTTTATGACCTCTTTTACACATTCACCAGCAAGATTCTTTAGGTATTTGATAACTTTCTTGTTCACAGTTTCTTCTAGCGCATCAATTAAATCATTGAATGTCTCTATCCACGCAGTCCATCTATTGCCAAATTTCAGCTTTTTGGTGGTATCTAATGGTGGTGTCAGGAAGATGAAAGCCTTATAACTGTTTACGAGATTGGCTGACACTGAAAATGGAGTTCTCTCCAGATACTGTCTGCTGTCTACTAAGACCCGCTTCTTCTGTGCCATCTCCAAGGCCCTGTGATGTTCTGGCCTCTGGGTCATCTTGGACAGTCTGTGGAACTGTAACCTTACTTGGTCTCCATTGAAGTCTTTTACTTTTCTGGAGACCTCTGGAGTTGTAGCTTTAATGATGTGCCACTTCAGGTATTGTACAGCTCAGTAAGCACAACCCCTGTTTTTCTCGGGTCTTGTTTCCTGCTGCTGAGGGCATGGAGCTTTTCTTCTCGAGGCTCTGGTAGGTGTAACAACAGTTTGTTTTATTATCAATTTTTCTATGAGCTAGCTCTTTTATGTATCCTACTCTCAATTGACTATGGTAGTTTTGACACTTCTTCTCTGTATCTGTTTGTGGCCGCCTTTAAGGTTATCACTCTGTACACTCTACAACTTTATGTTGCGTAGTAGTGCAGTACCTCTCTTTACGATCTTGTCAGCAGGTTCTTGGCCACCAACGTGTAGATTTCTCAGTGAAGCTTTCTTTATATTCAAACACTTCACACTGGCTGGAGCTAAGCTTTGACTCCACATACGCCAAATGTTGACTCTGTACTTTGACGGAGGCACACGTGGAATGCATGAGCAGTTTGCTTCCACCACTGAGAAATCTGGGAGAATACTGTAGATTTTCAGGCTACTTATCCCCTATCTCATCGCCAGTTGTAGCATCTTCCCCAGCCGGGGGAAGCTCCAATAACTATGCCACACACAGAGCTGTGTATTACACATCTTTATTCTTCTGTGTGTAACCGTGATATTCACATTCTAAACCTGCATTAACTTCACCACAATCTAACACTTATGTCACAGCTCTATGGAGTCCTTCAGGAGCCAAGAGGGTTCTGCCATTCATAACTCACACGACACTAAGGCCATCATGGAATCAACCTTGACTAGGAATGGAAATTTGTCAACAAAGTTCTGAAGCAGGTATCTTCTGGCATGAAAACAAGGGACAGAATGCTTTTCTACCGCCTTCCACTCATGCTTCAAAACTTTCCACAATGCTACATGTTATACAGTTTGTAAAGCGCATGGCTACCAACAGGTTTCCCAGCGCTAATGGAACTTGCGGACATGACAGGCCAGTAAACAGAGACTATGAAAGGGGACTAGAAAAGCCAGGTTTTGAGTGCCTTGCGGAACATCAGTTCCTGATTCATCAGACGCAACCTAACAGGAAGGGAGTTCCATAGGTTGGCTCCCAGAAAAGATAGAGTGGACCCACCCCATTTGCTTTTCTTGACTCTGGGAATTCTGGCTAGAGCAGAGGAGGACGATCTAAGGTCTCTATTCGGCCTATAGAAAGTAACCAAATTTTTAAGGAGCGGAGGACCCCTGTCATGGAGGGACCTGTGCACCAGGCATAGGGCCTTGAATTTGATCCGCCTTTCTATTGGAAGCCAGTGCAACAAGATCAGGCCAGCCCGAACTGAGGTCCATCTTGGAATATCAAGTATCAGGCGAGCTGCTGCATTTTGGACTCTTTGTAGTCTTTTCTTGACATATAATGGAGATCCTAAAAAGAGTCAATTTCCGTAATCAAGCCTGGATAAGATTGTGGCCTGAATAATAAGTCTTTTGGCCATACCGGAAGAATATTAAACACCTTTCTCAATAATCTAAGAAGACCTTAGCAGGTAGCCGATAGATGCTTAGCATGAATATCCATTGTCAGAGCTGGATCCAACCAGAACCCCAGGCTTTTAATCTGCTTCTTAGGTGGAGGGAAGTCATCCATTACTAATGGGAGAGAATGCGGGATTCCGAGTCTTGACTCCGGGCCTACAATCATCACCTCGGTTTTGTCTTCATTAAGTTTCAATTTACTCTTAATCATCCAGCCAGATACCGCATGAAGGCAGGAGGATAATCTAGAGCCTTCCAGTGTCTCATTGGCCGAGAAAGATACCACAAAGTTGGGAGTCGTCGGCATATGACACCATGGCCAGACCAAAGAACTGAACCAGTGCGGCTAGAGGGGCCATATAAATGTTAAACAACGTCGGGCTCAAAGAGGAGCCCTGCGGTACCCCACACTTACTCTGCAGTATGTCTGATAGGTGGGATCTGTCTAACACCTGGAAGGTTCTATCCTTTAGAAAGGATGTGAACCAAGCCAACGCCAGATCTTTGATGCCAACATCCCTCAACCTCCCAATGAGTACTCAGTGGTCAACAGTGTTGAAAGCTGCACTAAGATCCAGCATAATTACATTATAATTACAACAATTACAATTACAAACATGGGGTGAAAGGCTTTCTGGCTCCTTTCTGTAAAATTGAAGAAAGTCATCAACCTCTTCTAAAAGGGCAGAAGTTTCAGAAAAGGCCATAATGTTTATGAGATGCTGCCACGTTGAGGCAGGTCAGGTCAGAATGTTGACAGAAACAACCCCTGTTGTCCTCCTCAGCATAGGTGTCTGGTGAGTCAGGAGAGGGCATAAGGAGCACCATGGAGGCTGGTAGATTTTCTCTCACCCAAAAAGAAGCATCAACTACTTTTTCAGCCATTAGTTGAATGCCCCCATTATTGGAATTCGAGAAGGGGATAGCCCAAGTTCAACCTCCTCAGCTGCAGAAGAGTTTGAAGTATTTCCCTTTTCATAAGGCCTTTTCATTGTTTATTTTTAAGGCGTAACCAGGATTGCACTAGCTAATGCAACAATATTTCACAGGCATGCTGTCCGTCATTCATGGGTTTAAACCGAAATGCGAGTATTGGTGAGGCAGATCCCGAATAACCTATACAGCCATTAAACAAAAATTGAGATTTTTATCAAATGTAGCCTGTTGGATCAAGGTCCTTGTAATGCAGCTTGAGGCTACATTACAAGGCTCTGGTTGCCCTCCCAATATATACAAAAAAAGGAATCGCTAGAGCTGATTCCTAGCAACACAAAAGAAAGAGAAATAATTAAATATGATTTCTTATCGAGAGATTAAGGTAAAGTGTAGGTAGACTTTGCCCATGCCAGACAGAAAAAAACAAGAGGTAGTGGGGTTTAACCTCCTCCTTTTCTACGTCATCGGAGCTATGAAGTTACAAGAGAAGCCATATTGGAAGGATTTGTTTTTAGCGTCTTTTGGTAACTAAAGTCTGTATATAGAAACAATGCTCCAAAGGTAAGGCCTGGGATGCGGTGATGCTCCATTGCAACTTTTGTCCAGGTCAGCAATCATCCTTATCGCTAAGAAAGGTACTATTACCAAATGGAGACCTAACAGTATGTAAGAAAACACAGCCTACTGACATACTGAAGTGGCAGCATTTTGAAAGCCAGAGTAATTGTTGTGCTTGTATTAATGCCCTCATGAGAGCCAGTTATTCCATGCTGGAGCAAGTGCAGTAGCTCCAGGTGTGGTCACAAACCACGTATTTTGTGGGTCACATGGCACAGATGCAGAGGTGACCAATGAGCCACCAAGCTTTGTTTGGCTTGAGGTCAACAGTTTAATGACATTTTAGTAGGAGAAAACAGTGATAAGTGCATCAGTTAATACACTAATAATACTGTTCCAAAGCATAATTTTACAACTTTATTTGTTCACAGCCTTAAATGGAGCAGCATATCGGTAACAAGATTTTACAAGATAGGACATCATACCTGAGACATAGGGCCAGATGTATCAAAGTCTTTTGTATTCGCAAACGGTGTGAATGCCCGTTTGCGAATGCAAAAAGCCAATTCAGAATGTATGAAAGACATTCTGAACGCAATTTTAAGGAATCGCAAAAATAGCGATTCCTTAAAATTGCGACCCTGTTTAGAGAGTCACAAATTGCGACTCTCTAAATAAGAAATCGCAAATAAGGATTCCTTATTTGCGATTTCTTAGCACGTGTATGAAGCCATTCCTAAATGCGATTTGGGCATTTAGGAATCGCTATTTACCACCAGGCTGAACCTGGTTGTAACCATGTGCAAAATTTAAAAATGCATTAAAAATGCATTTTTAAAATGTACATGTAAAGCACACATGCCCTTTTGGCATGTGTGCACCTTACATGTCCCCCCCAAAAAAATTGGGGTGCAGCAGAGGGGGCCTCAGGCCCCCAGCACCCTGGAGTTTTGCATTTCCAAAATTGCGGTTTCTGTTTAAGAAATCGCAATTTTGGAAATGCAAAAAATTCGCAGATATGGGCCAACAGGCCCATAGGTGCGAATGGGGACAGATTCTCTATTTGCAATTTGGTAATAGCATTTGCGATTTTTAAGAAATCGCTATTACCGAATCGCAAAAATTATACATACCTTTTTGCATTTCTGAAATAGCGATTTCTTAAAAATCGCTATTTGAGAATCGCAAATCGGTTGTATGATGCATCTGGCCTATAGTCATGTAAAATGTAGAATGCTTTTCCACTAACTGGCAATCGCTGTACTGTGAACTCCATTCTCACCTCATTACTAATTTAGGCCATTAATTAACATTATTTCCAAGGCGTCCTAAATTTTTATGGAAAATGTGCCACTGTACGCAATGAAATATGCAGGAAGGGAAGACATACAGCGCTGGAGGTCAGCATGTGCAGAAGGAGAAGCAGCAGATGACTTATGTTATCTCAAACAAAGTCACTAGTGAGAAAATGCTGAGCAAGCTGGTCTCCGTAAAACAGTCTCCAGCTCCTGTTTTGATTCAACGTTAATATCACAGGTTTCTCAAATAGGGGCAGAACCTCACTAGTCTCGACTTTCTGATTTTCTTGAGTCCTAGGGCCAGATGTAGGAAGCACTTTGCGAGTCGCAAACGGCAAATTTGCCGTTTGCGACTCGCAAATGCGTGTTTCCTATGCAGAAATACATTTTGCGAGTCGTTACCGACTCGCAAAATGCATTTCCGAATCGCAAATAGGAATGGGTGTTCCCTTCCTATTTGCGATTCGCAATGGTATGCAATTCCATTTGTGACCGCTTATGCGGTCGCAAATGGAGTCGCAGTTACCATCCACTTGAAGTGGATGGTAACCCATTCGCAAACGGGAAGGGGTCCCCTTGGGACCCCTTCCCCTTTGTGAATGGACCCCAAAATATTTTTTCAGGGCAGGGAGTGGTCCAAGGGACCACTCCCTGCCCTGAAAAAACCGAAACAAAAGGTTTCGGATTTTTTGAAATGCAGCTCGTTTTCCCTTAGGGAAAACGGGCTACATTTCAAAAAAAAAAAAAACTGCTTTATTGAAAAGCAGGTCGCTAACATGGAGGCCTGCTGACTACAGCAGGCCTCCATGTTAGCGAGTGCCTATACTCGCTATGGGGCCGCAATTTGCGACCCACCTCATGAATATTCATGAGGTGGGTCATTGCGACCCCATAGCGAGTTGCAGTCGGTGTCTGAGACACCGTACTGCATAGCAATTTGCGAGTTGCAAATTGCGAGTCGGAAGGACTCGCAATTTGCAACTCGCAAATTGCTTCCTTCCTACATCTGGCCCCTAGTTTTTTCTCTCCATTTTGTAGTGCCAATACATCTACCTTGCTCAATAAAAGGCTCTAGTAGAACCTCAAACATGCATATATAAATACATATCAACATATGCTAACACATATTACAAACATGCCTATACATACTTCCCAACAAATGCAATTATACATATGCAAAGGTGTATATAGAAATTCATAAATGCAAACATACATGCAGGCTTTCAAAAGCACAAAAATATCAACATACCCAAACATATAAACACGCTGCTAGCCATACATACATCATGCATTTCTGCAAACGTAGATACACGCATGAATATATATATATATGTATATATATATATATATATATATAATTTTTTTTTCTTCTTTTTTTTTTAAAGCCTTAAAGGTATGAAGGAAGACTCCCTTACTGCCCTTGGCACACAGGTCCCCCATATGCAGCGAATATTTATCAGTACAATTAATAGCAGAAATTAAATATTTTCTTTTTCTTTTTATGTAGAACATATATAAGTTTTAATGTAAAATATATTATTATAATGCATCTTATTAAAATACATCGTAAACATTTGAAAAAATAATTCCCCACTATTTATACTAAATATAAATCAAATCAATATTGAATACATTTATTTAAATGCAATATGTATTTTGAAATATAAATTAAGGGTGTGTGTCCAAAATGGCTCTCAAGTAGGAGCGACCTCCTGGAGCTCCCCGCGTGAATTCTACTACTGTTGTTTTGGGTGTTTCTCCCACCCCTCCCAACCCTTAATTGGAATGGCAAACACCCTGAGGCTCGTTCGGGGGATGGAGTTGCTGCCCCCGCCCAGAATTCACAAAAAATGGCTGGTGCTCAGGACGCGAGGCTTTGTGCAGCACAATATCGAGGCCACTGCATTAGCCCTGGGCGGCGGGACCCTAGTGGAGCACTCAGACAGACTCCAAACGACATCAGCTAATGAAGTGATGGGGGTGCGCGCCAACGGAAGCCCCATAACCAGCACCCCATCAGTGGACTGGGAGCCCACTCTAGAGCAACAGGCCTTCCAGTAGAGCTGACAGAGCCATGAGGCTGCATTTTGGCACCTCCAACCCTTACGTCTGCAGTCACGTTTATCTCAGAGGCAATGTGTAAAGCAACCACACAGCACTTCGCAGAACATCCCGGCTGAGCGACCCCAAAAAGAGACTTTACATGGGTTGTGTGTATAGAAACACTGTATTCAACACACACACATGATTAACAAGATTTGATTACAATGAGATCTCAGCATAACCAACCGCCTGCCAACTAGCCTCCAGCTAACCTCATCCCATTGCAACCCCAAATGTTATAGTAACTTTCCCCTGGGCACCCAGCCGCTCACGGCTAAGTCACAGTTCCCCAGGTTTCGAGGTCAATGTGGAGGACCGGAAAGAAAACAGCCAGTAAAAAATTAAGGAGGATACGTTCAGGCTCCCAATAGGAGGTTCACTCAGAGGTCTGCAAAAAACAGGTGAATGGTCACCGGGGCCAACTTTTAGACTCGGAAGTGTCCAGCCCTGCCAGACAATCCAGTGTTACCAAATACTATCCAAAGTCATCACTTTCTGAATGCAGAGGTGCCGTCAGGGTCATGATGTCATTTGAGATGTCATCACTGTAGCAAGGTGTTGGCATTATATGGTATGACTAGGTAGTCTTACCATAAAAGACCAAAATAATGCCCAGTAGTGGACCTCAGATTCACTTCCCCAAACCCTACCTCAGTCCTGGTAGTGTGACAAAAAGCAGTCAGGCTACTTAGAGGTATATGTTTAAAGCCTTTCACGTTACCAACATGGATGACTGGTAAATGACACGAATCAACAGAAATCCAGCACCAATTAAGAAAAATAGATTATATTTTAATCTTAATTTAGACACAAAAACGAACTTTGTAGCTTTTGTACAAATGGAGTTGTGAATTATTAAGTCTTTAGAAAATACAGTACTTTGTAGGTTTTAAGGTATCCGTTGAAGTCAATGGAGTAAATAGCAGTGTGCATTCGGGCATTCCGGTGAACCCAGGGGAACTTAAGGTTCTGCAGGAACCTAGACCAAGATTCAACAGTCAGACTTTTGTTACCTTGCCTAGGGAGTGCGTTTGCAGAGGTGACTTGGCTGTCCTTGGTGCTGAACGGTCCGCAGTGCCTGGTGCGTTTTGCACTCTGTTGCAAAACTGGACTTGGGAGTGGACTCACACTCAATCCTTCAGATGTAGAGACCTTTTGGGGGCCCGGACCAGGAATAAGTGCTATGATCTTCACCACCTCGTCCAGTGGCTCTGGGTGAAGTGGTAGTTCCTAGCTGTCAGTCACCAGGCTGGTTGTGCCAAAGCTGCTTTGCTGCTCCAGTTGAAGTCACGTCCTTCAGGATGCAGTCCCACAGGAGAGGGGTTTCTGGCAACATCGGTCTCTATGCTGGGGGTGTGGCCTCGGGTCGGTGAACGTTGTGTGGCTGTAGGTTTCTGGGCAGGCAAAAGACAAGCCTTGGTAGCTGCAAAGGTGTTCCACAGGCTTTGTGGCAGCTGGAGGTTGTTTGGCAAGGAGTAGAGGCTTGAAACTTGGCACTGGTCTCACTCCCACTCTTAAGAGCTTCTTCAGACACACAGAGTCTGTCGGGCTGCAATTCTTTGATCTCAGCCACCTTTACTCCTGCAGTTTACAGGGGCCTGGTGCTGCCAGTCAGGGGAGTCTTCATCGGACAGTTGGTGTCCACTGGGGTCCCTCTTGCTGGGATCAATGAGTCTTCACGTCGGGTGTGTGGTTCCAATACTGGTCTCCTTTGATCACTCTGTGTTCTCTTCTTTGTGCTGGCACTTGAGTCCAGGTCCTGTTGTTGGTCCAGATGTCTCTTTGTGCTCCTTTCTTCTTTTCTTCTTTTCCAGCTAAGATCTAAGCTCTGGTGCCAGGGGAGCCCTTTAAATCCTGGTTTAGGGGGCATTCAAGATTGTGAGGGACAGTGGCCAGTGGGCTACTAGTCCCTGTGGCTAATCTGCCCCTTCCATGATGACTTCCTGTGGGGAGTGCTGTAGTGAATCCTAGTTTGTTTTAATGGGATACAGGAGTTAGCTTAGACTTTGGCTTGCAGACTTGTGCCCCCGTCACCCAGTGACCTTTACCCCACTTAGCTTACTCAGTTTTAGCGCATTTATTTAATTGTTTTTTGTGAGGCCCATGTTTAATTTGTGTTATCAGTGCCACCAGCGTCAATATCAAGGGACAAAGATAAACTGCAGGTGCTCACTTTAGGTACTTTCCCTCGTCACTCTTTCGAGGGGATAGTTTATATTAATTACCGTCCCAAGGATGCCTTGTTATCTATTGTTTGGGAACAACCCTACGTCAGGGGTCTAAGTAGATCTGTATAAGTATTCCTTCCTTAAACAGATAGTCAGAGGGATTCCGACCAGATGCCATCGATGCTGCACGTCGCCTTGACGCTGACCCAGTCTTCGTGTCCCTACAAAGTCTGAGCTAGAGACCTCATTCCAAGGTAACGAGGGTTGGGGGCTCTACTCATGGACATGGCATTGGCAGATTAGGTTTAACATACCTAGCTCTCCTTTAGGTTAGAGGTTAGGCATATCATGCTAGGGTATTAGGACATATTACACACTACATGATCTTTCATGTTATTGCAAGATGGTGTGGGTCTTTGTATTAATGACTCTTGTCTTTACCATTCTGTTTCTTGCACTGTTCATTATCCTAATCATTGCAGCCCATGCAACTTATCACAGATTGCAGTTTTTCTCAAATAAAACCTATTGAAACTTTTCTGCATCTTCTTCATTGCCTGTGTTTGAATGAGACATGTTGTTAATGTGAGAATGGGGTAATCTCCATTTAACTACAACACTCCGAGATGTCACACTCTTGAGTCCATGCATAAAGGCTGCCACAAATCACCTTTTACTGTTTGGGTTTCTGGTGAGGTGCTGCTTGTGAGCTGGGAGGGTAGGGACAACAGTTGTGACTTGTTGTAGGACTGGCTTACACGCCTACAGACATAAGTACTGTCATCCTTAAACCAGCAGTCTTGCCTAGAGCAAGAGTCCAACTACGACAGTACGTCACTTTCTACCCAGAGCCCACTATTCTTACCCTCCAATACCTGTGCAGACCTCCTAGCTCACCGTCAGGGTGTGGCTAGTCCTATTAAGTTGCACACCTTCTGGGCAGAGCAGGAAGGGCTCTGTTCTCCACTGGGGGGACAGCCACTTGCACATCAAAGGCGGGTGAAGCCTTGAGGCTCATCGCCCTGATGCTTTTCCCACTAGCCAGCCTGGGTGGTGGGAGGTGTGACCTCCTTTTTGGTCAGGCCCTTTGTCTAACGCCCTGCCAAGGTGCTAATACCACAGGCAGGAGGTCAGACTCTTTTCTGTGGAGGCAGCGGCTCCGTAGAGCCCCCAAAACAGTACGGGACCCGGTAACTTGGTGGGCACCCTCTATATATGCTCAAAACTGGCTAACTGTGAAATACTAAAAAAACCTTCTTTGATGTTGGACTTCTGATGTATCCCCTGAGATGTAATGTAAGAGTAACACACCCCTTTTTAAGTAGCTGCATGTCCCTTCATGAATGTGTGCAGGGTATAGGGTATGAAATCACTTTTGTTAAAAGTTAAATATGAGTAAATGAGAAAACACACACACGTTGCTTATAACAGTGTCTCTGTATAGATGACAACAACTCAAGAGCAATTCGTGACAAATATTTCTAAATAAGTGACATTGTAAATCAGGCAATTTAAGTCAACTATTTTATATCACAATGAACCTGTCATGGATTACACATTTTCACAAACTAGAAACACAATACGCACATGTTACAAACACATCAAAAGGAATGTTTTCAGTGACATTTATTTCAGGAGAGTTGAGAACCATTTTCATGAACGTACTCAGTGTTCTGCACAGGGAAGTAATTTATTCTAAAGAGTTATTTTTCCAGCAGCATGCCTAACAGTTAAAGCACATTTTTATACGGTAGTTGAACACTCTAGTTCTTTCTTAGAACTCAGTGCTCTCTGCAGGTAGCTGTTAAGAAGGCACAGTGCTATGTGGGTGGATGCTATAATAAGCTTGCCTTGGGCACTAGCTAGGAATTGCCTCTGTAGATACCAACTGGCCTGGAGCCAATCAAGTTACAGCATCTTTGCAATGTATGGATGTTTGATTTATCATTATATATATATATGTATATATATATATGGCCGCTGTTGTTCCAGTTTTACTGAGTCACGTTAGAACACGTGTGCCAGAATAGAAATGCCATGAGAGTTACTGGCACTCGGTGCACAGACTTTGCACAGCAGGCAGATCGCAGTGAAAGGGAGTTTTGTTGCAAGGACCAGCAACTCCACAGATGCATCCAAATTTAAGATCAGTACAAAATAAGAAATATTGGGCACAAGGAACAGTCAATGTTCTTACTATGGTAGCTCTGGAGTGGCTGCACTTGTTGCTCTGGAAGGTTACCCTGTGTCGCAAACTGATGAGGAGGTCTGACAGAGGTTCCCCTATCGCCACATATCAAAGTGCAAATTGCAATCGAACATCACAGGTGGGCCGGTCAGACTCGGTATTTGCACAAGTGAAGGCCATAGCTACCGGAGCCTAGTAGGGAAGCACTGGAGTCACAGCTGCCATCTGCTATACCGCGGAGAGCAGGTGTTGCACCAGGTCACGAGTGTAATGATGATGTAACTGCAACAGCATAAACATTGAAAACACTAGAGATGCTGGAAGAATACAGCTCAGCTGCTCTACTTCAAACCAGTCCCCTCAGGGATGTCAGGCAGAAGCTTGTAGTTGCATACGGGTCCTAATTTAGTAGTACACCTACACGCGAGGTGATGGATATAATTGGGATACTACGCATATAATGCTGAGATAAATGCAGCATGTAATGTGCGCAATTTATATATGTTGTTAAATCTACAACCACTACACTATCAATATTTATAGTTACTTTCAATTCATCACATCACTACATCATCACTGAATAATTCATATATTTAAAACCCCTTAACTGCTGGGACTGCCCAGCAGTTTGCATTTAGGGGTCCATAACGTTTTGTCCACATAAGGTACCCATGCCAAATTGGTGTCCTTTTTCCAACATCCTGGGGGGTTCCAGAATTAACCCGACATTTGTGAATTGCCCTGAAGAGGACTGAAAAAATAGGCAAAACATAGCTAAATTTTAAGTTTTCTGGGAAAAATAGGAAAGAAATGCTTTGGAAAAAAGTGTCTGTTTTTTTTCCTAAAAATGACATCAATGTAAGATTTGCTGTGATAAAGTCACCATCTTCCCACCTTTCAGCAACATGCAGAGCTGAATCAAATAACCTATTTTTTCACTACATATTTGGCATTTTTCAAAGAGGTTGCTCATTTTCCCTTTTTTGTGCTTTCAACTTGCTTCAAGTTTGCGGTAGAAACCCGTGTAAAACTCATAGGTGATCCAAAAAAAGCTATATATTTCTGAAAAGGAGACAACATTCTGTATTCAGCAAGGGATCATATGTGTAAATCATTCAATGTTTTCCCAAAGAAACATACTGTTGAAGTATATAAATATTGAGAATGAGTAAGAAACAATGGCCATTTGTGACAACGGTTTCATCTGTAAGTTTTTGCAACAATGGCCGATTTACATAAGCAATATACCATTACGGCAACTGGACTCTTCTGATTGTGTGGGTATATATGTGGTTTGTAGGTTCTCCAAGAACCTGGGGTACCCAGAGCCAACAATGTAGCTCCACTGTACAATGGTTTTTCATTGTGAACCGAGTATTGACCAATTCATATGGTGAAATATGTAGAGTGAAAAATGGGTATCAAGGAACCCTATGTATTTCTGAAATAGGCACAAGATGTGTAGTTTAGAAGCAGTGGTTATTTCTACATCTCTGAATTTGTGGGTACTCATACTACCATCTTATTCAGAGGGAATGTTTCAAAATGTATTTTTTCTAACACACTGGCTTACATTTGGAAGGCACAAATTCAGCAAAATTCAATTGGTAGTAACAATGTTCTACTATTCCAGGTTCACATATGTCTTCCAATAAAAATTGTACTCACTGGTGTGGGTAGGCCTAGTGCCCGCAACAGGAAACAGGCCAAAACGCAACATGGATGCATCCCGTTTTTCTACTGAAAATTGCCCCTTTTTTTACCAATGTGGAGCTGAGGAATTTTGAACTGTAGGTCAGGTGGCACCTAGGGAAACCTGGCAAACCTGTACATTTTTTATACCTAAACCCCTTGGGGAATCCAGGGTAGGGTGACTTGTGTTTCTCTCATCCGATCTAGTTTTACTCACAATCCCTTGCAAACCTCAAACCTTGCCTAAAAGCACACATAGAAAGCTCTGGAATCTGCAAGGAGCCACAAACGTCATTCCACCTAGCATTCCTCCATGTTTCCCGATATAACTGGTACCTCTCTTCTTTGGGTAGGCCTAGAGCCTGT
The DNA here is from genome assembly GCF_031143425.1 of Pleurodeles waltl. Classification (NCBI taxonomy): domain Eukaryota; kingdom Metazoa; phylum Chordata; class Amphibia; order Caudata; family Salamandridae; genus Pleurodeles; species Pleurodeles waltl. The sequence goes on along the minus strand of NC_090439.1, from coordinate 584,551,159 downwards.
GACATAAAATTGCCCAAAATACAGCACGGACACCTAACATTTTTCCACTGAAAAATTGCACTTTTTTTTCAGTATTGGTAGTTGTGGATTTTGGGGCCTAACTTAGCCGGCACCTGGGGAAACCTAGCAAACCTGACAATTTTTTTAAAATAGGCACCTGAAGGAATCCAGGGTGGGGTGGCTTATGTAACTCTCATCTGGTTTTCTTACCCAGAATACCTTGCAAACCTCAAACTATAACTTAAAACATATTGACAGACATTTCTATGATGAAGAGTTCTGGAATCTGTGGGGAGCCACAAATTTCCTATCACCCAGCATTCCCCCACGTCTCCTGATAAATAAATATTCTACCTCACCTGTGTGGGTAGACCTAGTTCCTGTGACAGGAAACAGGCCAAAACACAACATGGACACATCACAACACTTTTTTTGAAAAGTGATTAGCTGTGGATTTTTTTACCCTAGCTCAGCCGTCACCTAGGGAAGCCTAGCAAGCCTGCACATTTTTGAGCAAAGGGACTCCCATTGACCTCAGTTTGACTGTTCCTGTTGCGGGCACTGGGCCTTGCCACATCATTGGTATGGCGTTTTATTGGCACAAGTGAGATAGCACTTGGTGGCAGGAATATTGTGGATTTCTGTGGATTCCAGAAGTTTCATCACAGACATTTAAGGAAAAGTGTGATTTCTGGCAACATTTGATGTTTGCAGTACATTGTGAGGAAAAGAGCTCATTATGACATCAAGTTGTACATGCTCTGTGAGAGCTCAACTGGCTGTGTATACAGCTTGATAATTTGTACAGGGACAGATTCCACTCTAAACCCTGCAGGCTAACCTTCCACTCTAGGAGTCAAGGGACAAATTGTATGGCAGGGTCCAGTCACTTCTTCACAAAGATTATAACCTTTAAGTGGACAACGTCAATAAAGGAGTAGAGCTGTACAGTGAACTGTATGAAGGTGGCACTATGGCATGAGTACAGTTGGTTGCGTTGTCGCCACCAAGAATTCCCACAGGGACACGTTTGTAAGAAGCTCCAAAACTCCCAGAGGACTGCATTGTGTTCCAATGAACTGCTTGCAGTCAGGTTCTCTGATAGACGTGATGTGTACGTCCTCATTACAATTCATGATGAGAGCATTTCCCCGTCACAGGTTGGGGTCAGAAGGCCAAAATTCATAAGCCCATGTGTATTCTTTATTGCAACAAGTATATGGGTGGAGTGGATAAAAATGACCAGGTTCTTCAACCATACAAAGTGAGTCGTAAAACTTGCACTTCGTATATGGAGCTGTTTATTTCTTAAGAGTAGACAGTGGTCTGTGGGACCACTGCTGTCTCTGAAAAATTGTTAGCTCCCCCATTCATGAAGGGGTCCCTTGGGCCCCTGTTCCGTTTGCAAATGGGTTACCAGTTTGAAATTGGTGGTAACTGCAATTGTTTTGCGACTGCATTCCCTGTCACAAAGCAATCATACATCCCCCTGCAACTTGCTATTGGGAAGGGGTGCCCTAGGCACTCCCCTTCCTAATAGCGAGCCTCAAACCCTATTTTGCGAGTGGGTAATAGGTTTCCAACTCGCAAAATAGGGTTGGTACATGGTGGAAGGCCATTTAGCAGCGCAAATGGCACATTTTGCCTTTTTCAGCCACCAAATAGCTTTGTGCATTACCACATTTTTCCTTAAGCCAAAATCTACCTTTGATCTTAAAAGCACACATTCCCATAGTAGACCCTGCAACTTTGTGCACAGACATGCACTTTGTGAAAACTTACAGTGCTATCACCAGAGTCACTGGAATTATGCAGTAGGAGAGCACCAAATCATACAACAGGGATCACTTAATTATTTATCAAGGAAAGGCAAATTATGCGGCATATTGCAGCACGTTCTTTTGATAGTATTACTTATTATGTTGAAAACATGCAAATTCAGCCTGGGCAAAGATTTCACTTCATTAGCACCACTAACGCAACCAAATACAGAAATAAACAACTGTAAGATGAACCGTCAACCTTTGCGCAGTCCCTTCCACTGTGTATGAACGTGTATTGCCACATTTTTAGTAACTTCTGATCCGTTTGAGCTACACACATTTTTGTATGTAAAGCTGCAGATTATGCGGGGATGATAAATTATTTGTTTTTTTCATGTGTTTTCCAAAATTATTATGCTAGTGGTAGTGCCAAAAATAAAAAATACAATATTAATAGTAAAAAAACTACATTATTAATCAACAATAACAATTACGACTAGGACTAATTATTGTTATTGCGATTAAATGAACTAATTACAAGCACTCAAACTGTCTCAGTGATAAGATAGATAAAACAAAAAATAGGGGAGAAGCTCCCACTGTATGCTGGAATACAAAATATGCTCTCTGTTTTTGACACATTTTGTTGTGGTTCTTCTCTCTGTGTTCTACTATATTGCTTCCCTTCCTAATGCTTCTGTGTTGTTTTGCCACACTCGCTACCTAGTGTTCCGAATCTGATTTCCCACCCTTCTGCCCCCGCAGCCACACCCACAGCCCCTGCTCTCTCCCCCTTCTCAGGACCTACTTAAAGGTGGCCCCAGTGCATCTGCGCCAATTGCACACTGAATGCTCAGCATAAGGCAAGCCCATCTGTGCTTTGACTTAACTCAACCAGGCCCAGCGCACTGCTACTCTGCTGCGTTTCTCTGTGCCCTCAACCCTGGCCTCTGCTTGCTGCACTGTTGCTGAACTGCACCCCATTACATGGAAGTCCCTTTACCTGCACCTCCTGCAGTGCCTCTTCATCTGCACCACCATGGCCACATCTACGTCTCCAACACCCACCAGGGCTCCACCAACAACACCGGGCACACCACCAATGCAGGCCCTCTCAATCCTACCTCCTTGTACACCTCACTCTCATGTATGCTCCTCAACACCCGCTGGCTCTGCAAACATGCCACAGAGATCTGAGCCCTGCAGGACAACCATGCCCCAGACCTCCGATTTCTCACTGAAACATGGTTGACCCCAGCATCAACACCAGCCATCGCTACTGCCATCCTCGCTGGATATAAGATCATCAGACAAGGCCGCCAACAAGGGCATGGAAGAGGAATTGCCATCATCTTCAAGGACATCATTAGTTGCACAAACTCCACTGACACAGAAACCAACTACATGGAGCACCTCTCCTTCAAGCTGTGAATCACAGCCAACTTCACCCTGATCTACAGACCACCAGGATCCTGCATCAATTTTAACCAGCAATATCACAAACTTTGTCACCCTAGTATTTGATTCCAGTACCTTCATCCTCCTTGGAGACCTCAACTATCAGTTTGGGGACCTCATTGACCTCAACTCAATCTCCCTCCTCGAAAGCTGTGGAAACCTTGGACTCACCCAGCACATATTTGACCCTAAGCATGACACCGGACACATTCTGTACCCTGTCGTCACTGCATTCAACAACCACATGACAAACAAAACAGCACCCACTACCTGGATCAACCACGGCCTCGTCAGCTTCTGCATCAACATTACCCACATCACAGAAGCCCTACCCCCGCAGATTCCAATATGAAAGACTTCACCTCACCTCCAGCCACCTCCAGCACCCTCACCCCAACACAAGAACTGTGCAGTGACCTCTGACTTTTTCAGCAATAAAATCACAGCCATATACGACAATTTTGATCCTCTACCTGACCCCAGCACTCTTGCAGCCAGTCTGCCAATCTTGGATGAAGAATACACCCTGACCATATGGAACACCATCACTACACACAAGACCACCTCAATCATGACGTCCATCCAACCTGGAGCCCCACCTTGCCTTCATAAATGGTCTCAGACACATCGGCAACAACGAAGTCTTTCCCGCATCTTCAACACCTCCATCAACATAGCTACATTCATGGAAACACACAGCTGTCAATGCTTTACTGAAGAAACCCTCAGCAGAGCTGGCCAAGCTTGGAAGTTACCAACCAATCTCCCTCTTACCCAGCCAAGGACCTGGAGAAAGCCAGCCACAGATACCTCATGAACACTTCATCAACAACCACCTCCTCGACACCACACAGTCAGAATTCAGACCCAACCACAGAACAGAGACACCTGTCATTGCAGTAAAAGTTGGCATCCAGATATTCTTAGGCAGAGGAGAAACTGTGGCCCTCATTCTCCTGGATCTCTCAGTGGTGTTTGACACAGTCTCACAACCCAACCTGATCAAACGACTGGACAGGGCTGGCATTTAAGGACCTGACTTCCAGTGGATCTGCTCATTCTTAACTGGAAGGACTCAAACAGTGCACTTGCTGTCTTGCTCCGCTGAAGTCTGAGTACTCATCTGTGGAGCACCTCAAGACTCCTGACCCAGCCCCACCCTCTTCAAAATCTACATGACCCTACTGGCTGACATAACCCCAGTGGCCTACAGGACCCCACTGGCCAACATGGCCCATAACAACAACATCATCTCCTATGCTTATGACATGTAAATTATGCTATCCCTTTTAGACAAATACCCCAATACAAGAAACAAATTCACCTCTTGCATGACCAAAGTACCCACCTGGATATAATCCAGCTGCTTCAATCTGAACATTGACAAGACATAAGTGGTGATTTCGGTAAGGATACATCACCATGGGACTCCACCTGGTGGCCCCCAGTCCTCGGTCCCACTCTCACCCCTAGCACATAAGAAACCTCAGAATAATCATCTATAACAAACTAGACATATCTGCTCAGGTCAACATAGTCACAATATCCAGCATCCACACTCTGAGGATTCTGGGAAAGATCTACAAGTGGCTAACAAACAATACCAGAAAGACTGTCACCCAGGTCCTCATCATTAGCAGGCCTGATTGTACGAACTCTCTCTACACACGAGGGTCGCCAACCATCTCACAAAGAAACTGCAGACCATACAGAACGTGGCAGCCATCTTCAACCTCGCCCACCATTCTCACATCACATCACACCTGAGCGAGCTCCACTGGTTCCCGATGCACAAACTCTCACAGTTCAGACTCATCACCCACACAATTTAAAGCACCACACAACAAAGGCTGAGCTTACCTGAACAACCACATCCACTTCTATCAACCTTCTAGGCACCTCAACTCAGCCGGGCTCTAAATAGTAGGTGTCCCTCGCATTCACAAAAGCAGAGCCAAAGGTCAAGTCTTCTTGTAGGTTGCTCCTAAAGTATGGAACAACCTCTCACTATACATTAAAGCCTTCTCATGTGTTCTTGAATTCCACAAGAAGGTGAAGACCTTGCTCTTTGTTAAGTCCCCTCTCGCTCGTCGTGGGCAAGCCTCACACAGCTGTACAGCACCAGGAAACCTTCACCGGAGATAGAGCACTATACAAATACAGATAACATTACAGAGCATAACAAAAGTCCAAACCCCTCTCTTGGATTAGACCATGGGCTGTAACTAATGACTGACATATCCCAAGGATGCTCAGCAGTAATAGAGACATACCACTCTCTTTATGTATCATCAGTATTATATGGTTGGTGGGAATTAAACCACCTATTACGTAGTGAGCAAATATTATAGGAAATCATTTACAATAATGTGTACCAGATATGGTGCTACTTGTTTGCAACCCCATATCAAGGTACTTCAGTTAAAGTCAAGACATAGGATGTGGGTGTGCGAATTCTCTGTTGTGTACAGTTTTTTTGTAGCTGTAATGATTCCACTGGAAAATTCTAGATATTGTCATAATCAGAGTGTCTCCTTGGAAGAAGATAGTGCTGGGACTATAATTTATTCCTTGAGACTGCTGCCACCCGTCTGTGCTGTGCTGCTGACAGGGAAAAACAAGCACTATAAACTATCTAGTTATGTAAGACACTTTAACAGTATTACAATATCATGTGTGTGCCCTTAGCACTCAAGCTCAGGCAGCCATACTGCTGGCTTAGGCAGCTAGATCAACAAACCAAATAAACACAGCTGTGAGGAGGGAAGGCACTTTTCTTTTGATGCACGCAACTTCTGCCAAATCAAAACATATTATCCTAGATACCAACATGAGTTGGCAGCTAAAGCCCCTCTCTATAGTACTATTGAAAGCTGTTTGTTGAGGTTGATCACGTTACATATGGCGACAGCTTCGCTGTCAAGCCAGCCCTAAAAATGGTGATTGCCTCAACACTGTGAATGGTGATTAACTGTGCAGAGTTACCATGTTAATAGACATGCGGGTCTTTTTGTATATACACATCAATGGGCATTCACTGCCCATGCACAGTGGTCAGTTTCTAACCTAGGGGCATTCATCGAGTCAGAATCCCATCTGTACATTGGGAAAGCCATCATTGCCCCCTGTGTTATCTACTATTCTCAAATACTGACATGGACAAACTGCTCCTGTGTCTCTCTTTTCGTATCCTGTGAGGCACTTCAATTAGTCAAACTGTGGTGTGGGAATTATACCTCAAAAGACAACACCCACCATACGTCAAGGAAATGTTTGAGAGAATATCCAGTCTGACACAGCCTTTCTCCAGAGCTTGTCTCAAGGGTCTCTTGTTGAAGTCGTCTGCCTACACTGTCCCATGCACTCACCTTAGTAGAAAAGCCATTTATGAACTCTGTCCATGAGGAACACCAAGCCCCAGCTCTAACTGCCATCAGGGCTAGGATGCTCAGTTGCGTAACAAAATTTGAGGGGGCCCCTGCTAGACCTGGCATCCGTAGGGTGGTCTTACCCCAGACTTTTTGGCCTTTACCTCTTGTTTTTTTGCTTTATCTTTTTGTTGGCCTTAGGTCTCTAAGCACAAAGTGCATGTGCTTTTCCCCTGTAAGATGGTAACCTTGTGTATCCACAATTGGAATATTAAATGTACCTGTAGGTACCTTGTAGAGTGGTATACCACATGCCCCAGGCTTATAAATTAAATGCTACCTATGGGCCTGCAGCACTGATTGTGCCACCCACTTAAGTAGCTCTCTAAACATGTCTCAGGCCCGGCGCTGCAGAGCCTATGTGTGCAGTCTCACTGCCACCCCGACTTGGCATCTAAAACCTCTTGCCATGTCCAGCACTCCCCTTTTCCTACATATAAGCCACCCCTAAGGTAGGGCCTAGGTAGCCCATAGGGCTGTGTGCCATGTAAGCAAAAAGTAGGACATGTACCTGTAGGTTTTTCATGTCCTAGTAATGAAAACTCTTAAAGTCATTTTTCATTACTGTGAGGCCTGCCCCTGTCATAGGCCAGCATTGGGAATTCCTTATAAAACCTTTAAGCTGTGATTCCTGATCTGAGAGGAGTAGCTGTGTCATGTTTAGTAGCATTGGAATGATAATAATAAGTCCTCTTTAGACAGTGGACATTTCTCTGCTGTATCTGCCCTGTGTGCCTACAGCCTGTCTCCAATACATATGTTGCTTGGGCAAGGTGACAGCTACACGTGTGCATTCCCTTCAGGCAACCAGAACACAGGGTACCCAGCTACATCTGCATTCATCTGCATACTGGTGGGTCTTCATGGGGAGGAGGTTAGGAAGGGCTCACACCTGCAATTTAAAGGGTAGTGACAAGAGTCCACACAAAGAGGCTGATTACCTCCCACTGGTAGTCTGGAGCCGAGACTGACCTGAAAGGGGGACCTGTGCGCTTCACAGGAACTCTTTTGTAGCCACACCCACATCAAAAGCATTTGTCGGTGTAAGTAGTGGGCCTCTTGACCCACTCAGACAGTACTCTCCTGAAACTCTGCTGGTGTAAAGGCTGTTGCACTAGAAAGACTACCACCTTGCTTTGCCTGCATCTTCCTAGGAACTGAGGCTCTGCTTGGTGAACAGCCCTGCTGCCTGCTGACCTCTTACCTGCACAAGGAACCCTCAATCTAACTCCAGAGTGATTCCAGGGGCTTGACTGCTAACCCCTGCCTTGTCCAAGGTCTCAGAACTGCTGCAAACCTCAGCACCAGGAGACCTGCCTCTCTGCCAGTCCCCGCAGTGCCGCAGACTGAGCGCCATATGAGCACCGTAGCAGAGACCCCCGGAGTTGCAGCAGGCATCCTGGTTAAGCCGCAACAGTAATTGGTGACTTCGTGTATCAGCTCAATGGAATGTTGGGACTGCTGTGCACTTCAGCAGGTGAGCCGTGTCGGCCTGAGTTTGCAGTCCAAGGCTCTGTGTGACGTTCACTTTGCCAGCCCCTCCTGTATTCTGTACTGCGGACCCCATGGGAGGAGCCTTCAGCGTCTCCAGGGCTGGAAATACCATTCTGTTGGCAGCTGATCGTTTTGCTCATGGCTGCGGGAGGTGGGTGGACCCACGCATTCCCAGCTGTTCACCGACGTTTCTCGCTGGAGTGGGAGCATTACTGCATTCCGTCTAACGCACCTGCCCTGCACGACCTGAACACCAGCCACAGCCTCATTCCCATAACCACTAGTTTCTGTGCAACTGCTGACATTACCGTAAAGGCCCTAATACGAGCCCCGCTGGGTCACTTGTTTTGGTACATCTACTTGTTAACCCTTGCATAGACTCCTAACGGGCTCATATTCCTGGCCTGTGCCTGATACTAATCCAGCCAAATCTATCCTAGGGTATAATCCCTAAATTATTTATTGTATTCTTTTTTTCCTCTTACAGTTACTATATATCACTATATTTTGGGCAAAATGGCCACAGCACACAGATAGTATAGTCCAATAGTGTGGCAGGGATGAGTGTCCCTTATCTTATGTTGCTATGATGCAAGGTTGAAAGGAGTCTCAAGTCCTGTTTGTAGAGGGTGTCTTTTATTTGTAGATACTGGAAATCATTGTGTCATCAGCGTGATACAGCCAACACGTGTTTCGTCACACCAGTGACTTTATCAAGGCTGCAAAATGATAATTAAAACAAGAGTTTCGGCATATAGAAGTATATGGGCACAAAAATGTGTTTGTAGGAGAGCACGTGAAAGAGACTCCAAGATTGGTAATAATGACCAGTGAGCTATGTGTGAGGCTAAGTGGGTATTAAAATAAAAGGTGGGTAGGTGAGAGGTTAGAAAGTCTGGAAAGCATAATAAGTGGTAAGGACCCGAAGTGCAAGATATGAGAAAAAGTGTGAATCACCGTGTTGTGTAATCTAGAAAGAATGTGTTCAAAGGTATATGGACAGAATATATGGTGGATAAAAACCATTACGTTACTGGAATAAGTGAGAAACGAATGTAAGGTGAAGGGAACGACTGAGACAAAGAGATCAGACGAATAGAAGAGTAAAGATATAGTAATGGGGATGAAAAGTCAAACGGAAGGACCACGTGTGTAGCTCATACCTGGGCCAGCCGGCCAGGAAGGTGCGTAACGAAGGTAAGTAATGAGGGAGCCGCGTGATCAGTTGAATGGGCTCAGGGACGTCAGTGGTGACTGAGAAAGGAGAAAACGGTAATCAAGTGAGCAAGAGTAGAGTAGAGAAAAAACAAAAACTAAAAATTAGAAACAAAAAGGAAGAAAAAAGAGGAACAGAAAGTCTAGGGAAAGGGTATATACATAGTACGTAACGAGATAGTAGAGAGAAAAAGGAACAAAAATACATACCTTCTTAGAGTAGAACTAATGAGAATATGGTTGAGTGAGAGAACCTGAATGCAGTAGTGTTAATAATGAAGACTAAAACTAAACTGAAGAGAGGTCCAGTATGGTGGCATGATTGTGAAAAGTATATTAAACAGTACCTAAAGAACAGGCGAAATAATCGGTAAAAAAAAGGGGGTTACCGTCAGCTACGCGTGATCGCGATTTCGCCTGTTCTTTAGGTACTGTTTAATATACTTTTCACAATCATGACGACCTTGCCACCATACTGGACCTCTCTTCAGGTTAGTCTTCATTATTAACCCTACCGTTTTTACAAGCTTTTTAGCTTGTTCTGCACACAGCAATTCCCTCATGTGCAATTTCCCTCTTTTTCTTGATAGCTCAATTTTCTTTTCCCTTTCCCTCATATCCAACACTTATTAGGTTCCGACCACCGGCTTAACAGGGTCTGCATTCAGGTTCTCTCACTCAACCATATTCTCATTAGTTCTACTCTAAGAAGGTATGTATTTTTGTTCCTTTTTCTCTCTACTATCTCGTTACGTACTATGTATATACCTTTTCCCTAGACTTTCTGTTCCTCTTTTTTCTTCCTTTTTGTTTCTAATTTTTAGTTTTTGTTTTTTCTCTACTCTACTCTTGCTCACTTGATTACCGTTTTCTCCTTTCTCAGTCACCACTGACGTCCCTGAGCCCATTCAACTGATCACGCGGCTCCCTCATTACTTACCTTCGTTACGCACCTTCCTGGCCGGCTGGCCCAGGTATGAGCTACACACGTGGTCCTTCCGTTTGACTTTTCAACCCCATTACTATATCTTTACTCTTCTATTTGTCTGATCTCTTTGTCTCAGTCGTTCCCTTCACCTTACATTCGTTTCTCACTTATTCCAGTAACGTAATGGTTTTTATCCACCATATATTCTGTCCATATACCTTTGAACACATTCTTTCTAGATTACACAACACGGTGATTCACACTTTTTCTCATATCTTGCACTTTGGGTCCTTACCACTTATTATGCTTTCCAGACTTTCTAACCTCTCACCTACCCACCTTTTATTTTAATACCCACTTAGCCTCACACATAGCTCACTGGTCATTATTACCAATCTTGGAGTCTCTTTCACGTGCTCTCCTACAAACACATTTTTGTGCCCATATACTTCTATATGCCGAAACTCTTGTTTTAATTATCATTTTGCAGCCTTGATAAAGTCACTGGTGTGACGAAACACGTGTTGGCTGTATCACGCTGATGACACAATGATTTCCAGTATCTACAAATAAAAGACACCCTCTACAAACAGGACTTGAGACTGCTTTCAACCTTGCATCATAGCAACATAAGATAAGGGACACTCATCCCTGCCACACTATTGGACTATACTATCTGTGTGCTGTGGCCATTTTGCCCAATTTTGTCTCCGGGTATTCCAATACCCTTTTTGGTGCCTACCGGGTAGTAAGGCACTGGGCCAGTTTGCACCTGATCTTGCGGTTACTTTGATACTTGTCTAAAGTTATTGTTTTACTGCCTAGATGTGCGGCGCCTTTCACCCTTACTACCCTATTGTGCTTTGCCTAAGGCGTCTCTTATCACTATATTTTCTTTAATCTTGTGTGGAGTCTCTTTGGTGGTGTTCTACTGTGTTGTTGTGATCGTGTTGCACAAATACTTTACACAATGCCTCCTAAATTAAGCCTGACTGCTCTGCGCCAAGCTACCAGAGAGTGAGCACAGGTTAATTTAGGGTGTGTATCTGACTTACCCTGACTAGAGTGGTGGGTTCTGTCTGGCTTAGGTGTATACCCTAGCCAACCAGAACCCCATTTCTAACAGCCCCCCTCTGAACTCATGAAGAAGCTCTCATGCCAGGGTGTGGAGCTGAGGGAGAGCCACTGGTGCTCGCCCCCCCCCCGCACCACGGGAGCTGCATTGGGCTTTGTTATGACACTGAGGATGCTCATGCCTCCATTATGTTACTTTGTCCCACCACATTGTGTGCGTCATGCCCGGGCTCTTCACCAGCTTTGAAGTGTGGTGTAAATTTCTGTGAAGAGCCTCCATACTCCTTGGAGCAGGTGTCCTTCGGTGAAATATAAAAAGCATAGCTGAACACGCAGCCCGCCGACATATTGTGAAATAGTGTTCTGGAGTTCATTGGAATTCAATATACTATTGAGCTGTGAGAGTGAAATAATTACGTATACCCTAGGGACTATGGCAATAGACAGAATTGCGCCCCACATTGCTGCATTTCTAAATCGGCTTGATATAAATGAATCAGTTCCGTGTTTGAGGAGAACTGTTCAGGTGTTCTAAGTGTTATATTTCATAACATTTAGACAATAAAAACGTATCCAAACCAGTTGCAGGCAATAAGACTTTGGTTTGAAAAAAAGGATACTTGTACGTCCTAGTAGCCGACTGATGTAGTACCTCAGGTAAGCAAATTGGATTGTATTTAAGTGCTTGAAGTGAGTGAGAGATATGGCCTGCTGGTACATGTTTATGCCACGCAACCTGTTATTTGGACCATCTGCAAAGCTGCTCGTCGGCTCTCTCTCTAACGTGTGAGATCACAGCGGCTCCTGTGCCTCACGTTGCTCAGAATCTCTGGTTTGCAACTCTCAGCATCATCGTTTTCTACAAGTCACAGAGCCTACCAGTATGAAATAATTTCTATGGGAGAGAATATTAAGTGAAATTTCATTAGATGGATAGATAAATAACTACAGTACGTTATTGGGATGAGTTATACAAAGGACTCCTTTAATTATTTCACTGAATGTCAGCCTATTCATATCTACAAGGCACAGAAATAGCCGCCGTCTCGTGGGTGTTTGAAATACCAGGGAATGTGTTTACAGGGATTAAACCCTTCTGACAGCGGGCCAAACATGATACAGAGCAGAAATGATTCGTGTACGTCTTTTTCTCAAAGCTCAAGATATGAGAAGGAGGGATGATGGTTCATAAAGTCCAGTGCGGCAAGATGCAATCCCACGGGTGGGTCCAAAGCCCCCTCACAGATGATTCTATGTTTGACTTTGGACATAGGGCTTACCTAAAAGGATTCATTTTTGTAACAATGTAAATAAACTGAGCAGATCATATTGAGATGAAGGCCTCTAATGGACAACATGTCCCTTAGAAGTTTTATTTGCAACTGAAAAGGTTATTTGCTCCTCATCTGCCAATCATTAGGAGAAAGCGAGATAAAAGACCGGTGCTAAGCACGCCTCCATGCAGTCAACTAAACCAACTGTCTTGAATGCAAGCTGCACATTTGTAAGGGGAGGTCCTATATATGAGGTGGCATGGAGGTTGCTGCATATGTGATGGCGCTTGGGAAGGACAGTTAGGCTGGACTGTTGTGGCTCACCCCTGTGTTTCCTCTCTCTTTTGCAGGAGGTGGATGTCTGCATTCACCTGGGTACAACTGTGCACCTGCTGGAGTACTGTATTTGGTGGATGGATGTGGGTATTCTTGATATTATGTGGGAAAACTACGTTTCGTGGGGTAGTAAATGTCCCAGTTCCTCTGTAAACCCATAATGTGCCCGCAATTTCCGGCTGTGTTGGGGGCTGCAGCGTCACTACTTGCTCACCTGAGTGAGAAGCCCTCTCTCATCAAGAGGCCATGGTTTATCCTGAGTGATCGCCATCACTCCAACTCTTAGTTAAGCTTGTGCTGTTCTTCAATGTAGATTTTTTTAAATTTATGATGCCAGTTGTACTTCAGCTGACCTGTGAGGTTAGAGTAATTTAAGATGCGCATTATCTCATTATCTCGGAACATGCCGCATTGTGATACCTCAAGAGAGTCTTCCTCTGAGCAGTTTTTGCTTGCTTTCCTCCATCTGATTGTGTTTCTTGCACAAGTGCGGGAGGATGTTTATTTTAATTCATTTAATAGTTAATGTACGTAAGTGCTTTCATATCTTAATTGTAATCTCACCTATAGTTTGTTGAATTCACAATTGTTTTACTTTAATTATTTACCTCCCAGGACTGGTTCGCCAGAAGGAGATTTGCAATTGTGTTTTAGGCTGTTCTACTCCTCTTTTTCGTTAGTCGTGGCTGGCCTTTCTGACATTTAGTCTGCCCTGTAAGGCTAGAATACTTTAGGTCTATTTGGGTGTTCTGCTGGCATGCCAAGGTCGCACCAACGGCAAGCGGAGTACCACACTCAGCTCCATGACGTCCCTTGTCCGTCCCCGTGACCCCACTCCGTGACTCTTCTACTCCAGTATCTGCATGCATCCCCTCAGTTAGACTCCTACGGATCCCAGCTATGTCCAAGACTATTTTCACTTGGTGTGGACCAGCACAGAAATTGATTCAGGCATTACCTTACTAAACCTTATCTTGTGTGGGTTAACAAAGCACTCTACCTAAGCACTCGGTGGAGCTTTACGACTGTCCTACGAACAACAAACCAGATGTATTCTCATTACCCAGTCGTGGACCCAATCTGTTTATCTCCTGATGATGTCTTGAAATCCTGCAAACTTTTTCTATAAATCCCATTTTAATGTTTCATTATTAGAAGGTCCTGTTTTAAATAAAGTGGAAAGGTTCTTCTATCAAATAGCATTGTCCTTCAAGCCTACCACTTCCTTATGTTTAGTTTATTGGTTTTCTGGCCCTTTTCTGATATTGTCAGTGATCTGATTGATTTTACTTTGCTATTTTGTTTAAAGGCTTTCTCATTGATTTTAATAGATGTTAATAATCGGATTGACAGATGTGAGACTGCGGATACCATTAATTGCCTCTTTACTTTTTATAGGGAAATCACAACATGTTTCTTATTCTGCCCATCGCTCAGACCGTACTACCAATGTTGTCCTGGCAAATCAGAAACAGCTGGTGGTTTCATCAGTTGTCTCCCCCATGGTCCAATGGTACCAAAATCCAGTTTTTCATTTCAAGCTCTTTTATGGCCATGTCATCCCCTTCCCTTCATCGTAATGAGCACTTGCAGTTTTCCTCTCAGTCCTAGAAACTTCCCTTCAGCGTAGAAGCAGGCCTTTGTGTCCCCTTTACTCAGGTAAGCTAATGCAGGTCCCAAAATTCCCTCAACTCACAGCCCCATCCGTTTGCTTACTTTTCTTTCGAAAATCGCAGTGCCAACTTTGTTCTTATTTGGAAAATGACTCTTTAGGACAAAGCGCATGAAGGGTTTAGACTCAGCCATGGAATCCAGTCAGTCTTCCATACTGCACTTCATGAGCTCCGTAGCCTTCTTGACCGAGGTGAACCAGGTGTGCTAGTTCCCATTGATCTCCTAACAGCATTTGATAATGCCTGTCCCTGGATATTCTAATGGAGCAGGTCTGGGAGATAGTGCCTTTCGCTGTTCGTTAAGGGCCACACAAGCAGTGGTAGTACCCCACTTGTATTCTACATTTCATCCGATTCCTCATGGTATCGCATAAGACTCTGCATTGAACTTTCCAGATTCTACTTTTTTTTATTTTTTATCAAGGTTTTATTATGAACGTTGACAAAACTCAAATGGGGTCGGAGCCCCAACAGTTTTCAATGGTTGTGTACAATGATCAATAAACAGTGGAACGGGGAGGAATGGGTGGATTAGTAGAATATTATCAAACGTAAACATATTATAACAAATCACGCAGGGGACAGGGAGGGCGTTAGGGAAGAGAATGAAAGAAAAGTGTGAGGTGTGAAATGTGAAATCGGGTAAGGGCGCTGTGCCTGGTTGTGTCGGGTTACAGTGGTTGTGGAGTTGTGAGGCTATTAGGTTGTAGAGTTTTAGGGCTCTCGGAGGTGGGGTTGTAGGATAGTGTAGAATACAAACAGTTGTGTTCAGGTAGGTAAGCTGTCTAGGACAGCCTATTGGCATAAGCATTAGGCATAAGGGTCCGGGCGCCTGTCTGTCTGGGAGTAAGTAAGCAAGCAGGCGAGTGGGTGTGTAAGCTCTGTGCCGTGTCACCACCTGGGTCGGATGTTGGTCGTTAAGTGTCTGGGTCCATACCGAGTCTGGGGGTCGCCATGACCGGCGGTATCGTAGACTGGAGCGCTGTTGAGTTGATGGCAGACGGCGGAGAGGGGGGGGGCGGTGCGTCGGGAGGGTGGGGCTTAAAGCCTTTGGCCGTGCTCTGCCCATTTCTCCTTTAATACAAATGTTCCATTGGCGGCACTTGGGGCTGTGGGGGGCGTTACTAGAGGGGGGGGAGGGTAGGGAGAGGGTGGTGTGCAATCCGCTAACTACGCGTTAAGTTCTATGTTTCACGCTCTACGCGCTCTGTGCTCTGTACTACGTTCCCCATGCCACGCACCACTACCCCTACTACGTCCCACCCCCAGTCAGAAAGGGGGCCCATACTTGGGTAAAGGTTTGGGCATGATCTTGCAGGTTGTAGATAATTCTTTCATATGTGGCCGTGCGGGTCATGGCTATGATCCATTCCTCCGGGGTTGGGGAGATTTCTGACCGCCAATGACGGAGAATACAGATCTTTGCGGTGGCTAGTGCTGTGTGTAGCAGTCTTCTTTGTGGCCTCGAGAGGTCTGGTAGGGTGGTCGTGTCTTGTATGAGTATTAAGGAAGGGGGGAGTGGTGACGGGAGTGTCAGTGATTCGGCCAAGGTGGAGCTCACCGCGTCCCACAGTGGTCGGACCGTTGGACAGTCAATTAAGATATGGTTTAAGTCGCAGTGTGTCTCTGGGCATCTCCAGCATTGCGGGAGAAGGCCAATCTTGTGCAGTTTCGCTGGGGACCAGTACCAATCGTGTAAGACCTTAAAAAGGCAGAACTTTAATCGTGCTTCGCGGGTTCCTGTGTCCAGGGCTTCCAGGACATCCTCCCATTCAGTTGGATCTAGGGATTGTTGTAATCGGGTTTGCCAGTGCAAGCGCAGTTTCTCTAGGAGGGGTTGGGAGTAAAGTTGTTTGGTGATTAGGTCGTAGAGGCCCGACATGACTCCCTTTTGTTGGGCCCACCGCTGCAGGTAGGTCACTATGGGCGAAGGTTGGGTCCCCCGTCGGGTAGCTTCGATCCTTTGGGAGATGCAGTGTTTGAGCTGTTGGTATCTCCATTCTTGGTTTGGCTGTAGACCGAATTCTTCCCTTAGCCTAGGGAAGGGTTTGATCGCCTCGTTCTTCAGTATCTGAGAGAGGGTGTGGATACCAGCCTCCCTCCACTGCGACCAATTAATCACTTTCCTGCCTATCCGGAGTCCGTTATTGCGCCACAGTGGCGCCTGAGCATGGATAAGGGGGTGCACCCCGAATAATCTGTGGGCTCTTCGCCATGCTGCTCTAGTCGCTTTCAAGATAGGGTTCACCGGACTGTTCGATGGGAGGTCGTCGCGATAAGGTCCCCCAAGCCCTTCGTTTGCGGACAGTAGTCGCCTTTCCACCGCGATCCATTGTGGTGAGTCAGGCGTCACAAGCATGGTGTGGGACAGTTGTGATAATTGTAATGCTAGCGAGTAGTGCTCCACTGATGGGAGTCCCATACCCCCATGTGAGCGGCGGGCTATGAGCTTGGCGGGTGATAGCTGTGGCCGCATAGGGCCCCATACGAACGATCTGATAAGGGAGTCTATGCGTCGTAATGTGTGAAGGGGTACTTGTAAGGGGAGGAGTCCCAGGATATAGGTGAAGCGAGGCACCGTGACCATCCTGGTCGCTTGTACACGGCCCCACATGGACAGGCCCAGGTGGGTCCATTTGGCGAAGTCGAGTTTCATCCGTGCAATGAGGGGGTCGATATTGTCCGCTACCATATGCGCCATGCCCAGGTTGATTAGCACTCCCAGGTATTTAAGGTGTTTTGGCGTCCACCGAAATGAGAAGCCTAGGAGTGCGGCTTTTGTAGTCACCTGCGAGAGAGGAAGGGCTTCACTCTTGTCCCAGTTGACGCGGTAACTGGACAGTGCTGCGAATCCGTCGATGACATCCAGGAGGGCCGGTATAGAGTTTTCTAAGTCCGTAAGTGTTAACAGGATGTCATCGGCGTACAGGTATATTTTGGATAGGCCGTCAGGAAGTGCTAGGCCAGTTATAAGGGGGGAAGATCGGATAGCTGCGGCCAAGGGCTCCATAGCAAGTAGGAACAAAAGAGGGGAGCGAGGACAGCCCTGTCGTGTGCCTCTGCGGATTGGAAAGGGGTCTGAGAAGAAGCCCCCGCAATTGGCTCTTGCCTCTGGTTGGTCGTAAAGTAGTCGTACCATTGAGATGAATTTGTCTCCCAAACCAAATCTCTCTAGGGCCGTGAATAGGTAGGGCCATTTTATGCGGTCAAACGCCTTTTCGGCGTCTAGAGATAGAGCTAATGCGGTCTCCGGTATGTCTTTTGCTGCCCATAGGGTATGACACAAGGTGCGCAAGTGGTTCCTAGAGGTGCGTCCCGGTACAAACCCCACCTGCGTGTGGTGTATTAAGGATGGGATGACTTTGCGCAACCTATTTGCCAAGATGCTTGCTAAAATTTTAACGTCGCCGTTTAGGAGAGATATGGGCCGGTAGCTGCCGCATAGCAAGGGGTCCCTCCCAGGTTTCGGTATAACAGCTATCGTTGCGTTGTTGGATATGGCCCCTAACGTCTGCGTGGAACAGGCTTCGTTTAAAGCTTCGTGCAGGATATCTATTGCCTCTTTTCCTGCCCATTTATAGAATTCCGCTGGGAAACCGTCCTCCCCGGGCGATTTGTGATACGGGACGCTGGAGATGACGCTCTCTAGTTCCAGTCTAGTTATTTCCCCTTCAAGGAGGCTACGACCCGTGTCTGACAAGGAAGGTAGATCGAGGCCTTCTAGGAAGGTTGTGGTCTGTGCTGGGTTAGATGTTATTTCTGGGGTGTATAGGTGCCTGTAGAACAGCGCAAATTCGTTTGCAATGGCTTGCGGGTGTGTCAGTGTTTCTCCCGAGGGAGTGCGTATGGCCGGTATGGCGAGGGCTGCCGTTCTTTGGCGCAGTTGAGCTGCCAGCAGGCGTCCCACTTTTTCACCCTGGTTATAGTGTCTCCCTTGTATTCTCTGTAAAGCATATTCAGCCTGTGTGGTGTATAGCTCATTGAGGACCATTTGGGCACGTTCTAATGTTCGACGCCCTGATAGAGAGGGGTGCATAGTGTATTGTCTGGTAAGACGACGGATGTCCAGTTCTAGTGCCGCCTGTTGTTCCTTTCTGTCTCTATTCGCCAGCGCCACGTCTCGCTTGAGTCATCCACGTATCGTGGCCTTGGCTGCGGCCCATAGTATGCGGTTGGACTCGACTGTACCTTTATTGTCCTGAGCAAAGGTGGCTGCATGATCTTGTAGCTGTAGTTTACCTTGTGGGGATCGGTAGCGATGGACCGCGAACCTCCAGGGCTTGTGGCCTGGGTATACTGGTCCTAGATGGATAGTCACACTGATCGGAGAGTGGTCTGAGAGGCCACCCTCCATTATGGTATTGTCGTGGGCGTGGGCCACGAGGCTATCAGACAGGAGGAAGTAGTCGAGTCGGGATTGGGTGCCATGTACCGGCGAGATGACAGTGAATTCTCGTTCCGTCGGGTGGGTCAGCCTCCAGTGGTCCACGAGGCCGTTGTCTGAGAGGATATCAGTCTGTAGGGCTCTGTCTGCGTTATTGCTTGTGTCAAGGGGTCCCGTTCTGTCCAGGACTGCGTCCCTAGCTATGTTCCAGTCCCCCCCTATTACATAGCGAGATGCTCCTATCTCTGTCAGGAGCGGATTGATTTGTAGAAAGAAAAGGCGCTTGGGGCCCGTTGGTGCGTAAACGGAGCCCACGCAAAGCGAGGAGTCTCCTACCTTTAACTTAGCAAATACGTAGCGGCCCTCAGGGTCGGACCATGATTTGATAATCCTATGGGGGAGGGTTTTACATATTAATAGTGCCACCCCACATTTCCTTGGGGTGTGCTCTGTGTTGGGTGAGGGTGGATTGCAGCTGAATAGGACTGTGCCTACCCAATCCCGTCGGAGTTTGTCGGATTCCAGTCTGTCCAGGTGCGTCTCTTGTAAGAGGGCAATGTCGGTTCGTTTGTCATTAAGGTAGGTCAGGATTTTTGTTCTTTTTATGAAGTGGGTAAGGCCATTCACATTCCATGACATAATCCGTAAGGGTGCTACTTTATTTGCGTCAGGCATAGCAGTCTTTTAGAGGGGCTTACCCGGGGGGGAGGGAGTAGGCGTCAAGGATGGAGGAAAGAGGAATTGGGAGGAATTGAGGGGGGGAAAGGGAGGGAAAAAGTGCACCTCTAAAAGCGGGGGGAGGAGAGAGTGGTGTGGGGGGAGGGAGAGGCTATAAGCGCGTGTAGTAATGAGGGGGGGGAAGAGAGAGATAGAGACAAAAACCAAAATGAAGGAAAATAAAGAAAGAAAACGGGACACAAGTCCCGGTGTTCTCGAACTGTGACCTGCGGGTCTAAAACCCAAGTCCGTCGAGCTCCGCTGCCCGTCCAGCGGGCCACGTGTCTAGAGAGGCAGCGCGCGTCTGGCGTCCAGGTCCCCTTTGGTCCTATTTGTTTCCCTAGGGAGGTGTATGTGGACCCTTTACGCCCATCGTTGATGGCTGACAGTAGCCAGGGGGAGCCGTGGGGAGCCGTGAGGGCCGGTTTTATGGGGTTTATTCTACCTTCTACGTCGCTACGTACTCCGCGTCTCAAACCTACGTTACTCTAGTACACTCCATGGGTCGGCCGTGTCGCCCCCCACTAATGCAGGAGAAAGAAGCCAGCAGGCAGGCAAACAAGCAGACAAACAAACAAACAAGCCGCCCATCAAACAAGCCCCCTCGAGACGCGGGGGTGGGGTGGGAGGGGGCGGAGCGAGGCCCAGTAGCAGTTCCCGCCTCGCCGAGGGGAGGGGGGGGAGAGAGGGTGCGCGCTCTGGCCCATTGCTAAGCAAGTCTGGTGATATGGGAATGATGTGTGAAAAAGGGGTGTTTGTTAGGAGAGAGGAGAGTAGAAAGAAGAGGAGAGAGTAGGGATAAACATCAGTAGCTCTGTTACATCGTTACATCGCGCTGGGTCAATCTGAGGTAGAGGCCCACATTATTGAGGTGACCCATGAGTTCACAAAATCAGGTACTCATCTCTCAGTTTGTTCTTCTCCTCCGCCTCCGGGGCTGCTGGATCCAACCGCAATAGTCTAGTGTTTGACGTGACCATGAGTCCGAGGGTTCGGGGGGTGGGGGAAGGAGGGGAAGGTACTGGTGTCCGTTCTGCCTCAGTTGGGGGCAGTTGTGGGCTTCAAGGGGGAACAGGATTTATCTCTGTCCGACATCTGGGTGTACATCGCCACCGCCTGTAGCACTTGACCCCTGTCGTCATGGCTTTTTGCAAGTCTCTCTAAGTCTCTTCCCTTGGGTTGGGGGTCCATGGTTGTCCCTCTCTCTGGGTTAAAGATGGCTTCAGGGTGGTTGGTTTCTGAGGGTGTCTCTCGTATGTCCTGGAGGGGCAGAGTTGTCGTTTCCATAGGGTGTGACTGTTCTTGGATTTTGTCTAGGAATGTTCTCAGGTCCTCCGGGTCGAAGAAGGTTCTTGAGACCCCATTTTTGGTGATCCACATTCTGGCCAGTTTGAACAGGCCAAATTTCACGTCCAGGTGGCGGAGGCGAGGGCGGAGAGAAAGGAAGGCTCTCCTACGGTCTACAGTTTCTTTGGAGAAGTCAGCTGAGAGTTGGATTTCTGTAGTGCCCAGCTTCAGTGGGCCTTGTGCCCGGGCTGTCTGTAGTAGTTGGCGAGCTTGACCATGGCGCAGGAGGCAGGCTATGATTTAGCGGGGGCGTCCGTTTCCCTCCTGTCTCTTTGGACCCAGCCTGTGCACCCTTTCAAATTCTAAAGGAGGGTCGAATGTTATGTCCGTTAGCTTAGGGAGTGTGTCCCGGAGGAAGGAGGTCAGGTCCGTGCCCTCTATGCCCTCCGGGAGTCCCATTAGGCGGATGTTGTTCCTGCGGCTTCTATCCTCCAAGTCCGTTAGTTTGCTACGTAGGTGCATGAGTTCTTGGCCATTGTCAGTCCAGGAGGCCACCTGGGTTTCCACTGTTGCCACTTGTTGGTCCAGTCCCGATATTTGCGACTGGAAGCCTGCTATCTCTAGACGCATAGATCTTGTCTCTGCTGTCAGCGCCATCATGGCGCTATCCATACCTTCCAGCTTGCGTCCCAGTGCCGAGATCTCCTGCAGAATGTGGTCTATGGACGCACCTTGCGGGCTCTCTTCCATGTTGCCAGTGATGGTGTGACAGTGGGGCGGGGGGTCCTTTGGGTCTTTTACCGGTGGGTGCTTCTGTTGACCCAGGGCTTCCGAGAAGAGTAGTTGACGGGCGGTGTTGCCCGGTGGTTTGCCCGTCGCTTTTCCTCTGGGCATGGCAAGTCCCCCCTTGTTGGCAGGCGGCTGGGGGGGGGGTATGCGTCCTTGGCTCAGCGGCGTGGCAGGTGTTAGGGGAGTGGAGGGGGGGGAGTTGGAGAGCCTCGGTCGGCAGGCAAGGTCAGATGGGTACTTCCTTGTGTCCCAGGGTAGCCTCAGCGGTAAGGCAAAGTTTGGAGCCGCTTGTTAGGCTTGTTGGTGGTAGGAAGAAGGAGGAGGAGGCATGGATGTGGCAGGGGTCTCACCTCCGGTTTCTGCACCGCTCCCACATGGTCTGCCGCAGGAGTGTGCACCCCTCCAAAGTCTTCAAAGGATCTTTCTCTCCCCCCTCCTGTCGGGGGGGGAGAGGGGGGAGGAGATCGGGTGTTCTCCGGCTGGTCTTTTGGGTCGCTCTGTCACGGTTCGCGGCTCGTCTTCCTGATCGGTAGGGGTGGGAGAGATGGGGGGGGCTTTCCGGCTGTCCCCCGCGGGGGGGAGTGAGGGTGCACGCACGCTACCCGGTTTGATCTCCACGCACCCGTTTCAGTAGTTCCACGGCTCCTCTGTCCGTCGCTGGCTTTTCTATGCGGTTTAAGGTTTAATTCCCCCCTCTTTCTGATCGTGGGGACCGCGGCAATAGGCGGGGAGGAAAGGGTGCAGAGGCGCTACAAGGTGTCTCCCCCCAGGCCCCGCTGTCTGACGTCTGTTGGGTGGCCGTGGGGGGGGAAGTGGTACTCACAAGGCGGCTTCCCTCCTGCACTCGAGGCCCCGGCTTCTTGTCTTGTCGCAGGCCTCGACTTCCTTCTCCGTTCTCCTCGGCTTTTCTTGAAAGAGCGCGGGTCTCTCGGTGGCTCTTGTGGCCATTCCCGGCTGCCGGTTCACTGCTCCAAGGTTAGCGGGGGGCCCTCTAAGCGCTCCCGGCCTCTCCACTCTCGTTGTGTCTTTTCTTTTGTTTTGTTTTCTTTTGCGTTCGTTTTATATTGTTGTTGTTTCTTTTTGTATTTTTTTTTTAATTTTTGTTTTTGCCGCGACTCTCCTGTTATTCTTGCCGCGGCGGTAGGTTAGGAGGGGGGGGAGGGAGGGAGTACGCAGAGGTGCCGCTGAGCACCTTCCTCCAAGTCCTGCTGTCCGTCACCGGTCGATTGGCCGCGGAAGGGGAAGCGCGTCTTCCGGGGCGGCATCCCTCTTTCATTCACTCGAGGCCCCGGCTTCCCGTCTTGCCGCGGGCCTCGGCTCCGCCCCTCGCCTCTCTCGGGTTTTTCCACAGGGAGCGCGGGTCTCCCCTCGGTTCTTGTGGCTCCTATGCACTGCCGATCCTACGCCCCAGGGTTGGCATGGGATGGGGGGCTTTCAGAATGCCTCCGGCATCGCCCCTCTCGCCGCGCGGCCCGCCGTCCTGCGGAGCCCTTCGCTTAGGTGGCCATCATTAGTTGTGGCCAGACCACGCCCCCCCAGATTCTACTTTTCGGCTTCTACCTGGCCCACCAGTGCTCCTGATTAGAAGCCATAGGGTAGGCAGTTACTGCCATTGATCTGGAGTTCATATTTTTATATGGGCTCGCATGTGATTCCCATCTCTAAGTGTACTTTTAAAGCAGTGACTTACAGGCATTCACACTTGGATGAGGAAAAAGAGAACCATCTTCTTTGGTGAGTAATCTCTTTGCATTCAAGTCTGGTGAACACGTTGCTTGGACACAGCACCTACCCCAGTTATCCACTTTCACAATCTACAAATCATTTTGAACCTTCAGAGGTCCATCCAGACACACATCTCTAATCTCACTTCTTCCTGCTTTCCCCGTTTATACGCTTTAAGGAAGATTTTAACTTTTCTACCTACGATGTGTCATAAATCTATGTTACCAGCCTTAATTTTCTTCTCCGTTAGACTATTGCAATACTGACTGTATTGGCTTCCTACTATATTTGGTTGATCAGCTTCACATACCCACAATATGGCTACCCGCCTTAGCCATTCTTACAGAGAATTAATCTCTCATTACCTGAAATATATGCTTTGGCTTCCTGTCGCCAACAAAGTCTCATTAAAGATCATTTGCATCAGTCAAAAAACTCCATACTAGCCCCCCTGTTCATATGTGACTGCTTATGGCACTACACACTGTTCCATACTCTTGGTTCCTCAGCTGCTAAACTCATGCCCATTCCACAAAGTTAACCTGATCGCTGCAGGGGTAGGCCCTTCAACTACTTCTAACATAGCTTTGGAACTCTTGCTCTCATTGCATTCGTCTTTCTGTAAAAGCCGTAACAACTGAGGGGCATGTTTACAATGCATTGCTGCTTTGAGGCAGTGATGCATCAAAACTAATTACAATGCCCCAAAATCAGTTACGATGCCATGAATGCACCATATTAACAGTACAGGGCACAATGGAGCAAGAACCTGAGGTGCGCCAGAAATACTGTTGCATAGTGGGAACTTTGATCTAACGAATCAGCACCAAGGTTGGCGCATCACTGAAGTTCGCCTCACAACTGACAGAACTTCAGCGATGTGTCAAAATTCAGAAGCGCTGCGTCAGTTCTGACTGACACAAGTAGCCTAATGTGTTGGGGCCAATGTGAAAGACTGTAAAATGGTGGAATAGCACCTTGTACAATCTGACATTGGTCCTGGATGTAGTATAAGCAGTATGGCTATGTGTCACATTACAGTGGGCATAGTCTACCTTTGTGTATGTGGAGACCTGAATATGTATGACAAGTTGAGTGACAGTGTTATGTGAGTTAATGGAAGTATATGTTGTAATGTTAAGTGGCAATACATGTATCACCTACCTTATGTGTGTACTTATTGTCCTTTGGGGTTCACAGACCTGGACTTGGGGACCCTTTTCTCCATGGAGAAGTGACAATCCTGGTATGTCCCTTGCGAAAAATACACAATATTACTAGCCTTGCTGCAGAGGATGAGAAGATCATAGGTGCCATGGTCCCAGGTTGGCCAAGGGGTCCTACATGATGATTGGCACGTGTAGACCTACTACAACTAGTACGGATGTGAAAAACAGACACCTTCTAGGATGTGAAGTGACTTCAAATGGTCAGATTCCTGTTTTAAAGCCACGGCGTCAGTCCCTACACCTCGGTTTAAGAGGAGTAGGAATTCTGACACATTGCATACTTTGTGGGACGCATCTGACAGAAGCGTCAAATGAGGACATTCTTGTAAATATCACTGCATCACTTGTAAGTGACTTTTTCTGATGGAACACCCACTCTGCATACATTAATATCTTCATTACACATCTGGATCTCAAGCAGGTTTTTTTCAACCCAGTCCCCGAACAAGTGATGCATTTGGCCAAATGTGTTGCATAGTAAATATGGATCTAGCAGAGTACAGCTGCTGCGTCAAAACAAATGACACAACGGTGGCGCAAGCTCCTTGTATAAATCCCCCTGATTGTTTACCTTTTCTGTCACCTGATAATTTTTTAACTTCTCAAGATGTTTTCTGTTGGTTTACCACAAGATACCTCGTTGGAGGTCACTCATGTACTGTATAGAGTCTCCTATTTCATCCATTCAACACTTGTGAAGAATATGTACCTTGTATGATGTGATGCTCACAAGTGTCCATAATTCCTTTTAATGTTCTGGTGTGAGTGCATCACTTCAAGTCTACAGTCACCACTTCAGTCCAGTGCTCTTGCTTTGAGAACAGACCACTTCTCCATGGCCAGTCTTCATTTGAAACACATCCTGAAGTTAATATATGTAGCCATCAGCAACAAATGTTTGATGCATAACTTAGGAGCCACAGTGCACTTTAATTGAGGTCCCCATGCTTTCTTTGGAACCTTTGAGTCTTCTCTCAAGCCTTTCATCCTCATGGAAGGCGAGTTATAAGCCCTTTGCGCACCAATATCCTTCCTAGCAATACAGCATCTTTATTAACCTTGTGTGCTCCAGGCCAACAGTTACAGCCATTTGTCCAGCCCCACAGTCCCTGAGCTGTGCTCCATTGGCTCAGCTAATGGAACAAGTGAAGGGAAGTAGATTTGGAGTGCAAAGTAGAAGATCTTGTTTGCTTCTTCCACTTCACTTGTGAACATTTTCAGACTCCCTGGTCCTTCGCTGTACTCCAGGGAGGCAGTGTGAAGTAGTTTACAACTTCTCAGGTCCTTGAAGCTGAAGCCACAAGATTAAGCTTGGCAGGAAAGGGGAACAGTAATTCAATGATCCAAGGTTACTGGCAGCATTCTGACCAGTCAAGCAGTATTGTTCAACATTGAGCAATACCTTGAGTCTCACCACTGGAACACAGAGAAGCGCCCTTTCTACTGAGCCACAATCGTGGCACATTGAGCAGTAGAATGGGTTTATTGAGAAAAGACTCCTGCTGCATTAAACCGCTATTATGGCACATGTAGCAGCACCCACTGTCTAGTACATGGAACTGGTGGCACTCTGCGGAACATCCCATGGTGTATTCAGAAGCCCCTGACATACAGAGCACCTTCCTGGCACAATAAGCAGGCTAATAAGCACAAAAGAGGCACACTATAGTCTCATGAACTTTAAGCAATTGACATCTGTTCAACCTATTTAATTTTCCAAAATATTTGTTTGTTGGTTGATTTTTCTGTAGAGATCCTCCATCGGTCAACATCGACTTACAGTTTCTTTTCAAGGAGTTGTACAGTTTCCCACAGCACACACTCCACCATCACCCATGTTTCTGGCATATCACACATCCCTTCTTCAGGTTATTACAGGTGCAAGGCCTCTGACAGTTTGAGCTGCTGACTGAAAATGTACCTGCTGCCTGACTTAAGAAGCATTAGACTGAATACTCACCCTTGCATACTGAACAACACACAGCAGACTGGGTAGTACTGTCGGCATACCAAAGAGGATCCAGGCATTTTCAGCAGAGCACTCTATTTTGAAACTGCTGATAGCACCTTACCATAGTAAGTCTTACCAGAGGATACTATCATCCAGATACATTTAGGAGTCATATTTAATCAACACCCAGGCCACATATTAGCAATACCCTGTCATACTTCCAGTGCCCTGGAAATGGCGATGCCCTACCCAAGGCCTACCCCAATGTAGTTCTACAGTGGTTCACATCCTAGCTCACCACCGACCACCAGTTCTCTGCCTCCAGTGGTGCACCTCGCGGCTCCATCTAATTGCTCACCTCGCGGCTCCATCTAATTGCTCCATCACATCAGCCTCTACTTGGAAGCCGCTGAAACCCTACTGACTGATATAAGCTTCAAGCTGCAGTAACTTTACCTTTTCTTTTGCCATGACATTTGAATAACTTATCATGTTTTAATTACTGTCAGGCTGGACCTTAGGTTATTTATTTCCCATTTGTCATTTTTGTTTGCTTAGGTTTTTACACACAACAGCCCACAGATTTTTCTAGGAGTTGCTTTGCTGCTTGGGGAAAACCACCAAGGATATAAGGACTCTCCAAGGTTTGCTTTTGTGTTCTTTCTGTGTATGCAGTGTGGGATCTCAGTTACAGCTCACGGTTCGATTTCCTGTAATAGCCAGTATTAGTTGTTTCCTAGCTTGAGAAACTCATCACCTTCAGAGGGTGCTGTTTATTTAATAGAGGGTCAAAATGGAATACTAGGTCCGAGTTACTGCACTCACATATCGCAGTACGTTTGTCAGTGAATAAATGTTGATGGGTGACTCATTGCCTCAGTGAATTATGAGTCAGATGGAGAAATCACGGATTAAAACAGATTTGTACAAGACTTTTTTCATTTCCAGTGCCACTTTTCATTTTCAATCAACCAAAAGTGAAATTGGTGCACATGCTTGTTCTGCAGGTGGGCATAGAGGTGAACAGATGGATTGGATTTTAACATGGACTGGTGCCTGGGCTTTTCGTGTTTGGGGGACATTTTCTGTGGGATGCTTCGACCCCCAGTAACCTAGGCCACCCTGCAGGGTCTGTGGCCCCTTACGGAGCAGGAGGTGACACACATATATATATATATATATATATATATATATATATATATATATATATATATATATATATATATATATATATATATATATTTATATATATATATATATATATACACACACACACACAGATATAGATATTTACATATATTTATATATAAATATATATATAGTTACATACATACATACATAGCGGGGCTTTTGACCAGCCCCCCGCATCCATTGGGCTGTTCAAGTGTCATTCACATTTTCTTTCTACCCACTGCATAACACAATGGGCAGCCAACTTCAGCCATTCGCTATTTTGGCTGTGAATGACAAAAGTTTGCTTTGCACATGTGCTCACACCTTTAAATGGTAGTCCATTTCTGTACCAGGGCAGGTTTGACAATCTCGGCTTTCATTTATTTTTCCATCTCATGATTTTTTTAAATGTATTTTGCAAAGCTTAAGTTTTTTGCAGGCATATGCATACCAACTTTATACTGTGACATTTTAACTATTTAATATTTTTATACTTTTGATGTCTAGTGTATATGTTTGCACACAAAATAATTTTAAAAACGCAGGATTGCCAAAGCCCAACCTCTTTGCTTTGCCAAACCTGCGGTTATTAATGCTGCCTAGAATGTGGATTCCGAAGCTCTACCATGGGGCTCACAAATGAGAAGAGTGAATGAAGATGAAATAGAATGACAGGCTACACTGAATCCATGTTTGCAAATAACCCCTGTATACGGTATTTAAGAAGCATCTGTTTCAATTCACTTTACCTGGAAGAAAGGTCTCATTGCTCCCAGAATACCCGTCTGGGTACTTTCAGATGGCTGTATGCTTTATAATTCAAGGAAACACATTTTCGTTGCCAAGCAGTCGATAAGGGCTCTCAAACTTTTTTTTTATCCAAGAACAGCTTCAAACCACGACAAGAAAACAGCCGTCTTATTCAGGACTTTTCTGCCACTAGCATAGTGTGTAAAGCTCACAGGTAACATTCTGCCTCCATGAAAGAGATCATCAGTTTATGCGTGTTTACCCGAGCCCTAACTCCTGTCAAAGTTCACGTTTGTTGTGCTCAGCTCAGCTGAATGTTAACCACTGCTTATAAGTACGATCTTTTAGCTATGTAGAGGTCATCCCAAGGCCACAGTAGTAGCTGAGACAGGCTGTCCTAACCCAAGGAAGATGTCCAGGTCAATATTGTGTCATATCTGTGCTAAGAGCACGAGGAAGAGTGCTTAGGAGTGTATGGCTAGTGTGAGTTCTGCAGATTTGATTTTGAATATAGCTAGTTTAGCCCGGGTCGCTGTACCATGATTCTGAACTATAGATTCATGGTTAGAGATGGGATGTTGTTGATGGGATCTTGGGTTGGAATCCTCGTAGGACTGTTTTATAATGAGAAAAGGATAAGGCAGAATTAAAGGTTAAATCCCCTAAGACAAGTACTGATGATTGGAAAATCATTTTAATTTTTCTCTCTTTCATACACTGCAAAAGATGCTTGCAATGAGGGTATCAGTGCAGTCTGGGGAACATCCACGTATTTGTTTATAGACATTTTCATAGAGGCAGAGCCAAGTTAGCCTGGAGATTAGAGACTCGTCTAAACTCGATGGAACCACATGTTCCATCTAAACTAGAACATGTGAAGGTGATGACACATTCTTGGTAGCTAGGTACATGCACATGTTTCATACTTCTGCATTCTTTGGCTAACACACCTCAATGCAGGTGAATGGCTGTGTTTCTTTAAAAACAGTCGTCATTTTGTCAATCATAAATTGAATCCCGGCCCGTTTATCCTTGGAAGACTAGGGAACCCATGGAGGTTATTTGACTAATGTCAAAGTAGCCTACCAATTCTCCTAACAGCAGTAACTGCAATAGTATTGTTGTCCCCTACTGACCTCTCCTACTTTGCTACCATGTATTCATTAAGGAGGCTTGTAGCTAACCTCTTACCTTTACCCCTACTGAATGCAGTGTACAGCCCCTCTCTCTGCTGAGGCAGCGAGGTTGATAATTTCTGCTCGACCTTTGTTGCTTTCCATTTTCGAATGTTGCATATCCTATCACCAGTGCTGGAATTCTGTTCATAGACACGTATTCTAACTGCTCCTTCATCAACATATTCAGCCAAGGAGTGTGGACGAGCACTAAAGGACGTAAATGGGGACAATGAATAACCCGGGTAGACACAGGAAAGGTATGCGAAAATGTAAACAGATACCACGTAACGTGCACTAAGAATTTCTGTGGACTCACAGGTCTACGAGATGCAGGACTTAAAAGATTAGAGCAGATGCAGGCTCCAAAACACAGAAAAGAAAAGTTGTAAAGAAAATAATTGGCGTTCACACAGAAGAAAAAACAAAGAACAAACTGCTCTGGTATGCTCAATCTAAAGTAGCCAAACACAGCTTGCTTCTCGGCACACCATCTTATTGCGCACCATATCAAACTATGCCACGCAGTACTGCACGAGACATCACCATAGTAAATCATAGACCACCAGACCCCTTTCCACCTAAGCAACGGAAACCACAGCGAAGAGCAACACACCAACATATTGTCTCTCATGATATCACACCACATGACAATAGCACACTGCAGTTCATCTCCCTGCATCATAATATATTGCACTGTACTACCCCATTGTCATCACACCACACTCCCACAAAACACATTGGCACCCATCATATCACACCACATCCTACTCCACACCCCAGTACCCCATCAGCATACTGTTCTACACTACACAGTTCCTTGTAACATCATACCATACCATACCACTTTAAAACACACTGTATCAAATCACAATAATCAATGTCACTTCTCTGTTGTTTACTGCATCATATAACCCATCACACCCTCCATGACCAGAGTATACCACAGCACCTAAGTAACTCCACTATTTCCCCATAGCACGCCTCTTGATCTTTGACAGTATTAGATCACATATCACCATACAACTCCACTCATTACCACATGTGCCAACATTTATCACAACACTTATTCCTATGTGATATCAACACTAAATAGATACTCCACCACTTACGTCAGACCAACGTCAGACCACACACTGGCACAAAAATCCACATTTGATATCACTGTTCCACAAAGCACACTATGCCAGACCACACCATGGCATACCATAGTATCCAAGATCACTCCACCCAATGTCCACTTTCAAACTACAGAATACTTCATCGTAGCACATAAGATCACACTGTAATCTCACCATTCCACTCCATGTCACACTCTGTCACACAGTACAACACTACATTACACCATGCCACATTACATGCCACACCAAAATACAATTTCACACCACTTAGTACTACATTACAACTCCACCACCATAGTAAACCAAATCTCATTCTGTCACTCACTCTATCTTACCAAACTATGTAACACCATACACTGTCACGTCATGCTCACATGACCACACCACGCAAGTCTTAGTCACAAAAAATGCATCGCATTACACAAGGCCACACCTCATCACACAAAGCCCCAGCAAATTATAAATAACAGAATTCTTTACCACTTCATCGGCCACCATACAACATCGCACCATGCCACAGCATACGCCACCATGCTATCCAACACCATGTTTCTACATTACAAAGAATAGCACAGCAAACCAAGCAAAACCACAGCACTCTGCCCCCCATTCCATCAGGATAGAGCTAAGCATACTGCAACTCAATTAGACCCTATCCTACACTTCATCATATCACACAATATCATAACATTCACAACGAACATCATAGAACACCATAGCATACCACATCACTTTACATACCACCCTCAACAACATACTACGCCACATCACTGAACATTAATTACTGTGTATATGTCGCTGCCATGGCCGTGTCTTGGTAAAGTTGAATGCTAGAGGAGCAAGGGGTAATTGTAGAGCTGACTCTCACAACCTTGGAGCGGGCACCCCTAACTGCTTTACCAGGGTGTGTTGCTGACGTCATGGCTAAGTCCAGAATGATTACGGGGCTCCTACTCCTATTGGCCAACCTAGGGTGCTGAAGCATGGTCGAAATAGCTATTACCCATATTTGAAGATTGGCTGTAGGACGTGGCCATTTGAAATG